>NC_060211.1:46657500-48010000 GCF_021130785.1 Homalodisca vitripennis | reverse complement strand
GACGACTAGGAGGACGATAAAAACATAATCGTATCCTATGCTCGGAGAAAAATTTTAAACATGGAAAACTTAGTAGTTCATTCCATTTCATAGTATTTTTATTAGTACAAATTAATGCACATTAATTCCTATACCACAAACAAAATCAAACCAAATATGACCTGAGGTATTAAAAACTAATCATACACCAGTAGCCCATTGGTATAAAACACATATGTAATGGCTTCAATGAGATAAAAATAATCTAACACCAAGTAAAATGCAATCATACATATCCTCGATGGCCACGAGCAAAACAGAGTCTCAAGTAACCTAGAAGATATTAAATAGTCTAAGTGTTAAATTATAACAGGGAATTCCTAACTAAAATTTGTCTTCGCGAAAGCTCTTTCATAAAAGTGAATTTCAGAGTCAGTCATACATTTTTACCTCTCCTAGATATTTATATTTTCGAAAATATAGGGCCATAAACTAATTCTGTAGTGATCAACATGACTTTTCAATGTGAGATAAAATGGAATTTCTTGCATTTTATTACATCATAAAAAAGAAATAAAATGAAGAAATTACAAGCAAAAAAACTATTAAAATTTTTGAAGTGCAAGCATGGGAAGACTGTGACAGCCTATATTGTTTACATTCCTGAGGGCAGTAACCTGGAAGTTAAGGGACTCAAATAAACAATGGTGGATGTAGACTAGCAAAGACACTTGTAGAAACAGCGCCTCTGACTGCCGAAATGCCGCCGAATGTATAAGTTGATGGGCCAACCGATGATAAATAATGCATGATCTTCAAACAAGATCGCAGTTCTACCAACTAGGACACTCATCAACACCCATTGGAAGAGAAGAACTGGAGAATATCTGCCCTTATATGGACCTCTGAGCCAATAAATGTCAGATGTTTTCAAACTCAAAGAGAATTACGAATACAGGGTCCCACAAGGATCTTGTTTGGATCCACTAATGCTTCTGTTTTCGGAAATGTTGGAAATAAACGTTTTGCGGTTTTCCGTACCTGTTCAATTTGACCATTCCATTATTTTCTTCTATATTTTAATATTTATTTACTATTACTTATTTAGGCTTACTATTAAACAACGAAATTAAAAATAAGGACACTATACTCTAAAGACCAAAGAAGTAAATGTTTTGGGAAATGTTTAATATGCAATAATAAATTATCAACACCGTTGAACATAACCACTAGGTACCGCATTTCTAACTGATTCAACTTAAGCTTTATACGGGAATTTTACTAAAACATTCATAGTGATTCACAAATAAAAATATTTCAAAGATAGAGGAAAAATCGAATTTATACAAAACTTTTACAAAGATTTTTGCACAACTGTGACCAATATTGAAAATTTTTTGAGAAATTCAAACAAATTTGTATACTCAGACAATTTTTGACATCTCTTTTAAATTTTAACGGTAGTTAGAAATTTCACAGGGGTATATATTTCAGTTATATTTGTTGTTTATTAGAAAGTTTTTTTCTATTAACAGATTATTCATATAGTGACCTTTAGCAATAAGGATTCAAGATCACGGTCACACAAATTTTTGAGAAGGGAGCCTAAGCAGTAACATAGCAGCATCATGAGTGAATATGAAAACTGACATATATTGAAACTAACTTTTAGTGCGGAAATTCGGCTGCTTTTGTCTTGGTTCATTAGTCAACCTCACTCAGTAAAATATTTTGCAGTTTGCATTTGTGACAAAAAATTGGGTGCACAAAATATACATTTCTTTCTTTGGCGGCTAATTTAATTGATGCTAAACTTTTAATCTCTCTTATTGCACGTCGCATTGAAAATGTAATCATTTTATACATTTTTAAGAACAACTTTTATACTCACGTGTGTTTAATACCTTTTAAGGTTAAATGTAGTAGCCTTTCAAGGTTTTGAAACGGAATAGTTACCTAATTTCGATTGAAAGTGCTTTGTTTTAAATGGAGCTCCTTATAAATAATTTAAATAAAAAGGAAATGACATAGAAATCCAACAACACGCACATCCGCCCACACTGTGATAATACTGATAGCTGTGATAACATATCACAGGACTTTGTCTATCAGTGGTCAGAGCTAAAATAAGAAGCATAAACTACAGCATAAATATTGCAGTAACTGTAGTAGTTCGTTCGGTTAGTTCTTGCACATCGGGGTCGTAGGTTGTGACATATGAGTGTTAGTATATACATTATTGTAGTACCTACATCAATTAGCAAGTATAATACAGGTATGCAGCAAATTTTGACTTTTACGGTAGTATAGTGATGTTATATACGTTTATTGTAAGTAAAAATGTAATAGTTGTCCAATGATGGACAAGAGAAACAAATAATTTAATGTCAATTGGTTTACTGGTCATCTTTTCACGTTACTGTTGCTTAAACCATTTTATAAATGAATAAATGATTTATTTCCATATAAATAAGGTAAATATAAAATACATTTAATAAATGGAAATAATGTTGGCCTGTTACTAGTATATGGCCAACATGAGTTCAGTATTTTTTACAAAACATAAAGCTAGAGCACGCCTGCATTACTATAAATACAATTTATCACAAATCAAAATAAAAATCCGCAACATCTGTTGCAAACAACTGTGCTAAATTAACCAATTCATTGTTTACAATTTTACATTAAATGCAAGATTTACCATTTAGATTGAGATAGGCTAAAGCTAATAAACGTAAATAATTTTGCAGATATACATGGAATTTACTTGCAAGGATCAACTACTTACTTTTTATATATATATTCAGTTTCATACAAGTTAATATTTCCTTCACTGTGTGTGACAAACATAAGAACAAACAGAACAAGTTAAGAAACAACAATGATAGCTTATGACATTAAGAGGTATACAATTTTTATCTAACTTAAGACTGAATTGAAAAAACTTATTTCGGCGTTTTGTAATAGCCAAGATTGCAATGGATTGCAGAAACCTTTTAAATTAGTACACATTTTTATATTATTTGGTAACTGGTTGAAATACTTAGGGCCATTGTACCCATAAGCCTGTCTAAAAATAAGTTTGTTAACTTTTGGGATTCTAAAAAAATTTGATGTAAATTTCGAGTTTTATAAAAAAGAGTATTAGTGCCTTGATTTCCACTTCTGATATAGAACAATCTCAGAACTTTAAATATATATAGATGTTGGATCGGTAATATTTTTAATTCAGAATAAATAGGAAAAGAACTTTCCCATTTTCGTTTTGCCTTAATGATTCGTATAAAATGGTTTTGTGTAAACTGTGAGTTATACAAATATATGCATAACTAATAACAAATATATATATATATATATATATATATATAACTATGGAATCAATAATTTTTAGCAGTAAGCATTTCGATATGTAGTTGACAATTCCATCTCGGATCCAACTGGAAGTAATTGATTTTTAAACGTAAAATAAGATTTTCGACTACGTTACTTCAATTGTCAAAACCCTTTTTAATCTTCAAAAATCTGAGAGCCAATTTTGTGTAGTAGCATGCAACCTAAAATTTGTTGAAATCGATGAAGACATTTCTCCTAAGGGTATTAAAAGGATTAAAATAATATGAAAAGATGATTTTTTTCTCCAATTATTTTTATATACACGTAATACCGATCGTCAGAATCATAAATAATAGTTACATCAGCGTCTGACAAACAGATGAATAAAGAAGTAAGTTAGAACTTTAAGAGTTTGTATACGATTAGCTGATACTGATTTATCATTATTTTACGTGCCTAACGGTTTAGCTTAAGTGTGTCATGACAAGCAAGAAAAATAAAACTGAAAAAATATAATTTCATATTTTTAACCCTTTTTCCCATTTCGATCTCCACCAGCAGGAGTACGCTGACGATCTATTTCTTTTCTTAAGGATTTCCCTCAGGTCCTGCACTGCTCTATTGGCCGTGTTTCGTACTCAACAACATTTATTAGGAGTACAAATAATTAAAAGCCATATTATTGATTTAGAGGTAATATTTTATTGGTTTTCTTAGCATATTTAAATGACTAATTTTACTAATGGACCATTTTGGCGAGGTAGTATGGATGGATGACGTAGAAAAGCATAACACTTAGGGATCCCATAGTTGGAAAGATATTCAATCCTGGGTAGGAAAATAAAGGGCCAATATTTAAGGTTATAAAACCATGGATCTGGAAGTATTCGGAATCTTGGTTACTTTAGGGCATAGATGACAACAGTGTGAACTATGATTGGTGAAGGCTGTAGGGTATGTTGTATGTAGAATTGTGGCCGGGGACCTTAAACTGAAGCATTTGACGGAATTCAGGAATGGGGACTAAACACCAGATCAAAAGGACGCTGAGGCTAAACTGATCAGAGGATCTTGGCTCTTTTTAAAGATATAGCTCTTCAAAGTTGGTTATGCTTGTTGCGAACATAAATAAACTACGTGTTACTAAAAAATTCTAAAGGAATTTGCCTTCTCCTTAGAAGAACTCTTATTATAGCACTACATTTATACAGTATAACTGGACACGGTGACCTTGCAGACGATCAAGATGGCACTGCACCGCTCGGCGCGATACGATCTGGTCCGGAAATGCCCGACAAATTGACGAACCCAGCTGCCGGTAAGTAATAGATCGCGAAGGCCTTGAACGAAGCACGGGCTAGGCGGCTGTTCTGTTATTACCCAACAATTGAGCGGGATCCGTAATTACCCTGTATAACTCAGTTCGGCGCCTCCGTGCCAGCCGTTTTCTTGGAAGTTCCTTGCTTAATTGCTTCTATTTTTGGCAAACAATAAGACAATTAGCGATATCTGATGGTGTGATTTGAAATGTAAATCTGTGCAGATTAGCACACCAGCTGAGAGCCTCAATTAGGGTTTCTTGATGAATCAGTAACTCTGATTAAAAGTTCATTCTTGGGCCAGGTGCGGAATTCGAAAGACTTGTTCAGAAAGTGACTTTTAAGGATTAATTTTGATTTGTAAATCAGGTTCCAAGATTATAAGTATTAAGCTTTGAATAGGTAGAATCCGAAATGAAATGTTCACTTTGCATTTCAATTCAGTGGTCTGCTCTTCTTTCTCGTGTGCTCTGTTTTATCTGTGGGCTGACTGCTAAATGAAAATTCACTAAATTCAGCAGATTGATTTTAAACTTTTAGCATTTATGACTTGTGAATGAATAAATCTATGTATTTATATTGTTTACGATAAAGATGTTTCACTAGAATAATTGAAGAAATTGGTTATCAGTCGAAAGAAGGTCCACAACAAAATAAAAATAAATGTGCAACATAAATTGAGACTTTCCGAAAACATTTTGAGACTTAATGATGCTATATAAAGAAACGTTAACGAAGCAACGAACTCTTTGCTGCTGCTGATACAAATTAAAGCATTCGAGGGTTTTCAGCTGTTTTACTTTGTTTTAATTCAAATGAAACAAGTAAAATATTGTTTTCTTTTGGTGTACGATAAGGATTAAGAAGTACCCCACATCAAAGTATCGTTAAGAGCCAAGCTCTTCTGTAACGTCTATCAGAGGCTTTTAAAAACCACTTTCACTGTTATAAAAAACTGTTAAATAAAATAAATTAAGTGCTATTTGTGATATTTATCTCTGCTAGGTCCTTTAACATAGTGTGCATCTTGACCTATGCTTACATTTAATACATTTGTAGATCTACTTGTGGACCACCCTCCATTCAATGTCAAGGAACAAAACAAATCTCTAAGTGCCCTAAAAATTTATTTCTTAGCTCCAGTATACATTTACAAAGTTTAACTTTCCCAACTTTGAGCCAAAAAAAGAATATTAAGCGTTTACAACAGGACCTACATTATTTTTTTGTAACTGTAAACCAGCACCATTTTAAAATTATAGCTTTTTGAGGTCAGATTTGTGGCATTCTATTTCACTAATGGTGCCCTTTAGTTTGATGTTCTGCTCGACCGTAAGATTTTCTTCTGACTCCTTGTACTCTGTTTTGACAGAAAACTGTTAGTTGTTTCAAAAAGTGGATTTTGTGGATGTGTAGTAATAATGTACCAAGTTTTAGTGCTCCATCTATTAGAAAATATTATATTCGGTGCGGGACTTCACCATTTTCGTTGTTTATAATGAAGGATTACTCCAGTATTACCTCTCATAGAAATAATGTTTTTTATGTATTTAATACATCCACACCGTCTTTAATATTAGGTTACACCATCTATTCTAAAAGTTACATAATACTCAAGTGAAATGTACAAAACCATTAGTAATAGTATTTGCGCAATACAGCTCCTTAGGCATAGTATGTTGATCGTTCTGTATACACATTAATCTGAACATCATGTTGAAATGTAGACTAATATATCAGTTAAGCCAAACTGTATGAGAAACAGCATAATACTGTACTGGCGCTTGTGCATTGTTTGACACGAGAATCACATGCGTAACACGAACAAGACGGTCCGGGCCTGGAGCCTGTGTCCAGAAAGATGTTAATGACCCATTGTTGCCCCGCTGTCCCCTCAGACTCGGTGAGAACGAGCTCCCCTCGTTTCATTTCGACCCTGGATTTTTTCCAGAATTTCGCCAACCTCGCTCGACAATAGGGCTAATTTAAACCAGGGCGGCGCAGGCCTGTGTGAACGTCCGTTACCCCGCGAACTCGCCGACAATGGCAAGCCGGTTTTTACTGAAAACTGTCACAGAATGGAAATTAATTAATTATGGCAACTGAAGCGGAACGAAATTGGAGCAAATTTGCTATAAATAGCTCACAGTTGACGACTATATCGTAAAAAGTAAAAGTAACGTATTTTCCCCTCGGAACAGGCGCGACAATGTGCACTATCATGTATTTTTAAATGTATAATGCATATCAGTGTTGACTACCAGTTCACTTCGAATATTTCAATTTTTAACTAAATGGGGCTGTGTAAAATTTATTCTTTGTTTGAAATTTGTTTTTGACGATGGAAGGATTGTGAAGGAAACAGGATATTTCCGGACATTTGCTATCTTTCAGTGATATAAAAAATCCATTACGTTTCAAGATCAGCAATCTGATCTCTTCTTCAGGTAAATAACTAACCTGACATACAAAAAAACTAGATCAAAACTAAGTTAAAATAAACAAATCATACCAGAGCGTTGTGATACGCGTAAGTCAGGAATTTATGCTAATTTGAATGTCAACACAATCTTGAGATATTACGACCTCGCTACGGAGATCCATCTTTAATCATCAAATGTTAAACGCTTTCGTGTAACATCTGTTGACAAGATAACTCTCCAAAGAGAGGCCGAAATGATTAAATACTCTAACGTGTTAACATTGTTTGAACGCATCGCACCGTGAAAAGTAAAACAATAGTCTCATCAAATTTTGGCCCAGTGATTAATACGAACGCTTCACCTCCATTTCACCCTCCACTTAGTGCATAAAATCTGGAGCTGTAACAGACTTAACTCCTGGAATCTGGAGTCAACGTCCAACATGGATGAGAAAATGGAACTGAACTTCACATTCGCTCTAATTGACCCTTTCTACCTTACCTATGTTATGTGAAGTGGGTTCAGTTAATTTATTCCTCCTTTTACAGTCCAATATCATTTAGCACATTGTCTCTTCTTTTGGTCTGGTTGTCAGCTGGATATATCTAGAATAGTTAGAGATATGGATCTGAAATTTAGCAAGAATCGTTGTTTCTAAATAGGTTCGATGATTGTGCATGTTATCCATGGGATTTGACTCAACTCTAACAAAGCTGATATCACTCACGTTGATATCTCGAGAACGAATTGGCGTAGACTAGAAATTTTGCATCAAACTTTAATTTATGCATACTCGACATCAAGTTCAATGAAAATATGAAGTACACGTTTGCTTAGCAATTGTTGTTACAGATTTGTCGGGTCGTTCTTTCCTGTTTAAGAAGATCAAAGTATAATGTGTTCGCTTCGAATTTAGGAGATTAAAATCTAAACTTTAGAGAATGCCACGGATACGTACCATTGTTGTCAAGTACGGCCAGCGATATCTGTACTTTCATGGATGATCAATAAAGTCCTGGTCATTGGACTAAAATTTGTGTTAATTTATATTGTAATCGTGAAAATATGAAGTACACGTTTGCTTAGCAATTGTTGTTACAGATTTGTCGGGTCGTTCTTTCCTGTTTAAGAAGACCAAAGTATAATGTGTTCGCTTCGTATTTAGGAGATTAAAATCTAAACTTTAGAGAATGCCACGGTTACATACCATTGTTGTCAAGTACGGCCAGCGATATCTGTACTTTCATGGATGATCAATAAAGTCCTGGTCATTGGACTAAAATTTGTGTTAGTTTATATTGTAATCGTGAAAATATGAAGTACACGTTTGCTTAGCCATTGTTGTTACAGATTTGTCGGATCGTTTCTTTTCCTGTTTAAGAAGACCAAAGTATAATGTGTTCGCTTCGTATTTAGGAGATTAAAATCTAAACTTTAGAGAATGCCACGGATACATACCATTGTTGTCAAGTACGGCCAGCGATATCTGTACTTTTATGGATGATCAATAAAGTCCTGGTCATTGGACTAAAATTTGTTTTAATTTATATTGTAATCGTGAAAATATGAAGTACACGTTTGCTTAGCCATTCTATTGCAAGATTTGTCGGATCTTTCTTTCCTGTTTATGAAGATCAAGGTATAATGTGTTCGCTTCGAATTTAGATTAGAATCAAAACTTTAGAGAATGCCATGGATACATACCATTGTCCATTGTTGTCAAGTACTGCCAGCGATATCTGTACTTGGATGATCAGCAGAGGGACAGATAAGTAACGGCTCCCGACAGACGAGCTCGCTTCGCTTTTGCGATATCTTATCTGGTCAACAATCAGAGATTTTTCACACGCACCGGCAATTACAATATAAAAGAGGATCCCCTGGCTATTGTACCCGGTAGCATCCTCTCCCTAAGCGAAACACAGCCCCTTTCAGCGTCCCAATTGTATAGCAGTGAGGACGGCAGGACAATGGGAGAGCAGAATCAATGGCTTTTTAATTTTTGAATAATTGTTTAACCGAAAACAGTGCAAAAACTTGGCTCATTTTACGTGAGTACCAATTTTGGCTCATTTCACATGACGATTTGAATGTCCGTTACTTAATATTAGCAATTCTGAAGGTACTTGTATGACTGTTATGGGGGTTTCGCTGTCACCTGGACGGTAATGCGACGTACTTTTAAAATCAAGCATTTATGTACTGTATTTGTAAACCATTGATTACTCACTAGGTATTTTGTGAACCATCAAGACACGTGCTTTTATTATTTCACAATGAAAACCTCTTAAATTCCATTGTGGTGCCATAAATAAGTTGTACAGTTGTCTTAAATATGGGACAGACATTCTAAATATTTTTATAGTTTCTAATAGCGACTAGGACTTTCGTCATCATACCTGATTCCTAACATTTCTAAAATATTACCAACCCGCTACCAGCGTCTAACGGGGCATTTACTATCCATAAATCAATCATAGACGGAGTGAATTTTTGACAATTTTTCTTAGCAGGTGACACAGCCGAGGTGTATAATTAAGAGTAGTGAATTACCGACCAATTTCCTCCGATCCCTGTTACAGCGGTGGACACACTTTATGGTCTGTTTATGAGAGGCCTAAGCGGCGGCGAGGAGTCATTAACATAATAAGCGAGAGCAGGATAGGATAGCGCGACCCAAGGTGTTAATGAGAATTGTAAACATAAAGCCTGGACGACATCCATTACACAGTGGAGGTGTTGGAGATGGCTTCATCTTGACGGAGTGACCCCGGGCTTCGACTTCCAGGCACCATCACCCCGACAACGTCAATTACGGAATTACCACGGAATCCACGGCTCGACAGAATTCCGAGCTGTATGAAATTCAAAATCGGTCTTCGGGTCATGCGGGGAGTATGTTTTGTTCACGGGCGGAATTGATTAATGTGTGTCCTCCGGGATAGCTGATGACTTAATTATGGGCGACTGGGTCTTTTGTGTGGGGGACGTGGGAAAGAACCATCGTTTATGTAGGTATTTGATTGAAGATGAATTTAAGTTGTTTTAAACCCTTTATAGGCAAAATTATAAAAGGAAAAATTATTCTTCCCCGCATAATAAAACATGTAAAATTCAAAACAAAAAGATATCAATGAACGTTTCAGGATCACCTAAAGCTATATTCTGATAGTACTCTTTTCCCATCCATTAATGTTTTTGTGGTTGTCTTGAAGTGATTCCTTGAGCAGTTGAGTCGTAATTAAGTTGTCTAGACGTTTGCGCTTCATAGCACGACATAGCAAATTCCTCGCAAAAATACATGTTAGCTTCTAAGAAAGATCACGATAGAAATTTTGTCTCCATTTCTGATTATTCTGATACTTGATCGCCTAGCAGACAGTTTGTAAATATCTTAGCATCTCATCAGCGTCGATATCTTAAAAGTGTCACTTCACAACTAGCATATTGTAAGGCTGCAGTCACCATACAACACGACAATGTTACATGCGGACCAAATGATCTGTTCAGATTTTATTGGCTGAGCGTTAGCGAAGCCCATCATTTAGGGGTTTGCTAATTGCCGCTTCTGTCTGTCTGGATATATGTAGAATAATTAGAAATATAGACCTAAAACAGCACGAATCTTTATTTTTAAATAGGTTGATGACTGTGCATGTTTATCCATGGGATTTGTACCAAGGGAGTTAGCAGAGGTTTAGTGAAATAGGTTGGCAAAATTTCTCTCCTGTATGTAATATCGTTCTGAAGAGCATCTCGAGAAAAAATTGAGATATGTACTTTTGTAAATTGAGATATGTAAATTTTGTATGAAACTTTGTTTCTATAGAAAAAAGATCAAGTTCTTTGATGTTGCATGTCACTCAATCTATCCTTAGCGAAAGCCTAGTACACAATACGAGGTCCAACGTACTTTTACCTTGTATCTCCACAGCGTCTAGTACATGGTAACCAGTATAGTGATGTTGTGTATAGTGATGTGATGTGATGTCCTCTACAGTATGTGATGTTGGGAAGCAGTGATTCGTAGATAAACCGACAGTAAACTTAATATTAGGTTCAGAGGAAAATATTCCTCCTTTGAACCAGTGACATTTGTAGTCCACATTACTCGAACTCATCCGTGGATCTTGAAGTAGTTGTTCCATAACGTTTCATGCATATACTTACTAAAAACATTGTTCTTCACTATCATAAGTTAGCAAGGGCATGAATTCCGCAGCTCGCTTCCTAACTGTCTCCAAAATCTGCTCCAATGTATGTTGATAGTTGTTGAAAGGACAAATCTTTCAACATAATAATCATAAAATTAGGAATGGTAAAACCAGAGATGAGGCACACACAACGTACATGGGAAACCATAACCATCACCAACTGATGAAGTGACCTCAATTTCCTAATATTTTGAGTAAGACAGAACTTCAGGAGAAAATAGGTCAGAAGTTCTAAGAGCTGTTGCAATTTCTAAGGCTCTATCCAATGCTGTTGGCACTTATATTTAGTCTAATTAGTCAATTCCAAAGTTGTTATTGTTCCAAGTATTCAAACTCGGTTAACCTTGACAGTACAAAAGTCTGTTGGCGAGTCCTTGTCAATGAGGAAATAATATGAAAGGGATAATGAGACAGTGTGTGTACGTCTGTGTGAGCCATATGTTTGCATGAATTATTTAAAATTCATAGCTGGCATATGGAAACTGGTTCACACATGCATGTACCTCATTTAAGTAAAAGGGTTCTTAATAATCAATACATTCACTCAGTTACGATAAGTAAGTAACCTATTAGGAGGTGGCTGCATGTTCTATTAGATTCTGATAGATATGTAGCTCTCTATTTTATTTATATCCAATCATTTAGTTTTATTTCCACGCCTTTAATGTATTTCAAATATGATCCAAACGAGAAGAAAATGCATACAAAACAACAATATACCCAAAACATTTACACTGGATGTGTTTATTATCATTAAAAAATATAATTTATATTTTTCACACCATTACAATATTTGAATTTTTAAACTAGATCGAGTACGCGGAGAGAATCCATAGCTATTATATAAATTAAATCTATAGAATTATTTTCATTTATTTCATTTTCAACTGATAACTCATTTAAGTTTGCTTTAACTAATAAGTGCATTAAATCACTTTTCAAAGAAAAATATTTTTGAGTACAACAAATGTGGAGGAAAGTTTTATTAAAAATATGGGGAAAATGTTTTGGGAAGTGGTTCAATAGTAGTAGTGGTTAAAATAAACAAGTTCCTCCAAACATTATGGTCTATTTCCGTTCGTTAAGCGTGTTTATACCTGCAAGCACTTTTTATTTAAAAATCACAACTTAATGTTGCGAATTTTTTCTTGTCTCGTCAGTTTTAATAAAATTTGTTTTACAATTTAAAAAGCCGTAATTTTTGATTACTAGCAGTATGTTTTTTCTTACAACAGGGAGTTATATCTAATAGTTATACAAATATAAAAATGTATAAAGCCAAAATTTATACAGTGCTTTGAGTTTTCGACTTCTTAAATCAAAAACACAGGTAGACAGTACGCTAAAAGAAGTGAATTAAACAGTAGCGCTAGATATGTTATGTGTATTTTCACCTAATTAAATAAACCCTAAATATTTACCCACATTTTTTGAAAACCCTGTATTCTGACCGTATATGTCGTTTAATAAATTTCAAGACTAGATTATTTGGTTCAACTGTTGAAGGAGCCATTATCAAGAAAACGTTAATTAATGTTTTTTCTCGTCACTTTCTTTAATTCTAGCAATTAAGTGGGCTATGATATGAGTTACAAATACACCGTCACTAAGCGTGTGAAATAATCGGTTCCTTGCAGATGCAAAGATTGCGAGTAATTACGAGATGGAATGATGGATGGAGGCAGATCTCTGCAAGATGAGAGAGTGCGATTATCTGCGAGTAACGGTGCGGAGATACTGATCTCTGCAATTTGGCAATTCGGGATGCTCGGTAGCGATTTCCAGCAGAGAAAGTATTGCAGAACAATTGGCCTTCAAGAAAAAACTACATATTACCTGTTACTGATATTTCAAAACATGGATAGCTCTCTTTCTTTTCTTCGTTTAAGTTTCTTTTTGTTGAAGGAAGTATTTTGGAGGTAACAGGATTTTCCATTCGTTCAGTGATACAAGTAATCGGTAACACTAAGTTTCGAGATCTGCAATCTGATCTCTTCTTTTCGTTGTTTTCAGTGGTTGGTCATTGAGTGCAGACTAATTTTGACTTATATTCTGTAGTTTAGTTATAATAATAATTGATAAACAATAACTGGCCTTCATAAACAAAATGAGATAATATTGTTACTGATATTTGTTGATTCACAAAAAGGTTTTGTTTAAAGTTTGTTTTTTACGATGAAAGGGTTGTGTATGTAACAGAATTGTTCAAAATTTGCAATCGTTCAGGTACAAGATACAATACAAGATATAGGAAATTAGTAACACTATTGCAGTTTCGAAATCTGCAATCTGGTCTCTTCTTTTGGTTGTTTTCAGTGGTTAGTTATTGAGTAGAGACCAATTGCTAACCTAATAATCAATATTGTTTTTTATATTCTTTAGTTCAGTTATAATAATTAATTTTTAAAAATAGAACTTCAAAAAAATCAGACATTATTTCAGAAGGATATTTAAAGGCATAGATCTCACATTCTTTTCTTCGTTTAAATTTCGTTATTAACGATGGAGCGTTCGTGGAGTTGACAGGATTTGTTCAACATTTGCCATCGTTTAGTGATACAAGAAATCGGTTACACTACATTTCGAGATCTACAATCTGATCTCTTCTTTTGATCGAGTGTTTAGTGGTTGGTCATTTAGTGCAGACCTATACTATTTAGTTTAGTTTAGAGAGAGAGAATTTATATCCCAATATTTCAAAAATAAATCAAAATTGACACTTTTCATTAAATTATCAAGTAATTCCGAGCAACATTTATCATTTCTTATCTTTCGCTAACTATGAAGGTTTCAAGATAGTGGCCATTTAAAGTTATAGAAGTATATTATACCGTTATAAATATGTTAAGGACTTAGTAAAGTCCTTGTTTTTACAAAGAAATATATAGTTATAAAAATTTTTTTCCTATTACGAATTCAAGATTATGGATTTTTTAATGTTTGAAAGTGTTACGATTATATTAACATACCTACATTGATGATTATTGTACCATCTGTATTGTGCGAATCAAGCATCTAAACCAATATGCATCTTCAGTTTGACACTTCGAGATGACGGCCTCACGTGAAATCTAACTTTCTAACTGAGCCGAAAGTGATATTTGTGTATCGAACAGTTTTTTACATATTGAGTGCATTATAAACCCTATTCAATTAATTATATTTCTGTTGTCTGATAAACCTACTTATTTCTTCCGACTACTTTAAGGAAGGACTATACATGTTCATCTTTCTGAAGTGTTATAATTATTGTTGTAATAATTGTTCACAAAAGATTTAAAAAATTAATAATTTTGACAATACGTTATACTATAATTGATACGGCGATGATTCCGGAAGAAAACAGATGTCGGAAACCCGAGGCAGAAAGGGAGTCGGAACTTCTGTTTGGAATTTACATTCTTCCTTGTCGCTAATTATGCTAATGAGTGCGCCATGTCTAGAGAGGCGCGGGTTTGGTGGCGGATCTGCTGCCTATAATTGGTACACAGTTAGCCTGGTGGAGACCAGTGCTGTACCTAGCTCCTTGGAACCCTGGGTGCAACTAATATTATCGACCCACAAAGATTTATTTCAGGTGTTTAACTCATTTTATTTATCTTCTCTTTTTCTTTTTTTCCCCATGGACTAATTACAGTTTCCCCTGATGAAGAGGATGGATTTCAATCTCAAAACGTTGTGGTACATTTTGTCCAATCCAATTATTTTTTTCAAAGTAAATCATTATTACCAAACTTTAAACAAAGAAAAGATTTGCTTGTTTGGTAGTTGGATTGTAAGAACCGTATCTATGCCCGATTATAAATTTATTTATGTATTTTTCTTAAATTAAATTTGTTCACAACAGATTATTTATTTTTGTTTGAAGTTTGTTTTTGACGACGGAAGTATTGTAAAGCAAACAGATTTTTTTCCGACAATTTGCTATCGTTCTACAACATCAATACCACTACGTTTCGAGATCTGCAATCAGATCTCTTTCTCAGGTGAATAGATAACCTAAGACACAGTTTTGATGTATCACTGAAGGATGGCAAAATTCCTGTTTCCTTCAGATTCTGTATGAAGCATCCTCTAGCTTCTCGCTGAATTATTCTGCAATGGTTCCCGTATTCAAACATTCAACCGTAGAAACGTATGTTATTGATTACACTATTTTATTGCGTAAATGCCTGTACATGCTTTAGCTGGCTTTATACTATACACTAAATAGTTTTTCTACCTAGTTGGAATTTGATAACAACAAAGTTATGCAATTAATTGACTAAATCGTCCGTAATTCTTAATCATTGTAGTTTTTTTTTAAATATAACTCTTCAATGTATTGTAAAATATAAATTATACATATGTAATCTTATAGATATATTTAATTATAAATAACCGAAGGCTCTAATATACACATTGACAGTTGTGTATCTAAGACTATATCTTTTATTGAATTAGATTTCGCGTTTTATAGCGTTTAAACTAGGACTAACATTTATAAAACATTTTGGATTTGGAGACGATATCTCGTTTTTATAAAAAAAAATTGGGAAAGATATTTGACAGTAACAAAACAAGTAATAGGAAAACATAAATACTCTATCCCATATTTTGTCTTTGTGGATTACTAGGTATTTATTTATGTTAAACTCCTATTACAGAATTTCGAAAAATCATTTACTTATTTTCATCGATCACGAACTCAGCCCCAAAACCACACAATTTTGATGACATATCGCAAGATAAACTAATCTGCTTGGCTACTTAGCTGATTCAGACCAGGGCTGGAACGAAATTTTAATTTTATATTCCTTGCAAAGGTTTAATACCCTCCCTTATCGGACACACAATATCAAGGTAGCGGCTAATCACATTTGTGCAAAATATGTTATTGTTGTTATTATTACACAATATATACAGTTGCTTTCTCTTATGACTCTAAGCAATTTAAAACAATTTTTCTATACTATAACATAACAATACGAATGAACTCGACTATTACTACAATGATTAACTAATTGAAACTAAAAGTTAAGTATAAAACTGCGCAATTGTACTTACCGTGTCATAAATCAGGTTTCAAGCTACGAGTGTCCTTTTAATAAAATTTCAATATGGCCGTCATGGAATCACTGTGTGAAATAGTTTTCTTAGTTGTATTTAAAAATATGCACTCAAAACTAAATTTTTATCGAGACCGAGGCCTCATATATATACTTAACAAAACTTTTACAAACAAATCTAAATTTTTATAAAACATCTATGTGTTTTAACTGTCTTGCTTATTGTGTATCAAACATACCCACATAACATCCCAATATTGAAAACTACCTTTTCTGCCCAATGTACCGAATGTGGAGTATTTTAAATTACATTTTCAACCCAATTGTGTATTGAAATTTCTTTTATAAATGTTTCACGTGTCTATACTCTACTTTCGGCAAGAAATCGTTAATTATAACGTTATGAAAAAGTTTTCGTTTTCAATAACTTAAAATCACTCAAAAAAGAGTAAATAATGTTATATGGAGTACAAAATACGCTTTATAATGCATTTACTATTATAAATCTCATGGTTTCTGACAAACAGGTATTACGAAGTAATCTTAGCATATATTACCGCCTTATCCAAATTTTAATTCAATATATTTTGAATTTAAGTTTTTAGCCTATTTAAAATTAATTTAAACCTGGCGTTTTATTATTTAGAATGTTTTATACTTTGTTTTATAATCTGTTTCATACTCATATGTTGTAATATATTTTTAAATTTTATACATATTTTCATATAGTAGCCTAACTGATCAAAAATCCTTTAAACCTAAAAAAAGGAATAAAAGCAATTCTGTAGAGCTATTCAACTACGACAGTCGATGTAATTAAGTGTGGATACAATTATTCTGTAGCAGTCTTAGTTTAAGCTTTTGATTTTACTAATACTGTACGTATATTTCTGAAGTTATTTTATTTTTCATTTGCTCTGACTTTTTTCTTTCTGTCCCTTTATGTAGTAGTATGCAGTAAGCGCACAGTGTTTTAATGGAACTCAGAGCCACGCACAGGATTCGTCCCATGTGGCTCTTTATTGTTATTGTAATGTGTAATTATAAAGATTTTCTGACTTTGATTTTCATCCTTCAGCAAAATTGTTCTGGAGCTATGAGTAAATCCAACCAACCGATTTTAGAGGATAGAAAGTTGTCTGGTTATTTCTTTCAAAATATTTTTATGGCTAATCAGCAGGTTACTGGTATCCACGAGAAGACAAGATCTGAGTTGTGACCCCGCGAGGGCCCTGCTCGACTACGGCCCTGGCAGAGGGTACAGGTGGTGAGGCGCGTGGCTGCTGACAGATGCCTCACCTGCCAAACCTGATAGAAGCGGTCGCGTGCCATGCGCCGTCCAGTGCCGTGCCGTGCCACTTTCTTTCCAAACTGACCAATCTAATTTTTGGTCACCACACCCGCAGCCCACGCAGGCCGGCTCGAATTACACGAATTAAACCAATACTGTAATTTCATCAACAGGGAACCCCCTCTGTTGTGTCCACTATGTGTTTTCATTCACTAATATTATTCTTCGGTTTTGTTCAAGGACTGGTATTTTTCCTTTATCGTCCCACTACGTATTTTTATTGGCTAGTAGACAATTATTTCCCTAGTTTAGAATACATTTTCTCTTTGTACCTATCCATTTGTACTTTTATTTATTAATATTTTTTTTTTAATTTCGTTTAAGGACCAAACTTTCCATTGTTGTTTCAGTAAACACCATGTTTTTGAATGAAAATAAATAGGCTAGTGATCTATTCCATAAAGCAACAACTTCTTGTTTCGTTTACTGAATTTAGAAATTGTTTTGAACTATTTTATTGTTATTATTCGTATCTAAGACAAAATTCCTAGTGTATCTGCAGTTTTGTTGGTTCTGAACCTTTTTAAACAGCCATTAAACAAATAATCAGCACACTCTAAGTAATTTACTCCACGCTATGTTACAAAGATAAAGGAGTAACTAGTTGAATATGTGTTTCATATAAGGCTATTGGGGAAATAAGAAATCATTTCAATCAAGTTGTGACAACACTGTTGGCCGATTCCTTTCAAACCCAAGGGTTTCATCCTCAGGTGACTTAAAAAAAGAATTCTTATCGTTAACTAAAACTAGTTTGTGTTTATAGCTTAAAACGAGAATTGTTAAATTTGTAAAGGGGTTTTAAAATGACAGTATCGAAACAAGAATAAATTGTAGTTACAGTTGTTATACTTGAATAATGTAAGATCTGATCTATTTTCCAAGATGCGAGCAACAAATGTAAAACGGGAAGTTTATACCTTCCAATTGCCCCGAACTGCGGCCGGATGCCACACCACTATGCGTAACTACGGATCATCACAATGGAAACTGCACGAACTAACGCAGCACTATTTAGAACTAGTTTAACATCTGGGAACCGGCCAGATAACTGCCATTCTCCCCCATTGGGAGTAAGAATGAAATTTACGAAACCGATGAGATAATGATAGGGTAAACGTAAGGATTTCTCGGCGCCAGACTCAAATCTATTCATTGTTCTCCTTCCTTTCCAAAAATTGGTTCCGCTTGCATTATATTCATTCGTAATCTCGGCTTCATCAGGAATAAAAGAGCAATTACTATCTGTATCAAGTTGATTGTCCACCAAAAACACAACCTGTTGTGTCAGACAAAGAGGAAGAATACAGCCGAGGCAAGATACGTAGTAAATTTCTTTCACGGCATGTACGTAGAAGCCAGTTGAAGTGAAACGATCTTGAGTTTCCCCTTCATAAGAACAGCTATGAACTGTATGCACTTTTCCATAACGAAATATTAGCTTTATGGGAGGTGTGTCTTTTACTGATATAATTAATGCGCATACAAACCTGTTGATATAAAGTGTATACTTTTTTAATAGTTAATTGATTAGGTACAAAAAAATTTAATGGTTTTTAAAATGTATAAACAAATACAAAGCATTTAGATGTGTAGCCTATTAATTATATTAATAAAATGACACTCTTCTATAATTGTAGTACTAAAAATAATAAAAGTACACAAGTATTAACACTGTTATTATGGAGCTACAATCAAGATTGTACATGTTCTGAAGGATTTCATGATGTGACTTTAGTGGTAGTTTTAGAGCTTACCTTCCATTTTTAATTAAGGAAACACCGTATTTGTCAATTTATTCAAGTGTTAAATTTGTTTTAAGTAGCCTACATTTAATGAATTCTACATGTTTAGATAGTACATTCGTATAAAGTGCTCTCGAATCTGGGTTTTTCTTCAATAATTCAGTACTTCTTTGCTTTAAATATGCGTATTGCGTCTCATTTAATCCTAAATTAATTTAAATTTTAGTCCTAATATTTTAATTACTACGTCTAAATTAGTTAAAATATTTTCTAAAAACTTTCACTTAAAATTGTTATGCTGCTTATAAGTTTACTTAATGCAATTTATATATATATATATATATATATATATATATATATATTTATATAAATTTTAAATGTTTTGTGTTATTTTCTTGTTAAGAATTTTTTTTAAATAATGTAACCTATTTTAAAAGCTTACCATTTAAAAACTTTTAAGTAAAATAAAAATCTACACAAACTAAAAAATTTTAAAAATGTATAACTCAGACCAAAGGAAGTAAAGTTTATGTATTTAGTTAGGTTCGTCAAGACCAATTTTCTTTTATAAATGGTCACTAAAAAGGGGAAATATGATTTAAAACTGTATATCAATCCGATAAGTTGGGTTGAAGACATAAGGAAGTAAACCTGTAAACTTGTAACTTAATTTGTCAACAAACGATTATTATATATTGTATTATTAAGCCTACGAATTTTTATACTGACGGAAATTAATATACTGGTCTTCCTTTATTTTCATTCAATACACTAGATATTATACCAACTCTTCCAGCACCACTTTGCGTTTTAAATTACAATAACGCGTCATCCGGAAAGGATTATCAGTGTACGAAATGTGTAGAATATTTCCATTCTAAAAATTTGCACCCTTGATAAACCTTATTTACGTATTAAATAATTTTTTAAGTTATATAAATCTTTATATTTATGGTGTGAGAAACTAGACTTTGTGATAAAGAAATTTGTTCTAGCAAAAGAAAATTCATTCTACATGAGAATTTGAGGTGATCAGAAGTAAAGTGTTTATAAATCAGACTTATATTACCGTTTTATACTTCTTCGATGTCAATATTTAATTTTAATCTAAATAAAAGTCAATAACCTGCACTTTATACTTGAACGTTTGGCCAAAACGGAGTATTATCAAATTTCACGATGGTAATATAAATTTACGATATCGTCGTCTTTAACTACATAAACAGCGAACTGTCTAATTGCGGGATATCAGTGGGTTATGGCTGACAATAAAGCTTCTCACCTGTAACGGACGGTAAAAACTGAATATTACTTTGGTTGATTGGAATTTAAGTGAAACCCTGACCGAGCCAATTAAAACCGGTCCCAAACGCAGATACAGCCAATAAGTGAATGGAGTGATTAGCAGCGTGGAAATTGATTGGCGAAATGACTTTATTGGAAGCAAGGAGTTTGATAGCATCTGCGTTGATGCTGAGAGGCGATATCTCGCCTCAGAAGTGGTCGCCGTTGTTGGAACACTGGAGGCTTGGAACTGGAGGTCTAATGGGAACTGGTCACTGGTCTAGTGGCAGGATTGCTAATGAGAAGCTACTGGACGGGCTCCCAGTAGATCACTGGATAGTTGATAAAACGGACGAAGAAGCTAACGCCATTAGACGTAACGGATTTGGTGGTCTAACGGGATGCTGAGTTCTGGCCAGGTGACGGATCCATGTCTATGAATCACCCCGATAAATTACCCTTCTTTTCCATGAAAACCTCATTTTGGAAGGCATGATCAGATGGTGATAGGTATCTTCTCTTTTTGAATGAGTGATAACTATTTTATAGTTTTCCTCAATTGCATATAAGGATGTTTAGATAAGAAAGTCAACCTCGAAGATCTTCTTAATAGCTGACTATTGTTGCAGCACATAACCCAATCCCAACAATAACGTGAGTGTCAATACTTATAAGCTGATCTCAATGAGCATCTCCAATGATCCCACCATTGAGATGCTGGGATCATCTACTGTCCTGTTCTGTACTATGGTCTTTGTTTGATTCTGTTGTATCCTCACAATAATTCGTACTACAAGAGGAAGACATAATTATACAACCATTCTGCTTACCTTGTCTGAAGAATTGGTGCGCATGTAATACAAAGCAGCCACAGACCTCACGGTGGTCACATTACGCGAAGGTGGAGGCTACTTCATCCAATTCTTGTTGGATTGTGGCCAAGAGGACCTGTTCGACACTTAATTGGGGCTCTATAAAGTCGATATGGTCATGGGCTTACTACACCATTGGTCAGTTACGAACTTGAGGTCCACAGTCTAAGCTGCATAAGATAAACCTTAACTGCGCACCAAATACTGCATCACGACACTCGATAAGCGACCACCAAGAGTTTTGTCACAACTTCGACACGTCAACCGCTTCCGTACTGGATACCCAATTCTTCACAGAAACCTCACTCTTGTTGGAAGACAGTTCAATGAACTTCAAAGACTGCATGTAGCTTCAAAAAAATATTACAAGACAACTAGAGGCAACATTGATAGATCATATAAAAGGTGTTCTTTAGGTAGCGAGTGACCATAACCATCCTGGATGGGAAAGCATCCTTGAAGTTCTCTAGCCCATTACTTCTATCTACGTACTACTGTTCTACGTAATTACGAGTAGACCAATCTCGATTAGCAAATTCGCTATGGTACAAGCTTGATGAGGTAGATGATGTGACGGCGTGGATCTAGCCTAATTACCTAGAAGATGGATGGTGACTAAATATATATACCATTACGGCACCGTCACACCATAAACTGACGTTCAGGAGAACAAATTGGTTACTATGAAAGTAACTGAACGGTGACTCTTGATACCTAGTAGACTTCTACAAGTAGGAATTTGATACACACCAATATAGTATTTCCAAATGGTACAATAACTTGGTACATGTTTCTGAAGATTTGGCGATCTTATGTTGGGTTCTAGCGTTTGTCAACTACAGTGATAGTCAGGAACTGCACGATTATATAGTTCATAGTTAACTGAAAAACTATCACTAGATTAACAGTGGAATCTCGAATGAGTGAACAGTTCATCTAGTGGAAGTATGAAAAATCATTTCACTCGAATACTACTTTGAATAATTTGCCTTGTTAGTCATTCATTAGTTTTGTCACTAGATCGATTGTGTCATTTCACAATCATAATTCAATTGTAGTTCCAATCTTGTGTGTTCACAAACTATAAAACATTTGTTCTAAACTAAGAAAATGGTGGAAGGATTCGCAAAGTACATTTTGACTCTACATTTCATCCAGTTAATACGGATTCTTTCCCAAGAGTTTTCTCAGCACTATCAAGCCATATATTCAATTTCAACATTCGTTATGCAAGAACAGATAAAGAATTAACACATATTTGACTGCATTTATTGTTGAGTACTTCTCAGATGTAATATACCCATCAGATGCTATGGAATATGTCATATGCTATGGAAGTAACGGCGATGATTTTAGTTCTCTGGTTGTACTTCAAAATATCCGCTTAGATTGTGCAGTACTACAAGCCTATCATATTTATGTTTGATTCCATTGTATCCTTAAAAGAATACGTACTACAAGAGAAAGACTTTATTATACATCCATTCGGGTTGCCATGTCTGAAGAATAGATGCTCATGTAATGCAAAGCTGCTACAGACCTCACGTCACGGTAGTCACGTTATGCGAAGGTAGAGGCTACTTCACCATATTCCTGTCGAACTGTTGCCAAGAGGACTTGTGCGACACTTAATTAAGGCTCTATAAAGTCGATATGGTCATCAAAAGAGACGACGACCTCTATGTTATTGACATCTAGATAGCGAGTGGAGTCCTGCCCTAAGTACGTTACCAAGGTGAACACATTTCGGAAGGGATAATCAACCTTTGAGGTTGAATTTTTGAAAGTACGTCAACATCATCATCTTTCCGTCAGGCCCAACCAGAGCCTGAGTTCTTAACTGGTTAGGAGATTCACCTCTTAGTTCCTGCGGGGCGACTACATTTTTCTAGGAGGAACAAGGTGACAGCCCAATTACGGAGTACCTTGCTGGTCGGGGAGTCCCCCCGATACAAATAGGGTGCATTAACAGCTATCAGTATTGTGAGTACCGACGCCCTGCCTATAATTAGTTTCCTGTCCTATTATTCGTCGATTTCTCATTTTCCATTTATGTTAATATGTCATGTTTATGGAAAAAGATACCCACCCTTGCGCGTAAAGATAACTTGCACTAGATTAAAAGCACTAACCCATATGACAAATTCAATTGATTGTATTGATGACTATACACTTACATGAAGTAACCAATCTATTTCTTGACAAATCCACACTGACCCAACCAATCCCAGCTTGTTTCCGTCGGTGTTAAAACTATACAACTCGAACAGAGAAGACACAACCACCTGCTGGTCGTAAAATGACATAAGGAATCTTTATTGAGGGAAATCCAGATCGATAGCCAACCACAGCTCGAGGCACGTGGTCTTAAACCTATATAAATGTCCTACTAATTGTTTCCACCGCCCGGAAGTGTTGCCCAGGACAGAGTTGAGGACGCGTGCCGCGTGCCACACGCGTGCGTGGCTCTTCCAAATAAACTGTGAAAAACGGAGCGGCCGACCGGTTATTATTCAAACCTATTACCTCCTCCTCGGTAATTGTTTCATCCCAAAGTTATAGTCCGCACACGTTATAAATCAGCGGGAGGGTTCGGCGTCGCGCGTCGCAGTTTCCAAAAAGATATTTTCGCAGTCCTTGACCTGAACGGTAGCTTTGAAGACGCCGCGCCTGCGCGCCTGTCCCTGGGCTTCATCCTAACTACCAGATAGAAGACAGCATTTTGTTTTAATTTAAATACATTCTCGGGGACTTTTACGGAACAGCGGGTTTATTACTGAAATGTGTTATCAGAGGTATCTCGCTCAGTCGAGTCTACCCGAGTGGTGGAGTTCCATTGGACTACCTACTCGTAACGTGTGAGATGTATTAGTACTTTTGTATTTCTCTGGCGTCACTGTAATACATGGGATTGTTCATTCTCTTTCATTAAGAGCTCTAAGCGTATGTTTGGATTAGTCTTTTGCAGGACAGTTGGGCGAGCATTGTTTCTTTACATAACTAACGTCTTGGCATTCAGGAATATGCCAGTATCTGTTTTGTCACACATCTTTACTTCATAATATTGTGTGATAGGTATCCTGTAGCAGAACTGATGTATAATATTTTTATGTCAATACAACGTTGGCTCAACGTTTTCATAAGGAACGATTAATAAACTAAAATAAGGAACAGTTACTACAAAATTCAAATTATTTCATAACATGGATACGAGCTGAAGGCAATACATAATAAAATTAATTTTCCATAAAACCGCACACAATTTTCTCCTTATTTTAATTATAACGATAGGATTTACTATGTATGTAAAAACTAAAGTCAAGAAATTTATTTTTGACGGAGGCGATGAAAGCAAACTGCTTTTCTATAACGTTATGCGGGTATTGCATTCGCTTAATTGAAGGCACTTTGTTTAAAAAACAAATATAATCCAGTAAGTTTTATACGATTGGTAGGATTTTGTCTCTTATTCTAAATACATTTCATAAAGAATTGCAGAAATGAACATCTTACCAAAAAGAATAACAAAAACATACAGAGGCGGGCCATAAATAAGTACAATACAGGATTGATTATAAAACATTATTATAGATGTAACTAAGATTCAGAAGTGATTTTTTTATTACTTTACTTACTTGAAGTGTAAACTTAAAATCTTAAACTTAAAGTTTGTTATTGACAGTGGAAGGTTAGAAAGGGGTTTATAAAGAGCTTAAAACTTGTCCAAAGAAAAATTCAAATTTTAAAAAGTTTATACAAAATTATGAGGTTATTGGTAAGAACATTTCTTCTATACTTTTATGAGTCAAATAATACATATGCCCGTTGAATAAGACGAATTAGTGTAATTATTAATCATTAAGACGTCTTTTTGTATATATAACTGATATATAAGTTTAAGCTAATAATATAACGAATGGCATGTTCGCGCACCTTGCTAAACTAACGAAAATGATAAAAGATAACAATACAATAATAAAAAATGTAACATAACGTTGTATTATTAATATTAATCCATATGTTATTTATACACAGTCATAAGAATCTTCAATAAATTACGATACATATTATACAAGTGTACAAGTGTTTATTAAAAAAACGGAATAGATTCGTGAGGATAGTTCAAATGTATGTTGTAATAATTGATTTAACAAACAATTAAACAATAAAAGTATAATTCAGTATAAAGCAGTCGGTAATTTTACAAAACACACCAAAAGCCAAGAGAATTTCGGACATTTACCGTCTTTGTGTATTTAAAAAATTGTAAGCTACGTTTCGATCCATCAGTGTGAATCCCAGTGACATAGTGTATCTATCTTGCTCACAGTGTGGCTGCCATGCCCAGAGTTTTGCTATCTTGCTCACAATGTGGCTGCCCTGCACAAAGTGTGGCTATCTTGCTCACAATGTGGCCGCCCTGCACAAAGTGTGGCTATCTTGCTCACAATGTGGCCGCCCTGCACAAAGTGTGGCTATCTTGCTCACAATGTGGCCGCCCCGCACAAAGTGTGGCTATCTTGCTCACAATGTGGCCGCCCTGCACAAAGTGTGGCTATCTTGCTCACAATGTGGCCGCCCTGCACAAAGTGTGGCTATCTTGCTCACAATGTGGCTGCCCTGCACAAAGTGTGGCTATCTTGCTCACAATGTGGCCGCCCTGCACAAAGTGTGGCTATCTTGCTCACAATGTGGCTGTCCTGCACAGAGTGTGGCTATCTTGCTCACAATGTGGCCGCCATGCACAGAGTGTGGCTATCTTGCTCACAATGTGGCCGCCCTGCACAAAGTGTGGCTATCTTGCTCACAATGTGGTTGTCCTGCACAGAGTGTGGCTATCTTGCTCACAATGTGGCCGCCATGCACAGAGTGTGGCTATCTTGCTCACAATGTGGCCGCCATGCACAGAGTGTGGCTATCTTGCTCACAATGTGGCCGCCATGCACAGAGTGTGGCTATCTTGCTCACAACGTGGCCGCCCTGCACACAAGTGTGGTTATCTTGCTCACAATGTGGTTGTCCTGCACAGAGTGTGGCTGCCATGCCCAGAGTGTGTTATCTTGCTCACAGTGTGGGCCGCCATGCCCAGAGTGTGGCTATCTTGCTTACAAGTGGCTGCCTTGCACAGAGTGTGTGCTAACTTGCTCACAATGTGGCCGCCATGCACAGAGTGTGCTATCTTGCTCACAATGTGGCCGCCATGCACAGAGTGTGCTATCTTGCTTACAATGTGGCCGCCATGCACAGAGTGTGGCTATCTTGCTCACAGTGTGGCTGCCATGCACAGAGTGTGCTATCTTGCTCACAATGTGGCTGCCCTGCACAGAGTGTGGCTATCTTGCTCACAATGTGGCTGCCCTGCACAGAGAGTGTGCTATCTTGCTCACAATGTGGCTGCCCTGCACTTATGGATACGAATTATAAACATTAACCGAGATAGTGACTATTCCGTAACAGAATAAATCGTAGAGGGTCCGGTCAAAACTGTCAGAGAATTCTATCAAATATTAAATGTAAATGTTTTATATAGAAACAAGTTGGATTTTTGCCAGAAACTAACGAAATTTTACCTTTACATCGAACAGTATTTACGCCAACATTAGTATTTTCCAAGCTTAAGTGAGTGTTACGTATCATTCCCGTTACAACGTTAAAAAAATCTGAATCGACAGTGAAAGGTGAAATTAGAAAGACAACATTAAAACTCATTTACGGGAATTTAAAATAAAACACGCCGGCGTTTATTGCCTAATTAGCCTTCTTAATTGTGTTTTAACTCGTGTTTTTTATGCACACTTTTTACTCTGATTCAGTTTTCAATAACATATTTTAATAGCCTTTCGATTTAAAACCGCTATTTCAAAAGTCCGCCAGTGGCAATTGGGAAGATAGTAAAATTGTTGAAATTGCATTAAACTCTTATTGAATATTACTTTGCTACTATTGTGAATTCTACCTTTATTTCATTCTAACAGCAATTCGAAAAATGTTAATAAGTAATTCCGAATCTAAAATTTGCAAAATGTAGTCAACAAAAATTTATATATATATATACCTGTAAAGCAGACCACTCTTATCTTCTGCATTAGTTTTTGCTTAGAATGTTTTACCTTAATTTCTTTCAAATTACTAGTAAAATCTAGTGAGGAGAAACATTGTTGAATGGGTCAAGATAGAAAAGAATGGAGGAGCATTGTTGGTGAGGCCCAAGCCCAACTGGGTTTCCAATGGCCACAGGAGCAAGGGAGAATATATGGATTCCAATTTACCAAATGATGAAATCCAAATCTCTCCAAT
Source organism: Homalodisca vitripennis (assembly GCF_021130785.1). Classification (NCBI taxonomy): domain Eukaryota; kingdom Metazoa; phylum Arthropoda; class Insecta; order Hemiptera; family Cicadellidae; genus Homalodisca; species Homalodisca vitripennis. The sequence continues at coordinate 47,982,135 of NC_060211.1, read as the reverse complement.
TCCAAACCTCTATACGAGAACTGAATGCTGGCGCTGTTATCAAACTAGTTCTGGGCGTGGAACATGAAACTTGCTGATCACAAACTCACAAATAGCAGGTGAAACTTGTTGATTATTCCATCCACATAACTACTGTAGTAAATCTCCTCATCTAAATAATCTGGCGCACAATTAACGAAATGTTTTAATCGATATTTTGAATTAACTAATGGGAACTTTCGCTCATAAGCGATTTAGATGAGATCTGAAATAATGGTGGTGGGGGGGGGATGTAACAACACAATTTTGTTCTATTTTCAAGGTTTTTTTATTTCACTTACCTGGATAATCTAATTTTGAAGTGTGTTTAGATAGAAAGGTTATACAGCTACAGATTATTTGCGTAATAATTATCTTAGTTATAGTTTTTTATATGGTTCATGACTTACTAACTACAATTTCTTAGTTATATTTGTCCTAGAATTTGTGATACCTCTAAGAGATTGTCAGGTTATCCAGGTAAAGATATATAAAATATACTTTTTAGTACGGAATTGAGTACGCTTTGCTTATCACATGGTTTCGATTACTCATAAAATTTTCAGCTATTATGTTCGTGTATAAAATATCTATTGCTCCATATGTTCTGGGATTTAAGGGGAAATTTCGTTGATTTAATAGACAATGGGGTATGTTTTGTGGGATTTGTAAATTTAAATATTTCCATAATATTACTTTCCACTCTTCCACTTTCAAAAGCTAAATTTTCATAAATGCAGAATTTATGGCATTTTAGTGGAAGTAGGTAATCATCGACGTGTATATTTGCATTTAAAATCAAATCGTATTTATCAACACCGTGGAAAATTTACATTTGCTCAGAGCAAATAAATTAAACTACATCAATATTCATAACGTATCTTATAATTGTAACGAAACCAACTTACGCTGTTTTATTGTACCCCTACATGTGCCCCTCGTTAACAAAGCGCCTCAAAGACTGCAGAAGTCCCAAAGAAATAAAGACTTATGATAATTTATTTGAAAAAATATGAGATGGGAAATTTTGTTTTTCCATTTATATGAATTTTCTTTAAGTAGCTAACTAGTATATTTCACTGTGGTATATTTAAAATGTCGTACTTTTGAAAACGATCAATACTTCTCACAATATGATTTTTTTGTTTTATTTAAGTTACAACCTAAAACTTAAGAAAAAACTTGGTATATTCAGAACGACAATGTGGATCCAAGTACAGTATAACACCAATAACTCTCTGCTCAAGGTCATTCACTGTGATAAATTCATACTATTTGAAAGTGCTAGACACTGAGGAATGAACTTTGATTGACCGGTTAGGAAATCATGTTTGATGATCGTAAAGTTAACTCGTGATAGGACAGAAATGCATAGTTCCATTGAATGCAATTAGTGTTACGAATATTACGTAACTTTGTCATTTGCTAACAATGTAATATGTATGTAAAAAATAGAAGAATAAAACACTATTTTTCAAAATATCTTTACCTTACAGAGTAAGTTTTCGTCTCACAATTCAATTTGCTATAAACATTAATTTTAAAATCTAAAGAAGAATTCAAATTTACCGGTTGTTTTAAGTTTATATCACTCAACTATACTAGGCCACTTATGCAGTTATTCGCATATTTCAATTTTCGTATTATGAATTCATAGCACAACTTTTTGTCTGGGAAACCTCACAACCATAATTACACTTACTTCTATAGCCAAGTGACCTCACCTCTGTCCAAACGCCTTCAATTCATTGCCGTAATATACGCATTACACCCAAACCAATTCCTCCAATCAAGGTTTCGCTATACTCAATACAAAGTACCAAATATGAAACAGTGGATTACGGGATATTTTTTGTATGATCTTTAGCAATAAATACATTTTAAGTGTCTCGTAAGTCTGTATCACCTTTATAACATAATGCTTCTGTCAGAAGAATCAGTATTAATTGATTGTTTAATTGTAACGCACCTGTAAGTTTAATGATATTTGAAGACAATAGTTTATAGGAGATAAATACAACGGAAGCAAACTGATCATTCCAAACATTAATTCTTGTTAATCCCAAAATTGGTAGAGACAAACACAAGCGAGTATGACGAGTCGTGGATTACGTAGATTTACGTGGATTAATTAACATATGCATTGCAGTTTCTAAAAGATTCTTCTAGTACATTTTCTACAATTGAAAATCGAACAAGTCATACTCGATAATTTCATTTGAGGCAAGTAAATTACTCATTAAATTACTTCCATTGACTCTCGTGTTTAAGATTCAGCGTTATAAGGCCCTGGAGACTATTATAAGGGTGCACATAAACGTTTCTCTTAACGCATTTTGTCGCAAATCAATTTACAGACATCCACGGTTTGTCAAAAACGTATTCATAATCATAAGTCTTTAATGATTGACGTAAAGTAACTTACACTCAAAAACTTATTTCATTGAGAATTTTGCTTATTATTTGTGAGAATTGTGTTTACTGCAATTCCATGTCAAGGGTGCCACAATACTTAATTTACACAGCTTACCGTTGGAGGAAAGTGTTGAAAAAGGTCACAGTTTTTCAATTTCCATAAATACTATAAGATTAATTTCGCTGTAGAATTTCACTAAGGACTGCACAAATTGCATGACTTTGTCAGTGAGTTCGTTTAAAGTTATATTTAACTTCGTGTCAGTAAAGAATTTGACAAATCAATGTGTGTCAATTGCATATAAATTAGCTTAAGTTCATGTATGTTCTCAAAAATATTCCTTAAAAGTGTTTATGCAGTGTGCATGGAAAAATAACCAAATTATATAAATTCCAGGCACCTTTTATCGTCTGCAAAAATGCTGTAAATTTGATGAAGAAGCGCTCATTTGCAACAATAACCCTCATTGCAACATTTTAGCCTCCACGTGTGAACGTCATTTAGCGGCGGAGTCAATAAAATAATGATGAGCTCGCGGATTACGGCAGGAACAAAGTCGAACAAAGAGTTTGGCGGGTGATCGGGATACATTAACAAATTTCACTTTTGGAAGGTGGGGCAGAGCCCGGGCCAGAGAGCGAGACCGGGGGCGGCAGGTGCTGCCAAGTGGGCCACTGTCTGTGCGGTGTGCGAAGTGGAAGTGCCGGTCAGCCAGCTGCCCGAGTGGAGGGGTAACGGAAGTAGTCGATTTCGGAAGTTGATGACTTAAGTCGAACCAAGAAATTTATAGCAAAAGGAGAAAGACATTTGTATGGCCCTCTGTGAGACTGAGTTTTTAAAGTGACATTATGTTTTCCAACATTCTGACAAAGATTTTTCCGGACATTTGCCATCGTTCAGTGAAACAAAAAAATCAGTAACACTACGTTTCTAGATCTGCAATCTGATCTCTTCTTCAGGTAAATAACTAACCTGACACATAATTAAAAACTAGGCTAAAATAAACAAATCATGCCAAAGCGTGTTACTGATTTTTTTGTCTCACTGAACGATGGCAAATGTCCGGAAAAAATCCTGTTTCCTTCACAATCCTTCCATCGTGAATAATAAACTTCAAACAAAGAATTCAAACAAAATTTGAATCGCCATAATTTGGCTTTGATGCACACCCAATCCCACAATGGCTGCAAACCGCACTTACTTTAATCCTACCAAAATTTTATTAAATCCTGTGTTCTTTATTGTTCTCGATTTTTTTAATCCTTTCTACGCAATTATAATGCTGTAGTGTGACCCCCTTATTTGCTTTACAAGTACTTTCTTTACTTTCAGTGAATTGTATTACAAGCAGACAAAAATAAAAATGTATCAAATCTTTCACTTGCCACGTTTTCTACACGAGCGGAGCATACAATTTTGATGATTCCACTTTATTGACAATTCTATTTCTTCATTAAAAGTGAAATCTTTGTCATCATAAACATCTCAAACATAACAAGAAAGAAAGAAAGAAAGAAACACTTCTTTATTGAGGCGAAATTAGGACCATATGGTCCTTTCTTACATTTAACCTCTTAAAAAATATGTCTTAATAATGCAAATTAAGGCTAATTAACTATAACTTACACTTACAGTACTCCATTCACTCTTCCATTCACACAGTCACGATCCAGGTATTTTCGTCTCAGCTCCGCCACAAACCGTTTTCGGCTCTCAATTTGTTTGACAGGATCTGGTAAGGAGTTCCATAATCAACAGGCGGTAACGGTGAAGGATCGGTTATAGGTTTTGGTTCTGTGTATTGGAATTCTGAGACTTAGTGCACCAGACCGAGTCTCTCTTGCGCCACTCGCCGCCAAAAACTGAAAGTTTTCAGATAAATATTTTGGTGAATCCGTATTAATAATAGAGTACAACAATGACAAAATTCGAATCGATCTTGAATCAGCTAATTTTAGAATTGATGCTTGAATAAAATATGGTGTAACATGATCCCTTCGACGTAAATCAAACAGAAAGCGAATGCAGTAATTTTGTGCTCTTTGCAGTTTAGTGCTAAGTACAAGTACAGTCATGTCATTGATTACAGCGTTGCAGTAGTTAAAGTAAGGAAACACAAGTGACTTGATCAACAGAAGTTTAATGTGAAATGGTAGAAGTCCTTGCATTCGTTTCAGAGTGTGCACAGCAACGAACACCCTGTTACAGGTGTACACCAATGCATCGGTCCATCCAAGTGTGTTGCTTATGATTAGTCCTAGACTTTTTACCCTTTCAACGTATGGTAAAAGTTTTCCGTCTACAGTTATTGTCGGTGTATTTTGTAGGTCAATGGAGTTGGCAAGTCGTTGATGACAGACAATCATGGGTTGGGTTTTATCCGGGTTAAGTTTAAGTCCATTTTTTAAAGCCCATTGAACAAGTCGTTGTATGTCTTTACTCATCCACTTCACAGTCTGGTTTATGTCGATAATGTTAAAGTGTGAGTAGATTTATAAGTCACCAGCATAACAGTGAAATTTGCAATGTCGCAATACAGTGTTAATGTCATTTATTTACAAAATAAAAAGTAGTGGGCCAAGAATTGATCCTTGCGGAACTCCGCAGGTTACAGTTCTGAAATCAGACGTTGAGTTGTCATTGCACACACACTGCTTTCTGTCCCTCAGATATGATTTTATCCATGCTAAAGCATTTTCAGAGAAACCTAAATTTTGAAGCTTTTTAAATAGAATGTTATGAATGATTGTATTGAAGACCTTGCTGAAATCGAATAGAACTAGTAAGGTATAAAGACCTCGATCCATGGCTAATCGAATGTCATCAGTTATTTTCAGAAGTGCAGTTTCTGTACTATGGTTTTGGCGAAAGCCAGACTGAAAAACATTAATAATATTACTTTTAGATAAGAAATCTGATATTTGGGAATGAACTATTCGCTCAAGCCCTTTCGAGAGAGCTGGTAAGATACTAATTGGTCGGTAGTCTTGGGGTTCAGATGGAGATTTAATTTTATTTAGTGGACGAACTAAGGCGGACTTCCATTGTGTGGGGGAAACACCTGTTGTGAGAGATTTATTATAAATTGCTGTAATGACAGGGAGAATAGCAAAAAGAATTTTCTTATCTAATAAGATTGATCTAACTAACAAGGAGACCTTTGAAGATGTAGTGAAACACTAAACCCACTAATACGTCTTAAGGTAAATAAAGTTTACAACCTCATTGGAGGAGAGTGTTCAGGACAAAACAAGTTTTACAACCAGTTCACAATCTTGCATAGCACTAGAGTAATCATTATTACAATAAAAACACGTGTTACACTTTGCTCTGGAATAATTCAAACCAATTAAAATAATGATCAAAACTTACTTGTATGCAAAATAGACTTTAGCACATAATTGGTCTACTAAAATACACATTTTTCAAGCGGTCCTGATAAATTCGAGGTTAAACCTGTCTGAGGAATCTGCCCAGAGACATCATTTAGACATCATTTACCATTAGGAGATTTGGATAAACAGGAGATATTATAATAGCAATCAGTCAGTGTCTATCGAGCCTCCGAAATTAGTAGTGGCACATAATGACGGTGTTCACAAGTAGCAGGCTTCTATAATCACGATTACAGTTGGCGGGAACTTAAACACGTAGTTTATAAACTATTTGAAAGTTTATGACTTGCGGCGTGTTCTTCAGCCGTCTCTGTTAGCCAGTCGAGGCTATTCTGCCAGGTTGTTATTACCCCGAGGGCGGTCATCCTGCGGAAGATTGGCCGAAGTTGAGGGATGGCCCACTTGTAATTGTTAGGGACCCGGGACGCTCTTGATTGAGTTATCCTGTCGGCTCGAGCAATTGGATTGGTGGATTTTCAATTTCCGAAATGTGTTGTTTGACGCTGGACGAGGACCTCTGTTTTTCTCCTGTCTCGGACCTTCCACCGAAGACATTAATGAGATGGGGCGTTTTTAGTGAAGGAGAGGTTTTCTAGTGATTATATACTGCTACCTAAGTGGATCTAATGCTCTCAAGTTATGCAATATTTTGGTTATAATATTTCCTGCTTTGATACCACGGGTTCAAAGAAGTTTTGGCAAAGTCCTCATTAATACAGACCATTATTTTATTTGATTGTACTGCAAGAAAAGATGGCACGCGCGAGCGCGTGCGTGTTTGTGTGTCTTTGCATTCAACTATAATCTTCTGTTTTAGATTTTCCCCATGAATTTAAGTTGTAACGATTGTTTTTCAGAATAATGACATTTACTAAAGAATATTTTTTAATGGTATTACTCGTTAGAAAGAGTTATGTCTTTCAGTTGAAATTTATTTTATTTGAAGGTAATCCAATCTCTTTTTGCATGTTTGGATGTAGAACATGAGACATGGTTTGTGTGACGAGAATGTGTAACTTTATCAGTTTCCTCTAACCTCTATACATATATCTCTTTAATGCTCTGTAATAGATTATCCTATGAGGGCACAGGCATACTAATTATATCCCACTTGCGCAATAAAGGACTATATTATGTATATTGCATTATTTACTTTTGGGTTACTATTAAGAACAGATTTAAGTCAATATACTTACTAGTTTGCGATTATCAAAAATATACCTTTCTTGGGAAAAGTAACATATATGTATATATTGTGTTACGTTATTTTGTATTGTTTTGATTTTAGGATGTCCAGATTTACCTTTAAATGTAATGCCAAGATAAAATTGCCCTGTATGGGTAACATTCGATTTCAAAATACGATCTAACTTCCTGTTTCTTCAAAATTTCTTATAAAATCTAAGTTTATGCTATATTACACTTCCCGCCCTCTCCTCAAGTCCTCTACCTTCTTATCTAACCTTCTTCTTCTTCTCATCGCAGTCTAAATTATCACACTTCCCTCCTATCTCCTTCATCTCACAGGCCTCCTCTTGGTTTTCTGGTTTGCTGTCATATCACGCTCGGTTTTATTCTTGAATATGTTCGACTTTTGGCTAACTCCACACCACCATCATCAGTATTCGTAAAAGCTTAAAGTATTCTCCACACATTCGTAAAAGCTTAAAGGTATTTCGAACGGAAACATTAAACATAACCACTTCCTGCTAAAAATCCAAATCTTCGGCTGTCCTACGAACATGTGGTCAAAACTATTAAAATAGTTAAACATTCGAGATGAACGAAGATCCACAACTGGGGTTAATAATAAAATGGGAAATTTATACTGAAGTTCAGGGCGTGTAGACTTAGAAATAAATCTTAGCCTTCAGAGCTGATAATAATCATGTATTATAACACTCTGATGTGATGTCCTGACAGTTTGCTTGTGATTTAACTGAAACACGGCCTTAGTTTAAAATTATTGTCTCATTAGTCCTGATCCTGAAGAGTTCCTCAAAGAACTCTTATTTCCTCACAATAAAAATACTTTACTTTAACTGGAGCATGAATCTTGGCTCCCGGAATGCAGATGACCATGAAAGCTGATACCCACAAAATGATCTTGACTCAAAATAATCGACCAAAAACATTTTTCTGCTTTGAAATTTAACACAAACTAATTAGCTTTAAGCCGAGAAAGAAAAATTGCTTCTCCAGAATGCGTAAAACGTACAAACATCACTCATTACTGGTTTTAATTATTAAAAATAAACTGTAAGAACTGGATGACTTAATAATTGATTGTATAACACATAAATTTAATACTCACAGAGAGTTCTCCGCGTAGTAATGATTACAATACGCAAAATTAAATATTGAGACAGAGCTTTCTGTTTCATTCTCGTGTCTGGGGCAGACCATTTTGTCTAACGGAACTCACTGTAAAGGCTATATGTAAAAAATGGGCGACGTTCAGTGTGATAGATTATATTACAATTTTATTTTATAATTATTTACCATGATGAAGATATTTGTAGAAACTGGTCTCAACTAGTTTTCTAACAACTAAGCAAACTCGTATCACTTGAAGCAAAGTTTCTACATCTTATGTCATTCTGCAAGGTTTTACTGCAGGATGAACACATCATACTTTTAGAGTCCAAACAGAGAAGACTGAAAGAATGCACGCATAGGTCAACAACACCGGAGTTATGCCTGATCACAGCTGACCACGTGACCACGACATGCGTGTGACTCGGGGCCGAGGTGGGTGTAAGACGATCGGATATGGTAAGGCCGGTCGTGGTCGGACCAGGGGTCGATGATTGCTTATCAGCAGAAGCAGCCGACGGACTTTTTGTTTGAGCAACGGGAAAAAGAAATGTGAAAGAGAATCCGACAGTCGCGTGCCGGTGCGCGCGCGTGCCGGTGAGGGCTCGTGTGGGAGCGTTCGTTTGCGGTAAAAAAGAAGCCGTCGACGAAATGGGAGAGGGGGGAGACGAGGAGAGAGAGAGTAAAAGAGTGAGAGAGCGAAAACTGGCCGTGCACCTGTACCTTGTTAGCCCTGTCAAAAGAATACTTATTTAAAAAACCTACCTCAATCCATTCCCGAAAAAAGACCATCCCGGAGTCAAAAACCTCTGGCCTCCTCCGTATAAATACAATTACTAACCTACCTTACTCTTTGTTTCCATTGAGTTCCCACCATTCACTCAGCTGCCGTGTTTGTCGATCTTTCATCGGAATTTGATTCGGTTGTCATCTCGGAGACGGTGCTGAAAAGTAGTGCAGTTAATTCATCTATCGTCATCAATTCCAATTGGACAAGGGCCCTACGTGTTATTACATATTTAATATAAACCTTTCTTTCATATTTTCGTTCCAGAGTTTATGATATGAGGAGTTATTGAATGCGGATGACTTGTGTTTTCGACTGTATTAATATTTGTAGGCCAAGGTTGGCTCATTCGATTGATTTCCTGGTGAGGGGGGGATCTTGTTAATCCATATCGAATTGTTTTAGTTTAGATGTAGGACGATCTATTAGTCGGAGAAGAATTCAAAGTTTTGATGTTCCGGATTTTAAGTGGCCTGTTTCTTAAAAGATCAAACATTGGAAGGCTTCAAAAATTTTTAAACTAATGAAAAAAGTAATGTATGAGTATATGTCCATTGTTTGAGTATGTGAGTATGTCCATTGTACTTATATCTACTTTTGTGATGTATTTTTGTGTTAACAAAATTATTGTAGTGTACTTTGGAAATAAAGATGCTTGATTTTTCTTGGTGTACTTTTACTTATCACAGCGTACAATATACGAAACCCAATTCATATTTTATAATAAGTATTGGAAATATTCTTAAGGAATATTTCACATTTCAGAGAACATATTATATGATTACAACAGGAAATCTTCCTCTGTAAGAAGATAAAAAGCTCTTTGTGTAGTCCAAGTTGAATGAGTAGGGGGCTATAGAATTTAACGAAGTAGAATATTGTTGTCAAGTGTAAGACAACGGACGGAAATTGGACGGGACAGATGAGATGGGTAAAATACGCCGAGCCCAATTTGTATTTGGTGGGCAGCGCTCTCAGCCGCCCCCGCCGCCGCCACCACTGCCCCCGGCACTGCGTCTTACCATTGACTGTCGGTCGGGATTACTACAAACATATATTAAGCGTTCTCAGGAGATGACAGCCAAGTATCCCCTGAGGAAGGTTGTTCCTCAAATAATATCAGAGTTTGATGATCATCATAATACATAGGCTGTATAACAAACATAAATAAATGTATTTATATAGGTCATTACATATCTGTATAAACGACAGTAACCAAATTTAATTTTGACAGAGAGATTGATTCTATAAAGAATCTTGCTTTAAGGGGACACGACCATATTTTACCAATAAAGTTACCAATAATATCTCCCTTTTTTAATTCAATTATTTAGTATTTGGCATTTTCTGCCGTATACGTGTTCAGACACCAAACTAACATGTGATAAAAAGGTAAAAATACATACAAACGAGTTTAAAATACATTGAGTTTGTGTTAATGGGAATATCCTACTTATATACACATCGGAAAGTTTTATGTCCTTTCTTAAACTGGGGATCAGAAATGTAACATACGACCTAGGAAGGAATCTTGGCCTATCCAGTCAGGTGCTGAATTCTTCCAAGACAATAAATACTTATAGTTAATTTATTTGATGAAAAGCCTTGGAATAATAAAGTATTAATTAATATGACTTTTTTTGGAAGAGGACTGACAACCGGCGCTGGAAGTGGAAATATTGGAAGGTATATGTGGTATGAGAACATCTATTGTACGTTTAACTGGTACTTTAATTTCGTAAGGTTGTTAAAATTTTAAACAAATAATTCTGGCGATTGCATGCATATGTACATAATGTCTCAGGCAATAAAGAAATTTGTATTTTATCTTTTTAAAATTAACTTATTTCTTTTTTTGCTTGGTTGGTTCTTTGATCTGTTGAATGGGTTTCAGGAAAAATCATTGTTACTAAAGAAAAGGAAATACAGATAACACGTCTTGTTATATTTTTTCAATAGAAATTTAAAATTTCTGTTACGTTATTTATGTTGGTAAAATAAAATCCATCCTACACAATACAGCAAATACTGTATAACCAAATTTTTTAACAAAATGTATGATTTTTGAATACAGATTCTAGAAAACCCTTGTAAAACATACAAACACACAATATACCACCACCAATAAAAAGGCAAATACAAAAATAAATTTTTGTTTCCATAGAAATTACCAACATTTACGGGCCAATAAACAGATGTTTAACTTTTCATGAACTCGGCCTTTAAATTCTAAAAGTCTAACTTTCATATGAATATTTTTTGTATGTATTTCACAAAAACAGGTTTTATTGAGTAAAGGGATTAGGAAACTGAACAAGGTCACGGACGTCTGGAATGAAAAATTACAATGTTCACCAACACGCCCCTTAATTCATACAAAAATACTGGGAATGTAAGAGCACAGTAAAGATAAGTACTGAAGTAGGCAAAACTGATACAAGTTCAGTGGTGTATCTTACACACAAAACGACAGTGACTGCCGTATTTCGGTCAGTATTCACTTGCAGCACGGTAGGTACCAGAAGCGATGCCGGTCTCATTATCAGATACGATCTCCACCTTGATGTGAACATAAATCCACTTCTGATGGCAATAACCATCTGCGATTCTTGAAGAACGAGTGCGCGAATTTTAAGTGCGTGTGAGCGAAAGTGATACAAGTGCAGGTTGGTAGCCTGCACACACAACCACGATGGTTGCCTCTTGTCGGTCAGTATTCACTTGCAGTACGGTAGGTAACGGAGGCGATGCCGGTCTCATTATCAGATACGATCTCCACCTTGATGTGCACATAAATTCACTTCTGATGGCAATAACCATCTGCGATTCTTGAAGAACGAGTGCACGATTTTAAGTACGTGTGGGCGAAACTGATACAAGTGCAGGTTGGTAGCCTGCACACACAACCACGATGGTATCTCCACCTTGATGTGCACACAAATTCACTTCTGATGGCAATAACCATCTGCGATTCTTGAAGAATGAGTGCACGATTTTAAGTGCGTGTGGGAGAAACTGATACAAGTGCAGGTTGGTAGCCTGCACTCACAACCACGATGGTCTCATTATCAGATACGATCTCCACCTTGATGTGCACATAAATTCACTTCTGATGGCAATAACCATCTGCGATTCTTGAAGAATGAGTGCACGATTTTTAAGTGCGTGTGGGAGAAACTGATACAAGTGCAGGTTGGTAGCCTGCACTCACAACCACGATGGTATCTCCACCTTGATGTGCACACAAATTCACTTCTGATGGCAATAAATTCACGATGCAATAACCATCTGCGATTCTTGAAGAATGAGTGCACGATTTTAAGTGCGTGTGGGAGAAACTGATACAAGTGCAGGTTGGTAGCCTGCACACACAACCACGATGGTATCTCCACCTTGATGTGCACACAAATTCACTTCTGATGGCAATAACCATCTGCGATTCTTGAAGAACGAGTGCACGTTTTTTGTACGTTTGGGCGAAACTGATACAAGTGCAGGGTTTGTAGCCTGCACACTCAACCACGATGGTTGCCTCTTGTCAGTCAGTACTCACGTGCAGTACGGTAGGACCAGACGCGATGCTGGTCCCATTTTCAGATACGATCTCCACATTGATGTGCACATAAATTCACTTTTGATGGCTGCAACCATCTGCGATTCTTGAAGAACGAGTGCACAATTTTAAGTGCGTGTGGGCGAAACTGATACAAGTGCAGTTTGGTAGCCTGCACTCACAACCACGATGGTTGGCTCTTGTCGGTCAGTATACACTTGCAGTACGGTAGGCACCAGAGGCGATACCGGTCTCATTATCAGATACGATCTCCACCTTGATGTGCACATAAATTCACTTCTGATGGCAATAACCATCTGCGCTTCTTGAAGAACTAGTCACGGTATTTTAAGTACGTGTGGGCAAAACTTGTAAAGTGCAGGGTTGGTAGTCTGCACACAAAATTACGGTTGTGTCACTGTTCGGTCAGTTCATTTGTAATACGTTAGCTTCCAGAGGCGAATACCATGTGGTACAATACCCAATCCAATTCCAAAGCTGACATCAGCTCTCAAAGTGGTACAATCAGGACATACCAGCGAGCAAGTACAAGATGTAAGGTGCAGACGATGAGATTCAAGTTACCCAGAGCATTTGAAAGTGCAGGGTACACACGTGTAGTACTGGTAGCGGAATGTTGTGGAACAATAGGCGGCCAATGACAAGGCCGGTGCGGTACTTTGAACTCGAGTATAGGGGCGGCACAGGTGACTTTACAAGCAAGAATCTGATACCGAGTTATAACGTGTGAGGTCTTCCTTCTATTGGGTACTGCCTCCTATTGTTTGACTGGATTATTGTTTAACAGGTTGATGCTTTATCTGAAATGCTTCTCTCATAGCATTAATGTCACCGCCTCGGTTACAGAGTTTTCGAATATAGTCTACCAATTCTTCCATTAATTAAAATATGGTACGTAAGCGATATATATTTTAAAACAGTTTCTTAATTTGTAGCACATTTATATACAATTATAATGAACAACCATAGTTTCTGTTGCTAAAACGAAAACGTTGTGTACAATTAGGTATTTAACTTCATCCCTATAAAGTGCTATAGTACAGAGTATGTATAGTAGGTGTGCTCTTGTTATCAACTTACGATTGAGTTTAATTTTTATCTTATAATCTCCAAAAGCGCATGTGTTACATGTAACTTGTCTATAACGTTGATCCTAGATCCTGCAGTCTAGAAAATTGTAAAAGTAAATTAAGGATTGGCTGGTCGTGATCGGAAGAGAAGGTGTCGACGTAGCGTTAAAGTTTATAATATTTAAGAGATCTGTTGTATTTACTTTCAATTTACAACCTTATGTGTGTACAAAACGAATGTGTCTATTGTGAATTCCACGTTTAAATCATACGGACTAAGCGACAATCTGAGAATGCACATAAATCAATCATTGTCATATTGTGTTGTATTCTGCCATTGCTAGCTCTGTATTATTTTATACTAGTTGTATTTTTTACTGCACTATATACACTGTACTGCCATCTTATTGCATATTGTATGTAAATTGGCTGCTTGCCGTTAATAATAAATAAATCAAGGTAGCGATGGTGCTGTGAGGTGAGTTGATGTTAGGAAAGAGAAGTAGAAAGAGTAGTAAAATCGAAAAAGAAAGATAGAATGAGTGAATGAGGATGGAAGAAATTGAGAGAGAATGGGAGTGTGTATGTAAAAGAGACGGGCTTGACGAGGGTTAAGATAAGGTTGTTGGTTTACTCACGATGTTTTGGATGTCTAGTCCATATTTATATTATCACAATGTATTTCCACTAAGAAAGAAGCTTTAGTTCATATTAAATTCTCTCATTCAGTTATGTAAATTATAAATATTACTATACTTTATCTTGGTAAATTACTAGATTTACGTCTTTTGCCTAAGTTAAAATTGTCTAGTCCATATTTCTATTATCACAATGTATTTCCACTAAGAAAGAAGCTTTAGTTCATATTAAATTCTCTCATTCAGTGATTTAAATTATAAATATTACTATACTTTATCTTGGTAAATTACTAGATTTACATCTTTTGCCTAAGTTAAAAGTGTTCCACCTTACAGGTTACGATCTATGTGGGAACTTTCTCACGCCAAAGTATGGTCCGATGTACGAATTGTATGTGATGAGATAGATAAATAAATTATATTTGAATTTGTGTAAAAAAATCAAAAATACAGATTCAGAATGGATAAGCATCACGAGACAGTTCCTTTGCCGTTATATCGGGATTCGGAACCGAGTGAGACAATAAACGTGCTTGAAGACGGTACAGACAGTAGTCAGCTCTTCGCTGTTCTGAAAGAATCGGTGCACTTCGACTACAATGAATTACGATGTTGGCGGCACACAAAACTGGGAATAAATGGAAAAGGAAAGAAGACTCCAAGAGCAGAAATAAAGAATCCATTGATCGGCACATCAAAGCCCGAGTGAAGGATCTACAACGCAAGGACGACGTGTAACGCGGTCTCAAAGCATCCGTTAGAATGATATGTCACAGCGTCCTCAGACCTCTCCACTTTAGTCACCCAGCCTAGCAGAGGAGATGGAGAGGGTGGGTCTTCTTCAGCGCTTCAATGGAGCGGCGGAGGATCCAAAAGGCAACGAGTGCTCTTAACGGTAGAGGATCGTCTCTTGAATTAAGAACAAACGCAGTTGCTTCTGTTAGATTATCTTATTCAGACAGTTCGATTCAATTCAATTTCAATTCCATACAATTCACTTTTTTCATGAGTTTTGTGAAGTGATGTAATAAAGTTTTACTAAGTTAAGTAATGGATAAAAACTTGTATTTATAATCTCATTATTAAGAACCAGCTGTACTGGCAGCCATCTCAATTATTCAATTATAGCCTCTTAAGAACAATATTAAACCTCAAGTACTTTTACGAGCTTATTTTTAGTCCTCAAATTATTGTATATCCTTCATTTTATTGATAAAATTAGTACGCATCCAAATGTTTTATGTTTTATTTTAGATTTATTAATATTTTAATAGGTTATGCAGGGAAAATCTGAAATTCAAACCACACTCGATTTTCGTTTAGTACAAATAAGATTATTCACTTCTCCTCCCATCTTGACTACGGGACTCAAAACACATCAGTTCGCTCCCCGCTCTGTTTTACACCGCACGTTAACTAAGTCGGCACAACTTGTTGGAGCGATTCGGTAATAAAACGCTGCCATTAATAATTTATTGCAAAATAAATTGTTCTTTATTGGAGCATCAAAAAAGAATTTTGGGTTATAATTAATTATTCCGACGACACACTGTTTTACTGAGCCATGCAAATAAACTGGTTCCCGGAATGATTTCTTCCCTCAAAATGCAAATTCCTCTCCGCACGTGTCCTGGACTGACTCCAGAAATTGTCAATAATTAATGGAGATTGTTGCTGATGCACGATTAATATTTGGCAAGCCTCGGGTAACAGCGCATACCGTTGCTGCTCGCGTCGCTGGGCCAATCCTCCTTAAAATGCGGAAACGTCTCTTAAATGAAACGACAATTTAATACTAATTTCATGGATTTTTGAATGTCGAAGTACTCGCTTGCTACAGTTAATTAGTTACGGTGAATGTCGAGTTTAGCTCCAGTTCACCTTCGTCTTAGTGCAGCGCTGTCACAGACCTGAATCCTGTGTTCATCGGAAGAGATAAAAAAAGTCGCCGACGAAGAACGCTGCTGCACTAAGAGGAAGGTGAACTGGAGCTAAACCCATTCACTTTGAATCAACACTTCTCACCATAGGCATTATGTGTAATTAGTTACCGTTAATTTTGTAACTTCGTAGTACATTACATCTTTCATGCCCTTTAGAAAGACTTTTTTTTATCTAATGCGGCTCGAATATTCTTCAATAGGCATTTTAAGGTTACATAAATAATGGTTTAATAAGAAATCACGCTATAATTCAATTTTTTATCTTATTATTTAACATTATCTATACATATTAGTGAGTGAATTAAGAATATTTCTTAGTACTTCCTTTGTGTTAACAAGATGTAGTTTAACCGATTGTAAACCCACAAGTTAACTGTTAAAATATAAATATTTTAAATTTGTTGGTGCTTTTTTGCAGAAGAACATTATTGTGTTACATATATGACTTTATTTATTGTTTTGTTTTAGTACTTTGCAACTCTAATAGAATCAAGAACTTTAGTAGAAGAAACAAAACGTACTTTTTTTAAGGAGAGGCCAATCCCCTTTTGATCCTTATTCTGCCCGTCCTCATGGGCCACTGGCCTGTGCGAGGATCTTATCAAACAGAATAAGGAGAAGAGTTGATACAGTACAAGGTCGATGATACTGATAAAAAGTGCAACGGGTCACAGACAGGATTTGAACCTGCGCTATCTCTAACTCAGACCCAAAGTTCAACGTCTTAGACCACTCGGCCATCGGCACTCCCACAACACATTAACAATCAGCTATTCACGGCGTTACACACAAGTTCCTATTTGATAACAGGAACATCATTAGGAATGTTTGTCATGCTGTTTAAAAAGCATATGTATGTACCCTAAGATAAGTGTTGGTCACTGGAAGATATTTCAAACTCCTGATACATTTCAGAATAACTGGAAGTTTAAAGAGCAGTGTTTTGGCACCATAAAGTTGTAGAGTGAAACGGCTTTCATAATTACAACAAAACCACTCAAACTTCTCTGCAAGATTCCATAATATTTGAATGGATAGCTTCAACAGTTTTAGTTAAACTTGAACTATTTTGTAGACCAGTGGGAAGTTTACTGGATTATGAAAGAATATGGGATCAATACCGAAATAAAAACTACACGCCAGATTAAAACAATCCTACAGCGGGCAGAAATTATGTATTTTTACGTCGCTATTCTAAATTTACTTTTGTACTGCTGTGAATAAATTTGTGAGTTGAAAGAATTCTGTTATATTTTAGAATTCCAAAACATATTTCTCAAATTAAACTTATAGAGGACTATACCTGTACTTTTGAAAATTAACAAAAACTGAGACATTTTAAAATTTATGTTACCGGAAATGCAATTTTAAATTTACTTTATTTTCAGTACTCGTGCCCCGAATTCCTGTTTGACACTGAAACCTGTCCCTAAACAAATTTCTCTTTGAGATCGACTCCACCTAATTAAAAACGCACCAGCGCGCGCAGTCATACATTTAATGTCCGACTTCTTATTATTGGTTCGGAGAGTGCACCTGCGGTGAATTAATTAGGCCAACAATATAAAGTGGAAATGCGCGTGCGAGTGTGAGAATGCACCGGTGTTATTCCCTCGGTAACGGACCGCTTCTTGATTCTCTCGGCAATAATCGTTCATTTTGGGGTTCGGCATCTTCAATAAATCGCGGCCTTGTTCGTTTATAGCCGGGACGGACCAGTTAGGAGCAGTTCCTGTGCCTGACACTGTTTGAAATGGTGATTTCCAATTTCTGGTTCGTATTTTGGTTTATTCAATGTCTCGCCTCTCTGTAGCGTGAGAGTCGTGCCGCCCGCCACCACGCCACCGCGCCGTTATATTTTGATGAGGCGTGTTCGAGGTCCGGTCGGGTTTGCCACTTCGGCGCATCCCGAACATGTGTCGCCTTACATCCTTATACGCTCGCTGTAATTGTCAGCCCATAATGGGATAGCGAGGTTTAATGAGATCGCTATCCTGTCTCATTGTCGCTTGTGTTTCAAGACGGTCGTCTCGTCTTCAACTGAAGAGACCGACAATCTCCACACCTGTATACGCGTATATACGTAGTATGTTTAGAAGTACCACTCATACGGAAGTTACTTTGTAAGCTGTGCATGTGAAACATATTAAAAATTAAATGTTATCTGTACCAGTTTGAAGCTTAAGTATGTTTTTCTTTAAGCCTTGCTTAGCTATAGTGGAAAAAGACTTGTTATCCACTGAGACTGCCATTTATTCCTTCCTCTTCCAAAATACAAGCAATTTGTAAAGCTTAGCGAGGTCTACACTCAGGAGGCCATCAAAATGCCTCTTGTGCTTGTACATCCGCAGGATATCTCAAGTAGTAATTCAGCTTTAGATATGAAATTCACAAGAAACTTTTTCCCCTTATTGGCAAGATCGAGTTCGATGATGGTGCATATCTTTCCGTGGGATATTTTTCGCCTGCCAGAACATTGCCAAGGGTATGTCAATGGTCTCCTCATAGAAGAGGGGAGGCAAAGGTTTACAGGGCAACTCTTTTGTGGAAGTTAAATCAAGGTACTCTTCGGACAATGAGAACAATCTTTTACTAGGATGCCCTTGAGAAAATATCCATGGCTTCACCATTCAGCGGAACCTGACGCGTGTCTACTCGTACTCCTGTTTTATACGATTTGAGACAGTTCTTGACATTTAGCTGGGGATCTTAATCGATTTTGTCGACTTTTCTTTAATTTGGCTATACTGAGAAATTTAGAACGTCGATAGCACCAGAGTCTCCATAACGAACGAAAGAAAAGACCAACAAGATGGTTAGGGACATAATGTTTTTCTTTGCGATATCTTTCTTGTGTTATGATGACTGCTCGATTTGGCCTGTGTTGAACATGTCACAATCATAATGTCATCTATCACAAGCGCTGTCAGTTTCATATCAAGAGGGTTTCTGTATAAACAACTTAATTGCCATTACTGGTATAATATTTCCAGAATTATAGTTGTTAAGTTGAACAGGAGTTTGAAGAGTAAGTGAAAATCACGTTGGATTAGTTTGAAGGTAGTCGAAGTGACAAGTGGGATGTTACAAGTTTACCGCGTCACCTGTGGTGTAACACACGAAGACCCACATTTTTTGCCTTGTACATGATGTTGATCCAAGGTGTACATTTTATCTTTTAGAGCTAGAGTCAGCTATTTTCGTCTTTCGCTGAAGATCTTCTCTTATTAATGGAATCGGAGAATTTCATTTTCATCATATGGCATATAATCTGTACCCAACCACATCAACTCTTGCATTGATACGGTTGGGCACAGATAGTGTTTAGTTTTTTTTTTCTGTAACCATAGTTAAAAACGCCAAATCAGTTGCAGCCTCATCATTCAAATTGAGAAAAGTATGTTTGATACTCAGATCTATACTGGATAGGGATAATATTTATCTAAATGTGAACCGCAAGATCGAACCAGGCCAGAAGAAGGGCCGAAGAGACTAATTGTTAAACTTATAAAATTCAAACTTAACTTATAAAAGAATGTTAAGCTTAATCAAGAGTTTATTTCAAAAGGGTTCCAGAAACAAATAGGTTTTTTAAAACGGCGATAACCCAATTATATTATTATTTTTTGTGGTTAAATAAACAATAAATAAATGAACCATATCAAAGTTTTCATCTTAAAGAAATCCATACTTTACTATTCTTATAGGTTAAATTTTTCATAAAATCTTTCGATTTTTTTAGGCTTTACAGTTTGAAATAATTAATATTATTTTTTATATAAACGAAATTTTGAAAACTCATATCATAATTTTCTGATTTTTTCCAAAACAGATCTTGATTTTTCAAAACTGTTTGAACAGTTTGAACTTTGTATATTTATTCAATTTAAAGATATAGTTTTGTCCCTAAACACACAAACAAACAGACGGACGGAAAACTAAGCAATATAGGAATATACTTATATTGACCTGACAAATCAAAACTGTGAATTTTAATATAGCAACTTATGGACACCCTTTATGAGTCATCATTATATACGGATGTAACAACAGTTTACTGCTTCGCATGGATATTGCGAAAGACAAGCAGAATCCTCCTACTGGAGGCATTACTGCACGACCATTGTAAGCCACCTGCGAGGAAATAACTGAGTACTTCTCAATTGATCTGAAGGAGGACCCAAATATCACGGTACAGTATCACACGCTATGTGCTGTTCCTTCAAGGCAAACTCCATGAAACAAGATATCCACGAGAGCTCGGGGGATGTGTGAGGTCACATTTCATTCACCCATCCCATGTGTGAAAGTTCGGTAAAAAAGTTTCGGATCAGTTACTTTTGATACTTTCTTCACTCGTTCCTTTCACGCTTTTCCCGTGTGGTTCCATTCATACAGTTCCGTTAAAACAACACTAGTTGCAAGCTTGTAATCAAAACGTACTTAGCTAATGCGTACGTACATATCGTATAAATAGCTTTTAGATTTAGATTGTCTCTTGAATTAAGAATAAACGCGGAAAATTCAGTTTGAAATTGAAATTAAAATAATTAGTTCGATTCCATTCAATTGTCAGTTCGATAAAAGTTTATTTTTTGTCTAGTTTTCACATCCATGGCCTTAGTGGAATTGTGTAATTAAGTTTTATTCAGTTAAAGTAATGGATAAAAATGCTTCTTTTAAAAGTCGCCACTACTAGTGGACTGTACTACGGGCCATCTTGGTTGTAAACACGTAAGAACAATTTTTAAACTCATGCACTTTACGATCTTAATTTCAGTTCTCAAATTATAGAAAATTTCATTTTAAATATATAAACGCATTCATACTTTCTTTTAGCTTCTTTCTATACTCTTATAGGTTAGTCAGAAAAAAATCAAATTGTTTGCACTTCATTGTTTATATATTAGCAAAAGTTGTCAATAACTTTTAACAACAGCATCGTTTTCGTTTATGTACTAATTATATTATTCACTCAGAATCCCCCTCCCCCTCCAACGACTACGGTATTCAAAACATGTCAGTTCAGTTCGCCCGACCTGTTAACTAAATCAACACAACTTTATTGTTCTTTATTAGAGCATGAAATACGTCTATGTATGTAGCGGAAAGAACGTCGTTTTAAACCGTAATAACAAAGCCCTTTAAATAATCAAAGGAGATAATCGAATAATATAATGGACGTTGCTCACTTGATTGCGTTGCTTTATCTTCACGACATTCTTTATCTTTTTGCTTACTGTCAATAGTTGAAACATATCGCTTTTCAATCTGTAAAATATGCGCAGGCTTTTATTTACAAGATGAAACAGCTTTGGAATCTGAATATTGATAAAAACCAAATCGACTCGTCAAGACAATTTTAAAAGATCACGTTCAAAAGAGGTTTGATTATGAAAATAATGTGTTCACCCTGCTCAATAATTTGGGAATGATTTGTGTTTCAATTTGGGAATGCCGACTCGTCCGGGAGTCGATAATTGAAACGAGAGTGGAAGGGAACTGGACATCGCGGTTAGCACACTGAGGTGTGAAACACAGTTATAACGGCTAGAGCAGGTTCTCAGTTCGCGCCAATACAGCGGATGTTAATTGAGAGGTGGCCACAACTACAGACCTCCAACGTGTTTCTGGACAACTACCAATTTCTCTACCGGGATCTGTGGGGAATTAACTGTTATAATTATTAAAATATTCTATTGCATGATTTGTGAGAGTAAAGAGGCTAATTTTAATGTTAATTTATTCATGAACTATTCAATTAACTATAATGATTTCACATTAAACATGTCATAATTATTGTAATCCCCAATAATAACAAATTGTTCAGTTGAATATTTAAAAACCTATCAATTAATTAAAGATTACTTTATATAGAAAGAACCTGAGTACTTTTAAACACACATCGTGTTAAGTAAAACTATCTTGCACACTTTATCCATCACAATTAATTATGTAGAATTAATTGGCTGAGCTTTAGCAAAGCCTATTACTCGAAAGGCTGGAAAATATTTATTTATATCTATCTTTTCGCACGATATTTCGAAAATCCCATTACCTAAAGACCTGTAATTTTTGCATGAAGCCTCATTTCTATACAAGCTAAGCAACTCAGATGCGTGGAATTTGGCTGAGCGTTAAACAATAGAAAAAGTTTTTCATTGGTCTTATGGGTAGCCATGACAGCAACGAGGAATTGGAAGAATAAATAAATATGTACAAAAATCTGAGTACAATCATACAAAGCTGCAACATGTGACATTTTTATTCATAAAGTAAAAAGAAAATATAATAAAGTGGAAGTTCACCCTTAAGAGTCGTTGAAAAGATATCATTTCAGCGTACTCTTGCTACCTCTCTAGTTCAGCGGAACTTCTGTTATTTGAAAACTGCTGTGAAATCTGACTTGAAGAACAAACATTTAAATGGATCATGTAGCCAACTATCACGAGAAAGGTTTCATCTGTAGACTTTTTAAATTTTACATGAAACTTCATTCCTAAATAGGTAAGAATATATGCAACATATTATAATATAGCCAACAATGGAATTGGCTGAACGTAATTTTGGTGTAATTTTATTTTCTGTTTAATTTTCTGTCTACCTACCTGCCAGCGGAATATCTCGAGAATGAGATGAGTTTGAAATTTTGCATGCCGTCTTAGTGAAGCTTGTTATGCGTACACCTAGCGTACTCCTACCATGTACGTAGTAAGGGCTAACGTACTGAGAGCGAACCTTATGTAGGCTATTGCGTAGATGCATGTTACGTAGAAGCGTAGGCCGGTAGTCGTCTGAACAGCTTTGTAAAGATCGGTTACATAAACTACTACAAAATGTTAGAAGGAAATGCCAATATCCTTTCAAATCGTCCATAGTCAATAGTGACTCAGGTAAGTCATATCTTCTTATCTCAAAACGTATTAATATACCATATATTGAACAATGACCTTGATACTGATACAACAAGAACGTTGTCCAGTTATAGTAACCTAATTACTTTTTGCACATGAAGAAGCTTTTAACGCAAGCGGGAATTAAATACGCTTATATTCTGAAAAGGGTATCCATGAATCCAGTATACCTGCTTCTATATCCCACAATCTCGGATTGATTAATGTATTCAGCCCATTAACTAATCCCTGGAGAACTCAGCTGTCAGCTTGTCTGCTGTTTACCAACTGGGCAGAGACTGTTTACTTGGATGCGATTTGGTTGTATTATACAGTTTCGATCAGATTCCATTATATACCCCCGAATCTTAACATTTTTCTTCAGGCAAATAACGATCTAAAGCTGTTATTTTCATTTGTTATTCTTTATTGATAACGACTGTTAAGAGCTGGCTTTAGAAAAATTACCTGGAGTTTTTTCTTGTAAGAATAACGTTAAACTTCGTGCAATTTGACGCCCTTTTTCTGGTCGTAGCGTTATGCGATTCTCTTCTTAAAGATATAATTGATACATATCTAAACGCTTTAATTTGTTTTTGTTAAGTATATACCTGAATATTTAAATAATAGCGCACAACAAAGTTTGAAAATTCTGCTGAATAACTCATAAACCTGTAAAAAGAACTGACAAGTATATTATTTATTAGATATTTTAAATAAGATATCTTCCATTATCATACGACTAAAAATTATGACGTAAAACTGCATAAGATTTAACAATGTTCTTATTCATTTTATTACAGCCAGCTCTTAGTTTCATGGCGTTATCAATGAAACTATCAAATGTCTTATCGCTAGAGATAACGGACTTACAGCTGGTCAACTGGCTTGGAACCCCATCTCTTTCCTATAGAATACATACATTCAAATGATTTTAAAATATTTTATAGCTCTCTCAGGCATTTGAGTACCAATCATTTGGTGGTTATAGATATAAAACAAGATTTAGTTACTAAATTCCTCAGTTTCAAAACAAGTTTTGTCCCGAATGCCATAATACAATATTATTAAAATACCGATACAGTCTTTGTTACTTTAGGTACAAGGACTTTATCAAAACACTTAGTAGGTGGTACGAGAAGATGATTCTTTTTTAATTATTCATTTCGAAACTGAAAAGATGAACTTGATGAGAGCTCTGACGTACTCCCCCGAGGGGAAAGGTGAGGGAGTCAGATGTACTCCGCTCACGGTTGGGCCTGTAATCACAAGGAAGGTCAGTGAAGAGGTCAACTGACCATTGTTATGTCCTCGCCTGCGGCACTTCTAGTAGGGTTGTTCCTTACACCTGCTCTATCGTAGCTTCACAGCCTTCTTGATTAATTTACGAAATTATCGTACATCCTCTTCTTCTAGACGATTGATTTAATATATCTAGGAAGAAAAATCTATATTGGTGTGAGAATTTATTTTTGTTTACATCAAACTATGCTCGTTAACATTCAATATGGCTAATCTTGGATCTCCGTTAAAAATTCTAATCATTCGTTTCTCACTGAATTTGATACAGGTTATGTGTAACAAACGATTGTTTCGAAGTAGGGAGTTTTATTAAGTTTAACACTTTATCTTTTTTCTTTTAATCTCGTGGCTCAGAAATGATGACGGTGATAAATAATACGAATATCCTAATAGTTTCCAGCAAAGTGGAGTTGAACTAATATACCAAAGTTATGTTTACAGAGCAAAAAAATTGTATTGCTTTTCTAGAATGCATAGAAAATCACATTTGACGATTAAATACTGTACCATGGTAAACCTATATTGTTTTTAGGATGCTAGTATCCATAACTAGCTATGTTTCTTTTTACAGAACCTGATTCAAAAATATGAAAAACGCGGATCACGATGACAAACATGACAAACCTATATTGCTTTTCTAGAATGCATGAATTCAGAATCCGTTATGATTACTTTTATAGATCCAGATTCAACAATACGAGAAAAGCACGGATCACGATCGAATCATTGAGCATGGAATCTATATAGTTTTTGGAATACATGGTTCCAGAATCGGCTATGTTTATTTCACAAATCCAGAATGAAAAGTAGGACAATATTGATCATGGTCAAATGAAAATGAACATTGCTTTGCTGCAATGTGTGGAACTAGGTAGAATTAGCTTTTTATTAATTTTTGTATCTTTTGTTTTAACTTTTCAACCTGATTAAGATACTGAAGAGCATAAATCAGTTCGAAATCTCGTATTCTATTTTCCTCTGACGGGTGCCAATTTATGGGTACATTTGCAATTTATCCATGCAAAATATTCACTTACCTAGGAGTTCAGTTCACAGTTCAAAAATCTTTATTTCTACAATATGTCATAGCAAATACATATTGTCAAGTGCAGTAAGCACGTGTGACAAATCTTTACACATATCACATATAATTGTAATATAATTTGGTCGACTGCACATTAAATTAATAAACTAAATCCTGCTACTACCATTATTAAACAGTGTTTATATGGTATATAACTTATACTATATTAAACTAAAGAAATGCCAACAACAGACTCCCAGCTCATACCAGATCCAAGTTTCACATATGACAACCATAATAACAAGTCTACATATTCACACATATATTCATAAGTTAAATATAAGTACATATTAAACTATTAATACAAATAACAACAATATACATCTATATATTATAATAACAACAATAAATAAACAATTCAAACAAAATAACAATTGAGAATAATGAATTTATTCCATAATAACTAAAACAATTAAATAACATTACAAAAACCTCGGAATTACACTGCCACGATTTCCAGTTATGTGGCAGCGCAACTAAAAATATAATATATAAATAAACAGAGTCCAGTCCATCACTTTAACTGCCATCTTCTGTGTAGCTTTAAACTAAATAAAATACACCTTTAAAGATATAAGTCACCAAAACAAAGAACAAAAAAGTTTCCTTTTAAATATTGGAAAATCTTTCTACATACATACATAAACATATCCCTGTACATAAATATATACAAATCTATAAATAAAAACGTAATAATTTTGCTATTTAACAAACCAAAAATAATTTGTTTTTTTTTATTAATGGTGTTTTACATTATTATAGGTTTAGGGCTATATACAAAAGAAAAATTACAAACAAAAAGATACTAAATTAATATACTGTTTAAGAAATTAGTATCCTCCAACGAGAACAACCACCATTTAAACAGATTTATCAAAACTATTAAATGAGTTACATAATTTTATTTCAAGCGGTAATTTGTTAAAAGTACTTTGGACCAAGATAATTAAAGGATTGCCTAAATGAAGATCTGTTGACTTTAGGTACTCGAAAGATGTTCTGAAAATTACGTCTAGCACTATAAACTAATTCAAAAGTTCCAGTATTACCACTTCTGATATAAAATACTCTTAGTACCTTATATAAAAAAAGGTGCTGTATAGGGAGAATTTTCAAATGACAATAAAGAGGATAGGAACTTTCTCTAATAGATTTTCCTAATATGATTTGAATAAAATGATTTTGTACAACTCGCAATTTTTCTACGTGGTATTTAAAAGTCCCGCCCCAACATTGAATTGCGTTTTGCAACCTGGATTGTATTAAGGCGTAATATAAGATTCTTAATAACTTTTCGTCACAACAATTTTTTTAAAAAATAAAATTTTCTGATACAAGATTTTAATTTATTTTGTAAAAACAATATATGCTTATCCCAAGATAACTTTTCATCGAAAAAAACACCAGATACTTAAATTGATCCACCTTTCCAATAGTCAAACAATTACAAAAATTTCCAGTACAGTTTTGCTCGTGATATTTTACTAATTCGTTAAAACTAAAACCAACAAAATCAAAATTCATAAATTTTGTTTTATTTACATTAATTTCCATTTTGTTTTCATCACACCACTTTCTCAAAACTCGTATATCGTCCATCATGTTGTTCCAAATTGTTGAGGGTTCTTTTCAGAATAAAACATGGCAAAATCGTCAGCAAAAACGCTTGGCTTTCCGTGAAACTCCTCCTCTAACAAATCGTTAATAAAAATTATGAAAAGGGTAGCAGACAAAACGGAACCCTGGGGACCCCTGCTGAGACAGTCAGGGGGAAAACTCAGAGCACCACATACTTTTACTCTTTGCTTACGATTTGTGAGAAAACTTCGAAACCAGTCTTGTGCTACTCCTCTTATACCAACTGCATGTAATTTATCTAAAAGTATTTCATGATTGACTAGGTCAAATGCCCTTTTAAAATCAATAAAAAAGACCAGATGTTTTATTTTTACTGTTGAAACTTTTATAAATCAGATTTGAGCTATTTAACAAAGCGTCTTCGGTAGATCTTCCTTTCCTAAATCCATATTGGTTATCACTAAAAAAAAATTCAATCTATCTAAAAACTGTATTATGTGTAATTTCATGAGTTTTTCAATAAATTTTTGAGAATATTGATAGAAGGCTTATTGGTCTTAGATTATCAAATTTAACTGATAACCCTTTTTTAAAAATTGGCACGATTATATTTGACTTCAAATTTTCAGGAAAAATTCCGTTTGTAAAACTTAAATTAATTATGTAAGTCAAAACGGAAGAAATTTCATTTGCTATAGTTTTTATTAAAACAACATTGAAGCCATCAAAACCAGAAGATTTTTTTTATTTTCAAACCATTAATAATGGAAATAACTTCATCTTCAGTTGTTGGATGAATGAAAAACGAAACTGGCCTTTGCGGTAATGATACGGTAGAGACCGGGCCCTTTATCGCAAGAAACCCGATTGTGCCGCGATTAGGTAATTGTTTATTGTTTCTGCTACACTTAATGGTTCCGTTATAATTTCCCCATTATCTAATTCCAGCTTATCAAAACAGCTCTTCACTTCTCCACCACTTATCCTATTTATTACTCTCCATTGAAGAGAAATATCTCCTTGACAATTTTCAATTAATTTAGAAAAATATTGATTTTTTGCTGAGTCAATTTTCATTTGATACATTTTCCGAGTATTTTTTTATAGTAGTCTAAGTACTTGTTGTCATAAGGTCTCTGTTTTGGAAATTTTATAAAGCTTTTTTCTCCTTTTAAATTTGTTTAACAGTTTTGCAGTAATCCAAGGATTACGAGAAAATCGATTTACTTAACCTATTTTTTGTACTTACATTAAACTTACAACTATCAACAATATCAGATAACAGTTCGTGAAATCCATCAAAAACAGATGTTAACATCGCTCGATTCAATACAACTGCTCCAATCAAGAGCTTGTAACTTAGTTTTTAGTAAAACATAATTAATTTTTGAAAAATGTGGTTCTCTGAATACTACTATTTAATTGGTTTATTTCTCGATTAGTTAAAAATTCTATTTCTTAAAACCTAAAACGCAGTGATCTGTGAGGTTAATATCAAAAACCTCGCTCTTAAATTGGTTTACGAATTTGTGTCTGATAAAAGATATGGTCTATGCACGTTCGCGAGTCTTCTGTAATACGCGTTGGCTTATATACAAACTGAGTAAAACCATAGCTGTGCAAAAGAGTTAAATAATTTTGTGGGTTTTGTTTATCAGAGAGTATGTTAATATTTAAGTCACCTATGATGACTGTATGTGGTATAATTGAGGTAATTTCACAGAAAGCTCGTTAATAAAGTCATGTTCCTGAAAACTTTGTAATCTATAAAACAGAGGAGGTTAAAAAAACGAATTTTGAAAAATCAGTTTAATTAATAATGAATCTGCTGTTTGGAATTCTAATTTTAATTGAACTGTGTTTATCTCTTCTGCAACATAACACATTACACCGCCTGCTCTGTAAGTTTCATTACAATAATGAAAACACTTTATATCCCGGTATAACTATATAAATTTACCTCCTCACTTTTTATCCATATTTCGCTGAAAACAATAAAGCTGATTTTACTACCTATTTGATGGAATTCTAAAAGAAATGAATTAAAATTTTTTTTCTCAAGCTCCTGATGTTGGCATAAATTAAGTTTAAGCTACTCCCATTATTTACATTGTTGAAAAAATATTCCAAATTATTTACATTATTTTCTACATTAAAACCTGACATATTTCTTGAATAAAATAAAATCTAATGTAGCCTATTTATTTTTGAAGTTTACTGCGATAAAAAAACAAAGAAATAAAAAACCTGTATAAAGTCTATAATGTATGACAACGAAAATGATTAACAATTAAGGTAAATGCCATTTGTACCATATTTAGAAATTATAGTTAGAACTAAGTAATAAAAATCTTGACGTGTAAATAAAAAATAATAAAAGAGCCATTTCAGTTGCATATTACATTTTTCTATTTTACTTAACAGGTTTAAAAAGAATACAGAAAAAGTATAGACACAAATAATACGCATTAATACGCTATCGTAACTTAAGCTATTCAAAACTGTTAATTTGGATCGAATCATACAAATCTTTAGTAAAAAAATACAAAATTCATACGAATTACAATACATAAACAGAAAACATTATAAAATCTCTAATTATAATAACAATACAAATACCATTTAAATAGATAAATAACAAATAACGAACTGTAATAAATACAATACTATAACAAATTTGAGTCATTATAAATCAACAGAAAATACACCAATATCGTGAAATATAAAAACTTTCAAGAATTATTCATTGAAAGAAGGGTTATAGACTTGGACAGATTCACATAATATTGTTATGAATATATTCTTTGACTTTCATTTTGAATTTGGGCTTACCTTGAAAAAGCAGATCATTACCACATTCCTTCAAAAATGTATTATACATTTTAATACCGTTATAACAAAATTGGTGCCTGGAGATTTCTTTCGTAAAATTAGGAGCTATTAATGATATTTGACTAGATGATCTAAGATTTAGTATACTTTGCTTAACACTGTAATTAAAGATATGGTGTTGAATATAAATTAAAATACGTGACACATACAATTTTTTAATGTTCGGTATACGTTGTTCCATAAACAAATGTGAGACAGGTTCAAATTTCATTATATTGTTAATGTTTCTAACTCCAAATCTCTAATTAGTTATAATTGGTTTTAGGATACTCTCATATGTTCCTCCGTAGTGTAAAATACAAAACGGTATGGTGCCTTCAACCCAGGAAGTATATGAATGCTTCAAATGTTCATTTTTTATATAATCTCTTAAAAAATACAAAATATAATTAATTTTTCGTAATTTTCCTACTAAATAGTTTAGAGTTATAGAGTCCTCAATAAATTAATATTTCACAAAAAAGAATTGCCATAATGAGAAATAACTTCACAACAAAGTGATCTTTATATCTGATTTCACTTTTAAGTGATGAACAATTCAATTTTAAGTGATGAGGACGTTTTCAATGTAACCGAAAATGTATAAGAAATGGTTTAACTTGTTGATTTCAATGCTGTTTAATTAATAGGTAATAATTAATTATTGATACAAATACTGTAACATATTTTGGGCACAAATTCGTTCAAGTTTTACAACAATATTCAAAGTCACATTTAACCTGTCAAGCTAGTGTACTGTTTCATAAATCGATTACAGTGAAATTAACAAACTATGTGGTCAGATTGTATGTGATATTATATTATCTTGTGTAATACTGAACTCTTCGTACATAAATACCATATTCAAGTAGTGAGAATGAATTGTTTGTACGTGGAATGCTGGCACTTTATATAATGTAGGCGATAACCCCGATACAATTACGGAGGCTGTGGCGGGACAGGTGAGGCAAGGTAGATCTGGCGGCAGGTGCACGGCACGCGACCACTGCCACTGCCTTCTTGTTTACTTTTTCCTCTCACTTCTCTTTCCTCCTCTATCACACAGCCGTGCTTTCTCCGCCGTGCTCTTTCTCACTCCCTCCTTCGGAATTAAAGCACTAAATTATTATCCTGGCGAGAAATGAAGGTAAGCGGTTTACACTTGTTTTGCTTATTCTTTCCGCCGCCACCTTGTAAACAAACCGGGTAAGTCCGAGATTAACATCGCCCCACGGCCGGCCCTGGATGGTCGATGCTCCCGGGAATGGTCAGTTCTGGCGTGCCATTCACCTCTATAATCGCCCGAGGCTTTATCCCGTTGATAACTAGAGGCGAGTTGAGCCTTGCGCCAACAGAGGAGGTGGTCTGGCGGGGAGGATTAACAGAGACGTCTGGGGCGAGCTGGGACTGATCGAGGTTAAGTTAGATATCATCTGCATTAAACAAACAGCCTGCGAGCAGCGTCTCGTATCTCCGAGATCCCAGAATTCGTTCTAACATCGAGGTATCATTCATAATAAATTTACCCTTCTTTATGTTTTAAAGCAGTGTTTTATGTAGATTGTGTAAACAAAATCATCACATACCAAAAATGTCTGCGTAACTTCATGGACCATGACCAAAGCTATCACCCTTTCCAGAGTTGACATATATATGCTACATAATATGGCTAGTTAAAACGATAACTTTTCCAAAATAAGTTGAAATTTTGTACAACAATTTATCTTAAGAATATCTTCTCTAAGTTAGTTAGCCTACTTGGTACACTATTTCGTTTCAATATGGCGGCCGTTAAAACTTAAAAAACACAAATTTATTATCTACGGAACTGTTTTTAAGATTTTGAGTACACGTAAATCTCTTGAGAAATTATCCACTAACATACATCCTAAAAATAAGGACGTAAATCTGCACAAAAATTAACATTGTTCTTATGGAGGAAAACTCAAGGTCATTTTATTACAGCCAGCTCTGAGTTTTACGGCGTTATCAGTGAAACTATCAAATGTCTTTACAGACATTGTCATGTCTGTACCATTACCATTAACCATTAATTGGTGGTATTTGTTGTAGTGCAATATTGTTTCAAAACCTACCCACTTTTCCCGACTGAACCGGAAGGACTATTTTGTCTTACGTTAATAATATGTACAAATTATATCTAAAATAACAAATATTTTCTTTTCCCGAGATTATATAAACATACTTGGTCCATCGATATTAAAATACTACTTGAATAAAAAATCAATCTTCGACAACCATATTACTTGTCACAATACAGCCTTCGCTGAGTCTGCATGTAAAATTTTAAGTCTATAGCAGCTACAAGTGTTAATATGTCTCATGTTACAATTGCATGTTACTGTTCCAAATTTGCTTACAAACTTGATTTATTTTGCATCTTTCTCGTTGCCATATAGCATAATTACCCATAACACCTGGAAAAATGTTCACTAACGCTCAGCCAAATTAGTGAACAATTATGGTGTGACATGCACCTTCATTGAACTGAAATCTGTTTTTGTAAAAAATGAAGCTTCATATAAAATTTAAAATATGTCATTTTTTAGATATCGTGCGTAGGCTAGGTACAGAGAGACAGCAAGGAAATTGTTGGATTAAATCAAAATTAATGTGTTATATTCTTATATCTAGATCAAACTAAAATAATGTACTAAATTTAGCAGGTAATAAAAATACCTATTGCAAAGTTGTTCTATAAAATTCCTTGGCACTCTTCCAAATCGTAGGACAAATGGCCACAGACGTGATGATCCTGGTGAGAATTTGATGGACACAGTCTTCGGTTGGATATTTATAGTTTTAGGAATACTTCGGCCACTAGAGCTATAAATCTCGGAAGCAGCGTGATGTGGCTCAGCGGAGGTCCAGGTCACAGCCTCACCACAAATCTCACAGAACCACTGGCAGTGGGTCCTTGCAAGAAATCTCTGCCGTCGCCTCAGCATCGGTCCTGACTGACAGCTTCATTCACAGAATGCACTGGCAGGCGCTTATACTACAGCAGTGTTTTTTTTAATCAGGGCGTATACAAATGAAACTCATAGCCCTTAAGATAACTTCCCTGAGCACTTAAAAAGTAAAAAGGTTCTTACCACTTCGCGTGAAATTACAAGCATTGAGAGAAGGTTTAGGCAATTTCGTAACCAGACCAAAATAAAAACAAGATAAAAAATGTATAGCTTTATTGAGTGTCCTATTTTGTTTAAGGTGGAAGAATTAATTTTGAGACTGGAAAATATATTAAAATGAAACTCATAGCCCTTAAGGTAACTTCCCTGAGCACTCAAAAAGGACAAAAGTTTTTATTACTTCGCCTGAAATTACATACATTTAGAGTAGGTTTAGCAAATTTCGATATCAGACCATAATAAAACAAGAAAACGTGTTAGTTATAGCTTTAGTGAGTGTCATGATTTGTATTGATATATTGTTCAGGGAAATTGTATGTTTGCAATGAAACTTAATATTATTCCTGTATATAACTTGATTTTTAAAACGTTATTTCCTAATTAAATCAAAGTTTTAACAAGTAAGAAACATGTTACTCCCTGAAACTATAACCAATGCACACACTGTAAAAGAGGCATTCTTAAAATAAAATTCTGATAAAGGTACAATCATCTATATATTTTTGAACTCAAAAGGGATGCTCCTATTAATAGTCATCTTGTGTACATGGTAACAAATAGTTTCTGACATTTTTCAATTAAGCCGCTTTCATTTGTGCCTGACTGTTTACAAATACCCTAATTGACCTACTTAAAATGCCTGCCATGTCACGTGGGAAGTATAAAAACATTGTACTCATGTCCCTTAATCATGTACTACCTAAAATCATTGTACTACTTTTTCTGTACTCAGGGAAGTTACCTTAAAGGGGTATGAATTTAACATAAAAATTATTTCCCAACCACAAAACAGGGTTTAATTTGGATCGCATTTGTCGCATTTTGCGAAACGAGCCGAGAAAATGCGACACTGTTGAGAAAAGCTCTCGCAAAATTGCGATGAAAACGTGAAACAACAACTAAGCTGGAAAAGTATATCGCAATTTTTAAAATCAGTTTCCAGGGTCAAAAATATTATTTCCCAAATTTCATGTTTTGTGATGAGATGCAATAAGCAAGCTAAATTGTAATTTACCTCCCGTAATTTTTACTAAACTAGTTAGTTTGTAGTCAACGTTTATACTAGGTTATCTATACTTTTGATGCGAGAGTAGTATCCGACGAACTGCCGTGCTTGTTGCTATGACATCGGCTTGCACACATACGATTACGAACAAAAACAAACACTGTACGCTTCTAAACGTCTTGTTTTGTCGTTTGTAAACTAGTACTGGAGAAATTTTGAGGTTATGTTATAGTTAGATTTTATTTTGAAATGTAAGACATTAAAAAAAGACTAAGTAATAAAATGTAAGCAGTTTTTTAACTATCTCTATTGGAGGTACTTATAGAAAGTACTCATTTTAAATGACGTTTAAACATTGGTGTTTAAAAAACAAAGAAGGCTACAAAGTTAATGATGTTGGTGAGGCCTACCTAGTTTTTTAAAGATAAACTTATGTTAAAAGTAACTTGTTTTAAGAAATAAAAATCACCATAATATTTAATGTTATACTGAGTGAATATTTAGTTTTTTATAAGTGATCATTTTATTTTCTAACTATACTGTTTTTAATCAAGCATTTTTACAAAAAATCTTTATTGTGGTTCTAAATATTTTAACAACAGTACCTACATTTATTAATGTAAACATTGGTTCTGGAAGCTCAAATATTATAGAACTTCAGACAGTTTGTCGACAAGTATTACTGGAATCTCCGTGAAACACATAAGTGCTACAGGACAATTATTTTTGCTAAAAAGTCTGAAGAGCTTTGTAGCATTTTTTCTAAGAAAAGTTTCATCTCAGCTTAAATCCTGCCACAAAATCGACCACAACGCCTTAAGTAAGAAACACTGTAATGCATCGATGAAAGTACGCAGATTAAATGAGTACCCGTTATGCGAAGATCCGTTCCTGACCTGAACCAATTTTTTGCGTTGGTGATGTTAGATGAAGCAATTAAGGGAACTTTGGTGAATTCCTGGCGGGATTCTTTCTTTGGAAGACGTTCCGATTAATTATTTTAATGCGAATCTCCACGTTTCTGGAAGATTGAGAAGGTTTTTATTGACTGAATGTTTTTTCCGTTTAGAAATGTTAACGGTAGATGTATCTTTGTCATATGATTTATTCTAAAGTAAAATTTTCCTAACATTATATTGTTGGTTTGAAAAACTTAGTGCAGGTATGAGCACCTAAAATTTAATATAATTTAATAAAATTTCTGAAATGTAACAAACGAAACACGCCAAATCCATATAATATATTAGCCATCAACAAAATAAACGATGCGGCAGTTTATACAATGCTACATATTAACATATTGTATAAATATTATTATCAATTAAACACGATTTGAAAGAAAACAAGTTTTCTTACATTTGTCATCATTATGTGTAACAATAAATAATGTTAAACATACACAAAACAAGTTAAAATTGTTATAACATTATATTTTTAATTTGAAAACACCACATCCAGGTATACCACCTATAATATAATATTCATATAATTTATTACTCAAATGTAACAAACTTAATAGGCCGAATCCATAAAATGTATCAACCACCAGCAAATTAAACGATAGAACTGGTTATACAAGATATAAACATGTTAACACTCTTTGTGGTAAAATTCTGGTAAATGTCTCTTCCATACAAGGCCTAATCATTCTTAACTATAAAATATCTTTTTGAAAATACCTATAGCTTTTTTAAACTTATACATAAAGATAAAAGGCTTCAAAATAGATGGTTATGGTTACGAAGTTAAGAGCTAGAATTCCAATGAATACAGCTATTTTAATTCATATTATAGATATAAGGTGATTTGAAAGAATAACAAGTTTTCTTACGTTATTACGTTATATTACTGACATCAGATGTTACTAAAAACAATGTTAAGCATACACTAAAAGTAGTAAATATAGATAATATATAGTGATGAACTCAGCCACTGTTATGGTACCAACATAACAAGTTCTACATAAAAAGCAAACTTTCCTTATTCAAAAATGTTAGACAATAAACTACCAGGAAATCATTGAACTAAACGGATTAGTTTTATCTCAAAGAATTGTTGTTTAATTGTTGATAAATTTTTTTATTTTGTAAAACCATAGAATTAAAATTAGAATAGTTCTGCACAAAGAAACCCCAAGGTAAACTAAGATTAGTTCTAGAACTAGAACGCCTACGGTTCTGAATAGTATTAAAACATTAATTTAGAGGACCCGTGTATTAAAGGTATTCATAATAATTCCAAAAAAATGTAGGTAGGGGCCGCCTCTTGTCAAGATTCACGAGGAAAAATTTAGGGCACTAATTTCAAGTCATGTTCTCTGGGGAAGCTAGCTCTGAACCAGCCTCTCCAGTCACACGGACATGGGGTGGCACACCCTTATGTCTAGACTAACAAGAACCTTTGACTCTTCAGGAACGAACCCTACCAACTCCAACAGTTCTTCCAGTTCTTCCATCTCCGCGGTAGACTAGACCTACAGAACTACCCTTGCACCCCAGAATCTCGACATTTGTGGTTAGTGACGTGCCGCTCCTGAACATCCATAAGGTTATCCAATTTTAAGTGACTCATCGGATTTTGCTGTGTCCAGTGTGGGTTCAACTGGAAGGTATAAACCAGCAAGAAATGGACTCTCCTGAAACAAGTCACATAGTCTTTAATATTTTTTGTCATCTTTTCCTCTTATTCCCTTGCAATTCAAAAAGACTCTAAACACATTTTACGGCGGGTTCTCGTTTACCCACCATATCATTTACACTATCCAGCAAACCATTGCCAGGCTGAGGGATCTGTACAGATTCAGATGCTTGTTACCAGGTTCTGTCATGCTCAAACTCATGCAGTCTTTGATCCTGTCAGTATTTCAATACTGCTTTGTTCGTAGAATCAGATCCGCTTTGTGTTTTCTCTGAGGCGTTTTGACCATGTGTCCTAGCTGGTAAATTCATGGATACTGTGTGCAGGATGTTGAACAACTGCATGACTCACAAGTTTTTGACGCTAAGAGAGTCGCAATACCAAGGCCTTCCATCGCAGCTCCCGTAATGATCATCAGCTTCTATCTCG
The DNA here is from genome assembly GCF_021130785.1 of Homalodisca vitripennis. NCBI lineage: Eukaryota > Metazoa > Arthropoda > Insecta > Hemiptera > Cicadellidae > Homalodisca > Homalodisca vitripennis. Next base: position 47,945,026 of record NC_060211.1, on the reverse strand, counting down.
CAGAGTGAGGACTGATGTGGTTTTTTGCCCAATATGTTCGTTTTAAATTATTTCTTGACATTTAGTGGTTTTGTAAACCAGTAATACTGAAATACTCTCGCAATAAAAGGTATTTATTTATTTACAGTGGTTATATCAACTACTCAAGTTCTGGTATTGTTTGATGGATCTGTTTCCTCGCACTTAGACCGAGGTAGCTGACCAACCGAGGACCGCCCCGAGGCTCGACAATGAATCACCGGGATAGCAGGTTGTGTGACTTATGGCCTGTATTAGAATACATTAGCACAAGCCCCTGGGCTCACGGGCTCTCTTACGAGTAGTTGTAGCAACCAAGGTCGTTGTGGAAAATTGTAGGTGTCTCAGTGTGTGAGACACAGACAACATCTTCTGGATAGCCAGGTTCTTGTAGACTTATTATCATAAAATATGGCGAACTTGCGCCTTAGCATCGCGTTAAGTCAGTGCTAAATTTAAAACTATAAGTGGCGTAAAAAAGATGAATAAATAAATTGTTTTGAATGATGTAACAAATTTCTTTGCTTATTTTGCAATCCACGTCCAGTTTTAATGGTTGTTGCTTCAACGTTTGATATGTTTTTCACTTGTAACTGTAATTGTAGCCTGCATTATCAATTACATCGGAAATACTGTGTTAACATAAATATAAGTCATAAAAATTTATTGATTATTATTAAATGTGTAACAATAACCACACTAGTGATTTATTTTCGATCCGACACTATTACAGCTTATTTTAAAATGTATTCAAGTTAATTTTGATGCATTTATTTGGTTTATATTTCCGATAACAGTATGGTAAGCTGTATGTAATTAAACAAAGTTTTAATATATTAAATTACTGACAAAGTTGAACTTTTAAATGTTATTCGTTCGATTTTTTTCATTAAATGAACCGTTATTGAAAGTTTTCATCAAATGGAAATTAATGATGGTTTTTAGCTTTGTTTCTTTTCTACGGTGTGATGTTGGTGCGAATAAACTCTTCCCACCATAGCTGTGTGATGTTGATGTTGATAAATTGTGTCAAATAATATTTGGAAAGACGTATATAATTGGTTTCAAAAATATATAAACTTGGTAGTTTACAAAACGCTTAATTTGCCTAATTTGGGCAAACTTATACTTTGTCTAAAGCAACCAACTGTAAGTAGTATTCGTTGACACTCCCATAGAATCTCAACGTGATAACGAAATGTGAAATGCCGTGGGTTAGGCCCAATTAACCTGGATTATAACACAATCTCGGTATAAAATACTTTGTATGACAAAAGTATTACGTTTTGGAATAGATAGGTCTTGATAACTTATTACGATAGCAGTTACTGCCTTTTTTCAAAACGTAGCTCAAATAGTTGTCACTCAGTAATTACTCATGTCGGTATTTTTAATGATTTCTTAGGTTAAACAACAAAACAAATTGAACGATTTTTTGCTGACGAGTATTACCGTCTTATTCGCTTTGATATTTCATTCTGAGTCCTGCCATTGTGTAGCCAGCAAGCATTCTGAGACGTGACGTGACGTCCTGCCACCGTGTGGCCAACAAGCATTCTGAAACGTGACGTGACGTCCTGCCATTGTGTAGCCAACTAGCATTCTGAGACGTGACTTCCTGCCACCATGCAGCCAACTAGAATTCTGAGACGGAAGTGACGTCCTGCCATTGTGTAGCCAACTAGCATTCTGAGACGTGACGTGACGTTCTTCCACCGTGGCCAACAAGCATTCTGAGACATGACGTGACGTCCTGCCATTGTGTAGCCAACAAGCATTATGAGATGTGACGTGACGTCCTGCCACCGTGTGGCCAACAATCATTCTAATACGTGACATGACGTCCTGCCACCGTGTGGCCAACAGTCATTCTGAGACGTGACGTGACGTTCTTCCACTGTGGCCAACAAGAATTCTGAGACATGACGTGACGTCCTGCAAGCATTATGAGATGTGACGTGACGTCCTGCCACCGTGTGCCCAACAATCATTCTAATACGTGACATGACGTCCTGCCACCGTGTGGCCAACAATCATTCTAAGACGTGACGTGATGTCCTGCCACCGTGTGGCCAACAATCATTCTAATACGTGACATGACGTCCTGCCACCGTGTGGCCAACAGTCATCCTGAGACGTGACGTGACGTTCTTCCACTGTGGCCAACAAGAATTCTGAGACATGATGTGACGTCCTGCAAGCATTATGAGATGTGACGTGACGTCCTGCCACCGTGTGTGGCCAACAATCATTCTTATACGTGACATGACGTCCTGCCACCGTGTGGCCAACAATCATTCTAATACGTGACATGCCGTCCTGCCACCGTGTGGCGAACAATATTCTGAATACGTGACATGGCGTCCTGCCACCGTGTGGCCAACAATCATTCTAATACGTGACATGACGTCCTGCCACCGTGTGGCCAACAATCATTCTAATACGTGACGTCCTCCTGCCACCGTGTGTGCGAACAATCATTCTAATACGTGACATGACGTCCTGCCACCGTATAGCCAGCAATTATTATGTGATGTGGCGTGACGTCACGCTAATGTAAAACACCTAGTAATACCTAAGTAATGTGTAGTAAAAAGATCACAATTTTGCCAACTCTTATTTCAATAGTAATACTGTAGTTGGTGTTACAATGCTGTAGTTCCCATCGACCGACGTCTGACTCCCAGAACGCCTGTTAATAGTCGATTGTTACCACTGCTCTAACAGCTGTAATTTGCTACCATAACCTATTGGCCAACTATACACTAGCTCTAGCTATTCACTTATCTCGAGCTCCTGCTCTACTATCAGTTACTACGATCTCCTCTCGGCTTCTTCATGGGTCTGATGTCGGGTATTTGTGTGATCACTGTATTTTCAACCTCAGTTCTTTTGGAATCATAGTTCATTCATCATAGTTTTTACAGTTCTCGATTTACTGTCCACCACTTTTTTATTTATAACACGTTTATGTTCCACAGCAAACTATTGACATGAGTTTTCAATAACAGTGGTTGGTACTGCAACATAGTTCACCTCACACTGTCATCCTCAACTTTAGATAAGAGGAGTGATCCAATATTGTATCTAAAACGTTGCGACAATAAATGATTTGGTACGCATCTACTCTAGCTTATTTGTTTTTTATTGCTGTTATTGTAAATATTACTATTTTACAAACTGGTGTCAGAATTTAATATTTTTGTAAAAACTGTAGTTTTTAATAATTTTATAAAATAAATATTTACATGTACATGTAGATGTCCATAGGCACAATATTGTTCGAGCTATTGCTAAATAACTTGGGACTTTAAAAAGATTTTAGTAGCATATGTTTTATATGTATGCCTAAAACACCTATGCAATTATACGTATATGACAGATTTACTTGACTACATGTATAGTACTTTATAAGAAGATTTGCATCAAATACTAAAATCGGCTGCCACGCTCTATGTTGCAACGCTCTATGTTTTTTATTAAAGTATTCAACCTTTAATAAAAAAATGTTACAATAGAAAATATCCAACATATTAAATTTTATACATAAAAGTGCGATCATTACTATAAGATTTTAAATTCTTAAACTGTACAATAATTGCTAGCTATAATGCATGTAGTTAAACAAGAGATGCATATGGTAGCGCTATGTAACTATAAGAACAGAACCAGCTTTGCCGAAAAAAATGTCCACCACATAATCCCCGAATGAGCGTAAGATCAATTTTCCTTCAAAGTCAATTTGTACTATCCTCCTGGCATGTGTATACCAAATATCAATATAGTAATTTTTAATCCTCAACTATGTAACATATAATTTGTTGAGTAATAAAAAAGTAATTTCACAGTAACATTACATTACAGTTTGGGTATATTGTAATAACAAACCCTAGATAAAAACCTGTTTAAGTAATTACGACATACAGCAATCGAACCGCTGTGGAATAAAAACCATCCTGAATGTAAACTAAGTGGCCGACCAATCATAGGAAGTTAGGTTAGGTGAGGTTAGGTCGTCCACCATTAGCTGGTGCTAGCGTCTGCCGCCCAGTGGCTACAACTGGTAATCACCGGTTAATTCTAGTTCTCACTTACTAGACTCGTTACCATTTACCATAACGGAGACTCCGACAACACATCTATCTGTGGCGTACCCCAGGGTTCACAGTTATTGCTCGTCGGTCATAAGCGCGTGATGAGTGTAGCAAATGACTAAATTAGACGTTTCGACTGCCGTCCACGACCTAGTCTACATCTTTGCCCCATCTTTCAACGCCACGTCTACCGTTCGTTGATCTGGTCCCTTCGACTCATCAACGAGTCGGCGTTTTTAATCAACACCGACAGTCCGTTCGGGAGAGAATTTACAGCTTTTTATCTGGGCAAGGAATTTCATTCAAATTCTGTCCCGAGGAATCCACCCAATCCGTTTCTGAAATATATCCAGGCCACGCAAGTCTTTAGTTTGTGTCCGATAAAGAATCTTTTATTTTTAAGAAACCACATAATTATTTACTGACAGACGTGAAAGATAAGGATGTTCCTTACTGACAACGCGATCCGTGTTACCAAAGTCATCACAGTGTTGTCTTCTTGCATTCCTTACGGGCGTCAGAACACGAGTGGTCTGAGCGCACAGTCTATTTCAAACATCTATTCAAATCTTGGTCCGCTACAGTAATCAGGATGAAAAGCTTACAGCTGAGACCTACTGTTAAGGGACCTTACTAGAAAGCCGCTGGATTTATGTAATTATACAATGTGTCCATGAAATTCTCTATCAAAAATTTGATGATTGAGTTCAAAATAAATACGAAATGTTGTAGAAAGTATAGTCCCATCTTACCGTTTGTCTGTCTGCTTGTGTTCTTAGGGAGAAAATTGAAACTTTAATTGAAGTTCAAACACTGCAAAAATGTTTAGTCCAATTAAGACCTGTTTTGAAATAAGGTTTGCAGGACAGGATATAACCTATACTTTATATGATATTTCTGACTTAATGTGACCTAAAAGATCAAATAATGAAATGTCATAGGGTAATTTACTTTATCCTGCATATTGACTTGATTTATTACAAAAGGACATATGTATGTCCATGGCGCACACAGTATTGTCAATGACGCAGTGTAGTGGATACGGCTGTTATCGCATAATGATAACCGTATCAAGCATTGTCGAGCGTGGCTGCTGCTTGGATGGGTGACCGCTACATCCTGTCCTTGCAAGCAACACGTCTGCCCGGCCATTGATGGTGGTTCTGAAGTCACGTCTAAGCGTTGGGCCCCAGGTTAAGTGTTAGTGAGGGCTTCTTAGCCCTAACTGGTCTTGGTAAAATAAGACATTCTTTAACTTTTTTACTTTGTGAGAACTTTTTTACTTGATCTTATTTGTCAGAAATGCACAGCATGGTCATGTTATTGCCGACTCATGGACACCAACCTTACAATTTTGAAGTCAAGAAGAGCAAATCCCAGAGAAAGGACAATAAATCTATGCCTATGTATGCGAAATGTCGCGTCGCCTGATTGTACGCTATCTGCACCCGATTTTCAGCTCAATGGAATTGTTTTTTTTTTTTTAAAAAGGAGAAGCCGATCTCCTCTTATGCCTTACTCTGCCCGTCCTCATGGGCCACTGGCCTGTGCGAGGATCTTATCAAACAGAATAAGGGGGAGAGTAGATACAGTATAAGGTTGATGGTAGGGCCTACTGATAAAAATTGCAACGGTCACCGACATGATTCGAACCTGCGCTATCTCTAACTCAGACTCAAAGTTCAACGTCTTAGACCACTCGGCCATCGGCACTCTGTCGGATATGTGATGGAAGATTCTGCACAATGTTGTGATAAGTGTTAGCTTCTAGACGCCTCTGTTATTCTGAGCTTAAATATGTGATTTGAAACATCCTGTAACTACAAACCAAGGACCTCTCAAATCTACTGGTTTCATGTGATGTGCATGTTCCCCTCTCTACTCCAGTCGCTGTGCACCAACTGTTGAAGGCCCTGGTACCTGTAAGTCCTCAACCTGTGAGTTTAACTTGCAGTGAGGAGTTCGTGGTCTTTGGTTCCATTATGCCTCTATTAATATTCTAGAGCCCAGGATCACGGTTAACACTCACTTGGACTAGAAGGAAATATACGTGTTAACTTCATTAACCTCAAAGAAATGTTTTCTAAATTCAATGCTAAAACAAAGGTCTTAGCTGTTTTAGAACTGTTTTGATTTATGAGAATTAAAAAACTTAATTAAATTGTCGAGTTTTATGTATACCACTCAAAATCTCGTTGTAGTAAAATTTAAAACAACATGGGTTAAGAAAATTACAGCCTCGTAATTATTTAATTCACAACATTAAAATGCAGTCTTAAATCATGCAAAAGTTTGTTTTAATTAAGTGAAATATTAAATATAATGCTTGATAAACAACGCATTTTTAGTATAATACTTCCAAGAGTTGATTGATAATCATTTCACAACTGAAAGAAGGCTGCAATGCAATACATCAAAACTCAACAAGCAACAACGTTTTATGGTATTAATACATTTACATAACTTATTACAAGAAGCCCTTACAAACGCTCTTCGTCATCAATAACTTTTTGTTCGTAGGCTACAATTTTTGAAATGGAATATCAATGTATGTTTATTTGAAGTGTTTTACATGCATACCACTATGCTAGGATTCATATTATATACTTCATATGTCATATTCATATTACTAATGTTAGGATCAAAATGTTAGGCTAGTTTAAATCGTCACTAATTATATAGATTAAGTGCATGTTTTAGAGACAGTGTGCATGGGGTTTACAACAGCTTCTTTGTTTGAAGTTTGTTTTTGACGATAGAAAAATTGAGAAGGAAACAAGATTTTTCCGGTCATTTGCCATCGTTTATTGATAAAATACAACAGTAACACTACGTTTCGAGATCTGCAATCTGATCTCTTCTTCAGGCAAATGCCTAAATTAATGCATGACTAAAATCTGGGTTAAAATTAGCAAAACCTACCAGACGCTGTGACTCACAAGAACAACAGCAGCCATGTTGTGTGTCTATTCAATGCGCTCTAACTCTGAAACATGCTCTTAATCAAAATACTACTGCTGAAACTGTAGGTCTGCACTCGCCGGCCAACCAAGTAAAACTGTTGGAATGTTATTGTGATCCCACAACGTAATGATATGATTTGTTCATTTAACATACATTATATTATCTACGAGCTAGGTTAATTATCCACCTGACGACGAGTTCAGATTTCAAGTTTCGAAACGTAGTGTTTCTGACTATTATGTACCAATGAGCGATGCCAAATGTCCGAAAAAAACAGTCGCTTCACAGACAATCGTATATGTAATTTATGCTCACCTCCAATACTTGCGATCCATTATCATTTGTCTTTAGATCTTTGTATATATTGAGGAAATGTGAAGTGTGAAATGACGTTTTCAGGAACAGCTCGTCTCCCAGCAGGACTGCAGGACAGCAGGACATCCCCAGGAGGTGTCGGTCGTCACTGTTTCGCCAGAGCCACTCCCGCGAGTGCGAGAGGTCAAGTTCGGAACAGTGGGAAGCCGCAGCCCGCCAAATAGAGACGTCTCGGCCCGGTCGACCCTCCTTAATGGAAATTTATGGCAAATTTATGCCCCAATACCGTTTTTGGATCCGGAGAAAAAGCCGTATCGGAGGTAATAGGACGGGCGCTCTGCGGGAGCTACAGGGGCTGTCATCTGCGAGGTGGGCTGCTGTCTTTGCCTTACTTACCTCTAGAGTCGGGGTTAGACAGAGGTCTCAACGCGTTATAAACGAAATTTACAAAATTATAATAACAACGAGTATCGTAAGCAAACCATTATCCAAAAAATCTTTCAATTCCTAGAGTTTAATCCAATTCCTAGAGTTTCGAAAGTAAAGTAATAACTGAAATTTCTTAATTCGGAAATCCTAAGAATTTCTTACCTAGGTTGTCGTCGTAAATCATATTCGAAGACACTGTAGCTTATTTACAACATTATTGTAAGCTAAAAACCGTGCATTGACAATTCTAAACCCGCATTTTACAACTGGAGATTCAAAATAAGACAATACAAAAACCTATTAGAGTTCTCAACAAGTGACAACATTGTTTTTAGAGAACAAGGTATCATTACACCACACGAAGTAACGCGTAAAAGGCTTCGCTGAGGTTCAGTGCAAAATTTCAAGTCTGTAGCTCATTCCATTATTTACAGACGGAATGAAAAAATTTTGTCAGTATTTACAGACTGACAACATTTTATTAGAAAAATAAAATTTTCTAGAACTCGCGATTTTTACATTTTAAAATTTTATATGGTCTTTATCTCACAGCATTATAGATATAGATGGCATATAGACAAACAGACCCACGCAAATTAATTTTTCCAGCCTCTGCAGTCAACGATAATATACAGGGTGTAAAAAAGTCCCGCACGGGCTTGATAATCTCGAGTATCTCGAGATATCTTTCGGATAATTAAGGGTACATGTGTTAGTATATCACATGTTAAAATGACATATTGATTGCACTCCGTGTGTTTGTTTGTTGTTGTACATCACTGTTAGCCATAAAACCAATGTAAACATGTTCAATAACGCTCAGCCAAATCCGATAGGGTTGACATGCACCATCATCGAACTCGAAATTTCTGTATAGAAATAAATCTTCATACAACTTTCTTTAAATCAGTTCGTTTTCGTGATATATCGTGCGGACAGACAGGTACAAATGACATTTTTCCAGCTCCTTGAATAATAGGCTTCGCTTGCGCTCAGCCAATTAGGCCACATATTTTGGTAATTTGACTCAGACTTTCAAATGATATTCCAAATTTTCTACTATGAGTCGACCTCAATAAACCATAATATAAAGCACGATGGTGACAAAATAACTCTGGAGATTAATATTTACAAACCACCTTACACTCGTTAGCTATTCCTGCAAGTATCGACGAAGCCTGAATTATGAACTCGCAATGCTTCACCATTCAACGGGTCCGACAACTAATGGACTCGGGAACAACCGATATTTCAACCCGACACAGTCGCACGAGACAGACACAAAGCAGTCGAACTGTCACATCCGTCATCTCGATAACTTACCACTCGTCCTAAACAACCTCGTTAACAATACCGAAACGTAATCCTAATTTAGCGCCGAGCCTTCCGGACGTTGAGAAACGCACAGGGGTGTCAGGAAATTAATTGGAGTGCGAAGGGATTAAGGGAGTAAAAAGGCATCGGAGTGAAATTAAAGTTGTAGCCTCGGCGAAGGCGGGATCAACAAAGACATGATTGGTGGCGGCGCGCAGGTCCTGTCGGTGTCGTTAACTGCTAAATATATATCCTCGGCTACTTGGGGGAAGGTGTGAGAACCGAAAAGCGAGCCTCGTTTATTTTTTCGCTTGCTCCCGAAGATGAGTTCATTAGCGAGTTCAGTAAATCTGAAAAGTCAGGAAGGAATTTAAAATTTCATTTATATGTTTACTTTTGGGTCCGGAGGCACGCCTCTGGAGTGGCTCCCTAACGTATATCACCTATCCTGTCTTCTGCGGCGTTCTATCTCAGCACTTTGGTTCGGGGTTGATGATTTGATTCGGTACTTAAAACCGATACGCAAAGGAAATGGGTGTTCATAATGGTTTTTTTCAGGATTAGTGATTAATACTACTCTATAATATAATCAATAACGATTGTGCGAGCAGCTCTGTTATCAATAAAATTGAAATGAAATGATTCACTAAAGCTGGTCGTTCCAAAATAGTCCGATGACATTTGAGGAAATGTTGAAATATCTCTGCTGACCATCAGCTGTTCCCTAATGTTAAAGGTGGATCAGTAATGGTTTCAATCAGGTAAACCTGGCAACAGTACTGGGCGAGAGGTGTAGAGGAGGGATTGAAACACAATAACCACTATCGGACTATTCTGGATGTGCTACTCTAGTTGATTAACTATTTACACTTCAAATAACGTAGCTATGGTTGTAAGAGCTGATTCAACGTGAATGTTGAGTTTAGCTCTAGTTCACCTAACGTGCAGCATCTGAAATCTGATACGGTCGCAGACTTGGCTCCTGAAATCTAAAGTCATTTTTGTTTGAAGAGATCCAAAAATAGTCGGCGACAAAGAACGAAGAAGCTCAAACGAACGCTTTGCATCCTTTCAACATCAGAGGCACCTAGATGACAAAATCTATTTACACTTAAACTACAAATGTTAATTTTGTTATTCCTTGCAATACTCTTTATCGCAATGTTTAATATAATAAATGTTAACACATCTTGCATATTTTAAATTAGTTTCCCACTTTCAGTTTTTGTAAATCCATATCGTTTAGGATGGTTTGTTACGCGACACTTTATCTGGCGTATGCACCATTTAGGGGGGGGGGGGGTGACTCACCATAGACCTTGGTTTAGAACCCTGACTTTCCAAAATTATGAGTTCTTACAACAAACTCTATAAAATATCAAATCACATTTTCGTAATCTTTGTTAAATAGCCTACACTTTAATTCCATTTGAATGGTTTTAATTGTTTGTAATCTTTTTGCAGAAAACCAGACTCGTATACTAATTTATAAACCAAGTGACTTTGAAATACCTATATGAAATAGTTATTACAACAAAGGTATTATATTATTTTTGTTTATTAATCATTTATAGCATACTAGCAGTTACCCGCGGATTCGCACGTAATTTCGTTGGCTTTGCGAGTACACGAATACTTCTGGTTCGAATGAATTATATTTCCAACGCCAAAGTTGAATTTGCCTTGTTGCCACAACCAAGAAAATATTTTTAAAAGTGCAAATTTATGGTCGTTGCAATTTACTCTGGTTTTAGCGTTTTTGTTCCATAGTTTATTTTGCTTTGTTTCCCCAATCCAGAAAAAGTAATCACATACACAGGTCTGAGAGGCCTACTTCGGTCAAAAGACAACTAAGATGGGTTTATAGCTTTTAACACTTTTGCTTTAAGTACTTAATTTACAGTTAAAATTAAATTTATACTAACACTTTTTATTTTATTTTTATTATAGGTGTATTCTTACTCTGTACTCAATAGCGGTTCCAAAAAAGGTTGAAATGAGAAGTGCTGTTACTATGAAGATTACTCTATACTTTAAAAACTATAAATGTACGGTAGTTAAATTGATAACAGTGGTTGAATTAAGTAACATATGATTGAGCTTTCATACAAAATTCATTAAATTTAACACGCTCTTGCAATTATTAATATTTGTTTTTTGTAATACAACTTTAGAATCCAATATGGGATTTTCGCAAATTTAAAAACCAGTGTGGTGTATCCTGGAGAGATTATCGAAATAATGATATATATGTTGGCAACCAGGGATCAAATATTAATGCACATGTAATACTTCAGTATAATCAGACCAGTAGTTTTTAGGTGTTTGACTAAAACACACACACAAACACACAGACCGACTCTTAGATTTTTATATAATAGTATAGATATAGTTGTTGTACATATAAAATACTGTTATTTTATGATAAAATAACAAAACGTTGCTATTTAATAATATTTCCACACTCTTTTTAAATCGTTTGTAAGTTTGGTTTGTGAGTTTGTATTTTCATTACAAGATAAAGAAATGCCTACTTTACCCAATAAGTCACGTTGGTTTAATTGATTTAGTTTCATTTAAACATTAATCGTCAAATCTTTGATACAAAAGTATTCTTTACCGATCAGCATACATGCCCAAATGAGTGCTGAACATTGGACACAGCCTCTTCCATCTTCCAACTGAAATCAATTTTGCCGAGCAGTGTTTTCTTACATACAGTCAGTGCACAGTTGCAGCAGCTTCTTATCTTATCGATGACAGATAATATTATTCTTGCAACTATTGTCTATTAATACATTGTGCTTGTTGTATTCTAACTCTCCCTTCTACTGTAATATCAGTGCAGTAATGACATTCGATGGTGCGGGTCGTGATCAGTAATTTTTTTATTTACCTTACTCATAAATGTACAAGTTTCAATGAATAATTAGTTTAATAGAGTGTTTTTTGTAGTATTTATACTGTTAATGTTCGTTTGGTAAAAACTTATTCAGTAATGTGTTAATGTGCCAAAATCTTGTTATATTCAGAAATACTAGATTAAAAGTGTTATTATTATAAGTGTGTTATTATAAAAGTACAAAATATTATTTCGGACAGGTTATGTAATGAATACAACGGAGGCTGCAAAAAACCATGGTATTTTTTAAACTGAAAGCTCTGTAAACGGTGTTACAATTAATGCTTATACGATTGACAGTTGGATTGGCAAAGAAAATTAAATAAATGAAGAGAAACAAAATAGAATTGATGCTTATTTAAAGGGGACAATAAACCATAGAATACACCATGTTTACAATGAAAAATATTTTATATCTTGAAGAAAATTATACTAATGTCACTTTGTTCGCCGCTTACTACTATATGAATCCGCTTACTACGGATGTCAAAAACAAATCTTGCCGGGAGAGATTTTGAGAACTTTCACTATCTTGGGACCATTCAGCAAACTAAATGAGTGGAGAGAAAGTCCTTGCAAGCTAACAGGTGCTAGAAAAGAGCAATACTATTACATTGAGGAAGGGAACGGAACACAATAAAAAGTAATTCGTCGGGGAAAAACTGAATCTTCTAACTGTCATCACGAGGTGAAGCTGAAACATAACAAAAAATTGTTTTAAAAAATGGCATTTTCCCGTAAGTCTGCAGTAATAAGTAATAAATCAAGCGCCTTGTCACACAATGTTAAATTCTGAAATATAACACACCACTAGTAAATCGTTAAAAGTTGATTTCATCATGTGGCTATGCAATAAGAACATAATTTTGCCTGAATTCACAGTGGGCAGATATCATGATAATTAGGCATCATTTTAACGTTAGGAAAAAAAACTTAATAAAATAGCCTTGATTGCTTTGAATACATTATTTGGCTACCCTTTGCTCATTATGAGGTAATATGGTGGGGGTGGGGTGTTTATCTGAAAGGTAAAGTGATAAGCATTTAATTTGGAGATAGTATCTCAACTGGCAAAAGATATAATGTGTGAATTATTGAAAACAATATAAACACATGTCATATAACCGGACGTGCAAAGTGCATAGTGATTGGGCCTGTGATTGGTAATGTAGATCAGATTCAAGTAGAGATGGTGAAAGTGACATGGATGGCAGCAATCAACAACTGAAGATAAGTCGTGGTCAGTGTTCAACATTAAAGAAACCCAGGTAAGCCCAGCTGAATTTCATTAAGTCACAATGGTAGACATTATTACCGCTGTGTTTTGATGAGGGATAATTCAAAATTGTTTATATTAAAAGGCAACCATTTTCTCCCTTCACCTCAAACTTAAAATATTATAGTAATAAAGTATGCCATGTGCCGTATCAAACATAAGAGAATTCGAACATAAACGTTTTGGTGAAAACTAGAATGATATCGAATAGCTCGTTTTGTAGATATTAGAGTGCGTTTAAATGAGTTATCCGTTTAGGTTTTTGTTTTCACCAAAGATTATGTGTTTCAATACCCTTTAATTTGATGTCACTTAGGATACTTTAATATTTAGTTGAACTTTATAAGCTTGGGATGGGTGAGGGAATATGGGGAATAAAGGGGAGTTTGTAATACATATAGAAGTACATATTTCCCACTAACTCTGTGTTTATATCTCTTTATATAGTTTGTAAAAGAATAAATATGAAAGTAAAGAAAACTTCCATTAAATTTTTAACAAGAGCATTATTGCATGACACCTCAATTTAAAGGTCTTTATAAAAACAACAACTGTGAAAATTAAAAAGCTCTGAATTAAATGCAACTAGAGAGTTACAATTATGTCTTTGTTCAAATAGTGCCTATTTTGAATGAGGACATAAATAAAGTTTTCTTTTATTTGCGAGCGTTTCTCAGTTACAACTGGTTTTCTGAACAGCTCTCGTTACTTAAAATCTAATAACTTAGTATCGTTGCTAACTATTATGCTGCAAATAATTATATTCTGTAACAAGCTCCCTTAACCTACGCTTAAACGATTCTAGGGAGAACATTTTGAGGCAACCAGGGAGTTCATTGTATATGATCAGCCCAAAGTAGAATATCTTCCTTTCAGCTTTAAGTCTTACTTATGGAAAGTGAAGTTGACGGTCAATACTGGTGCTGCGTTCTGAGACCTCATCCCGAAACGTTAGCTTTTTACAAAAGTACTGTGGTTCCCGATGAACCAGTACTTTTTAATCATGCAGCTAGTCATAATCCTGCAAATCGTACTCATTGGGAACATTTCGTCAGCATCTCTATATGGGAACACGTCATCATATCGTCTCAATGTAAAAACAAAGAGGGCGACTGTTTTGTACACATTGAGTTCTTTGAACGTCTACAAACCTAGAACCAATGCCTAAATTCCCTGAAGTTCGTTGATACTAGTAGCAAATTCCTGAACCTGTACAGATCCCTCGATCATCCCATAGCACGCCTGGATACCGCGAGTGACATTGTCAGAGAAAGACAACTCTTGATCTAAAACAACTGCGAGTGTCTTTATGTTTGTCTTCGTCGCAAACAAACAAATTCTATTCATCAAGTTTGACCTCAGTATTACTCACGGTAAGGTTCTCCATCTGATTTTGAGGTGCTAGATGAAGGACATTGTACTTTTCTATAGTTTTAATCCATCGTCGGTTGATTATTTTAAAATAATATAGTTAAGATCACCGTTGATCTGAAATATGGCATCCATTGCTACTTTGGAGTGTAGCTGGCAATCATCCGTATATAGATGAAGTTTTCAATTCTGTACAGATCTAGGGAAGTCAGGTGTGTCAAAATTTAACAAAATTGGTCCGAGGATCTACCTTCAGGCAAACAACGTCTGTTACATAGAGCTTCGGATGCCTCAATCCCTAGTTTTGTGATATGGCATCAGTCCTCCAAATATGATTTTATTCACTCAATTTCCTTTCCACCATAATAATATGATATATTATCCATAATGATCAATGTTTCCAACAACATCTAGTGACTAATAGAATCAAAGACCTGAAAATAATCAAGAGCCATTGGAGCATTCAAGTCTCCTTCGTATGTACCTTAAAACGTAGATCCAAACAAGTTTACCAAGGCAGTGCATGCGCTGTGACCCATTCTGTCCTATCCAGACCGAGTCATGAGCCATATATTCTATATTGCATACGAGCTCCCAGATTTTATCTTTTATAGAGAGACGTCATTTCTAACCGCGGAAGACTTGATTTTACTCGATGCCGATTTAATGTCACTTTTTGTCACAACAATAAAATAGAGTGTGCAGAAATTGGTTTTCTTGGTTTTGTGTCATCAAAACCTCGTTTAAAATTGAAACGTTGATCCCAAGCCCAATTTTGGAGTGAGTGGAAATATTCGAATTCTATCAAAAACATCTTCACGTGATGTTGTTGCATTCCCACTCAAAAGTAAAGCTGGAGGGATGCGACTTTTGGGTCACCCAGTAGTAATAACAATAATTATTTTGGTTTAAAAGCCTGCAAAGAATCGATAGTCAAATAATTAAACTTGTTTTCATAATGAAATATGGTAATAAATAGTCATTATATTATAAAATTGCTGGAATTCTTACTAATTCTCAACTTGTTTCAATTTACTGCGATATAATTACAGTCTATGAAATAGATGTTATCAAAAGAAACGCAGTTATTAAGATTGTTGCGTTTAAATCACTGTTATTTCTAAAAAATTATGGGTTTGACATTAGCGTACGTTTTGAGCATTAAATAGAGCTACCACTGTAAAATTGCAGCTAAATATATTAAAGATTGTTGTGAATCGGCCCATAATCACGCGTTCCTGTAAATCTAAATTAATGTTTAAATATCATAAAGAATCTGCACGATCGGTTCGATGGCCAATCTTGTCCACAACTAATATCAATTAGACTAAGGACCAAGAGGGGTGTCTGCCCGGCATACTAAGCGGAACACACACGTCGTACTCGTTACCGACCGCTTAGTGCAAATTGAAAACTTAATTGTTGTTTATAGGTTGGCTGCACTGCACGGCGCGCGGCTGGTCCGTTCCCAAAGACCATCAAAACGGAAATGCATTAAATTGCAATTTTTATCGTCTTGTTCTCATAATCGGCCAGAATCGAATGCCATAAATCCATTGGTTGTTATTAATTTTGTACGTTAAATCGATATTTATTTCATTTCTGGTCGACTTTCTCGTCCGTTAGGCGGGTCCAATTAAAATTTGAAAATGGCAGTTGCTATTGACAAAATTTACTGTGCATAAAACCCCCGAAGAAATTTTAAAAGCAATAATTACTAAACCTGTGCGAAATTAAATCCTGTTTTGAAGAAAACCACAACAAATTTAAATTGTACGGTACATAAAGTTACAATTCGTGATAAATTAAACTTAACCCTTCAATAACCATACTCATCAATTTTAGTTTCTTAGAACATATTCTATCCATATTTACTAATAAATAGATGTTTGGAGCAGTCTACAAGATCTGTTCTCGAAACTTTTCTGTGTGTCTTAAGTACTCAAAGGTTTATAAATACTGGCACTATAATGTGAATTAATGTTACTTTAGTTATAAAAAACACAGCAAACGCACTTTAGTAAATAAAAGTACTAGCAGTCATTTAAATGCATGTAAAACATTTTGGGGGATGTCGAAACGAAATTGGGGGTTGGCCTCCCCCAGATATATTCAAAATTTTAAAATTTTCATTTAAGAAGCAAAGAAATGGTGAATTTTGCACAAAGATTTTACGCATTTGAATAGGTTGTATTGACTATTGATATTCATAACTGTTAAGGCACTTCATTATTAGGCTATGTATGATTAATAATTAAAATTGGTTAGCTTATGTAGTAATGTAATTATCTTTTATTGTCTGCAAAACACAGTACATAGTATAAAAATCTACATAGAGAAATGATAATATGTAAAAGAGTTTTTTTCAAAAGTAAAATTATACTTGACATCTGACCCATCGTACTTGCTATGGAGAAACTAATATTTTCACGTAGTGGACAGAAAGTAAGTTAAATGCAGTATACCGCTCATTCCCCATTTTGTTCCTTAAAACGTTTTTGACTCGATTCTATCTTGAGAACGATCATTCAGCATTGCATGTCAGTAGCACTGAATTATGTAAATAATAATATTCATTTGCTAAAAAAATCATTGAAAAAAATTAAATTTTCGGAGGTCCGTACCTCTTGAACTCCCTCGCCGACTACCTACGTCCTTGCTAGCAGATTGTGTCTCTAGTCATCAGAGCGGGCTGCAACCTATCATTAACGGAAAACATCCCCTGAAGTAGTACTATAGTATAACAGATCGAAATTCTAGAGCATTTGATTACGAATAATGAAGTACCTAACTACAACGTCCTAGACAAATTTTACTAGAGGTACATAAGATGATATTTCTGCAATTTTTATATTTGAAATTTGATTGCTTAACTATTTATTGTTCATATGTCATATGTTAGATTGCACACGCACATGCGCGCGCGCGCGCGCATCACACACACCTTAATGCACAGGCTAGCTGCCTTGTTCAACAATACGAATAATTCTTTGTTTAAACTTTGTCGTTAATGATGGAAGGTTTGAAAGGATAAAAGGATTTCGGACATTTACCATCGTTATATGTTACAAATGTATAACACAACATTTCTAGGATTGAAATCTAACCTCTTCATCGGGTGGGAAGGAAATTAATAGCCGAGGGAAGGTATGTTTGACCACTTTTTTCTCTTCATTCATTTATTTCTTTTTTATATATTAATATTACGGTACCTTCCTACCCAATGAAGAGGATAGATTTAAATCCTCCAAACATTGTCGTACTCATTTTGTAACAGATAACGATGACAACAAATGCCCGAAATACTTTCAATACGAATAAAGTAACAGTGGTTTAAACTTGACTTTTAAAGTGGATTTTAATTATGAGTGGTTTATTAGAGGACGTGAACCAATGTGGCGGTTTAAATTCGACTTTGTGAGCGAGTAAACAAAAAGAGGCCAACACAGGAATTGTTTCGAATTCGTGTAAAACTGCGAGTCTACAAATTATTTTGCCACCTCGACAGTTGAATTTTAAATAACTCTTTCTAACAATCATTCAACAACATAATTGTGCAAGTCGACAGTACAATCTTCATGAGTGTAGTAGGTGATATGAAACAATTCTCTGAAATGACAGACTGTGCTCTTAGTTAGTATGGTACTCTCATGGTAGATTGTCGGTGCTATGGAACAACACAATTTCGGTGCTGTGGCATTATAACTTATGGAACTCTGCAATCAGTAAGACGACTACACGGGATACGTACACTTCATCATTCATCTCAGATTCATCTTTGACTTAATGTCCTGGTGTGATAAGAACTAAAAATTAGTTGACCTTATTTTAATCATTGTTCCATGTATTTATAACTAAAACCTACACTTAGACGTACGACTTATTTTAATGATATTGTATATCCTATATGAGTATATATCCATAGCATCCTAAGCAAGGTACAAGTACGCACACCACGTATCGTAACAGGCTTCGCTTAGGCTGCATAACAATTTCAAATCCGTAGCCCATTTCATTCTAGTGATGTCCTGTGGACAGAAAGACTCATAAAACTTATAAAAATAATAAGTTGGTACGAAAATGACGCATAGTAGAACTCATTCTTCTTGAAATGACGTTTCATGCAGCATTTAAAGTCTGCATATGAAATCTTTCTAAAAATATCTTGCCACATGATGCATTCAGAATTTTTTATTAAATTGGGTTTAATACTAGTGTTTAAACAATAGAAGTCGACACACTAAGTCACTATATAATCTACTAGCGGGCCCGGCGCGCTTTGCTGCGCATTTCAATAATTTTTTGCAAAAGTTGCCCGCGGCTTCGCACGCAATTTCCCGTTGAAAACAGTACACTATATTCACTTATTCTTTTTCTATCACATTTACTTTGCTGAGATAATTTAGTCGTTGCCATCGTGAGCCTCTTGGGCGTATTATGAAGGTATGTAGCATATTCCTGCCTCTATCTAGCTGTTACCCACGGCTTCGCACGCAAATCTTAAGAACCGAAGTCCTTATATTACTTAGTAAATTTTTTTTTTACTATAATAAATTTTAGATTAAATTAGTTATATCTCCGATGCCACGATTGAGCTTGCTTTGTTGTCTCGATCGAGAGAATATGTACACACGGAGTTTTGAGAACCATACTTCTGTCAAAAAAAACAACTAAGGTTGATTTTATAACATTCTTTATATTTGTAGCCAACGTAAGATAGTAATTATGATATCTGCATTACTCTTCTGATCAAGCATGAGCATGGTTGCCTAATAATAAAAATCACAAAAAAAGTATTCTAGATAATATGTTTAATGGCTTTGACTAGTATACGATAGTTTTTCATTTAGAACTTAGAGGCCTATATTGTTTGGATCGTTCTTGACGTGTGTTATTGTGCCTAATTTCTCATTTTACAACTGAGTTTAAAATTTGTAATAATATATCTAAAATGTTCGCATTTATTGAATACATATTTTAACTCATTTTGTATTATACTTAGGTACAGCTTTGTAAATCCAGTGTCATTTCTTGGTTGAACAAACAATGTGCGATTTATTTAAACTTTTATAAATGTTTTAAATTATATAAATGTTATTTTACGTATTATGTGCTTTCCTTATTTAAAATTACGAGAGTAAAAATATATTGTTATTGTTTGGATTTGAAAGTCTAGCTCGAAATCACTCGTCAACCTACCTAGCCTAGGATATTATCATATGATTATTTGTCAGCATTTTAAAATACTATATCCACACCGAGTTGGAACAAGGATCCAAGGGCGCCAACAACCCATCTACTACGGACGGCGTATTGAATATATGCCATGTACACCGGACTGAGTGCGAATACCTGAGGCCGATTACACAGAACCGCTAACTGCATAAATTATGCATAGATATGGCTAATTACGGGGCCAACCAGTCCGCAGATGGCATCTACTAATTCGGCGCGTGCGCGTTTCTGGCCCGGGCCACTCGGCACTTGCAGATTGGCAATTACACTCGACATTCCTACTGCGCCTGCGCTTTCACGGAGCATGCGCGTGGTGCAACTGGTCATCTACATGCTGATTAACTCTGTTGAGTTGCGACGCGCTTATCTACCGACTCGTACGTCACTGTCAATCAGGTGACGAAGAAGTACTGCCGCTGTGGGTGTTCTGATTTTTGCGAGGGTTAATGAACCGAGATAAACATTTGAGTAATTACTTATCACCCACCAATTTAGGAAATATATTATTGCACTTGTCATTCCCGAGATAAACCGGCAGTTTTATTGCTGTGCGTTGGCAGTAACACGTAATAACAGGCTTTAGGTGTTTTATTATCGCATATATCAGGTAGTCTTAATTGGGCGAAAAATAAAACATTTACACCACGTGAAAGGTCGAGTTTGATACAAACAATTTTTATGAATCCATAAACATCTTCTTGGCACAGTTTCGTGCTGTTTGATCTAGTTATCACAATTTTAGGCAACGAACTGTCCACAAAAGAAATGTAAACGCCGGATATTTTTGGTGTCGATAAATATATAATTATAGACTCATGCACTGAAAATTGTATAATTTGGTCACTGCTCGTAAACTATACAAACTATAAAAACGTCACTCATCCAGAAACCCGCATTACATACACTTTCATTAATTTTTAACAAAAAAACTTCAAAACGAACTATATTTTATACTTTAGATATCCAATCTTCGTCACATCGCTGACAAATAATCGCTTGAAAATACCAAACCGACCATGCCGAAACGGGACAAGGAAAACATTGAGAGGCAATTTCCACCTGCAGATGGACTGGAGCGCATGCGCAGGTGACCGTTTACCGGGTTGGCGCGAACGTGAGCACCTGCCGCGCAGCCGCGAACAGTAACCTCAACACCCGCCAATACGCGCGTACTCCGCATTACGTCATTATGACGTCTGATACAGCTGCTACGGTAAACAAAGACAGCTGGCCAACGGCCAGATACGCTTATATTCCGTTTAGCAGAACGAAAGACTCCGAAGGTTCCGTCTGTTTGGGTGGTTTAACTAAATATAAATGGAACGTCATTCCCGCCAATTGTTTTGTCCATATAAAAACATTTGGTGCCTTAGGCATCTATTAGCCGTCTTTTCTTTTGGATCTCTTCAGACGGAAGTCGCTTCTAGATTCCAGAAGTCACGATTATGGACTGTCGGATTTCATACACTGCACGAAGCGGAAGATGATATGGAGTTGAACTCATGGAGTATTGTAACATAAACTCTCAATACACATATAATTCATCCATAATCTACTTCATGTACTTATGTTTATAAAGCCATCTATTACTATAATTTACTTTTGAATCTTTGTATTATATATTAGATTTCGCAAAAGACGTGTTTGCTGATAAAGATTGATTCTTGTTACGTATGTTATGTAAGTTATACTGTTATTGCTTCGTTGGTGATTCACTTATCAATCCGTCTCTTTTTACGAGGACTGAACAAAAGTTCCGGATTTTTTGTTCAGAAAACACTCTTACTTAAACTCTGGACACAAAAGGTTTATTAGTAGCGTATTGTGGGTTATCTCTGTTTTAGCTACGGTGTTTAAAACTGGAACCTCGTCTTTAAACTTAAAAACATTAGTGTTCGAGCAACTGTCATTTTTTGCGCTCAGACTGTTACAGGTTATAACTTCCAATAAAACAACTTAATGACATTCCCTTCAATGTATATTCATAGATCAGTTCTCTTTAAAAAAAAAAAAAAAAAAAAAAAAAAAAAAAAAAAAAAAAAAAAAAAAAAAAAAACATGCACTTATTCTGTAGTCTCCAGATTGACCATATTTTCAATCTCCGCACAAATAATATCACAATTCCGAAATATTAAAACCACTATCTATCAATGATAGTTAAGTGTGCTGTGGTTCTAGGCTCTTCAAATCACTGCTGGATTTGCTGAAAATTGAAGATAGTCTACAAGTGTATCAGAAAAGAGTTGTTGCTACAGTTATGCCACTACAGCGTTGAAGATATCTGCCCCAATAATGTTAGGATGATGGCCATTAATAAAAGATTTTCATTTTTCACCACAAACTTTAAGTAGACTTATAAGTATAAATGCGTGTGTAAAAGTTGTACATCTGATAAGACAACTCATATAGAAAATGTTAAATTGACAAAGATTATGTGGGTTTTGTAGGGGTTTAAATAAATAATTTCTGTATTTCTGTTATAATATTATTTTGACCCACTATTAGTGTCTCATCTTGAACACAGCGTACGATCAGGGTAACATAACTGCGTACGTAAATACATACCAGATCGGCCTCGAGGCGATCGCTATCAGTAGCAGGCGAGATGATCTGCTGTACCAGAACCAGATTTGGAACCGGTACCGGCACCTACTGGTTCAGCGGTCAACCGTGCGGTCAACTAGTGTTTTGATAATAATTAGAAGGCGAGGTGCAGCTGGTTGGTGGTCAGTAGTTGCCACGCGACTCTAAACTTCGCCCGCACAAGATGGCCATAACCGATATACCTCATTCCAAACAAGATGGACACAGCTGTTGCACGATATAAGCGAGGGAATTTTGTTAAAACCCGTTTGAATTGGTTTCTCGCTG
Organism: Homalodisca vitripennis; assembly: GCF_021130785.1. Lineage (NCBI taxonomy): Eukaryota > Metazoa > Arthropoda > Insecta > Hemiptera > Cicadellidae > Homalodisca > Homalodisca vitripennis. The sequence goes on along the minus strand of NC_060211.1, from coordinate 47,922,237 downwards.
GGTCAATTTAAAAAATGATCTAAACATTTGCAGACACAGTTCCCTGAAATACGTTTCCTCAATAGAGAAAATGTTATTATTTTATCAGGAATTGTAAGCATGTCAATTAATATTTTAGGGCCTCAATAGTGTTTTATAATCACGCCCACAAAATATGAAACTGCAATATAAGAACATGATTTCACGCATCGCGTATGAGTGACGGTTTTAGGGAGATGCGCATTTTTATTTACAAAAAAAAATTATTTCCTTAGACAATACTTTATTGAACTTGCCATTTTCATAAATTATATTTAATTAAAATCATCAATCATTTCAGTACATGTCATTCCTTGAAGCCTTAATTGTTATCCATGGTGAATCGTAAAACGTCATATTTTTATCATCAGCCATTTTTATTTCGGCCTGGGTACAAGACTTTGCCTCTCCAGAATAGAAAACAAATTTATCTTAATTTATTAGTAATCTTAAAAAGCTGTAACCAAGAAACTAAAAAAAGAACTTAACCAAAAATGTATTGTACTACCTTAATGCAATAGGATACTTCATTGACGAAACAACTTAAAAACGTTTAGTTTCATTAACGGGTTACAGCTAAAAGAAAATTCAGTAAAATTAAATTAGAACTCAGCATATGAATATAATCGTGTTAAAGGTTGAATATTAATCCTAAAACTTTCACAGATTTTTGGTGGAAAATTATTTTTGTCAATAAATACGCAACATGCTCTATTAAACCCTTAAAGGGCTCAGGTTTATGGCCTGGTGTGTGTGACTTAGTGTAAGTCTCTAATTAAGACAAAGCATTTACAGACCACTTCTATATAATAATGTAATCCAACGTGCATTTTTTCTCTGTAGCTTATACACATATTTCAAGTAATAGTAGGTTACGCTAAATGCAGTGAAAAGTATTCTTCATTGAATTTCATTGAGGGTGTAAAAATTACCGTTTTAAATTCACGATTATGAAATACCTCATTGTACCAGCGTGATAAAATGAAGTGATTAATAAGTAAAAAGACTGCAGCGTGTATACAAATTAGATAGCCAAATCCAATCGTCTAAACCAAGAAAAAGTTTCGCTATTGGCTTTTGGCTTTATAGTAAACCTCAATATTTCCTGAAAATGATCGACTGGGATAAGAACGCGAAATATGTTCAATTGCTTGGGAATTCGCGCCACAAAAACAGGCCAAGAGGCCTGAAAAATATTTCCACCTGTATCCACTTAACCTTCCAGGAAGTTACCTTGACCCAGCTTGATTACTTTCGATCAGTGACATATATGGCTTATGACAGTGTTTCTATATGACAGAGGCATTTAGTGAAAAGCCGAAACTCCAATTTCTTTTATTAGTGTTTGAAATCATAATTTCATATTTCGCGTTTTTGGCTTGAATAGACCACCCTCAACATTGCTGGTAAGGAAACAGGATTTTTCCGGAAATTTGATATCGTTCAGTGAAACAAAAAATCAGTAACAATCAGTAACATTACGTTTTGTGATCTGCAATCTAATCTCTTCATCAGGTAAATAACCAACCTAATGCATAATTACAAAATAGGTTAAAATAAACAAATCATACCAAAGCATTGTGACACGCTTAAATAATTTAAATAAACAACTATACACAACACTAATCGTTAAAAACTGAACTACAGAATACAGGTCGCACCAACCACCTACGTCTACAGTCGTATTAAAGTGCATGTTTTACAGTTAATGAAGTTGACACACAACATGATGGTTGTGATTCCTGATTTACGCGAGTAAAAACGCTTTGGTATGATTTGTTTATTTTAACCTAGTTTGTAATTATGTATTAGGTTAGTTATTTACCTGAAGAAGAGATCAGATTGCAGATCTCGAAACGTAGTGTTAGTGATTTTTGTTTCAGTAAACGATGGCAAATATCCGGAAAAATCCTGTTTCATTAACAATCCTACCATTGCCAAAAATAAATTTCAAACAAAGAATTTCTGGTAAGGTGAGAACCGAGTTTTCACTAGAAATCATATTTAAAATCCTGTCGGCGAAGGAACAAGACAACCGCCAAACCGCCAAATGTAAAGGATAGGAATCCTAATGGCTAACAGTTCTCCTCACACGCCCACAAGGATGCACCTGACTCCTCAGACGTTGCCAAGACTTCTAGAAGACCTGTCGACCCTAATGGCGGCCTCTCCAGTGAATCATGGACGTGACAGACAGTTGCGGGCGGCAGCGGCACGAGAGTTGACAAGACTTCCCGCGGAGGCGGGCGTCCATCATGTAACGGGACACGGCATAAACAACAGGCATCAGAGAACTTTACGAGAGCCAGAAACACATAACGTAGCAGGTGTGAAACCCCCTGCAGTTGTTTCCTACTACAAAACTATTGTTTTAACTCATACCTGAGATGGCCGAGAGTGTCCTTGTTGTTCTTCAAGGTAAGTTAGAGAGACGATACAAACAATCGTATATTCAAGGTGTCTTACTAAACTGGATTGTCTTGAGTACACCCAAATGATAAGTGTATTACGAATCTTTTGTGAAAATGATAAGCATTTTTATTATATTTTACATAACATTTTATGATTTCCTTTGCTATGGGTTGTGATATACTAGGCGTGGTGTCATGGTTATTAATCAGCGCGAGGGTATGATTTGAGACTTTAAGCTAGTTGATCTAATTTTTTTTAACTGAGGTTATGATTTTTTAAATTGTACAAAGATATTAGTAATAAACTAAACGAAGGCAGATATCTAAGGAATATTGTTATCAGTTAATACATAGACCAAAACTTATTGGTTCAGAATCCACTTTGAAGTATTTGTAGTAAACTTTGGTTTTATATCAGCCAGAAAAATGTTGAGGAACGAGGAAAGGACACTTATTGCTTTATCAAGAGCAGCTGTGGAACATGAGACTGAGAAGTGTTGCTTTATCAAAAGTAGCTGTGGAACAAGAGACCGAGAAGTGTTGCTGTACCAAGATCAGCTGTGGAATGAGAAGTGTTGCAAGTGTTGATGACTGTAGGATGTGGGACAGATAACGTAAGTTTTGTTTGCCAAGAGAACGCTGTTGATGTGTGACATGGCAGTGTTGCTTTGCCAATAGAACACTATCGTACGTGGAACAGATGTCTTGCTTTTCCAATAGTATTCTCTACAAGGATGTGTCGCTTTGCCACGATAACACTTACATAACACAGAGAATTATCGCTTTACAAAGAGAAAACACGTGGTTTGTTCCATGCTTTGTTAATGGAACATGGCGAGACTTGGGAAAGATAAGTACGCAAGCGAACGCTGTGGGACGTGAGATTGAGGAATGGTAATATACGGCCTGTAACATTGAAGAACACCGAGCGGAAAGCTGCGAAAACCAACAAGAGAGATCTCCCAATAACATACATTACCAAAACACATGAACAACCCACTATATCATTACGGAAAATAAACAGAGTACAGTTTGGCCTTTCTTTACCGGGGAAGGGTTAAAATTAAGTTTTCAAGAAGTCGACTGGGGTCCGCAAATAAACGGTGCGGCGCGCAACACCACGCAGCATTCCGCTCACAACACAAGCGGCGCGGGCGGCGGCAGAACGTGCAAAAACATGACTCAAACAGAGCCTTGTGGCCGAAAAACCAGGGCTATAAACGGGGAAGTGTAAATAAAAAGTGCAATGTGCTGTGGTCACTTCCTCCGGTATTTTTGAGAAGTACCCCTCTCTCACCACTCCGACCGACCACTCCTCCCCTTTGGGCCGACAGCTCTTGCAGCTGAACCAGCTCGGCCATTTCCGGAAACTTCTCCAATATTCAATCTACTGCAGAGTTGTTCTCTTGGATTGGTCTCTATTTGGATAATAAACGAGGTATGAGTCAAGGTAATAAACGAGGTATGACGCCAACACGCGTCACGCAACTGGATTTGCTGATGCTACATCAAAATTCTATAGCTCATTTCATTCTTGATACATCCTGCTGACAGACATACATTCATACAGAAAAGAAATATAAACCGATAAAAGAGGAAACTGGCCAAACTACTGAGACTTCAAAGACGCTCAAATAACTATCAAGAACATGCACCATCATATAATCCGTTCTTGTCTACTTGTAGAAATGAAGCATCGTGCAACATTTAGTCTACACGGACAGTTAGGTTACATGTGTTACTTTTCACGTGTGAAAATTTCATTTTATCGAACATAGTTTGTTTATTTATTCTAGGATGTTTCGTTGCCATCATGGTTACCACCAATGTAGAATTGTCTTTGCCAACGTTCAGCCAAATCCTATGGAGTGACATGTACTGTCATTGAACCCCTGTCATTTCACAGTGTTGCCCACATAGAAATGAAGCTTCATTCAAAATGTTAAGTCCATAGAATAAAATTTTTCCAGCCCCCTCAAGCGATAAGCTTCGCTACCGCTCCCGCAATGGGTCCTCATTTTCAATTGTTTCAATTAATTTTTAGTAAACATTATTATTATTAAAATAATTCAGTATTACTGACTGAATAATTCATGTACTGCTGAGTGATCGTTCTCGACATAGAAATGAGTTAAGAACTTGTTAAGGAACAAAATGGAGTCTTGCTTTTTGTACTCTGCGGGAAAATATCAATTGTCTTGATCCCCCAAAAATTTTTTCTGGCTACGTTCTTGGACGGAACCTATACAAAAACCGTCCCATAGTTCTAAAACTGGGAACCTCTGTGTTAAGTTATTAAGCTATTGCATTTTATTATCAGTTTATTGCATAGTTCATCGCCATATTAGTTTACCAAACAAATAACAAATTAAGGTATTTGGAAACGCCGAAGAAGACATTTCTTAGTAGATTTTCTCGAGCGATCTTTTTATATGATGTTGTTGTATTAAAATTTAAAGCCAACGAAAATTTAACTTACCCCTCAATTCAGTACACTCTCCACGTAACCTAGCATTTGACCAGATCAATCTCGTAAGATACAGAAATGCAAGCAACTGCTACTTTTTGATGCGGCTTCAGGTTTATTTACTCCAACTCGTCCTGTGAGCCAAATCTTGGCTATATACAAAAAAATATTTAGAATACGTTCTATCTATTATCTAATGAACAAATAACCTTAGCCTTCCTCACATCCTGAAAATCTTACGTTATCGTTATAACTTGAAGTATTCCTAAAACTGTTATTGTATACAAAATATGTTACAAGAAATCAATTACTATTATTTTTACACCATTAAAAGCGACATTTAACAGTTATTAAAGCACAGAAAACAGAATTCGTTTACGACCTTTGACAACTTCCACAAAGAGTGTAAAAGTTGCACTCTATAGTTTAAGTGCATTGTGGAGCTCAAGCCGCGGCTGTCACACCTAGACCCTCCTTCTAGTTGTAATGAAATATCTCATTATGTATGAGCTGCATCGAGACTCGCTATGTCGGGAAAATAAATCTGTGCGTAAGTTAAAGCTACTTAATGTCCATGCTTGCCCGCCTGCAAGGAGACCCTAATTGGCAAACAGTTTTATGCGCTGCTACTATGCATTTGTCTCGAGTGTAATAAAATTTGCATAAAGAGTGGGTGGTTTCCTAATTAAAGGTCACTGGCTCGGTATTTCTTTTCAGTACCGAAAGCAATCCCTTTGTGGGTGTAAACATCTAAATTTTAAAGAATGAATCCAAATTTATGTGCATGCCATTTCTTGTACAAATGCAAGGTTAAATTAATAAGTGTATAGGCTTACCCAGTTACATTGCAGGGTTCTTTATTGTAGAAATAGTCTGACCAACGATTATAACCATCACTGCTGAAAAAGCGTCCTTTGCTGAAACATCTGCCGCAGTATATTTCTCGGAATAAACCCAATTTTCTTGTTTCAGACCCTTCAATGTCTCATGGCAGTTACAGGTAATCCACAATATGACAGAACGTGTAGTATATCTTTATTATCACCAACTCAAAGGAAATTCACCGACAAAACCCAGTGCAATGGAGTATTGAAACGTAACTTAAGATAGACAGACCCACGGACCGACTTTCCTTATACTTTTTACCCTAAAACCAACAGAGTCCTTTCTTGGGCCAAGAGGAACCTATATCTCAAGTTTTATGTCTAGGACCTTTCTATCCGTTTATACCTTTATCCGTTTGACACCAAGATCAATAGCATTCTTTCTTGTATTAAGAGGAACATGTTGTCCAAGTTTAAAGTCTAGAACCTTTCTATAAAGAGTTATCACGTATGGGAACGGACAAACGTCCTGCTCTTTAACCGTTTGACACCAAGATCAATAGCATTCTTTCTTGTATTAAGAGGAACTTGTTGTCCAAGTTTAAAGTCTAGAACCATTCTATAAAGAGTTATCACGTACGGAAACGGACAAACGTCCTGCTCTTTAACCGTTTGACACCAAGACCAATAGCATTCTTCCTTGTAAAATAGCATTCTTCCTTGTAAGAGGTACCTGGTGAGCAAGTTTCAAGTCTAGGACTTTTCTACCAAAAGTAATCGCACATATGAAGGATAGACGGACGGACAACGACATGATTTCAATAAGGCCCTATCGGGTCCTTAATAAACATTAGAACAGAATCAATCATATTCTAATTCACATTACGTTGATTCTATAGCATACGTTCTGAAATGTACATTCCCTATAAGGCAGTTCAGTGGGTATCGCAGATTTTAACAGTAGGGTTCGAATCTTGAGTTGGGCATGACATTTTCGCACCATAGCAAATAATTTGAGTCTAGCCTGAGGTAGTCTGACAAATAATTTCGGGTTATAGTTTTAGATAACCGAGAAACCCAACTGTTAGGAACACTGACACAGGCGCTAGGAGTGACGACTTACAACGCGGACAATCTTAACAACAAAACGTTTTCCAAACCACGGTTTACCCTTGGGTTAAGAAATAGAAGTCAATTTAAAACAAATTAGGACGGTAGAGTCAGCGGCCGCCCTCTATTACAGAGGTAAGAGGGGCAGACACCTGCTCGGCAGCTCATCACCATTCCCGCCACGCGCCTACCTCTCTGCGCTCTGACAGAGGGAACTGAGGGGGTGGTGGCTCTATCAGTGTTAGGCGATAAATCGGTACGTCATCAACGGAAAGTGCCTTTCAATTAGTAAGGTTAATACTGAAATATATCTATACAGTATAGGGTGAAAAATACGTTTTTAAATCCAACATGAACTGAAGGAAAAGGCGAGTTATTTTAAGAACAAACTTTTAGGATTTGGCGATGCAGGAATCTTCTTGCATGCTGTCCTCCTGTCCTCCTCCAACCAGTGTTTGGCTGTCTGGAGTGCTGAAAACATCAATTTCCAGTAATACCCTAGTATTTATAGAGATTGTCTGTAACCTACACACAGAAATAAGCACAAACTTTGATACGACAACCTCACATGCAACAAACAAACCAAGATAAAGTTGCAGTCCCTTGGTTGATACCCACAGCTTCTCTTGACAAACAAACACTTTTCTGTCCCACATTCATCAGTAGTATTTCCAGGTCTTACGGTGAAAGTTATTTTAAATTTATGTACATATGGGGGATATTTTCAAGATATTTCCACACTCAAGCTGGTGCCAATCATCAACCCCTGATTTTACCAACTGCCTTCGTAGTTGGGATTACTTTACCTGATATCGGAGCGGTCTAAGACCGCTTTGGATCTGGGTTAGAGATAGGGCAGGTCCAAATCCTGTCTGTGACAGGAGCACTTTTTATCAGTACCATCGACCTTGTACTGTATCGACTTCCCCTCTTATTCTGTTTGATAAGATCCACACACATGCCAATGGCCAATAAGGGCGGGCAAAATAAGTCTTAAAAGGAAATCGGCTTCGCCTTATAAGAATTCTAATTACATCTAATATAAACAAGCTAGGACTATGCATGACAATGTGGTGCGCAACAGTACGTAATAACGCCCATAGGTTTAGCCTTTATAAACTATGGGCGTTATCTTAACGACATCCTTATGGGATATATTTCAGACCATTGTCCGAAAAGCTGTCCTCCTAACTTTCACCTGGACGTACCCTTGACAGTACCATGGCCGTTTTGGGATATCCAATAAAGTTACATCTATCTTGCATATAAGATTATTGAGTTTCATTGTAACTTCAAGCCCATAACTTAATTCGTTATGTGATATTCGTTACATCTATTCGAAAGTTTACTATGATAAAGAACTTTTAAATAATAACAATATGGCTATTCAATCTAACTGTAAATAAACATTTATGTCGATCTTTGTAACAGAAATAAAAAGTATATTATTGGAGTGTTTGTTTTTAAATTGATATAATATTTCTTGTTTTCATGTACCAAATCACTTTTAAATATTAATATTATCCATATATATGATAAATTGTAATATTGTATATAATAATAAAATAATTATATATAATATTAAATAACATAAATGTCTTCGTAATGCTTCATTTAAATCAAAGCACTCATGCAGTGCTTTTCATCAAACCACACATAACATGACTTATTAACTTTCTGGTTTAGAACTCCGGATGAAAGATTGAATTAAGTAAGTACTTACACAATATCATATTTTCTATTTTTTAAATAGTTAGATCGTCAACTTCTTCCACCGATGTCAATGAATTATATAAGTTGCTGTAATAAACGGTTTGGTGGCAAAGGTGGTTAAAGTAGGAAAGAAAATAATTAGAACGAAATAATTGTAATGCATAAGTTATATTTTTCTTTTCTACCTTACCTTTTAGCCTTTTGTTATAGTTAATTATTTTTAGCAAGGAATGTAACTATTTATTTCATTCACATATTAAAAAACCGTATGTTACATGTTTTATCTTAATAAAAGTGTTTCTTTGTCATAATAACGGTATTGTTTATGGAGTATTTACGAAGAATGGGGGCCACGACGACTTCTGCCGGTCTCGGCAAGAATGCTGCTTCTCTCTGTTCCACCAAAACCAATTACTTCTGAATTTGATTTACTGCGATTTTCTCGCTCCTTTTTTATTTTCATTCTCCTCCTTTCCAAATTGAAACATAAACCAATTGAGAACGCCACTGTCCAATTTGGTAGGTTCCATTTTGGGAATTTTCGCACGGTTTTTGCCGCTCAGAGCAATGTTTTATGACTGGAAGATTAGGTTTAATGCCCTACATGGCGTACCTCAGGGCTCGTCGCTGGGGCTGTCTTCTTCCTTCTAAGGAGAGGCATGTATTAATGTGCCGCGTACCCTCTTCAAAGGCAAATCGTCGCAATCGTTTCCGGTACACTTACAGAGTACCGTTTTCAATTCTGTAAATACTTACCTACCTACTCGTGCAGGTTTTTCTGCATGGTATGTGGCCATCTTTTCATAACTTCTTATTTATTGTCTTCTTACAATCTATGTTACAATCACACAGCTTTAACTACTGTAATAGCGTAATTTAAACACTACTTCTGCAACGAATGTAGTTTTTAAAACATGAGTGGTCTATTCAGGCCAATATTACTTCAAGGAATTCTAAACTAACGTTAAAATAAAACAAACATTTCTCCTACATATTCAAGCCATCTAGACGGTTATCTGAACAATATTAGAACTATATGTCTGTAGTATTACTTACTGTGTTTTTTCTATAATTGAGCTAAATATTTTCATTATTATAATATAGAAAGTTGACTTCCTCTTTTCTTTAAACCATTGTTAAACTGTTTTACATAGATTAATTCCAGTGATAAACAGATATAATAGATCGGTGGTTTATAATAGTACAATTTAAAGAAAATTGTCATTTAGCACATCTTATGTATTATTACTGACTGATCTAAACATTTTCGAGACAAAAAAGTTAAAGAATATGAGAACTGAAGCTAAACTCAAAATTCAAAAGAATATTTCTTCACTAACAGGATAAGTACCAACAATAAGCTCTATAAAGTATGAAAACGTTTGGAATTTAAAGAATGTACACTCTGCATAAAACTAAAATTATAAAAGAACATAGGCATTATCAGATCATGCGATGATATCAAAATGATTAGTTTAGCCCGGAGATAATCAGCTGACAACGTAGCCTCTAAACTTTTTTCTTCTTCTTAGAACATAGAGTATCTCAGAACCGGAATCCATAAATATTGGCGATAATTTTTAAACAAAAGCGAAATTGGTCGATAACAAAAGTGTTTTTTGAGGATGAAGCCATTACGGGGAAGGTCGGCTTTGGCCGCAGGCCTTAGATTTGAATATCGCAACAATGGTGAGATTAGGGCCTGTCGACACCACTCTCTATATATCACAGATGTTATCTTATCGCCCGAAGACGCGCCAAATCAGATCGCTAACGCGAAAACACCGCGAATATTTCACTTCTAGTATTCGATCGCGGTTTGAGGCCCGCTCGCGTGTTGCCACATCTGCCTGCCGGAGGCGGCGAGAACTTTGACCCCTCTGGTCCAATGATTGAGATGTTCCGTGGGTCCGTCTCTCCCAGCAGATTTTAAATTCTTTAAGATTCTCTCACGATTTGACACAGTTTACCGTATAGTTATTAGTCTATAGCAATACTTTAGTTGAAATTAAAAAAGAATCATTCAATTTTTTGATGCGGTTGTTCAGCTTCAACAAATAACTAAAATGCATCGAATACAACAAAATTCAGTCGTACACAATCATATTTTACACCACATGATCGTTGTAGATTTCCAAAATTTTTTGGTTCTGATTACATTTCATCTTTTAATTATAATTCAAAAAGGTGCTTAATTGAGTAACAATTTTGAATGAAATTTCAACTAATTCTGTTATGCGATACGTGATGTAGCCTAATTCTACCTTGTACTTGAGACAAATATGTTTCCGGTATTTTATGTGTAAGTTCTAAATGTACTTTTAATTACAGAACCGTAACCGGTGGAGCAAGCACTTTTTGTGGTTCAATGTTTATTGAAAAAGTTAAATTAGGATATTGCCATTTATACAAATGTAATGAATGTAAATAAAAGTCGTTTGACAGGTATTTGGTCTTCTGATATGTTAGTTTGGTTATTCAAATGCTTGTGTGACGGATACGGCCAAATACAAAATAATTTTATCGTAACAAGTAAGGGCTCTGTGGTGATGTGGTAACACACTCAGCCGGCAAGTGAGAGAGATTCGGGTTCGTGTCCCGGCGGAGCAAGTACATTTTGTGGTTCAGTGTTTATTTCAAAAATTAAAATAGGCTATTGCCATTTATATATATATATATATATATATATATATATATATATATATATATATATATATATATATAATTTTGGTAATTGGCTGAACGTTAGCGTAGCGTTGGTATTTTCAGGGAAACTGGCAAACGTATCTTCTGTCTGTCCATTCGATATCTCTAGAACAAACTTATCTAGGAGCTTGAATTTTGCATTAAGCTAATTCTGCATAGAAGCATCATCGAATTCAATGATGGTGAATGCCACTCAGCGGGATTTAGCTTAACATTAATGAACTTTGTTATTTGGGTCTTATGGGTAACTATGAAGTCAACGAAGGAATCTCAGAACAAACAATTTGTAAATAATCTGTCAATCATATGAGATTTTAACTTATCACATTATGGCATACACATAATAGACCTAATACACATAAAGAGGTTACTATAGTGTGATGGAATGGTTCGTAAGACTCATTACGTTTTGTCGGTCCCTCGATATTCTGTTGCTTTGGTTTATTTGTATAAATAAGATAGTTTTAAATTATGGTAAATATTCCTCAATGGGATCTGGCTCAGCATTAAGAAAGTCTATAAATCAGGATGATATCACGACAATTAATCGAGTAATAAACTTAAAATTATGTATATTTATGAAGTAAAATAAAAACAGACTATAAACTGTAAAAGCTAGGCTTTTAATTACTTAGCACTTGGACATGGATACTAAGTGTGAACACAGTTAGTAAATACAAACAATACGTGACATATACTAAACATATGACTATTAAAACAAATGGTTAAACGTCATATTATTCTCTACCACCAAATTTTTGGTAGGCCGTAGATGCAGCACATTTGGGAAACGAGCTGGTATCCTGTGCTCACATTATAGGAACGTTCTCTTATTTGGCTTGAAGAAGGCTATAAGGTAATATTTTTAGTTTCTTGATCTTGAGGATTTCTTCCCCTCGCCTTCAGAAATTGTATCTTGAAATTCTTGTTCTTCTCCTTCCTGCGAAATAATTCGTTCTCCTTCTTGCGACAGGTTGATATTTGTTCTTGGAGCAAAGTGATGCATAGATATAGTTCTTTCAGTGTCATCCTTCCTCTTAATGAATGCTTATTCTACATTGGCTTCTATTAGTTCTGCTTCTTCTACCACGTCATCACTATTATTCTATTATACTAGTGCACTCATTATTCTTGATGAGAACCTTTCCTTGAGTTAAGAGCCAAGAGGGAAAGGATGAACAGTTTAAATTGCAACGTGGGCATGAAGACAGAAATCGTTCGTGGGGGATACAGTTTGTAGATGTACATAACAGCGTACAAATAGAACACAGAGATTCGCCAAAGACAAATTCTCACTAAGTGGTAGGAAACAATTTACTTTTCAGCGTGTTTTCCAAATTACCCCATTGTACCTTTCTACTTTACCATTCCCTCTCAGGTTGTAATTAGATAAGGCTTATCGCGATTCTGTTTGAATAAAGGAAGAAGGTTAGTTCATGCGATAGGAGGAAGGATCCATCTGTCTGAATGAATAATAGCAAGTAGACCGAAAATGGTGAATGACTCAATAAGCGTTTTATCACTGTAGCAGAATAAAGATCGGGGCAGAGAAAGGCAAAAGGAAAACGAGAATGCTCATCGTCTACAGTGGGGATGTAAAGATTACGAGAGTTGGGGGGAAACGTAAGCTTTGAAGTCGAGATTAAGTGTTCCATAGGTGCTGTTGCTTTAATTAAATAACCTCGATGCTTTACAAAACGTGGTTAACCTCACCACAGTCGGAACGATTTAATGTTACCCTTCAGACTTCTTCAAAAGAGCAGGGTAGATTTTTTATACGCAGATTTTTGACTCAGATTACCCCTGGCGGTTTCGTTATGGTATAACTCATCTGACTGGTTGCTCTACATGCTCGAAACCACATGTCTGATTTAGTACTTTTGGATCCTGAATGTTGAACCCTTTCACAATCGTAGAGAAACAACTACAGTCTTCATTGAGATGAATGAATAATAGCTTTATCATTTTTATTCTTTGGATCTGTATAGACTTTGAAGGGGTTTCCTAGTAGAAACCCTTTCCACTTACGGAGTGATTCCATTTTGGCAGTAGCCTCTTTCTGAACAGCGGAATGAATCCTTTTACTTTTGGACATACTACGAGAAAAAGACTCCAGACCTGTTGTCTGGGCTAAGTGTGGCGGTGAAAACAAAATCTGAGCCATCCATTCCAACAACGAGAGGAGATTTAAACGTGAGTTGAGACGTGATGGTTGTGATGGTAGCGCTGGCAGGCTATATCTTGTTTTATCGTTTGAAATTTTTTAGGGTATCAGGAGGCAATGTCAAAGCATCGAAGGAGATGAGACTGTGGATGTTATAGGAGAAACGGTAAATCCACTTCGAGTGGTAGGCAAAACACCCAAGAACACGCGTGAGTGAGGTTCAGTCTTTAGGAGCAGCAAGGTCAAGCGTAGGTATCATTCTCTTAGGTCAGGTTTGATGTTTCTGTTGCTCACACAATGCCCAAGATTACTCTCAGTTTCTTTGAAAATACACAATTTTATTCATTGAATACTAGGCCGTACTTTTTGGCACATTTCACTTTTCTAAATTTAGGCAATTCTTCGGATTTTTATCAAATTTCAAAATTTTTAGAAATTTTTAAAAGTTTAGACATTTCAAAATTCACAAACTAAGAATCCTTCCAGAAGATGTGTCTTGATCGAGTTGGGATAGGTCTGCAATCTAGTGTCAGGCTGGAAAACAATTTAGGTGGTGGTGTGATGGAACGTGAAATTTTAAGATTGTTTATCACCTAAATTAATTCCGGTACTCTCATTCTCTTCATTTTGTTGATTTTTAAACTGTAATCTGATAGTAGTGGTTAATCCAAATCTACAATTACCTTTTATGTAATTTATATATGTATTTGTTGGCTTTATTCGTATACCAATTGTCAATACGTAGCGTTGATATTTTTTTATGTGTTGACAACTTAGAGAAAAAAAATAGACCATATGCGGTTGTGCACTATGTAGCATTGCATTTCCCTCTATTGTTTTGTTAACTACAATAATAGCATTCGAGTTGGTCGTTAAGCTTTTTTTTTGTTATTGTTGTCACTATTATTTTACATTGTGTTAATTTACTACAGCGAAAGGATTTTTATTCGTCACTCTAAAGACGATTTGTTCAGTGCAAGCTCTCGCTTGTGTGTTTAAATTTTAATGTAACAAAGGCGTGTTTGAATAATAAAATTAACTTTTAGATTATTAATTATTATTGTTGTGTACATGTTAAACTACTAGGCTATCCTAGTTCAATATACAACAAATGTAGGTAAGCTTTTAAAAACTATAAAATCTTTCAATGTCTACATTAACTAGAAGATTAAGAAACTTTGTTAAATTCACATGAATAAAATTTGAACATTTTATTGTATAGATTTAGTGTACAATATGGTATTTATTCAATTACATAAAATTAAATGGGTAGGGTACGATAAGCGGACCTGTTTTTTATATCGAAATTGGCAAACAATATTACTTAATCATAACCATCGATATAATCAATCGATACTGATTAATTATTTTGAATTATTAACTTAAATAGTCTATACCAACAGCTGTAAACATTAAAATAATACACGTAGGGTAATATTTCAATTTTACATAAATAATTTTAATTATTAAAAATGGCAGTCTATTTTAGAAAACTACACGACATTGCGTTGAAAGATGATAAAACATTTTAAATAAAATATATTGTTTTTGTGGCTTCAACATGTTGGACTCGTACCGAAAACCCCATTGTGTGAAATTTGTGAGAAAGAAACAACTGTAACTGTGAGAGAAGCAAATATGGTAGACTTCAGTTTTCCTAATTTTTGTTATAATAACTTGTTTGTTCACTGTAAATATTACATTCATATTTTAATATAAAACATATGATTGTTATTGAGGACTATAGATACTTTTAGCCTATATCAATTGATAGTCTAGGATTTGAGATGCGAATATTAGGTATCGAAGACTACATTCTTCGATATAAAAAACCGAGTCCGCTTATCGTACCGTACCCAATTAAATTATCTACCAGTTTCTTTCCATGTTGCTTCTAGTTTGTTTTCATACAATTCTATTGATAAAATGATATGTTAATGACAAGTATGAGGATTGTGAGATGGATATATAATTAAATAAGCCCAAAAAATAAAAAACAAAAATAATTAATCAGCATTTTGATTAATTGATCATTAAATCTAATCTTTTAGCTGTATTATAGTAAGTGCACACCACATCAGTTGAATCAGTGAACGAAATTATCGATTAGAAATACGTAATATCAAATAGGCCTACACAAAAAGTTATTAATTATAGTTATTTACAATTATTTATTGCCACCTTTTTAAAATAATTTATTGAATAAAAATATTGTCCAAAATAGCCTAGTTCAAAGTAAAATAATTTGTATGGTACTTGAGTAATGGCCGTAAGTATAATAGCGATTACAAACATTTACACTTCAGATTGGTAACAGTAATTAAATGTTACACTGCTTTGTCGTAGGCCTATATGTTTAATAAGTATACACATAACCTAGGTAGTTTTTATTCATCATTAAATTACTACTTTTATACATAAACAACTGATCTATACTGTAATTAGAAATACATATAACGTAATTCAGTTTGATATTATGGTTTCGGTAGTTTAAATGATCATAAATATCGATGATTCGATTGTGGTGGTGACTGCTTATTATGCTACAGCCAATCTTTCTCAGGATAGAGTTCCATAAGCTAAACACTAATTAAATTTAAGTGATAGGCTGTGTGATTTATTACTATTAAAATGGTATGAGCTACTATACTTAAAAAATTTAAGGGTTTTGGAACACAGACAAAATTGTCAATTTTTCACTTCTTTTTGTTGTGTTTGCAAATTTTTTCTAACTGTTGAATGATTTCTGATTCTCCTAACTGCTTACAAACAGCTTGTTCTTCCTGGTTTTCTACTTTTAATAAATTCTTTTCTAAACTTATTTTTACTTTGTCAATTTTTGTAGTTGTGTAGATATGAACATTTATCCTTTTCTTCTTTAGCGGTGACTTATCTACAAGTTCAAGTGATTTATATAAATATTCTACAGATGACTGGGGATCGGTAAACGAATCATCTTGACTTTTATACATGGTAAAACATCTTCATCTGTCTTGTTTATTTCAGAAATCTTTCACATTTATAACATATTTTCATACCACTGGATATTTTCAAACCTAAAGGGCACATCCATTCTGTTATAGTTCTTAGGGATGTATATTTTTTGTGATTTTCTTCATTAAAAGGATTACAACATCTGGCAGAAATAAAAGTTCAGTTTTTTCTTATCCCATAGTTGCCTACTAAATTTGTTTGCATGCATTGCCGGTTTTAGCACTACTAGCGGCCTGGGCGAGATTTCTTCGGCGCCCCCTAACTGCAATTCAATTACATACAAAAAAAGGCTATCGGCTCCCCTTTTCGTCTGGCGCCCCTGGGCGGTCGCCCAACCACGCCCTACCCTAACGCTGCTCCTGTTTGCATGAAATAATGTTTTATGCAAAAACCCCCCTGACTATTTACCAATAACTATTTCAAAAAAGGACAAAAATATGAATACTCTTAATTTAAAGTGTCAGATGAATAAATTCAGAAATTAGATTTAACAAATACTGTATATTTATTTAATTCATAAATATAATTAACTATAATATAAACCACACACAAACACACTAACTAGTATCAAATAGTAGAGCACTCCCAAAACCTATAAGAATTATGACAGTAGATAGATCTGTACTATTTGAAGACTATCAGACAACTGAATACTGAAGTCATTGAGATTGGCTGGCTGGCTTAGTTTGGTTGATGCAGTTCCTACATGAAACAGGACAGACTTGTCACTTTTCAGGATCCAGCCTGTCTGTGAAATTGAATACACTCTTTTCAAGAATTACAAAAGGTAACATTGAAACTATATAGCCACAGCCATGCAGTGCTAAACTTGTACGTAAACTAGCTACATTGTTAAAATAATAATTTTACTAATACATTTTTCCCTAAAAGTTAATCTAAAAATTGAAGAATGTAACTGAATATGCAAATTTAAAGGTATCAAACAAATTATTTAATAAACATTATCTGGTTAAGGGAGATAATTATTTCATACGTAACTGATTATGCAACACATTGTCTTACCTAATGTACATAGCAATGGCAGTTTACACCAAACCACTGTGTACTCTGGTAACAAAATATTTTTTTTAACAAGAACCTATTTTCGTCCCATTCTGAAATTTTGTATGTATGTAGTCAGTTATAGTGTAAATAGCGTATATTTTTAAAAAAATCTAAGAAGATTATTTTTGGTTTTTCTAGAACCGTTTTAGGTGAACAAAAAATTTCAAAATGTATGAAACCTAGTCATGTGATACATTAAATTAAAGAGCATTTCAAATAGAAAAGAATGTAAAATCATTTGAGCACCTTAGCTTCAATAGTCTTAAGCTACATTACTTAGAAAATTTTAAGATATGACTAAAAACTGCCTTTTTTGTGAATTTTTAAAAGCTGTGTGGATCACTCAAAAACCAAAAGGTAGAGAAAAGTAAAATTTTGAATTTGAACTAGTCTTGGTAGATACAACTTCTATTAAAAAAAATTATCAAAATCTGAGAGGTCAAGGTTTAGACCAATTAGTTCATTTGACATTGAATGTCAAAGTCGAAGAAAGTAACCCAGTTATTACTTTTGTAAAACTTAAAAAAATTGTTGCCATAGGAAAAGTTGTTTGTAACATACACTTCTATAAGTATAATTTTTTTCTACCTATGTACTTTTTAGAAAAAAATTTGTTCATCCAATAGAAACCAAACTATCACAATTACGTACAAAATAGTGCAATACGAGGTTTTTGCATGTTTTGTGGATTTGAAGGTATATATTATTTAAAAGTACAAAAAAGTCCTTTTACTTAAATACTTATTCATAATTTGTGAGTTAATTATATTACAAAACATTTTGATATTGTAGATTTATTCACATAAATTTTATTGCCTGCAAGCTTGATATACTGGCAAAAAATGTATTTTTTTATGAAGACGGTTGACTGTCTGGACCAAATGATGTGGCTTACTACCCATGTAAGGGCAAAAAGCTCAGATGGCATGAACAGATTTTTGTCCATTTTCTGTCCACTTACAAATAATTGTAAATAGTGTTTTACATATATTGTGTATGAACTAGTCACATGTTGTGTGAAATATCTCAACGACGACAGCTTCCATTGGGCGGACTACTTTGTTTAACAAACCAGAAATTATGTTATTTGTTTTTAACGTAACTTATTTTTACTAACATTAATGTCTTCTAATAAGATTTTACCAACATTGACACAATTTTTTATGAGTAATCAATAAAAAATTTGTCAGAAATTTAGGTATGCAATGTTAAGCATTTTCAGCACAACATGTTAATAAACCTGTTTTATACAAATTTATCAACTAACTTATTATTTATATATTTATTATGAAAATAAAATATCAACATTTCTATATTTGTACTTTTAGAACTTCTAGAAAAAGATAATCTTTGGACAACCCTGTATTCATTTTTCCCTTAAGTCCTTACCACAGATGTAGGGTTCTTGATAGCTCTCCTCTCCTCTTCAATTTAGAATTTAAATAAATTGAGCACTGCATTTTTAACAAGATTCTCAATTCTGGCAGCGCTTCAAATCTTAGCAGTGATGCTGTTTAAAATCATCACAATAATCAAAAGTTTTGCTGTTTTATCCAACTGTTTAGGGTTCTTAAGTGAGGTGTCTAATAATAGTCTTAGAGTTAGCCTATGAACTGTGTTGACAGCTATTTTTACATGTGTATGACATCGTAATTGGGTCGCTTCTATCAGAGATAGCAGTTGATACAACATATTTTCAGAGATATGAGATCTTTACGTTGCTGAACATGTGTATGTTGCAACTTGAGAAGTGTGACCAGTTTGCGTGTTCTTATGTGACTTTGGCCTGTTTTGTTTCAGGAATTGTGTAAATTGAACTCTTCATAATTACATTGTGGATTTGAAGTGGTAAGTTTTCTGATTAAATTTATTTAGACACTCTTTAGAGCTCTGTTATATATTGAGCATTTTGAATTATAAAAATATTTTGCTGTTATTTTTTGTGAATATTTGGAAACATTATTTATTGGTACGGTAATGAATAAAAAATATGTCCTAATGTTTTATATTTAAATTCTAAAAGTTTTAAACACTATACAATTTTTAGAACTATCTTCCAAAACCTTTTAACTAAGAGAATTTACTATGAAGCAATGTGATATTTTTATATGCAAGACATGTGTTTGTTTTAAGAGTACGATTTTATCTAAGAACAATAGCTCTTGATATATATACTTTGCAGTTACAATGGCTTTGCACACAATTTCATGCTGAATAAGAGACACGTAATATACATATCTTTTTTAAGTGCCATACTGAACACACCTAGATTAGTATTAGTGATTGAAAGATGTTCCAATTTTCTCATCGATTTTGAAATAGTTGGAAGTTTAAAAGAGTATTGTTTTAGGGCACTGACGTTGGGTAGTTTTATGATCTTATTTGATTGTATAACTCCAACACTTCATATAAGTTACAGTTAGACAAGTGCTGATGAAGTTACAACATAAGAATTTAGCCCTATTATAATATTGATTAGGAAGTGGGCATATTTTAGGTACATATTATTTCATTGTTCAAGGTTAAGAGGTTTAGAGGTTAAACAAAATTGCTGCTGGCTGTTATTTCAGGTTTCAGGTTTTGCTCATGTAGGAATACTTTAGTTTGAATGTTATATATTTAATACCAATGTTATATATTTGCCTCATTGAAAATATATTCATAGGTAAGTTAGGTCTCAGAAGCCTGTTTCGGTCAAAAAGAATATACTTACAGCATTTGAAATCTACTTCCAGAATATAAGTTAGAATTAAAAATATTAACTTCTGGCTATGCCTTACTATTCCATAGACCAACAACATTGGTGCTAAATGTATGCTGTATGTCATTATATCCGGTTTTCGAGATACATTTGCAAACGAACTTACGTCAACACAGAACACAACAAGAACTTTTCGGACGGGCTTGATTTACTAATAATATTTATGATTAGTTTAATTCCATTGAAAAGACATGCTTGCTTGCTCTGCAAGCTACCCGGTTCACTGTCTTTATTTGTACCCTCAGTAAAAAGTATGTTTATCTGTAAACTTGATACAATACAGGGCTTGTTCTTGTTTTCCAATGTATGTTCGTTGTATCATCCTTTTTTTATGTTCAAAGAATTATATCAATGTTTGCATTCTTAATCAGTATCATACTCCTCATTAATGCAAAACGTAACCACTGCCTCCTCAATAGTTTTCTCTACCATGACAAAAATTGCACTTTGTGTCTGGTGCATTGCGTTATGCTTCTATTTGCAATGATCTAGGCCAACTGATCTAATCTTCTGAAGTTGTTGTTACGAAGCGAATGTTTTGTTGTATCATGCATTGCCCAGTCCCATTTTTATTCCTTTAGCTACCACAAGTATGCCATCCCTCATGCCGAAAGAAGCAAATTTTAAGTACGTTATGTGCACACAATAACAGTTGGTATTTGTTAAGTAAATGAAAATTTCTGTGACACCACATACGTCTTTCAACTTGATCAGCTGTGTAAATACAACCAATTCTACATACAAGTAACAGTTGAAATTTGTTATGCCAATAAATTAATCTGTGATACTGCTTACGTCTTTACGACTTGATGAACCATATAAATACTATGATTTTAAGCACTTTGAAAAAGTCAATTTGAAAAAAGTATAAAAATGTTTTACTACAAATAAGTTTTAGTTACTGTTACCCACTTCATAAATGTAACTGTACATGTAAACCCAGCTTCAGACTTTTTTTTACAATTCACCTCAAAAGATTTACAAGTTTAATCTGCAAGCAAACTTTAAACTTTTTAGAAATTAACAACAAATTAAATATCACACAACCAAAACAAAAGCTTCCTCAGAGTTTTATTCCGATATTGACAACATAAATGCTGGAGTCCCTCAGGGTTCCTTCCTGGGCCCACTTTTGTTCCTTGTCTTTGTTAACGACATTAATAAACATGCTCCCAGTGAGAAATTAATTGTTTATGCTGATGCCACAATTTTATAAATATGAATAGTTCTCTTTTTCTGTTAGAAAGTGACACATATATCTTGGTCAATCAGATTTTTAGTTATTTCCAAAATATTATTACCATAGTAAATCTAATCACATAATTGAAATAACAAGAACCAATATTTATAACTTTTTATTTTGTGAGGCCTTTCGATAGCAAGGCTATCTTTTTCAGACACATCACAAAAGTAAATGATAATGAATTAATTGCATATCATCCAAATTATTAATCGGATTTTTCATAATAAAAAATATATGCTCTGGAACATAAACTTTCATTCAATTGTTTATATCCAAAGGAAAATGTATGAAGAATCATTATTTTACAAAAAGGAGCAATTAGGTTTATAGAACAAGTATAAGAAATGTTTTCCTGTTCAAACAATTTTCGGGAAGTAAAATTTATTTCAATAAAATGTTTGTCTATAAATACAAACACCAGACTTTATATTATATACTATGCACACTAATTTGTAAAATTTAGTTACTCTGTTTCCGAATAATTATAACATAGTACTAATTGCAATTTTGACCAATTACAAACTGAGATTTTATGCAAATATCATAGCAGAAGCAGGGTAATACATTCTTATATTTGGTTTCTTAAACACTACAATATATATTATGTATTAGTTAAATTCTCAGTAATACATGACAGTTTTACAAAAATATAAAAAACAGCTAACATTATGCAACAGTACAGAACAAAATACCTCCAACCTGAAAATC
Organism: Homalodisca vitripennis; assembly: GCF_021130785.1. NCBI lineage: Eukaryota > Metazoa > Arthropoda > Insecta > Hemiptera > Cicadellidae > Homalodisca > Homalodisca vitripennis. Next base: position 47,900,053 of record NC_060211.1, on the reverse strand, counting down.
AAAGAACACAATTTCCAAACAGATGATAATTCTTGTAAAACAATGACTGCAGTTCAAATTTGTACCAATGAGTAAAGTTTGCATTTAAAGTGACTAATAGAAATGTTAAATATTTTAGGGATTGTCCAAACAGTAGTGTGATAGCATATTTGACCATTAGCTCTGTCCCTATCAGTATCAGACCCTTCTGTTATCTTGCTTGTGTTATCTTATATTGCTTAGGCTTTGTCCTCATCTTGTTCTGCTCAGTCTGTTGTCATCCAATCAGAGGTATGTATCACAAACCTTGTACCTCAACTTTGTATTTCTCTAAGATATACAGATCAAACTTTGGATTAAACATTATATAAAAAAAGAAAACCACTGTTTCATGCTGTTTCGTTTTACTATCATAGTGTGCTGTTTGTCATATTAAAGTTATATTTGATTATTATGTCTGTTATTTTGCATGTTACATAACTGACAAGGCATTATAAGAAGAATTTGGGAACATCCAGTTTAGTTCTTTGGTCATAAGTTGCAGTTTCTCTTATTGTATAGTTTATGTTCAGAGTTATATGTAAAAGCATGTGTATGTTGGTGTGTATGCCAGATACTTTCATTATTTTATTTAATCCCTATAGGTTCATATAAAAGTTTCATCTACTCTCTAAAAAAAAGTGTAAGTACTTTGAAATACCCTTTTTGCTTCACTGTCGTTAAAAAACTAGTTTTTTATAGTTTAAAATAAAAATTAAATAACATTCAGTCTCTAAATCATATATTGTTGATTAAATTGATTTGTAGTAATACAATTTTAATTTCAGTCACATATAGAAAAGAAGAGATGAATTCATTCAGAATAGATAATTCGTGATGAAACAAAGTAAATTTTACATTACACTATCATACAGCACGGCCCTTTTAAGCAACCATTGAGAGTTCAAATAAGGGTTTTAGCTTAATATAATATACCAAATTTATTGTTAGTTGAGTCTGAAAACAGCCTCAAAATGCAGTATCAGAGCATTAAAATTAAAAAAAATAAAAGGAAATCCAGTTTACTAAGTTGGTGTTTGTTTTAATATCGTGAAATTCAATGGTTTGTTTACTTACTTAGTTTTAAAACATTACTTCTAGGTCTATAACATATTGTACGGAAAACTATTATAGAAGCAGTTGTTCTAAGACTGGTGTGGTGTGGATTTGATTAGAGTAATCCACACAGTTGGCCTTTGTGTGATATCAGTCTAATCACACCCTTTATCCTCTCAGAATTGCAACTTGTTTAAATTACGGTTTTAACTATGATTACTTTTAACATATTAATGTTGTCAAATGATCGTTAAATATTTAAATAGACACTGTAATACTCACACCAAAGTATCGAAATTTTCCCATGGAGCTTCTCAAATAACCTAAACTTTTACTCCTAGTATTTGTTCATATAGACGTATATCTTCAGTTCTTATGGAGTCCAAAAGGGTAAGATATTGAAACCATTACTTTTTCTTTGTTATTTGAAACATCTTGGATTTTTAATAAGCAGTCATAATAGTACAACTGTGTTGCCATCCTAGATAGTTAAATATTAGAGTAACTTAATAGTTAATACATTTTTGTATGAACCCTGAAAATGGCCTATAAACTGTAGAAATCTATGTGTTATGGATCTAGATTTCTACATGTTAAAAGATAAAGTGTTTTTGAATGGCTATCGGTGATATGAATCAATATTTTGAAAAAAGACGTAAACAGAGGCCATTTTGAGTCATTTTGTAATATAAAGAAATTGAATAAATTTGCTATGAGGATTCCCATATTACATCATTTACTATCTTAAGGTCACTGTAAAGTCTTATTCCTACGTAACAGATTTATTAGTCTTCAGTTAAATAAACACAGATAATTCATCCATTGTATTTGTGACTATCTCAGGTTTTTGGTAAAATACATATAACCACAATTCACCACTATTGAATTATCCAATTTTTTTTATTTTAAATTTGATACTGATTTCCCAACACTAATCCACTGTTAATTCTACAAAAAATTCTGAATTTCAATAATCTCGTTTGTAATAAATGTGATAATGCTTGTGTTCCAGAAGCGAGATGGTGGGGGGAGTGAAGCTCGTGGCCCCGGACGGGGGCTGGGGCTGGATGGTAGTGCTGGGGATGTCCATCAATAACGTGAGTTTTTTTAAATTTTAAGTTTATTTTAACATGTTATATAAATAAAGTAAGGATTATCAACTGAAAACAAAGATTTCAGTAATATAACTAGGACTTGGCTTTTGAGGGATGAATCAGAATGAAGAGCATACCACACAGGGGATATTGAATAAATTTGGAAAAGTATAAACTGAAGTAAATTGAATAGACCTAAATCAAAGTAAAAAAATTGTACTGCCACATTTCCAACGAGTTGAATTGCTGTTATACATATTTTTAGGACTTACGAGGAGATTCTATCCCACCCATTCACCTTAGTTACGTTGTTGAAAGATTTTACTTCTTGAATAAGAAACTTGATTGCCCAATTTTTAAACCTTTTTTAAGTAACTAATTAATACTACGATAAAAGTCAAAGGTATTACTATGATAGTTCTTTTCATGTATATTATCCATCAAGCGAGTATCTTCAGGAGAAACAGAGACACGTGTTTTGAGCTACAGTACAGACAAAGAAAAATATTTCAGTGGTTTTACTTAGGCTCTAGAAATTTAATTTTAATGCCCACAATGAAGGTAAATCACCTCTAATTGTTTAAAACCCTGGATTTTCTCTTTTCTGAACTTTTACGTAATATACTTAATGTTTCGCTTAAATAATACACATTGTATTGTTTACCACCTACTCATAATCATATTTCAGCTTATGAATTAATTCAATTTAGACAATATTTTCTGTTAAATTATAATTCAAAAGTTTTAAAATGTTTGAGATGACAGTCATGTCAAAACATTACTGAGTTAAATCTGACTGTTATCTGTGTCTTCTCCATCACCCGTGCTATCAGTGGCTCGGTGGCTCGGCCTGTTTACTGCGGTGATAGCGCAGTTTTGTTAGGCATTCTATACCACACTACTTGTGTACCTCATCATTGTATTAGTTAATCACACCTCTACCAAGTACTTTGTGTATGAGACGTTTCCACCAGTAATATACATTATCTTTTGAGCTGATGTTAAAACATTTAAATTAAGTGTAAGAGAGAACATCATTGCCCTAACTTCTCCTACGATTATGCCAAGTTTCATTTCAATTCTAACTCTCTATTGTGACATAGTATACACTAACAGCTCATGGATTTTCTAATGCTTCTTTTCTTTTAACTTTTGCAATGTACAAATGTTATAACAATGTTGTGCATTGTGTGTCTTAATAATTTTTTACTCTCTCTTTCACACTTACTCTAAAGTGTATTAAAAAACAAATAAACAAATCTTTCTATAAATAAATAGATATAATGAGCTGTTTTTAAAAATATGGAAGTGTTAATTCTTTTATAAAAATTGGAAACTATTATTTAATCTATATAAATGGTAGTTCATTAAAGTTAATCTGTAAATAATCATTTATAACAACACATAGAGACAAGAGATAACAATGACGTACACAACAACACTGTTTCAGCCATCAACTAATGCATCACTCGTGGGGAAGCAAAAGATTAAATAAATCTAACAAAATCCAATATTGTTGTTAATGACAAGGTTGATTCTGTTTTCTTGTAACAATATGTAATTATTTCAATTTGAATGTATTTATTCCTTCAAGAGTTGCAGTACATAAATGGAATGTATATCAGTCAATGCCACTGTTCAATTTCGGATATACGACTACTGTCAGCTTGAGGCTATGAAAGATTAACCCTCGCAAGCGCTACTATCGCACTGTGCGATATGTTTCAACCACTTTAAAGTGCTACTATCACACTGTGCAATATGTTCGTTTTTGTTAAATTGCCGTAAAACGGTTTATTTAATTATTCCGTAATTTTCATAGTACAATGTTGGAGAGATTTCTCTGCGCACTGGCTCTATTTTGTAAGCTTTTGAGTAGAATGAAAAATAACAGTCAGCTGTTGCCGCTCTCGCTCTCGCCGCGCTGTTCTTTGTTGTAGTTTTCGTTTAGGTTAGTTATCGTACGGCCGCGACGTATTGTTTTGATTTGTGTTATTATTCACTGTGTGATAGATTCTTGCTTCTTGTGTGTGTATTTTCTATTTTATTATGAGTTGCTACAGTGCCTTAGAGCACTTCAGGAGGCCTGTAGGGGTAGGCAGAAGAAAGAGGGTAGCGCAGCAATCAGAATCTGACTCTGACTAACTTTCTTTAGCAAATGTAAATATGTATATATACATATGTATATAAACAAAAGGACCATAATAAGATTTTTTTACTATTCATAATTATTATAACAGACATTTAGCTTTTGTGAAGTTATATGTACATCCAAACCAATATTTTCGAGAAGTGTTTACTTTGAATGTGTCCATTGTGCAAATTTTGGTGTTCGGAACGTTTTTTTAGTTTTTATATTTTGTGTGTGTAGTTTTTGTTCAAAAGGTTTTGAAGTGACATTTTTCTTGTTCAAAATGAAATTTGAAACAATTTGTATATTCTGAAATATTTATAACCATGTTTTAAAACGCATTTACAACATCACCATCTAAAAAAAAAACAAAACAAAAAAAATATCTACTATTCATCAAGACTTTTTTTAGAGAAAAGTGGCAATTGTTTTGAATTATATTTATTTCCTAAAGCATGTTTTTCTGAAAAGAATTATATATAACACATGATCTTTGAATGTATATTTGTATCTAAAAAGTGGCCTTTACAAAACCATGTATTTTGCTTCAAAACAGCCCAGCACTTTAAAGTGATTTAATTACCATATGGAGGGTTAAGAAAAAAACATTAAATTAGAGGAATAATCAGGAAAAATGGTAAAAATGAATATTTGTCTAAATAATAACAGTATCAACTCTGTAGGTTGTAAATAAACATTTATCAATTTTTAATTATGATTAATTGAGCAGTGTGTTTTAAGCATGTCTATTAATATCAGTTATTTGAAATATAATACTCTGGTTTCAAGTTTCAAACAATCTTTATCCATTCAATATTTTACTTGGAATTACATAGCTGAGTAAAATATAGCTTTATGTCATAGATACATAAAACATTTCCGATTTGAACCAAAGGTTTGAAACTATTTGTCCTGTATATAAAGTGTTATTCTTTAAGAAAATATTCTTCAATAGAGTACAAAGGCACTAAAACCAAAATTAAAAAGAAAGCTTTTGATTTTTTTTTTAATTTGCATAAGATTTGGAACCAAATTTGTAAATTCACTTCTATAATAATCATAGGTGTAGGTAAGTTCTGTCGAGGAGTAACTTTTTATTTTGTCACATTAAAAATGTTTTGTGTGTGTGTGTGTTTTTAATTGAAAACTAAATAGAAACTTACAATTTTTACATTATTTTCTTAATTTTTGCAAATCAGGTATTTTTGGATTAAATAATATCTTAATAATAATTAATGGCCATTTAACCAGTTGCAGTAAACTAGATAATGGGTTCTACAAATAATCTCTGTGGGTTTGAATCCCAGAGAAAACATTTTATTAATTAACAGTTTATTTGAGTAGTCAGGAATATCTTCCTTTAGTTTCTTATAGGACTGTTGATGTAATAAAAATTGCTCATAAAAGTAAAATAAAACATAATAAACTAACTAATAATAATTTTTAATTCTTGTACAATTTTGAGCACATTTTCATTTTTAAAAGAACTTTGGATTTTAAAATGTTGATTTTGTTTTTTCTATAAATGTTTTTGGATTAAAAAAACTTTGATACATGGGCCCATTAAAAAAAACTTCAACAATTAATTGGATACACATATATTCTACACAAACCCTGTCACATAATCAGAATTATCAGTTATAAAATGTGTGTTACACTCTGGAATTTGATTGTTCATTTTATCTTGAGAGGTCAAGATACTTAAGTATGGCATGTGATCAGTCTCTCCGCTCAGCTCTCTAGATCTATCTCTGCCTCTCTGACACAGGACCCTTGAGTGTTTACTGGTTATTTTTACACTGGCGGATTGCCATTTTGTTGCAGTAAAAACTGTCGATCTTTTACAATGCTATAAATATTTTCACTGTTTCAAGAGTTTATGTTCACACTTGTATTGAATACTTTTTCATTGTTTATTAGTAAAATTCTATTGGAATTTTTATTAATTGCTGTATGATTTTTGATGTTTTCCCTGTTAGTATTTTGAATTCTTAAAAATCGCATCATGATCTTGAAGTGTCAGAAAATAAGTGTATTTACTATTGTTTTTCCTGTAGGTATAAAAATTCCTAAAAAATGCAGTAGATAAAACTATGGTAGTGTAAATCTTAGTATTTACTATGATACACACTCGTTCTCAAGCAGTGTCTCCAAAACATTCTTCGGTTAGATTGGTTTTGTATCTCAAGAATCGCTACAATTTGAATTGTCATTTACAATTACTAAAGTATTTTCAAGTGTAACTTTTACTTCAAGTAAACGTTTATAATTCTATCATTTTATCAGCTGCACATTGCAATTCTACTATCAATTCTAACAATTCTATTTGATCAAAACTATTATATATCATACATCATTGTAAATGTTATTAAATTCTCTATAAAATGGTGGCATTTTAAAAATTATTAAGTTTATAAGTTAAACTAAATCTAAATTAATACTTATTTGTAAATAAAATTTTAGTTTGTATAGTTAAATAATTAAAATAAAACTACATGTCTTGGTACAAGAACTATAAAAACAACCTACATTAAAAAAGGTACTTGTTACTTGCAGTTCAGTTAATTTATATAGGTAAAAGTTTGATCTAGATCTTGTTAATATGACTGGATGTCTGAGAGGCAGTGTCAGACAATAGTAGGTTTTCAGAGCAAGAGATTTGGGTCTAATGAAGCCTCAAGATTTAGGTACATTCTCATCTGTTATTTAACATCTGATCAGTGTGTAGTCATGTCGAATTGTTCCCTCGGTTAGGTTCCCTAAGTTGATACCTTTTTTTAGGCTTTGTTCATTTTAGGTTCTAAGGAGACAACATAGAACACTACATCAAAAGGGTTGAAGATGTTCTCTAAAAGTGTTAAGAATGATTTTAAAACAAATATAATAAGGTTTTAAAAGTTAGGACAGTTAGGTTTCAAGATTTTAAATTAATATCTGTTTCAAAACCCTTGGATAGTTGGGATATTTGCATAACTGAACATATGAATTAAAATTTACACATTTTTATAACAAGCATTTTTGTATATTTTCACTTACTATGTTAAAATTTTGCCATTCATTTTATTCTACTTATTCAAAGAACATCTAATATTATTCTACTTCCTCCTAGATAGTTGCTTTACAATTGATATCAATTGCCTCAATTAATTAATGGTTAGTTAATTAATTGAAGTTTTGTCATTATTTAACAAGGCTGTGATAAGAAGTAACTACAGTATCAGAAATATAGCTTTGACCTAAAAGTAAACGGGTCGTAATTCATAATTCAATCGTTTTATCAGCTGCACATTGCATTTCTGTTATCTTTTTAGATATTTATATACAGCAATAATTTTTATGTGTATAAAAACTTTGAATACGTACAAGATTGTTAATTAGTTGAATTATATTACTGCTGCATTCAATTATTTTATTTTATTAAACATAAAATAATTGTGTATAGATATACCCATACTATTCTGTACATTAATGATAATCACGAAAACAGGTTGTTGTCTAAAACGTAATAAGTAATTATAATTGAGGAGTCTAAAACCTGCAATGCATGGTTAACAATAATTGTTCTTAGTCATGAAAACGTGATTGTAAAAAATGTATTGAGTTTTAGCATTTGAGTTAAGTGACATAATTTGTAAAAGTAACGTAAATAATGTTTGCTATTGTAACTAGTAAGCAAATTATTGAGCAGATTTATTGACAGTTAAAATGTAACTATATTATTATTTTTATAAAGATTGGCTAAATAAAGTACATTGAACATTAGGAATTCACATTCAATATTTTCAAGATTTAGCTCTGGGTTTAATACTATGAATGTTATATTTAGACACAATTTGTATTCTTGCTTCTTCTACTGCTTAATTAGTCGGATAATGTTTGTTCTGTACAGTTAATAACCATCCCGATCCTGCAGAACTTTGGCCTGCTGTTCAGAGATGTTTTCAGGTTGAAAGCTCTTGATATGTCCGTACGAGAAGCCAGCATTATTATTAATACCAATTCTGCCTTCGGTTATGTTCTTGGTAAGAGAAATTGTCAAGTTTTATTAAGATATTGATTATCTAAGTATAAAAAAAATTAAAAATGATATACTAGGCAATGAAAATATGCAGTATTTAGATTCTACAGACAGATTGCTTCCATATCATTTATTTTTATAAGCTAAAACTGGCCTTTATCGTCTTAAAATTTTCATAAATGAGAAAACTTTCAGTTGCACAGTTTGCAGTGCTATAAAAAATTGCTCAAAATGTGAGAAAATCAAAGTATGTTGAATAAAACTACTTTCGTGGTCTAAGTTGAACGTCACATCAGTTATTCTCAGTCTGTGTTATTTTGTTTCTATCCAATAGTCTGTGAGTCTATAAAATTTCCATAAATATGATTTTCCATTTGTATTTTTAGTGAAACACTTTTTAAAGTTGTTAAAGAGTGTTTTTGTATTAAATGTTTATTTGATTGAATTTAAAGTTGCACTGTAAGTTTAATTTATTTACTCATGTGTTATTTTTTGTTGGTATTATAATTTGTACAATCACTACAATTTGATTCTCTAACGCTGCAGGTGTTTTGAACGGGCCTATTCTACGCACACTGGGCTTCAGGAAGGTGGCAATCTCTGGGGGTCTGATGATGTTTGTGGGCCTCTTTGTCACCAGTTTTGCCAACAACTTTGCTCTCTTCTTTGTTTTCTATGGACTAATCAATTGTAAGTCTTTAAAAATATGGGTTAATCTAGAAAAGTTGTTAGTTATTGTAATTGATATGTGTTTGAGTACCTTAAAGTTGGTTGTGCATTTTATTATTTTCTTTGGTAATTTTATTCATGAGAATAAAGAGAATAGAGATAATTTTTACGACTAGATGCATTTACGCTATTTGTATATGTAATATATAGCATTAGATTAATTTAAGATATAGTCAGTTTGATTCTCAGTAGCAACTTTCCACACAACCTTAGTATATTTAGTCAAAACATTTTAAACACAAAAATCTATAGGTCTTTTTAGTTTTTATCGTATGAAAAGTATTAATGAATTCTATATAAGCCGAAGACTATTTGACAAAAGTAATCATCAGAATAAGTTGATCCCAGAAGTGTAGTGTAAAGAATAAATTAGTGTGAAAATTATGATCTTGTCAGTCATGCTTTTACCAACAATAAAGTTAAATAAGTTTAAGGAAATCAAATTAAATATACTTTTTAACAACATGCAGGAATTTGGCTTATGTATTTTTTCTCTCGTGAAAACTTTAAAACATTGCGTTTTGTGCAAAATCTTGTTTTAACTCTTTGTGTGACATAAATGGTTTTTGTAATTTTGCTTTAACGCCATGATAACTAAGAAACAAATTTTTGTGATACAGTTCAAAGCTAAATTTTTTATAACTAAGCTTTAAAGGGTACCTAAATATAAAACTATGCATTTTAACTAAAATTAGCCATTTTATTTACAACAAAATTAAAATTTGTTTACAAAACTGACAATTTGATGATATATGATGTCATAATACCATAGACTGGAAAATTATATAAACTACCAATTATTACTCTATTTCTTGTCTTGTATATTATTTTGTCTTATAATTCGAACTTAACCTGTATACTAGTGGTTTATAATAGTATAATTTAAACTCAATGCAATTATAATTTAATAACTCAAGGGTCACTGGCCTGTGCGAGAATCTTATCAAACAGAGTAAGTGGGAGAGTCGATTACAGTACAAGGTCGATGATGCTGTTAAAACGTTTTACAGTCACATACAGGATTTTAACATAGGCTATCTCTAGTTCATATCCAACGTCCTACATTGTAACACTAGATAAAACAATTAAAGTGACAAAACACTATCATACGAAAAACAAAATTAACAATTAGACTATATTTCACAACAGATCAAGTGGTAACACATGCCACTGTCAGACAATGGATATGTTTGGTAATGGCTCTGTAGAACACTAAGGAAGAGGAAGGTGTGTGGAGCTAGACAAAAAGCCTCCCTCTTCTCCTCTGTTCTAGAATGTAGGTCATCTTAAAAGACTTCCTGGCAGCCAATATAATAGGTTTTTTGTGAACTGGAAAACTATCCAAGATACACAGTGTATTATTTTACAATTATATTTAGGTCAAAGTTTATCATTAGGATACACTGTCTACAGCTTGCAAAGGGTTAAGGTAGTTTTTATTTAAAAATTTTGTTTCAATAGGATTACATGAAAACAAAATTAAAAAGCTTTTATTGTAACATCTATATATATAAAAATGAATGTTTGTATGTTTGTCCTTTATGGAATCGTGAACTATTGGACCGATCATGATGAAAATTTGTACGTATATGTATTTTTCCACGGAGAAGGTTTATAAGCTATGCCCATCCCTTTCCCGATTCAGGATTCCGCCCCACTGGTTACAGAAATACCCATAAGAAATGCATTGCAGCAAACATATGTTAACGTCTTTTCAAATTTTTAATCAGCTGTTCTTTGTAAACATATATTACACTTATAGTTTTTAAAGCATAGAGTAAGCTTAAGAGAAACGACAAATTTTGTTTAAACTGTTTTTTGCAATCACTGTTAAACATAGACTTTACTATCCAGATAATACAATTCAAATTTGACGTAAAAATTCACCTTTAACTGCAATATTTATTTAATATAAACCATGATCATGCTTGATCAGAAGAGTAATGCAGATATCATAATTACTATCTTACGTTGGCTACAAATATAAAGAATGTTATAAAATCAACCTTAGTTGTTTTTTTTGACAGAAGTATGGTTCTCAAAACTCCGTGTGTACATATTCTCTCGATCGAGACAACAAAGCAAGCTCAATCGTGGCATCGGAGATATAACTTATTATAGTAAAAAAAAAATTTACTAAGTAATATAAGGACTTCGGTTCTTAAGATTTGCGTGCGAAGCCGTGGGTAACAGCTAGATAGAGGCAGGAATATGGTACATACCTTCATAATACGCCCAAGAGGCTCACGATGGAACGACTATCAATTATCTCAGCAATGTTTAGAATGTGATAGAAAAAGAATAAGTGAATATAGTGTACTGTTTTCAACGGGAAATTGCGTGCGAAGCCGCGGGCAACTTTTGCAAAAAATTATTGAAATGCGCAGCAAAGCGCGCCGGGCCCGCTAGTATGAAATAAAAGAACAGCAATTTTACCAAACCTGTACAAATAGCAAACAATAGTCTGGCACTTCTTAGTATGCTAATAAAAAAAATTACTAGCACTCACAAAGTTAAGAGCTAGTTTTATTCTGAAGAGAGACACAGCCAGTGAAAGCCGTTGATTAGTTTCAATCAATGTTTATAATACAATAGTTTATCAATTAGAGAAAGTGCTCTTTACACAATGTAAGCAATGTTCTTTATTCAATGGAGGTGTCATTGTCTTTCAGATTAGTTTAACCTGCTTCAAATGTACAGCACTACTTTTTACTAACTCTAAAGAATCATTGAGTTAAAATGGTAAAAAATCGTATATGTCTCTAGTCATATCCAAACTACAAGTTTTTGCAAAGCACATTTTCATGTAAAAAATGCTCTCAATCAACTCCTAGTACAGTACGTTATTATAGTTTTTCACTGATATTAACACATTGATTGTTTGTTTTTTATTTAATTTTCAATGTTTTTTTATTAACAATTATTGGCTGACCTTAAAAAAGACTATTACCCAGTTTTCAAAACTTATCTTCTGTTTTCTGTACGATATTTTTAGAAAAAATTTAGCTATGGCTTTAAAGTTTTGAAAAAAATCAGTGAAGACTATTACATGATAGGTATATATTTCTACCTTGTATTTTATACTTCTACCTTATATCACAGGATTTTTACTAGTCTACATACAGCCAGTTACGATAATTTACTGACACCATGAGTCAGCTACTTCGTTTTTGCTATTTTCCATTTTTCAAAATTACTTTTTAAAGTATAGTAAAGAAAGAACCGTCTAAAATAATAGGGTTACATGACTGTTGTTTTATAACTGTTTACATTATATAAAATAATGACAAAATTTATATTATAGACTATGCCGATAAGACACGCATTTTTGGCAAGCTATTTTTGCTTATTGTACATTAAAAACATATTTACTATAATATGTATCAGCTAATGTTATGTTTTTATTGTACATTAAAAACATATTTACTATAATAATAATAATATGTATCAGCTAAAATATTGGTACTTTAACACTATTTAGTAAAAATAAATGTAAACTTGAGCCATTCTAAAGAGCAGTAAACATCACATTTTATAATGTTAAAGCAATCGAGATTATCTGTGTCATTAACACTTTGAGTGCTGGCCCTAAATGACATGTAACTCTGTAGAATGCTGGGCGTTTTTGGTGGTTTTCAAAAATTTATTAAAAAAAAGTATTTAAGGTATGAGAAAAATACTTACATGCCTTAATTCAGCTTACTTTCGTCTTTCTTTTAACGTGAGATTGTTAGTGGTTATTTAAAAAACTACACATAAAATATGTTTTTTAAAAACATTTATTTTTAGAAAAAAAAATTATTTTTTGAGACAGTTTTTTTTATCTAACTTACTAAACTAAGCATATATACAATTATTTACAATGACCCATTTACAAATATAAACTGTCCTTTGAATAATACAAATCATGTTTTTATGTTTTGTAGTTTTTTGAGAAAAAACTATGCCGTCATATTGATGCGTCGGCATCACTTTCGCTGTCAGCACTGTTTTCAGCATCTGTAACATAATAATATACTATGTAAAATATGAGTATATTTTCATTTTATTCATAAGAATAGAATATAGTTGAATAGTTAATTTATTATAATACAAATTATAGTTTGATTCACGAAAACAATAACATAACCAAACTTTTAGACTGATGTTTATATGATAAATAGACTTACTTATTCTTACCTGAAGTATGTGTCTAATCTTCTTCCATTAAATCAGGATCAATGTCAGAATCGTCAAAAATACTATCTACACCAATAAAACTATCTTCATCTAATACATCACTGATCGCAACGTCGTTCAAGCTGCGAGAAGCCATGATTGCGACATCGACTGCCGGCTGCAACGAACGTCACGTCAGCGGCACGTAAACAACGCGACCGAAGTTACTTTGTCATTAACCTCATACAATACATCTGACGCTTTCTAGCGGTGAATTGTGTTACTAAAAACCCAAATAACATTGTAGAGTAGGCAAAACCCGTTTAAATACGGACAATGTAATATAATACCAATTGAAATGACAACCACGTAAAACTACGGGATTAGCATTCTTCGGAAGTTTCGCCGTTCCGTAAAATTACGGGATTAGCACTCTAAGTGTTAAAAGAGGCTGAACTAAATAAACAAAACATGTTAGGAGGTAATGACTAAAAGATAGAATGATTTGACCTCTATAAATTGGGACAAATAACTGCTTGAAATAGTTTTCACTGTTATTGATAGATCATGTATAAATATTCTCTACACAAAAACGTGGTTTTTACATGAAACAACTCCTGCAGAATGAGTTTATAGACTGAACTGTCACGTGAAACCACTCTGAAGGGTCAAGTAAGCAGGTAAATTTCCTACAAACGAACCTTTATTCCAGCCTTGGGCATCGGCTGGTCCATGGCATCATTTCACCTGGCACTGTCCACATACTTCGTGAAGAGACGAGGGATGGCCATGGGTATCGCGATGACTATCACTGGCCTGGGACCTGTCTTCATGCCCCTGGTCATCAGCTACTTGATGGGCCTGTTTGGTGCGAGAGGTACCACTCTGCTACTGTCCGGACTGGTGCTGCACTGTGTCCTGTGTGGCCAACTGCTGCAACCTATCAAGTGGCATCGGAAACGCATCGGTGAGTCCAGAGGATTTGGCTTCATTCATAATTTTTTTCTCTACCTACAGATTATGTCACTTTATAACAGTTAGAACATTTTACAGAGCAAAATATTTGTTTTTCAAGACATTTATTTTTACAAATGACTGTTTTGTTATAATTTTTGTAAAACAACCTTTAGTTATGCTTTTGACAGATTTTTCAAGTAAATGTCTTATCAGTTGGAAACCTAGTAATCTTTATAAGAATTTTACAAAGACTCAAATGCAGTGTGTAAGGTATTATATTTGACACCCTAAGATGGATCAGTTCAATGATCATGTATTGAAAGGTTGGGAGTACTTTTCTCTTCAGTCTAGAAAATTCTTCAACACGTGTTTGTGAAGTGAGAAGATAATGTTTGCTATCTTACAGCAAAGTTTATACGTTGATAAGATTAGTTTTTACATTGTCAGTGTCAAAGATCATATGTTAAAACTGACTGTCTCAAAAATGTGTGTTTTTCTTTCTACTGCTATAAATGATTCTTGACAGGTGTAATAAAATAATTGTGGCTATATTCTAAAATTTCATTCTGGTGAAAAACTATGGTACTCATCAGTTTACTATAAAAACCCTTCAGGTAAACAAAAACAGGATGGAAAGAAATACAGTCATAGTATTCTTGACTTGGAAAAAATATACCATATTGTTTGTAAACCAAAGTTAGGATTATTAAAGTTGTACAATTAATTTTTTGTTGGGTAATATTTCAAGTCCAAAATTACAGCCCCAATAACTTCCCTGAAAAAGTTTTTGATCTTTCCATGAAAAACTGTAATAAATACTTAATGTATCTTTTATATATATATATATATATATATATATAAATGACTAAAGCAGATGACCTAGATTCGAGACATATAGAAAGGCAGACAATATCACAAAACAAATTTTCATATCCTCCTCGGCACACAAGAGATATTGTCTCAGCCTCCTGAGTTATAGACTTTAATGGCGCTCAGCCAAATTCCATGTTTGATCATCCAACATCAGCTAATTCTTGTCTTTGTAGAAATAAAAAATTATGTGCAGTGGCGGATATAGGAACAAGTTTTTGGGGGGAGGCTGATAACCGGAGGGTCTGCGAGGAATGTAATAAATAAATATTAAGAATTGGCTGCCGGAACTCGCTCATGTTTTTAACCTTTCCAGCGTTATTGACGCGGATCCGCGGAGGGCCACTACAAGCTCAAAACGTTATTGCCGTGGATCCGCATTTTGCATTCTTTATTTTCTTACTGCTATGTTAGTTGAATATTTTGCTGCTAGATGGTTCTAGTAGTCATGCGACATACAGACGGGTTGCCCTGCCTCGAATTTTATTACAATGGGAGTGGCAGTGGCTTGTAATTGGCCAAACACTGTCTAGCGGGCGTGGCCCGCGCCTTTCACAAAGTCATTGACGGGAGCTCCTATCAAGGCATCTAGCCAGTTAGTGAGAAGCGTCCGGTACACGCATATATATTTCGGTTATCGCTAATTTTCTGTTGTGTCCTATTCTTTTTAAAGTAAATCATTCATATTATATACAGCAGTTTCCAGTATTTATTTAGTGTTTTTTGCCATTATTCGTGTGAATGGCAAATCTAGACGATTCGGAATTTGAAGATTTAGTAATTCTGAGCAATTACTTGGTCAACCCCAAACTTTTTCATATTTTACTACGGTCATAAGGATGTTATCAGAAAGCAAGAAACATAATTCAAACCCCCCAAGGCTGTCCTACAGGTTGCCGAGCGATAAGAAGGTTCAAAGTCCACGCGATAACAGTGGCTTGCGGGAGACGCGCGGAATGCCAGTTGTGACACTTTGTCTACTTTTGTATTTTTCTAATTTTATTGGTTTGTAATATAGTATATTTTTATCTATAAAACTGTGTTTCATTCCCCTACTTACTGAATAAATGATAAAAAATATTAGTGACAACTACACTGATATTCTACGATATTCTCAAAAGTTAAAAATTAGCCTAGGAAATCCAAAAAGGGCTAAACAAATTTTATTTACCTATTTTGACATACAGAAACGAAAATAAATTTAACTTTACACATTGGAAATTTAAAACAATTGTAACTTAATCAAGGATAAGATCCAATTTTTCATGACGCTTAAAGGGTTAAGCTACTTTGAAAATATATTAAAAAATTTATTTCGTTATTTATTTGAGTGAGTAATGCCTACACCAAATGTGCAACAGTTATAAGTAAAATAGTATATTTGTGTTTGTTTTTTTTAAGTAAACTGTTGTATGATTTAGCTACTGTAGTTATCAAGGTTTTGTTATAAAGCAGGCTATTTTTTTTATAATGGTGAACGTAGTTTTTGATTTTGTTGTTAACAAAAATACAATATCGTTAGAAGTAAGATTACATGAAAAAGTTGACTTTTATATGTTAAGTTTACAACACAAAATCAAGATTTTTTATTACATTCGCAAACTTGTGAAGAACTTCTTCGTTGCGTATTATAAAGCATCTGTGTATTGAAACAACACTAGCCCATTAAGCTTATTTTACGAAGTGGTATTTATCAAGTATTTTTTATAATGCCTTAAACTTGGAACTTCTCTCCATGCCTGCCACAGAAACAGGCAGAACTTTTAGCAGTGTTGGGGAAGAAATCTTGGACACATGTTTCAAGAGAGCTTACAGTTGACTTAGGAAGATTTCCAGATTTCTTTTAGCTCCACTTTTCTTTCCACAGCATAAACTCGCTTTGCACAAACTCTTTGTGTAACAAATCCTCTTCATAGAAATTTAAAGCAGGTTCCAATGCACAGAAATCAGTATTGACACAAAATTCTTGAAAGATGTTTGTAAGGATGCAACTGTTTCGTTGTGACACTCAAAGCATTCCTTCTGAGAATTGCAAAAATCGTCAAGGTAAGGTAAAAGTTCTGGTGAATTGGGAAGGTACTATAATGAAAGAGTGCTCTGAAATCAAATGTGGTCACCAACTTTGAGCACTGACTTTTTTTTACTGTATGACTAAGCTTAATCTCATTATGGTTATCCATAAAACCAATGTAAAAATATTTGCTAACGCTCAGTCAAGATATCGTACTGTAGACAGACAGACAGAATTGAACATTTTCCAGCCTCTCAAGTGATAGACTTCGCTAGTGCTCAGTCAATGATTTCATTTTATCCATGCATAGCGAATCATCATAGATGTTAAGATTGCTTAGTATAATTTACCATTACTCCATTCAAAAAAGGTTTCAGGTATCCATTATCAGTATTTATGTATTTTAAATCTCTATTAATACTAATGTGGATTGGTATTGCACTCTTTCCATCTCTAATGTCTATCAGTTACCCTTGTGGTTTTTTAAGTATATGTTTATATAAAACTTATATGTTTTATTTTAATAATTTTATTTTTTCAGTAATCAATGAAGCTAATGGTTCAGAAAAACAGCCAGATGAAGAAAAAGCAATGTTGAACGCAAACTCGGATGTTGATGGTATGTTTAAAATTATCTTCAAATGTTCCTAGGATATTTCTAATGATAAACTAATTTTATAAAATTGTTTGATAAATGACTGTAACTGAGTTGGATATACATGAAAACGGTAAAAGAAAGGGTTAATTGTGTTGTAAAGAGACTAACAGTGTGTAATTCGTGTGTTTGCGTTAGAAAGCAAGAAGAAGCAAACGTATCTCTGTGGAGGTGGAAGCTGAGTTAAATGGAGAGAAGAAAGATATAGAAATGAAAAATCTGGCAGCTCCTGAAGAACAAGAAGAAAATTTGCTTAAAGGAAGTGCAAGTGGAAAAGCAGAAAAAGCGTATGTAACTTTAAACAGATTGTAATCGTTCAAATGATTATAGTTTTGTTTTCTAGGTTTTGTCCATTGCAAGTCATTTTTTCCTAAGGAGTAGTATTTATCCTTTATATTAAACTAAATAGTACAATTTCTGGTTAACGTTTACATACCATTTAGATACATCATCCTGACTGTGACTAGTTTCAATATTGTCACACACTCACTATATACTGCTGAGTAAACAGTTAAACTAACTAGTACAATTTCTGTTTAACGTTTACCCTGACTGTGACTAGTTTCAATATTGTCACACACTCACTATATACTGCTGAGTAAACAGTTAAACTAACTAGTACAATTTCTGGTTAACGGTTACCCTGACTGTGACTAGTTTCAATATTGTCACACACTCACTATATACTGCTGAGTAAACAGTAAAACTAACTAGTAAAATTTCTGTTTAACGTTTACCCTGACTGTGACAAGTTTCAATATTGTCACACACTCACTATATACTGCTGAGTAAACAGTTAAACTAACTAGTATAATTTCTGTTTAACGTTTACCCTGACTGTGACAAGTTTCAATATTGTCACACACTCACTATATACTGCTGAGTAAACAGTTAAACTAACTAGTATAATTTCTGTTTAACGTTTACCCTGACTGTGACAAGTTTCAATATTGTCACACACTCACTATATACTGCTGAGTAAACAGTTAAACTAACTAGTACAATTTCTGGTTAACGGTTAACCCTGACTGTGACTAGTTTCAATATTGTCACACACTCACTATATACTGCTGAGTAAACAGTTAAACTAACTAGTACAATTTCTGGTTAACGTTTACCCTGACTGTGACTAGTTTCAATATTGTCACACACTCACTATATACTGCTGAGTAAACAGTTAAACTAACTAGTACAATTTCTGTTTAACGTTTACCCTGACTGTGACTAGTTTCAATATTGTCACACACTCACTATATACTGCTGAGTAAACAGTTAAACTAACTAGTACAATTTCTGTTTAACGTTTACCCTGACTGTGACTAGTTTCAATATTGTCACACACTCACTATATACTGCTGAGTAAACAGTTAAACTAACTAGTACAATTTCTGTTTAACGTTTACCCTGACTGTGACTAGTTTCAATATTGTCACACACTCACTATATACTGCTGAGTAAACAGTTAAACTAACTAGTACAATTTCTGTTTAACGTTTACCCTGACTGTGACTAGTTTCAATATTGTCACACACTCACTATATACTGCTGAGTAAACAGTTTAAACTAACTAGTACAATTTCTGTTTAACGTTTACCCTGACTGTGACTAGTTTCAATATTGTCACACACTCACTATATACTGCTGAGTAAACATTTAAACTAACTAGTACAATTTCTGTTTAACGTTTACCCTGACTGTGACTAGTTTCAATATTGTCGCACACTCACTATATACTGCTGAGTAAACAGTTAAACTAACTAGTACAATTTCTGTTTAACGTTTACCCTGACTGTGACTAGTTTCAATATTGTCACACACTCACTATATACTGCTGAGTAAACAGTTAAACTAACTAGTACAATTTCTGTTTAACGTTTACCCTGACTGTGACTAGTTTCAATATTGTCACACACTCACTATATACTGCTGAGTAAACAGTTAAACTAACTAGTACAATTTCTGTTTAACGTTTACCTGACTGTGACTAGTTTCAATATTGTCATTCACACACTCACTATATACCTGCTGAGTAAACAGGGGGGTTAAACTAAAACTAGTACAATTTCTGTTTTTAACGTTTACCCTGACTGTGACTAGTTTCAATATTGTCACACACATCACTATATACTGCTGAGTAAACACCTTAAACTAACTAGTACAATTATCTGGTTATCGTTTTACCCTGACTGTGGGACTAGTTTCAATATTGTCACACACTCCTATATACTGCTGAGAAAACAGTTAAACTAAGTGGTATAATTTCTGTTTAAACGTTTACCCTGACTGTGGACTAGTTTTCAATATTGTCACACACTCACTATATACTGCTGAGTAAACATTTAAACTAACTAGTACAATTTCTGTTTAACCGTTTTACCCTGACTGTGACTCAGTTTCAATATTTGTCACACAAAAATCCTCACTAATATACTGCCTGAGGAAACAATTAAACTAAGTAGTACAATTTCTGTTTAACGTTTACCCTGACTGTGACTAGTTTCAATATTGTCACACACTCACTATAAACTGCTGAGGAAACAATTAAACTAAGTAGTACAATTTCTGGTTAACGTTTACCCTGACTGTGGACTAGTTTCAATATTGTCACACACCCTCACTATAATATACTGCTGAGGAAAACAATTAAACTAAGTAGTACAATTTCTGGTTAAAATTTACCTTACTATGACTAGTTTCAATATTGTCACACACTCACGTATATACTGCTGAGTAAACAGTTAAACTAAAATAGTACAACTTTTGGTTAAACGGTTACCCTGACTGTGACTAGTTTCAATATTGTCACACACTCACTATTATACTGCTGAGTAAACAGTTTAAACTAACTAGTACAATTTCTGTTTACGTTTTACCCTATGACTGTGACTAGTTTCAATATTGTCACACACTCACTATATACTCGCTGAGAGGAAACAGTTAAACTAAGTAGTACAATTTTCTGTTTAACGTTTACCCTGACTGTGACTAGTTTCAATATTGTCGCACACTCACTATATACTGCTGAGTAAACAGTTAAATAAACTAACTAGTACAAATTTCTGTTTAACGTTTACCCTGACTGTGACTAGTTTCAATATTGTCGCAACTTCACTATTATACTGCTGAGTAAACAGTTAAACTAACTAGTAAGTTCAGATTGTCTGTTTAACGTTTACCCTGACTGTGACGTAGTTTCAATATATGTCACACACTCATATATACTGCTGAGTAAACAGTTTAAACTAACTAGTACAATTTCCTGGTTTAACGTTTACCCTGACTGTGACTAGTTTCAATATTGTCACACACACACTCACTATATACTGCTGAGTTAAACAGTTAAACTGAACTAGTACAATTCTGTTTTAACGTTTACCCCTGAGGACTTGTTGACTAGTTTCAATATTGTCCAACACACTCCACTATATACTGTGAGTAAACAGTTTTAAACTAACTAGTACAATTTCCTGTTTAACGTTTACCCTGACTGTGACTAGTTTCAATATTGTCACACACTCACTATATACTGACTGAGTAAACACTTAAACTAACTAGTACAATTTCTGGTTAAACGTTTACCCTGACTGTGTGACTAGTTTCAATATTGTCACACACTCACTATATACTGCTGAGAAAACAGTTAAACTAAGTGGTATAATTTCTGTTTATACGTTTACCTGACTGTTGACTAGTTTCAATATTGTCACACACCACTTCACTATATACTGCTGTGTAAACATTTAAAACATAACTAGTACAATTTCTGTTTAACGTTTACCCTGACTGTGACTAGTTTCAATATTGTCACACACTCACTTTATACTGCTGAGGAAACAATTAAACTATAGTAGTACAATTTTCTGTTTGTAAACGTTTACCGCTGACTGTGACTAGTTTCAAATTATTGTCACACACTAACTATACTTACTGCTGAGGAAACAATTAAACTAAGTAGTACAATTTCTGGTTAACGTTTACCCTGACTGTGACTAGTTTCAACTATTGTCACACAACACTATATACTGCTGAGGAAACACAATTAAACAAAAAATAAGTAGTACAATTTCTGGTTAACATTTACCCTTACTATGGACTAGTTTCAATTATTGTCACACACTCACTATATACTGCTGAGTAAACAGTTAAACTAAATAGTACAATTTCCTGGTTAACGGTTATACCCTGACTGTGACTAGTTTCAATATTGTCACACAGCTCACTATATACTGCTGAGTAAACAGTTAAACTAACTAGTGGACAATTTCTGTTTAACGTTTACCCTGACTGTGACTAGTTTCAATATTGTCACACACTCAACTATATACTGCTGAGGAAACAGTTAAACTAAGTAGTACATTTCTGTTTAACGTTTACCTGACTGTGACTAGTTTCAATATTGTCACACACTCACTATATTACTGCTGAGTAAACAGTTAAACTAACAAGTACAATTTCTGTTTAACGTTTACCCTGACTGTGTACTAGTTTCAATATTGTCACACACACTCTCTATATAACTGCTGAGTAAACAGTTAAACTAACTAGTACAATTTCTGTTTAACGTTTTACCCTGATGTGACTAATTTCAATATTGTCACACACTTACTATATACTGCTGAGTAAACAGTTAAACTAACTAGTACAATTTATCTGTTTTTTTTTATAGGTACAATTTCTGTTGAAAGTTTAGCCTGAATGTGACTAATTTCAATATTGTCACACACTCACTATATACTGCTGAGTAAACAGTTAAACTAACTAGTACAATTTCTGTTTAACGTTTACCCTGAATGTGACTAATTTCAATATTGTCACACACTCACTATATACTGCTGAGTAAACAGTTAAACTAACTAGTACAATTTCTGTTTAACGTTTACCCTGAATGTGACTAATTTCAATATTGTCACACACTCACTATATACTGCTGAGTAAACAGTTAAACTAACTAGTACAATTTCTGTTTAACGTTTACCCTGAATGTGACTAATTTCAATATTGTCACACACTCACTATATACTGCTGAGTAAACAGTTAAACTAACTAGTACAATTTCTGGTTAACGTTTACCCTGAATGTGACTAGTTTCAATATTGTCACACACTCACTATATACTGCTGAGTAAACAGTTAAACTATAGGATGTTAAACTATTGCTGATACACATAAAACATGGCTGACTGCCAACATTCTCAGTAAAAGTGCTCTCAAGAAACAGTAAAATAGTGATGGTTTTAGGTTCAATCAACAAATAACCTCTAATCAGCACCTTACCTGGAGTACTGTGAGTCCATACACTAAAAAACTTATCACTTACAACACAAGATAAGTGAAATACTTAACTTATTAAAACACTTGCCACAAGCTGACCTAATTTTTTGAAGTAAGCACATTTCATTTTAACAATCCAGATTGTGACAGTAATATTTTCAAATGAACTGAACTCCCATTACCATCTAGGATTTCTGAGAAACTAAAGAGACAAATTTTAATATATTTTATAAAGTAATTAACACTATTAAAAATCACCAAATCTGGTGTGACGTCATAACCAACTCAATGCTGCTAGATACGTCAACTTCCAACACTACACCAGTAGACCAATAGGAGACAGACAGACAGCTAGAGCAAGTGTGTCAAGCAGACGAGAGCAGTAACCTCACCTGCTGACTGTGTGTCTGCTGATAACTGACCTCAGACATCTGCTCGCTATTCATTGCATGGCCACCAATGAAACTGTTTGCTTTACCATAACTTGAACTTCTCTTTCAAAAATAATTCATTTTTGTTACTCATATCTTTCTTACTACTGTACACAAAAATGCCCACAAAATATCCATGCGGTAACTGTGGCATTGGAGTTAGATTTTCAGGTATAAAATGTACAAGTTCTTGCAAAAATTGGTACCATGCAGGATGTCAAAATGTCATAGAAAAGAACCTGAAAAAATGGACTTCCCAGGAAATTGGGAAATGGCAATGCATAAATTGCAGAGCAGAAAATCAGCCTCACCTATCCGAACAAGTATTACCTGAATCACTCTCTTTCAATAGCTCTGATACCATCCAAGAACTAAAAATTAACTTAATTGAAAATAATTTTCTAGAAAATTCGAACAGTCAAGAGGATAAACTAGAAATGGCTGCAAAAATAGGATCAGCGTTAGTAGAAGAAAATGAACTCTTAAAAGAAGAAACACTCAAGCTAAAGACCAAACTGAGCATCATGGAGGAAAGATTTGAAGAAATAGAAAATGAAGAAAAGAAATACATAGACAAAATAGAAAACCTTTTACAGCTAAATGCAGACGTTGAAGCTCAACTCACTAAAGAGAAAAAACTTCGCCAAGAAGCGCAATTTATCTATGAGGAACATGACCTAAAACTAAGTCAACTTATTGATGGCTATGTAAAAAGAATAGCGGAGCTTGAAAAAACTATCTCAACACTGCAAAAGAAAACTGAAAATCAAGAAACTAAGTCTGCCACTTTTCAAGATTCTATGACGCAAACTTCCCCTCCTACCGAAATAATTAAAGATAGTCCCTCATCCCTCCTACTTGAAATGTCAGGTATCAAAACAAAACTTGATCGGATAGAGATAGCTATTAATAACCTAGCTATTAATACTTTAACTTCAGGAGACAGCCAAACCTGCAATGAAAAACTGTTTAAAACCTTGACAGAATGTAACTCACACCTGACTTCAGGAGCCAGCCAAACCTGCAAACAAAAACTGGAGAACCCTTTGATAGACTGTAACCCAAACTTGACTTCAGGAGCCAGCCAAACCTGCAAACAAAAACTGGAGAACCCTTTGATAGACTGTAACCCACACTTGACTTCAGGAGCCAGCCAAACCTGCCAACAAAAACTGAAGAACCCCTTGACAGACTGTAACCCACACTTGACTTCAGGAGTCAGCCAAACCTGCCAACAAAAACTGAAGAGCCCCTTGACAGACTGTAACCCACACTTGACTTCAGGAGCCAGCCAAACCTGCCATCAAAAACTGAAGAATGTTTTAACAGAATGTAACTGTGACGGCCATTAAGAAAGCCCCTGACCATTTGACACTGTGAGGTCAATATTATTATTGACCAGTGAAGTACTACAGTATTTATATTGTAGTATTACCAACCAACGATTCTTCATTGTTCCTAACAGTAAAATGTAAGTTACTATTACTTACAAAATATCTACCGTCACCTAAATTATTAAAAGGAAATTAAGGAACAGTGATTATTATATATTTATTTAGTAAGATATAAGTCCAAGTAATAGTTGCTCGGAATATTCTAGTTGATCTCAACTGAGTTGTTAAGCGGAAGTAGCCCGATACCCGTGGCAGCTTTAGCTGCAGCTGGCTGAGGAATTTGCTGATTCTGCTGACTCCAGCCTGTGTCTGGCCAAGTTGTGTCGTTTCTAGACTCTGTTACGCCCAAGTAAATCGTTTGGGAGCAGCACCGTACGGAGGTCTAGTCCGCCATTTTAACAAAAATTTGTAGCGAAAAAGTACGTGCGTGGGGTGAGTTGATCGCCGGTACTCGCACGTAACGCGTCGCTCCGTGTTTGGCCCTTCCCTCTAAAATCTTAAATTCGTAACCTACTGTTTCGCTGATGAATTATTAATATATTTTAAAAGTACAGTTTAGGGAATGTGAATAGTATCGTAATAATTATTAATGTGAAAGATTAAATTAAAATCAGATTTTTGCGGCCAACAGTTTTCTGATTATCTAATTCCCAAGTCCCGTCTCGTCCGTTACAAGTGGTGTCAGGTGTGAAGGTGCGGTTCAAAAGTCCGTGATTGAATTGTTTCCACGTTTCTGCGAGTCCTACGGAGCTGAGAAACCCTGTGGAGATGGGACTGCGGATCATCAGCGATTCCAGTAAGTAAAAATAATCTATTACGCTTAACCTAAGCTAGCAATAATAATCAGCTAGCAGATTAATTAATAGTTTCTTCTATTCAAAATTTATTTTGTATATTTTTAGAGGAAGGGCACAGATATTAATCAATTAGTTGAAATTTGAAAATAAATCTGGTAATATATTATCGATTTAAATTAAAGCATATTTTGGAAGACGTATTTAAATTTAATAGTGATGCATTGATCTAGGCATCAGTTCAGGCTATCATAAAGGCAGTGAAGCCTAACAGTCCACGTTAACTGCTACTTATTCTTAGTTTAACAGTATTCTAATTATAACTTAACCTGTTTAAACATACAATAGAAGCTTTTAAACTAACCTAGTATTAGTATAAACTAATAATTAGAATAACCATACCTAGTGTGTTAAAGTGCGTTGGAAGCCGTCTGGGCGTCATTGAAAAATGGCTGATAATTAATTATAATTGATTGATTGAATTTAATGTCAAATTAAAATAAATAGAATAATAATAACTTGAGACATCGACTCTGAAAAATATAGAGTCGCATGTGGCTAATTTTCCATGTCAGGTCAAAAGACGCCAGCGCATTTGACATACTATAAAAATTAACTAATTATTGATTATTTATTATTATTATTGATTGATAGTATGAACTTACAACATAAGTAGTAGAATCAAAGCAAAATTAGAATTGAAACGGTTACCGATTCAATAAGTGATAACTAGCTATTCTATGATAATTTCGGGATTTAAATTCGATATTTTGAGCTAAGGACTTAGTCGAAATTTTTGGACTTTACTGATTACGGTAGGGTGCCTATGGCGGTGTGAGGAATAGCTTAGTGACTAATTCAATATTAAAACTTGTTATTGACTAAAAAGTTTATTCATAAATCAGGAACTAAATTTATCGACTTTTAAATTAAAAATATTAAACGCTACGTGGACTTAGGCGTATAACTGTGATGATTAGTTAGACATTTGAAGAGATATTGCGTGAGGGTATGATTTAATGACGAGTAATTAAAAAAAAAATTTAATTGATTTAATTGAACGTGACAATTTTTGAAATTATTTGAAGAGTTGAGTTAGTGTATGGAATTTTCATTTCCCTTTGGAATTTAGTATTGGCATACACTATGAACGCGTATCTCTTGAAAAAGGAAGAGAATCAATATGAATTGAAAATCCGAGGACAGCCTACTTCCGGTACGGCTGAGGATTTAAGAAAACGGCTGACGAAGTGTGTTAAGGCAGGTACGCCTATTGATCAGGCTGTCTTAGCTTCCTTAAATGTAGATGAGGAACTGGAGGCCTGTGAAGATAAATATAAGTCATTGGCTGCCTCCGCGAATGAATATGAGGGGGACTATACAGACACTGAAGGTCAGCGTCTTCAAGCCAGGATGTGGCATAACTATTTAAAAGGGCGGGACGTATACCAATAGGCGCATTGGGTGACAAAAGTATCGCAAAACGTCATGAGGTGTTAATGGATAAGACCAAAGAACTGTGTGACGCGGCCGAAGCCAAGAAAGACGCGGCAAACGCCGAAGCTGAAAATTCAGCAGCCGAGCAGACCCCGCGGCCCAAAAATGCGGATGTGCACTCGCCTCCAGAGGCAACAAGCCACATCACTGTCGGTGCACTTGCTCGACAAATAGATTCAAACCATCGCGATCACACCGCAAACAAAATTTTAACTTAACGTCATCCGCACATAGTAGAGGAGTGCCTGTGTATAAATGGGGCTTACAATTTGACGGCCAATCACAGAGCGTAGGGCGTTTCTGCAGAGAGCAGAAGAACTGCGCAGAGCTCGAGGGGTCACCACAAACCGAACTGTTTGATTCGGGGCAGTGGATTTGTTCACGGGACCTGCCCTAACGTGGTATCGATCTACGATAGGACGTCTCAGAAACTGGGAACAGCTGTGTAGGGATATGAAAACTGGTCTTCCAACATCCTGACCATGACATATACCTACAGCAAGAGATATTCAATCGAGTCCAAGCCGAAAACGGAACCCATTGACTTATTTATCGCTGCGATGGAGGGGTTGTACAGTCGCTTGTCAACACCCGTAGTGGAAGAAGTAAAGCTTAGGCAAATATTGCATAACTTACATCCCCAGCTGCAAGACCGGCTTGCTCTTTTCGATGTTACCTCTCTTGAACAACTGGAGAGTGATGGGTAGAAAGGCAGAAGCGGGACGCTTGAGGTCCATCACCACGCGTGCGGTAGCGTCTAACGTGGGTGTACTCGAACCAGACTTAGCATATCCTCCTCCCTCCTCGCGGGCCGACTCGGGGCAAATGCCCGTCCCACGCCTGAACGCAAGGTGTTGCAGGCAGCCAATACCTCAGATATTTACATGTTTTAATTGCCATATGAAAGGCCACATCTCTCGGGGACTGCAGGAATAAAAGAGAGGAGCGCTCTAGTCGAATAACGTGCTGGCGTTGCAACAAGGCAGGCCACATACAGAAAGATTGTAGAGTTCGACTAGACTCTAAAAGACCTCATTCGGGAAACGGGAGCGGGGTAAGTGGATCCACCGACACGAAGCCCCGGAATTAAAGGAAGCTGTTTCGCAGCTACCTACTAAGGTGAACCTAAATATGTGTACGACTCGTAAGAACTGCACTACTGAGAAGCAGGTCAGGACCGTCCCCGAGATTCGAGATGTGGTAGATGAACTTGTAGCCATCGGTAAGATAGAAGATGCAGAGGGAAAGGTCCTAATTGACACTGGAGCGCAGGTTTCCCTCGTAAAAAAGAGGAGCCTCATCCGCTGAGCTCACCAAACCAGACGTAATTTTGAAAGGTATTTCTGGTAGGACATTGAAAACTTACGGGCGACAAGAGTTGACTTTAAAAATGAAACCGGGCGTTGAAAGTGGTAGGAAATTTTGTGGTTGGGAACCTCCCTAAGGGATACCTAGCCGTACTTGGTTGCGATATTTTGGGCAAAGGAAACGGAGAAATAAATGTTGAACATGGTCTACTTCGGTTGTATGGTGGAGACATTTGGTTAAATCGGATAAAGAAAGGGGAGGCCGTGCCGGATCCTAACCGTCCCTCAGCTAGCTGTGCACCTCCAAAACAGCAACGTTATGTGTACTGCTGTAGCGATGTGAAAATTCCGCCCCGGTGTGAAAAGATTATCCAAGTGAAGACTAACCGATGTGCCACCGGTTCCGACGACTTAGAAGGAAAGGACGTTGTGATTGAACCCCCTGACTTTATCATGCACGGTGTTTATCTTGCTCGAACCCTGACAAAGGTAAAAGGAAAAAACCGCTGTTGGGTCAAGACCGTAAACGCAAGTGCTGAGGAGGTTAACTCTACCCAAGAACTTGAAGTTAGGAACGCTCGACAGAGATTTCAAACCCAGTGGAGGGAGGAAATCCTGTGCGACAAAAAACTACTAGTTTTAGCAGACAGTCATGGTCGTGGACTCCAGGAAATACTATCCGAAAGACTACCTAGAAATTTTGATGTAGAAGTCTTTTTCATGCCCAATGAAAACTAAAACAAGTAACCTCGAAATTTGGTAGTACTATTGATAACATTGACCGAGAACGACACGGTGATCTTGATAGGGGGAACAAACGATGTTGACAAGTGTGCGCCCTTACCCGTTAACCCTGAAACAAGCATTTGAAAATTTTCCGGTGAAGTGGAAAAGCGAGTGTAACTGTTCTGTCGATATTTGACCGCTATGATCAAGACCTCAAATCCGAACGTGGAGATGCCAACGGAATTCTTAAATCCATCATTCAAAATTTAGCTAAAAATAGAGATAAAATTCAACAGGGTAGGATTGAATTTCTAGACCTCAAGGAAAATTGAGCCATAACATGTACACAAAGCACGGGTTGCATCTGAACCAACAGGGTAAAGTGAAATTGGCCACTGTTGTGCGCGACATAGCACTTCATAGCTACAAAAGGCCACAGGCAAGAGTAGGCATGGTGAGTCGTTCTGACGAGTCCGACTTAGAGGCGTGCTTGGACGAGAAGCTTAGGCATCTGCCAAGTCACGAGCGAGACCTTGTGAAGTCCACTCTCATGGGATTCAAAAATGTTCTTGCTCACAGTGAAGGACCAACCTCTGGGTTGTACTTCGGCAGTGACACATGTCATACGAACCGGGAATGCAGCCCCTATTTACAAAAAAGCGTATCGCGTACCATACCATCAGAAGGCCACACTTGACGAATTAGTTAAAGATCAACTAAACAAAGGTATTCATTGTTCCTAGTCAGAGCGAGTGGGCATCGCCTGTAGTACTTGTGCCTAAGAAATCTCCCGACGGTACCCCTAAATTAAGGTTTTGTGTCGACTACAGAGGACTTAATGCGGTGACCACCCCTGACGTGTACCCCCTCCCGAACATCACAGAAACACTTGACTCACTTGGCGGGTGCCAGATGTTCACGACGTTAGATCTCCGGTCTGGGTATCACCAGATTCGAGTTGACGAAGATAGCCGACCAAAAACAGCATTCAATGTTCCCGGCGGACATTATGAGTATCAGCGTATGCCATTTGGACTAAACACGGCTCCGGCCACTTTCCAAAGACTAATGGACTCAGTGTTAATGGGCTTGAAAGGTGAGAAATGCCTTGTCTACTTGGATGACATAATTTTGTTTTCCAGGGACTTGCCTTCACACCTGGAAGCCCTTCGTGAAGTGCTATCGAAATTACAAAATGTGAACCTGACAGTACAACTTAGTAAATGTAATTTTTGTGGTCAATGAAGTCAGCTATCTTGGTCATGTAATCACTAAGAAAGGTGTTTGAACCCGATCCTGGAAAAGGTATCGGCTGTAAGGGACTTCCCTGTGCCCACTACGGTGAAGGACGTGCGCTCTTTCCTAGGTTTGGCTGGCTATTATCGGCGTTTCATTGACGGTTTTGCCACCATTGGACGTCCACTATTCGAAGTTGACCAAACAGGATAGCGAATTTGTGTGGACACCAGAATGTCAGGAGGCTTTTTGATCTCTTAAAGACAAAACTAATATCTGCCCCTGTGTTGATATACCCTGACTTTACCAAGCCGTTCATATTAAGCGACAGACGCGAGTACTGTTGCCTTAGGAGCAGTCCTCTCACAGGAGATAGATGGCCGGGAACACCCCGTAGCGTACTGTTCTAGAACATTATTCCCAGCCGAGAAGAACTACTCGACAACCGAGCGCGAATTACTTAGTCTAGTCTGGAGTACAAAATATTTTCAGATGCTACTTGTTGGGGCGTCCTTTCAAAGTAATCACCGATCACTCCGCTCTAAAGTGGATGATGTCGCTGAAGGACCCTAGCAGTAGGCTGATGAGATGGTCGTTGCGACTAGCTGAGTTTGATTTCACGGTAGAACATAAAGCCGGAAAAAAACACACTAACGCGGATGGGCTAAGTCGCGCAGTGCGAGCGGTTAAACAGGAAGTGCTCCCTGTCGTTGACCTTGAGTTAATTAGAACACGTCAACGCGAAGATCCCGTAGTTCAGGGTCTGAGACAAGCCAAGAACTTCCGGATGAGCCCGGAGAAGGTACTGTACCGTTTGAGCTCAGGTGAAAAGAAAATTGTAGTACCAAACTTCCTTAGTCCAGGAGATAATTAGGATCAATCATGATTTGCCCACAGCTGGACACGCCGCAGTGGCAAAAACACTAGACCGGGTGAAAACAGAAGTTCTGGTGGAGAGGTATGGAAAGAGACGTTATGAATTACGTCAGGACATGTCGTAGCTGTAACCAACGAACGAATTACGGTAAAGCGAAAGCGCCCCTGGGTGACGTCTTCAACGAACCCCAGGAGCCCTTCGAAGTGATAGCGGCAGATATAGTTGGTCCTCTGCCCATTAGCGAATCCCGCAACGTTTATATTCTCAGTGTTATGGATCACTTTTTCCAGATACTGTGAGTTTGTTCCACTGCCAGATCAGACCACCGAAAGTGTTGCTCGAGCACTAGTGCAGAGGGTGATAACCAAGTTTGGCGTGCCAAAGGCCTTAGTTACCGATCAAGGAGCTAACTTTACATCCGGCTTAATTAAAGACTTATGCAAATTTCTGCACGTTCGAAAAATCCAAACTACTGGTTTTCATCCTCAGAGTAATGGCAGACTGGAGCGGGTCCATTCCACTGTGATGAGAATGTTGAGTCATTTTGTTAACCGGAAACCAGACCAATTGGGATGAATACTTGCCTTATGTCACCATGGCCTATAACTCCCAATCTCATGAGAGTACTGGTATTCTCCGTATGAGTTAATCTTTGGTCGGAAAATGGAGGTTCCTATGGAAGCGGATCTGAAGATTACGGATGAGACAGATATATATGACAATCATATCGAAGCACTCCGGGAGAAACTACAGGAAAGCTTACAAGGAAACTGCAGTGCTTAAAGCCAGAGCCCGAGGCCGTAATGAAAGTCAGTATGATAAGAAAGCTAAATCAAACCGAATTCCGCGAAGGGCAGTTTGTATTATTGCATGTACCCAGTATAGGACGGCATCGTGTAAAGAAATTATCAAAACTATGGAAAGGACCATATCCCATAGTTAGAGTGGTATCACCTCTAAATGTTGTTCTTCGAATACGAAAGCGAGAGGTCGTCGTGCACGTGAACCGTATCAAACCTTATAAGGAACGTCCGCGTCCTTCGACCGCCGCAGAAAGAAAAGCAAAACGAGAATAGTTCCAGTGATGAAGAGGTAGATGATAGTGGTCTGCAGAACTTAAACGGAGATGTAAAGGGTGACGATGAAACCCAAGCCCCGGTAGCAGTAGCCGGGCCTGCAAGTATCGGACGCCCAAAACGGAGTAAGAAAGAACCGCGAGATGGGGTGACTTTGTTAGACTTTTGAAGAGCTTTGGAATAGTTGGGAGTAGTGCTCGCTACATAGCCTGGGAAAAGGTGGATATCGAATTTGATCGTGTCACATGAAATCATAGATGTTCTGTTGTAGGCCTTTTAGGCGTTTTGTTGATCCTGGAAGGTGTCCTCTGCTTTCCACCAGGGTGTCATATTCGAGAAAGAAGGGGACGTTTTACTTACAGACAGCTACTGGACTGTGGTGCTCCAGTACAACCTGACAGGACGTGGAAGAGGAAAACAGAAATCTAAGTATAATCTTGGTGAAGGTAAGAGGTCAGTATGATGAGTTTTTTCCAAAAATCTTCTCTCGCAAAACAACAGCTTACATACCATAGTGCATGACCTTGAAACCAGTTTCAGATACGAATATTATGGACTACAAAAGATGGTGACCGACTACGTTGGCAAAACGAGTGACTTGGTCACTCTGCTGCCGCGTACCCAAAAGAAGCGCGGTCTGTTTGATGCCGGTGGTCATGTACTAAAATTCTTGTTTGGAACTGTAATCGATAGCGATTTGGAAGTTATGAATAGTAAAATAGATGATGCCAATATAAGGAATGATGAAATTTATCATGACACAAAAGATCAATTAACTGTCTTAGATAACATGCACTTAGAAATTTTAAACCATTCGAGGGTAAATAAATAAAATGATTTACATCTTGAAAGCGTAATCACCAAGTGATGCATGACAACATGGCTCAAAACTCAAGAACAGAATCCGTTTTCTCAAGTTTGTTTAATACTCTTTTCCAATACTTAAAATTAAGTTGTGCCTTGTCAGAAATTAAAGATGCCATTAACCTTGCTGTACAAAGAATGAATCAACTTCACCAAGCTGTAGAGGACTTGGCTGCTAATAGGATGAACTAGCAACCTATTACCCCCTCATCAGTTCCTAGAGGTCCTGAAATCTGTAAAACAGGTGATACCACCACCTGCAAAATTATTCTTAGACGTTAAGTTAGAAAACCTCCATAGCTTCTATAAATTTGCAATAATCAAATCGTATGCTACGGAAACACAGCTTAGAGTACTCATTAAGCTCCCCTTGAAAAATGATAACCAAGTGTATGAAGTTTTCAATGTAATAATAACTTATCCTGTTTTTGACCCTTCTCTAAAAAGATGGGTGAAGTGGGAAGTAGACGACCAAAAATTAATAGTTAGCAAGGACAGACAAACCTATACCGTTTATTCATCTGACCATTACCGAAGTGAGTGTAGTTTCGGCCCTTTAACAGTGTGTCCTCTGTCGGAAGTATTATTTAATGTACACCAACGACCAAATTGTCCAATTGAACTTTTGCTGAAAGAGAAAATTACGTTGTGCACTAGAAAGTTGATATCCGGCCTGAAATCCCCAGTCCTAATTAGAACTCCAACCCGATGGATCTATACTACCTCGGGTGAAGCCAAAAGTAGTATTGAATTGCTTTAGACGGGATGCTGGTCTAAACGTTAGTACACAACCATTCTGAAAGGGGTGGGTGAAATTCCGAATCGGGATCGATGTGACCTGATTGCAGACGGGTACAGGATGCCTGCCCGATTCTTCGGCAGCTCCTGGCACTCGAGCGATTTTGGAAAGATAACTTTTCCTGAAGTAGATGGGATATATAGTAAAGAAGAAACCGAAACTGTTGAATCAGGACGTGAATGATACTTTGAAGGTCCTCCAAGCATTGGACGACCAACTTGGCACTCTAAGCGTAAAGGAGTATTCTTTAGAGAGTACTTTCCAGCACCTCAGAGTCAATCATTTTAAGCATCGTATAGTTTAAGCAGGTCATATTGAGTGGATCTACGATTACTGTGTTATTAATTGTTGTTTTTATCTGTTTGAGATATCGAGTACGAGTTGCCAATCTGCTCCGTGCCAGCCTGAGAGGTAGCCGACGGCACCCCGAAGCTACCCGGACCGATGCAGAACTCAGAGACCTTGGGAAGTCGATTGTCCCAGATGAGCAGACCGTTAGAGAGAGTAACCAACCAGAACGAGAGTGCGTGCCAGGAGGATCTGGTATTATCGCATAACCGAAATCCAAGCTTGGTGTGTACTAGCCGTTACGTATGTGTCAGACGTATGAGGATCCTACGAACGTAAGTGAATTCTAATATTGTGTTGAGCTCAACCTGAATGAGGAACTTTCGACAGTGTTTCGAGATTGATGTGTCTCCGTGTGAACTTACAAGGGTCGACCCATGGTGCACTTATCATAGGCCTTGAACAGGAAAATCGAATTTTTTCTAATATTGGGACCATTTACAGGGGTTTTAGTTAGTAAGTAACAAGATTTTGCCATGTTTCGTCATAGTATAAATTTGTAACATTGTAAAAAATTTAACGTTGTATTATTAATGTGTAACCGAGTAGTCGTAGGGTTTCGTTGGAGGCTGGTAAGGGAGAATTTTTCATAAATTAATATTATGATCAATATCCAATGAGTGATATCTGGTGTCCACAGAAAGGTAAAGCCGGCACCCCCTTCCCCTTATATACCCATTCCCATCGCTTCCCAATACTGGACTGTGGATGCCTAAAGAAAATAAATAAATTATTAAAATTATTAATACATGATGAGCACACAGCAATTAAGACTGTGGTAAATGCCTTGCTGTGGGATCTCCCGGGCCCCATCAGCAAGACAACTGCTGTAACCGTTGCCAGCCCTACCAAAATGTTACGCAAGCACTTTTAATATTATTTTAAACTAGCTCACGAATAATACTCAAACGCCAATAGTATATAGATGATTGTTTAAGGAAACTATAGGTTGTAATTCGTGAATTTTTGCTGTTCAAGTGAACTAAATAGTACTTGCTGTTTTAATGTGTTTGCTATGATAATCGTATGCATGCCTCTAAATTTAGTTTTCAAAATGCTAGATTAAGAAAATATCAAGTGAACACTGTTTGGCACTACTAGGTGTATGGCAATGCCAACGACTTTAGGTTCTGTTGTAAGGATTTTAGTTGCCTCGTTTTTGGCTATTACTGGCAGTGTATATGTCAATTTGTATATTGGTATTTTTTAACTTAAAATGTATTCTCGTTTTAGTAGTAAGACCTTGTGACTTAACAACTGTTTCAATTTTAAAGGGGTGACTGACCTACGGCGGCCCCGAGTGAAAGCCCATGCGGCTTCACCTATACTGGGCAAGTAGCGGTTAAAATTTTCCTAATCGACACACTTAAATACCTTTTTTTGTAATAATTGGACCTTAACAATCCACTGTGGTGGAAAAAAAAAGAAAAAAAAAGGGGTAGGAAACTAAAATTAACAATCTCCTCCTTCTCCATAATCCCGCAAATAGTTGTTGTGTCACTAAGGGTTGTTGTTTAAAACATGTTTGGTTGCCTAGTGTTAGAGTGTCTTTCTTGTTGTGAGCGTATTAATTATAGATGTCACTATTCAACAACCATGTTACTTTAATTATTTATGTTAAATTTTATTTCGTTTCCTGAAACGAAATTTGTTATTGCTGAGTATGTTAGTCAACCTTGAATTTTGAAGTTTATTTTTGAATTAATTGAAGCTTTTGTTTTATTGACTTTCTGTGAAGGGAGAGGCACACCCGAGCGACGTATGTTTGCAAGTTTCCATCGATTTTTAGCAAGATATGTTAGTACAAATTTAAACTTCGAAAGAGAGTCCAGATAAGGACATCCAACATTTTTTTTCTTTTTTTCTATTTCAATATCTAAATACCAGTTGAGATTAGCTGAAACAAATTCCTGAATCAATTAAAAAAAAAAAAAAACAAAAAAACAAGGGACACCTGTAGAACATTGGACTTACCGTTTTATGTTACCTCATGCTGAGGACAGCATGGTCTAAGGGTGAGGGGTGTGTGACGGCCCATTAAGAAAGCCCCTGACCATTTGACACTGTGAGGTCCAATATTATTATTGACCAGTGAAGTACTACAGTATTTATATTGTAGTATTACCAACCAACGATTCTTCATTGTTCCTAACAGTAAAATGTAAGTACTATTACTTACAAAATATCTAACCGTCACCTAAATTATTAAAAGGAAATAAGG
The DNA here is from genome assembly GCF_021130785.1 of Homalodisca vitripennis. Lineage (NCBI taxonomy): Eukaryota > Metazoa > Arthropoda > Insecta > Hemiptera > Cicadellidae > Homalodisca > Homalodisca vitripennis. The sequence continues at coordinate 47,863,516 of NC_060211.1, read as the reverse complement.
AACAGTGATTATTATATATTTTATTTAGTAAGATATAAGTCCAAGTAATAGTTGCTCGGAATATTCTAGTTTGATCTCAACTGAGTTGTTAAGCGGAAGTAGCCCGATACCCGTGGCAGCTTTAGCTGCAGCTGGCTGAGGAATTTGCTGATTCTGCTGACTCCAGCCTGTGTCTGGCCAAGTTGTGTCGTTTCTAGACTCTGTTACGCCCAAGTAAATCGTTTGGGAGCAGCACCGTACGGATCTAGTCCGCCATTTTAACAAAAAATTTGTAGCGAAAAAAGTACGTGCGTGGGGTGAGTTGATCGCCGGTACTCGCACGTAACGCGTCGCTCCGTGTTTGCCCTTCCCTCTAAAATCTTAAATTCGTAACCTACTGTTTCGCTGATGAATTATTAATATATTTTAAAAGTACAGTTTAGGGAATGTGAATAGTAATCGTAATAATTATTAATGTGAAAGATTAAATTAAAATCAGATTTTTTGCGGCCAACAGTTTTCTGATTATCTAATTCCCAAGTCCCGTCTCGTCCGTTACATAACCCACACTTGACTTCAGGAACCAGCCAAACCTGCCAAGAAAAACTGAAAAAACACTTTTGACTGAATGCAGCCCACACCTGACCTCAGGAATTGACCAAAGCTGCAAACAAAAAACTGCCAGGACGGACAAGGACATGGAGAGCCAAGTCTTCGGTACAAAATAACAATTTAAATACTCAAGCAAGAGCATATGCTCTCCAAGCAACCGAAGGCAAGAAAGCAAATATGTTTAGTGTCTCCCTTCAAGTGGCAAAAGCTGGCAGTAAATCAAATACTTTGGGACTTCAAAAACCTGCCAACTTGGACGTAAAAATGAAGCTAAATAACTCCCCACCACTAAACTCAAAATTAAAGAAAAGTGATGAAGATTATGAGCAATTCTTCCTAAAATACATTACATTCTACATGGAGCACATGAAGAAACACTATGGCTATACTGGAGCTTGTGATGACCTATCACAGTCCAACCATAAGTCTCAGTCCGTTTCAACCGAAAATCAGTCACAGATGCCCCCATCCCCTACAGGTGCTTTGCAAGACCAAAACACAGTCCATTTTTTAGAACAAAGACAAGTAAAAGAAAGCAAATTCAAAAATTGAATAAAAGTCAAACCAGAAGCACTTCTCATAAAAACAACAACTACAGTATGTCAGTACTTCACCAAAATATCGATGGTCTTCGTAACAAAATCGAAAGACTAACTCACCACCTTGAGGTCCTTACACCTAGTGTTGTCATACTTACCGAACATGGTCTAAAAGAAGAAGAGCTCAGAAACATAAAGCTACAAAACTATACTTTATTATCTGCCTTCTGTAGGAAAACCCATGCTAAAGGAGGTGTAGCAATTTACATCAAAAGTGCCCTAGAAGTCATGACAGAACACATAGACACAACATCTTTTTGTGAAGAGTTAATTTGCGAGATAGAACTGTGTCGTTTAACTGTAAACAACCTGCAGTTATACATATTAGGCACATACAGGTCTCCAAGTGGACAGCTTGAAGATTTTCAAAATATTATGTCAAGACTTTTAGCGGACACCAAAGCATACAGTAAATTTCTCATCATAATGGGTGACATAAATGTTGATATGCTTAAGGAAACCTCTGATAACAAACTAATTAATGACATGCTATTAAGTTTCAATACCATAAGACTACCCCTGCAAGCTACTAGGATTACCAGCTCCACACAGTCCTCTATTGATTGGGTGTGCACAAATAGCTCGGAACTTGTTGTACAAGTGGAAGTACTACAAACTGGACTCTCTGACCACAGAGCTCAGCTGTGTACCCTAAACATCCCTACAAAAGAAAAACCAACAGTTTCTGTTACAAGACGCAGGTTCAATGATGACAATATGGCAGTGCTAAAATCTCTCTTACAAGGGCAAAACTGGGACAATGTCAGGAATGTACACCACCTACAAGATGCTTATGATACTTTTTCTAAGACCCTGAATGTTATCTTGGATATGGCATGTCCTAAAAAGAAAATTAGATCTCGAAAAAAAGCCAAGCCAAAATACTATTTAAATGACGAAGCACTAAGCCTTAAAAGGGACTTTTTGGAGGCTCAGCACAAATTTGAACTAACAGGCTCTGTAACAGACAAAACCAACATGACAATCAAGAAAAAAGCATACGATTTTAAACTGAGAGACATGAAGAGGCAACACATAGTGACTTACATCAACCAAGCTCATGACAAGTCCAAAGCAACATGGAAGGTTATAAATGACGAAAAGACAGGGAAGAATGACAATAACTCAAAATTAGAACTACTTGTTGATAACAAAAAACTTGAAGACCCTCAGAAAATTGCAGACTTCCTGAATGAATACTTCACTAATATAGCAGATAACACTTTAAGAAAACAAACCAAAAACCATACAAGACCAGTATTACCTACATTAGTACCTGTTACAAACAGTAAACTTGAAGTATTTCATCCCACGTCAGTAGAAGAGGTGCGAAATGTAATAAAATCCCTGAAATCGACTCATTCAGCTGGTCTGGATGAAATATCCTCAAAGATATTGAAATTTTGTTGTGAGGAGCTATCTGAACCTCTGTCATACTTAATTAACAGATCTTTTCAACAAGGAATTTTTCCCCAACAGCTGAAAAAATCCAAAGTTTATCCAAAACATAAGGGTGGAAATAAACTGGAAGTCAATAATTACAGACCAATATCAGTAATTTCAACAATTTCCAAACTGTTCGAGAAGATAGCCCTCAAAAGATTATTGGATCACTGCAACGAAAATGAGTTGATGACACCTAACCAACATGGCTTTAGGAAACATAAGTCTACAACAACGGCCTTAATAAGTCTGCTTGAGGAGACTGTTGACCACATAGAAGCTGGCAGAATAGCAGCAGGTATTATGCTAGATTATAGCAAGGCCTTTGATTGCCTCAGCCATGACCTTATCCTCACCAAGTTACAATCCCTTGGTATTGTGGCAAAAGCAGCAGAATGGGTACATAACTATCTGGCTGATAGACATCAGCTTGTGGAGCTTCTGTGTCAAGAAAAGAGTACTACCAAAAAAGTTCTTTCAACACCTCTACCAATAACAAGAGGGGTACCCCAAGGTTCTGTTCTGGGCCCTGCTCTCTTCATCCTTACCACAAATGACCTACCAGCATATTTAAGAGACAGCTGTACCCCAATAATGTACGCTGATGATACCACCCTTGTGCTGGGCAAAGAAAGTATAGAATCACTTCAGATAAGCGCATTTATTGCTACAAACCTAGCCACTCAATACTGCCACGAAAATTACCTAGTTATAAACACACAAAAAACAAAGCAAATCATGTTTGGTAGAAGAGGAAGGGAGGAACCAGCATTACCTGAGGTGGAAGTGGAAGAGACTGCATGCTTCCTGGGCATTACCATCGACAGTTCCTTTACCTGGACAGCCCACATTGACAGTGTATGCAGGAAGTTGAACACTGGCATATTTTTAATTCGAAGAATGACGCAAATTGGCACTCCAGAAATAGCAAAAATCATTTACCATGCTTTCTGTGAAACTCACATAATGTATGGCATAGCCGCATGGGGTGGTACTACCAAGACCAATATGAACAGGATACTAATATTACAAAAGAGAGCATTAAGAACTATACTAGGCCTACAACCTATGGAGAGCTGCCGAGAACATTTTAAAAGTCTTAAAATCTTGACTGTGTATGCAATGTACATTTGTGAGGTGGCACATTATGCATCAATCAAACAACCAGCTCAAGGATCAGCCCTTCACAACTATAATACAAGACATGCAACCCGTTTCAACCTCCCAGCTCATCGAACTTCTCTATATGCAAGAAAACCAATATATGCCGGTATGAAAATCCTCAACCACCTACCACAAGACTTCAGACAAGAAACTGGGGCAACACTAAAGAACAGACTGAAGAACCTCTTGTTGGACAATCCAATCTATTCCATGGATGAATTTTATCAAACGACCTGGACTTGATGTTATGTATTGTATTACAATTTTATGTATTTACTCATATATTGTATACAGTATTGTTTTGACACCATTGCATTTCTTAAAGAAATTGTAATAAAGAATATTCTGACTTCTGACTTCTGAAACTAACTAGTACAATTTCTTGTTAACGTTTACCCTGACTGTGACTAGTTTCAATATTGTCACACACTCACTATATACTGCTGAGTAAACAGTTAAACTAACTAGTACAATTTCTGTTTAACGTTTACCCTGACTGTGACTAGTTTCAATATTGTCACACACTCACTATATACTGCTGAGTAAACAGTTAAACTAACTAGTACAATTTCTGTTTAACGTTTACCCTGACTGTGACTAGTTTCAATATTGTCACACACTCATTATATACTGCTGAGTAAACAGTTAAACTAACTAGTAGAATTTCTGGTTAACGTTTACCCTGACTGTGATTAGTTTCAATATTGTCACACACTCACTATATACTGCTGAGTAAATAGTTAAAAAGTGTCGTTATAAATAATTTATAACCTTAATAAATTAAATAAATAATATTTTGTGGACAATTTTGTTGTGTATCTTGTAATATTATTTTAATAAACTAAGGAAACAAAAAGTTTTATGGAAGAATCAGTTGTAATTTATTTATAAATAGTGGTAATTAATTGGTTTAACAAATTGGATAGGATAACATTTTAAATCATTAAATATTTTTATAATAATTTCAAAATGAATTCATACAAATCACTAAATGAGGAACAAACATTATTGATATCAATTTTAACTTTGGTTACATTTCCAATAATTAAGATCAAGTAATGCATATACAGGCTAACAGTTAAAATTGTTTTATTATTTTTAATATTCATATTTCAAGAAGCCTTTGCATGCTTCTTTACAAGTATGTTCATTATGATGATAAATATTTCAATTTATTTCAATGGTATGTAATATCAATAAATTAATACCATTTTTACAAGTATCCTGACTCAATTTTTAGAAATAAGCTTTATAGGTGGTTACTGGTTAAACCTTTTTACAGCCTTCAGGAGTTAGTCAAATTGCTTTTTGAGAATTGATGTGGTTTGTCTCAAGTCTTCACAGTTGCTTTTTTCTTGTTATTGAAATTAGTCTGTAACCACCTGTTGTTATTTTTATTTTATTTACAAATATCTTATTAATTGCCGAATTTTGGTTTTGTTGATAAATTCCATTGTTTTTAATTTTTTATTTGTCATTTAATTGAAGTAATTTATTTTAACTAATTGCTGGTGTTCTTTTAACAACTCTTTTTACACCTTAAAATACAAATATTATCAAATTATAAAAATGTATGAATTTGAAATGTAATAGTTTATCTGTAATTGAAAGTATATATATATTTATAAGTATATCTAGACTTGGCGTTATGCTGCAATACTGGCGTTGTTAATACTTGTAAAAAGTCTTAAAACAATAAATTAACTGATTGATTGATTTAATTAAGTATGAACTTGTAAAAAATATTCTTTTTTATTGAGTTTATACAAGTGGTTACAAAGTGCTTTGATTACAGCAGGGAGGTGAATGAGAGGTGGTACACAAAAGTGGTCCGCACGTTCGACTTGGATCTCCTGCGGGATCCTGCGTTCCTATCGATGTGTGTGGGTATGGCAATAGCCCTTGCCTCAGACATGAACTTTTCGCTCATGCTTCCACTCATCTTAGGGGACTACCAGTTCAATACCACCACCACAGCCATACTCCAGTCCGTCGTCGGTGCTGCGGATATCCTCTCTCGGCTCTTCACACCTTTCATCATCAACAAGACCAAGCTCTCTGCTAGGTTTGCGTATTTACTTGCCCTCTTCGGACTCATCATCAGCCGATTTTGTGAGTACACCAAATAATTTCTTCTAGGGTATCGTCAAAAATCTTTTGCTTCTTGTCCTCCGACTTAAGATATTGACTTTTGTTTATGATTGACTCTACAGATGAAATGTGTATTTCATCATGGAAAATCCATAGTTAATCAAGACTCTATTTAACATATTTTTAGCAAACTTTTTTTATTACTCGGACTCACAAAATAAATAATGAGATATTAACAGTTTTAAATTCTAGATCCGATATAGAAATATATATAATACAATCAAGTTTTGTATATATATATATATATATATATATATATATATATATATATATATATACTATACAAAGTTAGTTTATGAAGGATCTTAAATTTTTTAAAGTTGAGTTATCAAGGTTTGAAACCTTGATCAAGATTTGAAACCTTGATAAATTAACTTTTAATAATTCAAGATCCACTTGATTATTTTCAAATCTCTTGAAGTCCTTATAACAGCTGATGTTAATTTCACCTTTACAACTCAAATATAATATTACAAACACCTTGATAAGTCAGTTATCCATTGTTTGAAACAATAACCCACTATAACTCAGAGCTGTACATAAGATAACCTTATTCACAGTTCAGCTAGTAAACAAGCCAATAATTGCCATGCAAACTTTTGTATTATGATAAGAATCTTACCTACTTGTAGCCACTGGTAGTAAACTACCCTGTTTACTGCAAGTATTTTCAAGTTAATTTTCATTTTACACTTTATGATTTGTATCGTACTATACATGAATGCACATTTCCTTCCGTAATTTGATTTTAAATTTAAGTAATGTTTTCCTTGATGCTGTTATGTGTGTATCATAACAGTAGATACTGTATGTATCATGTTCAATTAAATGTATAATTACGCAACTTTACTGCCTAGCAAAAAAATCCAGTATAAAGTCAGTAACCTTAGTACCTCTATAAAACAAAGTCAGTAATCCCTTTTTATTCAAAGATAGTTTAATTGAAATATATTCGCTAGCTCAAATTTGTTTCTCTGTTCTTTTAAGAACAGTAACATTTTAAGAAAGTGTATTTGGATTTGTTTACTAAATATATAAGATGTGCAATTAAAAATATTTATAAAGTTTGTTTCACTAACTTATCTAACTAAGTGATCTTGTTTACTGTTATTAATTAGGGTTGACGCTGACATATGACTTCACATGGGTCATGGTGGTAGTAGCATTCTTCGGAGCGTGTAAGGGGGTGAGATCAGTGTTCATGCCTCTAGTCATCCCCAACTACGTGCCTCTGGACAAGCTGCCCTCAGCCCAGGGGCTACAGAACATCATGCATGGACTGTTCCTCATGATGTTGGGACCACTTATTGGTAAATGGATAGTTTTAATTGGTTTTTATACAAGTATAAAGTTTACAAAAATTTTTATTAATTACATTTTATAGTTATTTAAGGCTTATATTGATTTGAAGAATAGAAAATTTTAGATTTTTTCAATCTCTAACATACTATAGCAAATAGGTTTTCATAACGACATGGTATTATTAAAGATGAGTAATTTCGTACTAATTACTGGCCTAGACTCTTTAACTTATCAATACCCTTAATTAAAGCTGTTTAGTTAAAAATCAGTTGTGTATGTGAATATAATTCTCATTGGTTTAATTTTTCACACTGAACTGCAAAAAATACGATGACCTAAACATACATTTGACCTATACATACTAGCCAGTATAAATTTACTTAAAATTTTGTAAAGATGCAAGAAATTTTGAAGCTATTTTTGAAACATTTGAGCCTCACTCAAACAAAGTTTGAATTAATAGGGAAGTAATTTAAGAGTAAAAGAACTTACTATTTAAAAAATTTTTATATTATTAATTAATATTTTTTAATACTTTTCAGACTATTACTGTATATATTATTATTGTACTAACAAAAGTGGTCTTAGAAACGTAATTAAATAGTTTTTAATTGTTTTAAGAAAATTCATCTGAGCATTATAATTTCACTGTTTTGTAAGGAATTGTGAGTATTAAACTGAAGTTTTAATTTATTTTCCTAAAAAATTATAAAGTATCAAACCATGAAGGAAACAGGATTTTTCCGGACATTTGCCATCGTTCAGTGAAACAAGAAATCAGTAACACTACGTTTCGAGATCTGCAATCTGACCTCTTCTTCAGGTAAAGAACTAACCTAATACATAATTACAAACTAGGTTAAAATAAACAAATCTTACCAAAGCGTTATGGCACGCCTAAGTCAGGAATCACAACCTACATGTTGTTTGTCAACTTCACTAACTCTATAAACATGCACTTAATAAAAACTATACAAAACACTATGGCAAATGTCCGGAAAAATCCTGTTTCCTTCACAATCCTTCCATTGTCAAAAATAACCTTCAAACAAAGAAGTATCAAACCGACTAGACAGTTTAATACAATATAATGTTTATTCAAAATGAAATTTTAAATAGATCTCAATTATGTTCAGGTTACCTGAGAGACAGGACGGGCAACTATATTTTGTGCATCCACGTGATGAACAGTCTGACCGCATTGACCATCTTTTTGTGGGCTCTGGAGTTTGTCTACATGAGGAAACAGAAGAAAAACACCTTTGAGGACCAAGCAGATGTGGAGAGATAGCTGGTGATCGTGCGGCACTTGAGGTGTTTAATGCTCCAAAGTGCTAGGTGGTGTCTTGCGTGTGGTGGCAGTATGCTCGAGCTGAGTGTTTCTATTGGCTGGAGGCAGTGGTTCATCTGTTCAGCCTGAAATTGTATGTTGTGTACTTTTTGTTTATTACCTTAAAATAGTCATTGTTAATATTGTGTTCAGAAGGGTGAAGAGTATATGAGTGATAAGTTTATACTTGTTGGACATAATTACGAAATTCTGCTTTTATATAATATACAAAACTAGGTATTTAAAATATCTCAATACTGTTTTAATTGATCATATTAACTTAATTTATATGATAAACTTACTTGAAATGTTTCGGTAAAAGCAGTGTGTTTGGGATGTTTTCTAAGAACTTTAGCCGATCAAATGTAATAGAAGTTTAAAGTTCTCTAATAATTATTATCAATGTAATAGTATTTTATCCCCATTAGTTAAAACATACCTTACATCACTACTAAATTCAATTAAATAAATAATTATCTTTTTTATTGTTAAATTAAATTAATCTAAGACAATTCCCTGCAGGCAGATGCAACAAATCAAATAGGAATTAATTTAGTTTAGTTAGTTTTTAATTTAAATGACTATTTTCTCCATTCTCTAACATGTAAATAGAATTATTATTAGTTTTTATTAATAAGTGATAAAGGGAGCTATCACATTCTCATATTAATAAAGAATTTATTATTATAATAATTATTATTATACATAAATTATATAATTTAATTATTTCATAATGTTTATACATAATAGTAAACTGTATTTTAATAATTTTGCTAAACATATTGTAGTTTGAAAATGTATTAGAAAATGAACCAGCCAAATAATTTTGTTTCCATAATATTTTACTTTCAAACAACGTTTCCAACTAGAGTAATAAAATCATATAAATGTAACAAAAATATTCTCTACAAGAAAGTGCAACTAACTTTATTTAATCTTTTAATTGTTACATTTTAACCCTTCCCACGCAGAATTTATCTTTCAATTTTTACTCATAACGCGTAATTAACTTTAAAATTTTTTTTTTCATTTTACCAACTCTAATTTTTTTTCTTAGTTAGTGGTGGCTACTAGGAATAAAAAGTAATGCAGTATCACAAAATAATCAGACACCTATATTTTATAACAAATTTTCAAATTTTACACAAAAACATCAGGATTCGCCATTGCATAGAACAACATAGGCCTATAACGACACAACAAATAAAGTAATAACAAAATAAAAAGATAATATAATGCTAAATACAACAGGAACACAAACAGTAAATAAGGAAATATGGCAAAACAGCGTTAAACACTAAAATATGCCGTGCCGGGATATATCCGTTTACCGTGTAATGGTTCGCCGCGGACTGAGGCTAAATCACGCCACGAGGGACAAAGCCACGCCCTCCCACCACTGCGATGCGCCAATGAGGTTCAAACTGTAACATCTGCTTTTCGGAACAAGTATTCAACACTCCCTTGAACTCTAGCGGATTCCACAGCAACTACAATTTATTAAATAACACAAAATAGACTTTGAAGGATATATCCGTTTACTGCGTTTTGGACAAAATTAGGCCTAACGGATATATCCGTTTGCTGCGTGGGAAGGGTTAAGAGTCAACCATTACTATTGAATATTTGCTATTCAAACTTATAATAGTTTTAGAAACCAATTGATATTGGTTTCTAATTGATATTCATATATTACTATTCATAATAATTGTCATGTTAGTATTTTTAACAGATAAGGTATTAAACATTCTAATACTTGTTCTATTCATCATTTAAGTTGGTCTAAAATCGTGTATTGGATATAAAATATAATTCTCTATAACTCTTAAGTGAATGGGTGAAAGAGTCAACACTACCCATAAAGTTGTCACAACATGGTAGTAGTTATTATTCTGCTCTGTTTATAAGTTTTTACAAATAAAATCAATATTTATTGTTATATTTAATCAACAATGCTGGCTGTAGGAATATTTAACAGTGTGTTATAACAAAACGTCTGGATGAATTTAGAACCAAATATTAGTTAACTTTATTGTTTTTCCATATAATCAGTTTCTGTTCTATTTCCGTTCTTATTTTTAGCAACTGTTGGTGCTGTAAAAATTACTAATGTAAATAATAATGTTTCAATACTTTTTGTTCTATATAACTAGGTCTACATTAATTTAATTATATTGATCACATATTATATACATTTGCATTGCTTTGTTATGATCTGCCAAGTCTAATTTATTGAAATTTTATCTTTTTACGTGAATCCAAAAATTGGTTACACAAGCCAAAAGTTTAAGATTTTGTCTCTGTTTTTATAGTTCTTAAAAAACCAATTCTGTTGGTGGCTATTTTTAAATTTTTTTCTTAAAAACCAAGATGAACTGTAAATAATTGTATTCCCTCATTTGCAGTTTTAGTCTTTTCTGTATATAATTTTCAAGGTGTATTTATTTATTGACTGTCTCTTTTCATTTCCTGATACCGTTGCTAGTTATTTAAGAGATAAGTTAATTTCTTTTAATTAAAATATTTAGCTAAAAAAATGTGTTTATGTAAAAGGCATCTGGATGGATATTTAAGTTTCAACTTTAAAATAGGGTGTGGAGATCGTAAAATTAAAGTTGCTCAAATATTATCTGTATTAACTTGAGTATGTGTTTATTTTCTTAATTCTGTATATATGTGTGTGAGTTTTAATTTTTTGACAACTAACTGTTAATTTTGGGTCTCAAGTGACAGATGATGGATTGTAGTTGACCTTGAACATGTCTTAATTAATAAAACTCATAAAATTGTATCAAATGTTTCAGCTGATAGAACTACAATATCTTCATAAATTCGTCATTATCATTAAGACAGTTGACTCGTTTAAATCAAACACACTTTCAGTGGACGTTAGAGAGAACATGAATATGGAATAGAAACATCCAGCTTGTTCTAGTCCCCTAACCTTTCCTGATAGAGCTAGAAATCTTTTTATCAGTATTAAATCACAGTGGTGGTCATAATTTCCTTTGTTTTATATCAAACTCATTACTTTATTTGTGGTATCACTCGAATATGTGAAACTTTTTAATACTATTACATTATTAACACCACAATTTAGGATCAATTTTATAATTAATATAACAAAATTAATGTATAAAAAGGGTTTCAGTCTCTTATTTTCATATTCATTTTCTATACTAATTTTCATGTTATATCAATTAATATATGAACAAAAATTGTGATTTTTACAAGTTCTTAGTTTAGAATGAGACATTTTGTTAATCCAGCCAAATCTAAAGGAAAACATGTTTGAGGTTTAATATGCAGAGATTGTGATGTGAATGGATCATTAACGAAATCAACAATAAAAATGTTTTCCTCCTGAAACTCTGCTACCTAATTAAAGTACGATTAGGTATTTTCATCTCTTGTTTTAAAGAAAACAAAAGGGAGGGAAGGGCAAAATAAAAATAGTGCATATTTGAAAAGTTTTCTAGATCCATCACTGTGTCCAATTAATAAACTTTTAAAATATGTATTTATAGTAGATAAGTAATAAGATAATACTAAACCATTTATATTACTATCTAATAAAAATATCTTTACTGTTTTACATAACATGATTTAAAAAGTTACTCAGAATTTGACTAAATGAGACATTAAATTTTGTGTTGCGTTTGGTAATATCCATACTGCAATATCCATAAATTGAATTTCTAATCTGACATTGGTTATAAATAAGGAAAGTAATAAAATAAATGTATAATAATCATAGAAATACACATAATGTAGCTACGATGGGAAGGGTTGATTCAGTGAGAAATAGGGTTGATTCACAATGATAGAAAATTTTTTTCACGTTTTATGTAATTACTTGTGAAATATTTTATAAATATCACATGAAATACAGTAGCACTGTTCTTAACTTTCAATTAAAATTTGATAACCTTTTTTCAAGTGCTTGGTTTATTTTGTGTAAAAGTAGCTTTCTTCGGAGTGTCAGAGAGAATATAATAAGTTTAAATGCTTTACCCAAATGTACATAATTATTGTATAATGTAATTGCTTAGAGTGATATTTAGATTTTATACTTAACCTCAAACGCTCAAGACTGCATACATCCTAATAGAGCCCATCTACTTACTGCCTTTTACAAACAGTGTATTTTTATGTTTAATATATATGTGTAACAAGTAAGTTGATCGCTTTATAAATATTATGTAAATCGTTCAAAATTTCACTTGTAATTTTTGTAAAAATAAATATTATTAATTTTGATGTAAATGGTCTTGCTTTATTTGTTTCAACCCTATTTTAATAAGTCAGGAGATTAAATATTGCCTATATAATTAGATAAAGCAAATTGCTAATTAGCAATAAATAAAGCAAAAATTTAAGCCATCAGCCTGTTGTTAACTCCTTAATTGTTAGTTGCAATTATTCCAATACAACAGTTTAATTATTTAATGTATAAATTACAATTGTGGTGGTAACAGCTAGACTCTTTTAGTGGACATTTCTTATATTTGTTCTCGATAAATTTAAGTACCGTCTAAGTCTTGCTCATTCCTCTTTAGTGGTAAGATACACCTGTTTAAATCTCCATACTTGATAAAGTGGTCTCTCATTTGTGTTTTCGGCTGTTGAATGACCTCACACATAGTGGAAGTGTAACTTACAATAAGTATTTGGGTATTATATTTTGATTGGTATAAAGTACCCCACCAGGTGTTGTAACAGGCTTTGTCGAGACTGCATGTAGAATTTCACATCTACAGCTCATTTCATTCTTGAGAGTCCTGCGGTCAGATAGACAGGCATTAAAAAAAAATGTTGGCGCGATAATTACGCATCATACAACCCATTCTTCTAAAATTAAAGTTTCATGTAAACGTCTACATATGAAGTCTTTCTCAACATATGTATCTTGCCACCAAATACAGGGTGCGGCAGCATAACTTCCTTTTTTAAAATGTGCGCCATTAAGTTAGTTGATGTCATAGCGGAGCGCTAGTGGTCTCATTCAAGAGGGGGTACTGTAAAGTTTTGTCCCGACACGGTTCAGTCGCCATCATGCGTTGGAATAGTGAGGAGCATGCCTTTGCCGTTGAGGCCTACTTTTCAAGCGGATGTTCGGTTATTGCAACACAGCGTGCATTTCGGAATCGCTTTAATTTAGCCCCGTTGGCTCCCGTCCCAGACCGCAAATCAATTGTGTTACATGGGTCACTACATTCAGACAAACTGCAAGTGCGACAAAACGAAGAACTGGAGTCCCTCGGCCTGTTAGATCACCTGAGAACATTGAAGCAGTGAGAGCGTCAATGTTGCAATCACCACGACGTTCTGCGCGCAAACACGCATCTGCCCTTGGACTATCCTATCGTTCTGTGAGAAGAATTCTTCGTGATGATCTTCATTTTCATCCCTATAAGATGGAGATAGTGCAGGAACTTTCAGAACGTGACTTCAATTCTCGAATGAACGCGTGTGAGCTTCTTCTTGATGTCGTTCCCGAGGGTGCTATTGTTTTTTTTAGCGATGAAGCCCATTTTCATTTGTGTGGGTCGGTTAACAAACAAAACATGCGCTACTGGGCTGACACCAACCCTCGAGAATTGCATCAAAGGCCTTTGCATTCACCGAAAGTCACAGTGTGGTGTGCAATTTCCTCAGCTGGAATTATTGGTCCCTGGTTTTTTGAGGAAAATGAGGTTACAGTGACAGTGACTTCGGACCGGTATGTAAACATGCTACAGAATTTTTTTTTCCCACGGCTAGAAGATTTGGATTTGGGGGACACTGGTTCCAACAAGACGGTGCAACAGCACATACTGCGAGAGCATCGATGGCTGTTTTGAGGGAAAACTTTCCAGAGCGCCTTATCTCAATTAGAGGTGATTTTGAATGGCCGGTACGCTCTCCCGATCTGTCACCTTGTGATTTTTTCTATGGGGTTTTTTTTTAAATCCCGTGTTTATGTGAACCGTCCAAGAACCCTACAAGATTTGAAGACCAACATCCGGGAAGAAATTGCCAACATAACACCTGCTACGCTAACAACAGTCATGACAAACGCCAGAAATCGGCTTACGCAATGTATGGAGAATGGGGGACGTCACCTAACAGATTTGATCTTCAAAACAATGTAAATAAAAACTTTAGACATGTACCTACATTATAAAAATAAATAAATATTTTCTGATGCATACAATAGTTTTTATTGAGTTTTGAAAAAAGGAAGTTATGCTGCCGCACCCTGTACATTTAGATTTCTTCATCAAATTGGGTTTTATTTCAGTGTTTAAATAATAAAAGTCTTCACACCAAGTTGCTATAAAATGATGTATGTGTTAGGATAGTTAGGCTACATGTTTTAATATGTCACATGTTATATAATCTCTTATGGGTGAATTGAGTTTATTCACAAATTTATTTATTATACTATTTTCTTGTTGCCGTCATGGTTACCTATAAGATCAAGGTAAAATATTCGCTAATGCTCAGCCAAACTTCATGAAGTGACATGCACCATTGTTGAACTCAGTATTCCTCATACAAAAATGAAGCTTCATGCATAATTTCAAGTCTCTAGATCAGTTCATTTTCAAGATACCATACAGATAGACAGAAATAAAATTTGTTCAGCCATGTTTCAATTAGTATAGTGTGTGTATTGTACAAGGCTGGAAGACTAATGCAGGAACGAAGAGAAGGAATTTATTGTATAAAAAATGACATTCAGATTTTTGTTCAGTAAGTTGGGTTTCATAATAATAAAAGTCTACTCACTAGACAAGTCACTATAAAAATGAATGTGTTGGAATGGTTAGGCTACATGTGTTAATTTTTAAAATGTTTGAAACTCCTATCAGTGTATTGAGTTTATTTACAAATTTATTTTGTCATTTTGTCATCATTATAGTTACCCATAAGACCAATGTACAAATATTTGCTAATTCCCAGCCAAATCCCATGGAGTGACATGCACCATCATTGAATGCAGTGTTTCTCAAATAGAAATGAGGCTTCATGGACAATTTCAAAACTTATTTTGTTTCGTCTGTGGACATTAAAATTTTCCAGCTCTATGAGTGATAGATTTCTTTAAATCTCAGGCAATAAAGAATTGAGTTTGACTGTAATGTGGGGAATAGAAATGATAGTAAGACCTTGTTAATATTTTAGTAAGTATTAGATATAACAAAGAGTAAAATTCAACAGTATGTCTTAATTTTGATTCTCAATTACTATTTCATTTTTAATATTAGTGCCTGTTAGGTTTTGATTATATCAGGTTAATAAAATAGTATATTAAAGGTTAAGAGGGCAAAGGGCCAAGTTTTAAGATGAATGTTAAATGGGATTGTACAAGCAGACTTGCCTTTACCCTTTATCCTTTTTACTGGAAGGATATTCCCTCTTCTTTATAGAGAAATTAAAAAAGAATGGTATATTTCATGCCTATAGGATACTTTGTCAACCACAGAGAGATTAAATTTGAAGTGTCCAGTATTACCAAATTGCAGGCATCAAAAGTTGAAAAAATAAAGAGGTTACTCTTTCACTAAAACACATTACTATATTAGCCCATAAACGTTGAGGAAAATTTAACTTGTATACAGATAGCGTGAATTTAGATTTTTTTAAGTTTAACTTGTTTCCTTTTTTTAAATAAAGTAATAAACCAAAAAATATTTTTTTACAAAAACTCAGTAGCCTTACACGTTGGCAATAGACGTAAACGTAACATACATGTATCTGCATGCATGCCGTGTGTCACCAGATAAAACAATGCATAGAGATTAGCATTGGTTGTTGATTGATTTTCGGCACAAGCGGTTTGCTTCCCAATGGTCATAAATAGAACACTTTATGTACTTACGACACTTTTGTGAATTGCAATGTACAAAATAATACAATACAAATATTTCCATATGGTGTGATTCCGATAGTAAGGATATATCCATATACTGCACTTAAAACACTGCAAAAGAAGGTGCTAGATTTTATTACCCACTAGTAGGCTAGCCCCATTTCCTCAGTTAGGGTTAGTTTAGCTGATTGGGAATGGCTTTTATTACTCTGGTTGTGAAACGGGAATACTAATTGGTAGCTGAGTGTTGGGTAATAGGCTTATCTTTGAATGTGTTTTTTAGGTCTGTATATAACTATTCAATTGGGGTTCATGATGTACCATAGTTCTAATTCTTTATGCTGAATCGCGGTAGGAAGTAGGCTCCTGTTAACTAGACGCGGTGCGTGGACATTGTTTGTTTAGTTGAACCGGTAATCAGCTGATCGGTCTACGTTCCGACCCGGCAAGCCTGGAGAGGGTCGGAAGTAGTCTGTCGAGTCTTGAAGCCACGACGAGAAGGTGTACCGGTCGAAGCTGAAGTTTTCTTCCTCTAACCCTATAGTTGGGATTTAGAGTAATTATTTATCGCGTGTAAATTCAAGTTCAAGTATTTAAATTTTTAGTGCGTTTTATTTTGCGATCTGCCTCCGTAATCTTCAAAGTAGTAAGTCCCGTACCAGCGTATAGTTAATATCTTTTATTTTATAATACTGTAATTAAAATTTCTAAAGTTTCCCATCTTTCAGAGTCTGAAAATTTAATTCAATTTTTTGAAGTATTGTGAATTAAATTTTGGTCATAAAGTAAATATCAAGTTTTGTGTTATATTAATTTTGAGTATTTTGAGAAGAGAACTTTTTATTTTGTTTTGTTAATTTAAACCATTTTTGGAGAAGTATACATTTTAGTTTAATTTTAATTTTAATATCTTTTAATCAGACTCTTAATTAGATTTGTTCGATTGAGTGACATTTGAAGAAAATTGAATCAAAAGTTTGTAAACTTTGTAAACTTTTGGGTGAACTTAAATTTCGGAATAAAGCAAGTATTTCCGAAAAGTTGTTTAATTTATAAAGTATTTGCTCCATATAAATTTAAAATATATGTGCTATAAAAACGGTACAATGAAATGAAAAAACATAAGATAATTTTTTAGAATTAACTCACGGTTTCAGAATTGCAATATGAACAATTATTTTAAATCTACCTAACATGTTTAAAAGGTGACAAGTTCTACTGAAAGGTGTCACCAAAGGATCATAAAAGATCAAAGCCTTAACATTTTGAAAATTGACTTGGCACATAATTTACAGCTTTCACTATTAAAATTAAGTTTTTACATGATTTTTTGTTAACTGTAAGTAAAATGTTTATATGGTTTGTTTAGTACCCAACATCAAAAGACAAATGGCTGCAACTCCTTTCAGAGTATAGACATTTTATTTTTCTTGAATCACTAGTCTCTACGGACGGCCAACAATCAACAACATATGTCTTTAGGCTCAGACAAAAAAGCTTTTATATAAAGATGATTTTTATGATACTTTTTGATGTAAAACTTCAGGTGATATTAAATTTACACCAAATAATTTGTTGACAGTTGTATGGTGATAAAGGCATGCCTATATACCTAACTATAGTATTGCTAACATAAAAAACTTGTTTCTCAAGAGTATTTATATTTTTGTAAATTCCTTCTAATAAATACAGTTCTACATAAAAATAAAAGTTGCAGTTTGCTCCGACTTTATGGATATATCTGCAAACCGCTTGTTACAAACAAAGTCTTTAGTAGATATATCAGCATCCGTCCACGAAGGATTAAGGGTTGTCTCACATGCTGTTGGTGTTGGTGTGTGTTCAGGCTGTAATTTAAAACTAGAGCTCTGTAGTTTTCCAGGTGGAACTGGCTGATCACCAGAACTTCAGAAGCCTTGCTGCAGAATCACAGGTCTATCCACCTATGGTACTGGGGCTTCTAAATTAGAAGAGGTAAATTATTTGGTTAGCAGTGACCTTTCTTCCCTCTTGTTACAGTCCATTTTCTTGTTTGTTTTAGATTAACTTACTCATATTGTCTTAAAATTATAATTTGACATAAAACGTGTTTACTTTGAACATTTTATACTATCTCCTTTTCGTTTTCATAAACTTGATGGCTGTATTTCTCTTAAAGTAACAGAATGTCATCAGTTTTCTTTGAGATATTTCATTAAACAAAATAACACTTTATGTAATTTTTATTCAGTTACAGATTTTGGAAGTCAGTATTTATATCAATAGGATATAAATACTGACTTCCAAAATCTGTTGCTAATAGACTTCTGATTTTTTCTTTACAAAATCTAGAAATTATCATTCTCAGAATTGAAACTTTTATTGCACATAGTCCAGTCAGATATATTACTAGAACTTGGCATTTTTTTCATAACAAAAATAATTGTTTATTCCTAAAATTAAATTAATTTCATTGTTTTTCATCTTTTTATAAGAAATATAATTGAGATATGAATCTAGATTTGTTCAATATTTTATTAATCCTGTTATTTTGAAAATAACTCAAATTAAAAATTTCTGATACTCTACTTTTCCTAAAAATGTTCCTACCAGGCAATTTATAAATAGCCAAGATAAAAAAATTGAGAGTAAAAATTGAACATTGTTTTATACTTGAATTCATGGAGAATACTTAATACAAAATTATAAGCATTAATAACTACGACCAATGCATACAGCCTGGGTGATATGAAATGGATCAACCAGGTCATGAACTATGTATTTGAGAAGGAAAGGGTGTTTAGCATAGACAATTTAATAATAATTTTTATTTATTTATTATAAAACAAAATTACACAAACATTACTATTAATCAAATCAGAGGTTTTAAGATAATATTAAGAGATAATAATATAATATAACTACAAGATAATACCTTGATTTGCACAATTAACATGAAGATTAAAAATAAGAATTCAGGTGCAAAACTAAACTAGGTTATAGCAAATATAAAAAATCCATTAGTGTAAACTAAATATAAAAAGTTCAAACTTTTTTCATTTTCATTTAACCAAAGATTACTTCAGTTAATCTTGATTTGTATTGTCAGATTGAGATTGCATGGTTTTGTTTTGTTTGTGCTCTCTGTTTTGTCTTCTGGAAGTAATTTGTTGTCGAGAATTATATTTGAATTGAACTCTTGATTTTTTTCGCCTTTTTTGAATATTTGTTTGGCGGTTGTTGTATTCTTTATTTATTTGTGTGTTTCTTCCATTTTTCACTTTGTGATCTCTATTTCTTAGCTTTCTTATCTGGATTCTAGTCTTGCTCTTTCCTTGTGCTCGATTCACAGGAGGCTTCCTATTCCCTTTATATCTTGGTCTAACTCTCACTCCATGGCGGTTGCTGTCGAGGGAGGATGCGTTGTATGTCCTCAGGCAGTACAGATTCCGCTCTATTTCATAGTTTTCATAGGCTCTACTAAGTTGAAACTGTTGTCTCAAGTAGTATCTGCCTTTTTCCAACCAGATACTAAACTCTTTAATGCATTTTTGTAACTTGAAGTTCATGCAATTAGTGAATACCATGTATCTTCGATTGTTATTTTTCTTAAGTAAAACTGGTATTTTCTGTTTACCTTTGGAGGACAAGCTCTTGTTAAAAATTCTTGTGCATTTTTCCACCTGACTTTCCACAACTCTTTTTACAAATCCTGATGGCTCCCTGCTATTGGTCTGCTTTTTCATCTGTAAATTAAATTTCGCCAACTGGCTCGACATCTCCATCAGCTCAAAAATGTTTGTAGCATTCTTAATAGACTCAACTTCCAAGAAAGAATTACTCTCAGCAGTCCCCTTTTTATCAGTGAAGTTCATTACAGTGAAATAACTCATCATTAAATTTTTCAACTCCTCCAAAGTGTTGTCCTGTTTGTTAATCTTCATCACACTGCTGCCATCTTCCTTTTGCCCGAGATAAACGGAATCACTTTCGCCTCCTAAATATTGCTTAATATAGTCCTTGTAACGCTCAGTTTTATTCTTCTCTTCTTCCTCTAGACGTTTCTTCATCCCAAGGATCCAGTTGGCCGCCTGTAATACACTAATTGAGGCAGTATCCTGAGGCCCACTGATGTCAATCATTCCAGCATCAGATGGAGGTCGGTTCGATATGGATGGTAAGACATTTTCGTTCACTGTATTCTTGTACAGTTCTGAAATATCCATCCAGTCTTGCGTCACCATGGATGGATTCATCAGTGAAGTTATATTTTCTGCTGTTGGTACACTTGAAGTAACATTAAAATCTGTGTTATTAGCTGTTTGAGGGGTATGTACTTCGTTGACTGTCTTCTTTTCAGTCAAGACTGTTGAAGGTGTTGCTGTTTCTACTGGCTGTGTTTCCGACACACTTACGACAAGTTGTGGTCTTGGAGTATGTAAGGACGGTACTTTAAGATCAAAATGATTTAAATTCGTCTTTTTTCTTTGTGGGCTCAAACCATGCCGAACCGTAGAAGAATTGTATGAAAATGGTAACTTGGAGTGCGGTTGTAAAATCAATTTTGTGGTGTTTCTTTGAATTGGACTGAGAAAAGTTGTTGCTGTTCCTGTTATAGATTTGTTAACATCATCTTTTTGTTCTTTAGATAGATTTTGTTGGTCGATGAATTGATGAAAATTATTATTGTTGGAAACAGAACTGTTTACAGGCAAACTCTTATTTCCTTGAACATCATATTTTTTGTGGATGTAATCTGTTGAAATTTCAGCATGATAACCATTATTTTTAATTACTGGCAATTTCTTTGTATCTTTAAAATTCGTTGTTTCAGCTTTAAACTCACTGATGTTTGAATGCTTGGATTTAATGATTTCCAAAAGATCTCCATAGTCTTTTTCATTAAATAAATTATGAAAATATGCTATCGCCTGATCTGGATTGGTGGGCATCTGACTTGATGGACTTGTACTGTTTAAAGAGGGTGTCTTCTGTGGTTCTATTTCTGTAAGATCCCTGCTGGTAACTTGTTTCCTTTCATCACCTATGTCAATGTTCACAATTTCATTTTCTCTGTTTTTGAAAAAAGCTTTTGTTTTGTTCTTCATGTGTTCCATAACAAAATAATTGATCACATTGTACTGGGTCACACTTAGATTTGATATACTAATTTTAAAATACTTTTTTGTTTTGGGTATTGGCAATACATATGTCACATTAATTCTCTTCTCATCATGATTGTAATTCATTGAGTCCGTTCTATTTATATTAGTGTTAATTCCAGTGTTTACAAAGTCCTTAAATTTGTAGAAAAGATCTTGATAGTCATTAATATACTTTTGTGTTTCGTTAGTATCTAAATGCTCTGCATCCTTTTGCAAAAATTGTTCCACAGTATCATTTCCTGTAGGATTTTCTATTGATTGGTTCTTCATTAAAAGTTCAGAGGGAATTATCCATGATCCACTGTCTTCACTTTGCTCGTCATAGTCGCCTATCTTGCCAACTAAAGTAACTTTCCCAGATGATTGGTTGTCCAGAATCTGATCAGCGAGGTATCCTTCTGATGTTTTTGGGTTTCCTGAATCAATTTTGAAGCTATAAGGTGCAAATCTATGATTGATGTTCTCGTGGGAAATTTCAGCAGTGCTCATGTTAGTGTAAGAGCCTTTAAATAATTCTGTATAGTATTGGATTGTAGCAGCAATTCCTGAAACAAGAAAATCTAAATTAATATTCATACAATATGTAATGCCAAAGAGCAAAATTTTATAACATTTTTAAAACAAACTTATTAGAATTTAAAAAGTTATTTCTTGGTAAAAAAAAACCATCATTATGAATTGTTTTGACATCGTTATTTACTCTCCATGGGTATAGAGTGTGAATAGAAGAAAGAGAGAGATGGTCAAACGTTGAATGCTTGAAGACTAATGTAGTAATGAAGAGAAGGAATTTACAGTATAAAAAATTAAGTGGATAAATAAAACGAGGTAGAAGTGCGCCACACCATGTCATGATAAGCTTACTGAGGCTGTATGCAAAATTTCAAATCCATAGCTCATTTCATTATCGACAGATAGCTAGAAAGACAATCATACAACAACAAAAAATAAGTTGTCACAAAAATGACGCATCTTAGAACTCATTCTTATAGAAATTAAGATGAAATTTTTCAAAAAAAATGATACACCACATGATACATTCAGATTTTGTGTAATAAATTGGGTTTCAAATAATAAGAGTCTACTCACCAAGTCACTATAAATGTTGCATGTTTTGGGATGGTTAAGCTACATGTGTTAATATATCAGATTTTTGAATCTCCTATTAGTGTATTGAATTTGTTTACAAATTTATTTATTCTGCTATTTTGTTGTTATCATTATAATTACCCATAAGACCAATGTAAAAATATTTGCTAAAACCTAAAACTCCTTGCCACATCCCATGGAGTGATATGTAATTTCATTGAATTCGGTATTCCTCATATAGAAATGAAGCTTCGTGCACAGTTTTAAATCTATAGGTCAATTCGTTTTCAAGATATTGTCTGCACAGATAGAAATTTAATTTTTCTAGCCCCACGAGTGATAGACTTTGTTAAATCTCGCCAATAAAAAGCAGTGGTTTCCTAAGTATGATTTTTCAATATTCAAATTTAACTCAAGAGCAGATAAGAGACGACTATTATATATATATATATATATATATATATATATATATATATATATATATATATATAATTTCACACACACACACACACACATATATATATATATATATATATATATATAAATATTGAATCGCAAAAAGTACTTGCTCCGCCGGGAATCGAACCCGGATCTCTCACTTGCCGGGTGAATGTGCTACCATTACACCACAGAGCCCTCACTTTTTACGATTCAATTATTTTGTATTTGGCCGTTTCTTTCACATATGTGTTTAAATAACCAAACTAACATATGATCGGAAGACCAAATACCTGTCAAATGACTTCTGTTTACATTCATTAAATTTGTATAAGTGGCAATAGCCTAATTTAATTTCAATAAATATTGAATCGCAAAAAGTACTTGCTCCACCGGGAATCGAACCCGGATCTCTCACTTGCCGGGTGAATGTGCTACCTATATATATATTTAGAATAAATAAATTCTAAAAGCAATTAGAATAATGTTAGGCTTGGCTGGTAAAGAGTCAGTAAAAATGCATTTCCGAGAACTAGGAATTTTAACGGTATTTGATAGGTATATTTTAGAAACAGTTAAATATTGTAAACAAATTAATATTCCCACTATATCACAAAGTCACATATATAATACAAGGCATCATTTTATTAGTGATAGACATAATTTGGAACTCTATAAAAAAAAAAACAACTTTTGCAGGACTAAAATTTATGCAGTACTTACCTCAAAACATTACCAATGAACAGAATATGACAATATTTATCAGAAAACTAAAGACATTTCTTACCACCATATCTTGCTACTCTCTAGAAGAGTTTTAT
The DNA here is from genome assembly GCF_021130785.1 of Homalodisca vitripennis. Lineage (NCBI taxonomy): Eukaryota > Metazoa > Arthropoda > Insecta > Hemiptera > Cicadellidae > Homalodisca > Homalodisca vitripennis. The sequence continues at coordinate 47,839,586 of NC_060211.1, read as the reverse complement.
AATCATAGAAATAGTTAGTATTTGGGTCAACAAATTTATAAAATATCTACTGAAAAAGTGTATGTTAGTTAATCTTGACTAGGTCTAAGTTAGTTATCAAGGGTGATTGGCGTACTTTTATATCAATATTTTCATTGGCACAATAATATAAGTATTTATAATATTTACATAATAATTTGACACTATTCTGTACAACATGTGTATACAAATGAATAAAGAATATTTTGAATTTGAATATAGGCTATATATATATATATATATATATATATATATATATATATATATATATATATAGGAGGGAAGGTAACCATTCTTATGGTTCTTATCCCACAATCTTTCAGGCAGAATTCATAGCCATTATGGAGTGTGCTTGTGAGAATCTTCACCAGATTGGTGTGGAGCATAGACCATCTTTGGTAGTTTGGACAAGGGTGGCGAATTTCTCCAGGAGGACCTGATCGGTTGTTTTCGGCGGTTTGTAGAACTGCTGAAACCGTAGACTGGTCGGCTTCATGACGTGATTCCAGGGTGCGCAAAAGACCTTTGAGGGTTAAGTGCATGGCAATAGGCTGCCCCATAGAAGAAGGCCCGATATAGGAAGTGCCAGTTGTCATAGAGCCAGGCTTGACAGATTTTACTGTAAGGTAAGTTTCAAGTCTATAGAAGCATTATATCAAGAATTATCACATATATGGACATAAAATGATATAATTTTAAGAAGGGTCTACAGGTCCTAAATAACGGTGTATTTTTGCACATTACTTGTTGCAAAATCTGATTATCCAGATTGTTAAGATCATAGCACGATTGGCTTTCATGTCTTGGCTCCTGAGAGGATTACAGCTAAGGTTTGCCTAGTCAGCCATATGAACTTTAGTAGGTGGAACAACAGAAATAAAATCAAAGCTGCATAAGTTTCAAGTAATTTGTCCATTCATCGTTTGTGTAGTTTTAGGTGAATTAAACTGAGTCAATATGATGAGTTAGCTGTATCCTTCACAATATTTTATTCCTCACCTCTTTCACTCCTTCGTTTACGTTTCTAAACATAACTATTCTAAAACTATAAACTCTACCTGATAGTAGAACTGCATCTGAAAACCCTGTCAGTCCAGATATCAGCAACCACGTCACCAGCATCTGAAACATAAAAAGTGATTCACCGTCTTTCACAAAACAATTCAAGCATTCACAGATGAACTTATCATTGCAGACATACTTCTGGGCTTTTAGACAAATACGTTAAATGAAGGCATAATCCCAAATATTTAAAATTCGTACAAAATTAGTGTTGAGTTTAGCTGCATAGTTAAAAAAAGGAAGCAATGAAGACATTCAAGATGAACTCTTTGCATAGTTTCAACATAAAAGACAAAATAATTCTATCTGGTTTACCCAGCAGCTATCCAATGTAATTTAGATGAAGAGGTGTTCTCATTAGCTCATCAGATGTTCTAGCTCACCATTGAGTTCAAGGAGAGATAGGACCATTGCTTGTTTTGCGTAAGATGTATGTATATTTCACATTACATTCTGCAATTATTTCACTAAATGTTTAAAAACAATATGTGAATAATTAAATCTGAGCAAAATATATTGTTTTATAGGAACAAAAATTCTCATCGTGAATAATATAACAGATATACATGTCACCATAAAATTTTCCCTACATAATAGCCAGTATCTAGTCAGATAGTACTTTACCCCACATTAACAACCTTACTGAGGACTTTACTTCACAGTATACATGGACATGAAGAATATATAATTAGCTGTGCTCCAGGTTGGTGTAAATTACCACTTCAATAATGGCCTCACCTTCACTGCTACTGGCACTTAAGCCCACTCTATTTTTATTAATATTTTGTTAACAAATTTAACTTTTAAAGCTTTTTGTTCTCAGATTTAATTATTTCATTCTCCTTTTTTAATTCAGAGTATTTTTTCCTAATACTTGCAATTAAAGTATTTGATTCATCGATTTTGTCAGACAAGAATTGTACAGCTTTTCTGAATTCCTCTATCTGCGACGTATAGTTCTTTATTTCAGTAAACACTTCCCTCTTGAACGAGTCCATTGTCGATATAAGAAACTCCTTAGTAATTGAAGTAGATGATGATTTACTGCTGCTGGTGGAGGAGGTCTCCTTCTTTTGTACACAGGTCTCACATTTCCATTCTTTGCAGGTTCTCGTTTTCACTCCCTCGTTTTCACTCACCTCGTTTTTAACACACATAGTATGAAAATACTGCTCACATCCACCACTACACCTAACAGATGATTTATTTTCTCCGCACACTAAGCCACAAACACCACAATTTAACAACATATTATAAATTATTTGAATTCCAGTATTAAAACGCACGATTACACAAGAAATCACACGCATGGTATCTTATCAGTAGCACAAGCGAAACGATAAGCTGCCTGCACGACGGCTGCAACTGAATGCAAGGTACTGGATCAAGATACCAATAATGGTAAAAACCCCAGGACTATTTTTAGAAAATGTTTTTATATTGATATTTTGTGGAAGCACTGGAACCAAAAAGTTATTGAGATCATATCTGGAACATGTGTTGGATACTACCCAAGGATAGGATTCAAACTGTATATTTATAATTTTTGTTTTGGGCTTATTTCCTTTCCCAGTAAGCTAGGTTTCCAAGACCTAAAAAGTAAAGTTGTCTCCACACAATCCTCACAGTTAGAAACGAAGCGATAAAGCTTGCTTGACTGGTGTGCTTAGTCTAGAAAGAGAAGCCAATGGCGCAGTCTAAAGGGTATGGCACCTATCACAAGATAACCGAGTCAAGCAACATTGAGTATGGCTGCTGCTTGAATGGGTGACAGAATGATCCTGTCCTTGCAAGCAACCCGCCCTGCCTGTCTGGGCACGGACGATGGTTTGGAAGTCACATGTAAACTGTTGATTTCTCGGTTAAGTGTCACAGGGGGCTTCTTAACCCTAGTTTCATCTGGTAAAATAAGGTATTAATTACCTTTTTTTAAGGCTCTCTCAGAGCCTCTATTGGAATAGCCTCCAAATTTGGATTTTTTTTCTATTGTAGCCAGGACCCCCCGAATGGAGGATTTCCTTAAATTATAATGCAATGTCCTTTTCTGGTATCCATTAGTTTCCCTTCAATTATGAAAATGACAACAGACTCTGCAGTATGTAAAATATTGCCATGCTACAATGTCCGTTGTATACTTATGCTGCTCAGTCAATGTAAGGAAATTTTTCTTATAAAGGTCTAAATTTCTCTATGCTCACAAAGTATTTTTGGTGATTCAATGTTTATTGAAATTAAATTAGGATATTCCCATTTATACAAATATAATCTATGTGTAAATGGGAAATATATATATATATTTATTTATTTATTTATTTATGTATATGTAAATGAAACTGTTATAATAGTGTAAAATATTTCTATAGCCTTTTGATGATAAAATAATGATACTTAATTTTTTGTACCATCTAACTTTTTACAGTTGTGAAAAAGTTATACATATGTTTGAAGAACCCATATGATTTAAGCAAAACAAAATTTGCTTACACAACAACAACATAACAGGAACATTCCCAACAAAATGTGAAATCAAGAATAAATTCTAAATTCAAGCTAAATATTCCAGTTCAACACAGCAAACAAACACAGCACATTTTTACGTTCTACATCCAAGACATATACTAAACAAACATTTTTTCAACAAGGTAGACTGGTTAAAATAACTTAGGTTTCTGTTATTTTCAAGCACTAGATCACAATGTCTCCTAAAGCTGTGTATGAAACCGAGTATATTGAACCATACAATGCTTGCAAGAACTGTGTATGTGTAAAACGCCCTGAGAACATAGTGGTAAAAGAGGTTATCAATGAGAACCAATCTATAGAAAGAAAACCTATAGAACAGAAACCTAAGAAAAACTTTTGGCAACAGATATTTGGCGATGGCTGGATCGGGAGGAAAAGGCAGAAAAACAAGTTTATCCACAACACCTCAGAATGTGTTGACAAGAATTGCAAACTGTGTCACCCAAAGAAGAATGCTACTAAGCCTGTTTGTTGTTGTAAGAAGCAAGAGTGTCAAAAAGGTTGTTGTCCAAATTCAAAGTCTATTTGTGGCTGCCAATTTTACTTTAGTCTTGAAAATAGACCAAAAAGATACTGCTGCTCAAGACGTAGAAGTCTAGATTCTGAAAGAATGAAATCTGCAGATGAAGAGATTAGGAAAATTTCTACTTTGTCTGTGCATAGAACGACTTCTGTGTTATCCACCTCTTCTATTGATGACGAATGCAACAGAGACTCTTTGAAGATTGACAACAGATCGTTGCCCCAATCTCACGGACAGGAAGAAAGAAGGTCATTTGATTATACAAATAGACAAAGATCAATGTCCTTAGATAGTAGGAACCGAGAAAGAAGAAGGTCATCAAAAAAAAACAACAATCAGTTTCAAGAATTGAACAGAGCAGAGCAAGATCAAGTTGGTAGTAATCATAAACTGAATGACAATGACAGTAACATTCGTATAGGTGTCACTTTTACGAAAGAACAAATTAAATATTTCAAGCCACATTGTGCAGTCACCTCTATAATGAATGGTGAAGAGTGTGAGATTTTAAATACGGATTTGAAAGATGACTTGGGCAGAAAAGTTAAACTGAAAATTTGTGCTGACCAAGATGCAAAAGATGCGCCTCCACGTCGCGTGGCATCCGTTGTTTTGGATGACTACTACAATATGGGCAAACCAAAGTGTGAAAGTTTCAGCCGTGAGATATCACCCTTGCTGTTGAGGCGGTTAAACTGTGAAAAGACAAATGGACATGAAAATGACACGTTTAGTATCAAAATAAATCAGCCAGAGCAAACTTACAAAAGGTGTTCTGTAAAAGAGAAGAAAATAAATCATCGTGAACGGACTAGTTTGGACAAGAGGGTTTCAGAGATTTTAGAAAAGTTATATGACATAGAAGAAAAGATCAATGTAATTGAGAAGAAAAGTACAGAACAAAGAGACTTTAGAGTGGACAGTGAGGACGGACGGAAGGGTTCTGTTACTGTCCTTGTAAAAAAAGAACCAAGACGTAGCATAGAGGAAAATAAGAACAACACTCATAGCAACAGTTTTTCAAAAGATGACACTGTCATTGAAATAAGACATGTTCAATCCAAAATAGATTCCCCCTTTGAAATTCAATCATCATCAGAATTGTTTGACAAAAGAAAGAGGCAGTCTAATCGAAAAATAATAATTAAAATTCCAAATACTGAGAGGTACACTAACCACTCTGTTACAATACCAAATGATAATAATGATTCCTCATTTTTGCGTAATAGTATGGAGGGGGACCGCTCTCACTGGTGTGACGTATCCAATGATTTAAAAATGAGTGCTCCTAAACTTAGATGTTACTGCTACAATTGCATTGTTAAAAGAAATGTACGCTGCAAGTATTGACGTCTACTGCCCTAAAAACACATAAATAAATCAGATGGACCATACATACTTTGTTGGATGTATTTATTTCTTATTTAAACTAATTGAACTCTCACATTTGTCTTATTTTAATTCTTTGTAATCTACAGCATCATTTCCACAATTAATCAAATATTATAAATGTTTATAAAATGAAATAAACAAAATTAAAAATAATATTATTGTTGTCATGCATTGTCTTATTAAGTTTATTTGAGTAAATTTCATCTGTACAAATTCGGTTAGTTACTACTCAAAATTAGCCATTTTTAAAGTGACAAAAAGGGTTATAGTGGAGACTGAATTTAATGTGCCTTAGGGAAACTTAAATAACAACTTTAAAAATTACAGCAGTTTTAAACTTTTTTTAAACACTAGTAATTCACAAAATTTGTCTGTTTAGCACATTCTCACTCCCCCTCATTGCTCTTTACTCATGCATTTCCTGCATGCAAATCAAACTATTACTATATTGTATAACTCATTCACAACTATGACGTTATTACCTAGTAAAAAAGATTTTTCCAAATTCAAAATATCTTTGAACTTAAATTGATATTCGTTTTTATTGCTATTCAAGCCTTACATAACATTGTGGTAAAATGTTTTGATCTGTATAATATCACGACTTTATTGCATTCATTATGTCGTTTTACATAAATTCAAAAGCCTATTCATAAAAACTTTTACACCAAAAAGAGCAAAGAAGGAACAACCACTGAAACTAAATTCTTAACGTTTTTGTTTACTCTTGTTTTCCCTCTTCATTTTTTGAGCCAGCTGGATGTCATGTATTATAACACAAATTCCTCCATAGTGTTTGATGAGCTGCAAGAGGTGCCTATGTAATTTGCACAAATAAATTATAATGCTATCGTTTATGTCATAAACCAAAAAACGAACTTGTACTTTGTATGATTATTTAAAATAATAGTTAAAATAAAATAATTCATTGATTTAACTTTTTTTTAATTCCCAGTAATTAATGATTTGCATTTATAAACAACTATCAGTTACATGGGGCTATGCATGCAATTGCATAGGCTTTGCACGTTTATGACCACTTCTGGTTTGAGTTAATTATATTTCTGACGCCATTGTTGAGCTTACCATATTGTCATGATAAAGAAATTACCTCAAAAAGTGTATATTTATGGTCATTGTAATTTATTCAGGTCTTAGTATTTTTTTGTGACATAGTTGATTTTGCCTTGTTTCTATGATACGGTATACAAATACGGTATGTACAAAAGTGTGTATTTACGGAAAATGTTTGCACAGAAATGTTGATTAGATTTAATAGGCTCTTTCAATCTATAATATTACGTAAAAATCCTATTTACCTGATTTTGTATGCTGTAAGTATGCTATTTGGGACAGAGATGAAGTACAGCCATTCTTGAGTTATAGATGCTGTAACTAACCCAACTTTGTTTTATGTATATAGATATATTAATAATGAACATCAAAGTCTGGTTCAAACCGGTCAAAACATTGCATACACAATTAACTTCTTGAAATGTTTTGGCCTCACCTTGGAGAGTCATCATCAGTCAACAGATGTTAAAACGAACATCTTTATAGATTGTTTTATTTACCAACCTGATTTAATTAAAACTGTATAGAAGCAATATAAAATTGTTCACAATCTTTATATACATAGTTTTTGTGTGCGTGTGTATGTCACTGAAATCCTCCTAAATGACTGGACAGATTTTGAAGAAATTTTTTGTATGTGTTGAAGGGGATTTGAGAATGGTTTAGGTTCACAATTTGGTCCAATTTAAATTTGCTTATTTAATTAACGTTTTATTTATAAATTTTTGTTGATTTTGGAATGTTTTACAATGCATCCATCAGACTGCGCTACAACACGTAATACAATGTGAACTGATACTTAACAGCTTTTAACACTTTCAGCTGAAGTTCATAAAACAGGCAGAAACATCTGTTTACATTTAAATTTTAGAAAATATTAAATTATTGTAAAGTGCTTGATCAGTAGTGTAATGCAGATTGCAAAGACCATTATCTAATTTTAAATTTAATTTTAAATCTAATTTTAAGACTATTTTTATCTAATTCTAAATTTAAATTGCACCAATGATTAGTAAACCATCTAATTCAATGGAAATATAATTTAAACACTGTTATAAAAAGTATCTTATTGTAAAAATCTGTGAATGTTTGCTCATAAGAATCTAATCTGGTTAGCTCCCTTGACATTATGTATGGCATTTTTACTGTAGTTTAAGAAAAGCAAATGTTAACATACTCTTCCCCTTATACCAGAAGCATATGCCCTTATACATATTTCTTGATCAGTGAAAACGTCAAAACAATTCAGCACCAGATATTAATCTAAGTTGGATTCCAAAACCAACATATGTAATCATTTTCTTTGTTGGTGGAAGAGCATTATTCAATTGTGGAACCGTAAATAAATTAGACAGAGAGTGAATTTAAACAACCAGAACAGACTCATATTGACTGCAGAGACGTTTTAGTTGTACAATATACTTTCATGATTGAGACAAAAATGTAACTATAACACTTGAAATGTCTTAGACTGGAGGTAGATTACAAGTGCTAGTAATATACGCTTTTTAACCCAATGAGATCTTGAAAACATGTATGTATGTTGAACATAATAAATTAGACCGGAAGTGAATTTAATCAGACGGACCTGACTCTTTTGGCCTAAAATGGTTCAATTGTTACTCAAATTGTCAGAGTAATTTAATAAATTATCATGGAATGTTGAAGGAAAATTCAAATAAAAACTTAAATCTAAAATGGATCAGAAAGATTGGAATAGTTTTGAGTAATTATTTTATCTCAGGAGTGTTTAAAATTTCATAGAAAAATCATTCATGAATATAATGCCCTGTTTTCAACAGGAAATTGCGTGGGAAGCCGCGGGTAACTACTAGTTAATTTATATATCTCGACAATGAATTCAATATATTGCAAAAATAACGTGTTTTATTAGAAACCTTAAATGATTTAAAGCAATAAATGCTCAAAAATATGTTCAGTGTCTCAGAAGGTATTTAAGATTGACATGTATTCACATCTTTTAGTAATATACATATTTAGCTTCAGTCGCTGAAGCATTGGATTATCAATTAATTTCAACAAAGCTTTTTAGAATGAAAAATTTCAGGTCGAAATCTGGGAATGTACATGAAATCAGCTTTTCTCTCGACTGTACCAGGAGAGATATTTAATCTTTTGTAATCATTTTCTCACATGTTACAAATACAACCCAAATGTCAGTTTAAAAATTTGGTTGTACTTGTAAACACAATCCATCAGACATCTCTACAAATAAAACAGTAACCCTACCCTAAAAATGTGACACCTCTCTTTTATAAGTATTATAATAATTGTGAAATATCAATACAAAATATAAGATATTATGTTCAGGCTTTTAAAATGGAAAATGTACATGGTTGAATGGAAATTAAAACAAGCTTGCTATGTATTCAAACACTCATGAAAATAATCATCCATATTATGAATATTGTTGTTCATCAGTAATATATCATAGACATTTTTATGACTCGGATTGTTACGAACCTTGCAGTGTGTACCCTCTGCGCAATAACTGTGCACATGCTGGGCTTCAATCAGAAACCGTCTTGATACCACAACATGTTCCAAGGATCTACTACAGGCCAATTTCAAAAAGATTATCTAGTGTTGTAAAGCCAAAGAGAAATTTTTGGCAACAATTGTTCGGTGATAGGAAAAAGTGCAGATGCAGACCTGTCTGTGGAGCTTGTTTGGTGAGAGATTGTTTTGATTGTTCACCACGTTTTATGAGTCCTCACAGACCTGTTTGTTGGTGCAAGTACACAACTGATGAAAGAGAATTCTGTCCAACCTCAAAACCCGTGGCTAGTTGCCAATATGACCATGGTATTGAAAAAGATTCAAGAAAATGCAACAGTTCAAAAAATGATTGTCTTGAAGCTAAAAGGATTTGTCGGGCAGATGAGAATAGAAAATTAAAATGCCAAAGAAATAATAGTCCAGAATCTAACAGCAACAATCAAACACATGAAAAACCAAAGTTCCAAATCCCAAGAAATATTAATGCAGAATCTAATAGTAATAGTCCAACACATGAAGAGCAAAAATTCAAGATCCCAAGAAATAATAGTCCAGAAGCTAAAAGAACTAGTCTGAAAGATGAAAAGTGCCCAGTTATCAATACACAGAAGACTAGCATTGATAAACAATATAATAATAATAATGTATCTCCTTCTTATGAAAAAGAGGAAAGAATGATAATGGAACTCCTATCTGATACTGGAATATCCCAACAGGAAAATAAAAGAAGTAAAAGGGATTCAGAAGCATTCACTTACAAAAAAGACACATTTAAAGAAAAGTTGGCATCTAAAAGCCGAGCTGTTCAGACTAAATCTACCATCACAGTTGATAGAGGCATACAGTTTGATATGAAGAACCAGAGTAAATACAAGGAAAATATGATTACACCAGAAAAAAGTATGAAATCTAATGATGAAGCACACAATATTTCAAGTGATGGGGACATTTGTATAGGTGTTACTTTCACAAAAGAACAAATACAATACTGCAAACCACAAGGCGGGATAAACTGTTTTTCAAAATCAGATGAAAGCAGTGGTTCAGGACAGGTGAAGTTAAAGGTTGGTTGTGGTTCATGTGATTACAGTCTACAGAGTATTGACAATCCAGAATCAGGAAGATTTAACCATCAAAAATCACCTCTGTTACTGAAAAGGAAGAATCAAGAGAAAGGAACTCCTAAGTACGAGCAGGATTATAAGATGAGATCATTTCCAAGAGAACATTCCCAGGACCTTGAAGAAAGGAGACTTCATAGGACAGTATCAGAGATAATCAAAAAGCTCCATAAAATTGAGGATAAATTAAGTGTCCTTGAGAAGGAAGGGACTGAATGTGATGGTTCAAAATTACACTTAGGTGGGCAAAAGAGTTCTGTGTCTGTTTACCTAAAAGAACCAAAAAACAGAAACGGATCAAATGGAAATAACCACTCTAAAAACAAAAAGTTAACAAGCAAAACGACTATAATTGAGATAAGGCATGCAAGGTCTAAATCATGTTCCTATGAGAAAAACCCTCCATACATTACACAACGTAGATCATTATCATTAGGTCGGTTTGAAGAAATAAACGGATCTAAACCAAAAGTAATAATTAAGATAGCAAAGCCCAGAAATAGTCATACCCACAGCAATACTTCTAGATACAATTATAACAACTCTGTAGATACAGACACTGAGGTGGGATGTAGTTCTTGGTACGATGTGTTAGATACTTTAAAGCTAGAATCTGTCCAAACTAAATGTAATTGTTTAAAATGTTTAACTAAACGAAATAAAAATCTGTAGTACAAATTTAATTATTTTATATAACAAATTAATATTAAATGTATATTAATTTATTGTTTTACGATTTTTTTATTATTATAACAAACCTTTGGTATTTTACATTATTTAAAAGGTCAGCATTTGTGGTACATTTCTGCATTTTCACTTGCTTACTTGCTAAGATTTTGGATTATTATATTTATTAATTTATACTGTAGTTTCTGATAACAATATTATTAGGTAAATCTATCATTTCCATTGGCCACAGGGTTTCAGAAAACATTAAGGTAAGAATACAATTCAGGTTAATGATTCATCTCAGATCTTTCGTGAATGTTAATCCTCACATGAGCAGATAAGGCACTTAGATCCTCAAAGTAATATTTCTCTGAGTTTGCGATTCAAGATGAAGCCCATGTTGTTCACAACAATCTAACAACTTGCCTACAGCAGTTACCTTTCGGCACAGAGTGCTATGTTCAGTGTCACTGAGTATAGACCAGCAGTGAAGGTTTTAACCAAAGTACCACTAATGATAATATTGTCCATGCTCTTTTCCTGACCTAGAAATTTGCCTCCTCACTCTCTTGATGCTACATAATGAATGAGGTGTTGTAAGAAGAATCTTATGATGCCAAGTGTTTGTATGTACTATTCAATTCAATTCAAAACTTCTTTATTCATAAGACAGTACAGGTATTGTACATAGAATAGTGTCAAAATTATTGTGTCACATATTGTACAGATTTATAGAGTAATACAAAATATAGTGCTAGTTATCTAATATAAAAGTTCATTAACTATGGCAGCTGGATATGGTTGATGGAAGAAAATGTTAATAGTTGGATGGTTTGTGCCAAAATAACTTTTGAGGTAGTTCAGGAACAGATCAAGCTGCTGGATCACAGAGAAATAAAATTATCTGCATGCTGTGATAGCTTTTCTTAAGTCTCAAAGGAATACATTGGCTTCATATTATTTTCTTAAAAAAAAATCAAGGGTTTATGATGAGTTTAATTCCTGAAAATTTTTATCAGACACTACAGAAAAAAAAATTAAAACACTGTGATTTAAGAATTAGATGTCATAAGATAAAAAATAAAGGCTCTACATTTAGGATGATTATGTAAAGTAGGAATATTATGTATAGTCTCATTTCATCCTTTGGCTCAATTACCTCATTTTTGTTTTTTCCAGCTGAAGATTTTGTAGTTCTTTTGGCTCTTTTAATCTTGGAACAAGACCCATTCAACTTCATGGTTCTGGGTAAGAGACAATACTAGTGTTTTATATATAAAGATATATATATATATATATATATATATATATATATATTGTAAATATAATAATTTTATATGTATATACAAAAAAATAAAAGTAAAAGACTTCTTACAAAAGTTCATATTAAAGGATTGTACAGTCTTTTTTCTTTTATTCTTATAAGAAGCCTCTGCACATTTATTTTTTTTCCATACAATATATATATATATATATATATATATATATATATATATATATATATATATATATATAGGCGGAGTCAGTACTTTTTGTTTATAAACCTTTGTTATTTATTTATATATATATATATAGTGTTAACAAAGGTTTATAAACAAAAAGTACTTGCTCCGCTAAGTTACTAGATACTCAATCCTGGATTCACTCAACGGCTACAATACTACATGACACCGTTGAGCTCTTACATTTTGTACACAAATTTTAATGGATATTTAATGTTCATTAACTTTGTATACATTGCGATAACCTAATTTAATGTTAATAAAGACAAAATTACACTTTTCCACTAACTCACCTAAGGAGTATACCTACCAGTAATGTTACAAATTATAACAATACACTGATATTTCACCAATACCATTATCTCCTCAGAATAGACGAGAGAGAAAAGAGTCAACATATAAAGTGAATTCCCTAGCCGCAGTAGGCAGAGCAACTTGGAGAAATACTAGTTCTTAATTGTAGCAACATTTCTAGATCAAGATGCCGATACAACATAATTCAGTTAAGGTGCAAAGGTTTGATTCAGCTGAATGATTTTAGCTCCAGTTTACCTTCCTTTTAGAAACATGAACTCCTGGTATCTGGAGTCATTTTCATCTGAAGAAATCTAATAAGTCGAAAATGCTTCAAATTAATTCTATGCATTATTTTTTTGCTAGTTACACTATATTTTTGTAATTAAGGTGTCTCTGATGAAATGATACGAAGAGTTTGTTTTGAGCTTCTTCATCTCCGCCTATTTTTTTGGGGTATCTTCAGATAAACATAACTCCAGATACTAGAAGTGAAGTCTGCGACATCATCAAATTTCATATTACAAGAATCATATTAATTTTATATTAATTTATTTTTTAACTGATTTCGATTTAGCTTACCTTATCATTTAGATGGAACTTCATTGCTCTATTTAAAAACTGTTGAACGAACCACCTAAAAAAATACCATAACAGATTTAAATAGTGTAAAGTACATATAAAATCAGTACTACTCAAGTACTACCCATTGTACTACCTCAAGCTATTAAGTTCTTGGAAAGTATTTTTAAAACAAAATTTTTATGACAAATTGTATTTAACCCTTTCAGTGCCAGACATTTTTGTAGGTGACGTTGCAAAAGTTACCAATTTGTACGCCCTATGCTGTTTCAAGAAGAGCCAGACCAAATTTTCCTGTTTTACAGCCACCCATATTAAATGTTATGACTTTATTACTTTTGGACTAAATCACTTATTTTGTATTAATTTATTTAATAAACATATACATTAAACTAAGAACCTGTTTAATTGTGAATACATTAAAAAATTATACATCAGCAATAAAATATACTTACATTGAATTATTTACTTGTTTTTCATTTTAATTTAAGAAATCTAGTTCAAATATTCATCACATAGTAGGTGGTGTTATAGTTCTCACTCACATACATACGAGTATATTATGGTACATAAATTCAATAAACTACCTTGAAAAATAAACTCTTTATTCTCGATTGTAAGAAAAAAGTCTGCAATATATCACAATTTGAGTAGTATTTAGTCTTTTTGGTGAGTATACTGTTCAAACAAATGGTATAAAGTGTATTCTAAAATTAATAATAATTATTAAAAAAAAGAACAGTAATATTGCAAACATAAGACTTTATTTTGTTTTCTGTGATGTTTTTTACAGACATTGGCTCTTCTTGTACACTTTTCAAAAATGCCCATAAGAACAGATGTTGGTAACAAAAAGGTTTATTAGAACTAATGAAAACATTTATTTTGTGTAAATAAATATCATAATTTGGTAGTACTGCCATTTAATTTTTTATATCAATGCATAAATAGAAAGAAATATATTTGAAAGCAATAATTCAGATAATTAGTCTGTCATTTCGATTTTAAAAACATTGTATTGTACTCAAAAGCCCTCTTACTCCATATTTTCTATGCAAAAACTATAACATATTCACAGCCCTCCTACTTCATAGTTTCTGAGCAAAAAATTTCATTGTTAGAAAGCGAAACAAATTATTTTACTTCACAGGGTTTAGAATTGTCAAGTTTGCAAACTTCATAAAATTTTTTTATTGTTTTAAGGGGTGATAGGTTGTGTACGGTTTTCCATTTTTATAATATTGAAGGGCCATTCATATTTTTCAAACATACTAACTATCGATTTGTACCATAATAGCAAAAGGTACAACACACACCACCTGTATAATTGACAAACCTTACTCAATTTAAGTAACTATATGATATTATCAGATACAATTACAATGTACAATTGCACTTTGTTTGTGTAAAAAAATCTATATCTATGTATCAGTATGATTACACACGTAATTGTTAACAGATATTTAAAAAATTGACATGGACGTTCTACACTGGTAATGTTAACTTCATTGTTTGCGACTGAAGTGCAGAAACCTTGAACCGAAACATTTTCCTCTCAACTACTCTAGATACCTTAAGATTGCAGAGATTTTAACCAAAACTGGCACAACTTTAGAATACAAGTTACAAGATGACAGTTTGTGGCCACAACATGAGCCAAGGGATTAGACTCTAGAGCCAAAACTGTTTTCATATTACTACCTTGAAAACAGTGGCGTATTTAGAGGGAGGTTATAGGGGCTGTAGCCCGGGGCGGCAAAGGTTTTAATAAACATATGGAAACAATTCAATTGAGAACATTTGAAAATGAAGGACACATATGTCAAGGCCGGTGTACTGCACTGTCCTATACAAAATATTAGAAAGTAGACTGTCCACTGTAGCCTGTACTGTATAGGGCGGCAGAAGTATTGTAGGTTTTCGTTGATATACTGTTACAGAAAAACAACTTAAACCTAAAAATCTATCACACATTGGTCAGCGAGAGATGACACTTGCAGGTATTAAATGAAGATTGGAAAAAAGTAATAGAAACACTCAAAATTATTTTCAATGGCGAAATAGAAAAGGCAACCACATGAATTGAAACTGGATCAAAGATTGGAAACTGCATTTTTATCAATTCTGTAGGGAGATCTACTCAACAGATTTAATATTACTAGTAAAAAGCTGCCATCATCTGAAACTGACTTGTCAACAGTAGCACTAATGTATGGATCATTATCAGAGTAAATTAGTAGCATAAGAAAAAAGTTTGATATTTGCTCTGCTAAAGTCGGAAATATGTATGTATGAAAATGAAAAAAAAAAAAAAAAAAAAAAAAAAAAAAAAAAAAAAAAAAAAAAAAAAAACCTAAGCTTCAACCTGATGAGACTGGAGAAGGTGAAAAAACACTTCTTGGCAGAGAGTATTTTAAAATAAACGCTTTTTATATAATATTAGACACCATATCTAATGAAATGGAGAAGAGAAAAGCAGTATATGATGAGCTGAGCTCGAACTTTGGAATTCTCACCTTTAGCGAAAAAGAAAAACCTGACAAAGAGACACTAACTGACAAATGTAAAAATGTGCAGTTTTTATAACTCAGCAGAAGATATTGCTATAGAAGGTCTAAATTTATTTTGTTTCTTAAAGGAACTTAAAGAGAAAGAATGTCTTAAAAGTATTTTAAATCTTTATAAAATATATTGTTCGATGTACTCTATGTTAGATTTATTTTTTGTTCTGTCAAAACGGTCAGATACAAAAGACACAAAACATTCCAGTGAAGTTTGATTGTTAAATAAGGCATTCTGAAAACCGAGTGGAAAGGTATTATAGCATTAGTTGTAACTAGCACCAAATAAATACTGCTTAAGTACAGCACAAACCTTCTTCCATTATGTAATAGATATAATATGAGTAATCTAATGTTTCCACATTATCTGCTATTCTGGAAATTCTAGACTGGTATGTACTTGAATCCCTATGGATTTATTTACATGTATTTTTACACAACAAAATTAAATTATTTTTTAGAGAATTTTTATGCAGGGTTGGTTTATGCAATCCTCACCCGCTAAATGGGTCATATAAATTATGTAAATTAAATGAAAATTACTATAGCCAATAAGGGCTGTAATTAATTATAATTAATAGTGCATACCTATTTATTTATTTTTAACATATAGCCTACTTAATAATAATTGCACTATTGGACCAAAAACATTTTTTTTTTTTCATTTAAAATCATAATTTATATGATACAAATATTTGTACAGATTAAACTATAAGAAAAACCAAGAGCTTCTCTGAGATATTCATAAATTAGATTTGCATGCTTAATCCTATTGCAGTCAGACCATTTCTATAATAATTTATATCACAGTGCAATTAAATCCAACCAAAAGTTTAAACTGAATCTTTTATAAACACAGAAAAAGAAAAATGTATTTTGTGTAATTTTATTATGCTTTTAGGAGTCATAAATTTGTTACAGTGTAATCAAAATCATTTAAGCGGCTTAGAAAGAAAAATCATTCTTTCAATTGCAAAAGCATGCTGACAAATAAGTTAATGAAAACTAAAATTCATATTTTTTTTATCTACCACATTACATTCTGCAATAAAACCAAGGGAGTCACGAGATGAAGAGAGTGAATTACAAATCACAAGTTTATGTTGATATTAAATCTTTAAAAAAAATACTTATGCAATATTAATTTGAATTATTAAACAATATATTAGGTATTGAAGACTCTTTGAGCAACTGGATAATTAAAAATATTAGATAGTAAAACAGCACTTTTATAATATTATTTTTTTATACGAGCCCTTTGCAAACCAAAGGTTTTATCATCAGGTGACTCCACAAATAAATATTTACATTATTTTTTTACAAATAGTATTAAAATACCATATGGTGTAGTAGGAAAATACAAAAATTAGAATATATTTCAGCTAGTATAAAAATTAGAAATGACTACGGTTTAAATTTGGAAGAAAGTAGAACGGAACTTCAATAAGGCCTTCTTCATTATTAATGCTTTTTCTTTATTTCTATTTATGTTAAGTGACTCCCAAGCATTTCAGTTCATTAGTTTTGTTACTTCTTTTATTAGTTTTAGATTTTTCTATTTGATATTTTGTGTCCTGATTGTATTGAAAATGTGTTTTAATGTATACTAATATTAGGTGTCATTAGTAATAATGTATTATTAGGTAATATTGTATAAAGTATGACTCAGTAAAGCCCACAAATATACTGTACCTTGTATCCACAACCACAGGGAACTGCACTGGATGCCTTCCTCTTTCTGCACTGAACCAGTAAGGAATGAGCCAGGATAGCTATATCAGAACTGCTGCTAGCAACTATGTGACTCCACTGATTATGCTGGTCTAGTGGCATGCCCCCTAATCTGTTGTTTATAAATACTCTAATTCTAGATAGCTTACCTGGATAAGTTCACTGACGTTTGTAGTCAACCCATATTCAGTCTGATAAAATTCTCTAATAAAAGTATAATTCCACTTGTAGTATTTGACATTGCACTTCTCATTAATTACAGGAGGGAAGGGGAGTCATGCATCTAATCCTGACACTTCAGATTCTATATTTGGGGGTAGACATAACTCTTAGAACTCTTCCTTTTTTTAAAAAGAATGTATTGAGGACATTAGAAATAAAATTAGACACCAATTAAATCTGACATTCATTGCCTGCATGGTTCATATACCTTGCATATGTTAAATTTACGACTTTTAATTACAGCTAGAACCAGATTCAAAGGTATTCTCAGAGACAACTGTCATTTGTATAAGGTCCGGGTTTATATACAGATCCAACTGTAATTTGAGTGTCTATGACCTTGTGAGGTAAATATACCAAAACAACACATTTTCATGCTGAATAAGTATTAGTCTCTCTGTTCCAAAGATTTACAAAATAGTTTTAAGTGCCTTTTTTATACTGTGGAAGTGGAAGTGACGCGTCTTCCAAAAAAGTTCATAAGTTTTCTCAGAAGCAGTTGGGATTGGGAAGCAAGAAAATAAGTAAATTGAGGCTCATCTCTAAGGCATATTTTTGTTTGTAGGTCAGAACATAAAGGATAGAAGACCCTTGGGGTGAGAATGATGAGGAAAGAGTTGTGGCTACATACAAGTACTTTAACCCTGCATACCAGGTCTCCAGTCCTGGATCACTTTCTCTTCTTTTCTGATGGGTCATCTATCATTAAGGGATGATCTACCTAGCACTTGGGGTGAGAGTGGTGAGGAAAGAGTTGTGGCAACATACAAGTACTTTAATCCTTCATACCAGTTCTCCAGTCCTGGACCACTTTCTCTTCTTCTCTGATGGGCCATCTATTATCAAGGTATGATCTACCAAGACCTTGGGGTGAGAATGATGAGGAAAGAGTTGTGGCTACATACAAGTACTTTAAACCTGCAAACCAGGTCTCCAGTCCTGGATCACTTTCTCTTCTTTTCTGATGGGTCATCTATCATTAAGGGATGATCTACCTAGCACTTGGGGTGAGAGTGGTGAGGAAAGAGTTGTGGCAACATACAAGTACTTTAATCCTTCATACCAGTTCTCCAGTCCTGGACCACTTTCTCTTCTTCTCTGATGGGCCATCTATTATCAAGGTATGATCTACCAAGACCTTGGGGTGAGAGTGGTGAGGAGAGAGTTGTGGCCACATATAAGTACTTTAACCCTTCATGCCAGGTCTCCAGTCCTGGACCACTTTCTCTTCTTCTCTGATGAGCCATCTATCATCAAGGAGTGATCTACCATTTCAGACCTTGTAAACCTTCTTTGTCATCATTTGAAGTTGTATAGTATCATATATGAGCTGGTAAATAAATGTTGATCAAGGAACTCTTGTATACATCAAATATCAGGATAGTTTAATATCATAACTTCCATAGATTGAAAATTGTGTATACAATATACACATGGGCATATATAGGGCGAGGGGGGTGTTTAAGGAGCCCAAACACTCTCAAAATTTTGAAACAGTGATATTAAAATAACAAACTAGTTTGACTTTCTCCCTCATCATACAGAAGGAAGTACTAGCTGTATAAGATTTAAAGAAATTATATTTTGGACTTAAATATTAATTTTCACTTGAAACTCCCTAGTTGAATAAGTAGGTTTCTCAAAACGTAACACTTGCATGTGTAGGTATGAATAAAGGAACAGACCGAATTTGACCATATTTACAATATGGGCTTGGTGTTTAAAATCCTAGTAGGTATGAATGTATGAATTTATGAATATATGAAGGTATGTAGGTATGAATAAAGGAACAGACCGAATTTGACCATATTTACAATATGGGCTTGGTGTTTAAAATCCTAGTATTGTTTCACATTTTTAGGAATATTAAATATTATTTTTAGTTTGAATATAATATTAATTTGAAATATTTTGTTCCTCAATCAGTTAAAAATATAAGTTAAAAAAAACTGCTTTAACAACATTTATTTATTGCATGTTTATTCTTACATTTAATACATGTTGGATGGCAAAAACTTCAAATCACTATTTCCTATTATATACCTTCTTAAAACATTCTGGTTCAATATGTAACTTATGAAATATTGAGTTTTGGATTATGCAATTAAGACTGTGATTGAGATCATATGAATATTCAGACATTGATTAAATTAAGTATACAAGTCTAATTCATAAATATATACCTGAGATTCCAAAAGTATATGAAGGAAGAGTTTGTAGCTTATTAAAAGAAACAGGTTCAATAATGTCACATTTGAAGGAAGACATATTTTTGGAAAGGATGAGATATTAATATAATTTACTATTTCAGTTTGATACTCAAGCATGTACATTCCAAATAAAGAAATATACTAGATTTGTTCAACACTGGAAAGTTCATGAATGTTAGTTGAATAGTAGCACAAGAACGTAGCCAGGAAAAGATTTTGGGAGGTCCAAACAGTTGATATTTTTCTGTAGTGGACATAGGAGTAAGGCCCCATTTTGTTTCTTAAAAGGTTCTTGACCCATTTCTCTGTTGAGAATTTCTTGAATGAACATTGGAGGGGGAGGAGTCAGACTCCCTGGACCCTCTCGCTGGCTACGTCCTTGTAGTAATGAATAAAATGGGGGTTTACGCAGTGTAACAAATATTTTTACCAATATTAATTAAATTTGGTGAGAATTGAAATTATTTCTAGTAAATGTTATCAATTCAAGTTTGAAAAATATTAAACTTCATCTAGATTACACTTTTGTAGTCTTGATGTCTCTGATGTCAAAATGATGCATAGTTCATTTTCAGCCTCTTCGTCACCAACATGTTTGCATCTCATCAGATTCCAGGAGTCAAGTCTGTGAAAGTTACAGATGTCATATGCTGCACTTAGCGTAATAAATTGAAATGGAGCTGAAATGAACATTCAAAGTGAATAAAACCTTCACATGATAGCTTTAATAGATCCATTACTACAATAATAATTTGTTTATTTTTAATTGCATCATGTGTATGGTCATGAGCGTGTCTAGGGTCGGTGGCACTTAGCGTAGCTAAGCGCGCATCCCCCACCAACATTTGATAAAAAGTAAATATAATGAAAGTATTATCACTTCTACTTAATCACATTATAACAATACAATATTTATTAAGAAACATATTTTTATTGCAATTCCGTATTATAACGCCATGGCAATGGAGCAGTGTAGCGAATACGGCGGTTATCGCAAGATAACCGAACCAAGCAACGTCGAGCGTGGTTGCTGCTTGGACGGGTGACCGCTGAGCGATCCTGTCTTCGCAAGCGGTCCACCTGAGTGAGGGGTTAGGAATTCACCTGTAAAGCACGGTGCCCACTGCGGCCTACCTTCGCCCACTGCGACCGGCACGGTCCAGCTTTTCCCGGCGCCCACTGCGACCGGCCCGGCCCAGCTCATCCCGGCGCCCACTGCGACCGGCCCGGACCGGCCTTTTATACTCTGTCAAAATGCATACTTCGACTTCACAAAAAGGCCGGGCCGGTTGCAGTGGGCGCCGTGGTTAACTCTGAGTTTTCCGGTCTGCCTCCGCGCATTAAAAGATGTACACCCCCACTACGACCGGCCCGGCCCGGTCCGGTCAGCCCTATCTACGTTAACGCCGTAATATCTACTCCATTATCAAAGTTTTTAAACATTTTAGCATTTCAAGAGTAGTAGTGTACTGCAAATATGAATGACAATAATATTAATTATATTTTACTGTATATCGCATCGGTGACAAACTCAGACCAAATTGTATATATATATATATATATATATATATATATATATACAATAAATATATAATTTTTATAGGTTTTATATATATATATAACCTATAAAAATTATTTATTTATTTTAAAACTCCCTATTATTGTAATTGTCGTGTGACATAATTACCTTAAAATAGATTTTATACTCAACTCGTATTCCATTTAACTTATAGTGAACTTCCTTAGAATCTAGTTCCATACAATATCCAAACTCTTAATAAAAATAACGAATTAGTATGTTAATTTCTTTAATAATAAAAAATCACTTTAAACGTCAATTTAAAAAATCAATTTTTAGTTTTTCATCAGTTCAATACAGTTTGACTGCTTTTCAGACCAATACCAGCACTGTAGAGGGAAGAGGCCTAAAAATAAGAGAAATATATCTCTCTTTGTAGCCTACTGTTAACAATACGAGTAGTTTCGAATTCTTATTGTCAGTATTTTCGATGTAGTGTGATTATAACAACACGTTAATTTAAAGCCTATAAAACATATCCAAGTGTGCATATTTTTAAAACAACTTTCATTTTAGTTTGCATAATTTACTAATTAATATAAATAAAATCTCTTTACAACACCAACAAGGTTAAGCACCCCCCAACCTCGGGTCACTGTGATATACTTTGCGTTCACTCCCTAGCAAACAAACAGCATCCTCGCCGGGAGGGCGGAGTTCCAATGAACCGATGTTCACAATTTATAAGCAAACAGACATACAGAGGCGCACCAACGGGAGGACTAACAGGATCTGCCCCCCATCCAAGAGCATATTATTTCAAAATAAAGGATCAACTAATAGTCTGTTTTCGACTAAAAATAAATTGTATGGTGGAACTTTGAAATCAATCATAATTATATATATATATATATATATATATATATATATATATATATATATATATATATATAAATTCAAAATGTACAACCATTTTAATTTACAAAATACACAACACTGCACGTATAATAATTAAATTTTGTCCAACATGCTTAATATTTGAATTTCACCGTCACGCAGCACCTAAGAAAGTGAGGTTAGTTTTTACTATTTCTTGTGGCTTCTATCTGTAGGCGTACCTGGTGCTTTCACTAACCGAGTACAAAGTGTGGTACATGTCCAGCACAAAATTTACTCGTGCTGATTTACGAGTAGAAGCACACGTTACAGAGTATTCCTAAAGTATGTCCCAGTACAAAATGTACGCGCACTGATTTACGAGTAGAAGCACACGTAACAGAGTATTCCTAAAGTGGTACAGGTGGTACGTGTCCCAGTACAAAATGTACGCGCACTGATTTACGAGTAGAAGCACACGTAACAGAATACTCCCAAAGTGGTACAGGTGGTACATGTCCCAGTACAAAATGTACGCGCACTGATTTACGAGTAGAAGCACACGTTACAGAGTATTCCTAAAGTGGTACAGTATGTCCCAGTACAAAATGTACGCGCACTGATTTACGAGTAGAAGCACACGTAACAGAGTATTCCTAAAGTGGTACAGGTGGTACGTGTCCCAGTACAAAATGTACGCGCACTGATTTACGAGTAGAAGCACACGTAACAGAATACTCCCAAAGTGGTACAGGTGGTACATGTCCCAGTACAAAATGTACGCGCACTGATTTACGAGTAGAAGCACACGTAACAGAATACTCCCAAAGTGGTACAGGTGGTACATGTCCCAGTACAAAATGTACGCGCACTGATTTACGAGTAGAAGCACACGTAACAGAGTATTCTTAAAGTGGTACAGGTGGTACGTGTCCCCAGTACAAAATGTACGCGCACTGATTTACGAGTAGAGGCACACGAAACAGAATACTCCCAAAGTGGTACACGTGGTACATGTCCCAGTACAAAATGTACGCGCACTGATTTACGAGTAGAAGCACACGTAACAGAGTATACTTAAAGTGGTACAGGTGGTACGTGTCTCAGTACAAAATTTACTCGTACTGATTTACGAGTAGAAGCACACGTTAACAGAGTATTCCTAAAGTGGTACAGGTGGTACATGTCCCAGTACAAAATGTACGCGCACTGATTTACGAGTAGAAGCACACGTAACAGAATACT
This sequence comes from Homalodisca vitripennis, assembly GCF_021130785.1. Taxonomy (NCBI): domain Eukaryota; kingdom Metazoa; phylum Arthropoda; class Insecta; order Hemiptera; family Cicadellidae; genus Homalodisca; species Homalodisca vitripennis. The sequence continues at coordinate 47,815,942 of NC_060211.1, read as the reverse complement.
CCCAAAGTGGTACAGGTGGTACATGTCCCAGTACAAAATTTACGCGCTGATTTACGAGTAGAAGCACACGTAACAGAGTACTCCTAAAGTGATACAGGTGGTACATGACCCACTACTATTACTGCTAAACCCAGGAACGACGGTAACCAAGCATGAGTTAGTACTTGTTTAAAATCGTACGTTACAGAGTACTCCTAAAATTGTACAGCTACTACATGTTCCAGTTACTTGTACTGGAACACAACAACAAGTGACTAGTAAGTAAGTAGTTGTTGTTGTTCGAGTCCGAGTACTTTGTACCAAGAACGGCGATAAACGGGTAAAGGTTCTGTACCGTAAAAGTACCTGAAGTAATAACCTGTACCGGCTACTTTCGGTTTCCGGTAACTTGTATTCTCGGGACAGACGAGTACTTTTGCAGTAGCCCCGACTTGATCACTTATCACAGTAGTGAGTGATTTGCCGAGCTCTGAGCAGTTCTGTACTGTTGTTAGTTTGTTGTCATTCGTTGTCACTACGAGGTAACACCGTCTGGGCAGTCTGGCGATTACCGCGTTAAAATGAAGAATTTTTTACCTAATATTTCGAAATTCTCTATTGATTTGGAGGTTTTTCATACCCCCGACTCCTTGGTGTTCCGGACAACCCCAGAAAATTTCTGGGTGCGCCAGTACATACATTACCACATAAATCCAAAAACGTAGCCAGGGAAAACTTTGGGGGAGGGGGGTCCAGACAACTGATATTTTTCCGTAGTGGGCAGATAGTAATGCCCCAATTTGTTCCTTGAAAATTTCTTGACCCGTATCTTTGTTGAGAAGGATCTTTCAGCAGTACATGTCAGTAATACCAAATCATGTAAATAATAATAACAGATTTAAATAATAATAATCGTTTAATAAAAAAGTCTTTGAAAAAATTGATAATTTGGGGGTCCGTACCCCTTGGATCCCTTCGGTGGCTACGTCCTTGGAGGCTGACACAAACCGAGTTCACTTTCGTCTGCAAATCCATCCAGTGCAAACTGCATTATCCAGTGACAAACATCTATTGATTTTAAATTGGCAGAAGACATTTAATCCATTTCAAGAACCCTTATCATGAAAATTTGCAAACACTTGTATAAGTACATATGAGTGTTTATCATTCCTAGTAGTAAATTGCACATTATCTCACTGTAATCCAGGTCTGAGTCATATTTCAAATCTCTGGACCTTAGGTATTCGCAAAGTTAGTTTAAAATATATAAAATACTCGTACATCACAGAGGCAAGAAAGTGAGTAATGGAACTTTGGAACTACCACACATAATATCCTCTGTTCCACGGGTGGGGTACGATAAGCGGACCCGGTTTTTTATATCGAAATTGGCAAACGATATTACTTAATCATAACCAACGATATAATCAATCGATACTGATTAATTATTTTTAACAATTAATTAAATAATCTATATCAATAGCATGCTGTAAACACTCAAACAATACTCTTAATTTAATATTTCAATTTTTTATAAGTAACATTTGATTTTTTTAACTGACAGTAAATTTTAGAAAACTACGCGACATTGCTTTGGAAGATGATAAGACATGTTTTTCATGACTTCAACATGTTGGACTCGTACGGAAAACCCCATTATGTGAAATTTGTGGGAAAGAAACAACTGTAACTGTGAGAGGAGCAAATATGGTCGTCTTCAGTTTTCCTAATTTTGGTTATAATAATTTGTTTGATCACGGTGAATATTAGATTCATATTTTAATTTAAAACATATGATTGTTATTGAGAACTATAGATACTTTATATCGATTGATTGTCTAGGATTTGAGATGCGAATATTAGGTATCGATGATTACATTCTTCGATATAAAAAACCGTGTCCGCTTATCGTACCATACCCTGTTCCACTCATCCCACTCTTCATCTGTAGACCTAATTCCAGCCAACATAATACACCAAATAAGGGGCGCTTTGCCGTTTAGCGGGTGACATTGGAGAAAATGGTAAAGTTTGTATAAAACGACCACTCCTATGTTGATAAGTTACTGAAAAACGTCACACGATTAATGCTTATAATATACTGTTTACTAGTTTGTTTATACTGTCTGTTCTCGTAGCCAACATGATTACCAGTAAGACAAATTCTGACTAACAGAAAACTCCGAATGGATAGATTTTTACCATTTTCAATAACGATATAGAGATAGTAGAGAGCTAGCTGGGAGGTGCACACCAAACCCTTTAACCCCTTATAGAGGATTTTAGAGGATAAAAACGAGGATTCGTGCATCTGCAACTGGCAGGAGAGGCTTCGTTAAACGCTCATCAAATAAAACTTACAGAATGCAAATCAGATTTCAATATTTGCCAAAAATAGTTAAGAGCCGATAATGTACATCTGCATTTTATTCTATTTAAATGTGTTTAGTGTTTTTACCGTTTCTGTGTATAAAATACACAGTGTGTATAATATACAATAATACACATTTTCACACGTTTAAAAGATTTTATTTTTGTACGGTGAACATTTCGAATTCAATGAATTCATCATCAGGTCTTTGTAGGTTAATATATGTTTTTCTTTTCTTATTTAAGCCTCAGCATCTTAGCTATGCCGGCTTCGATGCTCACTGGTTTTATTGTCAAAGTATATGATTGGACCTCCCCAGGATTTGAACCCGTGATCTCTCGGTTAGAGTGTCGAAGTTATAACCATTAGTCTACGGAGGAGTACAGGTTAAGGTACATGATGTAAATAAATAATTGAGGCCAAATTGTCACATGTTTTTAACTACATTGGTGGCTAAATTATTATATTTAAATTGATATGTAATCAATTTATATCGTTTAAAAGTCTATCGAATAATATATTTTTTGTTAGAAATTCTTTGTAATTTAATAATGCATTAGGATTAATTTTGGCACTTTTGTAAATTTCAAAATGTTCTAAAGTTGGCGATAGGTGACTAGGTTGCATGTGTGTTAAATTTCAAGATTGTGTTCAATGTTTGTGTATGTATGGCCGGTGTCATTAAAATGGTCAGCGTATTTTGAATTTGATGACGTCTTCAATGTTTTTTTATATGTTCATTAAATCTAATTTTAAAGGGCCGAACGGTTTGTCCAATGTAGTAGTTTGTTTGTCCATTGCAATTTAATTTGTATACTCCACTCTTGTTAAATTTTGAATTTGGTTTGTTGAATTATTTTTGTTTTTTATTATAAGGCCGAGGTTAGAAGTTTTGAAAGCCAGTTGATATCCTTGTTTATGAAATGATTTGTTAATTTTGTGGCAATGTTTTCCAAGGTAGTCTGATTGAATGTATTTGATATTTCTTTCTTCTTATTTTCTCTCTTTGTGTAGTTATTTATAAGGGGGGAAAGTGAAGAGCATTTGGACGTTTTATTACTATTTTCAAGAATCAAGAATTTGTATTGTCTTTAAAGACATTGTGCAATTGACAAAGTCAAATTTACAATTAACATTTTCTTAATATAAATATAAATCTCTGTCTAAAGGACAGTTGTCAAATACTTTGTAGTTACCTATAAGGTGATAACAGGTAACAATGTAGTTATAATAATTAAATAAATATATATAAATAATCTATACTAAATAATAATTATATAAATAATCTATACTAAAACTATGATAACAATAACACATACATATACTTAATACACAAACAGAAATAAATAAAATAAAAAACAATATATCAATGTAGTTAAAATTTTATAGTAGTAGTATCACAGCCTAAAAAACTATCAACAGAATAAAATACATTCTCTTTCCATACCATACCAGCTTTCCACTACTATTTTAAATCTTTTTATAGATATAGACCAAGCTGTTTCCGGTAATTTGTTAAATAGCTTCATTTTCATATATATGTGGCTGCTTTTACTTTTTTCAAGTTTGACAGTAGGTAAAACTAGAATATGGTTTTTTTCTGGTAAAATAACTATGACTTTTCTTCCTAGTTAAAATATTACATAATGATTCTTTAACATTCACTAAACAAAAATAAACATACAAATTTGAAATTGTCGTTAATTTTAGTTCCTAATTTGGTACACATGTTTCTCTTTCAGGTACATTCTTAATTGCCTTGGGTCACAAAATATTGCTCTGAGGAATATTGTTTTGACAGTACTCAAAGATGTTGACATAGCAATTGACAAAAGTAAGAGTCCATAGCAAGGGACATAAACAGTGAGCAGACTTTAGTCCCGGCGTGGCGCTGGGCGTTCCGCGGTGTCTCGACCTATATTCCTCGGGCCTGAAATAGTGGAGGTTAAATTTGGCCGGGATCGCGCCAATGGCCGGGCAGCTAAGGTTTCAAGGGGACGTCCAGCGCTAGAAACCCGCTCAGTGACTGTGCCCCACACTCAGCTAGAGTCACCACCTAACTTCTTTTTTACAGGTCAGTACGAAATTTCACTTATGTAAACCTCAAAAACTTACTTTTATGTCTTAAAAATAGTGGTAAACTGTTACAAAGTTACGCGTGTTTATTTGAAGCTTAAAAAAAGGTTTGTTACATTTCGTACTGGAATGTAACAGCTTAAAAATATCTTTTGACTGTTCACTGATATTTATTTAGCCTCCTCGCCAAACCTTGAATTGGAATATTTAACTACATTCTAACAGGGATAGTAGGCTACATAACCAGTAAAAAAGAACACTAATGCAAATCAAGCAAGTAAAAGAAAAGCGACGCCATCTTGTCGTGGATAAAATTAGTTCAAACCAAACATCGTAAGTTGCTCCTTAAGGAAATCGTACAGAGTGCCTTAGTTTCGTCTATTTCTTTCACTAATCTATTCTCTCAATCGAATATGCAAGGTGTACTGTACTTTGTTGTTATAAGATCAAATTCATTCACTTATAAATCACGGGTCACAGATTCAATATATACGTTTAATGCAAAGAATTACAGTTTGATGGCAATGAACAATTATGTCTTTTCGATTTATCATGTACTCATACGTGTATTTTGATTTACGGGCTAAGAATATCAAAATATATAATACATGCAGATGTCATGATTTTTTTAAATTAATTTAAAACAAGGACGAGGTATCCGAATGTAGTCGTGCTTTTAGAAGTTTGAAAATATAAAGTAAATTCCATTTGTCATTTTACCTCTTAGAAGCCTTCTGTTCCACCACCCCTACAGCGAGGGGAGGAGGTACTTTAACACCACTGGCGAAAAGTTACTCCGATAAAAGTGATATATGACCTCCCAAGACAGGTCGTGAAAGCCAAAATTATGAAATTTTACATACGCAAAATATTGATACCCTATAACTTATAGGCCTTGTCATTTCAGATCAAATCACGTCATGTAAGACCTTGATTTTGACATGTGTTAGTTACCATCTACCAATCTTCAGCCACTCAATTTCATGATGTCTATTGTTAACTACGCATGCTAATGGTTGTAGAGCTTTATTATTGATGTAGCTTTAGGTAGACCTGTTACAATACCAGGGATGCAGGAGACGTTAAATTCCACGTAAGGGTTGCCAATGTTATGATTCGAAAGGATAACAGAATTGAGAACATGTTCCATCATTATGTAATAGAACTATGAAAACACGAACTTTTCGAAATGTCACGTTTCTGTTGTAACACATAATGTTGGAAATCTCGAATCCTGTTACCCTGTCATGTCCAACCTCTTGGCTTAACGCCGAAGACTGTATCATTGTCAAGTGGCGGCCATATTGTGACCATCTTCCTGTAAATGTCTGCACACATTGCGGGAATTGGGCTTTTTCGTTTAAGGGCCAGCACTTTACAAACATACTATACCTGACTGACAGTGCATTTAATCGTTTTTTTTTTTTTTTTTTTTTTTGTTTTTTTTTGTGTGTTATTAGTTCGTAGGGCAGTAATCCAGGTACTACTTCTAGTATAAACTCGTCTTCTCTTATCAGTGATAAACGCGCGCCGCTAATCTTTTGCATGTAATGAAACCTGTGTTAGCGTGGTGAGTTGATCTGGGCTTGGACTTTGCAAGCTCGAGTTAATTTTTTTTTCTAAAAGAGCAAGCAGCGCAAAGCGCTGCGCAGCGGGCAAGCATCGCGTGATCTGAGTTTTGAATTGGCAAGCTAGGGTCTTTTGTGCTGGCCCTTAAACGAAAAAGACCCCGGGAATTTGTTATCACATGAAAAATATTAAAGGTGTCACAGATACCTTTTGTTATCTCAGACTTGATCAAAATCATTGTAAAGAATTAAAAATAATCACTCATGTTTGTTTGTTGTTTTATCAGTAGTCGCATGAATGTCAAGAGAAACCATGAATCACGATTACAACACACCGCTCTTTCTCTGTCACTTTATCAAATCGTTATCGGTTTGTTGTTAAGATAAAACAAGAAGTTGGCTAAGATTTGGCGAGCGAGATTAGACGGAATAGCTTCCGTTGCATTATTTCACTTATCCGTATTCAACAATATTCTCCGTCATGCGATGACCACTTTTACTCGAGGCTCGCGGTTTTATCTCAGCTGGCGGACTGAAAAAAATTAAAAAAGCAACACTGTTTCATTCTTAGTGTCACGCGAGGCTGGAGAGGTTATGATCGGATTCGCTTATGCATGCTAATCGATTGATCACACCAGCAAACACAAGTGTTATTAATGAATCATCGGCTATCAGGCAACTCTTACAAATGAAACTTAGTCACAAAATTATATATGTTCGTAAACGCCTAGTTTGGAGTATCGGTTATATCATCTACTGAGCTGGGTGATTGTAAGAAACCTTTTATAATAAACATAATTCACAAGTATTTGGTTTTTGTGTGGCCTGCAGTAATTTAAACTTAGTAAGAAACCAGATGGGAACATAAATTGTAAAACGCCATCACTGACTAAAGTAAGATGAACGTTTTACGAGTATATGCGAACATATTCTTATTCAAGCGGACATTGTGTCTATTATTTCAAAATTGAGGAACTAGTTTGAAATAAATATGTCCTTGTGTTCGTATACCCTAAGAACTTTATTTTATGATTAATCCACGAATGATTGATTCCATTAATTATATTGTTACGATTCCCATAACTATCGGTAACATCTGGTGTAACATGGAAAATATATTCTTAAATATATTGAAGGCACAAATCAACTGTATGACTCATCTACCACTTCGTACACTAACATACACGAAGATAGTTATGTAGCGCTTCGACTGGTGAGTCAGGGGCAAGCGATAAACAGTGCGTGGGAGGTTCTAAAATTGGAGGTAATGGAGGTATTGGAGGTAATCATCTGAAGTCAGCACGTAACTGGGTCCATACATAGGCGAGTCGGTACCACCTTGTAGTTCTTGAAATAGTAATTACGTTTTTCCAATGTTCCATATAGTTAAGATAACTTTGAATTTAACCGCGCCAGTCGCTTATCTCTAGTATAAAATTTAATTAAATCTGAATTTAAGTAATTCTCTACGCCTTTCGTAACCATTCGGCAATGAATTAAATTATGTTTATTAGACGTGCATGCTGGTTCTATTTTTATTATGTGATAAATTACAACATTGATAGTAATATAGTCGTTATTGTGATCAAACATTCAACTACAAGCTAATGCTGCATATACACAATGCACATTAGTATTCACTTAAAATGAACTTGACTTTTCAGGTCAGTGAGCCAAAATATTATTCCAAAACAGTTTACACAGGAAATACATTATAGTGTAAAAAGTAAATTTCGTTTCACTTTCGAAGTAACTTATTTCCATTGTAATAGTAAAAAATCAACCAAAGATTTAGAATCTGGAATTTGAGAAAACTCGTATCTGCTTACTAAAGAACCACTTAAATGTGCTAATAGGTCTTGTAGCTCTGTGATAATAGTGACATAGCTCTTGTAGAACAAACAAAACACTCACTGATATGATTTGGAGCGGAAAGTGGATTGTAGGTTCTTAAACACGAACCAAGAACCATCAACCACATAATAAAGGGCTCTGAAGGTGGAAGAATCAGCAGCTTTGGATCGTAGCCCGCAAGAAAAAAACCCCCAAAAATTAACGTTTTTAATGTGTGAGTGATCGGAAGGGCCCAGACATAAAGGAGATCTTGAGCTGGTCAATGGGGAAGAACGCCTGAGTATAAGGTCATAATAGGCTGTCAAACATGACATACGGGTTGTTTAGTACACATTGGTTGGGTTGCTGATATTATGCTGACTATAGAGACCGGGAGAACCCAGCGCCTGAGAATATTCTAAGGCTGGAAGACCCAGCGACCGTGTTCCTGGAAAGGTCAAGTATAAACGGATACGAGATCTTAAAAATGTCTGAGATAACTAAGACACTATTGGTAGTTTATAATAGGTGAAAACACAGACTGTAATGGTGATTTAAGGTGAGATGAATCAAATGAAGGACTATCCAGAAACTATAGGAAACTCATAGAATAGCGACACTAAAAAAGACAACAATCAAACCTGACAATAAAAAGAGGCCATACCGATTTTCCTGTTTCCTTCCTTGCTTTCATTGTTCTGGTCCTACCAACAATGAATCTGATCGATTAGTTCGACAAATCAATAACATATACAGATGATATAAAATTAAATAGATGTGTGATATGATTATATTTACCACAGGCGTTTAGCGCGTTTGGATGCACTTATGAATATGCAAACATTAAAAATAACGGTGTGTTGTTTTGTTTTAACTTCAACATTACAAAAATTGTTGTATTTTTCTGATAAAATAAAAACTATAATTTAAAATATCTGTAGATACGAAGAACTAATATAATATCATTATTATGAATGTTATGTTCAGGCGACTTTTAAGTCATATATATTTAATTGCAGGATTTAAAATGTGAAAAGCCATTTTTTTTCTCATATCACATTTTTCTTTGTGTAACACACTTAAAACCAACTGTCGGGCACATAAATAAATATGACATCGACGTGGCGTCTTGTATTCTATATAGTTGTCTAGTGGTGATATAACTCGTATTATGTGTTCGACAGTTGGTATTATGTGTACCAAGCTATGAAAAATGTGATCTGAGAACAAATTATAGTAAGGCATTTTTAACTCTGTTATCCTATCTCGTTTTGTATTCCTGGAAGACTAGTACGGCTGAAAATCGATTTCTTCCTTAAGGGATAATTTCCCCATCGATAAAAAACTGGATATATTTCACATCTATTTTCATTTTACATCGTATTAAACATTTTACGAATGAAATACACAAATAAACAATGCAGTACAATGTCAACAAGGAAACATGCAGTGATGGCACTATAGACACAATATGCAACACTGAGTATGGAGAATGTGATCAACATTACCTCCTACAACAAAAAACAAAATATTATTCAGTGAAAACAGTAACTATAACTAACAATATAGCAACAATAATGTCAGGTTCCATGTCACCTTTCGATTAGTGCAGCGTCTGAATCTGGCACTAGTACAGATTAACTCCTAGAATCTGGAGTCACCTGTCTTAAGACGTCCATAAAAGTCTGTGACGAAGATGTTCAAAACGAACTCCTAGCATCGTTTCGACATCTGAGATTACAAAGGAGGCCAGTCTGGTTTACCCAGCATTGTAATCTAGATGGAAAAGTATTCTCATTGTCTCATCAGGTGCAGAATTGAGTGCACTACGATGCTTTAGACACGATATCCAAGCACGGCGGCGAAGCAACCGAGTTTTCTACACACAACCTAGCTATTGTGCTACATTCATAGTGTGCTGTAATGGACCTTAAATCAATATTCGCATTAAATTAACCTTCTCAGTCCCACACTAGCTACATATGTGTAGAATAATGATAGTACACAATATATATCATAGTTCAACACTATACTTGTAATATGCTATGAATGACAACAATGTAAAATAATATAACATACGATTTATATTGAGTAAACTATAGAATACAATTATGAGATAATATAGCATAGGATGTATGTAATTCAAATAATGTCGTTTAGGAAAGAAAAATATAACAATGCACCCCCCATAAAGGATGTGTAGTTATAAGATGAAATTGGCCTTCAATTAATTGGTATTCATTTTCTCAGTTATGATACTTTAATTGAGAAAAATACATATAATTTATTGTTTACTAATTATGAAATTGTGTATATGTTAGTTACACATTTTGAAAATTTTACTTCCACGCAATAAGACGTCGATCTGAACATACCTATAAGAAATGTCGTATTATGCGAAAACAAAGTAAACTTGATTTCGTACCTTCTTCTCGATCCTAAAATTATGATGCTAATATAGTTCTTTTATTTTTATCCTTCATTGTTGCACAAATTACCCTTAAAACTAATAATTAGCTTCACTTTAATTCTTCCAGATGATGAAATGTACCTTTTTCTTCCTACTAATTGAAACTGAGTCGTAAATAATTTTTCCCACCAAGCAAGTTATTTATAAATTACTTTGAAACTGTGGGTTTTTATAATATGAAACGACGTATTATTTTATTCGTTTACGTAAACATTTACATACAAGTTGTGGTTTTATACTAGCAAAATGTATACAATTTCATCAAATTATGATTGCTGTTATATGAAATTGTACAGTTATTTTGAAGTAGACGTAATATTGAACTATTCAAATATCACGATCACCATACACAAATCCCCAATACACATTGGCGAAGTTAAAGCTACGTTCATAATTCCTTGTTCAAAATAAATGTTAAGAACTTACCTCGCAACGTTTTCTGTGATACAATACGTACAATGAAATTACTTATTAGCATTAAATATCTTGATTACAATCATCAGCAATTTCTTTTGTAGTTCCGTGTAACAAACCTCTGAAATAGCTGAAGGAACTTTGATTATCACCTCATTTTTCGACTCATAGTGCGTCGAAACATTGTTAACACAATTATATACTTGAAAATATATTGGCTTTGCTGTGAAAAGCACCTTTGGTTAACAAATGTTAAGCTGAAACTGCCAATAATACATGTATGATTATACAGACAAATCAAAAGGGACGGAGCTGTAATGTGATTGGCTATAGTAACCAATCAACGACTAACATGACGTATCAGTAATCAATATAGTTTCTTTATCTCAGATACCAGATATTTGATAATTTTGCGATATATTTTGTGTAGAAGTTATTCTTTCTTGATTATTTATATGACTTCTCTTATTATTCTTGTATTTATTATTTTGGGTCGTGAAACTTTTGCAAGTACTTTTGTACTGTCGGATTTCTATTGGATGTTCGATTTTGTAATTGTGTTCCACTAGTGGACCGGTAGACATTGAGGAAGCAAAATTTTTAATGTCTACAAAAGTTAGTGAACATATTATGTTCACGAAACTGCAGAAAACGCACTTAATTGGGTAAATTGCCAATCTCACTACAGTTCTGCCCATTGCAAATCCACTGTGTAAGCATACGTTTTTATTAGCAGTTTCGGTTCAATATCTGTTGATTGAATGGTGGCTGTCCACAACAACGAGGCTGAATTATTTCAAGAATTTGATTGTGTTAACTAGTTTCGACGTTGTGTAAACCGAAAACTTTAGACGATAGTCATAAACCGGCCCCTTAAGCCCAGGAATTTTGATTTGTCACTGCAGTGGATTCGCCGGTTTTGCTAGAATGCTGTTGGCAAGCCTGCCTGACTAACACGGTTTATATTCAAAACTGTTTATGAAACTATTCTGGGCCAAGTGAGTCGGCGTTTAACGCACACATTCCTTTATGACAAAAAACTTAGTTATAGTTATGTATACTTACAAACCAGAGTTCTGACCTGCGGTGTGTGGAGAGGGTATTTGTAGTATTTAATATAATTCCAAAACAATAACGCTGATTTTTGTAGGCTCTTACATATAAAAGTTTGTAATGTTGATACATATACACCTTCCACAAGTGGGTATGACAGGGCCTCTTCACATTTCAACACCCACTTCAAGAGGCTAACCATGAAATACGTCATTGAAATGGTCCACACAACACAAGCGAGGTCCCCGAAATAAAACAACCATCACATGTTACTCCTTTATTGGAGTAGTTATAATTGTTGTAATATTTTACACAAATAATAAAACAGTGATTAACCGTGCAAACCTAGGTAGGACTCGGGTATGTAACAATTCTTGGAAATATTTATACCTAATTAATTAATAAGGAGATGAATAGTACAATCTCAAATGTTTACTGCACTTTAAATTTGACTTTAATAAAGACCATGTGAATTCTTTCTACAAGGAAGGAGCGGAGAAAGGAGAAACATCAAATCGAGATCGTCTTGCGATTGAGTATAACAGGAAGTTGAACTTTTACTTGACTTTTACAGGAGCTACAGTCTAAACCTATATCCTACATACGTAGTAGTTCTTCAAGTTTTTGATTGTTTTGTCAGCAATTTCAACTTATTATTACCTAAAACAGTCACATTGATATTCAAGCCATATAAAAAGTTATAGGCGTTTTCGAGGCTACTCGATAATAATTTATGTTTATTGTGAAACTACTTTGTTACAAACCTTGAAAATTTTTTTACTGAAAATCTTACAGTTGCAGTGTACAACTTAACCTGTACCTATCTACAACAGTAAAAGTTGTGTCTACTTATATCATTAACAAAATGTTAAGTGCAAAATATTGATTACCTTTATGGTATTTACATCATTAGTATTGGAGAGAATGAGACTTTTACAAACTCATAAGGTGACATGTTTATGGTAATAAATATGTACAAATCGATTAATGCATATTTGTATCTCGTTGTCGTTGCCTGAACGTACACGTAAAACGCATCATGAGTCACTTTAGTTTGGCTGGGGAGTCGACCGAAATAGGCGAGGTATTCGCAGTAATTAATTCGGTCTACTATTTTAACTGCTAGCTGAAATTATTAATAAAAATAAGACTGCAATAATACCACAGTTTCAAGAGACCATGAGATAAGCAAAAACAAAAATCTAAAGACGGAGTCAGAGTGTGGTTCGTTTACAAAAAGTACTAAGTATAAAGCAAAAGGAGATGAGAAATATAACACAGTGGAACAGAATACATACATGCGTTCCATAAATACTCTTGGCTCACCGCTATTTCGGGTGTGGCCGTTGGCAACACTGGCGTTCACGTATTATTGTCAGCCTGATTGGTTTGCTGTTTTAAACATGGCTCCAGTGTCAATATTATTCATCCAAGATTAAATCCAATGAAAGTCTTATAATCACAACTCAAATAGTCAGGCAGTCATATGTGGGCATTCGCCTTTCTTAAGAGTCGATTGCACTGGAGGCCTCTTTGATTTTAGCCACGCAAGAATAATGTAAAACGTAGCACTTCCTCGGCCTTTTTCTAGACGTAGAGTTAGGGAAGAATTTTCATTTTAAAGAAAATTAGTTTCGCTACAGCTCTTTCTTCGTTCAAGGTTCCAAAACTCGCAAAGCACAGCTTTTTGTCTAAACTTTTCTCAAAACGGGTGCAATTCGAAAGTTGTAGCCCATTTGTATTAGGTGAAAAACGAACGTCAAAAGTCTCACGGATACGGTCTGACCAAGAAGTTGGATAGTATTATTTTTGATCTCCGATTTGTTCCAAAATCCATAAAAAATATCAGAGACTTACTACGGGTGAGATGGCAGTAAATCATCCAATAGTTTCGAATTTTTAGACGATAATGAAGTTAATACTGAAGATATTTCTACCACTTCCACATAATTTTATTTAAAATGCGCTTTCGCCGGTTAGGGCATCGTCAGTTAATAGAATGGAGTTGGCTGATCCGATGTCCTGACTATATTAGCAGTCCGCGGACAGCAGATAACTTTTCAGAACGATGTTCCGGAACTGGAAACAGTGAAGGGAAGATGGTGAAAGGGGGGGAGGGAGGAGATAAACATCAAAATGAAAATAACGTTGGCAGATCGCCGCCTTCAAATGTAGGCGGTGTTGAGTGGAGTGACTCTCAGTATGGATAGACGATAGAACATAACTCTAGTGGCATATATATATATATATATATATATATATATATATATATATATATATATATATATATATATGCCAACACGTCTCTGCGTATGTTGTTTTCATGAATTGTTATCTTCATATATATATACATATCTTCTGCAGGCTTTAAATCCTGAAAGGGCGTGTAATGAAGATAACAATTCATGAAAACAACCGACATATATAAAACCGACATCTGCCATTGTTATGCAAAAACAGAACCACAACGTTTCGATCACTAGTATCTACTACCGCCTTCTTGAGGCGTTGAATGAAAACAACATACGCAGAGACAACATAACTTGTTTCATTGTTGGTGTTGACATGTCATGAAAACGTCAAAGTTAAAATTGACTGAACAAAATGTTTACTTAGAAACGCAAACTATACGTTTAGAATTATTAACCCTTGCATTGGTATATGTTATTACCATATTTTACTATCTTTATTATATTTTTATTTGTTAATATTTTAGATTACTATATGTTATTCACATTTTATTCCTGTTACATCCTTTTAATGCGGCTTAATATATTGATTGGTTTCATTGTTATTTAACTAGTATTTTGGTGTTGTGTGTTATTATATTATATTTTGCTCTTACACTTTGACTCTGACTTTGATTCTTACATCAAATACAGTTCTAAACTTTAAACTAGTAATCGATTATAACATATAAAAGATTATAACATTGGCCTTTTATTTTTTAATAATTATTTTCATTTATATAATTTAAAAATTTCAAAACAAATCTATGGGAGATTAACATTTTGTACACTAATTATCTTTTCAACAAGAGTGTTAAAAATCATTTTCAGAATGTTATGAAAATTATTTTATAACGAAATAGTTTATTATGCTTGAAATATGTTTTATTTTGTTACGCATACTGTTCGTATGGTTATCCATGATTTTAGCAAGCAAATTAACAGTATTCGTCAGCCGATACAGTATTTGCGTTATTTATTGTATAATTCAAAAACATCAGTTCATACTATGAATGCATGTTTATTACTCAAAAAGTATAAAGGAAATAATTATTCATCCTTCTCAGTTAGCCTACAAAGTAAAGAATAAACATTTCATGCACGAATGACAAAACTAGACTATTATGCACTATAGAATGTACAGTAAACGTGTATTTTGGAAGAGGGCTACATTTTCGTTTCGTTCACTAGTATTACTGAATCTTTCCCAAACCGTGTCTTTATATAAAATCTACGAAACCACAGAACAGAACAAATATTTTACTTATACTGTATGTTTGATCCAACTTAAAAGTTAGGATAGTTTGTATCTCGGTTAACAAACGTCAATGATTTTATTGCGAATTTAAGGTATTTTATAAATAAAAGATTGAATAAATTTCTAAAACCTCTTAAATGTAGTCGACTGTTATATGCAAACATAGTTTTATGACAGTACAACCATGTGGTTGTATGTGTTTTAATTAATTTAACAAAAATTTCAATTTGTTTACATTTTATAGTCTTGAAATCATAGAGTAAGCTTGATATTAATATTACTTCTTGTATCAACCTTCTCTGCAACCGCTGTTTAGCATAGAATATATAAACATATTCTGGACTGTACATTTTAGCAAATGTTAACAATGCAGTGCTTGGTTAGTACTGTAATGTTGATATAAAAGACAAAGTTACTATCTAATTTTTACTATCTACTTCAAGTCTGTGATAAAAACCTCCTAGTTGCTTTTGGATAGTTAATATTGGCAAAATTAACTATGGGACAAAAAATGCAAAGAACAGAGTAAACTACAATGGCATAAATATAATACGTTTTGACAGATTTTAATTCTTTAGAGTAAGAATCAACGTTTTCATACCTGATTGATAAAATTTAATTCACATATATGTAATCAATCAAGAATTTTGATATTGCTTATTATTTATTGTACTTGAATTTAACACAATATTTATAATAATGTAAATAATACTAATCCTGTAATAACCAAACCACAGTTAAGCGTGGCTGGGTTAGCTAGTAAGATTATACATTTGAAAAACTCTTAACATATTATATTGTTATCGGCGATGTTTGTCGATAATTTAAAAATTTTATCCAACCAAAACAATATGCTTTATTACAATGTTGGCAGGTTCTTATAAGTTTTGTACTGTATTAGCTCTGTTTTGTCACACTTAGAACTGCCTAATAAAGCTATCAACGAACCCCGGACGTGCACACAAAATTTGTTAGTAAATAATCACTCGAGCACAAATCGATATTTAGAGTTAGTGACAGCCAAATGAAGCCTGTGTGACATCAGTCCGAGACGGGCCGTAATACGTGCCGTGACGTCATGGCTAATTATAGCCTCGGTCGCTTCGCTCAGTCCAACATCGGTCTGCACTGCAGCAAGAGCACGGCCCACATTCCACAAGTTCCTTGTACAGGCGATAGTGAAAGCGATACCTCTGATAAGATTTTGCTCTGTTTGCAGAATTCGTAAATGTTGACCTGTAACGTTCTTATCTGTAAACGTTAGATAAGTTTGACAGAAACATTTTAGAATGCAGGCCGTTCAAAATAAACTATTGTAGAGATTCAATCAATATACATAGTGTGTAAAATGTTTGGAAACACATTTTTTGTAACCATAGCAGATAAATAATTGTAAAAGCTTTGTGGACTTTTATATGGGTATCTTCACTACTTTATTATGCAATTATGTACCATAACACGCCTATTTTAGTACGACCCTTAGAAGTGTCATGGAAATTTGTAATACAAGTCTAATTTAATATGCATATCATTTTTAGAGTGTTTATTATTAGGAGATAATGCTGCAAACATAGGCCTACTTCATAGGCTTTAATTATTACAAAATTGCGGCTGTCGAAATAAGATCAATATTTAAGCATAAACGGGCGCCATTTTGTATAGGATAAACATTTTAAGATTTAATTTAATAGAAAACTAGCTGTTACCCACGGCTTCGCACACAAAACTTAAAAACCGAAGTCCTTATATTACTTAGTAAAAGCAATTATGCGCGATTGGCTGAGGTTACAGCTAGTTCGTCAATAAATTCGTAGTATTTTATAACGAAAACTCTTGATTTTCAATAAAATACCAATTACAACCAAATACCCAGATACCCACGGCTTCGCACACGATTTCCTACAGAAAAATTGGGACATAGGAGGCATATTTCTTTTGAACGTCGTTATTACCCATCTGAGATAAATGATAGTCACTGAAAGATACTCCAAGCTCATGATCTATTTAAGATTTAAATTTTAAAACAGTCTCAATATGCAACTGTGAAATAACTGGAATTTTTCTCCAATATTCTATGATTTTTGTATACAATTGAACTATATTAGACCATCGTGGACAGGAGTCAAAAAGTCGGAATTCATTAGCGCACATACAAAGTAATAAATGATGGCGCTCAATGTAATTTTGAAACGAAAATAGGCATATTTTAGGTACACATTATTACAGTCTAATGATTATGAGCTTCAGATGTTAAGCGAAATTGCGTATGGTTTTTATTTTAGGCTTTGCGCGTGTATCACTTCTGGATCAAATTAGTTATATCTCTGATGCCATGATTGAGCTTGCTTTGTTGTCTCGATCGAGAGAATATGTACACACGGAGTTTAAAGAACCATACTTCTGTCAAAAAAAAACAACTAAGGTTGGTTTTATAACATTCTTTATATTTGTAGCCAACGTAAGATAGTAATTTTGATATCTGCATTGCTCTTCTGATCAAGCATGAGCATGGTTTATATTAGATTAATATTGCAGTTAAAGGTGAATTTTTACGTCAAATTTGAATTGTATTATCTGGATAGTAAAGTCTATGTTTAACAGTGATTGCAGAAACAGTTGAAACAAAATTTGCTCTTTCTCTTAAGCTTCCTCTATGCTTTCAAACTATAAGTGTAAAGAAATTTAAAATAATAATTAAATTATAAAAACATATATTTCTTTTGTCGCATTATATATGTTTACAAAGAACAGCTGATTAAATTTGAAAAGGCTCTTTCACTTAATAACATATGTTTGCTGCAATGCATTTCTTACGGGTATTTCTGTAACTTTTAGAGACCAGTGGGGCGGAATCCTGAATCGGGAACGGGATAAAAGTATCCTATGTCCTTCTCCCAGTTCTTAGCTACCTCCTTGCCAATTTTCAGCCAAATCGGTTCAGCCGTTCTTGAGTTATAAATAGTGTAACTAACATGACTTTCTTTTATATATATAGATAGTGCACATAAGAATACTCCTAGTGCTCTGTTTTAAATAGATTAATTCCTAGTGGGGGGCGTGGTATCATTTAAAGGTATAATATTAATTTTGCTACAACCGCCATCATTTTGTAATATATACAGATTTTGAAGTGTTGTTTGGCATTACGTTCTAATACTAAATATCTTAAAAACTATATGCTAGCCAATTGTTTTAGGCCTGAAATTTTAAGATTTCCATGACACCCAACAGGCCATCCTCCAAATGTAGGTGTGTGATGGTTTTTGCGTAAATAGGTAATTAAGATAAACATATAACATTGTGCAAAATTTGTAAATTTTATCTGCTAAAGTTTAAAAATTATTAAGGTGTTTCCATACATTTTAAACAGCCTTGAATACCAGCAGCCTTTTTTACTGGTTTAAATATTAAATAAGTACGCAAGGTATAATTTAGCTCTAACATGTTTTAGTTGCTTCAATGTTCATAACCACAGTATACTAGAATATTACATCAGGTCCATGAAGCCTCAATATATACGCTCTGGGATATTACCCTTGGACTTATTCTATTATCAGAGTTCAAAGTATTTATAAATATGTAACAAATTCAAAGCAACACTAGTTTTTGAAGTTTTCACTCATTATACGCTATATAAAAGTTATGTTCAACCGGTAGTCACGTAACTAAAAAAAATCCGAGCAAAATTTTAAAACGTTCATATAACAGCAGTCCAACTAGTTTTAAATACACCAGTTAAATTTTTGCTTTGAACTAGGCCTATCTGATGTACTCAAATTTACTTCATAACAGAGTGTGGTGTGCTCTTCATTTAGATTCACCCCCTTCTCCCAAGGCCTCTAGCTACATCACTGCATTAGCCTACTAGCAAATAGGTTTGTATAGCATCAAAACAATTTTTTGTACTTGAATGCAAAATTTATTGAGATTTTTTTATTTTTTACTATTTTTTCCCACTTCAAGAAATTGGCTTGTTCCATTGAGTTATTGTTAGCAGCAAGATGTTGCTTATAAGTGTTCCTTTATTAAAATTCATCTTTACTATTTTATATCGCTTTGGGAAAATTAGAAATGCACATGCTGTTAGTTTTTAAAACTTCACTTATACTGTACATAATTTGTTTACATTCTTTACATATCAGTTTAAAATCGTAAAACAATAAAGAATTTTGTAGCTGAATATTGACATTAGGGGGAGGTATTTAGCAGACAACAGTACATGGAGTCCCGATTTTAATTCAACTAGCACATACCCACGGCTTCGCCCCAAAATTTCTATGCAACATATCGTGTATTTGTTTGAATAGCTTCCACGATTTCAGTAACACTTGTACTATTTCAGATCAATGTAGAGGAACTCCAAAGTTGAAGTTCATAATATTCTTAGTGAAAGCATTGTGATGTGATATGATAGGAGTCCTATGATATTTTGCACTTTTAATTCAAATAAATTATATTTCCATTGCAAAATTGGAGTTTGCTATTTTGCCCCGAGAAATAATATAAATATAATACATCTATCTATATATAATTTTGTAATGAGGTTGGATTCAAAACTTTATAGTTTTCTAAATTGTATGGATATAGATATTGTTATTGAAAATTGCACTAGTTTTGGTGGAGGTCGAAATGTAAGAGTATCGATAAAAGTTAAAAATGAGAAATGATAATTTTTTTTCTCAGCTTGAACCACTTAACACCAACCGTCAGACATGTACCTAAGTTAAATCAATGTCAGCTAACCATACACAAACGATAAAGTGATGACTTTGGTCTCTTTATCTAGTTGTCTGACAATGATACAACTATTATTATGACACCAAGGGTCAGTATTAATAGTATCAACCAAGTAAAAATAAAAATTGGAAAAAATATTGATTGACATTTTAAACCCCTTTTGATCCACTCTCATTTCGACCACTAACAATTTTAGCATGACAGACAATAATTTTCTTTCTTAAAAAAAACCCTCTATCGATTCCAAGAAAAACAAGTTGTGTGCTCATACACAGCAAATTGACTGCTAGACTAAAACATCTTGACAAGTCAAGTGTTGAGTGTGAGATGACTCAAGGCTGAGAACAGCTGGCTGTGCAGTTTATCAATAATCTGTCAGCTGTTGATAAGAGTCCCAGCCATAACACTGCTACATCTGATAAAACTTGCCATTGTTGTGTTTTATGATTTTCCTTGCTTATTACCTCACAACACAAATTTTCTTTGTTGATGTTCTGTTTGCTTTTAAAAACTACACAGTTAAAATCATGAGTATTGATTTGTTTAACTTGAAACGAATAAAAGCTTAATAAGATCTGGAGTGTCTTACCCATAAGAACCATGGAAAACAAATTACACTCAAGTTACATCAACAATGAGTCACTAGTGAGAAATTATGATTCTGTGATGACTGAATATTACTTTTCTATATGAACTGAAATAAATACTATAGTGTATGAAGTTAAAACTAGGATAGGTAATTTGGTCAAGATGTACAATATTTTATTCTAAACAATCGTAATTTCTGGCACTGTATTTTGGCTACGATGATCACTTGAAAATGAACGAGTGGTACAATCAGCATTATCATTTAGTGGATCTAACCAATATCATTTTTTAATATAAAGACTAAGTGTTTTATGATCCTTAAAATGATTGATATAAGTTTGAAATTTGAGTCGTTGTTAAATCTATTTGTAACATATACTGTATTTTAATAATTTTTGACGTACCCAAATAATAATAGCAGCAATAAGACAACAAATAGTATTTAACTCTGGATCTGTCAATTGTACAACAGATTAATTGGAATGTTTCACAGTTTAATTTGATGTACTTTGTATTGAATAATTACACTTAATAAGTATGCAGGTAAGTTAATAAGTTGTAATACACAATGTTTGTTTGCCATTTCTGCTCGTCCACGGTGACAGAATACAAAGTAACGGGATTTTGTCTTCTAGTTTTGACACAGGAAATTTCGTTTGGGAATAGTTTAGCTACACCTCTGCTTTCAGATTTTTATTCCCTCAACAAGACCATTAGCTTCAAACATCTGTTTTTCTTGCCTGAAGAAAGATGTCCATTTCAAACGCGGTTAGCAATAATATATTGTTACATTTTATTTTATTAAAGAGTTGTAATTGTATCAAGTGACATCAAACTTTTCATCGTGAAATTCGCCATCAAGTGGTATATAATATTGAAAGCTTAAAAATATAATAATCTATTGAAATTTACTTAGATTTTTTGAATGTGAATATATGGCTTTTTGTAAACATGCAAAATTTTACTATTTTTGTAAAAAAATTGAAACAGTTTTTGGAAAGTGGAATGTTTTACATAAAAAAATCTTTTGGGAAACATTTTGTATATTTAAAAATTACAAAAATAATTATTTATATAGTTTTACTTTGGAATTTGTTTTCTTTACTTTTTTATTCGTAATGCAAAAAAAAAAAAAAAAAAAAAAAAAAACTAAATTGAACTAGAAAAATAAATTTAATTACATATAAATGTTCCATACAATGTACTGAAAAAGGAAATATACAACAGTATATACTTAGCTTGAATAGTAAACATTCTACATGGGCTTGAATGGCCATGTGAACAACATACTAGCAAACCTGATACTGTATTGCAGGAATCTCAATAGCCACATCCTTTTTAAGGTCAGCTGAAAAATTATCTACGAGTTCCAAAGTGGCCAGACAGTCCTAATATTATACTGCAATGGTCAAGCAGTTTAGTAACCTGGCCACATTGTTTAATATCTAGGCTATTTTCAATTACCACAATTTACATCCCCCAAAATTTAAACTGCATGGGGTGACATATAAAATGGTAAATTTGTTGTAATACATGAAACAACAATTCATATTTCATTAAATGCATGAACAACTTATTATGCACAAAAAAAACCATATGCACAGTAATTAAAACAAACCAGCCTATATAGTATGGCTTGTAGTCTTTCAAGTCATAGAAACAAAAAAATGTCAAAAGCCGCAAATTGACTCTTGCTCATTCTTCCAATTAATTTAGACAGCCTATATAGATTTGTCTTCGTAAGAGGATTGATTTTTTCAGTACTAATAATAACAAAATTAGTATGAAGGCTCAGGAGTAGAAAGTATGGTAGGAGAAAGGCTTCCCCAATGTTCCAAATAAGTGAGTTGATATAAACATCCAGAACGAAATCTTAGAATCGTTACTATAAACACAAATCATTGAGTATTTTGAAATAAAATGTATATAAAATAAATATGTTACACAATTCCGACAGATTTTGCAAGTTATTTCAAAATTAAAACACAACAATTATTATCAAAATCCTTATTTATTTGTAAAAATACAAAACTGGGTTAAGAGTTACAATCTTAAAGGCACAAGTTTTAAAATGTAAATTCTAATGCTACAACTATAAAATACCTTGAAAGGTCGAAAATAAAAAATACATATTAATATACGACTAAGAGTTGCCATAAAAATACAAATAGGTTCCACATAATGTCATTGTTTTATATGTGGCTGAATGACTAATATAACTATACAGGTAGATGTAAGATTTATATAGTAACAGGTTTAAAAAATATGGACCTAAATGTATGACTAATAAAAAATACTGATCGTTTTTACAAAATACTAGAATAGAGTTTAACACAAATAGTAGAACATTAAAAATGTACATGTTACAAAAGTTCTAGTGATAAATGTTAAGATAGTAATTCTTTTAGCTGTTAAATTTCTCTTTTAGGAGTCAAAATTTACACACTGTATTTAAACTTTATACTTTTGCATTAGTAAAATTAAATGTAAAAACCGTAAATAAACTTTAGGAAAAACACAAAGTATACAATGTCAAAATTATTGTAAATTTAAAGATGTCCCAAGAGCCTATATGCTATATCATCTACAAAAAAATTAACCGTTATAAGTAAGAGAATTGGTAAAATCTTGTATGTGTACAATTTGTTTGAAAACATTTTAAAAAGTGAGGAAAAAATGTAATAAAAAGTAAATAAAAATGCAACAAAAATATTTTGTAAATACGTATATAATTATTACCATTCTTATGGAAACTGTATAATAAATATAATCATCCAATATGGTAGTTTTACCATTTTTGTACTTTTAAATTATTTACTACATCAACTACTTGAGCATACCTTGTGTTTTTTACACGATAAAACAAACTAGCTAAAACAATATGTCTTAAAATACATAAATGAAAATTAAAGTATTTTAAAGTCCCATTCGTCAAGTGAATAGCAAATAAGGCCTCTTTAATAATGAAATTAACCAAAAGAAATGTTGTAGTAATATAAATAATTTCACCAACGGCGGCGGCAGTGTAAACGTCGAACAGTGTAGTATTTGCTGGTGGTCTTGTCTGGACAATTGTAGAAAACTACATATTTTGGCAAGAATTCATTATCACTGTATTTGACGTAGACTCTTTTAATGCCATTCCTTGTACCAGTGGTGGTATCATAGTTGGCCAAAGGAATAGTCAGTGCAGGACTTCCAAGATGTTCTCTGCTTATCAGTACATTTGCGATAATTATTGCTCTAGATACTCCTGAAAATAAAAACCAGTTGA
The DNA here is from genome assembly GCF_021130785.1 of Homalodisca vitripennis. Classification (NCBI taxonomy): domain Eukaryota; kingdom Metazoa; phylum Arthropoda; class Insecta; order Hemiptera; family Cicadellidae; genus Homalodisca; species Homalodisca vitripennis. The sequence continues at coordinate 47,792,093 of NC_060211.1, read as the reverse complement.
GGCTTAACCAAGGTAAATCTTTAAAAAGAAACTTTAAGAGAGAAAATTGTTGGTATACTTATTTTTAACTTAACTGGTTAATATTATTTTTTATAATTTTTTTTTATATTTGATAGCTACATATAAGATAAAAATTAAACATTTTGGAAACAACTGCTCAAAATTGTGGAGGACACAAAGTACTCGATGGGAATTAATTAGTGTCTTCAAAAATCAACACATCCATTTATTAAATTGCTCTAAAATGTCTACTTGAAATCAAAAAATTTCTTTTAGACCCATGAGGGATAAAACACTGATAAATGTGAGAAATGAGGTGTTGGTGTATTGTCTCAATCAATTTTCATTTGGCTAAGCTTAGCCACATAATTTTAATGAATCCAAAAAGTTAGGCACTATCTCAAAATGTCTAAGTGAATCAATAGGAAAATAGAAACTGAATTTTAAATGGTCTTCTTTTGGCTGTATTCAGTTCTTTGGCGGAAGAGTGGTGGTTTGGCATACCAGGGAGGTATGGGGTGTGTGAAACAACTTTATTACTTTTCTAAGCTATCTGGCATACATTAGATAAGATCAATTAAACTAAACATAAAAAGAAAGCTTTTTAATCGTGTGACAATAGCAAGAAGAGGTCTTAAGCGGAAAACGACATGAAAAATGTTTTCATCTGCTGTCTCTTTCAGTGGAAAAGTTTTGAATGGAGCAATCAGCAGAAGCAGTACTGCTATAGATGAAGATGCCTAAAAAGGTTTTATCAAGAAAATGGAAGAGTTCAGGGAAAAACAATTTTTATCAGGGAATTCGATTTCTGGACTTTGTATATTAAGGTGCGATTGCGCCATAAAAAAAGAATACAAATATTTAATAACAAAGTCTATTCAAACACTTAGGGCAACACAGTGCTGCCAATAAACTTTTACCGTTTCCCCAAAATGGAATTTGGGGGGGGGGGCTCAAAAGAAGAGCAGTGGAAACTAGAGATTTCTATCTCAACTTAGTACAAAATGGCAGCTCGTTGAAATTAATTAAAAATTAATCGAGGCAAATCATGAACATCCATATTTAGAAGGTAAATAACTTCAATAGACAACCACTTTCCTTACAAACTCGAACGTTTTACAGTTATTACCCGCTGCAGGGTAGACCTCCCTCATCTTATCATGAAATCCAACATCATGTTCAATTTTTGGTTGGAATTACAAAGTTAAGACATGTTTTGGTGATACTCTACGTTTAAATGAAGTGTTGGCATTTACAGATATAAGAGACGTTTTACAGTCTGTTGTAGCGAATTATCATGCATCAACAAGAAATGTTTCTCAAATATTAGGTATACAAAATTCGTTTAATACATGAGCTAAGTGAGGACGATTTTGATAGTCGAATAGAATTTTGTGAAATAATGATGTGGAACATTGGTGATAATACAATAAGATTAATATTGGTTTGCCAGATGAAGCAACTTTCATGTTAAGCAGTAACATTAACACACATAATGATCATTATTGGGCTAATGTTAACCCTCACTGGATGAGAGCAACATATCCAGCACCTTGAAAAATTAAAACGTTTGGCCTGGCATTGTGAGGGATCAGTTTGTTGGGCCCTTTTTTAATGATGGAAACCTTAATACTGGAGGTATAACTCTATAACAAACTAAGAGTTATATGTAAGAGTTTCAAAGTTAAAACCGTGGATAAATGAGTAGTTATTACGGTATGCTCTGTTGAAATGTTTTTAACATAAATTTTATTGAAAACACTCTTTATAGTTACAATATTTGCCTACATTTTTATTTGGTTTTCTTAATAAAAATATTTACTTTTATAGCTTCAGCATATTTGCTACTTGAAAAATGTTATTAAAATACTGTACCTTCTCTGTTAGATCTCAGGATGATACCTGTAATAGTTTGTCTCATACTATATCATAAAAGAATACTAATATGGTATTAGAGTCATTGTTATGACAGGTTGATTTATATTCATGTAACCTTAGTTTGATCATTGTTACAAAAGTAATTTTACAGATCACTTACATGACTTTGTACTGTACTTTGTGTATGAAAACTCAAAATTAGATAAACAAAATATTGTGCTTTGTTGATATTTAACTAGAAATTCGTATATTCTACGACTATGCGTGGACATCAACCTCTCAGCTGTTAAAAAAACATGATTACTTAATTCTTGTGTCATGATTGTTTTGTTATATATAGTATATATATATATATATATATATATATATATATATATATATATATATATCTTTTTATCATGGATGTCATGGTTTGAAATAAAAAACTGTATTTATGCAGGAAGCCCATTTTATAATCTATCAATTCAAGATAAATGATGAAAGATGTGACGTGTAGTTCTTAAGATACACCAATTGTTCTAATTTTAGTCTCTGGAAATCCCTTTAAAATAATGTAATTTTCTTGTTTTTTGTGTTATCAGGTGGTCTCCAACAATTGTGACTTAGGTTAAACTGTTTTGTAGGGCATAAAATAAGAATATTGCTCTCAGGAGGCTGTTAAACTTGGAATTTTTTATACTATAGCATTTAAAAATATTCCAGGGCAGTGCCCTCAGGCCGTAACTTGACTAGAATGTATTGAAAATTCCCAAATTTTCCAGTAGTGGCAAACCCATCTCCCCCACACCCTTTATTACATCATCATAGATATGCCTATGCTAGCACTAAAAGTGAAAATTATACAATTAAATTGTTACAATTAACAAACAATTATTTTGCAGATTTTTATACAACATACCATTATTGCTGTTAGAAAAATGGTTTGCGTAGTCTGCATCATTTGAGAAACTAACACCCATTCCAAACTTGCTTCTGGAAACCCTTCTCCAATCTAAGTTGTTCTTGATAATTGAGTCCACACTCCACTCACTAGTGGCATGGAACAAAGCCTTCTCGGTTACATTGCCATAGCGTGACTTATACTCCTCCTTTTTAAGTTCATACATCCCTTTGAGAAAACAATTCTTCACTTTACATATTCTTGTGATTGCAAGCTGTAAAATAAGAAGTTACTTACATTTCAATTCTTCATTCTGATATTGAGATTAAACCATACAATACAAAAGTACAAATGTAAATTCGAGGCGTGTTCAGAAAGTGGGTACCGTGAAAAAAAAACAAGTAAAACAATTTTTTTCAACACAATTTTGTTTCTACATGAAAGCCTAAACTATTTTTTGACACAGTTTCCATTGATGTTCTAACACTTGTCTTAGTGGGTGATCAATTTGTCTATACCCTCTTTGTATAGGCTTACCGCCAACGAATGTAACCACAACTCCACGGCAGTTTTCATTTCATCGTCGATTTCAAAACGTTAGCCGCCTAGGTGATCGAACTGCACCCAACAAAATTGTCGAACCAATGTTTGAATGTCACCAGCGGTTTGAATGTCCGGTGTGACATGACGGACCCAAGATTCATCACCTGTCACAATTTTGTTTAAAAAATCCTCACCATCATCACTGTACCATGTGAGAAAAATCAAAGCACTTCCGAGTCTCTTGGTTTTATGCACATTAGTGAGCATTTTTGAAACCCATCGGGAACATAGCTTGCGATAACCTAAGCGGTCCGTAACAATTTTGTACAAAAGAGGGTATGAAATTTGATGGAAATTGTCAGATTGCGTTTTCTTGGATTTTTTTCGTCAACTGCCCTTACCAGATCTCAGATCGTCGTGACGAGAGAAGGACAACCCACTCTGATTCTCATTATGCACATTTTTTCGACCGCCATTGAACATTCTAACCCACTTTCTCACCATTCCTTAACTCAACACGTCTTCCCCGTAAAGATCTCAAAGTTGATGATAAATTTCAGCCGGTTTCACATTCTTTGCGTTAAAAAATCTTATTACAGAATAAATCTCACAATCCGCAGGATCACTAAAATTGTCTTAACATTTTAAACGTTCAGAGAAAACTGAAAACACAATATAGAACAACTAAAATGGCGTGAGTGAATAGCCAGTAAACCAGGACTCCGGAACACCGATTACAGTACTATGGCGGCAGTAGAATGAAACGGTACTTACTTCATGAACATGCCTCGTACTACAATTATGCAACACAAAATATAGTAAAGAGCAATACCAATATTTATTTATATAGTAATCAAGTTGGAATAAGAAATACTCCTTTCAACTCAGTCATATTAAGCAGCTAAATTTTGTGACAACTGAAATAATAATAGGATTATTATTTCATCCTCTTGCTTACAAACGACCTACCTCAGTACCTGACCAACCTCTGCCAAACAATAATGTATGCAGATAATACTGTTCTAAAATTGGCTAACAAAAATAAAAATCAACTTGAAATAGATACACGAACCATCCTCAACTCAGCAAAACAGTACTGCAGGACAAACGACCTAGCTTTGAATGAGAGTAAAACTGTACAGATGACGTATAGCGAAAGAGGAAACACACAGAATGGGATACCTGACTTAAAAGTACAAGATAATTTAAAATATTTAGGTATTAATCTTGACATGAACCTCAATTGGAAGGCTCATGTTGATGTGCTGTGCAAGAGACTTGCATCGAGCACCTATGTTATAAGAAGGATAAAAGAAATATGCGGAACATCTGCAGCAGGAATTGCCTACTTTGCTCTTTTTGAGGCACATGTTAGATATGGCATAGCAGCATGGGGTGGAACCACTAGCTCCAACATGAAAAGAGTTTTCTTGCAGCAGAAGAAAACAATAAGATGCTTAACAGGCCTTGGATTTCAAAGCAGCTGTCGAAGAGCATTCCAGGAGCACAAAATGCTTACAGTACCTGCACTTTACATAAGCGAGGTAATTCTACTAGTAATCTCAAACAAGCCAAAACTTGGAGATTATCACCAATATAACACCAGAAATGCCTCAGATTTCTCACTTCCAGCACATCACCTGAGCTTTTCTGATAGGAAGCCAACCTTCAGGGGAGCACGTTATTTCAATAACCTGCCAGACCACATCAAACAAGACACGGGAAAGACCTTCAAGGGGAAAACTCCTTTGATGGCTTGAAGATCATCCCTTCTATAGCGAAAAGGAATTCATGGAGTGGAAGACTTAAAGATAACACTCGCAAGATAGAACTTCATTTTTATGTAACATTGTTTTGACACCAATACCGATCTCTATGATTGTGTAAATAAAGAAAGATTGTCTATTGTCTATTTACGTAACGTAATAATATTTTGAAAACTATTAGATATACAAAAAATTATTTAATACACAGTGTTTAGGAAATCTTATGTTATGAAAAGTTAGTATCCAAGAGCACTTTTAATTTTTTATCTAGTTACATAAACAACAGAGTTTTGAATGTTTTAACGCCCGCCATGTTGGAACAAAACAGAGTACCAATCTGGCCAACAAACTTGGCCAAGATATTTATAAAATCAAATTTTGTACTTGTAATGCAAATCAAGTTTAAACTTGTTTTTGAACTGTTTAAACTCTTTTTGAGTCAGTTATTGTTTCCACTAGGCGCGTTATATAGCTAGCACGCACACACACACACACACACACACACACACACACACACACACACACACACACACACACACCACACATATATATATTATATAAACTTTGGAACGAGGGGTACTTTTAAGCTGAGGATCATGTTCAATGTACGGGTACAATTGCAATAAACTGTTTTTTATAGAAAATCTAACTAATAAAAAGACATAACATAACTTGATTGATAAATCAATTTCATTACAGCTAATGAGAAACTTTTCCGATTGGTTCTAAATAAATATTCATTTTTCAAGGGCCAATTCCTTTGTCATGTACATTTGTATTTTAATACGAGGTCTGTCCAATAATACACGAACCTATGCAAGCTAGCGGCCATGACGTGGACTATAGTTCTGCGCACTGGCGGCGCTAGTTGCTCGAGACCCAATGAACCATCAGTGCTTGACAGATCGTCGAACTGTGTGTATGGTGGTAGCTATGTTAGTTTCTGTGGTCCTTGTTTTTACCATTTGTTGAAAGTGGAAACTTATGAAATCACAGAGCAATGAATCAATAAAAATTTTGGGGTGAAGTATGGTAAAAGTTATCAAGAAATTACTGAATTGTACACAGCTGAATACTGTGATAATACTTAGTGGATTAAATGTTTTAATGGCCGACAAGACAAAACGCCACGGATGATGCAAGGCTGGGACACCCTTGTCCTCACCGATCGTCAAAGAACTGTCCAAATGATAGCTGATTAACTGAATCTAGGAAAATAAACAGTAAACACTATTCTAACAAAACATTTGGATTTTAAGTGCCCAAGCTGCTGACACTAGATAAAAAGTTGAAAAATGTGTTACTGACTGGAAAAATTCAATTGAAAATGAGACTGGATTTCTCAATAGAAACAACAAGAAAAATAAAAAGCCTAACTGTCGAGGACTTCCAATGGTGGTTTAAAAAGTGGAAAATAAAATGGAATAAGTGCCTAGCAACAAATGGAGAGTACTTTAAAGGGGACAAAATCAATGTTGACTAAATTTTGCAAATTTGTTTTTATGACCTCAGTTTGCATATTTACTGGACAGACTTTGAACATAATTTCTACTATTCTCTTAATGTTGTCCCTATCTAATGAGCATATTATATGCTGTAATGTAATGAGCATATAACTACTGAAAAAGATACATAATATGTTACTCTTTGTTAATTTATATGTACTCATTAGCATACGCTCGAAAAACTTCTAAATACTTGTATGAAAATTGTATATACGTTTACTAGGTAAATATAGTCAACACTTATTAGAGGGTTAACACTTGTCATAATAAGTTAGCATTTATTGATAAATTATTCAGTCTATTTCTTTACTTTATTCGTAATTTAGGTCAGACATGTATACCATACACAATAAAAACAGGTTGATTGAAACTCAATACAGCTTAGAACTGTGTTAGTCTGATATAATACATTAATCCTTAATGCATCTATTGTATTACTTTATCACATAAATTATGAGTTCATTACGAATGCTTGGTGCTAAATATTAATGCTCTGGACTAATGGCAGGTCAAAGAATAGGTAAAAGGATTCCACTACTCTAGAACTGAGTAGCAAGTCATTGTACCATTAACTGATTATACTTCTGTTAGTGTACTGAATACAGGTTGCAACCTCACTTTTAAGTTATCGGTTGCCTTGATTGTAAAACTTTTGTTGTGTTTACTATGAGTAAATAAACGTGGCTGTTTTAGTACTTACTGATTACGTAAAATGGTGCGAGAAAGACTTACAGATGAATTTTTGCCTAAGATGCTTCCCTGAGACTTACTGCTCGGCATTTTCCCACCACCATCCCTCCTACAGATAAGAAGAACAAGCCAAAGAGAGGATGCCATGTGAGCAGATAGACCAGTGTCGGTGAGCAGCGGCGCCGGGACACGATGTCCCGGGATTGCGCTGTTATGCTTTGTGTTTCTGACTGTTTTCACGCTTTTTATACCATCAAAGATTTATGAGGAGACTTGTGTACGGTTTACTAATTTGTACCTTAGGATGCTTATAAGAAAATGCTGAATATTTTATTTTATCCTCATATTTTGTAAATATAAATAACTTTTATGCATAATTAGATTAATTTCTACATAAATAAAAAAAAACTTAAAAAACTTTTAATTTAGTCTTTTTCATAACACATCTACTGTAGTAAATCCAAATCACCTAAAAAAGTATTAAAGAATTGAAAATTAAAAAAGAAACTCACTTTTTCGGACACTCTTAATTTATCTATACCCTGTATGCTGCTGTAGATGCAATCTGACAGAATTACTTAATGTTCAACTCGTTTAAGTTAATTTGACTCAATCAAAATGGAACATAATACATTATAACAATGTATAAGCTACTGCATATGCACTACGAATTCCAACTTACATTTGGAATAGAAGAACGAATTGAAAGTTCCACTGAAAGTTTTTCAGTACCATATATTTCTTCTAAAACTTCCTCAGAATGATCTTCATAATCTAATAATTTAACCGCAGCTGCCATTTTCTGAAACAAATATGATATATATTAATAGAGCTACTTACAAAAATCATCGTCTGAAAAGTTCATAAGTGATAATTCCCAACTCATGGAATCGCAGATTGATGACTAACACAAGGTTAAGTTATAGACCAGTTTATTGGTTAAAGGTGTTTATTCACTGCAAGCAAGTCTCTATGAAATACCTACTTTGCATGCATCCATTTCAAAGAGGAAAGAAAAAACTTTGCTTCCCAAATTGGGAGAGTGTACAAAAAATATTACAAGTCATGCTATTGTGTGAGGTTGACAAAGTGACTAGTATAAATATATTAATATGTTATATAAATTAAGATTACAGCACAATGTTCTCCAAACACCCCATAACTGAGAGAAATTTAACTGAAAATTCTAAGGTTGAAGGTCAAATATTGTTAAACCCTACTTGTAATAAAAAATCAATATGCTGAAAAAACCGTCCTAACTATAAGAAATGAAAGGGCGATATTTATCTGCCAATAATTTTCTTTCACTTGTTACCTTGTAGGTCTTTGGCCCTATAATTTTATTTTTAACCGACTTTATTTAACCCGTTTCTTCCCACTGTCGACATTTGTCGACACGCAACTTAATATTTTTTTGTGGGGAAATTTTGATTGTCTAGGACTCTTACGATAATATCCCGCTGTTATGTTGGTATCTCTGAACTAGCAGTTGATGCGCCGCGGCAGTGGCTAGTTTGGTGCTTTTGTGTCAACAACTCTACTGATTGACTCTCAGCCTCACTATGTCACTGATAGACAGGTAAGTGTATTACAACCTTGTAAATAATAATATTATTTACCGTACGCTATTTATAGTGATATAAGATATGTGTATGACGTATTACTGTGTTGAACGTGTAAAATATTGTTTTAGGGTATCGATTTTACAATCATAAATATTGATGTCGACAAATGTCGACAGTGGGCACCAGCGGTAGGGGTCGATGTCCATTACAACAAATTGTATTTTTTAGGTTGACGGTAGCTGACATCGCTAATATATTGGCAAGAGAGTGAAAATATTATAGATCCAACATTTTTTATTGAGCCACCAGATAATCCAGCCCTCAGTGACTGTGATTCCGATGACGATGATAGTGGCAACATAAATCATTTATCTGGCAACCAACTCAGAGCTGGTGGTGAGCTGATAGGAAGAAAATTAACTGAAGATGGGTTAGTTTACAATAAGAATTGGTGGAATACCTGAAGAAAAAAGTGACCAAGAAGAAGTGGAACAAGTAGAAGATAAGAAATTTGAGGAACCTGTGGACGAAGATGACAGTGTAGTAAGCGTAGATGTTGTTTTTGAAGAAGAAACCCAAGGAAAAGTTAGTAAAAATACGTTAGAGAGCAGAACTAAAAAAAGAAAACAAATAAAAGATGTTAGAACAAAAAAGAAGGTGAAAGGAAATAAGTCAAAACGTACATGGGAAGAAAAAGACATTGCAGATGTAAGCTCTATAGAGTTTACTCGTGCGAATTTCTTGTCAAATGATTATTCTCCTGTAGAACTGTTTGAAATGTTCTTTGATGACGAGGTCGTAGAGTACATTGTTTTATTGCACTAATCAATATTCCCCCTAGAAAAAGGAAACATTAAACTTTTCTACATCAAAAAATGGAAATACGTCTGTTTTTCGTTTTTCGCCATTCTTTTTCTATCAGGATACAACACTATGGCTCCGTTACAGAATGTACTGGGAAACGGCAGAGGACACACATCATGAAGCAGTTTCACGTGCAATTTCACGTAATTCGTTTTCAGGATATCTTGAAAAACATTCACTTCTGTGAAAATGATAAAATTAGACAAAGATGACAAGTTTGCCAAAGTTCGCTCTGTTATGTGCATGCTGAACGAGCGATGGCTTCGTTACTTCCCAGGTGACATTTACTTATCCATTGATGAATCCATGGTACCTTATTTTGGAAGGCACGGGTTGAAACAACATATCCATGGGAAGCCTATCCGATTCGGATATAAAGTTTGGATATTAGCTACAAGGTTAGGCTACGCTATTCAAGCGGAAACTGTATCAGGGCAAAGCGACTGGATGCAACTATTCCTGAGCTCGGTGTGGGAGGCTCAGTTGTCATTGATCTTATATCTGAACTCCCACAGGACAGAAAATATAGTTTGTTTTTCAACAACTTCTTTACATCTTTAAAACTGCTTGAAGCGTTAAAAAACAGGGATATCATGGTACAGGGGACCATAAGGGTAGACAGAGTTGAGGATGCCCCTCTTCGTAAACCTCAAGATTCTCAAGAAAGAACCAAGAGGTACTTTCCATCAAATAACTGACACAGACACCAACATAACACTTGTAAGATACATGGACAACAGTGTTTTTACTATAGCGTCGACAGCAACAGGCGTTCATCCTGAGGGGAAAGCAAAGCGTTGGTCCTCTAGCAATAAAAAACACATCGTTGTGCCACAGCCAAACTGTGTCAATTGGTACAATATGAATATGGGTGGGGTGGATAGGCTAGATGAAAATGTATCTACCTACCGTATTCATATTCGCAACAAAAAGTGGTATTTGGCCCAATGGTTGCAATACATGCTGAATGTGAGTATGAATAATGCTTGGATTTTATACAGAATGACGCCAAAAGGAGCTGAAGAACAATTAGATCTTCTTGGATTCACCCGCTACATTGTCCGTACGTACATGCGAACATGCACAAAGCCATCGATCCTCTGCTGGACGGCCAAGCCAGACAGTATCCAGTAGGGGTGTTGCCTGAAATCCGATTCAGTGGAAAAGATCATCATTAGAAACAGTTCAAAAGCAAATTCGCTGCGCACTGTGTTCCAAAGCAACAAGGAAACGGTGCAAAGACTTGTCAAGTTGGATGCCATGTGCTTTGTGCGGAGGCTTTCCATACTTCCTGAGGAAGTAATCTCTTATACAATCCTTTCATGATATGTAATCTATTCATAAATACTGTAATGGAACAATAAAAGCATCATTATTTCATTTTTTTAACTTATTTTAAAACCCCCCTTTTCATTCCCACTGTCGACAAATGTCTACATTAGCCTCTATTCTCTAACTGCACCCGTTCATGCCCACTGTCGACATATGTCGACATGCTATAATTTTATTGTTATTATTAAATTTTACATATTTCATACTAAAAACTATAGTAAATAACTGATAATAAAGCAAATAACCAAAGGCCACCAAAAAATCTGACAAAAAAATAATTTGGGCAGAAACGGGTTAAATATAACAAACATCTCGCCTATACAGAAAACAAAAGGTTTGAGAATATTGTTATTGTAACATTATGTAGAGTTTGAATGTTGAGTTTGGCTCCATATAACTTTTTGTTCATATGTTGATTATACAGAAAATAAAATAGTTGATAAAATTCTTATTTTAATTTTTTTACTGTCCGAATGTTAATTTAGCTCCAGTCCACCATTTCACTAAGGTGCAGCATCTGAAATCTAACACTATTACAGACTAGACTCCTGGAATCTGGTGTTCACATCCATCTGAAAAGATCGAAGAAAGTTAGAGATGAATACATTGAAAATGAACTCTTCAGATCATTTCAACATTACAGACAATTTTTTGGATTTCTACAGATAGACATGGACTCTAGATTCCGAGAGTCAAGTTTGTAACAGTGCCAGATTTCATGTGTAGTACTAGGTTTTACACTCATGTGCAAAAGTGGAGGGTGAATAGACATTGTATTGTTCTCTAGTCTGATGATTGGACATTGCCTACTTAACTACCACCTAAGATGGGTATCTGTGAGTGCCCTGATCAGGTGGGCATTTCTAAAACCTGCTCAGGTGGGATATTTAGCTCATAAAACATCTTGAGGTATATCAAGAGCTTGTTTAGATTTCATTATAAAGTCATAAAGATTCTCTCTTAGTATCATACCGTATAATAAGCAGAAGATGAAATGGAGCTAAACTCAACATTCGCATCGGATCAACCCTTCCCACTATAGCTTAATGTTTTTACTGTACTTTTGCCTATAATACCACTTCTAAAAAAATAGGGAGTATGGTTACAAAATCTAGTTATACCTAAGCAACTTTTCATTAAATTTGTTGTTAGACAATTAATTGTTGAAATTCATAGGCATGAATATACGACAACTGCTTTGTGGAGAGAAAAACATGTCCGATTTATTTTAATATTGTTATGTTATTTTGCAGATATAAGTAGAACACATTTAATCACTTTTTGTCTTTTAATATTGTAAAAATGTATTCAAAAATTACAAATTTTACAACAAAAGAAACTAATCAGCATATGGATTCGTGTTAGTCATATCTTTAAAAGAAGGCATCACCCATAATTCTAGTGTTTAACTCTTATTGGAAAACTGAATTACCTCAAGTACAGTTGGAGGAATTTAGCTGTGCTCGTAGGGCCCTAATACTACCCTTTCAACAAATAAACGCTATCTGTGTGGCGGGTTGCGTTTACGTGCTAGCCGCTGAGATGAAGGCGCGACAATCTCTTTAACAACTTTAAACTCACGATTTCGATTTGCAGATTAGTATTGACAAATACGTTATTTTCAAAAACACATTAAACAACACTATAAAAAACAACTATAAGTCCTATTATTGCTATTATTTGGTATTCTCTTATTTTTTAATTCCACCACAATCAGCACTGTAACAAAACAGACTGATTTTAGCGAGTGTGATGAGTTATTTGGTCCAATACGATTCCTGAAAGGAGGGTTTTACCTATGTGTCACAGGAAATGTTTTCGGGATGCAGCGCATAATACTACCCCGCCACCCCTCCCGCCTATCACCCACACTCAAGGTCACGTGCACAGCTAAAGTCCTCCAACTGTACAGTCAAGAGCATAGTCAATTCTATAAGTGTTCTTATCTGGATCAGGGCTTCCAGTTTGGTTTGTTTACAACTCTAAGAAAAACACTTGTACTTTGTTAATTTATCAATATGGTTTTCGGGGAAATTCTCAAAATAGTGGCCAATTTTTGAAAAGAATTTTTTTTGGCCCAGGTTGTCTAGATTGACAAAACATTGAGAAAAACTGGGATTGTTACAATTTTTTATCATGACATTCAGGGCCCTGAAAAATTGTCTCAGAACAATCAATAGTCCTGGAATTCACAACAATTATAACTAAGCTACGAAACACGTGATACTGTCAAATATTCATATGTTGGTTAAGAATATAAATTAAAAAACAAAATTAAAATATAAACTACAATTTATGAAAATTGAAGTCAAAATAAAATTTTGAATATAAAATAAAAACACAAGCAAATGTCTATACAATATTTAAGACAGTAATGAATTAACACAAATAAAAATAATACAAGATACAAGACAAATGAGAAATTATATACAACGTTAAACTAATCACTAGAGTATCACTTATATTACAGTAAATTTTATTAACTACCACATTGTTTTGTACTTCATAGGTAGTTTTATTTTAAAGTTTTCTCCCTCCCCTCACAAGATTTCAAACCGTGTATGTTATATTGGAAAACAAATTAAACTTTTATTTCTTGAATAGAAAAGTGTTCAGTATATAACAGTTACAATTCTGTGTTGTTTAAAAATTGGTTTGCATGAAGACTTCCTAGATGTAAAAGTTATTACTCTTTAATAATTAATTATATTAGTTTTGTATTTAGCTGCAAAGTTAAAATACACTTAATAATTTGGAACTTTATCAAGAGACATAATTTTGATTATGAAGCTTTGTTTTGTAGTTTTATTACTAGTAAATATCCTTTCTTCCAAAGCCAATCACCCACACCTATAATTAGCAAATTGAATAGTTGTTCATGTTTAGAATTTCATAGTAAAATCTTAAGTCTTACAATTCTTTTTATAAAGGTAAACATAATATAATGGAAATTATATTTTAGTAATTTAAACCATTTAGAAAATACAGTCTTTGTTTTTAAGTATAAGTTATGAAATGATCAAACATTTACTGTAGGCCTAATTGTATGAATAAATCAAAGAGATTTTTCAAGAAATAAATCTTTCAGCTGTCCTCTCAGGAAGAGGGGGTTGTATGGAGTACAAAGTTGGAGGTTTACCACTCCACAAATTATCTGGTTACCCTACCGTGGTCCCAACCGAGTTAAATACGTGAAATTCAAATGTAGTATTGTTTATTCATCTTCCTGAAATTGAATCTTAATCCTGATTATCTTCCATATTATCACCTACGTCTCCCATTTGATTTCATTTCTGATCAATTAATAAACCCTTATTCCTCCTAGAAACAATCATGGCTACCGACATACTAACTGTCCTTTATTAAAGTAAGTGAATTAACAAATTACAAAATTAAACTTTTATAAGCTTATATTTGGATGACTACATATTAACAAGAAACAAATAAAATCTTAAATTTTAAACTTAGAAGGTAGATTGCAACATACAGTACCTAATATTGTTTCCTGACAAAATTGATAGTGTCAAATTCAAAACTACTTTACAACTTCAATCACAGTTTGAATTTTGGAAGTAATAGTCATTAAGTTACCTACCGGCCGGCAACACTTCCTTATCGCCTGTATGTGTAGATAGCGTTGTTCTGTACTGTAAACTGCAAACACTCCTATTCTCCGCTGGTTAATTTGGTGTTGATAATAGTTCCGCTATTATCAGTATAGTATCACTGCGCGATCTCCGTCAGCCCAGCATCACCTCATATACGATTAGACGTAAAACATCGATTTATCTAGTTCGAGATATCGATGACTACACATCAATATTTTAACATCGGCCTTTTCATTCAAATTTGAATTAGACGTTATTTTTGTGCGTTAATTTTTACCTTATAAAATCGAGGCGAGGCGAGGGGCATACAGCCAACAATATATAGAAGTAATTTTAATTTTACGTTGTCATTTCCTGTAACTATGAAAAACAAAGCTATTACAATAAACTAAGAAATTTAAAAAGTAGGATTGCCTCCAGCCAGCTCTTTAGCCCTACTTAAAACAATCCAATAACATATAGTATATTACTTTACTTAACATTATATTTTTGGCTCTTCTGTTTCAGGTCGGATAGAACACAAGAAGACACAAAATGGCCGACGATGAGGTAAGGTGAGTACTCGAGTTTTGGGACATTTTATTTCCTTTTCTGGCGAAGAGTGTATCTATGTAAGTAGATTTCCGAAACTTATTACTCATTTGATTTATGTACGTTTATCGCCGTAAGTTTCTTACGATAAGTGCGAAAATTACGATTATCGCCTTCATCTAAAAAACATATTTCATTACCTAAGCATTAAAGTTGAGTTTAGCTCGTGTCACATTTCTCTTAGTGTAGTGCGTGGAGTCTGACGCCGTAACAGACTTGACTCCTGGAATCTGGAGTATTGTTCGTATGAAGAGATCCAACAGTCGGTGCTAAAGAAGGAAAATGAACTCTTTACATAGTTTCGATCATCAGAGACCCTAGACTACAAAATATAGTGTAGTGCAGGTGAAGAGGTGTTCTCATTATCGTATCAGGTGCATAAATGAGTGCACTAATATTGTTTTAACTCGATCTCTAAGCGCGACAGACCAACCAATGGTTTTTACACATAGCGTAGGTATGGTGGAAAATTTAACATGGTTTGACGTTTCAGGTCTCTTTATCTCACTCAGAAGATTTTAAATAAAACAAAGACATTAAGCTATAATATTTAAACGTATTTTTCTGTAATGTAAGGATTTAATCATTCAAAAATTATATACAAAACAATATAAATGAAGATTAAAGAATATACAACTTAAAGAATCATCACATTTTGACTATAATGCCGAGGATTCAAACCGCGGCTGCTTGTAATATATACTACCGAACCAATATGTAATGTTCATTTTAGCTTTAAAGTAAACAATGTGTTTGTAGAAGATAAAGTAACTAAATCCCGGGGGGAGTAACTAATGTTAACACACCCTCTGCAATATTATTACTATAACTTTAGTATGTGTTATTTATTTTAAAACACTCCCGTGTAGTGCCTCAGGCACAGTAGTTATGAACAAGAATGTTATACCATGAAATAAAATTGATTCATAATTGCAGGCGTAGGCCAAACACGGCCCTCGCCTCTCTCCAACTTTATGTTTTTGGAGGATTATTAGTAATCTGGCAGAATGCTGTGAAAATGAAACCCTTTATATCGCAAATTCAGTCCATCTGAAACAAATTGTGTTTACTTATTTCACGGCTAGTTCATTTTTGTTTGTTTAAGAGAGTTCTGCATCTGAAATGGCAAAAAATTTGAAAATGTGATTGCAGATAATTGTTCATTATTTAATTCAAAACTGGAATACACATAGTTATAAAACAACATCTTAAAAATTGTTTTTACACAGGTATATTCTGAATTTGAGCCAAGCAGGCCGTGCTTTTTGTTATAATATTTTACTCATGATCAAAATATTTGCACAATATAGTAAACTAATGACTTTCTCTATGATTTTTTGAATAGTGATTTTTTTTTACTTTTTAGAGTTTTTCTTTACTCTATGTTATTCTTTACACTGTATGACAACTGGAGTTGATAACTAAAACAGCTGTTTGCCTATTACTTAATCGTGGCAAATCAAAACAAAGATTCTACTGATTTGTTTATTAGTGTGTTGCTAGTAGGCCTACCTAGTCTTTATAATAATGATACTCGTGAGGTGTTCTTTATTATGGGGAGAAAGAAGAGTAATAAGAAGAGATCGAGTGAGAGAAATAGACAAGCATGTCTACAAAGGCGGATGGATGCAGCTGAACCCATAGACACTTCGTATACTAGGCGTAGCATACAGTGTGTTTTTGATTTACTTGTAAGACAATACATATTTTTAAACTGACTTTACTGTTTAAAAGTCTTCTAATAAGTTATATAATGAGGCATGGTAAAAAATATCAGAGTAAAGTAATTTTACAGAATGATATTGACACTGTGTTACTTTCTTTAGCATATCGGAAAGTTTAGTTTTTTGTGTTTTCTTATATTAAAATTGATATTTCTCAAAAACTATATAAGATAGGAAGATGAAATCTCTACTACTTATTCTCGAATACGTAGTATGTATTTAAAAGAAAAAAATATATTACATTTTTAAGATATACTTATTTATAACATTTTTTGGGAAAAGTTAAGATATTGAAAATACATAAGATTAATTAACATAATATAAATAAACTTTTAACACTTTTAACTTTTTATTTTTATTACACTATGTACATTTCGGAATCATTGATTCCATCTTCAGGTACGAATGAGGTTAAGTTAATTATAAAATAAATAATTAAAATCAATTTGTCATGTGTTTTTTACTACCTTGGTGGCTAAATTTGTTGTATTTAATTTTATGTGAGATCATTGTATATTGTTTAAGAGTCTATCGAATAATAAATTTTTTGCTAGAAAGTCTTTGTCATTTAATAATATATTATGATTAATTTTGGCACTTTTGTAAATTTCAAAATGTTCTAAAGTGGATAATAAGCAACTTTTTTTGCTTGTGTGTAAAATTTCAAGATTGTTTTCGATGTTAGTGTATGTATGGCCGGTGTTATTTAAATGGTCTGCATATTTTAAATTTGATGATGTTTTCAATGCTTTTATGTGTTCATTAAATCTAATTTTGAATGATCGGCCGGTTTGTCCAATATAGTGGGATTGACAATCGTTGCAATTTAATTTGTATACTCCACTATTGTTGAATTTTAAATTTTGATTTTGGTTTGTTGAATTGCTTTTGTTTTTGATTAAAAGTCCAAGGTTGTTCGATGTTTTAAATGCCAATTGATATCCTTGTTTATAAAATGATTTGTTAATTTTGTGACAATGTTTACCAAGGTAGTCTGATTGAATGTATTTGATATCTCTTTCTTCTTTCTTCTTATTTTCTTTCTTTTTGTAGTTCTTCAATAATATATCAATCATGCTTGGTTTATATCCATTATTCTGGGCTATGTATTTAATAATGTTTAATTCTTTATAAAAATCTTCAGTTGTCATTGGAATTTTGTGTAATCTGTCGATCATTGATTTGAATGCAGCCATTTTTTGGTGATTCGATGAGGAAGGAATAACTAAATCTGTGTATGTCGGTTTTCTGTAAATTTTGAAATTGTGTTTTTTGTTGATCTTGGTTATAGTCAAATTAGATTACACAAAATTCCAATGACAACTGAAGATTTTTATAAAGAATTAAACATTATTAAATACATAGCCCAGAATCAATGATTCCGAAATGTACATAGTGTAATAAAAATAAAAAGTTAAAAGTGTTAAAAGTTTATTTATATTATGTTAATTATTATAAAACACTTTTTGAGGCTACATCTCTAACATACATAAGATTGTTTAAGTGGTTGTCATTAACCACACAACATTCTTTAAAAAAACATAAGTTTTTATTGCTTGGTGTTCATGAAATACCAATTTTTAAATTTTGTTTTTTGTACCTAAAAACGCATGTTTATTTTTATTGGACATAAGCCAAAACTAAATATTGTTATAAAAGTATTCAGTTTATAGTTTTTATGTGGCCAATCTATAAAATGATAAAAATGAAACAACAATAAATAAAAAAGACTCTCCAAGATGCAGTTTATCCCCTATGAGCTGTTTAGAAGGAACAGTGAAAAGTAGATACTTTGTTGCGTGGTTAATGTATAGAAAAAGTAATGTTACAGATTTAGTTAAACCGAGATATTTAAAGTTTTAATTGTTGCATATCATCAGATTAAAAAAAAATGCTTGTCATTAACTAGTAACAGTATTTTGTCCTTCTATTTGGAAATGGCACATTAGTTTATTTAATAGAGGTTTGCAATGAAATTACTACATCCTTAACTTGGTATTAGAGCCCATGGCTGCATTCTCTTGCTCTCATTACGGGGATATGAAAACACATTAGTATTATCTTATGTTCGATGTCTTTTAAAATTTAAATTGATAGAAAAACATGACCATGTCTTGCAAAATTAAGAAAGAACTTAACGTGTGTTTTTATAAATCCAGAATTTAAATATACATATTTCAAATGAAAAAAATGTTTGTAACTTTTAAGAGTATACAAATTTGTTCAGTTTTGTATGGACTCTTAATGTAGCATCCCCAGTGTGGTAGATAAAATTAATATTTGCTTAAAAACATAAATTTTTAGGTTTATAAAACTTATGTGTAAAGTTTTGTTGCTTTATTTGCAATAGCTCAATAAATAAAATGCAGTTCTCTGACTTTTTGTAGACAATGTGTACAGTGTAAATAAAAAAATTTTGTCTACTTTCGTCAAGGTTGAATTTACTATTGTACATAGTATCAGTGTTCTGGATGTAATGTATTAAGCTTAGGCTTGGAGAATATCTGGAGAAGTACGTAGGAAGAAGACGTACTTGCTTGTGTCTCTAATGTTAGCTTTTTATTGATTCCTGTTATTAGATTATTACACGGTATTGGTTAATATTAACCCTCAGTAAAAATTAAAATGGACTTATGAAACTTGTAGTATGTAATCATTGTTATGTTTTGCACAGTTTAAAATAGCAGTTTCTCCACTCTATGAATAAACTCATTGGAATTTTTTGTTCCATGCCTTTTCCTGTATCTTCTGATGCTGTAATGTCATCATTATCATCTCCTACCATCTCATGAATGTTTGATCGATGCAGAAATCGTAGACTGATGCTGCGTTCTATTATAATTTTAAGGTAAATATTGCTTTGTGTACCCTCCCTTGCTTGCATTACGTTACTGTACAAAACCAACAATTTTTAACCATTACTGATACGTATTCAAGACCTTCTGTCCTTAATTTATAGAACATAGACAGATCTGATCAGCTTTAAGGGGAGTCGGATGGGCCTATCCCCGCAATGTTAATTTGATGAATTTTAGGTACCATTATCTTAAAAACTATAAATGGTAGCCAGTTAATTCTTTTTTTATTCTGCTCCTCGTACTTTTCTTAGCATTTCGAATACAGGGTTATAAAAAATCTTGTCATATAAACTTGTGACATTTTTTTTTCTTTTTATACAAAAAATATCATAAAAAATTACAATTTACTCTGATGTATAAAATTAAGTACTGAACATAAGGCAATAATATGTATTCAAAATGTAGATTATTACTTAGGGAACAAATTAAAAAAAGAATCAACAGGCTACCTATAATAGTTCTTGAGAAAAGTGTACCTATCGAACAAAAAACATAGTTTTACAGAAAACGCATTTGAAGTTCATTGTAACCAACTCTATAAAAATACAAAAATAAACTACAGTTAATAGTGTCCAGGGGCATATGCTGGGTTATCTGGATCTTCTTCTTCCTCAAGCAACTCTTCCAGTCTTAATTTGGTTAATTTTGCCCTCTGCCGGCACTTCTTTTCTAATTCCTCGATGGCATTTTCTGCTTGTCGGATTCGGATCTCATCTTTCTGTTTCATTTGTCTGACCAAATTGTTGCCAGGCTTGTAGCCTAATTGTTAAAGCTAAACAACTCACAATATTACCTTGATTGAAGCAAGCAACAGCCTCATATACACCTAGTTCAAGGGTTGACCTTAGCATAAATGTATTTTTAGGAAGTCGAGACCAAATTATGTTGTTGACGGATTCATTGGGGTTTTGTGTACCTCCGTGTAAACATTTCCTTAGAAGGTCTGGTGAAGCCAAGTCCCTAAATATTGGTTTTATTTTGTCCATTACCACTTTAGGCAGGTGGAAATGATCTTTATGATCATAGGCCTCCTTATTGGCCATTGCTCTCTGGTACTTGCACGTCAAAATCTCTTTGCAATTCTTTAGAAAAACAGCTATAAAGAAAGAACTAACCATTCGAAAATCTTAAGTGAAGTATTTTCTGAAAAAGAATGAAACAGGGAATACAAAATCACAAAAAAAACAATTTTCGGTAAAAAAAAAATATTTTGCCCATCCGAGTCCCCTTAAGATGACTTCCTACAAGTTGCGAAGAAAATCTCATTAGACATGTGCTGGTTAATAAAAAGGCACTGAAGTGGTTTATGTCTAATATAACGTAACATTTTAAAATGATTTTCGAACTAATTTCTAAAATCATTGATATTTTCACTGCCATATTGTATTCGCAAACAAAGATATACAGTATTATTGTAAGTATAATTTGACCACTCCAGTAATGGTTAAAAATGGTTTAATTTTTGAAAGGGTTGCATAGAAATGTGTTTGGCCATACATAGAAATGAAGTCTCCTCTAAAAGACTCTGAGACTTGATATGTTACAAGTGATACCCTGTCACCTGTGTAAGTGTGGATTGAAATGTAAGGCATAAAAAAAATTGATTAACAAGGTGACTGCTGCAGACGTGCTAGTCACTGTTGCATGGATCAGAACCACGCAGTATAGAACTGCAGATGAAGTGTTAAAAAATATATTTATTAAAAGTAAAATTGAAGTATTACCGTAATAATTAGAATTGTAATTAAATTTATTTATTTTGAGAGTTTTTATAAAGAACTTCTGTTATATTTTATATATAGAGGGCATTTTTATTGTGCCACCATTAAGATCTTGTAGACTATGAAAGTTAATCGTGAAACTTTCCATAAAGCTACATTGAATGGATATATTTAAAAAATAATATACTTCAAATTCAGTTTCTCACCATTTTCTATTACAGATATTTGAAGACTTCAGCTGTAGACATGCATTTTCTTAAAAAAATTTTGACTTGCCCATACAGCTTAAAAAAGTAATTCTATCTTCAAGTAATATCTACCTAATTAAAAATTGGTGTTGGAAGTTTCGGACTTGAAATATTTTTTTATTTCTAAAAAATATGTTAAGGTTTCCTATTTAAACTGTTTTTATCTCTCATAGTTTGTAACATTCAAACTGTGATATTATAAAATAACATAATTTGTATTGTAACAAAAATAATTACTTCATAAACAGAAAAATAATCATAAAAAAATTCGGTGAGTTAAAATATACATGAAATGTTACAACTGTAAACAATGTATAACACATTTAACTTATACTTTAAATTATTGACATGTAAAAATACAGGAAATTATTTTAAAACTGTTTAATTACAAAATTGAGTCAATGTAGCCTATGCTAAGTTAAATAAAATTTAGTAGGTACTCAATTTTAGTATTTGTAATCTTTATAGAAAATATTTTATTATTTTGTTATTGCTTTTTTTCAAAAAGATTACTACATTTATTATTTATTTAGTCTCCAAATATAAAAAATGAACTTTTTTTAAACTTGTTAACAACGAGATAATTATTTAACTTTTCTCGGATATGCGATTTATAAAATCTTGTGGAGTTTAACTGCAAATAATCAGTAAAAGTATAATTATATCAAACACAATTTGTAAAATTGAGATACATTTAATTTAAAGCTTTAACCGTACATTCAAACATTCTATAAGTTTGAAAGAAGTTTATTGTTACCGGGTAACTTTATTATTACTCAAAACCAACTGTAATATTTTAATGGTGATGTATCCTTCAAATTTAAAGTACATTATTTTTTTAATGTTAAGTCGTGTTTACTTAAGAAAAAGCTAAACATGATATTGGTATTAAAGTTACAAAATTATTTTAATATTGAAATGAATATTTTGTATAAGTTAGTTTTTCAATAATTATTAAACTGCTATTAAATGTTTTATGTATTTATCTAGAAGTTTAGTAGTCATCTTACTCTGGGTTGAATTTGGGAATTTCTTTACAAATTGAAATATTATCTACTATACAGAAATGCCATTTTTGTCATTGATGCACGAGAAGCATGATGTGTATGCTATGATCTCATCAGTGCCTGGGTACGAAATCTGTACATATGTTAGGTTAGTTGTTTTTCACGTAACTCAGATCTACGGGCAACAAGACTGCCTCGGTAAGACTCTCACTGTTGTTTTATTGTGTGGATTTGTTTTGGTACTAACCAAGTTTGTGTTTGCAGTACACAATTGTGTAGGTTACTCAGTTATCATGGTTTTTATATACAGAATTAAGTGTGATACAAATATGAATAAAAATTATCTTTTGTAACATTATTTCATAGTTTTAATACAGAGTTACTTGTGAGAAATGTCTATACATTTCTAGTTAAATTAAATTTTCTTGTCGAGAATTATACAAATCAATTGGCTATTATAAAAATTGGCATATACAGATATTTTTATATTTAAAACATAATTATGAGGGTACTATTTAATGGTATTAATGAAGTTGGTATGGTATTATCCAAATAAATTTAGAGTTCTAATTAATTATGTTTTATTTAGTAGATATTCAACTATCAAAGATTTAACATAAAATCTTACGATTAATCAAAAATTGCTTACTCAATTGAATTCTTGAAATATTTCAGCCACCTTCAGTCAACAGGTATTAAACTGAAACTGCTAATAATAAACATTACCAGTAGAGGTGAGTTTAAGGGTAGATTTATCGTGATAAGCTTTAGCTCCACCTCTTCAACTCACCTATACTGGTAAATGCTTATTATTGACTGTTTCGGTTTAGTGTATGTTGATTAAATATGCCTCTCTAGTACAAAACTGAAATATTTCAAGAATTTAATTGTATATGTAAGTAATGTTTCCACGTTTTGTGAAATGGAAGCCCTTGATGTTGGTTGTAACATCGCCCACCAAAGCCTAAAAATAGATGATCAAACACTAGATAAAACATAACTTTATAATTAATAATTTGTTATGATTATAAAAATAATACCATACAACAGAATATATTAAACACAATCTTAAATACACGATAGTTTTTGTTTAATTTTGGTTGATGTTGTAGATTATCTGTACGTATGTATGTTATGTCCATGTTATGTGTTGTTATAGTTTTGTATTTTACAATTGTATAATTGTGTTTGCTCATACTTATGGAGTATTTTCAAATCTGTAGACTGACTTGTAACGATATCGTAACGTTGAATTAAATGTCATTATTTTAAAGTTATCGTTAGCGCATTAACTTGTCCAAGTTTGCTAATCAAAAATAGTTGTGTTTGTTGATTTTTTTACCAACATTTGTATTTTTAACTGGTACCTTGTGGTGAGTCAGAGGAATGTAGTAGTATTTTTGTGTTTTGTGTCAGTTGATCTAAACTAATAAAGAATTGTCTACTTGTAATTTTAAAACGTTTCTAGAGGTAATATTGAGATCTGACATTTATGTATAAAGACAAAACTATACATTTTAATTATACTCTGTCCCCCCAATTATTTTAATAATTTAATAAGAACAATTTTTTCAGAGTGTCGAATTAACTTTTTCTATTTTAATTAAGTTTTGTTTCTACAATTCAAAACATCTTACAATATTTTTAAATATTGGTGCTGAGTTTAAGCTATGTAATCTATATAATAATTAGTTTGATCTACAGTATGATTTGAGCCATATTAGCGTAAAAGTTACTTTCTGATCTTTCAATGTACTGTATAACAGTATCTTATTACTTCTGAAGTAATTAATTGATAGTAACAATATTTCAATATGAAAACCAATGTATTCAACATGTTTTTACTTGAAATTAAAAATATTTTGGGTTTGTTTTCAGAAAAGGCGCATCGAGGAGGTATGGTTCCTGACCTATGATAAGTGGTATAAATATTGACTTCTGATGAGGTAATGTTTTGGTAAAAGAACTTTCTCTCAAACTTATGATGTTATAATCACAAGACAAAGTCTGGTATGTTATTTTTAAGTTTAAAAAGTTAATTACACATATTTACACCAATCCCAAATACGAGGCATGTCCAGAAAGTAAGTACTGTTAAAAAATAACAAGTAAAACATTTATTTTTAGCACAATTTTATTTCTGCATGAAAGCCCAAACCTTAAACTATTTTTCGACATAGTTTCCACCGATATTCAAAAACTTGTTGTAGCGGGTGGTCAATTTGTCTATATCCTTTTCGTAGAAGGTTCCCACCAACGAATGTAGCCACAACTCCACAGCAGTTTTCACTTCATCGTCGATTTCAAATTGTTGGTCGCCTAGCTCACGCTTCATGTGCAGGACCAAGAAGTAGTCAGATGGTGCCAAGTCCAGGCTGTAGTGCAGATGGTTGATCGAATTTCAGAACGAATCTCATAATCAACGGGATCACTAACTGTCTTAAACACTTTAAACGTTCAGAGGAAACTGAAAACACAATGTAGAACAACTAAAGTAACGTGAGTCGATAGCCAGTGAACAAGAACGACTAGTGCGCATGTGCTGAACACCGATTGCAGTGCTACGGCGGCAGTAGAATAAAACGGCACTTACTTTCTGAATACGCCTTGTAAATACACATAGTGTTATAAATAGGCTACACACTATTTTACTTGAAGAAAATTTGAAGTTAATGATATTATGCCAGGTTATTTAATAAATATGAAAATCATTATTCTTGTAAATGAGTATTACATATTACATAATAGTTTTAATTTCGCTATAATCAATTTCATTAATAGTCATTTCAATATGACATAGGCTGTAGTAAATATAACAAATTGAATACTAACTATTAACAATCAAAAAATTACGATATCAGACATAAAATCATGCAAATGACATTACATATACTGTCTTCAAATATAGATCAAGTAAAGTGTGTTAGAATGCTGATATATTGATTTTCTAAATAGTTTAAAATGTCAAGTGACAAATGAGGTATGTTCAAAAAGTATCTGAATTGTTGTTATTAAAAAGTAAGGTTAGCCTTACGGCTTTGAGACTTATTATCTTTCAAAGTAGTTCCATCCTGATTCCACACACTTCACCCAGTGCTATTACTACCGCTTGAAGCAGGTTTTGAAGTTTCTTTTTGGAACCTCAAAAAATTGTTGTATCAATTTTTGTTGTATCTCCCATACATTATTGAAATTTGCATCCTTTCAGCTGGCATTTAATTTGGAGAATAAATAAAATCTTGATTTTCAGAGTAATGGATTAGATCTTGAGCAGTTGAGACATAAAATTTTTGCTGAGGTTAGAGCAATTTCGTGTCTGCAGAGCAGTTTGCAGAAACACGCTTTTAATCTAATTATGTTCCAACTTTTTTTAAAGTGAAAAAGCACTGATTCCCAAATCCTCACTGAACTCTTTTACAGTTAATCGGTTGTCTTTCATCACTTTATCAATATTTTGATAACTTTGGAATTATCTGGAGGCCAATCGGTCCCTATCTACTATTTGTTATAGGTTATATAAGTAGTTAAATACATACATATTATAGAAAAAATAGAAAAAATTGAAAGTTAACATTTACGAGCGCTCATGTGATCAGAGCTTGAATTTAGGTCCTAACTGGAAAGACGCTTTTCTTTTTATGCCAGAAGTGTGAAATGGCCACACTGATGGCTAGGAGCACTTCCGATTGGTACTCTCATAACCTCATACTACTCATAACTTCAGATCAAGTCCCAGATCGTCTAACTTTTCCATCAAATCACATTGGACGATCTGGCACTTGACCAGAGGTTGGGAAAATACAGACTGGATATGCCCCTGACCATCAGTGTGTGCTTCTGGTGAGAAAAGAAAATCATACCTTGAGATAATACCCAAATTTAAGATCAGATAAGGTGAGCACCCGTAAATGTTAAATTTAACTTTGGTACTACTAGTAACATATTTTATGATGACCTATTCTAAATTACTTATATTGCGTAATATCAAGCAGTAGACAGGGATAGAGTGGCCTCCGGATAATAGCAAAGTACTCTGCGCTGTCGTAGGCCTTCTAGATTGCTCTTCACTTTCAACATTTCCACCTCTTTTAAAACATTAAAACCACTCATAAACTTGCATGTAGTATTCATGCAGTTATCACTAAAAATATGTCATAACATTTTCTAAGTCTCTTAACATATATTGTTTCCAAGGGTTTGACAATACTGGATACAAATACTATGATTGATTTATTATGACATATCAAAATACAATGAAGATCTCAATACACAAGGAAACAAATTGATACTGTTATGGAGGCAGTTTCACCAATCTTTGTAAATAAGTGAGGTTGAGTAAAATGTGTAACTTTGCCAAGTTTCATTGTCTTGCAGAGGTTATCTCGTAAGATACAATACCAATCCAGATAATTTTTGAATGGATCTTGTATATCAACCTGAGCGTTAGGAATTCTGTATCTATATCATACATATATTGATACAGCACTAATAATAATAATTATAAAAATAAAAGATGTACTAAAACATTGGTAATGTTTAATTGTAAGTGTAAATATAAACAAATTATTGTATTAAAAATATGTTGCTTTATTCCTACATTTTCATATTAGATAAATCATTAAAAATTAAATGAAGGTTAAGATATTTGTATTATTTTTCAAAGGTATTTAAAAAATCCAATAGATTTTAAACAACCATTTAAAAGTAACTTGTATTTAAAGTAGATCTACTACCCAGTCAAGCAGTTCGAGACAATTATGTTACTGTAGTAGTATGTGGCACTGCACATATTGTTCAGTGAACTATCAATAATTTTTGTTTACATGCGTTTTAAGGCACAATAGGTAAGCTTAGAAAACATTTATTAATTACAATAAAAAAATCACACCATCAGTAATGATAATTTTTTATTTTGTTAGGCTGATATCAAGGCTATCTTCTTCAGATGTGTCAGAAAAAGCTAACCTTCCTATTGAAAGGCTTCACAAAATGAAAAAGTTATCAATATTGGTTGGTGTTATGTTTCAATGTAGTGATTGAATTAAGAAATGTCAATATAAGCTCCATCTTCAATTATATTAAAAAACATATTTAAAATTAAAAAGATAAATCATTACAACTTAGCCACAGACAAAATGTGCATGAACAAAGAGTACAAAAAACCTGCCTTGCTTGCCAAATGTTTAGTATACAAAGTTGGAGGAACTCTGTCTTCTTAGTTAGCAATTCAAAATTACATTCTTACGTTCATGTGTTAGGGTTTCTGAATAGATTTTCGTGAATACAGTTATTTTGTTTTACGTCTGTGAACTGATTGATTAATAAAGTCAGAGAACGTAATTAACCTCTGTATCTATATTTGTATACAATTATGCAGTTATACACCCGATTTTCTTTCCTCTTGAATGAGTTGAGAATACTCTTGAAAAAGAAGGAAACTAACTTAGACTTGGATGTTTCAGGCAAAGAAGGCAAAACAGGCGGAGATTGACCGCAAGAGGGCTGAGGTCCGTAGGCGGATGGAGGAGGCCTCCAAAGCCAAGAAGGCCAAGAAGGGTTTCATGACACCTGAGAGAAAGAAGAAGCTTAGGGTGAGGTTTACTGTCTTTGTTCAATATATTATTTAACATCAGTGAAATATGGTGATAATTCACTTATCAATCTAAAATCGTTTGAAGATTTAAAATTTGACGCAATTTCACAGTTGCTGCTGAGAAAGAAAGCTGCTGAAGAACTGAAGAAGGAACAGGAACGTAAAGCAGCTGAAAGGAGAAGGATCATTGAGGAGAGGTGTGGCAGACCCAAGAACCTGGATGACGCCAATGAAGGTATAAGACGATACTTAAAAGTATAATAATGTTGTATGTAATTTCAAAAATTTTCCACGAAAAGGTACAAAAACAATTTTAAAAAGATGAATTAAATTTTCTTTATACTGTGGTGTTTGTTAGGAAAAGATAAAATCTGTGTTTTAGCTAAATACACATACATATTAAAACTAAGAGATATATGTTTTTATGACAAAGAAATATTGTGAATGACACAATGCAGTAAAAAAAACACACTAAAAATATCTATAAGTCAATTTTATAATAATATTATTTTTCAGTATTTTTTAAGAACTCATAAATTTTTAAAACAATATTACTAAGTAGATATTTTTTATTTAAATGTAATTTTAAATATTGTACTGTGTTGAACATTCTTTAAAATATTTATTTAATATTGTTTCATTTGTATATTAAAAATGTTTGAAAGTCTTAAAATGTAACCTTAGTTCTCATTAGGGTAAATTTACTAAAAAACAAAGTCAAAAAAATTACTACTAAAAAATACTAAAAATTAAGTCATCAATATACATTTCGACTTCCTTGTATATATACAAGGGAGGTTGTGTGTATATATATATATATATATATACATAAATCACTTTAAAATTATATTTATCATTGTAAAATGTATGATAATAAAATTAATTAAAAATTGTAAATTCATATTAGCTTCATAATTAACTTTATATTCTGGTTATTATAAAATTTAACCATTCATTAGCACTTGGATTGTTTTTACTTATTTTTATTTGAATTAAAATTTTGAAAATGTGACGTTGATGACTTTTGCTATAATGACAATAGTTCTATTATGCACCAAAATCATAAAACTTGTCTCTGTTATTTTCATGGATCACAGACACAAAATGGGAAAGAAAGCATTCTAAATATAAATTCAGTGGTAATCTCTTATTTATGAAAAATTGTTGCCTTGTCCAACAGACGACCTGAAAAACATTTGTGCTCTGTATCACGAGCGTATCCACGGCTTGGAGGACACCAAGTATGATGTTGAGGAAATTGTTAAGAGAAAAGATTATGAGGTTAGGGTTGTTATCTTTGTTGACAGTACAGTGTCGATGGAAACCGTGCATCACTTGCATCCGAACATAACCTATGTGTTAACAACTCACCACCATAGCTTTGTCAACCGTGAGGATATTGTAAATTTATAAAAATGCAGATTGTTTATCAGTTTATATCAGTTCTTGTTTTGAAAGTTTGGTCTAATTTTACATCAATCTGAATTTTGATGATGTACTAAACTGTGCACCCTCCGTTGACAAAGTTACAGTGTGAGAGATATCGGGAACGTGGACATGGATCCACAACTACTTTTGGCTGCAACCCTACCAATATGTGTAACAATACTTTAAGACTCGCTTTGGATGTTTTTGTAATCACATCCAGCTTTTCACTCTTCTCTATTTTATATTGCAACCGTTGTTTTTGTACGTTTTTAACATACAGTTGATAATTTTTGTATTTTGGGATGTAGAGAACTGTCTCGTTGCTTTTTCGACTGAGAAATGCTGGCTTTGCCATGCACACCCAAGGCTGTTGGGGACACAGCGGGTCTCGGCACGACAGTCGTTGTGATAAGTGATTAACGGTCTCTGTGATTACAGTATTGTATTTCCTCTCAAGTGATTTCTTCCAGCTTCTGAACGAACTGAAAAACAAAATAGAAAGAGGGATACCAGAAAAAGTGATTTAAGAAAGCTACTTTGAATTTCTAGGCTCTAATATATATTTGTATGAATGAGCATTATCTTACAGCAATTAAATACTTTTAGATTTTTAGAGTCAGTGTATTATATTATTCATCCATATCACTGTTTCTATTTTGTTTGAAGTGATTTTATTCTTTTCTATCAGTTTATTTACTGTTCTGTTCCTATCTTCTGGTGGTTTTTTTTATAATAACTTCTCAAAAGTTAAGTAAGTTGTGAGACACATAGCTTTTTATAGTTAAATACTGATTCTTAAATCTCAAATTACTGTTTGAATTTTTCTTAACAATTTAAAGGTTCCTTTTTACTACTGTGTTTAACCGTTGAAATCAGCAACTTACCAGCTAAGAGTTTGGAACATTTTTGTTCATGTATGGGTATTATTTACTCATATCAATAATTCCACGAAAGTTGTCATGTTCTTGAGCTCAATTTTATTGCTTCGGTTAATTGGTTTTAAAAACTATGTAAGCTATTAAAATCTTTCTCTGGCTTAGATTTATTTGGAGAAATTAACACAGACAAGATATAGACAGTATTTCAGAAACCAAATCAGGAATAAATACACAGAAGTTCATTTAATTGAACCAAACATGATTGCTAAAGTTGTATTTTGAGTTTATCCACATAATGTTACTTCTTGTGAATGTAATTTAATATAAAATTGTATGTAACACCTAGTGGCTGGAAACCACTATGTTTGAAATTTTGTAATTGATTATTCCCTCAAAATAATTTAGAATATTCTGTGATCACAGGCTGTAGATAATAGTCTAATCATGTTTTATAATTATCTCCTCATTTGTCCAACCATGCCTTATATCTTGCCCATATTTATAGTTTGAAATTACATTTGCGCAGACCAAGTTATTTAATAAATTTGTAAAAAGTATAAAACAATAAGATTAAATCATTTCGTATAGGACAGAATTATGAAACAGTATTATAAGTACTCAAATTCAAATATCTAAATATAAATATGTATAATTAAAAATTACGAGATATGCTAACAGTTTTTATTTGATATGTTTTATGTTATACTTGACTAGTATTTCATTGTATATCAATTATTAAATGCTATAATTAAGAACAATTGAATGGTTTATAGGTGACATTCATATGTTGAATGGTTTATGCACTTAATGCAATTCATAAGGAGATATTAATTACCTAATCATATTGTTACCTAAACATATGTTTACCGAGAAATCACAGCTCTCTATAAAGATAATATGTAATATATTCTATATAATGGAAAATATAACATATTAAGATAATTTTTGGTGTGCCTTATATACTGTATGTGACGATGAGGGACTAGCATTGATTGTCCGTCATACATACATACATACATATATATATATATAAATGTAATCGTCTGTGTCCTTTCAAGCTTGTTGTATATATGATGATGTAAGAAGTGAAGATGTAACTGACTTGACTGAAATGATTGATGAAGTAAATAATACCCAGTAATACTCAACAATCCGTACTACAATCAAATGAGCACCATAATTTCAGTTGCTCGAAGGTGCCTGACTTTGAATTTCTTATAAAATGTTCTATAAAAGCATTTACGACTGCTTGTCTTAAGGTTCTTTGAAGAAGGTGTGCCAAGACTATCATACAAGGATTGCTGACTTGGAAGACAAGAAATTTGACATTGAATATATTGTTAAGAAAAAAGACTTTGAGGTTAGGGCAGTCACGTTTTGTTTTTTGATGGCAAAGCTAACGTCAACTTCAACCTTGCATCCGCCATTGCTGTTAACATTCCATTGCAGTAAACTCATCAGTTTTGTATTGTAGTTTGGTTATTAAGAAAATTTGAAATTTGTTTTTTCTTGATCCGTTAATAGATTTCTCAAAATGTAGTAGAATTAAAAAAAAAACTATACTCCTATGATTGTTTATTTAATATTCTTGATGAGTTTGTTGCAATTATTACAATAAAAGAATTGAATCAAGAGTTACATATTATTCTGCTGTAATTTTTGCTATGTTAACAGTAATTTTAAAAATACAATTTTGCTTTGGACATTTTTATCTTACCTGCTTATATATATTCCCTTTGTAAAAAAATGTGATGTCCATTTCACTTAGTGAATTCCACTCTTTGCTTTTTGAAACTAAAAATAAATTCCTTGTTTAAAGAGTGCAATGTAATTTTCATTTATTTTGACGTCCCATTAAAATCTTCATACTTTTGAGGTGTAACTTTCTTCAAGTCCTGAAACATTTTATGAGCTTTATATTTTATCAGCATCATCTTCTTTTGAAAACAAATTTTCCCGCACTTACATTATCATAATTTTTTCTCAGCTTATTTTCTTCTCTTGCTACGTAACAAAGCCAAATAGAAACATATTTCATGTGGTTCGTCGTTAAGAAAGGGATTTGTAATTCTTTTCGTAAATCAATATTTTTTGCAGTATTTATTGTAAAATCTTTTTTGGAAAAAACAATGGCAATTAGTACATTGGGATATACTTGCAAAGTTTCCAATACACTCCTTGCATTAAAAAAAAAAAACATTAAAATGAAAAGTAACAACATTTTGGACATTTGCCATTGTTACATGTCACAACAATGTATTGTGACATGTCACAACAATGTTTTATTTTTTACTGTAATAGCCAATAGATTCTATTAATTTTTATCAGAACTTTGCTTGTTGCCAACAAATACAAAGTTTTACTTAAATTGCAAATACTGAAAAGTAACTTTAATGATGAACATGAAAAATGTTCCTATTTTGTTTACTGAATTAATTTTTCCGTTTATTATTTTTCATTGTTATATTTTTTGGTTATAGTATATTTTTGCATTATATGATAAACTTAGGAGGAATGTTTATCGTGTTTTTAGGGAAGAAATATGAAACAAAATTACCTTAGGAGGCAATCTAGTTGGAAGTAACTATCTTAGTTGTTGGAATGTAATGTAATTCATGTTCACCTGAATGTTATTGCCATTAAAAAGCACTTTTCTTAGCGACGCTGAAGAAAATCTGTCAGGAGTACTACAAACTCGTGGTGGATCTGGAAACTACCAAAATAGATATTGAGTTCGAAGTAGAACGGCGGGATTTCGAGGTGCGGTGGTAGTTAGTGTAGTGGCACTCAGACGCTCACATCACATAACCTCAAATGTATATAAACATAACCTCTGCGCAACATGCCAGTAAATATTGAAAGCTGCTTTCTATCAATCAGTTGATAATAGCTTCGTAATTTCACTCAGTTACAAAAATTGAATTTCATTACCAAGAAGTATGCATTTATTACAATGACGGACATTTTCTTTTTATTTGTTACTTTGCCTGGTGAAATAAGACATTCTTTACCTTTTGTGTTGTTTTTTAGACCTATTAGTTCTTGACCAAAATCCTGAGTAAAGTACTGAAGTGAATGAATAGATGTAAATTAAAATGAGTAGAATTATTTGATAGAAACATTTGTTATAAAAAACAACAATACCACTATTTCATACAATTCAACACTCTAGGTTCTATGGTACGACGAATTGACTTTGTTTTCAAATTTTGAACTCATTTTCTCAGCTCACTATTATTATGTGCTGGGATACTACACAAGTTATTGGGGCTTGCAAATGGAGACAACTTTACTGGAAAGGAAAGATTCAGTTTCTTGCAATCAGTACTTTTCGTGTTACTTTCCATATCTATTAAAGATGTACTTTTTATTACAGTTTATGGGAACTTTCAGAAAATGTGGCTTGGAACTTAATTGAAAAATAATTAACAACACAACGTAGTGTGGTGGGTACAGTTGTTAACATGAAAACATCTAATTCATTTTTAATAGTACACATTTTCTTCCAGAACCACAAGCTGTAAAATTTGTATGTTCGTTATAAGATATGCAAGTTTTAGAGAGATAAAAAACATTTTATCCATTGCAAAATACGAATATACATTACCAATCTTTAACTGACAATGGCTTTTTTATGGTAAGGACTTTATAGCATAAAAAATCTGTAAAATCTTTTTTATTCACTTCAGTTATTTTATTCTTGTAAAAAGACAGCTTCAGACTTATATAATGAAACTAATGAACATGTCATATTAAAAATACATATCTTATTTAGTTAATTTTCATGTATTTTAAACACTCATTCAAAACTAAAAAAATTGTTATTTGTAAAAATTAAAATAATAAATACAATAAAAATCTGATAAGTGATCGGTTAATCCAATAATAGATTATTTACACCTTAAACAAGACCTCAATACAACATGTAAATATAAACTACGAAAGAAACACGTTTTAAATACATCCATTTAATAAAACAATTGTATATTATATTGAAAACAATTTTGAAGGAAATCCATTCAAAGAATTTTAAAACATTATTATTAATTTAGTTTAAAATGAGAGTATGAGATCTATGGGCTGAGTGTGTTACGAACCAAGGTAGTGTAATGCTTGGCAGCTTTGATGTTGAACGACTCACTGATATTGGTTTCAGTATTTACGTAATGTTCGCTAGATTATTTACGTGCTATTTTGGGTAATTTCTATTGTACATTCCAAGCTATGCTGTGTATTTAGCTTATTGATGAAGTAAATTTGTTTAATAACAAGAGGTTTCAACTATTATTTAGTTATGCAGTAAACAATTTAAGTCGCTTTATTTGAAGTTGCTAAACTTTTAAGATGTAGCCTATTTTATAACAAATGTCTTAATGCTGTGATAAATTATAACAAGTTAAAAATTAATATTTCATCAACATATACAATTTTTAGTGATAAGTAAATTATATTTGACTGTCTATTTTAAAACAGTTTCTGTGTACATTGTATTCTATTAAATAAATTGAATAAATTATATTTAGTAGTTTGTAGAACACAATAAAATAAAATAATTTGTTTACTGTTATTATGAACATTGTCCATTGTAACAGATTTTAAAGCTAATTAATTAATTAAGACCTAATTAATGAAAATTTTAAAAATGTTTAGTTTAAAGCAATTAATTATTTTTAAATATGTTGAAGCCTCTTCTTTTAAATTTTTACTGTTGCTTTAGAAGACATATAATTTATATTTTAAATAAAAAATTTACACTAACCATCATTTGACATGTTTTTTGATACAGTACACTAATGTTTACAGTAATCTGTTTCTTTCATATTTTTTACATTTAAAACAGAAAGTTTCATTAACATACATACTACTGTAATGTTTCTACATCTTTTCTGCTTCTAAGGTTTTATTGGCATTTTATGTTATGAGAGTTTCTCAAGATCGTTTAGATGTAAAGGAAGTATTTATATTTATTATTACCTTTTGCTTTAATAAGTGGCAAACTTATTTAAGTAAAAATAGTTGTTTCCTAAAATGTATTAGATTGTGCAAAATCTTATTTGAATTACATAGTAACAGTTGAATGTTAAACAATTTGTTATGTTTTTCTCCCTATTTTTAATATTAATGAAACTTTAGCTGATTACCACGGTTGTTTTAGCGGATCTGCAGTCGTTATGTACACAGTACCACAATAAGATCGCACGTCTCGAGGGCGACAAATATGATATAGAGTTTAAAATGACACTAAGGGCTTTAGAGGTAAACCTTCACGTGAGAAGAGAATTCTGTCTTGTGTAAAACATTTGATTGTCTAGCCGTATTAGATCTGTGTCTAAATGTGCTTAATACTCGTATGTAATTTATTCTGTCATCATCGTCAGGAAATCTACAAATGTGAAACAGACAAAGTGATTGTAGCATAAACTGTAAGGCCTAACCTATGTAATTCTGGGGGACCAGTTTAGTTTATACTGTCTATTTTTATATTCCAGCGGAACTGCAGACTAGCTGTATTGAATTCTGGGAAAAAATGTATGATCTAGAGGGGGACAGATTTGATCTGGAACGCACCCTTAGGTTGAAAGATTGGGAGGTACTTTTAGTGATACCCCTTCCGTACTGTAGCCTCACGTCTTCTCTGGATGGTACTTTTAGCGATATCCCTTATGTATTGTAGCCTTATGTCCTCTCTGGATGGTACTGTACTATTTATGTTTTTTTTAAAGCATTGATTGTGCTATAGTATAATTGGGTTTAAAACTTTGGTTCCAAAAAAATGTTAGTTATAAGTGATGTTTTGACTGAGATATTAGTTTCTCAATTCCTTATAAACAAAACACACTAAAAAATAATTGGTAGATGTTTTAATTTGTTTGAAAACAATTTTTACATGATTTGAACCATTAAAGTCAAACCAGTTGATAAAGTGAATACAGAAATTTAAATCTTTCATTTTATAATACCACCATATGCATCAATTTCATAAAGCCAACCAGAGAAGACAACAGGATGTTAAAAACTAACTCTGGAGTATATATTTCATAAAATTTGTCAGTAGCGTAAAACTTTGAAATAACTAGAAATTGGTCATCACTACAGACCATGTGATTTCCAAATAATGTGTATTTGTCCGTTCTGTTGCTCAGACACTCTTATTTAACTATATATACATATAATATTGTAGTCTGATTTAAATACTCTCTTGGTTTAGTTTAAATTTATACTGAAGCATGTTAGATCCATTGATTTAACAATGTGCTGTCCTTATCAAGAAAAACTAGTTTTATTATTAAGTTGTAGGTGATAAATTTTAGTAGACATTGTTAACTTGTTTCCACAAAGGGTATATTGGTCATATTTTATATAAAAAATCAAATGTATTGTTTTCAGTATAAGAAGAGGGCAAAAGCCTCCAATTTCTAAATGTTCAATACCAGATAAATAAAACACGATAGCATTTATAATATTTAAATAATTATTTTAAGAAGTTTTATTTCTGATTTGTTGGATTTTTATTACAAGATCATTTGTTAGATTGAAATTTCTATAGCATAATATTTCAGAATATCAAGTAAAAATCTAAAAGCAGGTAGTAATCTAATGTTTTAGTAATACTACTCTTGGTTGTTCACTACAGCAAGCAGTATTGTAGAGTAATTAAATTTGCTATATATTATGTTAAATTCCAATAAATTAAAAAAATATAAAGAAATAGGGAAATAAACTGTGGAGAAGTTTTCTATGTATATTTGTAATTTAATGTGGGGCCCACTGTTTTTCCTCAACTTAAGATCAAGATTGTTAAAATGAATCAAAATATTAGTACTTCTTCTGAAATGAGGAATAGTTGAAATTGCCACTCTAGCATTTTGTTTAAAATGATTATTTTGTATAGTTTGTCAATACTCTAAATGTCTACCAAAGTTTATCTTTTCCATGGAATCTGAAATGATTATTGAAGTCAGTTTTGCAGGTGTACACTCAGTTCTTATAAAGAGGATGTCTATAGTAGTGGTTGCTCCTCTTTACATCAAGTTATTGCATGGGCAGTGCATGGTCATATTTAACTTGTCTTCTTTTCTGACTCAGACTTCTTGAAGGAGGTTATCCAGGAATATTATGATCGCATGTATATTTGTGAGGGGCAGAAATGGGATTTGGAATATGAAGTTCGAAAAAGAGATTATGAGGTAACTTAAAAAGCGAATTTGTCTGTAAACCTGTTAATGTTCGAAAAGCAGGTCTACTGCATTGGGTAATATATATATATATAACGGGGATGCAATATTTTCCCTTTTGTTTTCTAAAATTTATATATAATTCTAAAATTGTAGTCTTAAAATTATATTGCTTCCATTACAGTTCACACATTAATTTGTCAACTATCATTTTCAAATGTTTGGTGGTGTCAATTTGTAGTCATAAAATATATTTGTGGGTGATGTTCATCTTTATTCAAATTACTTGGATATTTGTATTAAAAATTAGTACCAAATCAATTGGTCAGCTTAGTTTTATGCTCCTTAGTACTCAATAAACGAATGTATTTTTTGGCTTTTTGAAATGTATCAAACAGAAAAATAAGAACAGACTTAAAACGTTCTGTTAAGACAAGTGAAAATTGTAAGATGTAAAACTCTTGAAGATCTGCAGTAAACGTTTTGCAAATTGAAATATTTAAAAGCTGTTAAATGGAAGCAATGTAATGGAACCTTATTAATTTATCCAAAGTTGCCCAAAGCAGTGGATCTAGCTTGAAGTGTGCCTCTTGGCCAGCCGGTAGAAGTCAAGTTTGCATACTTCCCATCATTAAAGGGTTGACCTAAACTTCCGTCCTCTCCTTCTCCTTTTCTTTGTGTTCGTCTTGAGTTGAGTTTTCTGCTATTCTTTCCTGTAATCTATACAAGACTTCGTTAGTCATCATATTTTCACAATACTATAACTCGTTTTCATTAAAGAAAAGTTATCGCTTAATTAGCATTACAGCTAGTTTGCTTGAAGTCACCGAACTCCTCATCTAAGTTATTATCTGATTACTTGCACGAAACTTAATTCATTAACTTTTTGTCATTTGTGTTTTATAACACAAATATGTTACTAGAAAGTGCAGCTTTGCCATAATGTCGAGTCATCCTGTAAAGTTTTCTTGAAGATAATGAATTATAATAATAGTTCCAAGCATTGAAACTGAGCGAGGTTGGCCCGTGAAGATTACAGGAAAGTATAAAAGTAATTTTTGGTGGGTGCGGAAAGGGAGAAATGTGCAAACATTAGAGGCTGGTCAAGTTAGATTAGTGCCGCTTTACGGTCAAACTTATCTGTAAATAAACCGAGCTTAAACGTCAAATCAAGGACATTGTTTTTGACGCAATTAACAAATTTTGACTGGGTGGATATCAATTAGATTAGAATTTTAACTAATTGAATAAATTTTATGTTTTATGTTGTGTTTTCAATGTGTTAGTCCTGTATGTACCCACTCCCCACTTCCACCCTATCCCAGAGTTGCGGTCAGCCCTTTTATCCAGAATATATCAGTTCACAAGATCAAAATGAATGCAAAACAGAATTGCCTATCCAGCAGGTAGCTGTAGATGTAATACACTAACGCTGTCGCTGATACGCTGATGGGCCAGCTGCTGTTACCCGCCACGTCTCACGACCGAAACTCTGTGAGCTACGTGTTGCATCTCGCTTGCTTAGCTTGCTCCCTCCCACCATCCCGCACGCTACTTCAGACTCACACCACTGAACATCTTCTTATATGTTACATGCTCGTGTTCATTTCCTTTCAAGTGTCAATCTAGATATAGGCTATTTTTGTGTTTTGTCTTCTTAATATAATAAATAACTTATTATGTTACGATTAAATTATAGTTGTACTTAATCAACCAAATCTGAATAGGAAGTAAACCCAAACGGAATAATAGGAGTCTTTAAAATTTTTATAACATCAAAGATAATAATTCACAACTATAAGGGCTTAATATTAGTGTATTTAAATATTAAAAGTTTTAAAGGTATATTTTAATCATTGAAAAATATTCATCATCTCAAAATGTGAAAACAAATACAAAAAGAAACATTGATTTAAAAAAAATATGATTATTTGTCAATTTAATAAATGTTTGAATAACAAAATTGTTTTTAAGAACACTTTGATAAGTTTTATTTCAGAAATAATAATTAATTATTTTTATTATGATTAAGAATCCAGTTAATGATAAAGTAGCGACTGGTTGAATGCATTCGTAAAGTATATGATGTTTAAACCAATAGCCACTGTTGAGGTTTTAAAACAACTTATATCAAAGCAATTACAGTTACGTATCTGTTAAAAAAAAGTATAATAATTTATGTATTACATTTTGGAATAGCCTACTTCTAACTACATTGAATATCGAGCTGGAAAGATATCAGTGAAATATTCAAAAAATAACAGTCCTCTCTAGGTTCTAGGTCATAAAAAAGTAAAATTGGAATTTTGTAAACTAGTACCATAATTATACCCTCTAACAAATCATGTCATTAAGTTTGATTTTTTGATAGTCAAAAAATGTATAGAATTGGGTAAAACTATTATAAGTTAAAATAAATACCGAATTAAATTTTTGGTTGCACATATTCATAAGATTCGTGTTGAAAAAGAAAAGTCTGAATGGACAACCTTAACAGACCATGAAAAATGGAAGATTTATTGGATTATCATTTTATTCAATTTGAAAAGCTCACAGTTTAAATGTAATAACTGTCATCATTGTAAATAACTACGATCAGTGTTGAAATAAAAACCCAATAACTCTGTGTGTCCTTTGTTTGTTAGTGTACTGTACAGTTACTTCTAAATCACTAAATAGTTCCTACCGTAGCCACTGATGCCTTCTACTTAACATATTTTTACAGTCTTACACACAGCCTTCTAGAACAGATTAATGTGCAGTATATGTTTTATCTGTTGGTAACCAATAGTCATCAGTGGTACAGAATTACTTGTACATGTTTCTAACACCTGTCTTAACAAATTTATTGTGTGCTTTTGTGTTATCTAGAAGCCACTCTGTCCCTATAAACTCCTTGTTATTACACGATATGAGTAGGTTTATATTAGGTTATCATGAATATTTTACAAATAGTTCCAAAGTTAAAGCTATCCTTTACGAGCGCTCATGTAATATAAGCTTAAATTTGGGTACTACCTCGAGAGATGTTTTCCTTTTTTATGTAGGCCAGGAAATTTCCGATCTGGACTTTCCTGACCTCAGATCATGTGCCAGATCATCCAACGTAAACTGACGTCGGAAAAGTGTCACGATCTGAGGTAGGAAAAGTACCGATCGGAAATGCTCCTGGCCACGAGTATAGGCTTCTGTAGCCCTGCACTTCTCGAAAAAAAAAAACATCCCTCGAGATAGTACCTAAATCCAAGCTTAGATCACGTAAGTGCTTATAAATGTTAAGTTTTTCTATTTATAATACATACATATTTAGCTGTTTACCTACTTGTATAGCCTATAACAAATAGTAGATAGCGACAGAGTGGCCCCCAGATAATACCAAAGTATCATTTATTGGTCTAACTATCGTTGACTTTATTGGTAAAATTATGGTGCTTACACCCTGCTTCGCTTAATATGAAGGATAGGCAATCAAGATGATTCATTATTGGGTTGCAACCGTTTGTAAAAATTCACCTTCATTTCTTATAAATATGTTTCTTATAGCACTGCCGCAATGCATAGCAAGGTAAGGATGGGGTTTGAGCATTACCTGAGTGATATTATTGACTAATGTGTAAAAATTGCAATTACTGAATGAGTGGTACTTTCCATAGGATATTTTTCTGATCAGTATTAGATGGTCTGGGTGTTCTTCAGTTTTGAATTAGTATTTTTTGTTAAGCTAATAAAAAATGTTAGTAATTAAAATGGCAAGGTTTATATTACAATATTTTACAAAAGTTTTTGGTACATTTTTGGATCACTATAAGAACTACTGATTAGTGAAAACTGACTAGATTATTAATTTAGAAACCTTCCATCCTACCCAGGTCATCCCATTAGAGCTAATAGACATATTGTTGTAGACAGTCTTGTAATGAATAGATAGATTGTTTTTATTTTATGTCATTCATCTAAAGTGTCACTTTTTTAAATTGATAGAATTAGTTTGTTTTTGTGTTTTGTATGTCTGTTTTTACATTGTTGTTTTATGTTTTGATGTTTGTTTTTTACAATATAAATAATTTTACCATAAGGTCTAGATTTCTTTAAATCAAGCAAGTGTTGGTCATATTTTGTGTACACATTTCCTATGTTGAATTATGTACTCCTTCAGAAAAGAAAAAACTACATTGAGATAATAGTTTTCTTAATTATTTAAATAATTTTACTACAATATCTCTGCAGTTTGTAATAAAATTATATTATATGAATTAGTTTCAAAAGAATGCTATAACAATATACAAAATCAGTTTTATTAACCATAATAATTCTCAATAAGATTGTGTTTTTTTTTTTTAAAAGATAGTAAAAATAAAAAATTCATGAAACAATTGTATAAAGTATTGAATTTCTAATTTTGAATTGAATAATAGAATATATTTTCATTTAGGATGGATTCAAGTATTACTTTGGAGTACTTTAATGGTTTCTTAAGAGTTTTACAAATTCAAGGTTCTGTTTATTGTTAACAATCAAATTTATATATTTTTGTATTAGTATTATTTTTTAAATATAGTGTTTATGTAGTGTAGTTTTTGTTTTGAAGAGTACACTGAAAAACCTTCTCTGGACTCCAGTTTGTCTGCATTGTCATGTTCACTAGATTTAGATTTTCGCACCGTTTTTGCAATAAGTTTAACACATTAGGTTAGGAGTCATATTTAAGTATGGTTTTTATTTTGTTATTTTTACGTTTTACATCTATTTCATTTCTTTTTCTTCTTTCTCCGCAACCTATTCTATTCGACCTCTCTGCTTTCATCTTTCCCTCTCTAATAGATCTATAGATGTAACCATATTGTTTGGCATCCATCCTAACTGCATGCCAAGCTTTGGTTGCAATAGTTGTGTACGTAGTAATATATTGCCTGTATTTGTGACGCAAAAATTTGACTAATTTTGATTTGCTTAAAATTGTGAATGGTTTTATATATGTTATTTTTATCTGTACATGGTTTATATCATACATGGTTTATTTCATGGTATAATAAATAAGTCACAGAAATAAAATGAATAAATTGCATGATTTGTACTTGCAATAAGATAAAATAAAACTCAATTCCTATTTTTTAAACATTTGATTTTAGATTTTGTTTTCTTTGAGATAGTTAATATAAAGTCATTAAATTGTGTATAATAACAATCAGTTGTTTTTTCTTTCAGACTGTGTTATAATTACACATAAAAACTATAAATGCTAAAAAAGTGTTCTTTTTTGTTTTAAATATTATTCAACTTATGTGTTTTTTATTATTTTTCTTCATAAAGTAATTAATTAAATATTGTATTATCATCTTTAGCATAAAACATTTGTAAATGCCTCAATTATAAATGCTGTTTGAAACATCAAAGTAAATATATGGAATGAAGTTTAGTTGTACATTACCTAAATTGTCAAATTCTAATACGATTTCTGGGTTTTATTTAGATTGCCGACCTGAACAGCCAAGTCAACGACCTCCGTGGCAAATTGTAAGTTCAATTTTTAATTTGAATATATATATATATATATATATATATATATTTATATTTTTAATATATTAATATTTTAACATATAAAAATATATTAATATTTTTAAGATTAGCTAATCTTACAATATAATATTTAAATATGTTTAAACCCCATATATAATTTAATAAACATAATATACACAATTTTACATCAAGCATTTATACATGAGTATCAGTTTTTTAACCCATAACAAATGTTAAGATCGGTTATTGTAGCCTATTTTTT
Source organism: Homalodisca vitripennis (assembly GCF_021130785.1). Lineage (NCBI taxonomy): Eukaryota > Metazoa > Arthropoda > Insecta > Hemiptera > Cicadellidae > Homalodisca > Homalodisca vitripennis. The sequence goes on along the minus strand of NC_060211.1, from coordinate 47,748,460 downwards.
CAAACAACTTTGAATTTTAGTCTTCAATAATTTATTACATTGATACAAATTTTTTAATATGTCTAAAGCGGTTCTTGTATTTGAAAGGAGTTATAATATAACATTGAAACAGTGAAAAAGTTACCAATTTTTTGGGCTTTTCAACCAAACTGCGACTTTGAAAGTTTGTAACTCTTAAACTTGTAATCCGATACTTCAAATTTGTATAAAAGATAGGACTTCAAATTTTTATTAGTATTAGAGCATTCATTTTAGAATTTTAGAACTATTTCTTAACTATATAAAAACATTGTTATTAAATTACCACAACTTTTATACTTGAACAGATTGTTCAAAACATTCTGCATCAGTATCATGTGGTATGTGGAGCTTAAGTCATTATTATGGGTGTGTAATTTTGTAAACCACTATTTAAAATGTTTAATTTTAGCACTGATTTAATTGAGCAGGTTTTATTATTTACTGCTGTGGCCAGTGCCTGATCATGTAAATGCACGAACTGCCAAACTGTCCTGCTCAACTTAAAAATTTAGTTAGAGTGCAAAATTGATCTAGCAACTGTAGGTGACACCATAAATAAATATTTAGGACATATACTTGTTTACAATGCATATATTTAAAAGAAAGAGACAAAGGCAATACTAAATTTATTTTACAAAATAATAGCATATTATCTTTTAACTTATTAGTAAATTTAACACTTATTATTTAACGTAAGTACAGTATTCATAGAATACTTGACTCATCAAATGGATTTATTTTTAATTAATTTACATAATACCACAGTAAAAACTGCAAAGGTGAATAAATAAAATATTTACAATTATTACTGTGTATAAAACTTGTGTTATTATTGATTTATACTGTACAAACAAAACCATTAAAAGAATAAAAACGTCAACACAACATCACTACTCAAGGGTATAAAAAGAAGGGGATGGGTTGAAAAGGAATGATATGTGTGGATTTGTATAATGGATATTTTTTGTTATTGTGTATTGTGTTTTATACGCATGCTTGTATTTATCTGGTCTCAAAACTATTCTGATTTTTCAGTGTTAAGCCTACCCTCAAGAAGGTATCCAAATATGAAAATAAATTCGCCAAACTGCAAAAGAAGGCTGCAGAATTTAACTTCAGAAACCAGCTCAAGGTGGTTAAGAAGAAGGAATTCACCCTTGAAGAAGAGGACAAGGAGGTAAATAAAGTTGCATTAAACATGTTTATTACACAGAAATAAAAAAAAAAACTTAAAGATTTAGTTTCGTAAACAGTTAGTAGCTTCTGGATATAAAACATCTTATCAAACTTATTCAACATGATTCATGAATTTAAAAATCAAACACTTCCATGATTAAATTTTATGTTTGTGAGACCTTGCGCTATCAAAGAAAGCATGATCAGTGAATACAAAGTGGGTCTGAATTATTCATTCATTTTTTTAAAATTAATTAATTATTATATCCAACAAGCAAGCAGCATTTTAAATTTACTCAATACTATCTGCAGATACTTAAAATTCTGATGCTCTTTTTAGTGAAATGCTGAAAATCATTGTGTATTTCTGTTTCATTACTGATTTCAACAATAATTATAGAAAAGTGCCTATTACATCAAAAGTGACTTGGTTCTGTCAATCTTGACTAAGTCAAATCAATAATTTGACTAAGTTTCAATAAAATAAAGTTTAGCCTGGTCAATTATTAAAAACTAAAAACTTGAAAATAATTTTAATTTTCATTGTTGATAGTTCTATGTAATTTTGAGTGTTATGGTTTGTAATAATCTAGCAGAAATAAATAATTGATCTAAAGTTATTTGCTAGTACTTTAATGTTAGGATTAATTAAATATTTTAAAACAAATAGCTTCCAAGAAAAAAATAATATTGCAACAGTTTCCTTTATTATTAAAATGTAAAATACTGAATTTTATTCTTCATTAGGTAAAAACATTGGATACACAGTGAATTAACTTAGACACTTGTGAAAGCTCTATGAGCGAGTGTCTATTATATTTACACTAATATGTACAACAACGTATATTATTTATATATAGATTATCTGAACATGATATGATGATTTTGTGACAAATTTTAAATATATGCAGAGATCAAATTACATATAATTTTAAGACCTTGATAATACTAGAACAATAGTATAAATATTAATTTGAAAAAAACCCTGAAAATATTGCAACAATTCCGTTTTTTGATATTTGCAAACTAAATAATCAGTATAGTTCTATACAAGATGTTCATCAAGAAGCCGAATGAATTTGATACATAGCCAGAAAAGAATGTATCATAAATGGTGGGTGGGTTCTCTAAAAATATGTTATATATTTTTTTTGCTTAAATAAGTTTAAAAAATTAATTGGTAAATTACATTAAATACCAATGAAGCAATGTTAAATAGTTTTGTTTGCTAGTTATTATAAACAATGTGCAGTTAAATTGTTATGTATTGTATGTATTATGATTGTACCACTGTCCTATAATATTTTTGCAGCACTCATTAAAAAATAATATAAAAAAGCAGGGTTTAAGCTGAGATGAAAATTTTCTGCAAAATGCTACAAGCTCTGCAGACCTTTTTACAAAATTATTTGTCCTGTAGCACTTATTAATTGGATTGGTTTTCAGCAGAGATTTCAATAATACTGATAAAAAAACAGTCTAAAGTTCTATAATCCTTTAGCCTCATGAACCAATATTTACATTAATAAATATATTGTTAGCTAGAAGCTCTTGAAAAGAAAAAACATTTTGAAATTTGAAAAGCATATTATTGGAGTGTTTGTTTTCAAATGTATTAAATATATTGTTAAAATATTTATAACCTGAATAATAAAAAGATTTTTGTGTAGAGATTTTATTAAAAATCGTTTAGTCAAAAAATAAAATCAAATTGTATGGTGATTTTTATTTTTTATAAAACAAGTTACTTGTAACAATAGTATTTTCAATAGAAATAATTAAAACCTGACTATAACATAACCTCAAAACTCTCCAGTACAGACGCTAAGAAAAGATGTTTAGAAGTATGCAACATTTGTTTTTGTTCGTATTTGTGTCAGCCATGGCGCATCAGCACCGCTGTCATAGCAACAAGCATAGCCGTTCCGATACTACTCTTGTATACAAAATTCTCGATAACCTAGTTTGAATGCTATCCCATAAACTAACTAGTTGAGCGAAAATTACTGGAGTTAAATTAAAATTCAAGTTATTGAAAAACAATATTTTTAATGCTGTAAACTTATTGTCAAAGTGCGATATACTTTTCTCAGTTAGTTGTTCTTTCTTGCTTTCGTTGCAATTTGGCGAGAGTTTATCTCAACAGCATCGCATTTTCTGAGCTCATTTAGTAAAATGCGATTTGCAACTTAAACCCTGTAAAAAAGTAAGAAAATTATTAAAGAACCCCTTTGGGGGAAATTAAAGTTGATTTCTATTGTCGGTCCCTTCCTCTTCTACTAAATTTTTTGGAATATGTTGGTTCTATTCATAATAAAATAAGTGTTCAACCTAGAAGAACTATAAAACTAAAGATAAATTATAAATTTCAATGTGCACGATGAAAATTGATAGTTCTAAGTTAATTTATTGGTAAATAATGAAAACAGTGGTACAATTGTAAAACATTTCATGTTACTGCTGACTAAGGCAGTGTTTTGTCCATCCACAGCCCAAGAAATCGGAGAAGGCCGAATGGCAGAAGAAATGAGCTACGTCTTCATTTAACGTCACTTTTGCTAATTTATAAATTTATACAAAATTACAGTTTTATGTTATCTGTGAATGTATTCCACTCTTAAATAAACGTATGTTTGTGTGAAATCAACCTTTCCCAGTTCTGTATTAGGCCTCTTTGTCGTTTCTTTTTATGTTTTTATTATTTTGATTTTTGCTCCACCATAATTTAATAATAATTTTTAAATACTTACACAATATTGTTACAGAATTCTTGGCATATAAATATAGCTTCAGTTATCATTGCTCAGCAATGTATACAATCTTCCCGAATGTTATAAGTGTAGAAAGGTGTGCATAGAACATTATATCTTTGAAGCAATCATTATTTTGGTTTGAATAACATTTACTGAACAAGTTTTTACAAATTAATAACATTGGAGAAATTATGGTTTTCAGTTACTCACCTTTCATGCTATTATTGCAGTAGGTTTTGTTTATCACTACAATATTTTCACTTAAATTATTTTATCCTGTGATTGTATTGATATGTTTTACATACTTGCTTCCATTTCTTTCTTATGTGATGTTATGTTTTTGACATTTTTATTTTATTTTCCACTTATTACATGGAATTGTCCTAAAGATATTACATCATTAAACCGTTAGATAATAATGGTTAATATTAAACCATTATTAAATAAATATATATCATTATATTTTCTTCAAAATAATGTAAAACACTAAAATATATTATTTTAATTTACTTATTAATGCCAACTTATTTATAAATATTTTGCAAGTTTAAGAACTTATTAAATTATGGTGATTATAATAACTTTTTGAGTTTTGTCCTTTGTCAAAGAAACTGTTGTTTTGTTTTTTTAGTGAATGTTCAACCTTCACCTTTGATTTTAGGCTTATAGACTTACAATCAAATAAAACTGTTGACACATTTTTACCTTTACATTATAAAACCAGTTTTGATTTCTCCTTTTAATTTTATACAGTTTTGGTTTATTGCTCAAATTTTACTATCAAAATATGCTATATTTGATTCATATTTTTAATCTACATACACACAATAATTAAAAAAAATAAAACAAGAAACAAGACAGACATTCAGACACACTGATGCAGCTAACAACTGAATACTTGAGAATCATCAACACTAGATACACCATAGATAAGTCTTTCTGTCCAAACAAAATTTTCAGAGGTGAGATTAGTTTTAACATCTGATGTGTTGTTGCTTATTTGGTAAATAATACAAGCTTCTAACCTATTTGCTTTGTCGAAATTAGCTTCTTCGTGTATCGTCTTCTTTATGTTAAAACTATCTTGTTAAACCTACATTGTTGGCCAAATTATTAAATTGGAACATTCAAATTGCTAGATTTTAAGTTTTCTAGTAATAATGGTTTTTTTATATTTGAATATAATTTTATAAAACCACACATTTTTATTTATTACAGTGTATTGGCACTTTTTTATTTCCTGAGATATTAGTAATAACCAGTTGGCAACACTGGAATCAGATGATTTTGTGACAGACTGTCTTAGCTGAACATAACCTCAATCTCTGTTCTTGTAACAACACTATATATATAATATGTTATTTTGATTTTGAGGTTATGTTGAGCTACAACTGTCTGAGACATCAACTCATTCCAGTTATGCAACTGGCCATGACTTTAGCTGCAAAACCTCAAAATAAAATAAAACTTAAATGGTTGCTGCATTTAATATTCCAATATAATACACCATAATTACTTGAAAACATAATTTCTGGTTAAGTCTGATAATTTGGCTACCATTTAATTGCTCCTCTCCTTGACACTTCTTAGTCTGTCTATTGGCTTTCTCTTTGGCTAATTTTATTTCCAGGTGTTTCCTGTTTGCAGCCTTCGTTCACCGACATTTCTGTATATACATCATAGCTTTACTGATATGTTTTATATTTCATTTTATACACTTAATATTTTCATAAATATGACTAATTTCGATTAAACTAATTTAAAGAATGTATATACCAAATTATTCTTTTCTTGAGTGTTGACTTCAATAATTTTATTTAATAACATTTTAGTTTTTGTGTTAAAATATAAATACTGTACATAGCTAATGTTATTTTGATTTCTAAAATATATAAACTAAAACATACTAAAGTGTTTTTGATAAAATATTAAAAATTATTTTAATATAACTTTTAATTAGAGTTATAAGATTTAATAAACAGATTAAATAATTTGTTATCTAAATTCAAGAAATTATTTTTTTATGTTTATACAAGAAATAGTTAATTTAACATTACTATGAATAGTTTAAATTATTAATTTAAATAAGTTTATTAATCTTTGTTTAAAAATTAATAGTTAATCATTTTACTAATAGCTATAAATAATAATTGTGTGTTACATAATATCTGTCTTTCTTATTCAAAGTAAAATTATAAATAATATATTATACATGTTATAATATTTTATATGTCTGAGTTAACTGGATTTTAAATCAAACATTTCAATAAGTTCTGGTTTCTTCATGGCAAACTATAAAAATTGTGATCAAACGGAAAATTGTTTGGGTTGGAAAGAAATAATTCCAAAATAATATAAATATTCTTACAAATTGTTTTGTTTTTTCAGAAAAAGACCATCGTCGACTTCAAGAAGGGAGATGAGAAGAAGGTAGCTGAAGCGGAGGCATAATGTTAAGCTGACAACTAAATTTACTTGTTAATATTGTCTATCCAATATAAATATCATATTTAGGCTAACACACTGTTAAAACAATTCCAATCCCAGGACTCAAAACGTAAGTCACCCGGTAAATTGTAATCAGACATGTCCTCATCAATCATCAGAACCTGAAAATGAGTCGGCTACGTTTGTATATAAATAATATTTTTGTATGTGTCACTGTGTCCGACTGAGGTTGCATGACCACCAGTGCCTCCTGTATTGTCTACTATGTATCTATATTGACTCCAGCATGCTAAATAAATGTATTTGAAACAAGTTGTTCATTCTGTAGTCAAACCCTAGACTGAATCTGTAGAATCCATTTCCTCTGAATAGTAGAGTATTATCGTCCATACATGAGTCCATAATAGCTACCTTAGATATTGTGTGCAAGTATAGAATCAGACCAACCTGATCCTTATTTATTAAAAATTCAACCTATGTATTGATGTAAATTTCATCCAACTTTTAAACGACACCTTATTTTGTTTTACTTGATATTTAATATAAATTTAAGCAATCCAATTATTTAGCACAACAGAAATATTTAAAATGTACAAGAGATGGTCAGAACCAATTCTAGACCTTGCAAAAATGTGTGAAGTTCACATAAACACAGTCTGAGTTCATTTGGTTCAATTAGAGTTTTATATCATAATTAGTATATTTCCTTCAGTTAAAATAACTAATGAACTTTTTTTAAATCTTTCTAATTTTACATTTATCTTCTTGTTGAACTGTTTGAAATTAGGTGTATTAAAAAAATGACACAGTTTTCAAATAAAAATTAACTCAGTTTTTAACGATAATATTTTTTGTCAAACTAAATACACTGTTCTAGAAATTAATCCATTAGGTATTTTTTCGTTACACTATAAAACGACCAAATAGTTTTCTCTACATTTGGGTGTATATCAAAATCAAAATAAATAGTAATTAGTTTGGACTAAAAATGTTTTACATTAAAATAATACTTTTGGCTATTTAAAATAAATATAAAATACAAGACTTTTATTAATTTTATTAATCTCATGCCCTATAAATTAGTATAATTTTTTATTTAGTTATTTATTAAAACCAAATGATTTGGTGGCTTGAATTTAATGGGCATACATCAAAAAACAGACAAACCCCTGGTTTAATTGACTATAATAAATTATTAACTTCAAGTATATTATATCTATTAATACACATACTTTATTTACATGTATTAAAATTATAATTAAAATTAATTAAAATTAATGTTACCAAATATAAAGCTACATTATTAAAACTTTCCAAGCTTGATGTAGTTCTGAAGGTAGAGTAGACATGAAATTAATTTTAAAAAGTAAATTTGATGAAATAACGTAACCTATGAGTAACTTCACTAGTATAATAACATATTTTATTTTTATTAGTTATTGTAGAAAAGTTAATACTTGCACATTACATTGATTTTGTTACCTAATAGAAAAGTTCCAATTGAAATTATAGATTAGAATCGTATGAAGTTAGTTTTGGTTTGAATGTTCCATAGTAAGTATATGTGTATTAGATCAATTTAGTATACTATGGGTGTAAACTGTACTACTTTGTTTCAGTCTATATATTATCTTTATTTACTTAATGACTATTTATTTGGTAAAATATGAAAGCAAGTAGTCCGTTGTGGATTAATTTTAAACGTGGTATTGTGCTAATGGTAATAATTACCGTCTCAGTATGGTAAGTATCGATATTATACGACTTTGTTTACGTTTCAAACATGGTAAAACTGAATAGTTAGTAGACAACTTTTATCAACCCTTTAACCTGCTTGAGATGATGTCTCAAGGATTTGACGCCTTTTGTTATTTTTCATCATAATTTCCATTTTTATTTAAACATTTGTCATAATGTTCTACGAGTTTTTGAATGTCGATGTAGAAGTTCGTCACCCGTGAAATAACCCATCCCTAACTGTTTCTTTCAACTTGTCATCAGTGTTGAAGCGCTTACCACTGAGAAACTGTTAGGTAGTGAAACAAGTGAAAGTCGCTCAGCACCAAGTCCGGGCTGTACGGTGGGTGGGCAATCTGTTCCCAACCAAATGATCTTATGAGATGTTGGGTTTGGATGGCAGAGTGGGGTCTGGCGTTGTCATGCAACAAGAGAACTCCAGATGTCAATAAGCCATTTCACTTATTCTGTATTCCTTGTTAAGATTGTTCGGCTTGACTTTAAACGGTAACGTTGCGTAACGCCATTCCATTGACTGGCGTTTCGTTTCTGGGGTTATGTCAGAAACCCATGTCTCGTCACGTGTGACAAAGTTCTCTAAGAGTGTATCGCCTTCCTCATGATATCGGACAAAAAAAACTCAAGAGCAAAACCCATTCTTTTAATTTGGTGTTCCTCTGTAAGCAGCTTGGGAACCCAATGTGAGCACAATTTGCAAAATTTCAAATGTTCATAGACAATTTTGTACAATGTCGATTTACTTACAATTGGAAATTCTAATGCTAATGATGAAATAGTACATCGCCGAACTTCACAAATCTTTTCATGAACGACATTAATCAAATCTTCCGTGATCACTGGTAGCCGGCCAGATCGTAGTTTGTCATAGACATTTCCAGCCCATCTTTGAAAGCTCTCACCCACTTCCATACTTTGCTGTTACTCATTTCATTAGGCTTCACTTATCTCTGTCTATGAATATCCGCTGCTGAAACGTCCCTTGCTGTCAAAAACCGGATAACTGACGTTATTTCGCAGTCGGCGGGTTGATCAATTGTTCTGAACACCTTAAATTTGCGCAGTAAACAGCACATATTATATTGTTTTTCTGAGTAACTATTACATGTAAGAATTAAAAAAATTCTACACTTTAAAAAGTCTATTACTGGAAAGCAGTAATATTTTTTCTCAACAAAATTCAAAATGGAGACCTGTTAAAAACTTTAATTTAAAATTCTACAAACACCAAACTTTGTATCTAAAAATGTACAAGAGTGATTCCTGTCTTCAGAAAAGGTATCTTAAAGTGTGGTGACCAAACCTCTGTTTAACAATTTTAAAAATGATTCCAACTAAAAATTGATTGCACATTCAATGATTTGAAAGTTTTTCCAGAGATTTGGATATCTTTATCTACTTGTATCAGAAATGCTTGGAATACCCTTGTAGTGTTAGTTGTTTAATGTTTATATTATGAGTGGGAAATGAAAACCTTTGGGTAACATATTAAGATAATGCTCCCATAACGTCAGCTCAGGATTTCTGAGTTGTATAAGAAATGATGTTAACTTGTCAGTAAATTTTATTTAGTTGTTTAAACATAAGTTAGAGAACATTCTTCACAGAAATGGAATTAAATTCTTAAATTCACTATGGAGAGCCATTATACAACAAATGCTAAACCGAAACAACCAATAACACCATCCACTTGTACAGGTGAGTTGAAGTGGTTGTAGCTATGTTGTGATTGGCTGAAGTTTAACCAATTGATGATCAACATTGATCAATATAGTTTCTTAATAGCCTAATAGTTTCTTAATAGTTTCTAGCATTTTGACAATTTTTAGCTCATGTCTGTTGACTGAAAATGGCTTCCATGAGGCTGATATATTTCAAAAGTTTATTATTAGTGTGTTTATTATTAAGTTAAAGTTTCTACCTAGTGTGAACCAGTTAAAGTTCTCACCGGCTACGTAAGCATAAAAACCTAAGTGTATGAATGTGTTTAAAATACATTTAATCTATTGTTTGTAGTACTGATGCATCCATACTATGGGAGTTGATTTTTATGTGATATTTGAGAAGATGTATAGTATAATTTATTTATTGTTAAGCTTCCCATGATTTTAATTTGTTTGTATTGTTAAGTTAAAAATATTTCCATAATTTTCACTTTCTAATCCTAAAGAATGTTTCAAGTTTGGGCATTGTTTTTTAAATATTTCATTGCCTTAAATTATAATTTTAAAACACAACGGTGAAGATATCACCAGCATAATGACAATAATGATATAGTATGAGACCTTCTTCCTGAATGCTTGATAATTTTTTGCAAAATGTGTTATTGGGAAAGTTGTGGTTAATGGAAGATGATGCCTACTGTTAAATTGAGATATAGATGTGATGTTTTGTTAGATGTTATTAAGCAGTGAAAATTTCAGTGTGTTAAAGTACAAAGGAAAAGCTTCATAGAACAATGTAGCTGTACGAACTTAAATATGAAAGTTTTCTTTGATCAAATAATGAAGAACTCTGTAAGAAGATAAAAGTACACAGATCTGAAAAAATACACGCAAATCTGCTTCAAGCTATCAACATGACCCTACCATTTACCAAACGCTTTCTTTGCTTGCAGTTTATCTATAGCAGTTTGGTCTGGTAGAGTGATCTTATTTTTATTCCAGCATTACAGTAGCTTAAACAATTGATGGAAAGGTTTAAAATGAAATGAAAGATCTGCTTCTTGGACTTCTTATCTCTGATTCGTGTATAATTTTAAGCAACAGCCTATAGTACGTTTGGTGTGATCGGTAAATCCTATAGGTAAACCGCTTGCAAAGAAACCTGCGAAAAACAAATATCTGAGTAGCCTCCCGCAGGAGGGGCCCCCTGCAGTGGTGGGGAGTGGGACAAGCATCTCTTATCAGCTGTGTGGGTCATGTTTCGCTCTCTCGCCATTTTGTTTACACTGCAGCTACTTACATATTATATAAGTATATTGTATTTTTGTGTGTTGGCCTATACAAGCGTAAAATATTAATTGAACAGACTAATGTAGTCATAGACATATCCAGGGAGCTTGCACTTTGATGTGAGGTTAGCCGCTAAGTGGCAGGGGATAGAGCAAGCAGGTGAGTGCCGAGCAGTGGTGGGGTTACTGAGGGAGAGCAGCATCACAACGACAGAGGGGTATTTACCCCATCCCGTGTGAACTAAAATTGCCTAATGTCTTTTTGTAAGCGGTTTACCTGTAGCAGGTACTAGGTGCTAATAAGTATTGATTTACTCCAATTTCAGGCCAAACTGCAATCTGCAACTCCCAAATTTCAAATAATGATAACTATAGTGACTCATTTCAGGTTATAAAACTACATGTATAGAAAAGACTGGAGAAAGGAAATGAAAATAAGTTGAAAAATATATATTTGAGAGGAAACCAGACGTAACTTTAATATGGGAAAGTCGAGTGACGTACCATTTCTCCATCAAAACACATATAAATCACTTTATTTATAAGCTTTATAAAATTTTGTGTTAGTCTATGTAGACACTTCATTAGGATCTATTCTGATGTTTTCTAAACCCATATTATATTACGTTACAGAGAAGGTGTGCTAGTTTTCACGATGTTTTTAAGTCAAAAAGAGCGCAAAGGTTTATTAATCACAGATCAAGGACAATTTCAAAGCTGTAATCATTACTTTACATATAAAATTTACCTTTAAATATTCTTTGAAACGTGTTATTTATAAAAATAATTTAGTTCTATAGTACACACAGGCACTGTTACTACATTTATTCAAATTGATATTTTGACCAGTTAAATTGATCCACTGTTACAGTAAAAGACAAAACACTCTAAAGTTAATGTTAAATAAATACAATAACAATCTAGCCATAGTATAAAATGACTTTATGACTTTATTTTCTCAGAAAAACTTACATTTCACAGAACGTCAATGGGTAAATTTTACTATCCATTTGTACCCTTATGTTACCCATTTTATATATTGGGTGAACCAACAAACATTAGAATGGCTCTTAAATGCTGATATTAAACTGTTAAGCAAAGAGGTTAGAGTTTTCCGAGATCCTTCTTAATGTAGAGGCAATCCATAATTCACAATATGTATCTCATATCAATTTACAGATAACTATACTAATGTCTAACAAGTTCTCTTTACAAACTAAGGTGTGTGTATATTGTTACAAACACACAGTAACAGCTATCTCATCTGCGTTGAAGAACATCTGTCAAAGTCTGAGTCATCATATGAATGGGCTTCCTGGAATCAGGTGATTGCAACAAGAAATTCCCTTTGCTTTCTGACACTTTCAAGCAACAAAGCTGTATATATATGCTATCTTCGTTTGTATTTTCAGATCACTGTTTCTGTTCAAGCTGTCTCTTTCTCTCTCTCTCTGCTTCATAACTTCCCAAACCTCTTGCTTCACTTTCTTTTGTTCAGTTTTTGCTTTCGCTATGATTGAAATTTATTTATTCATAATGAAGCCAATGACGGACTTCAAACTGTTTGCTGTAAATATTGCTTTTTGCTTTAAAAAAAATTCCAGGGCTTACCAAGTTTATCTTAACAAATTTAAGGATAATAAATTAAAATGGTTTCTAACATCGACTAAGCTTTTTGTTGGTGCATTTCATGTTTTATTTTGATGCTAGAATTTATTTTCATTTATATTTTGGGAATTTTGGAACTCTGTATTATTTGTTATTTTGGAGTTTAATTTGACAGTTTTAAAGCTAATATTGGCACATCATATCTATATAATCGCTTACATATCTACTAATACTATGTTAAAGTGTAACTGTAGTCATATATTTATGAAATGACTAAAAGAAAACGTTATATGCAGGCTTATAAAAACTGCACATTTCCAGCACAACTAATAATAACCTATATAAACACTTAATGGTTTCACAAATTTAAAAAAATGTTTTATTTCACCGTTTTTCTACCATTGATGAAAGTATTTCTTATAAGACACAAGAAGAAACTGCTTACGTTTATGTCCAAGAAATTTCTTAACCCTTTTAGGTCGACGGAAATTTTTGTAAGTTTTTCTTGTACATACTTGTAAAGTGCTGACTACTTTTTCTGAAGGGTAACTGAAAACGACAGGGGAAAACCGGGAAAATGAAAACGTTTTGTAAAAATGATACATATAACTGTTTAAGTTATTGCTCATAATAAAATTGTCTCCAATATAACGTTATTTAATAATAATTTGATTCGTTATAAAATTAAAAACATTTACTTTGTTTTTTTTTTGTTTTAATATTTTCGTTAGTTTACTTTAAGAACAAAATATAATTTTAATGTGGGAAACAACTATTACAGTTTCTTACTTTTTTCTGTGAGAGTACCTACAAAATTTGATTAGTTGGAAAATAAGGATAAAAAACACAAATACATAACAAAATCGTCTGTCTGATGACACAGCTGGAGTGACGTGTGCGACCATTGATAAAGATGTAGATGAATTATATTACCAACATAACCGCATTAAATATTTATAGAGAATTCAATAGGACATATGTTAGCATAATCATGATTTTACAATTTTTCGTGCATCATAGCATGAAAACAAAAGCGAACTACAGATAGCCCACTCGTCCTAAAAGGGTTAATGCTTTAGTGTTGTATTATACAAATTGCTTATTAATTAGTTTGGTAACATTATTAGTTTGGACCATTAAGACAGTTATGTTGCATGTTTGTTTCAACCAACATCTCTAAAGACTTACAAAGATAGCTAGGTAGTAAAGATTAATTGCAAAAGCAATCTTATATATATATATATGTGAAGTACACAAAGAACTGTTTTTACGTTATGAAAAACTAAACAGCCATGTAAAATTAAAACCCTTCTCCCAGTTATAGTGAAATAATTTATTAGTAATGTGAAATTTAAATAGTTTGTACATTTTTTATTCTAACACTTTTAATTGGTTTACAATGTTAGTGTGATTTATCTTTAATAAAGTATTAAAATGAGTGATAAAAATAACTACTATTAACAATAAGAAATTAATAAAGCAGAATATTGGTGTCATAAATAAGTTTGTATCTTGTGGAACCTTAAAAATTGAATCATTAGACAAACCTTTATGATGGTACAGGCAGTTTTAGACGTAGTAAACAACATTTTCAGTGAAGTATAAATTTTTATTTTAGAGAAGTTTATTTTTTATTAAAATACATTTATCAATTTTTTGCTATAACGATATACTTACTGATATTGTTTATTCTACCCTGACTCAGTAACTTATTTACTATTATTTTATACAAAAGTATTTATTCCTTACCTATTAACAGAATGAAATCATAGAATATGTTTTAAACTTTTAATCTGTGAATATTGTGAATCTTTTATTTACCTTGGATGTTCACATCCTCAATAATAACTATTTGTGTTTAGCAAGGAATCGAGGCTGTAGTAGAAGAGTCTAAGATAGAAGTGATAGAGATAGAAACACCACCAGCTGTGGAAGAACTCTCAGAAAATCCGCCATCAGAAGGTAAGGTGCTTAAAAATTCTGGTATTTCCTCATTAAGTCAACTTATGAAGTGAGGATAATGTTGAAAAGTAAGATTACCTCTACAATACAGATAATTTTGTCTTTTTTGTCTTGTTTTGAAGTTAGGATGTTTTTTTATTTCTGTTATCATTTACAAAACTTTATGTTTTAAATACTTATTGTGTAATCCTTTTGCCACATTTTTTGTTCTTTATTTTTCTCTGATCGCTCTCATTGTTATAATTTTTTAGTTTTGTTAATAATCAAGAAAAACATATAACATTTAGCGCAGTAAATATAAACTTCTTTTATAGAACACCTACATTTTAATACTTTTAAATGGAAAATATCTGGCTCTGTAAATTAATTTATTCAGTTTAGCTGCCGAATACAGTAGCATGTTTCTTAAAATTTATATAATGTCATCAATGTAAAAAATTAAATATTGGCTACAATCTTATTTTATGTAAATAGTTTCAAAATACTTCAACTTTAGTTAAATATACAGTAATGAATCATGTAAGCCATGAACATGGAACTGAATTCACAGTTCACAGAAATATCAGATAGTTAAATCGTCTTGTTGGTCACCTTCTACAGTTTACTCTTGGTAGCCCAACATTTGACAGTCCAACATACTCAGTGGCCCAACAATTTATGAATCATTGGTTGAGTACATAAAAGTTGAATCATGTGTTTTGTATTCACATTACAATACATATTTATTTTATATTCTTGAGAGTCGAAGAGATCATTGTATAACACCATTAATACCCTTTTGTAATTTGACGTTTTGGCAATCTGATACCCCTTTCCCTAGTCTCGTAACAGTAGGAATATCAGAAGTTTATTTTAATTGTGTTTACTTAAACGTTATCCATTTTATTACGTAAGGTAGTTGATACCTGAGAGTGGATCTGTGCTTCACCATGATAATGCGAAATATTAGAATAAAATGATTGGTTGAATTTTTGGTAAAAAAGGGTTATATAACAGCTGTCTTGCTCATAGGAGGTGAGCCAGTGCCAGAACCTGCACCGGTGGAGGGGGAACCAAAACCAGAAGGAGAGGGTGAGCCAGCCGCAGAACCTGTAGAAGGTGCAGAGTCTGCACCAGCAGAACCAGGTGCAGAGGAACCGGCAGTGGAGGAGCCACAGCCAGAGAAGCCTGCTGAGGCTGAAGAGCCAGGGCCTTATCATGAGCCAGAGGATACTCCTGCGCTTATTGAAGGTAAGCGGAAACATTTTAAAGTTTAAGTTTAAAAACTAAAAATTGAATAGATAATGATTTTTAGTTAGTAATTTATTAAGTTTTTCTCAAACAAGTTATGTATAGTTGAAAAAGTAAACAACGTGTATGAATAATATTTTGTTTGTCATACAAAAATAAGAAATTAAATCATACCATATTAGTTAAAGCTAAAGTTTTATGCAATGTAATCCAAAAGAATGAGCTTGGTTATTCTCCTATATAAATAATAGACAGCAATATGTTGGAATTGAACGTGTGAATGATTCTGGTTACTGTAAACAACATTCAGTTGCAAATATCAAACTGTAAAGAATGGAGTACCTCAGAAATCCATATTGAGTCTTTTACTATTTAAATGCTATGTAGGAGGTCAGCCAGAGAAAGTTAGTATGAGTTCTATGTGTTTATATGCAGCTCATATTAATTTAATTATTTAGGCAAGTCGAATAGTATTATAGAAACATTGGCTAATCTAGACTTATCAATTAGAAAATATTCCTTGAATGGTAAAAATCTGTTACTAAGCTCAGAAAGACCTAATTTTGAATATTTTTTTATCTAAGCAAAATGAAAAAGAACTTAATCTGGATATAACAATTGATCAGAACTTGTTAGCTAGAACCAAATTAGACAAAATATTTTAGGACTAACACCTAATGGTAATGTATTTTAGACAAATCGTGTTGAGAATGTAGTGAGTGCAATGCCATCAGAAATTTATGAATTATGGCAAATTAAAAAAATACGTGATTTAGCCACTTTAAAACCATTTATCATTCTTTAATACATTCTCACTTATCAAACAGAATATGTAGGCTGAGCCACTTCTAAATATAACTTAGATAAAATGCTTATTAAAGAATAAATCCATAAGAATTATGGTGGATTTAAAATATTTAATTATTGCAAAAAACTTATTTGTAAAGTTTAAATTCTTATGTTATGGTTTATACATCTTGGAAACAATAATGTATGTCAAAGGACATCACAATGTCGTTCTATTTGAAACAAAACACTGCTATGACACTTGGAACCAAGAGGTTTTGGATGGACATAATTTGGATTATTACAAAAATAAAACTAGTTGTTACATGGGTAAAATATTATTTTCAGTCGCCAAAAGGGAGAGCAAAATTAAAATATAAACTAAAGCAATATTTAACTGAGGAAGCTATACTCGTTTTCAGAATTTCTTTAGGTACTGTATGCTTAAAATGTACAGTAAGAAATAATGCAAAATATAAATAAATAGAGTCTATGGAAGTTATTTCAGATGTTTATGTTTTGTTATCACGAATATTTTTAGTACTTTTCTATTTTACAATTATTCAACTTAGCTAATTATCTTGACTCTATTCATATACACAGTTATGTATGATTTATTTAGTAAAATATATACTATTTTGAATTTGACTTTGATGTTATGATCTACACATCAATGCATGTTGTATGCAAATAAATAAAAAAAATATTTAAATCTCAATAATTTCTCACAATGAAAAGAAGTAGGTAGATTTAGTAACAAGTAAAATATTAGTGTAGTTTTTTTTATAAGTACACGATTCCAACTACATTTGTACAAAAACACTTTTAATCTAGGTCCGATTTGTGAATTTTATAACTCTGAACGGCCACCATATCAGAGCAAAATAGTGAACTAAGCTTGTTATATCTTAATACCTTAGCTGAGATATTTGCAAGATCAATTTTGGCACCTACTTTCAACTTGTTTGTGATTTTTTGAGACACCAATTGTTTCAAAAAGCCACATGATATAAATAAATAAATGTCTATAAATAACATATATTTATATCTATAGATAATAAATTATATTTATATTAATATGTATGTTTATCGTGCTATGCTATATAAATAGGCTGAAGTTAAAAATGTACATTTTTACAGTATTTATATTAGTTTTAACAGTTTGAAAAAAATATAAATAACTGCCAATTTTAAATACCTTTTTGGTACAATTTAAACTTCTTTGTACAATATAGTAATTAAGAATAAAATTTTAATTTCACAATCTAAACGTTTTTTGAGTTTTGTTTTTTTACTCAATACACTTTGTTTTTTTCAGCCACTGCATAATATTATTTCGAACCATCTCTGCTGGAATGAAGACGTTTTGAGTTTTATGTGATAGATGAAATTCTTGTGGTATCTTTATATTATTATTGTTGGCATTTACTTTAGTTAGTCTGAATTCCGTTTTTGTAGCGTACAAGATATTTAAAAACATAATTTTGTTTTTTGTGTAGCAAAAACTTTTACACAGTATCAGTGTGTTTTATATGTTTTTTAGTGCATGTTCCTTTTTTGATATTTTATTGCCTGTAGTTTAAAGTTACTTTTGACTAAAGTAATAAAAATGCATTTTAAATACCTAAAACCGTGTTTGTCCTTTTTCACCCCACCTGTGTCCACAATCTATATATACTAAAGTAGGTTTCTACCTTTTGTATGCACCACAAAGCTCAACTGTCAATGTTGGCTATCAATATTTCTTTAATGTGTTCTTTATATAAATGTTATAGTTATGAATTAACGTTCGCATGTTATAATTTTCTTTCAAAATATCTGTTTGTTGATTTCACTGTAATTTAAAGTGAAATTTCTACTTAAAGATGAGTATCAATATTGTAATAATAAGTGTAATGTTACAAGTTAACTATTTTATATGGCCAAGCACATTTTTGGTTATATATTTTAATTTTTGCATAAACATTTTCACAAATTGAGGATATATCCGTTACTATTTTTGGAACACTAAAGGAAACACCACTCTCTCTTCCATTTCAAAATTATTTTCTACTTAAAATCGAAGAAGTAAACAAACTTTGGGAAAAGTAAACCAATTACTATAAATATGAGAGTAAAATTCATACTATGAATGTGAAGGTATCGTTCACACAAACATTTATAAAAGCCAAAATGTTACATCTAATCTTTTTAATGAATTTTCGTAACATGTATAGTTAAATTTTCTTAAGTATACCATAAATATATGTGCCACATGTATTGTTGTTGTTAAGTTTTACTTTAGTATTTGAAGAAGTAAATATATTTGAACTATAAGCATCAACAACTAAAGGTAGATGTAGTAATATTCAAGTAGGTAATTAATGTATACCATTTCATTGAACTATATGTAGTGAATGAGTTGATTTAATATACTACCCACTTACTTATTTTAGTTTAATGCACTGCACATTGCATCAGATAAAATGTATACTCCCAGTTTTAGAGTTATATCTGCTGTATCACATACCATCAGAATTTCATCATAGTTTTTAGGTTTTGACCACTTTGAAAATCTAAAAAAGTCTAAATGTTTTGTATGCACAATGATTTTTATGTTTGATTTAGTTTTATGTTATTATGAATATATTAAATGAGTATAAACTATTTTCTCGTACAATTACATTAAAATACTTCGAAGATTAATTTATTTTACAACAGAATAAGTTCGCAGAAGTATAACTTGTTAAAGGATTTTGAAAAAAAGTGAGTTATTAACATCCCATTATTTATATTACTATATTTCAATGCTTGTAGAATTAGCAATTACCATAGCGATTGCGGCTGGGTCCAGGTAGATTAACACACACTCTCTCACTCTCTCTCTCACACACGCACGCATGCACTTCGTGAATAAAGTTCAGATTTTTGTTATTTGCAATGTTATCCTAAGTGATGAGTTTATATATTTGAGGCTGAGTGGAAGAAAGGGCTAAAAAACTCTAACTCTGCCTAAAAAAATAGAGACATATTTCATTTCATTAAACATTATAATGAAAAAATGATACCAAAAATGTTTATTAGACTAAAACTTACACAGAGTATTGCTTAATCATGAATCTAAGATGTTACTGAAAAACACGGGATGGAAAACGCTGGTTGCCGGGCTAGCCCCAACCCTCTGCGCTTGCGAGTGTGGAGGTGCGTGTGTGTGTGTGAGGCAACTACGTAGCTCTTCAGCCGCAATCCTTATTTGCTAATACTGTAGGCTAATGCAACCTCTGTGTTGACGCTTTAATGTTACTCACTATACATTTTAGACATGCAGCACTGCTTGTCCATGTTGAGGCAGAGCTCTAAGGACATACCTTTGGGAGAGGAAGATAAGGAACTGAATCCTGGTGGGGTTGAGATTGATTCTGCCCCTAATCCTGCTGAAGGAGAAGTATCTGCCCCTATCACTGCTGAAGGGGAGGTAGCTGCCCCTATTGAAACATCAACAGGGGTTGTTGAAGCTCCTGTGGAGCAAAAACTCACACTGGTAGAGGGTGATCTTACAGCAGTTGTGGAGGGAGAGGTTTCCCCTGGGATTGTGGAAGTGCAGCCTGAAATGAGTGGAGATGCTCAAGAAACTGTGGAAGAAAAACCTTCAGACCAATCAAACTAATGAACCTTCAGACAAGATCAATAATTAATGTATGCATAAATGTCATATAATTTTTCACACAAAAAAATGTTATAACAGGTTATAGAAATACACGAAAGTACTTTTACTTGAGGTAAATTTATTGCTTATTTACTTACAAAGTACTTATAATGCTACACACAATAACATACTTATTGTCAAAAAATATAACAAATTGATAAATTAAGTATTTTTTTATTGGCAAGAATATATTTTATACTTGTGGAATGTGTTTTTATTGTTCACATACATGTTTAACTCAAACGTTTTGTACTTTTTATTTATTTAAAATCAGTCCTGAAATAAAAATTTGAGTCATCATTGAAATGAGTGTAATATTCCTATCAATGCCATGTGTTAACACCTATACTTTCCATCTGACCTGCATACTGTTTTGATATTAAGTGTACTGCTGTGTTCACAGTCATCAGTATATTAAACTTTCTACAATAGCTTTATTACAGAACATCTCTCTGCGGTACTGTTTTATATTTATGTGACCTACACAACATAATGCTGTTGAATCCAAAATAGTTTGTGTGTTAAACTAGGGTTTCAGTCCCCTTTTATATAAAATCTAAGCTGTATTTCAAGTGATTTCAGCAAATTAATACAATTATTGTAATATTACTTCAGAATTAATATTCATTGGCTGAACTTTAGCGGAGCTTATCACTTTGTGAGGTTGGAAACATTTTATTTCTGTCCGTCTGTCCACACAATATCTCGAAAACGAACTGACCATGGACTTGAAATTGTCCATGGGTCTTCATTTCTTCTATATGAAGAACACTATGCCCATAAATAAAATACTGATTACACCGGTAACCTGTTTTTCTGTCTGTTTTTTTAGTTTTTTCTTTTTTTGTTGGGTGTGCATATTACTCCATTGGATCTGACTGAGTATTAAGATATAATTTTACATCTGTCTTACAGGTAACCATGATGGTAACGAGAAAGTAAAAAAGTAGAATAAATCAATTTGTAAACAAACTCAATACCATACACTTATAAGAGATTCAAACAGTGTACATTAACAAGTTAGTCTAACTGTTAAAACACATACATTATTTTATATTGACGTTGGTTGTGAAGACTTATTATTTAAACACTTATATGAAAACAAATTTAATGTACAAAAAAATTAAATGTTATCATGTAGGAAGGTTCTTGAGAAGATTTCATTTAATTTTTGCATGAAACTTCATTTCTACAAGAATAAGTTCTATGATATCATTTTTTTTTGTGTCAACTTTTTTCGTAATTGCCTGCTGTCTATCTGTCTGCAGGACATGTCGAGAATGAAATGACGTGAGCTATAGATATTTGAAATTTTGCATGCAACCTCAGGGAAGGTTTTTTAATGGACAGATGTGGCATACTCCCTACTTGTTTATTTATACCCACAGGTTGCATGTCTGTTGATCTTTGGTTGGCCTGTGAGACTTCCTCTGGTTTTAGTATTATGTGGAATAATGGACTATCCATAATAAGGAAGCGGCCTCATAATAAAGCGTGTATCAGGCCTATCTCGGTATAATATTTAACTTTTAAAGATAATGAAATATAATATACTACACTCAAAATAACCCTCTGAATTAATTCTAATATATATATATATATTTTATATATTATATATATATATAAATATATATGTTTTAATATTATATATATATATATATATATATACAGGGTGATCAAAACTAAACGGCAATCTCTCGAGAGCTTATTCTATAGCTAAAAACAAGTAAAAAAAGTTCATATAACCATATGCCCGAAACGCTTCGTTAGCGAGTTACGCCTAGCGAAAGATTTCGCCCGGATTTCAGAAAACCTTGGTGAAGTTCAGGCTGTATAAAAATGGTAAAGGTAGTTACAAAGATACAAATACGATTGTTTTTTATGTTTTTATATCTGACAAATTTATTAAAAATTCGTCCATCCCAGAGCTGTAAATGCAATACTTTCAGAGATATCTTACGTAAAACACAAGAATTGGTGCAAAGAAATAACACATTTTTGTGTTTTAACGTAAGATTACTTCCCATAAATGTTAAATAAAAGGTCATTTTTTCTTAAACAGATTTGTAGAACATCTTAATTCTGAAAGATTCATGTGAATTACTTAGGAAAAAAATTAATAATAGGTATTGAAATTTAGCTTTATTTAAAAAATAAAACAGACGCACAAAAATGCATATTCTTATCTGCATAAAATATTAACTAATGTTTTAGGTTGTTGAGTAACAGCTGATCATTTATTCTAGACTGAACATTAACCTAAAATGTATTTACCTTTATAAAACTGTAATAATCACCTATAATAGTTGCTCAAAGTGTCCTCCGTTGTTTCTGTTGCAATGCACGTTTTTTCTGCCACGACGAATCCACTCTTTTCTAGCTCGTTTCATAACGTTTTGGAGCATTCTTGATAGTTTCTGCCGCCTCTGTAATGCGATTACGTAACTCCTCTAAGGTGTTAATTAAATCCGTTTGAATAAACAATTGACTTCATCCAACCCCATAAGAAAAAGTCTGCTTGGCGTGAGGTCAGGAGAACGTGGTGCCATTTTACTGGTCCCTTTCGACCAATCCATTGTCCACCACCCCACACCCCCCTACCGTATGTATCATTTAAATAGTTTTTTCACTATCATTAGAAAAATGTGGAGGTGCTCCGTCGTGCATAAACCATGCATTTTATTCTGTTTTGAACAGGAATATCTTCCAAGAGGGTAGGCAGGTTTGTTCTTAAAAAAATTTTAAGTACGCTACTACTTCCATTAAGTCGATTAGGGATGAAAAATGGACCAATCAAATTATCACCCAGAACACCAATGTCATACATTTGACTGAAAATGTATGTTGAACAATGCCTCGTCGCAGTTTCATGTGGGTTGTCGTACGCCCAAGTACTGGTATTCACGAAAATTTACAATTCCCATTTCTAGTAAAACAGGATTCATCAGTAACGAGAATACGCCGAAGAAAAATACTGATGTCGTAAACAATTTCTTCTTAACCAGCGGCAGAACATCATTCCGTTTATTAAGATCTTGCCGGTAATAAGTCTTGAAAACACGTGTTATATGGATTGGGTAACAACGTGTGCTTCATGAAGTGTCCGCCATAACAACGCTTGACTGAGCAAATATTTAACTGACGTGATAATCGTCTGGTGCTTGTGGTTGGTGATCAATTCTACAGCATTTAGTATTGCTTGTTCATTATTATAGTTCCTTGCCGCTACGTTGACGACCAGTATCTATTCGCTTCGGTTTAAAAAAGCTACCCCAGTTTCTCTAAGTCGTACTCTCCACAGCTTTCAAATGTTTTGCGATCAGGTGTTCTTCGATGTGGAAAAGTATCACAAATATTCCTTAACTGCAGCTAAACCATTCTTGTTAACTTTGCCGTGGGTAAATCAGTATCATGTCCCGGTAATACTCTTCAAACGAATACATACCATTTGACATTATCTGCCATTATTTACTAAGATAATTACATACACTTTTATAAAAATATTAAATAAAATATTTTAAAAATAAATATTTAATAAAATATTTTTATACACTTGTATAAAATATTTCCAAATAATCACAGGATCTCACGCAAAATACATCTTCACACTCGCCACAATACAAAAACCTCCATAAAGGTAATCAAATATTACTTCATGAACTTAATTGTTGATCAGCTGATATTGCCCAACCTTGCAAAGAAAGATATGACGATAAAAAGTGTTGAATAAAATGATCACTGTTACTCACAACCTAAAACATTAGTTAATATTTTTAATGCAGATAAGAATATGCATTTTTGTGCGTCTGTGGTTTATTTTTAAATAAAGCTAAACTTCAATACCTATTATTAATTTTTTTCCTCAGTAATTCACATGAATCTTTTTTCAGAATTTAAATGTTCTACAAATCTGTTTAAGAAAAAATGACCTTTATTTAAATTATTATGGAAGTAATCTTACGTTAAACACAAAAAATGTGTTATTTCTTTGCACTGAGACCCGGGTATGCCCATTCTTGTGGTTTTTACGTAAGATATCTCTGAAAGTATTGCATTTACAGCTCTGGTGACGAATTTTAATAAATTTGTCAGATATAAAAACAAAAAAACACATCGTATTTGTATCTTTGTAACTACCTTTACCATTTTTATACGGCCTGACTTCACCAAGGGTTCTGAAATCCGGGCGAAATCTTCTCGCTAGGCGTAACTCGCTAACTGAAGCGTTTCTTTCCGTGCATATGGTTATATGAAACTTTTTTACTACTTGTTTTTATAGCTATAGAATAAATAAGCTCTCGAGAGATTGCCGTTTTAGTTTTTGAATCACCCTATATATATATATATATATATGTACTTACATACAGATTTCAAAATTCCTCAAAATATGGAATTTTAAAAACTATACTTTAATGTTTAATGGGTTTAATCACTAAATTGAGGATGATAACATTTTAATCATCAGTTAAATCACAATCAGATTAAGAAAAAGTATTGCTCTATAAATTTAACCAGATTTTTTCCATATCAGTAAAATATGTTAGAGTAAAATCGTATATTGCCTTCAGAGTACCTTTTCTTGTTCTTTTATGGATTGCTACACATGTTTCTTGTGTTAATTTGTTTTAGATACTCTGTTAGAACAATAAAATTGTAGCTGTTCTTTAATATATTTTTACTCTTTGTCCTCATATATTAAACAACAATATATTTATAAATACATTATTATTTTTCACTTATACCGTATTGTTGTTTTTAAGTTATTTTTTAATTTACTTTATTTATTTTATACAACTTTACATTTCTACTATCTATCATACTACATGAATAATTGAGTGACTATGTTTATTATAGTGCATACACTTAATTAGGAAAATGATCTAAAGGCATCAAAATTGCCTATATGCAAAGTACAATATATTTTATTCAAATTCATTATGCAACTGGAAGTAAAATATTTAATTAATGTCACTTAATGTCAACATATTAAACATAATTTTCACTCCCCTTGCAAATCAAGCAACTCATCGTCATTATAACTTCATACAAATACCTTTAGATATTTGTAAGTAGAGATGAAATAAAAGATATTGATGAGATGTGCAGGAATTTCCTCTAGAAGCCACTTTACAATGGCATTCTGGTCTTTGCCAAATGTGATAAATTTAAATATATTTATTTTTTTAATAGTTTTAGCCTCATAAGAATAAAAAAAATTAAGTAACTTTTTCCATCTCAAGAAGAATTGAAAACCTTATGGAGATACATATGGCATTTTTTATGAAGGTGCTAACTTGTTGAACATGTAACTTCTACTGAAAAATCATTATTCCAAACTGAACTTCTCTTTCTAAGCAGAAAGAGATTGATTTTAATTTGTACTGAATCACAACATTATTTTTTTAAATAGATGAAAAAGGAAAATCAAAGAAAAAGAAAACTACATGAAATTGTCTCCAAAACTATGTGTTGCCAGAAAATATTTAGTTGAGGGTGTCTATTACATGGTTGGTGAATTGTAAAATTAATTTAATATTGAAATTCTTATATAGAATATAAAATGTTTACTTTTAAATATCAACTTTGATATTACGACCATGATACAAATGTATCTAGATATAAAAATATTTATACCTAATTTTAACATGATGCTTGTTCAACACAACTTGTGTAAATTACTAGTAAAATATTTTTATTTTAATGTGAAAACGCAAAAACTGTAATTTTTACTCAAACTACTATTTACAGATCTTTTAAAACAGAAAAAATATTTATTATAGAGCTAAAGCATAGAACATGTATAAAGATGTACATTTATGGCACATTTTAAAATTGCATTACCTGTGTTGCATGTGCTAATATTTCAAGTAGATTACTTTTCACGAATATTTGTTGAACATTTAGTTCAGCCATTGTCAATATAATTGTAAATCTAATGAATATTGCTTTAAAAAGAGAGTCTGAAATGTGAGAAAACAAGACACACATGTTTGAGTATTCATGCAATGAAAGTCACGCTCTGCAGGGATAATGAAGCATTCATTATCAGAGAAAAGTCCTACAAGGTGTAAAATATACTGCACTGTAATAAAATCTTAGCTAGACATTTGGTACAGAATTTATCAATACTTGAGATACAGGGTATTACAAATAGGCAATTATACGGTTGTCTGAGCCTTCGTATCTGTAAGTGTGTGATTACTATGTTATGGGCTCTTAGCTATAACGCTGAAGTTGTCATTAAACATGCCCAGCTGAGAAGTCAATGTGTATTACTTGGAACGTTACATTATTGAAGTCATATCTCTGGAGGATTCCTGTGAAGATCTGATATCAGGTTTAGTGTGGTTTGTGACGTACCAGTCAGTAATTAAAAGGTGAGTATAGACTACTCTCAATATTTTAAAAATCATCTATGAAGACGAATCCTGGCACTTGTATGAAAGATAAGAATATTTGTGTACTTGCAAATTTAAAGCTAAAGCTGATTTGACAGTTTTCAACCTTACTTATTAATTTAAGTTTAGGAGAAAAAATATATTCACTTCCTGCAAATCACAGTGCACCTCCAAAAAGTTTTAAATGGCTTCGCTACCACTCTCTTAACAAAACGAAATATGTTGTAATCAAAATCATAGAATGAAATAAAAATGAATGAATAATTCTAAAAGAAGGACTGTTGTAAAACTTGAATGTTTATGAAATTGAATCATGTCAACTCCCTGCCCATCTTTCCTGTGACAGAAAATTCATACAAAATCATATCATTCTGTCTGGCTG
Source organism: Homalodisca vitripennis (assembly GCF_021130785.1). Classification (NCBI taxonomy): domain Eukaryota; kingdom Metazoa; phylum Arthropoda; class Insecta; order Hemiptera; family Cicadellidae; genus Homalodisca; species Homalodisca vitripennis. Next base: position 47,721,303 of record NC_060211.1, on the reverse strand, counting down.
CATTTTTAGAATGATTCACAAATGACAGATAAAAAATTAAGCTGTTAAAACAACATCTTAAATACAATTTCAGAGATTAAGTAAGACAATTTCATTATCAAATGGGCTTTTTAAAAATGTATATTAAAATCTCTTTATGTAGTCCTTCTTATAACTGCAAACTGATTTTAACCTATACGAAATTACAATTTCAAATTTCAAAATTTTCTATATGTTGAGAAGTATCGTAAAATGTTGAATTTAATAACATTGTTAGTTGCTAATTGAATTTTTCAGTTTGCTTGTAAAAATAATATTCTCAAGTAATGTTCATTAGAGTACACAAAATGGAGAGGTGTATACAAAACTTAGCAACAAAATCTTCTCAAAATAATCATTTTGGCCCCAAATTTTAGGTTTCCTTGCATCAGAGTAGTCAGTGGTGGTGCTGGCTGGTTGGAGGGGTCTTCCCTTGCTTAATACTTTAGAATATGCTAATGTTCCAACTAGTCAAGAATCAAGAATTTTATTGCCATTGACAACTTTACATTGAATAGGCAATGCCAACTTATTTTTCTAATTTACACAAACTTAACTTATTGAAAAATAAAGCAAAAACCAGTAGTTATAGCACAATGAAAACTATTACAAATAACTATTAAGAATAGTTAATTTAGGTAAATTACTTTGATCATTTATAAATATACAGTTTAAAATATACTTAAAAATAAATAACATATACAATTATTATTAAAAATGTACAGTTTGAAAATATATAATTTAAAATAACTTTAATACATACTAAATAAAACCGTATAAAATAATAGGTTTTCTAAAACTTCTTAGTCACAATAGAGCTAAAGTTGTGTATCAAAATTTTAATTAAAAAATGCATTTGTTCTATATAAAATGGGTTTTTAATAAGCCAATTATATATATTATGTTTGAAGAGTCTAACAGTAACATATTTTGCAGTATCAGGCAGCCTATTAAAAATAAATACAGTTTAGTTTGAAAGAGGTACCAGTTTTATCCAGTCTGTGAGGAAGTATATTAAGTTTAACTCCACCTCAAGTATTATACTGGTGAATATAATTTTTGGTTAGAAAATTCTGTAAATTTGTTTTTGGTATATAATAGTACCTGAAAAACATACAAATTTACAATTGTGGGAATTTTGAGTTGAATGAAAAGTGGCTTACAGTGAGCAAGTGAACGCCCTCCTGCAATGTTACGGACTGCCTTTTTCTTTAATAAAAGAATATCATTTACATGCGGAGAATGGCCTCAAGCTAGTATCCCATACAGTATATGTGATTGAAACAGACCGAATTATGTATGACATTCTTAAATATTCCAAGCTTACAAAGTTTTTCAATTTCCATAGTAGGTAATTTACTCTTGATATTTTTTTTTACAAACTGTTTCAATATGCAGGGACCATTGTAACTGAGAATCTATATGAAATCCCAGAAGCCTGACAGATTCCATGTTAATGTCTTGTTTAAGACTTAGAGTTAGGTATTGTGTTTTTGAGGATTAGAAAATAGTTTATTAGAGGAAAACCAGCAAAGAACCTGCTCTTCTGCTTGTTTAGTGATATGTTTTAAACAATTAAGTTTTTTGTGATGGGCCATTAAAGTGGTGTTATCAGCATAAATAACGGAATGAACATTTAAATCCATTCAGTGGCGTATATAGAAAATTATTTTGGAGGGGCTGACACTGGGAGGATTAGGAGATATACAATACCCTAAAAAAACCAGGAGCTCACAATCAGCCCAGGATATTGTTGAGTTTTAAGGTCTCATAAATTTGTTCTAGCTTATAAAAAGTTACTGGGTCCAATTTTAATGTTTTTGTTTCAAAATTTCAGGGGAGGAATTCAGCCCTATATAATAATTCTCATTATAATATAAGAAGAAACATGTTCATAAATGGAAAAAGCCTTATTCTGACCCCTATGATATGCCCTGATATTTCATTACAGTTTCTAATACTGAATATAAAAATTGAACTGTAATATTTAAAATGGTCAAACAATTACGTGTCTGACAGTACATACAAATTACTAGCATTTTGATAACTAAATAAACTAGCTACTCAGTTTGAGGTTATTATAAAGCCTGTCAGTTTTATAAATTACTACAAATAATTTCTTCGTTCAATTTTTATTAAGCCAGGCTTGGCAGGTTTCAAATGAAATCTAAAGTTTAATTCTAAATATATATTAAAGGAATGCTTTAATGTTCTTTGAATAATAATTGTGTAAGTGCTAAAACCTAGATTAAGCATTAGAATACATGTATTACACAATTTGTTGTGCGTTTAATTGTTACTAATTAATAAGTTGCTATTTGTTGCATGTATTGCAGTCATCAAAAGACATTAAAATTTTGTTCAGTTTTATAAAATATCTGTTAAAATTCTAATTTTATCTTCCCCTTTACAACTTTCAGGTGTTATTTAAAACATGTAATGTTGTGCAAGAATCTTTATTTAGACCAACTTCTTTCCATCTGCTAATTCAGAAGTTTGATTTCAAAGTTAATTGGTACAAAGAACAATAACCAGCTCTGTCTTTATGCTGATGGTGTTATCTCAAAATCTCTGAATGTGAAAAGTTGGCTTAATTACAACAATATTGAGAGCATTTTCTTGATTGAACAAATGAATTAATTTAGCAAAAAAATCTCAAATTGAATACTTAAAAATCTAATTACTGGTATTAATTTTATTGAACTACAATATAGATTCTCAAAAATGATGGATTGTAAAAAATTACACTATACAAATTTACAATCCAAATTTAGAAAGTAAAAAAAGTGCAAAGATTTTGTACTTGATCACTGATAATCAGCTTTTCTGTGCTGAAGGTGTAGAATGATACACAGCAGACTGCGTTTGGGGTTGTTTGCAATAATAAAGATGTTTTATTACAGTGTAGTAACAAAGCTCTTTTGATCTTGTATTATATCATGCACACATGCATTTATGCATTCAATACATTGCAGATTTATAAAGGAACTTCTCAAAGCAATCTATAAAAAATGGTAATATCACAGAAAAATGTACTAAGAATTATTTTGAATATCAAATATAATGAATTATGCAAAGAAAATTTAAGAACTTAAATATATATAAACCTGTATATATAGTTTCCAGCTATATTTTCATCTGTAACTAGTATTAATTTTATTTTAATTCTACCTATTCATACTTTTTGTCAATTTAGTTATAGATATTTTTGTATTGAAATTTTTATACACATAATTTTAAAGTACTATTATAAAAAACTTAATATTTTTTGTAGGAATAAAAAATTATAAGACCATGCTCTCTTTCACAATCGCTTAATCTATTTTTTAACACTTACACAATTATTATTCAAAAGAAACAGAGATTATTCCAGTACTGAATGCCATAGATTAGTTATTAAAAAAAATTATGAATACATTGGACTTGCAATTTAAATTACAAGCTGAAGAGATCCAATCATAAACATAATATTAACACAATATTTCAGAGTAAACCTGAGATATGTTATAATACTATAATCATTACATTAATTATTTAATAGTTATAACATTTAATGCTTAATAGAATCAAGAATCATCAAGAATCAAGAATCATTTATTGTCGTCCCATGTTGTATGCATTGACAAAGTCAGATAAGGTTTACAATAATGTACTATTACATCAACAGTCAAGAACACCATCTCTATAGAGAAATGCAAATAAATATACAATTAAAAAATAGTCAAAATATATTATTAATTAAAACTTAATGCTAAAATAAATAATAATAAATTAATAATAGAATTAACAAACAACAGATAACAATAAAAACAATAAATAATAAATGTTAAAAATTAAAACATAGCATTATTAAAATTTAAGGTCACTTAAATCATGTAAAAGTATTTCTTCTACTGAATAGTAGAAAGCCTTCTGCTTCAGCCATTTCACAAGACAACTTCTGAAATTCCTTAAAGTAGTGGTAACTGCATCTGGTGGTAGGAGGTTAAAAAGTTTTACACTAATGTACATGTAGCTGTTCTGGGTTTTACTTAATCTAAAGTATTTGAGGTCTATCAAGTTCTGAGATCTAGTACTATAGTTATGGACATAACTTCTAAATTTATATAAATTAAGATTTTCTTTAAGGAAAATTAGGCTTTGCAAAATAAATATACATGGAAGGGTAAGAATACCTAGATCAACAAAGACAGGCCTACAAGAATCTCTCTCACCAATACCTGCAATAACTCGTAATGTCCTTCTTTGAGTCTTAAAAAACTAATTTTTGCACCAGCAGAGTTGCCCCACAAGAGAGTGCCATAAGTAATGTGAGCATTAAAAAAAGCAAAGTAAGCGTTCATAACTAGATTTTTGCTTGTACAGGACTTTCATTTTTTCAATAGAAAAATAACCCTCGATAAGCGAGAGCAAAGAGAGTTTATGTGAACCCACCAATTCAGCTTCGAATCCAGGTTTATGCCCAGCAGTTTTACAGATTTACTGTCCACCTTTGAGCTCAGACTAAAGACAATCTCCTCAGTTTTTTCATCGTTTACGCTTAATTTGTTGGCATCAAACCAGAGGAAGGATCTTTCTTTCATGTAATTAATTATCACTTTATTTAGCATGCTATCCTTGTTTGATGACAATAGAGTGGTGTCATCGGCGTAAAGAATACTTTTATTTGGTACAAAATCAGGCAAATCATTAACAAAGATAACAAATAAGAAAGGACCCAGAACAGAGCCCTGAGGGACTCCATTTCTCACACACTGAAGGTCTGACCTCTGGTCACCAACCTTTACAAACTGATAACGATCAGACAAGTAAGAGGTGAGAAGAGACAGCTCACGCCCCTCTACACCATAATACTTTAATTTATCAATTAGCTCACTGTGTGGTACCAAATCAAACGCTTTACTTAAGTCTAACAACAAGGTTGCAACTTCCTCCTTGTTTTCAAAACTTTCGAGAACAGTAGATATGACATTTTCAAGAGCCTTAATGGTAGATAATTTACTTCTGAAGCCATATTGAGCAGGATTCAGTATCCGATTATTTTCAAAAAAATATTCCATCTGTTTTTTTTAGTAACCTTTCAATTATTTTAGAGACTACAGCAATTAAGGAAATAGGGCGGTAGTAGTTATTTATACAGGACTTATCTCCCTTTTTAAAAACTGGAACAGTAATTGTAATTTTCAAACATTGTGGGAAGGTGCCTACAGTAAACATTTGATAAGGTATGATAAAGGAAAGGAGATATCTTCAATAATATTTTTGATCAAAAAATTGGACATACCAAAAACATCTTCAGCTAGAGTTGCTAAATTCTTTTACAGTATTATGAATATCAATATTGTTAATCTCCTGCCATTTGAAAGGTAAAACAGGAGTTTTGATAGAAGATGAGCTTAAAATATCCAAGGAACTAGTTACATTTTGGCTAGGCAAATTACTTACTATTACTAATATTACAAAGAAATTATTAACTGTTTTACTTTAAATAAGGGTATTACATTGATTAAAATTTAGATTTATCCCACACACTCCACAGGGATATTTGGCCATGATATTTTACTATCAATGTGAATCAGCGAGTTTGTTTAATTTATTTATTTACTAAATTTCAATAGTTTATAAACCACTTGACTTGTCCAGTAAGTTTTAACTTTTAATTACAATAACATAAAATAATATAAAAAATGCTATGATAAAACAGTTTTTATATGTGAGAGACAATAAAAACACATGCATAAAATCTCGAAATAATATAGTCCAGCTTCAATTTAAAGCAAAAATTTAAAGCCTCAGGTTGGAGTTGAACCAGGTATCTTCAAGTTTTATAGTCCAAGTCTTTATCCACTGAGCTAACTCAGACTGACATTAACTGGTTATCAAGTATTGATAAGGCTATCTAGTCATCTGACAATGTCAGTACTTGCATGTCACAACAAATAGTCCACATATTATGAGTAAAGTTAATGTTTTCACTATAAATAATCCACTCATAAAATAAAAATCTGAGAGCACCTTTTATGTCAGACTCAAAATTTATCACTGCAAAGACTTATTAGATTGTTTGCCATAGATTAAATGTTCATGCAATAATATTATCTAGGTTATAGTTTTTAGGCAAAACTCCTTGGTAAATTATGAGTAAAGTTAATGTTTTCACTATAAAACAATCCACTCATAAAATAAAATTCTGAGGGCACCTTTTATGTCAGACTCAAAATTTATCACTGCAAAGACTTTTTAGATTGTTTGCCATGGATTAAATGTTCATGCAATAAATATTATCTAGGTTAGTTTTTAGGCAAAAATCCTTGGTAAATATTAATGAAATGTTTTACTAATTATGTGATACCTATTATTTCAGCGCAGTCATCACAGGAAAAAACTCACTGATTTAACACAAGATAAACACTTTTTAAACACCTTTACAATAAAACTTGTCAAAATATTGGCTGCATCAAACCAGTTAATATAGCTTGGTCCAGTCCCTGTTTATATATGACTGAGGTCAAATATTTATTAGTTATTTGAAGTAGACTACCATGCAAAAATATTGCAGCAATTAGAATATTCTAAGATGTATTTGGTGAGATAGCCACAGAGAGGGATCATGGGGGTAGAATTTCTAGAGAAAAAAAAACAAGACCTACTTAGGTCATTAGCTTACTTATGCCATTATTCTTGCAAAATGTACAATGTTTATGTATTAATACAGAATGTTTGAATTTGAGACTATTGTGATGCAGCAGCTTATTGTCATAAAACGTACGTACGTATGTTTAGATGTATTCAATAATCTGGGGCAACAGACAGACACTCTGTGTTATCATACTTCATCCAGAAAATTTCTCATTAAATCTCTTAAAATAGTACCAGGAGCTATTTTAAGATACTGATTGCTGGAGTTTTGTAGCATTATCACATCCTTTTGGATAAGATGAGACCAGATTATATTCAAGGATAAGATTTTGAAAAGCATGTTCCAAATATTATTTGTATAACATTTTCTATCAGTAAACTGTAATTGATAATTAAATTTTCTAATATAAGTCACTTCTATACTTTTTTATCTATTCGCTTTGAACTGAGACAATGATTTAATTGATGTAAAATTTTGAACTGTGTCCATCCAAATGATTGAAAATCTACCATCCTTGTTTGGATTTTGAACTCTTTACCTATTTGAACTTTTTCCATCTGGGTTCTCCATTTCAGATTCACACAACACTTTTACTATGATTGCTCTTTTTTGCATTATGCTCATTTTATTATCGCAACGTGGTAAATACTGAGCAAAGGTTACACAAGATACTTCACGATGAGCAAACCACAATTTGAAAATTATAAAATAACATTGTCTTTTTGACCCAACCATTTTAACAACTAAATTTAAAATTCAACCAAGTATGTTTGTATTTGTAAATTGGCTGCTGCCGTTGGAAAATAAAATAAAATAAAATAAACATTGTATTTTTTACCCAACCATTTTAATGACTAAAATTTCAAATTCAACCAAATAATTTTTATACATCCTTATAACTTTGTGCTGCTTGTGAGAAAAGAGAAGTTTTTTAAAATTTAGACACTATAAAAATTACCTCTAGTATTTTCCAACCATACTGAGTTAGTAGCTGAGCTTTTCAAAATTTATTTTTGACAACATAAATTAAAAAAAAGTATTGTGCTCATACTGTTTAACCTTAGCATATTGATCATAGATCTTCACAGTGAGGCCGAAATATACATACCGTACTTGAAATTCAGACAAATAATAGATTAGTGAGAGCAAATTCTTTCTTCTTTCAAAAAACATTTGTTTTTAGTTGATACATGTTTAGTTGAGACTTAAAAGTGTGGTCCAACCGTATGAATCCAACGCACGGTCGGAGAATTCAGTTCTCTTGTGCGATTGTATTATTTTTTAAAGAAAATATAAATGTTTATAAATTTCACATAACATATGTCTACAATAACAATGTAGGCTTAAGATTGTGTTTGTAGACTTGAAAGTTGTAAAAATGTATTGAATGTTAAGTTTTTCTAAGTTATATTATTAGGATCATGCCTGTAACATGTAGTCTTGCCCATGTTGTGACAGACGCATTAGTGTTGTAACTAATGTTACAACATTGTTACAGACAAGTGTAATAGTATCTGGCTTTATTCTTTATATATTTCTCTGTTTGAAGATAAAATGTTCTATTTCTAATTATCAAGATAATAACTGTGTTAGGGATGTTTTAACACAGTGTGAAAACTGTGAATCATAGAACTTGGAAAATAATCGTTACACAGGCCACTTAAGTTTAAGAACTAAAACCCATACCTGTTTCACAATGCTGGATTGCCATTGTCTTTTTTGTATTTTTATTGTATTGCTGCTCTATCTAGCTCTATCAGTTTTTAAGTAATAGTATTGTTAGTTTCAAACTTTTCTTAATTTCTAATATTGCACACTGTTATTTAATTAATTATTCTCACTCATGGTATCACCAGTCAAGAATGAAGCCAGGAAAAAAACATTTGGGTGGGGTCCAGACAACTGATATTTTCACGCACTGGAGAGAGAGTAAGGCCCCAGTTTGTTCCTTAAAAAGTTCTTGACCCGTTTTTTTTTTCCTTGTTGAGAACGATCTTTCAGCAGTACATGTCAGTAATACTGAATTATTTAAATAATAATAATCGTTTACTAAAAAAGTAATTGAAAAAATTGAAAATTTTTGGTGGGGAGATCCGGAACCTTTGGACCCCTTGCTGGCTACGTCCTTGTCACCAATTTACAAAAATGTCTTGAAGACTGACTAAGCTTACTTAGTTTACTAAATATGCCAGTATAAGAATTTACGTCTTGAATATACCTGAAGAACTAATGTCCACAAATAGAGTATCTCGTAATAAAGAAACAATGATTATATATACTTATACGCATAAATAAAAATGTCAACACATGAACAACATGAAACTGTTGTGGCCCTTGAAAGACACTGCCAATGATGCACTTTCCATGTGAAGGAGAGACTAAAAAATAAATAAAAACGATTATACAAAAATAAATAAAGTACCACTAGAACGGAAACTGTTGTGGCCCTTGAAAGACACTACCAATGATGAACTTTCATGTGAAGGAGAGACTAAAAAAATAAATAAAAATAACTATACAAAAATAATTGAAGTACCACTAGAACAGAAATTGTTGTGGCCCTTGAAAGACACTACCAATTATGCACATTCATGTGAAGGAGAGACAAAAACTTTTTCTATTTAGATTGATTTAAGTTTTATTTTTTATCTGTACATAACTTTTAAATCAATGCCTATTGATGTTATGGTGTTTGTGCAATTGATAAGTAAATAATTAAATATGAAATTTTGTTTACTTGGAATTGGTATGGTGATTTTATGTAGACGTTACCTTTATTTAATTTGATAGCAAAAATAACAATAACTAATACCAGTGAAGGGAGATGGTGGAGAGTAATTTTGCTTACATTTTATTCCAAGTTAGCATGAGTCTCAGTGATTTATGATTCATATAGTACATTAAACTAAGTGCTTCATTCCTCATCATTAAAGTGCTATCTGCAAAAAATGAACTTAATTGTCCCTTTAGATAGATTTTGTATACAAAAATTGATCTTGTAAAGATCTCAGGTTCACTGGCCAGTTCGGTATTTAGTTCCAATATAGCAGGCAGATAAACTTTAAAAAATACACAACTCAGTTATTTTATGAACCTAGAAAAAATCTAAAAAGTGTTCTGGAATGCTTATAAAATTTCTTAAACTTTCTGTTTAAGATTTAGAGTGGTTCTCTAGATATTGGTTACCTTTAAAACCAATAAGAAATAAGTTATTTATATATCTGCTATTACAAAGCTACTTACTACTAACTGAGCCAGATGGGCTTTTGTCCTTCAAAAACAACCATATACTAGTTCAACAACATATTATGAGTGCATTTACCCCATTCTGTGAAATAGAGATATCACAGGTCAGCTAAATCATTAGTTTTGATGTCATTTAAATTTTCTAGAATGTGAAAAACTGATTATTCATCCGATAAATTTTAACTCCTACTGAGGCTTATTAGTTCTCAACAAGTCATTCAAGCCAGCAACAAAACTTCATAGAATCGATGAAGTTTTGGAGAGCTGAGGATTAAACGTGGAAAAATTGTACAATAACAGCGTAAAGAGGGTACTAAGGAGGCATCAACTTATCTAAGACTCTCGAAAGCTGGATTAGTCAGAGAGGCAGCAGAAGTAAAATAGTGACAGAGGACTGGCTAATTAAGTTAGTTGTGAAGCCATGATGATGTGGTAAGTTTCATCTGCGAGTAGATTCGTTTGGAAGTAATTACTAATCTAGTCTCAATATTACAATACCGGCGATAACAATTCCGTTTTCACAAACCATACCTCAAGATGACAACAACATATTTCTACATAAAAATATTAAAAGTGAATGTACAAAAAATGTGTGATAAATTAGTAACTTTTGTTCAGATTTCTCTGAACATTGTTAAAGTAATAATAAAATGGCAAAAAGAAATATTTATCTATAAGTGCATGATTTATAAAAGCATGTTTAATCCAATATATTTATATAAAAATAAAAATAATTAAAAATGTCCCATGTGTAAAATAACTACAAAATGTTTCAACAAGAATTTAATTTTAATTTCCTTGATTTTGAAAGGTCACAATAAGAAAATTTCAGTGTGCTTTAATTATTTAATTCACAATAAAACATTTACAGTTAATACAGATAGAAAATACTGTTGATAATTCCAACAATTCCTGCCATACAGTATAGAATTACAGAATGTGTAAACTTTCCTCAATATAGGAGGGAAATACGTGTTTGCTGTTATATTTCTTTGTCGATTTACTGTTTTTTTTTTTTTCAGTGGAAAGTCATGGATTAGTGCATTTCTTCCAAGTGTACTATTGATACAGAATGTATAATTTTGTACCCTCACTAATGAATGAGTGGTGGTATGAATTCTGCCATCAAATAAGACATTAGAAGCAACCTTATAGGTTTTATCCTTGTCAGAGTTACAGGTGCGGTAAAGGTATACAACATCATTATAGTGTTGCATTCAAAACATAAGGTTCTTTTAGGACTAAGTACAATTTCTCAGCATCTTGTCCTAACAAAAAAAGTACAGGTTATCAAGAAAGGTTAAATCAAATTAGTTTTATTATTGGAGAATATAATATCCATTAACACTTCAAACAACTTGAGGAAGTACTATGTTACTTTTATCTTAGAGAAAGACTTAATACAACATAGAGTGTAAACTCTATTCAGTAGCCAGTTGTATGATTACAAAATTACTATAATTGAGTTGTAATAATATAAGATCATGTATGCAAAGGACCCCAAACATCAAATCTAACAAGTTAATTTAACAAGATATTCAAAGTCTTGTTACAAACAATTGACAGCTAGAAATTAATTTGATAGCGGTGTTCGCCTTAAAAACATATTTTTTAAGGAAACAATATCCAATTTACACGTCATACTACCTGCGTCAGTTTTATGATCAATTTAGATAACATTGTTGGAGTGTTTAAAAATTGCCAATTACAGCTAGTGACGAATAAGGAAACTCCCTGAGTCACCGTGCTCCAATTCGCACAAAGTCGTTAACGGTTGCACTGATTGCTTGTGTTTTCCAGTGATTTTAACGTTCAATCTGCTAAAAGTTGTGTTGACAGCACAAGTAAAAGTGGTACTGTAACATTAATAATATTTTGTTCTGTTACACAGGATAAAAATGACTGAAAAACCACCGATTGATGTGGATACACTCAAGGGTAACAACAGCTTCATATTGGCATCCAAGTGAGTTGAATATATAAATACTCATATTTAATAGTAAAAACACAAAAGAATTACAAAGAAACTAATGTGGCAACACATGTTGTCAATGAACAGATTAGACTAATTTTTATAATTAACCTATACAACAATTTGAATTCTTTTACATTTAAAAAAAATAAAATTTGTAGTAATAAATTAAGTAATTTGAAAATATTTTATAACATATTTTGTTGAGTTATTTTGAAGTTTGACATGTGGAAAGTTCCTTTCTATTTATGCTTACAAAATTCAATTTCTTACAGTGCCAAATTTGCCGAAGAAGGAAAAGAAACTTATGACCCATGGAAACACAGGAACATTCTTCATCCTTTGGGGTAAGTTTCATGTGTTTCATTTGCTGTACATGGTAGAAATAAGTGACTCCCTACAACTCTTGAATTATTTGGTAATAAAATAGATACTTTAAGAAAGATTATTACACTGTTCGAAGTTTTTTATATAACTTGTATTTGTTCAAAGAGATTTACAAATCAGATTTCAACAATTTATCATAGTTTGGTAGTGGGGAGCTTATTTATAAACAGAAACTTAATATTTAAGTTTAACCAATAGGTGCCATATTGTTCATATAAAATGTTTCTTTAAACAGTGTTTTTCGTTTTCTGTTACGTTTTATTTGGTTAATCACAAAAATGATCATAACCGTTGGAAAATTTTGAGATGTAGCGCAATCCAATTTTAGGAAATGAAGCAAAATTTAAACCTTCTTTTAAACTAACTTCAAACACAATCTGATAAACATCACCTGAAGAAGTTCTCTTCAGTACACATTATTTTATTTTGTATATAACAATTTAATAAGCTTATTAAATTTATACCCTGTAGAAGAATGAATTAATTTTGAATAGAAAATTTTATAAATATTTGTTGACACAAACTGCTGATGATTTTAAACATTACATGGGCTTATATAAGGAGGGGAGCTTCGAAATGTTAAAAGACAAACATTAAAATTGTACCCAATGGTTAGTTTTAAGTTGGAACACTTTTATGGTCTTGAAGCTGAACATTTTCCCTAGCCCCTGTTTTTGGAGGGTATTTAATATCACCTAACCCAACCAGTGTGTCAGCCCCCCCCCCCGAAATAATTTTCTGTATGTGCCACTGAAACAGTACATTATTATACTTACAATAGAGTGGGTTTCTCTGAGCATTAAAAGTGACAGCTTAAATTGTGTGCAAAACTTATACACAATCTGGCCAAGGCTAAACTTTAATACAGAATAGTAGATTGCTCGACCTTATAATTGTTAGTATTTTATATTTTATTCTTCAATTGAAAATAATTAAATGCATACTTGCCAGAGAACATTTTACCTTTTAAAGAATTTATTATGAGGAGGAGGAGGTTTTATTTTCTTTACACTTTAAGCCGCGTTTACACTGGAAACAAAACATGTTTATAAACATTGTTTCTGGAACTTTTGTTCCAAAAACAATGTTCCTGGAACTTTGTTTATATTTTGCTACTATCATGAAATATTTTGCACACAATGTTCCTAAACATTTTAGGACAGCCACTCTTGAAGATGTAGTCTGACGAGGAGGATGTTCTTCTTCTAGCTGCCGCTACCTTTGTTTTGTTATGTGACAGAGAACCCAGAAGGTTCTGGGTAAGGCCTTCACTTGCGTCACGAGGTGTTTATAGTGGAAGTGACCTATTCAAAGACCTTAACCCTAGAGAGCTAACGTGTTCAAAAAGTTACGTTAAAGCTAACGAATCGTAAAAATTACGACAGGATTCAAAAAATGTACAAATACATTTTATTTTACAAAAATGCCATTTAATTACAGCTGCCTAAACACTTATAATACAGCTTAGTAAACCTTTTTAAAACTAAGTCTATGGTTAAATCTCATCTATACAATGGACACAACATCTTCCGCGATGCTCGGCACAGATTGGCTTGGCTCATCGGCAGCAAAAGATTGACGTCCTCCTCCGTTTTGCTGATGGACATATTCCACAAATTGTTCGACGGGGGTGCTGAGGGACATTAACTTTGTTTGTTTGAAGAGGTGCTTTAATTATTTCAGCAATTTTCTTGGCAAGTTTGAGTAGTTCATACGGTGCTGAAGCCACGGTGTGATGAGGTTATATTGGATTTGCATTGCAAAGTTTCTCCTTGAAAGCGGTTTCGGGCCCATTTTTTTCACCATGTTACTAGTGTAAATAACACAGGAATTTACTAGCATGATATTTATCATGCCAAAAAATACACATGATGGACACCGCCTCGTCTTTCGGCTGCACGTCATTTGATGGCACATTTCATCCAAAGTATCAACTGCACCTTTGGTTGCGTTGTATGTCTCAATGATTAGAGGTTTTTTTTGAGTCCTTATCAATTGATGGCTTTTCATGACAAGTCGATAGAAGCAACACATTTTTGGAATTCTTGACTTTGTATGAAACCATTGTTTTCATTCTATCGAAACAAAACATACTGACAACTTGTTCTACCAACAGAACGCATAAAAAATTATTGGTAGACCTGATGATTTATGTTTCTCAACAATGTTCCTATATCTAAACGTCTTGTGTTTCCGAAACATTCCACAATGTTTATAAACACCCTTTGATCTTACCGCTTTCTACGGGAAACAAGAAACATGTGGAGAAACACCGAATTTCTGTTCCGAAACATTGTTTATAAACATTGTTCCAAGTAGTTATTCTTCGATTTGAGGAACATTGTTCCGAAACACTGTTTATAAACATGTTTTGTTTCCAGTGTAAACGCGGCTTTAGATTTTAAAATGACATACATACTTTTTAAACCTTTATACAACAAGTTTGTAGCAGACAAACTAATAACAGATGATTCTCGAGGTTATAATCAATCAGCTGTGATAGGAATATACAGTCAGCTGGTCAGATAGTGTGACGTAGGACTGGTGGTAAAGAGCAGCCATGTAGTGTATTATAGTCTCTCTGACATTGGCTTGACTCGGCTGTGTCAGAAAAACTTTGTTGAATTTTGAAAAATTTTTAACATTTTTGAAAATTTTGTTAAACACCCAGTGGGCTCAGTACATAAAAGAGAGGATGGCTCACTAAAATTAGCAGCTTTTTTATTTGAAAACCTGGAAACAGTTGCACGATGTTTCTGGTAATTTATACAAATTATTAGTGAGGAAAATACAGGTTCAAATCCATTTGCGTTATAATGTATATTTGTGTTATATGATAATTTTACTTTGACTAATGATGTGTGTACTGATAGTATAAATATTTTCCTTAAAAACTATCACTCAGTTGGTGTCACGTTAATTTATGACCTGATAAATATTATAACTACAATCATAGTAACTTTTTAAGGAAAACATAGGTGTAGCCCATAACATAACTTAAAAAACATTATAACAATAATAACTGTATTATTTCAAGATTCAAGATCTTTATTGGTCTTTAAACACATTCAATAGTGCAATAGACTTCGTCAAGTTACTAAAATATTCTAAACTAAAACTAAAACAAACAATTCAGATTCTACCTACTCAATCCAGCCTACCAGTAAATATATAGATCTATATAATTAAAAACAACAATAAACAAACAACCAAAAGATCTATATAAAATAATAATAATAAATAACTATTAACACATTTAACATGGATACAATTTTAAAACTCAACAATATTAAAACTGAATAAATAACTGAATAAAACATTGAGAGACAAAATTTTAAAAAAATTATTGTTGTGGTATCACAATTTAAGAATTCATCCACACAATAAAATATTTTAACTTGTAACCAGCACTTCAAAACTATTTTAAATTTGACTAAATATACAGATCTATCATTTAATGGTAACTTATTAAACAATTTAATTTTCATAAAAAGATGACTGCATTTTGTTTTGGTTAATTTAACTGGTAAGAGTTGTAACAAATGTTTTGTTCTAGTAGGATAATCATGAATATCCTGCCTAGTTGTAAATGTTTCAAGTTGTTCCTTTACACTTATAAGACAGTAGAATATATATACATATTAGGAATAGTCATTATTTTTAATTCCTTAAAAATTGGAACACAAGTCTCTCTTTTTAAAACACCTCTCATAACACGTAATGCATTTTTTTGCCATTTCAATACTCTTACTGCACTACTACTGTTCCCCCATAGAGTTATACCATAACTTAAGTGTGAATGGAAAAATGCATAATAGGAGGCTAGGAGCATATCCATAGTTATACAATGTTTCAATTTACTCAAGAGATAATTTACTCAAGACCACTCTAAATAATATTTTACACAATTGATCTATGTGATGTTCCCAACTTAATTTGGTGTCAAGGTATACCCCTAATAGTTTTACAGGTTTACTAATTTCATAATTGCTATTTAAAGTAAACAGTATTTTCTCAGTCTTTTGATCATTTACTACTAAGTAGTTTGTCTCAAACCATTCCATAGCCGATTTTACTGCATAGTTTTCTTTCATAATAAGATTCTCAAAATTGTCACTGAAATTCAAGAGTGTGGTGTCATCTGCATATAATACTGAGGAGCATGGTATATTAAACGAGAAATCATTAACAGCAACAATGAACAAAAAAGGGCCCAGGACAGAACCTTGTGGGACTCCAATTTTAATAGGTTTTAGTTCGGATCTATCTTTATTTTGCACAACTATCTGCTTTCTATTTTTTAGATAGGACATCATTAATTGCAGTTCTTTGCCTCTAATACCATATCTATAAAGTTTGGATGGTAATAACTCATGATCTATGCAGTCAAATGCTTTGGTCAAGTCGATTAATGTTGCAGATGATAACACCCCTCTTTCAAAATTCGCTAAAATTGTATCTACAATATTTTCAACTGCTTTTATTGTACTTCGGTTTTGTATGAACCCAAACTGTTCTTTACAAAATAGATTATTATTAACAAAAAATGAATTTAGTTGCCATTTTATAGATGTCTCAAATATTTTACTAAAAATTGGTACTAACGAAATCGGCCTGTAGCTAGATGGGCTAAATTTGTCTCCTTTTTGTACACAGGAGTTACTTTAGTAACCTTAAGGGCATGAGGGAATACACCTTGCATTAAACATCATATTATACAATAATGACAATAAATCAGCTATTTCATTTATAATTTTCTTTACAAGCATATTAGAAATACCATAATAGTCTTCACTACATGATAGGTTTAGATTGGCAACAACTTTTAATACAACAACTATTGTAATTCTTTGCCATTTGTAGAGTGTCACAGTCATTAAAATTAGATAAATAGTTTTCTACAAACTCTATGGCGCGGTTTTGAGGTGGTCTCATATTGGATTTAATATCCAACTCACTTACTAAATTAGTAAAATAGTTATTAAAAGAACTAGAATTTATTACTGATTATTCAAATCGTAACCATTAATATGTAGATTATTATATTAAGTCCATATGCTTCTCCTTCATAAAATAAAAAAATCAATTATAAGACCTTAAGTCTATCACATGACTTAGACGCAACATTGGATTTTCTTAAGGGCACAATGTTTTGACCTTTTATTTTGGATTAAGTAATATGTAGCCTACTATCATAAACAGATTGTTGTGACTTTTTTTAACATAAATTTTGAACATGACTTCTCAACTTTCTGAAAAAACATGAATTTCTTCTGTATGTGTAGATGTTATGTAAGAACGTGATTCCAGTCCAATTTGTATGATTGTGGCTTTTTTTACCAGTCCCTTGGTCTTCTATTGTACATAAACTTATTCTCCTAGAATGAAAGTGGAAATTCTCTTAAATAAATTAAAGATAGCTGTAGAAAAGCTTGGTTGGAGGTGACAAAGATTGACAATGTTTGAAAACTATGAAGGAAGAAAGAGAGTTGACTTACTTTACAGATGTAAAACTTAATGACAATATGAATTAAAATTAGCACCGATAGGTAAGGCAATTAATACCAAACTACTTTCAGACAATAAGGGTACCTATACATATATTTTAAGTTCTTATATGATTTTTAGTCTGTTACAACATACTTTGGATGATTCCTGCAATAATTGAAGAGCTTTGTGAAACTTTCTTACCAATGTCATCAAGTCCAACTGGCTTATCCTTTGACAGCAGTTGTACTTGCGCTTAAACTTTTCTGGCAATATTACATAGAATAGTCGATCAAATAAACACATTCGTTTCACAAACAGGTTCCACCCTTAAATGATTTAAAAATTTTCTTTTAAAATTTCTGAGGCTCTTTTCACATTCTGATGTAGTGATAAAAAAGCCATCTGCTATATTTTCTTTCCACATTGTTGATGGGATAATTTTGAAGTGTAGTTATAGGCCAAGTGTAGTTATGCTTTTAACACATTCATGATGATAGTAATTTTATTAATTTTTTAATATTGTATATATTTTGCACGTATATATGTCAAAAAACCATAAAAATGTTTTTTGTGTGAAAAGCATTAAAAGCCATTACAAAATACTGATATATTTGATAAGTCTATTGGAATTGGAAATACGGCTGGGTTAAACTTACTATACAAATCATACAAAGTGGGTACTATCTAGAATCCCACACCAGGTTTCTAGAAAAAAATGAGTTTGGGGCTCTAGAGCCCCACATCGGTGTGAACGTGATAAGAGGACAAGCATAAAAATCTGTCTGATAATAAAGTTTCTTCTTCCAGTCTTTGGTAATGACTGTTTGTTATGAGTGTCTACATGGATATTCTTTACACTGCCTATCTAGTTGTCACTCACTTGGAAAGCACACAGTCTGATCCACAAAAGAACATTCAGTTAATTGAATATTTTCCTTATCTCTCAACAAATATTTCTCCGCTTCTTGTTGGTGGATAAATTGGGTTAAGTGAACTGTCAATAAATTTAATACTTGGAAAGCTGGCCACTTCATAAAATTGTTTCGCTACATTACCAGTTCTTTTAAGCGAAGACAACTTTTGCTGGAAGAGTTCTATATTTTCCTTTGGTTTTCTATATTTGTCATTCTATATATTGTACAAACAGCTATTCAATTTTCACACTATGACTCAAGGCAATAGAATGGTGTTACAATCGAAGCCTGTGTTTTGTAACAAACAATTGTTGCTTAGAAGTGAGCATTTCTTTTTTACTATGTTCACGTATTTATTATTTTGCTTGGAGGGCTTTTTTCCTTTTTTACATAACATAAGTTTCTCACAGAAGTCTGCACCATACTGAAAGTTAAATTGATTTTTTACTTGCATATCTTTGACTCCTAAATATCTCACCTCCCTCTTCTGATGAATTAAGCAAATTGAAAAACTTACTGAGAAAACAACCATTTGTTTCCTGTAATGCAATTTTAGAGATCAAGATGGAATTTCTCACAACTTTAGAGACCAGTGGGGCGTAGCTCGGAGTGATTTTTAAAGAAAGAATAGGCCTCTATATTAACCAGGGACCCTAAGAATGTCCACGTAAAATTTCAGTACAATCGGACAAGAAGATTTTTTTTGAATGAGTAACACAGAAACAGACACCATGAGATTTTATATAATAGTATAGATTGAAAGAGCCTGTTAAATGTAATAAACTGTATTGTGCAAACATTGTTTTATGACAACACAACCATGTTTAATTAATTCAACCACTATTTTCAATTTCTTTACATTTATAGACTTGAAAGCATAAGTAAGCTTGATAGTAACAATATTTCCTATTTAAACCTTTTCTGCAATTGCTGTTAAGCACAGAGTAAGAAAATATCCAAACGAGAATATTAAGTTTTAGTAAAAATATACTTTTAACTGTACATTTTAGCAAGAATTAAGTATGCAGTAGTGCTTGGTCAGTACTAATATAAAAGACGTTACTATATAACTTTTACACAGCTAAAGACTATTATAAAACGAATCTTAGTTGTCTTTTGACAGAAGTAGGCTTTTCAGACCTGTGTGTATGTATGTATATATTTTCTTGGTTGTGGCAACAAGGAATTCTCAACACTGGCACCGGCAATATAAATTACTCGAACCAGGAGTGCTCATACACGTTCAAAGCCTACAAAATTGTGTCTGAAGCCGCATTACAATTTAAAAAATATACTACAGAACTAGGAACAACATAATTGCCAAAATCTTAACTTTAAGTTTGACAATTACACACAACAATGAAATCATATCATATTTGTTAAGAGACACTATTCTATGTAAAACTAAATCATAGTATTATTAATATCAATACACCTAAATCAAATATATATAATTATCCTTAATTCAATTTAGTTGTCAATAGAATGACAATGTAAATTAAATATAATTTTACAGGCACTTTGTTTTTCCTTTAGTACGATGGGAGCCCTGTTCCACATGATCAAGGGTAGTCTAGGGTCTGGTATCCTCGCCATGCCGGTGGCCTTCAAGAACGGTGGACTCTGGACCAGCCTGGTGGGAGCCATCTTTGTTGGCTTAGTATATACTCACTGTGTCTCAATTCTGGTGAGTAATATTTTATTTGTTTCTTTCCAATACATCTTGAACATTGTAACATTTTGGATATAATTAGTAGCAGTTCATAAGATGTAAAACACTTCTATGGATCATTTCCTTATAGTTATAATAATTAAAATATAAATTCCAACAGTCATTTAAACTGGAGGAAAATCATTAAAGTTCAATAAGTCCAGTCAAGTTTCAGGTATAACTGTACAGAACAACAGTACCTATTATTAATAAACATTACAAAAACAATGTATAATGTACATAATGATTTCTAACTATATTCCCAAGTAATGTCCATGTACATTTTTTCTCCTGAATTTTGGCCAAAAAATGCATATGTTTCAAGGTTTTTCAACAAACCTAAGAAATCTGATAAGCCTTTAAACTCTCAAATCCCAACTTCACAAACTGTAACTTAGACCCTCTTGAGTCAAACGTGAGCTTGGAAGAAGATAAGTTATGTCTAGACGAACTGAACAATAATAAGCCCTACTTAAGGGATTTTAAACTCCCAAAACCTCCAATCAAGAGTGATGACTAAACGTCAAGTAGGCCTATCTATAAAATCTTGACTGCCAACGTGCAGTCTCTCTTAGATAAGCTCCCTGAACTTGATATTATAATCGCAAACAATAACTTTTCTGTTATATGCTTAAGTGAGCATTGGTGTACCTTTGAATCTAAGGACCTAGCTCTTATAAGTGGTTTTTACTGTGCTACCATATTCTGTAGATCTTTAAGATCGCGAGGTGGAGTCATTATCTATGTACATGATACATTAAAGTTCTCTGAAATTAATGTAAATGATTTCTGTGAAGAAAATGTTTTTGAAGTTGTTGCTGCAGTCGTGGAATTTAATAATTTTAAAGTAATCTTTGTATCTATATACAGAGTTTCTAATAGCAACAAAGATATATATTAATTTAAAAAAACATGGAAAAACTGTGGTTGTTTTTGTGTAATTTCAACCTCCCTATCGTTGCCTCTGGGGACATCAATATAGACATCAATAAAGTAAATGAAGAATTTCCAATGAGTTTCTCAACCTTCTAAGATCGCTCGACTGCTCTTGTTTCAACTACAAGCCTACGAGGGGAAAATCCTGTTTGGACAATGTTGTAAGTGGCCTACCGAGGGATTCTCTCTCTGTCGATGTACTACAGCCTCCTTTGTCAGATCACAATGCTTTGATAACTATCTTGACATCTCAGTCCAGTATTGAACCTAATCTGAGTGGCATTCCCGTAGAAGAGGAAAAGGTAATAAGATCTTTTAGTATGTCTAACAAAGTTAAATTTTATTCTTATATTGGTCAAACGGACTGGAATCATATTTTAAACAGTAATCCAAATCTCACACTTTTTGAAAACTTTTTAAACTATTTTCATGAAGGCATAAACCTGTGCTTTCCAAAAAAACTTCTGAAAATTAGACATAAAATAAATCTGTGTTCTAATAGTAGGCCCAAATGGTTTTCTGAAGAACTTCTCTGTCTAAAAGGGAAAGTTAATAGTTTGCATCATATTTATCTGTGGGCAGTAAGGTATAATCTGTTTGTCGAACAAACCAAGTCAAACTATGTTGAAGCTCGGAAAACCTACAAGAAAGCTGTTATCCATGCCAGACTAAATTTCAATGCTGAATATATATCCTCTGCACCTAATAGCTGCAAGGCAGCATGGGAAATTATTAACAGATATAAAGACAGCTCCAATGCTTGTAAGATCAGCCACAACCTAACCCCTGATGACTTCAATTACACCTTCATTGCAATAGTGAAAGAAGCATGTAGTCAGGTTCCGCCTTCTTTGGCGGTTTCCGGTCAACTTGTGAGCGGCTACCAGGTTCCACCCCTACGTTTTGTGTGGAAAGTAGTTTCAAGTGAGGAAGTATTGAAGTATGTCCAAAGCATCAAAAGCAGTTCCAGTAAAGACATATTCGATATCAGTATTGATCTGGTGAAATTTGTTTTGCCTGTGATAGTAGAGCCTTGACCGAGCCCCCTTACGGCTAGCATCAATCATTGTCTTTCTACAGGCCTGTTTCCTGACTTGCTTAAGTTGTCAAAAGTTGTACCTATTTTTAAAAAGGGTGACCCCTCCCTGGCTGAGAACTATCAACCTATATCTGTGGTGCCCACCTTTTCCAAAATCACTGAAAAAGCTGTGATATACCAGGTTAGTGAATTTTTTGAATCTAATTATCTTTTTTCTAAAAATCAATTTGGCTTTCGCAAGGGTTTGTCCACTGTGAGCGCAGTCGAGCTTCTACTCTCAGGAGTAATAGGTGGTTTTGAACACTGCTCTAGCACACTTGCCAGCTTGTGTGATTTGACAAAGGCTTTTGACTGTGCTCCACATGACATCCTCCTTAACAAATTACAACATTATGGCCTAAATGGTGTTGAGCTAAACTTCTTTCGAACTTACCTGACTGATCGCACTCAGAGGGTGTACTTCAACAACACACTCTCTGAGTTAGCTTTAGTTAAGGGTGGTGTACCACAGGGATCGGTCCTTGGCCCATTCTTATTCTTAATTCTTATAAATGATTTGCCTACCAATGTGGATTGTGGTTCAGTAATTTTTGCAGATGACTCCACGTTTTATTGTATAAATAACAATATAGATACCTTGTTTGTAGAGAGAACTCATGTCCTCCACCAAGCTAACCACTGGTTTTCATCTAATGGTCTGTTACTAAATGATAATAAATCACAAAATATTTTATTTTCTCTTTGTAAAAATCTTATGTTAACGAAGTATAATTTAAATTTAAAGTCCTGTGTAAGACTGTTGGGTATAACTTTGGATTCTAAGTTGACTTGGCAACCCCATGTTCAAAGTGTCTGTTGTAGGCTGTCAAGAGTAATTTTTTTGCTGCACCACCTAAAGAAACTTGTTCCCAAAGATTATCTTAAATCCGCATATTATGCATTTTTTCATAGCACCATATCGTATGGAATCACCATATGGGGTAACAGTCATGATATTCAAAAAGTATTACTGTTACAGAAAAAGGCTGTTAGAATTTTGGCAGGTGTCTCCTCCTTAACTGCATGTAAACCTATTTTTGCGGAGGAAGGTATTCTAACTGTTATCAACCTTTATATTTATTCATGTCTGATTAAATTAAAACAGAATCTTGGTGACTTTTCTCTTAGAAATGACATTCATCACTATCCTACTAGAGGCAGCTTATATTTAGATCAGCCCTACTGCAGATTAAGTAAAACACAATCTATGTATTCTTTTATCGGTATCCGTTTGTTTAATAAACTACCTCTTACCAGTTTATTTACATTAGTCTTAGTAAATTCAAATCAGTGATGTATAGATAGATGGCTGTTAACTAGACCTTTTTATAGTATAGATGAATACCTGGCAATGTCTGTGATAGATGTTTCTTTTTAATTTTTAAACCTATCTGTATTGTAGCCCACATAAATGTTTTAAATGTAACTGTTTTAAATTGTCTATTATTGTACTATTTATTTATTTATTATTGAATGTTTTACCATTTTATTACAATTTTATTAATTTATTTTCTCTAGAACCTATTAATACATGTATTTATTGTTGATTGTCCATGCTTAGTTATACATAGGATACTGTTATTTCATCTCAGCCAGTCAGGTTTTCACTGGAATTAACATTAATGTAATATATCTAGATCTAATATTTTATTGAAGCTCTGGTGACGATGTCAATGCATTATAATAATGTTATAATGAATAATAAAAATTCTTGATTCTTGTTACTATTGTGTATGGGACAATATTTCTTTTATCTAATAATATTAATAGTGACCTTAAAAGTAAGGAAAACTCATAACAACATAGTTACGTGATATATAAAGCACGTTCAATTTTATCACTTACTAGCAGTTCACCCATGGTTTCACATGCTATTTCCTATTAAAAAAAAGGAATATCACAGGCACATTCCATTTAAATGAAGTTTTAAATACTCCTTAGTGGATAATCACTGAAAAATATTGTAATCTTTCAATCTATTTTAGGTATAAGTATAACATGTTTTGGGGCCCTCAAGTTGGAAAGTAAAACTGTAATGAGTACCATGAAATAACTTTAATTCTCTCCAATATTTCATGATAATTTCGAATCCCAAATTCAAAGTTTTAAACTTTTCAGATAACACACTCATGTTGTAATGATTAATGTTATCTATGTTATTTCAAAATGGAAGTAGATTTTGTGTTGCTCCGATCAAGAATATTGTTCGCAGGTCTGAGTAGCCTATTTCGATCAAAAAATGTATTCAAAAAGTAAAACCAGGCTATGTATTGTAGGGACCCTAAGAATGTCCATGTAAAATTTCAATCAAATTGGTCCAGTAGTTTTTATGTGACTGAGTAACACACAAATAAACGTACAGATAGATAACATTAGATTTTTGTATAATAGTATAGATGTCTGTGAATCTGTTAAAACAGTTTAGAATATACAAACAGTGTAATTTTTAAACAGGAATCAGATTAATCCGTAATAAGCCAAGTATGATCCAATGCTATCAACATTAGTTTGCTATAATTTTGCAATGATTACAAAATGACTTGTATAGCAATTTCCAATGTGCAGGTTCTTTAAAGAACCTGTCACCAGTAAGATACTATAGCCTGGCATTTATTACCTTTAAAACATAACACTGTTTGACAAAGACTGAGTAGAGCCAATGACAGATCTATATCCTTATATTTCTTAATCGAACTTTAGATCTGAGTAAGTGATAGCGCAGGTTCAAATCCTGTTTCTGACTGTAGCAACTTTGAATTATACCAATTCTCTTCCTTATTCTATTTTATGAGATCTTCATACAGTCAGTGACACATGAGGATGGGCAAAATAAGGCTGTAAAGGGAATTGGTCTAAATAAGAATATAAAACTTGCATTTTTATGCGTCTTAATTAAATATTTTTGTTTGGGCCTGAGGTTGTGTACAAAACAGTGTTTTAATTGATATTTAAGCAAGCAGTAATGTTATTCATGAGGGAATACAATTTTTTAATGTTTTGTTTAGAAGTTTCTGGATCTCTTATTTAGCAATACATTTAGGTACTGTAAATGATTTTATTGTATTGCGGTACTTCACGAATGCTTCAATCATAAGCAATTGTTACAAACACTTGAAATAATTACTTGTAAAAACTGCAATTTTCTCATTAGCATTAAAAACTGAGAAAGGAAGGCATTAGAAGCTATTTTGATTAAAGTTTGTCTGAACTTCGCACATTTCCAGCTAGCTATAATGTTTTAGATTGTTTATTGTATGTATAAATTGCCTTATTACCAACCCTCTCTATAGCACTACAGAATTCTTTGACTTAAACTTGGCACATGTGTAATCCTGTTTATTTTTGAATGGCCTGTAGACTGCAGGATTTATCATATTCTATCTATTGTTGAGTATTCTTATTTTATTCCTGCTTAAATCTTTTTCTATTGTTTATATTATTATTTTGTTATTTATAATTCTATGATGAGATTAATGGCATGTTTATGTAGTATGGTCAGTAAAATGTTGAATCTTGACGGCCCTGCGTGTTTGTGCAGGTCCACTGTGCCCAAGTGTTGGCCATGAGGTTGAAGCAGCCTCATCTCGGATTTGCAGGGATTGCTGAGGCAGCCTTTCACACAGGTCCTTCCAAGTGTCAACCCTATACTGCCTTGGCGAAGTAAGATATATTGCAGATCATAGGATTTATTGAAGAAATTATGGGCCATTGAGGAAACATAGTAAAGCCTCAGCTATAGGTGTAACCAGAATCAAAACACGGGGGGGGAGGTGAGCCATGGCCGTTTCAGTAGTAATATTTTAGAATACAAAAGGTGAATAAAACCAGAATTTTAAGAAAACTTTAAATACACTGTATGTTTTAGATACACTGTAATACAAACACAGTTAAACATTGTCATTATTACAGTGTCTGTAAACAAAGAATTTGCCGTTGGTTTAAAATATTGGTTATTAATGGTTCTATTTCAGTTACTTCTAGCTTAATATTAAGAATAATGTATTTACCCGCAAAAGAATGCACTTACTTATATTCAAGAGTTTGACTGATCTATTTATTTATTCTGGTGTTTCAACTGAAAAATAAAACCAGATAGATACTGTTTCTTTTAGTGAAGTGCACCTTTTCTTTTTCTTAATTGACAAAACTTTTGACAAGAGCTTGCATAAAATAATCTTGATTATCAACTATCAGTCAATTTTTCCTTTAGTAAAAACAAAATACTTAAAAATAATAACTATTTACAAATCCACATTTTCCTTTGTTCACTCAAAATCATCATCTGAAAATATTTAAGCAATGAAAACCTCTGGAACTAATATTCTTCTTTGAACCTGATTCCTCGGAAATCACTATCCTCTTTTCTAAGTTACATAATATTAGACTACTGAATTATACTCTCTTGGTCATAATTTTAGATCAAAAATTTTTTGACGTGGCCTGCTTTGTGTGTATTCTTGTATTTGTTTAGTATTAATACAACGTTTTTTTTCTCAACATTAAATGTATCAATCTTATACAATGAGTTCAAAATGAATCATTCAACTTAAAAGAAGTGCCTCTAGCACTTGACAGTACTGGTTTTCCATGAAAAACATACAGTTACACAGAATTGAATTGAATTGAATGATTTATTAAGCAATATGACTGTAACGTGACTAGATTTAGACTTTTACTGCTTTTATTGTGAAATGGATCATACTCTGAAAACTTAATCCCAATGCATCTATTGCATACATATCTGATGTAAGTAGATCAATTTAACCATAGCTTTATCATTGATGATCTTTATTTTTTCTATCCATTGCATTTTAGGTCGTGTGTTGATGGAGGCTTATTCCTTGGTTACTACTCTTGCTGCATTGTTTATATTGTCTTCACAGCTTCTTCCATCAAACAGGTACGAATATAAGGAGGTTAGCTCTTAATCAATAATAATATCAGTAAAAGACTATATCAATGTAAACTATCACTATCATCATGGTGTATGTCTATAACCAAGAAGTCCCAGGCCAAACTCCCAGGGAGATCCTAAATATTTTCTAGGGTTTGGACCGCTTTTACTTAGGCCGTATTTTGTTGGTTTTTCATAATAAGTTAAAATGCCAATGGCATAGAAAAATCACATTAAAAAATCACACAAGGAATATAATAAAGGATAGCATACAGCAAATTGTAATGATTTGTTTGGTTTTTTATTTATATCCCACGATGACTGAAATAATTATTCAAGTTCACCAAATACAGACTGAAATTTATCAACTTCTTTTTTAAATGTTGCATTATTATTTTAAGAAGGTGAATAAAATAATATACTCGTATAAAAAGATAAAAAAACAAGATGGATAAAATAATAAAAATACAATTCCTTTAAGGCCTGAACGCACCAAAATTTTGTGTAAACAAACATAAACATTAGAAAGTATTTCTGAAGTACATTAACTAACGGAAGCTGCCAAATAGAATGTAAAGTTATAAGTACTATGATAAATTAGTTTGATATTAAAGTCTATAAAAAGTGAAGAGTACAAGCAAAGATAAGACAAAAGTAAACCAGGGATCAAGTTAAACGTGAACTCAATATAGATATGGCGAGTAACTGGATTGAATATTTTTAATATGTTGTTTCGTATACATATAAATACAGATATTGCATTACATAATATCATGAGTGTACATAAGGGGGTCAGGTGGCTAAACGCCCCCTTGAAAGTTAAGCCAAACATTAAAATTGTACCCAGTAGTTTGTTTTAAGCTAGAATACCTTTATGAGTACTTAAAGCTCAACAATTTCCTGGGGAAAGATTCCCGAGCCTATGTTTATGGAACGTACATTATATCTTGTAAACCACCCAATGTGCCAGCACCCTGCGAAATAATTTTCTATATACACCACTGCATAAAATATATGTTGAGATTCACTCCGATATCTCTAATTGCTCATAGAGAGACATTTTTGATATTTTAAGTTAAACAATGTTTTTAATTGAAGAAGGAACAGTATAATTTTATTAGTTGTACAAATGGTTATACAAAACATTGTTAATTGTTTCAATTATTTTACTTGTCAGTTACTTGGAAATCTAAATGAGCAATATCACAAAAAGAGTGAGGTATGATGAAAAATGGGAAATGCAAAGTGCACAGATATCCTCTTTATTTTATTTCCACTGTTTTGGTTTTATATTTGACTACTTAGTACTTAGCTTTATGTTTAATTATTTCTGAAAATTGTGGTTATGCTTGTATTTGAGCTGTAATTTTTTTATTGCAAGTAACATAAAAGGACCTCATATAGGATGAAAGTGGTATAGGATTGAGGACAGGATTTGTAAGAAGGAACTTCTGTATCAGTATTGTCCTGACAAATAATCCAAATTCAACACAAGATGGCACAGTTATTATACACCAGAAATTGCTAACAGTTCCTGAAAGATGAGTTGTTTTTCTGATGCAGCTCTGGTGATTATTCTGTTCCAACAACAAATTTAGTGGACAACATGAAAAAGATACACTTTTTTATATAACTTATCTAAACTCTAAAAACCTGTCTCTGTAAAAACAGTAAAAAAATCCAGATAACGACGTAATTTAGGTACCTACAAAACCATTAAGGGTTATCTCACATGCAGAGTATCCACTCTATGCTCTGGTGTCTACTTAATTCCCACCGAACTACTGAAATTCGTACAGCTGTCTTAGGAGACCCATCACGATTCTCTGAAGCGACACACATAGAACTACAAAAATGCAATGGAAAAAGACATAATAAATTGTGCTCATCAAGAACACAATGTTAAGACATTGTATGTCTGAGATGCAGCCCACCTCATTGCATGCATAGTAGGTGTAAACACTATTCATGCATCAACAAAATTCTCAATGCATGTTTATTATGCTGCTCAATTATATCTTCTCTACCGATATATTATTTACAAAGCAATTTTACTTATGGAATACCTAATTGGAATATGGAGGGATTTTACTTGAGGAGAAAGTAAATATCTATTATTTGCATTTATTTAAGATCAATAAGGATGTGAAGATTGGTATCATCCTTTTTACTAATTTGTAATATTTGATATTTAAATTTTTTGGATAGGATTTTTAAAAATATGTGCCTATAATTTGTAACATTGTTAAATAATAAAAAATTATTATTTAATCATAATACATAACAAGATTTGTTTGTTGCATCTGTATATCGGTATTTCAGAGGCAGACATTGTAATCAAAATTTGCTAAAGTTACATTACTGTTACTTTCCACAACTATTAATAATGTATTACTTGTAAGGCTACATAGGGGCAAAAAGTAAATGAAAATACTATCCCGTGCTTCAAAGTGGGTGTAGTTTTAAAATATTGATTTCCAAATTTACAGATATCAACATAAAAAAGAAATGTTAACATAAAAGCAGCATTAAATATCTGAAAATAATTTGGTGGTAAATAAATTAAATGAACTGAAAACATTAAACTGTCTTGAATCTTATAGCACACACAATTTTATCCATATTTCGTTGAATTTTATAAGGTTTATGTCCAGGTTGTAAGGTATAAAAATACATTTTTAGTGTCATACTATACATAGAAAAAAGTAATAAAGAATCAGAAAAAATTAAGAGATTCTATGAATATCGAGAGATGTTGAAGATCTTCAGCTAATCCAACTTTTGTATGTATTCGAGATCTTGCTGATGAGTGATTTGGACTTTTTAAATATGGAACGCTTCCTTTGAGAGATCCACTTTTATATTGAATTTTGAGAGCAGATTTTAGCTTCTATACGGGAGACCAAGCTATTGTATTGAAGAAGTCAAATTGTTGCACAGTAATACATTGTTTGAAGGGTTATATTTCTAGAACATTAACATTTAAATAAAATTTGCATTCAAAATAAATCTACAAACTAATGTACATTTAAGCTGCATTTGGAATATTCTTTCCTAGAAAATAATGGTTTCCTGTTCCTTACCTACTTTATGTAAGACTAAGGAAAATAATTATGCTATCAGGTTGGGTTGAACGCCAAATTATTACAATAGTCTTGATTATGTTTAGTGACGTGCATGGACGGATTAATGGGTCCCCATGCCACTTATCACTATATAGTGATAATATAACCTGCGTAACATATTTCCTTTTCCCAGCCCTGTAAAAATGTTTAGAAGTTTTGAGAAAAAAATCAATTTTCAAAAACGACAATTAATGGTGGTCTCATCATTTTTTAATTTTGACATAATTAAGGTAATAACCAACCAGGCATTGCATTGAAATGGTATTATAAATACTGATTCAGTGATATTTAAAGTTACAGTTAATTTTGTGTCAACACATTTACATTATAAATTGCTTTTAAATATGTTTATGATGAAAATAAAATGGTAAATATAGCATATTTGTAACTTTAAATTACAAAAATATCATATTGCACTGAAAATTAAAAGTGACCCAGTTATCTTTTGGTTAACAATCATCCAATCTTAGACATCAGTAGACAAACAGGCTTACA
Source organism: Homalodisca vitripennis (assembly GCF_021130785.1). Taxonomy (NCBI): domain Eukaryota; kingdom Metazoa; phylum Arthropoda; class Insecta; order Hemiptera; family Cicadellidae; genus Homalodisca; species Homalodisca vitripennis. The sequence goes on along the minus strand of NC_060211.1, from coordinate 47,690,397 downwards.
CGTACCTATTCATCATAAAGTTTGCATTTAAAGTGTTTTATTTAATAAATAGAGCTATAATATACACAATTTAATGTTATGGTCGAAAATTATAACATTTAGATGAAAACTAACAAGATGTTGACAAATTTAAATTTTGCTGTATGTATACTGTTACCCATTTTTGTAAAACATAAAAATACTATAAAGAACTTTTTGGTTCTTTATAATCATTTTATGATTATAATAATATTTTGGTTGGTTGACAGTTCTGGGACATAAAGCGCCTTCAGGAAAAATTATGGTATAGAGTCCTTCATAGTTGATAAACAGTTGTTTTAGGGAAAATAAAATGTCACTGCAACAAACTGCATCTAATCTTTCTCATATTGCATGAGTCAGTAATGTTATAGAAATAAGTGAGTAAGCTATATAGTTCATGTGTGGCATGAAGGAGCGCATGACTCATATATAATAATACTCTTAATTGTAATACATATTAAATACTTTTCTCCACTTCACCCCCCAATTAAGTCGGTAAAATACTGCTAAAAATATACATTCCACAAATAGAGTAGGTTTTGTGAAATCCGGTAGGATTCTAAACTAAAAGTGTAATATGAGTCTCCGGTGAATGTGTTAATTACTATCCAACAAGAATATGAAAAAGAGAAAGGCGAAATTTGAAAGTCCAATGTTAAGCTGGTTGTAAGAAATGTTAAGTGTTCACCTTCATAGAAATTAAGAAGGTGAAAAATATTAATTTGAAGGAATAAATATTAAAAGATATCTCTTAATGAAATTTAATTAGAAACCATTAATAAGTTCTAAAACATGTGCCAACAGGTGGTGGAGTACAATTTCGACCTAATGATGGACGTTCGTCTATACATCTTCCTGGTGACTCTGGTAGTGATTCCTATTGGATGTATCCGCAACCTCAAGTACCTCGTGCCATTCTCGTTCCTAGCCATCTGTGCTCTGACCTTCAGCTGTGGTTTTGTTCTCTACGAGATATTCAAAGCTTTGCCTCCTCTGTCGTCCAGACCAGCATTCAAAGGTTACTCGAGCCTGCCCCTCTTCTTTTCCACCATGGTTTACGCAGTTGATGGTATTGGAACGGTAAGTAGTACGGCCTAGATAGTCAGTTGAAATAGTCAAGTATTTTTAGACATTTTTTTTATCTTGGAGAGATCCAAAGAATGTGATTCAATGTATGGTAAAAAGAGTATATTCTAAAAGTTCTAATTACTAAGCCTACAAATTAGACTTCTCTCTTATTTTGTTTTCTGTATATGAAGATTTAACCAAAAATTATTCGTCACCACTCTGATTTCAAGCAAACATAATAACCTAAAATAAAGGACATATAGTATTTGCCATACAGTAAAACTTTACCTGCAATAAACTTGTTTGTATGCATTTCAATTTCTTTCCTAAATGCATTTTGCTACATAAAGGCTTCAGATAAGTGACCAATGTGGTAAATAAATGTATCTGAAATTGATAGTTACATATTTGTTTTTTATTCCAAGATATGTTACCCTATATATCAAACCCTACCTATGTTTTAATGAATATTTTTGATTTGAGAATGTCCATATCCATACATTTGCAATATTGTTTTAACTTCTTTGTTATGTTACCTTGTTTCATGGATACCTATGTTACCTATCTATATAACTCATACATACATAAAGGGAAACACCAAAACTGCTTAAATACAAAATGACTAAATTACAGGAAGTTAATTTTTCTTCTCTTGAATTCTTAATATCTACAGTACAATGATTATGAATTGAAATCACTAAATAAATAAAAATTAAATAAGCTCATGTGAATAAATAAATTAAAACCATATATCCAATCCATTTTTACAGAAACAATTGCATTTAAGTTCGTCTTAGTTTGGTTTTGGATGTTCTTTTTAAGTAACTAATTATTTAATATGTTTTATTTTAGGTGTTTCCAATTGAAAACTCCATGAGGAAGCCACAGACCTTCCTGGGTAGTTTTGGAGTTCTGAACATCTCCATGATCTGGATAGTGGCCATGTACTGTGTCATGGGGTTCTTCGGATATTTGAGATACGGAGAGGACACTGAGGGCAGCATCACACTTAACATCTCCTCCTCAGTGTGAGTTACATCTACCCCCTCATTATCTGCATTACACACTTATCATCTCCTCCCCAGTGCGAATTACATCTACCTCCTCATTATCTGCATCGCACACTTAATATCTCTCCCTCAGTATGAGTTACATCTACCCCCTCAATGTGAGTTACATCTACCCCCTCATTATCTGCATTGCACACTTAACATCTCCTCCTCAGTATGATTTACATCTACCCCCTCAGTGTGAGTTACATCTACCTCCTCATTATCTGCATCGCACACTTAACATCTCCCCCTCAGTGTGAGTTACATCTACCCCCTCATTATCTGCATAGCGTAACAAAGATGAAATCTAGTAATAGCGTGTCTTAAAAGTTCCATCCTCAATATTAATTATTTTATAAATGAAGATCAAGAGAACGTCACAAAACAGAGGTCTCTAATTTTATTCTATCTAATGTGACGGCTAACTGAAGTTTGAATATTTCCCTTAAAATGCCTCATTAATGAATCTTGTACTAATATAACAACGTTGAAAACACTTAATTTCACTGAAATTTAGTAAATAAATAAAAATACCTTTATTTAACGAGCATATTTAAAATTTACAGTTGCTTTTCAAATAAAATTTTGTCTACAGTAAATAAATGAATAACTGTATATAAAATCTCATCTTAACAAACCTAAAAAAATGGTTTACAGGCATATGTTGTCAAATTCCTCGACTTTGGCTAGTTTATCGCTATTTAATAATTTGTGTTTGCTGAATCCTATGTACCTGAAGATGAGAATAGATTCTAAACCTAGTGTTCTATTTTTGTAATACGTAATGAAAGCAAATGTCCAAAATCCTTCTACAAAGTATAATATCCTTTCCCATTTTCTAATATAACTAAGACTTTAAAACACTGTGCAAATGTGTTTTACTATCTCCATAGCTCTTGTGTAACAGCATGTGCACTCTGTAAAAAGGTGTATTAGTGCAAATAATGCACATGAACGGACAACTTCAATTATTAGACTTTTAATTTACCTTATCATAGCTACGATTCATTTGGGTGAAGATGTAGGAGCTTTTCTATAAAGTGACTGGTTCAAGAACCACTCCTTTGAAAACATTATTCTTGCAGTATTAAGAATAACTCTTCTTATTTAATACTTTACATATTCACCATATAAACATTCGTCATATACTGTGAAGTTTGTCATAGCAGAGCTACTTTCATTTACATGAAATAAGAAAAAAAATAATTCGCTGATCAGGGTGCTCCACACACATCAGCATCATAAGTAGAGCTTGGCTTTGAGGGAGACGGGATTGAATCTGATTGAAGAGCAAGGCACACCAGTGGGGGATGGTATATGAAATACATCAAAATCAAAAGGAATTGTTAGAAATAAGTCAACGTATTACAATTAATTGCTGTATTTCAGAAAAATTGGAATGCTGTTATATATATAAAACAGCAATGGTTTAGGGCTTTTGGGGAGGGTTCCTAGAAATCCTAAAAATGGGGGCCCTCCTCTTCCCCCCTAGTTACACCACTGCTCCATAACTTATCACTTTCAATGTTGTAGTGCCTATCTTAATTCTTGCAAGCTGTTAGGTTTCTCCATGCTACTAGAAAAAAGAGCATGACTCATTTCTATGCAGCATTACTAGATAAAAATTATATTTTCTTGTTCACAGTATGGGACAGGTGGTGAAGACCATGGTGATCTTGAACGTCCTCTGTTCTTACGGACTGTTCCTGTTTGTACCTGTTGAAATTGCATGGCGCAAACTTGAGCCAAAAGTGGAAAAATCACGGAAGACACTTTACTATTATTTCATGAGAATTGTGCTGATACTAGGATCTGGTAAGATAAACATCTGGATAGTTCATTAAATATAATACCATAAATATTTTAAACTTCATAAATGAGGAAAAATATAAAAATCAGTAATAACAATTCTTTTACAATATTATTTTTATTTTTGGGATGAGGCCTTTTGAAACCAAAGCTTTCATTGTCAGGTGACTCCACAAATAAAAATTGAGTAATACTAGCGGTTACCTGCGGCTTCACACACAATTTTGTTTGTGTAAGTTTTGTACGTGTATAAGCACTTTTGGTTTAACTGAATTATATTTCTGATGCCAATGCTGTTGCTACGATCAAGAAAATTGTCAAAAAGCGTATTTAGCATCGTAATTTACTTCAGTGTTAGTATTTTTGCTGCCCACTTGATATTGCTTTGATTAAAGCCCCATCCCAAAAATCAATATTGAAAAAGAGTTGTTACTAACGACTACAAGTTTTAAATTATTTATAATTGCTCCAAGAGTCTTCAATTTAAGTGATATATGATGAGTATTATTCGAAATAGTAATCTTATATTTTAAATTATAAGTGTCAAAGTATTTCTTAATATCAAAACATTTTATTTTATGGAAATGAAAATACAACCCAACATACTAAAGTCTCACACTTCCCTATTAACTTTCTTATGAATAGAGATGGAATGATTGACTTTGGGGGATGTGTATTTGATCAATTGAGGAGGTCTTCGACATAATAGTTTTCGACTCCCCCCCTCAAATGGGATATTATGGGGGTAAGTCAAAATTTTTAAACAGAAACCTCTAGCAAGTGACATCTTATTTTAAAGAAATTATAAATGGAAGAAGAATGGTGCAAACTATAGGTCTCTAATGTTACTCTATCAAATTTGCAGGCCAATTAAAGTTGAATTTTTTATAAAACCCCCACAGTTTAAGTTACATATAATGTTATTGTAAGGCAGATAAAACATTTACTCAGTAATTATTTTGAGAACTTAGGACCCAAAATCGTAAAACAAGTCATAACAAAGATAAAAAAAACATAAAAAATCATGATTAATTAGGTTTTATTTGTTTGACCAAAGCACATTAGGGACAAAAGTCCTAAGAATATAAATAGCTGATTTTGCCATATCATCTCTTATAGTTTACCAGTTAGTATGTGAGACACATAACCCAGCAGGGATCATTTCTGGCTGGTTTATACCTTCCAGTTGAACCTACCATTGGGCACAGCAAAAACTAATGTGTCACTTAAATCTGGGCACCCCTGTAGATGTCTCGGAGCGGCACATCACTAGCCGCAAATGTTGAGATTCTGGGGTGCAGGGGCAATTCGATAGGTCTAGTCTACTGCAGGAGATGACTGTTGTAGTTTGGTGGGGTTCGTTCCCTAACTATCAGAGGTCCTTGCTAGCCTCAACAAGCGTGTGCCATCCCCTGCCTGCTTTGACTGAAGAGGCTGGTTCAGAGCTGGTCTCCCCTTCTTCCGAGGGGACATGACTTTGAGATAAGTGCACTAATTCTTCCTCATGGATCTCGATAGGAGGCGGCCCCACCCCCTAACCTTACCCATCCTGAATATCCTGTCACTCCGGAAGCAGCGTTCGGAGGTCTAAGCAAAGGTTCTTACAGGACTAAGTGCAATTTATAAGCTTCTTGTCCTAAGAGAACAAAAAAAAATAAAAATATAAAATGAGACACATTCAGACCACTTTGACACAGTAACTGGACTTCCTAAATAATATATACTTATAGTGAAAAAAATGATTTATTTTCATTGGTTCATCAAAGTTTACTCACTTGCCTACTGTTTATTTGTCTCAGTGGTTCTTGCTGCGGTGGTGCCGGACCTGGAGCCGTTTGTTGGTCTTGTGGGCGCGATCTGCTCGTCCACACTCATCCTATTTTTCCCACCTATCATCGAGATGGTCACCTTCTGGGAGGACCAGGCATACATGGGTCGGTTCCGCTGGAGGATCTTCAAGAACCTGCTGATCATTGCCATGTGGCTTTGCACACTCATTACGGGCACCCACGTCAGCTTCCTGCAAATAATGGACCTGTACAAATAGTGTGACCTCTACAATTAGTGTGTCTATGTTTTTAACATCTAATGTGTATACCATATTATTGAGAAAACCATGACTGACAATTGTAAGCATATAATTTATAACAAAATACTCTGCAATGATGTGATCAGGCAATTTAGCCTGCATCTACAGTACTTCTTAAAACACTAGTCTTCTTTATAGTTTGTATAATATCTATGTTAAACTGACCTTTTAACAGCTTACTGTTGTCAAACATCTCTTAAATATGAATATTATGATTAGTTTGTCAGTGGTTAATGACTGTAGTATATTTTATAGACATAGTTATAAAAATAATATTATTCCTCCATCAATTTCTAGCATATGGAAGACTCATACACATGCTGGAAAGAAACAATGACACCAAAATCAAACTACTGGTAAATAAATTCCAGTGATATTAAAAAGTGAAATTACAATTTTTGCAATGCTCGAAGATTCTTCATTCGTTGTACTTAGTAATGGTATTTTTGTAAATATATCCATGTTTTATATTTTTTTTATACGATGAATCTATATTTTATAAATAAAAGTTTTATTAACACTTATATTGTATTATTTATACACTATTTATATTATTTATGTATCGTTAAGCATTAATTAAATCCAACACAGTTCACCTTCCTTTTATTGCAGCGTCTGGTATCTGATTGGTGCACTCAATAGTAAACTCAAAATTCAATTGAATCAACCCTTCCTACCATAGCCACGTTATAGAAAACTCTGTTGCTCCACCGTGCTTAGAGATCGTGTCTATCACTCATTGTAGTGCACTCAACTGTGTACCTGATGAGACAATGAGACTACCACTTCATCTAGTTATAGGTGTCTGTAATGTCAAAACGATGTAATAGACAATAGTTTTGAGCTTCTTCGCCATCGACTTTCTTTGGATTTCTTCTGACGAACATGACTCCAGATTCTAGGAGTCACGTCTGAGACAGTGTCAGATACCAGATACCAGATACCAGAAGGTGTACTGTAGCTAAACTCAAATTTCAAAGAGAGTCTGTGCGTCTTAAAATATGGAACAGAAGTCTCACTGTAACACTGTTTACAGCACCACCTGATGGCTAGACCTAGGAACTATCATTAGCAGGACATAACTATTGCATTCTATGGACTGGTTACAGTACCTAATCTTAGTAAGACACCTGGGTTTGAACTGTCTTTGCATCTGGAGTCGTAATTACTCATTTCTCGAACTTAGACAATGAAAATCCTCAGTGACCCTTATGAGAAAAATGATTCAATACTAAAAAAGCTACCATATTTAGAATTTCAGTTGAGAAAAGTGGAGTAATTTATGATAAGACTCTTCTCTACCAGTATCGGCTATATCGGCGGCCATCTTTATTTCAGACACAACAGTACAGTGTTAAACTTCAAACACTTTTACAACCTTATATTTCATTGTAGAATTATGAGATATGTCATGCATCAATGTATAATTTATACACATTTCAGACACAACAGTACAGTGTTAAACTTCAAGCACTTTTTACAACCTTATATTTCATTGTAGAATTATGAGATATGTCATGCATCAATGTATAATTTATACACATTTCAGACACAACAGTACAGTGTTAAACTTCAAACACTTTTACAACCTTATATTTCATTGTAGAATTATGAGATATGTCATGCATCAATGTATAATTTATACACATTTCAGACACAACAGTACAGTGTTAAACTTCAAACACTTTTACAACCTTATATTTAATTGTAGAATTATGAGATATGTCATGCATCAATGTATAATTTATACACATTTCAGACACAACAGTACAGTGTTAAACTTCAAACACTTTTACAACCTTATATTTAATTGTAGAATTATGAGATATGTCATGCATCAATGTATAATTTATACACATTTCAGACACAACAGTACAGTGTTAAACTTCAAGCACTTTTACAACCTTATATTTAATTGTAGAATTATGAGAGATATCTCATGTATCAATATAACATATACACATTACATTATATATGTATATTTTTTAATGTTTGGTTTTCTTTGAGATGTTATTCAATGATTTCGAGATTTTCTGGAACTGGTACATTTGTGAATAGACTTTTAATGTCAAAATTTACTACCTTGTAATTTTCAGTCAACATCAGGAATTTTCTTTCCCTCTAAAAAATCCCTAGAATTTTTATTGAAAGTCTGTTTCCATACATTTTAAAATTCCAAAAAGGACTTTAACAATTCCCTGAAAGTTGAATCACATGAACTAAATTATGGGATGGAGAGCAAATAACGTTAAATTTCCGGAAAAAATGTACTTCAAAATCCTTCCATCGTCAAAAACAAACTTTCAACAAGGAACTACTGGATTAGGTAACATATTTATGAAGAGTCTTTAATGATCATAGTTTTATACTTAATGAATTGAAAACTGATAAGCTCATAAATGTGTTCTAATTTAAAACAAGCTACTGTATACATTTCTAATGTTTATCTTTCAAATTTGGGGTGAGGTCTTGAGCCCCCTGAGCCCTATATATGTACGCCTATGAATAGAATTGAATTGCTGTTGCTGAGCAAAGAGTAAGTTTACAATGGACGTAACACATTGTCTAGTAAAGGCTCTGATAATTCTTAGTACAAAAAAAGTAAAAATTACAAGTTTTTCTTTCTGTAACAAACATAACTAGATAGCATTTATGCTGTGCTATTTAAAATTTTTAGATATAATGCATCAATTTAATATGAACTTCTCTCTGAGACAGCCAGCCAACCGAGTCTATAGCATTACGTTCTCGCATTTTCCTAAGTATTTTATATCTACTCCAAACACTTTCTACATCAGTAGCGTAGCCAGAAATTACGTTCGGGGGGGGGGTCCGAAACCGGGGGATCTCTAGGGGACGTTTTGTGTGTTATATGCCAATGAGTTCACTGGTAAAAAGGTAAATACCAAACATATGGAGCTTTACTACGCCTTACAGAAAGTGGAAAGATGTAATAGGTAAATTCAACTCTCACAGCAACTCTAGTACCACAAAATTTTCTTGTATATCTTCAGAACTTTACGAAGTTTGATTCTGACCGAGTAGAAGGCACCAAAGTGATGTTGGATTCACTGGATAAGGAAGAAAAAGAACAAAACAGAGCTTCACTCAAGCGTATAATTGACACAAACTATATTTTGTGGAGAAAATGAAATATCCCTTCGAGGACATTGGGCCACTGACAGCCGAAAAACCCTTTAGAAAAGTAGGGCAATTTTCGAGCGTTGCTTCGGGTACAGATCAAACTAACGGTCGGAAAATACACCGGAAAAACTCTACTGATTAGAAGTTCGGCTACTTTGGATTTCACTGATAGAGGTATTTATGAATGAGTTATAATGACGATTTTTTGTATAATTCCACTGTAGACGACAGTAGCGTAGCCAGAAATCTCGTTCGGGGGGTCCGAAACCGGGGGATCCGGGGGACGTTTTGTGTGTGTTATTTGCCAATGAATTCACTGGTAAAAGGTAAATACCAAAAATATGGAGCTTTAGTAACTACGCCTTATAGAAAGTGGAAAGATGTAATAGGCAATTAAACTCTCACAGCAACTCTAGTACCACAAATTTTCTTGTATAGCTACAGAAACTTTACGAAGTTCGATTCTGGCCGAGTGGAAGGCACCAAAGTGATGTTGGATTCACTGGATAAGAAAGAAAAAGAAACAAAACAGAGCTTCACTCAAGCGTATAATTGACTCCAAATATATTTTTGTGAAGAAAATGAAATTCCCCTTCGGGGATATTGGGCCACTGACGGCCGAAAACCCTTTAGAAAAGAAGGGCGATTTTCGAGCGTTGCTCGGGTACAGATCAAACTAAAACGGTTGGAAAATGCCCCGGAAAAACTCTACTGATTAGAAGTTCGGGCACTTTGGATTTCATTGATTGAGGTATTTATGAATGATTTATAATGATAATTTTTTGTATCATTCACTGTAGACGAGCATATAATTATCGGAAAAAATCACTTTCGGTCGGAAATAAAATACACCTGAAAACCTCTAATGATTAGAACTTCAACTACTTCGGACTTCGGTGATTGAGGTAAACGTGGTATTTTTGATTGAGTTAGGACGACGATTTTTTGTTATCATTAAACTGTACTCGAACTACCTATATAATTATCGAGAAAAAAATCACTTCCGGTCGGTAAATACCGAAGAAAAGCTCTCTACTGATTCGTTTTGACGATTTTGGATTTCACTGGTTGAGTGGTTGAGGTAAAAGTAGTACTTATAATTATGTTAGGACATTTGATTTTAGAGATTAATTCAACGCTGACTAATAAATATATAATTATCTAGAAAAAAAATAATATACTAAGGAATATACTAAGGAAAATGAAATAATACCTCAGTCAGTGAAATCCAAAGTAGTCGGAACTTCTTATCAGTAGAGTTTTTCCGGTGTATTAGCGATTTTTTTAATTTTTCTTTGATAATTATATAGGGTATTAGTCGGCGTTCAATTGATACCTAAAATCAATGTTCTAACATAATTCTAAGTACCACTTTTATCTCAACTACTCAACCAGTGAAAATCCAAAATCGTCAAAATCTGAATCAGTAGAGGCTTTTCCTAGGTATATTCCGACCGGAGGTAATAATAATACTTTTTATTATGTCAACAATTATAAAAATTGCATACAATCGTCAAGTTGAATTATTTAGAAATATGTATATCTATTTTAAATTGCCCCCATTCATACCCATTCATACACAGTCCACACTCATTCCTAAGACTCATACATACTTACAGCCATACGTTTAAAACTCTTCTAAAATTTACCACCAGAAATAGAGGATGATCGAATTACTTTAAATTTCATCCCAGCGGCTCATCATAAACTCTTCCACCGAATAAAACACCTCGACGCCAAAAAGTGTCTCAATCGAGCTTTAAAATTTTGTTTGGTTCATTCAAATTTTTGATTTCATCAGGGAGTTTGTTGATCAACTTAACACCAACCTCGAATGGCAAACGTTTGAATGCGGCTGTTCTGTGCGGATGTAACCGAAGGTTGTCCCTGCCTCTTGTCCCGTATTGATGAACGTCCCTGCCCCGGACCAACTCGCACTTAAATCGGCAGTACAGGGCGACATCGAGGATGTAGAGACAGGGCAAAGTTAGCAATCCCAGTTCCCTAAAGGCATCTCTGCATGAATTTCGGGATTTCAATTTTGAAATGATGCGGACAGCTTTCTTTTGACTTCTAAATACTCGCTCAAATTTGTATTTAGAACAGCTGCCCCATAGCCTCAACTCGTACGTTAGATGGGGTGTACAAGGCCGAAGTTGGCCATTTTTAGTACATCCGGGAGCAAAATTTTGAAAGGTTCCGTATAGCATAAATGCCTGAAGGAAACCTTTGAGCAGGTACTTACAATATGATTGTCTCAAGTCAGACTTCGATCAAGGTACATTCCGAGGAACTAGGTGGAATCGGTTTCCTCTATGAGGACATCGTCCGCCATCACAGCAGCGCGATCCTCAATCTCTCTTTACCGCAAAACAGAAATTTAGTGCATTCGATTTGGAGTTATTGGTCCTCAGATTTAATAAAAAAAAAAAAACTGAATACATGAATTCAGTTCTAAAAAGAAAATGATTTCTAATTCATGTTTTGTTGGAGCTTTAATGCAGCGTCAACATACTGGACCATTTTTTCCCCTCTCAGGAGCGATGAGTTCAGCCTGCTGACGTACACAAGGAACAAGGACTGGTCCAAGTATAGATCCCTGTGGGACTCCATAGGAAAAAAGTCGCTAATTTAAAGTGATTTAATTGTTTTTTTTTCTCTCGATAATTATATATGTATTAGTCGGCGTTGAATTAATACCTAAAATCACCGTCCTAACATAATCCTAAGTACCACTTTTACCTCAACCACTCAACCAATGAAATCCAAAATCGTCAAAACTTGAATCTGTAGAGAGCTTTTCTTCGGTATTTACCGACCGGAAGTGATATTTTTTCTCGATAATTATATAGGTAGGCCTACGGTGTACAGTTTAATGATAACAAAAATCGTCGTCCTAACTCAATCGAAAACCCCACGATTACCTCAATCATTGAAGTCCAAATTAGTTGAAGTTCTAATCAGTAGAGTTTTTCAAGTGTATTATCCGACCGAAAGTGATTTTTTTCGATAATTATATACACGTTTACAGTTTAATGACACCTAAAAATGAACGTCGTAACTTAATTCTAAGCAGTCACTTTACGTCCCCACGAACGAAGTGGTCGCTAATTTAAACTGTTCGCCGTGTTACGGTTCAGGTTACTTTGCGACGTCACGTGACCGCGCCCTATAGAAATACCGTGATTACACTACACTATTCGAAAGGCCGAGCCCAAAAGTATCGTTTGATACTTTATGATTTAAACGAAAGGACAATAATATTTTTTAACAACGGTCACTTCAATCAGTGAAATCAATCAATTTAATGTTTGTAGACAAGAGTAATGATAACTGTCCTTTTTTTCCTGCCCCATGCTTTATTTTTTAATATGTTTTTAAAATTTCGGGGGGGGGTCCGGACCCCCCTGGACCCCCCCCCTTCGCTACGCCACTGTTCTACATACTTATGATGCATAAGCATTATTGTTCATGACCTGTTTATATCAACCTGGTCTGTTTTAACAATGTAAAATAAGGTAGAATCGTTTCTCAATGTTTATCCTGTGCCGCATTATCGCCATTGATTGTTGAGGTTTATTCCGGGAAATCAGTTTATAATCGATATCATGCCACTGTTTCTTTTAGTTCATAATATTGATATAAAGGAAAGAGTAGTAATTGTTTTATTTGAAATAATCTGTTGTGAACGGAGAGACAGTAATGACTCCAACCACGCTGATACACGAATGAAAAATATCCCTCGAGATAATAGCTAACTGTAAAATATTGACATTCCTTTCGAAAACCAAGAAGTAATGTGAATGCTGTGGTTGTGAATTAATGGGAAAATTCCAGTATTTTCGTTATAAGTGAACGCTTTGTGCTTTGATGTTGGCTTTGACCCATCGTAACATAACCGTTGACGATTATATTATCTGTGTGATATAAAGGGTGGTCCAACCAAAATGCACGAGGTAAATTGTAAATAAAACAAAGAGTTTTCAGAGAATTATCTTAATATATTTTAATACGATATAAGGATCTATGACAATTTTGTGTGAAACAATATATCGGCCAAATGTTCGCCCCGACTTCGGTGGCATACCTCTATCCGATGCTCCATATTTTGAATGACTCTGAGACATAATTGAGGCTCAATGTCGTTAATATGCCGAATTATCTCATCCTTTAGCTCTTGAATTGGTCTTGGCTTATTGACGTACACTTTTTCTTTTAAATATCCCCAAAGAAAGAAGTCCAACGGTGTCAAATCACATGATCGTGGCGGCCAATTAACGTCACCACGACGTGAGATAACACGGCCATTGAATTTCTCGCGCAAAAGAGTCATTGTTTCGTTGGATGTGTGGCAAGTGGCACCATCCTGTTGGAACCACATATCGTCCAGGTCCCTATCCTCAATTTCTGGCCACAAGAAATCCGTTATCATCTCACGATAGCGAACACCGTTCACGGTAACTGCTTGGCCGACCTCATTTTCGAAGAAGTACGATGACGCCGCCAGCCCATAAACCGCACCAAACAGTCACTCTTTCTGGATACGTCGGCTTTCCAACAATAACTCGTGGATTCTAATTTGCCCAAATGCGGCAATTCTGCTTGTTTACGAATCTTTACGAATCCACTGAGGTGAAAGTGTGCCTCGTCGCTGAAGATAATTTTCTTTGAAAAATTACCATTGACTTCTGTCTGTTCAACCAACCATTCGGCATATTGACGACGCTTGAAATGGTCAGTAGGCTTCAGATCTTGAGTTAATTGAACCTTGTAAGCGTGTAAATTTAAATCTTTATGCAATATTTGCACCAGTGATGTTCGTGAGATGTTCAATTGTTGCGCACGACGACGAGTCGAGGTTGACGGCTCTTCTGCCACACTATCGCGAACAACACCAATGTTTTCCGCAGAACGAACTGGGCGAGCACGCACAGGTGTTTTCACATTTCCTACAGATCCGGTTTGCTGAAATTTGCGCACAATTCTCCCGATTGCGGACACATTTGGTCGATTATGCTGACCAAAAAAAATCACGAAGTGCACGAAATGCATTTTGATTTGAAAGTCCATTTTCGTAAAATGCTTCAACAATCTTAACGCGCTGCTCAATGGTATACCTCTCCATGGTTGAATTTGTCGAACACTGAAACAAAAAATGTCAAATTAAGTCGGGCAAAATACTTGACGTTAAGGTGTGACTAACAATATTATCATCGTGCATTATGGATGGACCACCCTTTATATGAGCACACCTAATTGGTAGAACAAAGTAGTAACAAGTTCCTTTTTAAAATCTCAGAACATAGACAATTTTTACTATTTGTGGGGACACTGCAAAATTACCATAAATCCAACACAAATTCAAAGTTATTGGAGCTTGGAACCACTCATTACTGAGCTGCACCACCACTGGCCATGATTTACGTAAAAATAAGTTTAATTATTAGGGGAGTTTGAAAGCTATATACAGTAGTTGAATTATTCGTTTTTGTTCAACAAATAGCCTATATTGGTTAGTGTCTGTAATAACCAAGTATGTTAATAAACCAAAAATAGAAACAAGCAACGATTAAAATAATGTGCCAATAAACTTTCCACCCTGTCAGCAAAACCACCTCAATGTTTCAGTGATTTTCATAAGATTGTGGCCCAACATCTTTGGAAAGTGAATGTAATTAATTAGTGCCAGTGCAGTTTGGACAATGGGCGTGCTGGAATATCACAATTAAATGTTATATTGCAAGGTAGAAGTTGTTTTAACTCCAAATTGACTTTCTACCCGAGTTTGAATTTTAATCACAAACTAACTAGTAAAGATACAGTTACAGGAGTTACATTACAATGTAATTTACTTCATTCTGCATTTTGAAATATGACAAAAATGTTTAAAAGTTGTAATGTTTCATCATAATGGGGGTTTTAATATCACTAACAATTACAGGCACTATGACGGGATCAATGAAAACACTGTAATATTAATAAATACCGAACCCGTTACTAAAATATAGGACATTTTTATATTATGGAAACTCGTCACAGACAAGAAGGAGAGCGGAAACAGATTGGCCACGGCTGGGTTAATTTGATAAACCAGTGGTGCCACAACATTGTACATTAAAAGATCATTTTATCTCCTAATAACTACTATATAAAAATAATGGAAGCTGTTTCAATATACTAAAAAAAAATAAACAAGTTTCTTGTCGAAAAGGACGAAGAAAGATACCGGTTTCAACCAAACTGCAACTTTTAACATTCATAACTTGAAATTGTCATCCGATTAACACAAAATTTTCTACAAGCTAGGTACACGTGTACTGGTTTTGAATATGCAATTTTATAATTTTATAAAATAATTGCCATTTAATTACCATCTTAACTTTTATTCTTGATCTAAGGTTTATTTTTTTAGTAAGATCTTGCATCTACTCAATATAAAGATTAGTCCCGTATGTAATTCTTTACAGTGACCATATAAATAATTAGATCATAATGTAAATGGAATTGTTAACATTATTTAGGATATAGATATGCATTCCATCATCCATCATGTTTAGTTTATCAAAATCAAGATATTCACTTCTCTGGAAAATCTTACAGCTACCAGGTAAGGAACTAAGAAGTGTATGCATACGTTTACTTTAAAAAAGTGTGACCAACCTTGAAACTCATTCAATTTACTGCTCTGATACTCTTTAAATGGAACGTAATAAACATAATTGAATCTAATGGAGATAAGTCACAACTTAGAGGTCCGCTAGATAAAATAAGGTCGTAAACTACTACTCGACAACAGTCAACTAATCTATAGTAGTCTGATCCTGAGTCTGCTATTATCTTTATAACTATTAATTTGCACTATGCCTTGAAGGTACACACTCTAGATTACATTGTTTTTCTACAGATTTCTCCACACAAACAACTTTTTACTGTAAGTAAACTCAATCTCCATAACAAACAATGATATAGCTTTTTCTGATATCGCTATGGGCGTAGATGGACATCGTAAACTTAAAAATATTTTTCATGCAGATTAGCCTACGTAGTTAGTTCAATCATTCTGATAAAATTTTTTAAGTTGCCAATCTTCATTCCCACCGTAAAAAATAAATTTAACAAATTTAGTTTATTGTGAATATTCTTAACTTCTTACCTTTGGGGGTGAAAGCTACTTATTAAAACAATTTTTCATTTACTTAAAGTCTTAGGTACAGTACTGCTACGGTTCAAAGTAATAAAAAAGCAATATCAGTAAATACAGAGGGGAAAATGTTTTAATAATTAGCAATGTCAAATTCATATGAATGAAATGTATTTATATGAGAATAAATAAGCTTAAAGTGAGTTTTAAATAAAAATTTATTTATTGTGGAATCTGAATTTAGTACATTTAATAATTGATAATATCTTGTCACCTTAGCACTTTTAATTGTTGCTGAAACTTGCTCGAGGGAGTGTGTGTTTTTATATTATTTTATACTGATATCTTTTTATGGTCAATAGGCCACACTATGGAGGGGATTATTTTCAAACATTTATACATCGCTATCTATGCTATGAATTAAATAGACAATGGTATAAATGGTTAATATGTATGACTATCACAGTGTCATGAGAACTCACTTTTAGTTTATGCATTGCTTGTGAAAATTCTCATTGAAATGATAGATTCCCTTTACTCCAGAAATTGAAGAAAAAACAGAAAATCTGTAGACTTGTTTAAAAAAATCATCGATTCTTACCTGTGACACAGCAGCATACTGTAAACCCAATAAGGGTCAAACGATCAAAGGCTAAAACCAAAACAAGTTGTTTTTAACGGTTTTCTGAGGGAGTGATGATTGTGGTACAAGAAGTACCCACATTTTATGAAAAAGATCAAGAAAGCTCGCATCATATAAAATATTGTTTACTCAAAAAGTGCTGCCATGATAGTCTAAAAGAATTTTTTTGCAAATTTACGTTAGTATCTTTACATAATACAAAATTGTCACTAATGGGAATTGTACTGGATGTATAGACAAGCAAAAGAAGATGCTGACATAGGTAGTAAGGCTTTATCCATTGGCTGCAACACATGAAATGTGTTTGATGATGATGTATTTACATCGTTTATAACACATCAGGAGATATCTTCCGTACTTCAGTAATGTGTCTAGTTAGGTCATGTATTGGCAGACTTTGGTCGGCCCCACACATCAGAAAGAGCTGCACCAACTAAACATAATAATAAGTAATTTCCCAAATTTTTAAAGTTTTCGGGGTATAAACTACCACTGATAACCTGATAAGGCTGAAGATTTTCTGTTTTTTCTTGAATTTATGGAGTAAAGGGGGATCGACCATTTAAATGACAGTTTTTATAAGCAAATTCATAACCCGTATAAACTAAAATCTATTGTTAAACTTTTAGAAAGCGATTTGGACACAAGAATAAATTCTGTAAAACAATGATGAGCAGGTACAAAATATCTTAGCAAATGTCACAGTTTCGGATACAGCTAGTTTTACGATTAACGGGAATGTAAGTAGACACAACTTTTTGAGCCGTACTCAGAAACTTAGATAAGTTCAATTTTGGGCATCTCTGTAGTTGGAATTCACAAATAATGTCGATAAATACCATTATACAGGTTTTACGTATTTCGAGGTGTACCATAACCTCCGTGTGATGTTCACGTACGAACACTGCTGGGCAGAGTTTCACATCCATTGCATGAACTGTAATGAACATTACTACAAAATATCTGTACATTTGTAATATATCTAGTTAAGGGAGCAACTGAATGGACACCTATGTAGATAAAAAAAAGTAAAGTAAAGATGTCTTATGTCACCAGGCGAAGTTAGGGCTTTGAAGCCCTCTCTAACACTTTTCCTGGGGACCAACGGCTTAGGTGACTTCCGAACCACTACCAATGGCGCCGGGTAGGCGGGCTGCTTGCAAGGACAGGATAGCTCAGCGGTCACCCATCCAAGCAGCAGCCACGCTCGACGTTTCTTTCTTTCTTTATTTATTTTTTAAATTTTATTTCCAACGGACATATTTCTCCATTTTTAAAATCTCTTGATCCGGTTATCTTGCGACAACCATTGTACCCACTACACTGAGCCTTACATCACCTGATTGACACTAAATTTCATTTTATGGGGTTTATTACACCAAACCTGCAATCAATGAAGAAGTTCGTCAAATACCTTTAGTACGTAAACATTTAGGGCAGTATTTATTGAGATTTTTGGAATAGTATCAATTAAGTTGTGAACCATTTTAGTAAGCCTCAGTAAGTTTAAATAAAAAAAAAATCACCTGAACGGTGTTTTATTTTGATTTTACATGAGACCAATAATTATGAGTAATATTAGACTTTTCTAATATTGTCTCTATTTTCGGTAACTCAAATCCACTGGTCTTTTTGTCTCGTCTGTAGTATATTCCCTATCCAAAGAACAGTTTGTGCTTTATGTGCTAGATATTTTTTTAGTGTTTAGGTGGCATTTTTGGTTTGGTTATTACGATATTGTAAAAGTATTTTGGGTTATAACAGTGGTTCTTATATTGAATTTTCTCCGCCCATGTTCCGTTGTTAACCATGACTTGGGTGGGTTGATCGCCAGAAATTAACTAGTATTAAATGTTTGTATATGTGTCTTTTGACACCTGGAGAAAAGGATAGTTCTTAATCCTCGAAACGTAGTATTCTATTTTGGTACCGAATGGCAGACGTCCAAAACCCCGTTATCCTTTCTTACTGTAGGCGTGTAATTGACAATAAGAGATATACACACTGACATTTTGTCTCTTTGTGTGTTGTAAAATATCGATGAACAACCTGAAATAAAAGAATATGTCTTTTAAAACGTTCACGACGACGTGTACTCCATCGGGTACACACGATCTTTAATTCGTGTTCCTGAATGGGTACACAAGAGGCTGTCGTAAAGCGCGTCGTGCACCTTATGGGGTACACGTTGCTATGAAATTCCTTATTGCGTTTTTATTGTTTTATTACCTGTCTTTGTTGTGTGTTAAATTTGATCCCGCGCTTAAATAAATACCTCGAGCTATCGTGTAACCCTTAATTACCTTAATTGTTAAGGTAAATTAATGTTTTTAGTAATTCTCGAGGTACACGGAGAAGAATTGAAAAAAAAACCATACTGAAATAATTTGTTTTGCGCGAAATTGTGAAGCCTACATACTATTCTCGTTATGCTTAGACGTTTAACGTTAAAAAACGATTAGGCTACAGTTTTTGGCATTTATCATTAAAAATATCGACGGGAAATAAAAAAAGTCCGGAAATAAGTCGTCATCGTGAAAGTGTTAAGGACGAATGTCCACCAGTCCACCTGCTTGTAAAACAATAATTGCTTACTACTAATATTCAATTAAATAGTATGTTAAGGTTCTGAACAAAATGTTAGTGATTTCTATAAAATTCCCAATGAATGAACAGAATAATAGTAGTCATCTATACTGAATGTCAATTATGTATGGGAATCAGAAAAGAGAGTGGGAAAGCATAACATGAATGCGATTGCTGTTGTAACGTCGTTTTATTGTTTTGGTGCAAACTATGAGCTAAATCTTTGGTTAGAAAAATAGGCTGTACATATAAAATATGAAACAGTATATATTTTTTTGTTTATTCATAATATACTTAAAAAGGGAACTATTCTACTAAAATGCACGTGTTTAAAAACTTAGGTCTAATTGGTCTATTGCAGTTTTAACCTTATTTTACAAAGGCATTTAAATAATAATATATGTTATTGCCTTATATTCAATTACTGTACTTGTAAATTGTTTTATTATGAATTAAAGTCAATATTCTGTATCGGCAAGTGAGACCAAAGGAGACTATGGAGCAAGACCGGAAGCTAACTAACATTAAAAGACACTCCAAGTCAAGTGAACAAAAGAACATTCCCAGTTTGTGCAACCATTTAGTCTAATCGTTACATATGTAATAGTAAACTATTTGATATGGTGAGGTAATACTTGCTTTTGGTTTGTCTTTAACAGATACTTCCGTATATAACGGAATCACTAGTCTCGTACTCATATTTTTAGCTCTTAAAGATTAAATTATATTTTAATACTAAATGTTACGATAGCATTTTATATTTTAATGTCAAAACGTTTACAGATTTCATGGCAGAAAAAGCACAACTAGAGAAGGAGTCAACTACAAAGACCGTCCGTAAGGTATCACAAACAAAGTGAGTATGTTATCATAAATTAACAAAAGTATACCTATTATGTTTTTAAAGCATTTTTATTTTTCATAATAAAAAGTATAATATAAAATGTCACAGTCATATTCTTGAAAAAATAAGTTTGCAATCAGTGGCGTGTGTGTATAAAATTATTTCGGAGGGGCTGGCGCACTGGGATGTTCAGGAGTTATAAAATACCCTCCAAAATAGGGAGACTCCGAAATATTCCCCTGGGAAGTTCATGAACTTTAAGACCTCATGAATGTGTCCTACCTCAAAACAAATTAATAGGTACAACATGAATGTTGAATTTATCTCCAGTTCAACCTTCCTCTCAGTGCAGCGTCTAAAAATCTGAATGCTGTCAAGCTGTTACAGAATTCAGACTCCAGAAGTTGCACTAAGAGGAAGGTGAACTGGGATCTAATCTCAACATTCACAATTGAATCAACCCTCCCCATACCATCTCAGCTGGTTATGTGCAATGGTGTGCAAGTTTTAAATGTTTGTCTTTCAAAATTTTGGGGTTGGCTTTAACCCCCTGATCCCCCCCTTTTCAAATAACTTTGCCCTTACCCATGTTTGCAATTATGGATACAAGTTTGTCATACCTGACCACCCGTGTATTTGACAGGAATGGAATTACTATATATAACTAATACTTCTTGATAAAAAAACATCGAATAATATAGACAAAAACCATCCATGTTTGATACTATGACTTGTCCAGAATATCAAAATTGAACATATCGTCAATTTATATTGATTTAAAATATAATTTTACTTGAAATAAACAAGTCGCCATTCTAAAAATCGAAATTTGTCTTACATTTGATTACAAGAGGAGACTAGCGACAAAGATTTACAACACCTGAAAGGTGAGATATACATATTTTGGCAAAATGTTTGTTACGTTAAATCTGTGAAATATTCACGAAAACATTATGTATTTAATCTGCGAAATACAGGAATAATAATATAGATGTATTATTTATGATAGATTAGCTTAGTGACGTATTTGTGTATAGACTGTAAAGTACATTTTTGTTTAACCGAGATGCAAATTTTAAAACACTGTGATAGCAGTTTAAAAATACTGCACACTTCTAGACTTGCAATTGAATTGAAAACCGTCTGAAAATGGAAAACTTACACTGCAAAAAAGTTATTTTAGAGTACAAAAATTAGATAGAAAATTTTAAATCTATCGCTATTAATTTTAGTTTTTGCATGTAAAATATATTTTATACACTTTTGTATATTGTTAGTTTTGCAGTAAAAATTACCAAATAGGGATCTACCTTTAAAACAATTTTCAAACATTGACAATACTATATAATGTACAATTGTTTTTTTTTTTTTAAAGAGAGGCCATCCCCTTTTAATCCTTATTCTACCCGTCCTCATGGGCCACTGGCCTGTGCGAGGATCTTATCAAACAGATTAAGGGGGAGAGTCGATACAGTACGAGGTTGATTGTACTGATAAAAAGTGCAATGGTCACAAACTCAGCACTCAGACTCAAAGTCCAACGACTTAGACGACTCAGCCATCGGCACTTATTTTTTAGAATGTAATATAAAAAAAAAACGCCATAGAATATACTATGTACGAGATGCTTAACAACATGTTTCAGCGTCTTTATTTAGGCTTGGTCCTATAGCCAGGAATTCAGTGTCTTCACAACAAGGCGCCTAGGTTGTGGGAATTTTTGCTGTTTAATTCTTCGTTGTGGGATTCCTTGCTGTGACACAGAGCAGAAAAATCTAGAACGTCGAATATTGAATTGTACCACAACAGAGAACCTTTTGACAAAGAATTTTGAGAAGTATTTTAACCAGAGTCCGACGCAAAACGTCCCTGTTCACGTAGGATACTCTGGTGTCGAAAAAAGGTAATTTTTTGGCGGGATAAAATAGTGTCATACATATACGTGTTTTCCAAACTTACGATAATGTTTTCTCAGTGAGTGTTTTGGCAGAAAATGGTGTTGACGAGCGTTTTCGATTGTTTCCTGATTTGTTTCAAATTCCAACGAAAATGAAATGAACAACCTTTGAAGGTGATTTTGTTTTCACCTTTATCAGCAAGGGAAATGTATTATACTCTTAGCTGTTACGGTTATATTTTAGAGTTTTTTTGTTTTTACACATTGACAGACGCATACTTTTAAATCGTATCTACTTTTAAAACGAGCAATTCTTGTATATTTATACATAATATAAATCTCGGTAACGGCTCCAACGATTTTCACGAAATGTTGTATACAGGTTGTTTCGGGGGCGATAAATCGATCTAGCTAGGTTTCATTTTTAGAAAACGTTCTTTCATCCGTGTTTCCATGCAATGAAAAACGGCTACAAAAGTTAATATTTATTTATTTTTTATTTCTTTGTTTACATTAAGATGTTTAGATTGAGATCAGTAAATGACATCTGGTAGATGACAACTGACGTTGAATAATAAACATTGATGAATACCTCACAACTGATGTTTCATCAGAAACACCAAAGAGTAAAAATAAAATTTGTTGTACAAAGTAACGAAGGTTCAAACAGAAAGGAAAGTTGAATTGTAATACAAGTTGATGAATTATTTCACTCCTTTAAAATTTAAATCTATTTATCTATTTCATAACTTCGTCCCACGCGTACTGCTAAAGTTAAGCATTCTTAACTAACACTATGCGAGCAGAAAGGTCTCATGATTTAAATCTTTCACAAGAGCGTGCGGCACAACGTGTAGCTACTGAAACTAACGAGCAACGAGAATACCGATTAGAGTAACAAAGACGCCGAGGCGGAAGACGTCGCTCGTAGGGGTTTAGAACTTAATAATTATTTACCGACATATAAATGTGCCGTCTTTAGTACATGATTATTTATTTTACATAGTTTATCATTGTTCATTTCCATGAAGTCCTCGCAGAGGGACCTCACGTCTATACACGCTGAGGATTTAGAGGCCATCTTGAGCTAAATTGACTTGAAAAAATCAGTGTGCTGCCATGTAGTTAGTGTAGCTGGCTAATTCATTTGCCAGGGGAAGTGATGTCGACTCAACTATAAACTGACACTGAAAGGAAAAAAAACTTGTGCATGAAGAAGGCGATGTGTGGAATTGGTTAAACAGTATTTAAAAATCAATTCTGTCAAAGGCAGAGAAGATGAACTGACTAAAATAACTAATCTACAAATATTTGAAAAAATAAAAAGGATATTTTTAGTCATTAGGAGCTGAGCAAAAAGTGCAATGAGGGATGATAAGAATCTAATTCAAAGGAGAAACCCGTGTTTTTGGCAAATGCAGATGAGTCCTTCATGTATCACTAACAATCCCTTTCCGAAGCATTTCTAAAACCTTTTATTTTACTACTAGTAAATTCAGGGCTGAAACTATGAACTAGAAGTTTATAATGTCATTTAGGAAGATAAAATAAGAAATAAATTCTAGATAAAGCAATACTTCAATTAAATTTGCATTTTTAAGATCAGAGTCATTGATTTTACTGCTTCAAAAGAGAGCGTTGAGGGTCGTCTGGGGAATGAGATCAGATGAGAGCTGTAGAGAGCGTTTCCGATCTAGTGGGATCCTTACCTTGGTCTGCCTTCTCATTTTTCATTCGACAATGTTTGATTATCAAAATAAAAATATTTTTCCAAATTTAAATCATGATCATAACACACGGCACAGATATTACCTAATTTCAGACCGTTTCAGAATCAACCTTTTCAAAAACTCAATTTTTATTTTGGTCCTAAACTGTACAATTTACTTCCAAATGTAATAAAACTTCAAACAAATTTAAACAGTTTCAACAAATATTTAAAGACTTACTTGATCGGGAAGGCTTTCTACAGTCTCCGCGAGGCTCTCTTGATACCCATGTCTTGATTAGACCGATTGTTTTTGCAATAGGAATAACTTAAAAATGTTACAAGAATTTATTTTGTTTTACCTTTAAATTGTATGCTGTTATGTTGCTTTTTTATAATTACTTTTGATACTGATGTTTTGACTTGCACAGAAAACCTTTGAGTTCTATTGTGTGAATAAATTATTCTTATTCTTAGCCTTTAATACAATGTAGTAAGCCAATTTTACTATAAACCATGTTTTGGTTTATAGTAGGTAGCCATCCAATACAATGATCATAATTTTTTTGTTTTGAAAAGTGCTGAAAACAGTCTTTATATAATGTATTCTTTTGTGGTGAAATGGTCGAAAGAGATTGGAGGGAGATTTCAATGGAGTACTTTGAAAGAGACAGAACAAGCGTGTTCTGTGGTGAATTTGAAAGTCACAATCTATAATCCTACAATGGTCTACAAATTCATCTTGAATAAGCATTTTTACAGGGGAATATAAAAGAAATCATCTTGTTCAATTTTCAGGTTTGGTACATTCCAAGAGGAGTCGTATGAGCCATGGAAACACAGAAATGTAACACATCCACTGAGGTAAGGTTTAAAATGAGTATTTTAGCTCTCAAAATGTTTATTAGTACAATATTTTGGGCTATGGAATAAAAAGGGTTACTATGAAATTATACATAATTATCTATGCCGAAAATTCATGAAACTTTCTACATTAAATGTAGAAAATATACAATGTAGGTAACTAATGTGTATATGAAGTGTAACGTACATATGGATCCCTGATAAATAAATATACGAATTCTAAAGGGCAAAAGGTTGTGAAGATTTAAAAAAATTATCTTATGGAAAAAAGTTAAATTACAAACAAAATACTCAAATATTTATAAATTATTTGCAAAACTTATAATTTTTCAAAAATATTTTTAGTTTTTTAGATGTAAGAAATATATTATTTATACATGCATGTGATATCACATTTGATGAGGGTTTTATTAGGGTTAGGATTAGGATCGAGTAGGGTATCTAGTCAGAAATCCTTGGCACAAATACAGCAATTCAGGATTCTCTTGCATGTATCTAATTCCCTCTCTGCCTTTGGAATGGGGTAAATTTGAATCGATGTGACTAATCAGAACCCGTGTTCCTTAGCGAAAGTCTGAAGGTTAAATAGGTAATAGGTAAATAGAGCTGCTACGTGATCAAATTGAACTATACTTGGTATTTCATTTCTTGAAAATATAGATGTTTCAAACGTTTATGTGAACTTTTTCAAAAGAAATAATTTTTTAAAGTTGAATGCATTTTTGTATACAGAAGGCGTTTTTCTCCAAGCAAAGAAATACGCTCCTGCGATTTCCGCGTTCTGTCCGTGCTGGTTATCAATGACCATAACAAAAATTTGTGGTTGTTGTGTGGTGACAACTGCCGAGAACTTCTTCACATCTCAAAGTATCGTCCACCAAACTGCAATTATAGTCTTTTCCAAGAACATATTGATTTCAAAATAACCTTGACGAGTTTGTTCTAATATTTTGTCTCATTCTTTTATCTTTCAAAATCAGCCGATTTAGTTAGAAAATACCAGGAAAGGGTCAGTCTTCGACCTGAATAACATGTCTGTTTATTTCACACGTTTATATCATCGGCCAGCTGACGCAAAAATCAGTTAGTTCCAGACATCAGCTGATTTAGTTAGAAAATACCAGGAAAGGGTCAGTCTTCGACCTGAATAACATGTCTGTTTATTTCACACGTTTATATCATCGGCCAGCTGACGCAAAAATCAGTTAGTTCCAGACATCAGCTGATTTAGTTAGAAAATACCAGGAAAGGGTCAGTCTTCGACCTGAATAACATGTCTGTTTATTTCACACGTTTATATCATCGGCCAGCTGACGCAAAAATCAGTTAGTTCCAGACATCAGCTGATAGATAACACAACTTACATAGTAGTTCCAGTCTGGAAGAACATATTTTATCAGGTAGTCCGCTGAATTAAGGCTATACATGCATATGGATCACAAAGCGCTTCTATAGCTTGTGCCAAATTACCTAGTCAATAAGATAATGCCCATTCTAAATGTCTTATTACTTACGCGGACTTGGTGCATTGACGAATACTCCTTATGATATCTCTACGAGTCTATCTACTTCTGTACTGTTCTGGCCACCAAACACTGTATTTTTTACTCAAGAATACGTCTGGTTTTTCTATTCTGTTTGATCACTTTTGTCTTATTTGGTTGGTCTTATTGAAGGCTACCATTCAGTTACTCTTGTAATTAGTTAAATTATCCTTCGATTCCATCCAGTTCAAATTTCAACTTGTCTTTGTATCCAACGTGGGCTGTGCTTTAGGAGCGTATCTTGACTGTTACCTTATCATGAAAATGAAAACATGCAAGTTTTATTTTAGATTTTTCTAAAACAATTGGTCACATGTTTCTAGAAAATTTTAAGAGAATGTGAATTTTGTAATAAATATAAATGATCTGGTTTTATTCAAAATAATACCTAGAGAAATAAAGCGTTTTCCAGTAACATTCACACTGGACGAGGATGTGATTCTGTGGTGGGTGCTCTTATTGGAGAATGTAGAACATCTCTTAGCAAATCTATTACATTCTTTGTATGAAAGATCTTTTTAACAGTAACCGCTTGTATGTGATTGCACAGCACTACTGGAGCCCTGGCCCACATGATCAAAGGAAGTTTAGGATCAGGGATCTTGTCAATGCCGGTGGCCTTCAAACATGGTGGACTCTGGACCAGCCTGGTGGGAGCCGTATTCATCGGTTGTCTCTATGCTCACTGCGTGTCCATCGTGGTAAGTATCGTGGAAAATATATGAGGACAATTTAGTTCTTCTTGTCACGTCCAATTCTTTAACACTGAGAACACGTAATGTGTTGTCACGTCCAGAATTAGATGGGTTTGAGATGTTGAGTTTTCTAAATTAGACTGTGGAAAATACACTAACACACTCGCAGACCCCAAATACACACAAGTGTAGGACCTAGTGCACATCCCCAATCAAACCCAGATTTTTGTTGTTTGTAATTTTATCCTAGAGTGATAAGTGTATAAAGCTTGTAAACACCATAACGAGAAAGATGGTATAGAACGACGTGTAATACATTGAAATTGCCACAAAATATTGCTTAGTCATGAGTCTGAAATATCCGGGACGGAAAACCGCAAGGTGCTGGGCTAATCCCAAACCTCTGCGCTCGTGAGCGTGTGGGTGCGTGTGTGCGAGGCTAGTCCTGACCCTTCAGCAGGGACCCCTATTTGCTAACACTATTATAGAGATGTGTACATATCTTATATCTTATTTATGTTTAATCAGCAATATTGTAACAGCGAGAGACTCTGCACTAATGCATTTTGAAACACTCATGATGGCAATTCTGACGAGGAAAGTTGTGTATCATGGTCCAAATGAGTCCGTTAAAGCACAAGTGGCGTAGCTTCATTTTTGTGCTTTTTTTTAGTTATGCATGATACCGTGTAGAGAAGAATCGTGTTTGATGCACAAGTTTGTACTTGTCTGTGTAGCCAGTGGCGCCCGGATTCATATATTGTTGGGACGAAGTATATGGTTCGAAAGGTTTCCAAGGATACTACCTGTTTGATTGAACACATTGAAACAAGAGCTCCAGCAGCCACACGTGTGGTTATGTATAGTGATACAAGTTCAGGACAAAACCGCAATTGACATTTATCTGAGATCAACATTAACAACATGAATGGCCCCGAAGACGTCCAAGCGAACTTTGATCTCTTCCCATACTTTGGTCAGGACTTCTGGAATAACAGATTAAAACACAACTCTGAATGATTTGTTGCATGAAGTGTTCAATATTTTCACTATAAAATTGACTCAAGTTGCACTGAAATCACTGAATTAAACCTTGCTAGCCACAAACACATTTAAATTTTCATTGCAGAGTTGCTAATGATGACTGTTTTAATAAAAACGTTACCCACACATTACTAGATGGCAAAAGTGAAAATAATTGAGCTGTTCACTCACGTATGATTGAGTATGTTACATATGTTTTTATAGACCTGGATTAATAACAGTATAGCTTTAACAGGTGCTAGATGACTTTGTGGACACAGTGTATGGTAGTTACTATTAAAAGAATGTTCAAAAGAAGTAGTGAATATGTAAAAAAATATGTTCTAGAAAAATTCTTATTCTGACCTTTGGAACACGTTTGATTAATTTCGTCTACAGTTTTATTGTTTTTAGATATATTATTTATGTTACGAAGCTAATGTTACATAGCATACAAATTCCTGGAGGCAATAAAATTAATAGCTTAAAAAATATTTTAGTATTTTATTAAATGTTAACTTCTTCTGTGATGAAAGGTTGATTATAACATGGAGAACCAACAGTAGTGATTCGAACGTTGTTACTGTAGACTTATCTCCAACCTGTACGGCTCATTAACAGCGTATGTATTGTATCGCTTCTCTATGGAAATAAGTATGTACTGTTTAATCAATATTACCTTTGGTTGTATTAGTTACATAAGAGATAACTCATCTAATGCTATAAATGGTAAAATAGCGCTCGGACTGCCCTCTGTCGAGTAAGACGCTCAGGTCCAAGTCCAAGTCGCTGTGACTGTGGGGGGTGGATCCCCCACATCTTTCAAGGCCTCTGCCGGTTAGGCTTTTGCCTTGTGTCTCGAGGGTCAAAGCCCTAGTAGCTTTCGCTACCTGTCAGTGGGGTGAAGTGTCGTGGTGCAGTCGAAGTTGTAGTCGATGTCATCAGTCATCCATGGGAAGACGCAGTTGGGGGACCTCCTGGGCGCGAAGCTCACGGATGTGATCCCACGGTGAGGACTCTGCAGCTTCCTCAAGGCTCGATGTCAGGCCTTCTACGAAGCTCCTGATGGTAGGGACGTTGGACGAAGCCCTGACTACGGTGTTCCTCACGAACCAGGGCGACCCAGTGGCCCGCCGGAGACACACGCTCTGGACAGCGAGCAACTGCCTCCTTGCGGTCTTGCAGGTGAGGTGGTACCATGCTGGGGCCGCATATGTGAGCACTGGTCGTATCAGAGCCGTGTAGAGCAGGACCTTCGTCCTGGTCGGTAGCTTCGTGGAGTTGAGCAGGGGGCCGATGCTGCCGAAGCCCTTCCTCGCTTGGCCACAGATCCTCTTGACGTGGGGTGTGAAGGTCAGCTTGGAGTCCAGGAGTACCCCCAGGTACTTGACTGAAGTTTTCCACGGTATGTCGTCGCTGTTGAGTGACAGGTGACGGCCGTCCGCTTGTCTCCTTGTCCTTGTGAAGTTTATGGCTTCACATTTGTCAACGTTGACCTTGATCCTCCACTTGGTCAACCAGGGCTCCAGTAGGTGCAGCTGCCGCTGGATGTAGAACCCAGCCATCCTCAGGTTGGCAGAAGTGGCCGTGAGGAGCGCATCGTCCGCGTACAGGGAGAGCTGTACTCTCGGAGCGACCGGAAAGTCGTTTGTGTACCACAGGTACAGGATCGGGCCGAGGACTGATCCCTGTGGCACACCAGATGTCACTGGGCGGGTCGTGGAGGTGGATCGGGCAACGCTGACGGAGAAGGTCCGGAGGTGGAGATAGCTGCGGAGCAGCCGGAAAATCCTGCCAGGCAATGGAGACGATGACAGCTTGAAGAGCAGTCCCTCGTGCCACACCTTGTCGAAGGCTTTGCTCACGTCTATCAGGACCGAAGTGGAGTGGTGCTTCCTTGCTACAGCTCCGGTGATGTTGTTCAGGACTCTGCGAAGCTGAAGGGTGGTGGAGTGGCCGGTGCGGAAGCCGAATTGTTCTGTCCTGATAGACGTGAAGAACTCCTCAGGGAATCTCACCAAGACGATCTTCTCCAGAATCTTGGAGAGCACAGGCAGGAGGGAGATCGGCCTGTGGTTCTCCGGGAAGAGAGGGTCCTTGCCGGGCTTGGGTATCATGATCACCTTGGCATCCTTCCAGGTGGTCGGGAAGTGAGCCAGGCGTAGGCATGAGTTGAAGATGCAGGTGATCGTGACGATCACCCAAGCCGGCAGGTTCTTCAATGCTGGAGTTCCTAAGGAGTCCGGGCCAGGGGCCTTCTTCGGGCGAAGGCGGCGAATGTGGTCTTGTACTTCAAGTGTAGTCACAGTGGGCAGTAGGTCGTCTTCGTCAGGTTGGTATTCCTCCAGGAAGTTTTCAATCATTTCGCACGTGTCCTCGTCGTAGACATCCGCGTGTGGGGAGAATTGGTCTTCCATGGTGTCGGCGAAGGCCTCTGCTCGATCTCCAGGGGAGTAGACAATACCACGCTGTCCATGAAGTGGTCGGTTGGTCTTCTTCTCCCCTCGAAGTGCCCTGGAGATTTTCCAGATGCCGCCGACACCACCGTCAGCTTGATGTTCCACAAAGTCATCCCACGCAGCCGCTCTGTGTTCAGCCAGGAGACGAGAGCACTTCCTGGCCTGGCGGTTGAAGGTCTGCTTGGCGTGGGGACATCGGGACTGCTGATACTCCCTTCGCAGTCTGCGACGAAGGCGAATCTCCTCTCTCAACTCCTCGGGTAGAGGTGGAGTGATGTCAGTCCGGGAGAGGAGATGACGAGGCCGTCATAGCTTCTTGGAGGATGGAAGTCAAGTCGTGTACTTGTAGGTCTAGCTGGTTCGGTGACTCGGCAGGAGTTGGTGGTGGCCGATGTCTGTCAGCGAGGTGGTTTGCAAAGTGGTGCCAGTTGATCTTGGTGGGACGAGTAGGAGGATATGATGGCGCTCCGTCGTCCGAGAGGTCGAAGACAACTGGCACGTGGTCTGACGAGAGATCAGACACTGCAAACACCTCGATGTGTCCGTCCAGCGAGCCAGCTAGACCGATGTCCAGTATGTCCGGGAGGTGCCGTCCATTGTGATTGTAGTGCGTGGGCTCCTCAGGTGTCAGTAGTTGGATGTGGAGTCGGTTGTCCAGGAGACGGTGGAGACTTCTGCCGTTGGAGTTGGTGTTCCGGCATCCCCAGTCCAGATGCTTTGCATTGAGGTCCCAGCAACAAGTGCAGGGGAACCAGGACGCAGCAGGGCATCAAGGCAGCGAGTTTGCAGAGTGTTTCTAGGTGGATTGTAGACGGAGGCAATCTCCAGTTCGGCTCCGCTGTAGTGGATGGCAATCCGGGTGATCTCAGCTCCTGGGGCAGGGACTGCTGCCAGGAGACGATGGGTCACTCGCCGATGCACCATGATCCCCGAGCCTCCGCCGGGTCGGTTGTTCTGCAGCTGCCTATCGGTGCGGTGTATCTGGTAATTTGGATATTGAAGCGATCTGTCGCCCTGAAGTGAGTCTCCTGTAGAAGAGCGACGTCCACATCCATTTCAGTTAGTAGCTGACCGAGTTCCAGCCGCTTGTTTGCCAGCCCGTCGGCGTTCCAGCTGACAACTCTCAGCTTACCCATGGACGGTGGCGGACAACATGTCCATGAGGCGTGACATCAACGCCACTATGTTGGTCAGCTGAGAAAGAATCTGATTTAGTCTTACCTTGAGATCCTGAGGCAGGAGGGAAGCTGGGTGAGAAGTCGGCGTGATGTTTTGTGTGGGCGGCTGGGCTTGTACTTTAGGGCTGGAAGCAGGCTTAGGTGGCTCAGCACGAGATCTCGGTGTGGGCCTGGGTAGTGCTGGTCTGGCAGGGGCAGGAGTGTCCTCGATTGTTGGGTTCTCTAGTTGATGAGAGGCAGGGGTTGACGTGTCTCGGAGGTTGAGGTCTTCGGAGTTGAACGAGAACGAGCCCCCCGATTTTCCGGCTTCCGAGCTGGGCGATGACGGCGACGCCTTACCATCTCGAAGTCGTCTTCCTCCCGGTTTTCAGTGGAGGGCTCCGCGGTGTCATCTACGGTGGCAGGAGGGGCAGGAGCAGGAGCTTCTCGAGGCTTAGGAGGCTCAATCCTGGAAGGTACAGGCCTCTGAACCCTCCTGGCAACGGCAGCATACGAGAGCTGCTTCTCGTTTGTGAAGGTGACACACCCACGGTAGTTGGCAGAGTGGGCCTCTCCACAATTGCAGCATCTGGCCGGGGTTGAAGCTTCCTTCGGGCAGAGGCTGGACGGATGATTATCACCGCATCGTACGCAGCGGAGCTCACGGTGGCAGTGGCTGGAGCTATGCCCAAACCCCTGGCATCGGTGGCACTGGACTGGTCCACTAGGCCTGGTGTACTTCCTGACCTCCAGCCTGCAGAAGAACAGAGTCCGTGCGGTGTAGACATCAGTAGGAGGCCGGAGCCCATCGCCTCCACGGAGGGTGATGAGCCATAGGCTGGTCGGTTGTCCACGTCTTGTCTTCAGGAGCTTGGCCTCCACGATGCCATAGCCATCTCCTTGGAAAGCCTCGACGACCTCTTCCGGCGATAGGGTGGCTGGGAGACCTTTGATCACCCACCTTGAGGAGGCGCTCAGTGGTCATGGCGAAAGTGTGGAACTTCAGCCCCTGTTCCTGTAAGTACCTTTGTAGTTGCCGAAAGTGGGCCACGGTGCTCGTCTTCAGCCGTAGCGTCCGAGCGGTGCAGATTGCCTCCAGGTCGCCCCCAACCAGCTGTTTGATGGTAACAGCATGGCTGGCCCATCCTTTGGGGACGTCCAGGATGATGGGAGGAATGCGTGGCCCTCGCTCGACGTCCATGTCTTCGCCTGCGTTGGTGTCCGTCCGTCGGCTTTTCGGCGGAAGAGTCGGAGCTGGAGCCGCTTGTCGTTTCCGCAGACCCGCGGCGGGA
This sequence comes from Homalodisca vitripennis, assembly GCF_021130785.1. Lineage (NCBI taxonomy): Eukaryota > Metazoa > Arthropoda > Insecta > Hemiptera > Cicadellidae > Homalodisca > Homalodisca vitripennis. Next base: position 47,657,361 of record NC_060211.1, on the reverse strand, counting down.
CGGCCTGACGTTCCAGAGTTGGCCTCAGAAGTAGCTGGATCCATCAGCTGGGCAACTGGAGCAGAAGTCCCCGGTGGTGTCAGGTGGCCTTTGGAAAGGCATTTTTGGGATTCCGACCGGCGTGGGTTCCCCTGGCACTTGGTCGCCGCACCCTGGCAGCTCTCGGGGGTAATCCCGACTTCACCCGGCCCTGTTCTCCTGTCCCGGGTGACACGGCGTTGCTGGGTCGAGATGTAGTCGGCAGGCCGTGGATGGTCTCCAATGGGCCATCGGAGGTCTCCATCAGGCCGTGGGAGGTCGCTGGGGCAGCAGGAGCCGCAATCCGGGCCTCTTTTTCAGAAGAATCAACCCTAAAAGTCGAGGTGGATGCTTGACCAGTCAGTAGTCCTTTATTCATGTAAACTTTATGTGGGCTCTTGTTTTTCTTGATTTTTAATCTTCTTTGATCTTCTGAGTCTGAACTCTCTGAACATTCTGAGGGTGAATAGTTCTTGTCTTCATCTATGTCATCACTATTATCAATCAAAGCTTTGAAAATATTAAATCTATTACTGTTTTACTGATCCATTGTTTTATATGTAAACGAGCTCAGGTAGTAAGTATTTGAATGGTAACGATCAAAGGTACGTGGCGCAGCATAGCGTCGGACATCAGAACCCACTGTAATACTCTACAAGACCTCATCATATCACTTCCGCATGAATGATATATCTCATATACCACTAACAAAATCAAAGATAGTAGTAATAGTTGAACTCTAGACAAGTTTTATCACATTTTATCATCAGCCATAATGAATTTGTGGTATAGTACTAATAACGTTAACCGATGTTATGGTTACCATTAAGACACGATCTGTTCTTGGGCAGGTATACAGTTCACAAGTGTTGTGTGTGAGGCTGAGGAAACCTAGGATGGAGTTTGCAGAAATTGCTGAAGCTGCTTTCCACTCAGGACCTGTTAAGTTGCAACGGTACACAGCACTGGCCAAGTAAGAGCTTGCAGAAAGTAAACACATATTTCTATACTTACAGAAAAATCTGTTTAACATTACATAATAAGTATACCGGGTGTCTTAAAAGTCCTATGCCTCCCCCCTTTCCATTAACTTTCTTTTGAATAGAGATGGAGTGATTATTTTGAGGGATATTTATGTGACTAACTGAAGAGTTTTGACGTATGAAAATTTAAAAATAGGAATCAATAGCAAGTGACACTTCATTTTAAAGGCATTATAAAAAGAAGAAGAATTGCGCAAACTATAGGTCTCTAATGTTACTCTACAAAATTTAGTGACCAATTAAAGTTTGATTTTTTTTATAAAACCTTCACAGTTTAAGTTACATTTAAAGTTATAGTTTAAGGTTTAAGTTAGTATGTGAGACACATTCATACCACTGACACAGTAACTGGACTGAATGTGTCTCATATACTAACTGATAAACAATAGATGACATGGTAAAACCAGCTATTGGTTTTCCCAGTACTTCCTACTGGGCTTCGGTTAGACGAAACAAAACCTAATAAATGCTATGTTATTCATGGTTGTTGATTCTTGTAATAACTTGTTATATGATTTTGTGCCCTAAAGTTCTAAAAATAACTAGTGAGTGAATGTTTTATCTGCTTTACAATAACTTTAAATGCAATTTAAACTTTGAGGGTTTGTATAAAACATTCAAAATTTGATTGGCCACAAAATGTGATAGAGTGACATTAGAGACCTCTACTTTTGGCCAGTCTTCTTCTTTGTATAATAGCTTTAAAATTAGGTGGCACTTGCTAAGATTTCCTATTTTAAAATCCCTCCCCAAATATCCCATTTTGGAAGGGAGAGTTAAAAATGTTCATATGTCAAAAACACTTCAATTAATTGGTATAAACATCCCCAAAGTAAATCACTCCATCTCTATCCATAAGGAAGTTAATAGAGGGGGGAACTTTTAAGACACCCGGTATAATAAATTTAATGCCACATAATCTATATGCTAGTGAAAAGACCATGAGCTGAGTAAAGAAACAAAATCATTATGGAAGGGATAGTAATAAATGGTAGAGGGAATTCTCTTATCGCTTTCAGATTGCTAGCTGTAAAGTTCATCAAGTTAAATAAAAAAAAGTTATTGAAATCCACTTTCGAAACCATTAAACACTTTCAAATTGTTAAATAGGTTCTGATCATTTGAGTTTTAAATCCTACTTGTGATGATTTCAATATTGTCTGTAACGCAGACTCTAGTAGATAACACGTGCATTTTTTAACCCTCTTGAAATCGCCATAAGAATTAATGTTACAAATACTATTGTAGTAGGCCTACGTTTTTATTTGTTTTAAACCTCAATGGCACAGATTATATTCTCAATTTAATTCAAAATTCTAACCCTAAAAGCTTATAGCAAGTTTTCCACTCTTCAACTAAGAGTTTGACTTCAGTAGTACGCATTTTCCAGTATTATAATGAGTTTTTTCCTCTTTACAATGTATATTTTCTACGGTCAGCCGGCCCGTACTAAAACCGGGTTTTTCGGACAATTTTACGAAAAAAAGTTAATTATATGTTTAAAATAAGAGACAACTCATAATTCTACAACTAAAACTAAGGTCGTAAAAGTACATGAGGTTTAACATTGCTCTTATGGGACTACAATTAAAATAGCAGGCTCTTAAGTTAATAACAATGTTATAATAATGAAACAATAAGAACCATAGCTGGTGTAACAAAAAATGGATAGTTTTTATTCATTAAGTCATCTGCCTTTGAACCATTAAAATATTACCTAGAACGTGCCTCCTGATACGATGTTACTTAAAGAGGGTACAAAGCATTTGTAAGATACTAGCTGTTTCCCGCGGCTTCGCACGCGTCTCTTAAGCTTTGCCCGTATATTTCTTTGCCTCCAAATAGTGTTTGGATATTTTAATATACGTAACTACTGTGTTGTAATTGCAGTTTATAATGTGCAGGCGCTTTGATAACTTTTATATCTTGCAGTACAGCCTGGTGGTTAGTTACATCAATGGGCATTGCGTATAAACCTTCTACATAGAAAAATACAAATTTTCATAGTGATCGGTCCAATAGTTTCTGAGTCTATAAAGGACAAACACACAAACATTCATTTTTATATATTATGATTGCAGAAACAGTTTAAACAAAATTTGTCGTTTCTCTTAAGCTTACTCTATGCTTTAAAACTATAAGTGTAAAGAAATTTATATATAAATATATTTTTTGTCGCATTATATATGTTTACAAAGAACAGCTGATTAAAAAATTTGAAAAGACTCTTTCACTTAATAACATATGTTTGCTGCAATGCATTTCTTACGGGTATTTCTGTAACCAGTGGGGCGGAATCCTGAATCGGGAAAGGGATAAAAAGTATCCTATAACCTTCTACAGATCAAGACGAACAAATTTAAAAAAAAATTAGGCGAATCCGTCCAGCCGTTTGTGAGTGATGCTGTTACACACGAACAGTTTCATTTTTATATTATAGATTTATCTAAGGCCACGAATACAAACATCAAAACTAATTCTTAAATTTATTTTCATTATGCAGTAACTTGAATATTCCTATAAATACATACTAGCATTTGTTTACTTTCAGAGTTGTTGTCGATGTCAGCTTATTTATAGGATGGTACTCCACCTGCATGGTGTATGTGGTGTTCATAGCGTCCTCTTTACAACAGGTCAGCGTGGTATTTTATGTTACCGTAGTACATAGTAACCGTAGATTGTGTTTGTATACTTGTATGCCTCAGTATTAGAATAAGATGTGATTGTTGCAAACTTTGGGTTTAGCTCCATTTCACCTTTCGCTCAGTGTTTCGCAGCGTTTCAAATACTACAATTGAAATTGTTAGATCAATTGCCTTCCCACCATAGCTATGCTATGTGTAGAAAACTCGGTTGTCCCGCCGTGCTTTGTGATCATATCTAAAACATCGTAGTGCACTCAATTGTGCACTTGATGAGACAATGAGAACACCTTTTCATCTAGATTACACTGCTGGGTAAGCCAGATAAAGCTATATTGTAGTGTAAGTGTCTCCGATGACAAAACGATGCAAAGTTCGTTTTGAACGACTTCATCGCCGCCTTTTTTGAATCTCTGCAGACGGAGTGGACTCGAGGTTCAGGAGTCAAATCTCTGACAGTGTTGGATTTCAGGTGCTGAACTGAGCGGAAGATGAGATGGAGCAAAAATTCAATATTCACATTGAGTCAACTCTTCTTACAATGCCAATGTTTTATACGTGATTGCTATTACAATAGAACAAACTACTGTTGTGCCACAATATTAATCCAAAATCTTCTGTAGTCTGGAAGCAAAATGGTCAATCAGCATTCCAAATATGAAAAGTTCTGTAACACTTCCTTATTAGTTAATAATAGTTATAAAAAAGGCTAGATTTACACTGTACCTAAAAAAATACCGTACAATAGTTTATAATAATATATAATATAGTTTATAATAATAATATTTTTATAAAACATGTTACGTTAGATTGAAATAAAATCAATGATTTTGGCTTTAAAGTAGAGTTATATTTTTCTAATTCTTTTTTTAGGAGGGGGGGGGGTTAAGTGTTTCAATTCAGATCTTAAATATTAGCAGTGCAATATATAACTTGTTATACAAATTTATTGTTTTATATACCGTAGCTAGACCTTTTGCGAGTTAATTTGAATAAAAATGCCCTAATCGTACCTATGTTATACAAATAATACTAATTTGTCGTAATTTGATAAACTAACAACGGTTTTGATTTGTTTTCTGGATAAGTTGCCATTGAATGCAGTAAATATGTAAACTATATCTTTTAATTCTATGAATTCTCCTATGTTTAATTTATGGTTATTGATACATTTGTAATAAACTATACATTTGAATAAAATTATACTTAAAGACATTTAGTAGTTTTATTTATTTTTTGTGTGTTCTACAACAGGTTCTGGAATATGACTTTGGTATAGAGATGAACATTCGCCTGTACATCCTCTTCACAACTGTGTTCGTCCTACCGATTGGTCTCATTAGAAACTTGAAGTACCTCGTCCCTTTCTCTACCCTGGCCATCTGTGCGCTCACGGTCAGTTGCGGCTACGTCTTTTATGAAATCTTCCAAGGATTGCCTCCGGTGCTTTCCAGGCCGGCTTTTAAAAGTTTCCAAACACTGCCCATGTTTCTCACCACGGTGCTGTTTGCCTTTGACGGAATCGGAATGGTATGTTATGAGTAATTTAAAACAATATACTATGTGTTCTAATTGCAGTTTATAATAATACTACAAACGAATAAATAATCAAACCATATCTTTATTCAACACAAAATTTGGTACTTTGGTGTTATCCAAAGGCCAATCTGTCCATATCTACTATTTGTCATTATTGGTAAACCGCTTACAAAAAGACACTGGGCGATTTTAGTTCACGCAGGGTGGGGTAAAATAACCCTCCGCTGCTCTCTCCCAGTATCTCGCAGAGAAATTTGAGTTTTTATTGGTATTCATAAACATGTTTGGGCATAAAAGCTCTGTTCTTTAAAATTAAAGTCCAATTATTCTGAAATAAATTAGGAGGTTGGAATATCTTTCAGTGACGCTTATCTTAGGAGTGTTTATTGTGGTATTTAAAAAGTTTATATGATGTTTTTGTTATCCATTAGAAAATTGCTTGCAACACGTTAGGTAACTGCTAGTTTTTTGTGTTAACATAAATAATATTTAGCAAAGTTTATATTTAAAAATGCAAAACATACTTATGTACAACGTATTTGAATTTATACTATTTATCTACTTTCTTCTTCTATATATACTATTCTGTCAATTCCATTTCAGGTTTTTCCTATAGAGAATAACATGAAGAACCCTAGACGTTTCCTGGGCTGCCCTGGAGTTCTTAATATTGCCATATTGTGGCTGATGTCCATGTACGCTGGCATGGGATTTTTCGGCTATCTACGCTACGGCGAAGCCACGAAAGGAACTATAACACTAAATATCTCCACATCTTCAGTGTAAGTATGAAGAAGTAGACTACTCTCTACTCTCGAATATGATGTCGTCCACAATTTATTGTTTTATGTGATGCGAAAAAAATTAAGCAGACTTTAAATTTCCGGTCTTGAACTTTTCGCAAAAGATAAACTTTCTATCCGTTCAATTTTATTTAGCGAATTTCTCATACTTTTACAACATGAACAAATTTACTATTTATTCTGAAAATATAATTCTATAATTGATCCTTTACACATATTTTACTCAATAATACTGGAAGTACGTTGCATTTCATGTAAAGGTTGTTTGTTCATTTTGGTGTCCTTTGCTGAGTAAATTATTGCAATTTGGTAATTTTGTTGCTAAATTTTTAAAACTATTATAATCACTATAATATCTACAATAAAGGTGAAATCAGTTTGTTTCCAAACAGAAAAGAGTAAATGACTTGAAACACTTTTAGCAACAAAAAATAAAAACAAAAACAAAACACACACACAACAACAAATGTCATTATTTAAAGAGGGTATTTATAATAATATCTTCATATTGCACATGACAAATTTTGTTCAAAGTTTACCAGAGAATATAAAACATAATCCTCTGTATGCTACGATGTTTAACCGATTGTATCTACAGGGTGACACAGAATAACGGGAATTTTTGTAACGCGTCGTGGCAGCCCGTGAGCAGGTGGCAGCACTGCGGGACAGTGACAGTGACCAACTAAACAAGCCACCATTACAGTAGCCATGGACCAGTGGAACGGGCAACAGTTGTGCGTTAGCTATAAAAATCTATTATATATATAAAAATGAATGTTTGTATGTTTGTCCTTTATGGAATCGTGAACTATTGGACCGATCATGATGAAAATTTGTACGTATATGTATTTTTCCCACGGAGAAGGTTTATAAGCTATGCCCATCCCTTTCCCGATTCAGGATTCCGCCCACTGGTTTACAGAAATACCCATAAGAAATGCATTGCGCAAACATATGTTATCGTCTTTTCAAATTTTTAATCAGCTGTTCTTTGTAAACATATATTACACTTATAGTTTTAAAGCATAGAGTAAGCTTAAGAGAAACGACAAATTTTGTTTAAACTGTTTTTGCAATCACTGTTAAACATAGACTTTACTATCCAGATAATACAATTCAAATTTGACGTAAAAATTCACCTTTAACTGCAATATTTATTTAATATAAACCATGCTCATGCTTGATCAGAAGAGTAATGCAGATATCATAATTACTATCTTACGTTGGCTACAAATATAAAGAATGTTATAAAATCAACCTTAGTTGTTTTTTTTTGACAGAAGTTTATGGTTCTCAAAACTCCGTGTGTACATATTCTCTCGATCGAGACAACAAAGCAAGCTCAATCGTGGCATCGGAGATATAACTAATTTAATCTAAAAATTTATTATAGTAAAAAAAAATTTACTAGTAATATAAGGACTTCGGTTCTTAAGATTTGCGTGCGAAGCCGTGGGAAACAAGCTAGATAGAGGCAGGATATGGTACATACCTTCATAATACGCCCAAGAGGCTCACGGAGGAACGACTATCAATTATCTCAGCAATGTTTAGAATGTGATAGAAAAAGAATAAGTGAATATAGTGTACTGTTTTTCAACGGGAAAATTGCGTTGCGAAGCCGCGGGCAACTTTTGCAAAAAAATATTGAAATGCGCAGCAAAGCGCGCCGGGCCCGCTAGTGTTTTATAAAAACGGTGATAGTTTTGAAAGCTGCCCAGATTGAGTTCCGACGTTTTTTACAACTTAAGGCTCATGATTCTGTTCCGTAAAAATATGCCATTAGAAGTTGGATTAATAATTTTGAAGAGAGTGGATCAGCTTTAAAGAAGAAAATCAACGGACGACCAAGAAGTGCTCGTACTGCACAGAACATTGATGTTGTACGTCGATCTGTATTGAGGAGTCCACGCCGTTCGATTCGTAAGCAAGCAGCTGGGGTTGAAATGTCCCGTGAGAGTGTTCGCAGAATTCTTAAATTTAGAATTAAAATTTCACTCCCTACAACTGCAGATAGTGCAAACAGTTGAAGGAAAATTATTACCAGTCGCGATTGCAATTCTGCCAACAAATGTTAACCACACAATAAACAATGAAGATGAATTTCTAAGCAAGTTGTGGATGTCAGATGAGGCCCACTTTCATCTCACAGGTTATGTTAACAAGCAGAACTAACCGATACTGGGCAGACAGAAATCCTAATGAACTTCATGAGAGCCCTTTACACGCTAATAAGGTTACAGTATGGTGTGCTGTTTCATTACATGGGATCATTGGACCTTATTTTTTTGAGAGGATGAACGGGGGATTGCAGTAACTGTCATTTCTGATCGTAACGTGGAAATGTTACAAACGTTTCGTTACACCTGAATTGAACAATTTTCCAGACGTTCAAGAATCCTGGTTTCAACATGATGGTGCGACATCACACACTGCACGACAGTCAATGGAAGCTGTGCGAGTATTGTTTGGTAACCGTGTCATCTCAAGATTCGGTAACGTTTCCCTAGCCCCCTAGATCGCCAGATTTGACCGTGTGCGATTTCTTTTTGTGGGGTTACCTCAAAACTAAAGTGTTCACAACTCGACGAAGAACTGTAAATGATTTAAAACAGAGAGTTTGGGATGAAATTAACAGTATTCCAGTTGAGATGTTTTGCAGCGGTCAATGAGGGAATCTCCCACCGCAGACTTCAAGAATGCATACTTAGACGAGGATGGCCACCTAAAGGATGTTGTTATAAAAAAATCATAAATTCCATCAGTGTTTCATAAATAGCAAGTTTTGATGTTTCATTTTAATACAAATAAACCATTTTTCTTCCATCACTCTTAATTTTTTAGAATTTTTTTTAAAGTTCCCGTTATTCTGTGTCACCCTGTAATACATTTTACCAACATAAGAGTCACCCACAAAAATTGAGTGAACAATTTTTTTGAATATTGTGTTAACAGGTATAATTTATTGCATAGTAATAGATTTCAGTTATCATTGATATACTTACCCATCTTTATATATTAAAGAATGGGAAAAGGAAAATCAGTAATGATATCACGACTTATAATTAAAAAAACATATACAGGTAGATATAATGGACAAGAATAGGTATGACTTGTAACAAGAGTCTCAAACCTTTAGGTAAAAATACATTGAGTAGTTTTATCTGGACTTTCATAGAGTCGTTCACAATATCACTAGAGCAGGCCGCACCAAAATAGTCCAAAGACAGTTGAGGCGGTGTTGCCATATCGAAGCTGACCTCCAACTTACCTTGATGTTGAGTCGGACCAGTACTTTTCCGACACATATAACTGACAACAGTGTTAAATTCGGTACGCAGAGTGGGATTAAATTACAACATCCATGATTTGCATTTTGGTGCGGTCTTATCTATTATTATAATGCTTTGAAGACGAATAATGTTATTTAAATTTAATATATTGCTGGATCAACATATGAATGCACTGAAATACACAAATGCATAGAAGAGTTTTGTGCTTCTACAAAATCTGATCAAAAAGCTCACTGCTATAATTTAAGATGCTCATGAAATCCACAGTCCAAATTCTAACACAAGTTTTCTTTTGCACAGAATGGGACAAGCTGTCAAAATTATGGTGACGTTGAATGTACTCTGTTCATACGCTCTTTTCCTATACGTACCAGTAGAAATACTTTGGCGTGTACTGGAGCCGAAATTTGAAGAACGAAGAAAAACATTTTACAATTATCTTTTACGACTGGTGTTGGTTCTAGGAACAGGTATGAATATTACAAGTCTAGATCTTATGATACACAGTGTTGTGACTTTAATGGTTACCATAACCTCTCATTATATACTCTTTCACTTTCAGACATAACAGAGCACGAAATTCTCAAGTACACAGTATATAATGTAAACAACTGAAATCGCAAAGTTTTGAGAGAATGTAAATGAAAAACTTATCTACAGTATAAAACATATTCACTGGCTTCCATAAATTTACACCGTCTAAAGTTTAAGAATAAGGTTAAATTTTCTGTCTGAACATCATACGCTAAGAATGACAGAGAATGTCAATGATGGAGAGTCAAGATAAGCAATGAATCACCATTCACTGTTGGACAGCACGACTATCAAAAATTTTCGCTGAATTTATAGAATGTTAATGTTATGTTGGTTGCCAAACTGAATACTATATCCCAGAAATCAAGTAGTTGGTAGCGTTGTTGCCGATTGGTGTGATATTAGCTGTTTTTATTTACTTTGTAACTGAATATAAACTTTGAAACACCGTAAGTTAATTTCTGGTAGGGTGGACCTTTCATAGTCTGGTTTGCAGCATTGTTTTCTGCAAATATACTATCTTTAATTTCATTTAGATATCGACCTATGCTTTAAATTTAAGATTTTCTATTGACTCCTAGCGGGCCGTCAGAGGGTAAGAAGTTTTTATTGGCATTAAAGAATGGATGTTTGTATGTTATGTCGATATACTGAGTTATATAAGTCTTTAAGTTTAAAGGTATAATAGATAATAAACTGTTTCGGGACTTTTATACTGTATAGTATAAATGAAGCTTGTTAGCTATTCTTATTTTTAAAGAAAATTTTAAAAATAATGAATGTTTACCTCTCTTTTTCTTATTTTAATTATAGGCCTATATGTACAGGGTGTTCAAAAAAGCGTGTCACATACTTCTGAGGGCGATAGTAGTCATTATTAAAAAAATGTCATATTTAATATAAATCGAGAAATGTCTCGTTTACCCGCTGGCCACCATTTTGTATTCTTTATAAAAAATATTATCTTTAAAATTAGTTTAGCTAAAGAAACCAAATTTGGCACATAGGTTTAAATAGATAAGAGAAAAATTAGAAACAATTATGTTATTTTATTTAATATTAACAAAATTACATATATTGAAAATGTTTAACATCAAATAACTTAAACACCAGTATAGTTATAAAAAATACCAGACACCAACTATTTGAACAATATTATTCAAATTCCAACGGTACTTGTTTAAACGAAATCTGTCAAGGAATAGGCGGGTACGACCATTTTAAAGGTACGCTTGCACAAGCCAGGAGTAGGAAAAGTTTTGTCTTTTGATAAGCATTAGCTGTTTTCATAACCGAATCAAGTGACGTCCAGCGTGGCTGCTGCTTGGACGAGTGACCGCTGAGCAATCCTGTCTGCAAGCAGCTCGCCTACCCATTAATGATGGTTCGCAAGTCACCTTTAAGCCGTTGTTGGTCTCTATGTTGAGTGTTAGAGAAGGCTTCTGAACCATAACTTCGCTTGGTAAAATAAGACATCCTTTACTTTACTTTTTTAAACATGATTGGGATAGTATTACAATCTCTCCTCGTGGTAGGTGTAACATAGAATCATGGGCAGGAGTGGCCCAAAACCCTGCTCTTACTCATCCTGAACATCTGCGCATACTGAACACAGCGCAGAAGTTTTTATATTACTAAGAGCAAAGAGAGGTTTTCCCAGTTTTTGTCCTACGTAAAAAATAAACCAGCAACAATACAAGGTTTTGTAAAGTAAATAATAAAATATCTATGTTACGAGTGAACCGTAGTTTCTGTAATTTTCAACTGATTCTAACCAAATCTAGGAAGGAGATATTTTTTAAATATGGCTTGAAAGAGTTTATACTTTTCCTCCTTTAAACAAAGGGTTTCTTGTTTCTCCAATGTTACTGACAGAGTTGAACTGTCCAACATTCCACCTCATAGAGTTAAAATTTCATAAGAATTAATTTAATATTTTCCAGATGATAGACTTCACTTACCATAGTTTTGATCATTGGTAGAGTCATTATAACTATGACTTTGTACAAATTAACCTTTAAAATGCTATTGTATCTTCTCTTTGGTATTCTAATATAAGATATGCATAACCTTTCTTCTGTCTCTGTCAGAAGTGATTATTAAAACTTTGATTACTTGTTATTTTCCGTAGTGATGGTTGCTGTGTTAGTCCCTGATTTGGAACCTTTTGTTGGTCTGGTCGGAGGAATCGGTTCGACAACGCTGATCCTCTTCTTCCCTCCGGTCATCGAGTTAGTGACTTTCTGGGAGGACAAGGACTACATGGGCCCGCTCCGCTGGAGACTCTACAAGAACTTGCTTATCCTGCTCCTGTGGCTTCTAATCTTGGTGACCGGCACCCAGTCCAGTCTTGTCGAGATAGTGGCTCTCTACAGATAACAATGTCCAGATATTGGCACTCTACAGATAACAGTGTCCAGATACTGGCACTCTACAGATAACAGTGTCCAGATACTGGCACTCTACAGAAAACAGTGTCCAGATACTGGCACTCTATAGATAACAGTGTCCAGATATTTAACTCTACAGATAACAGTGTCCACATATTGCACTCTACAGATAACAGTGTACAGATATTTGCACTTTACAGATAACAGTGTCCAGATACTGGCACTCTATAGATAACAGTGTCCAGATATTGGCACTCTACAGACAACAGTGTCCAGATATTGGCACTCTACAGATAACAGTGTCCAGATATTGGCACTCTACAGATAACAGTGTCCAGCTATTGGCACTGTACAGATAACCTTATTAACACTCAGACCACCAGCAGCCATTTGGTTTCAGTTCGTCTAATATTTCTCTCAAGCCATAGTATTATTCACTATGTAAATTGTATCCAACTCTGTGTGTAAGTAGGGAGAGCTCTCTGTGTCTATTGTGTTGGTAAAATGTGAATGGAAAATATACAAACATTACTATGACATAATTTTTCTTTATTGCCTTATTGATTCGGTTATATCCAGTTTTGCTCAAGTCGATGAGTTACTTTAAAGGTAATAAATTGTTTATAATGTAAAACGCAGACAGAATTAGTTAGTACATTTAATAGGTTTGTGTGCGCATTAAGCCTTTCTAATTCTTTAAAATGTATTACAAAAATACTATATGTATAATGTACTAAATGAACACTCCGGTTAAACATTACATATAATTGTATTATCCTCTGCCTTTGGTTAATGTAAAAAGGTTAACATGGTGGTACACGATGCATAATTGTATATTTTAAATGGGTTTAAACTAGTTTTTGTTTCTATTTTGCCAGTATATTGTTGTGGAATTTTATCCAAATGTAAAATAAATACTTCTTAAATAAAAATGTTTCGTGTGATAGATTGTCTTTAATTATTTTTACGTTTATGATTTACGTTTATGATATTTTTACCAATATACCAATATACATCCTACTGTTTGCTGGACATCTCAAGAACGAATTGAGCGATAGAGTTGAAATGTTGCAAGGAGCTTAACTGTTTTAAATGTAAAATTGAGTTCGATAATGGTGCATTCAGCGCAGCCTACTCTTTGCTGGACATCTCAAGAACGAATTGAGCGATGGAGTTGAAATGTTGCAAGGAGCTTAACTGTTTTAAATGTAAAATTGAGTTTGATAATGGTGCATTCAGCGCAGCCTACTTTTTGCTGGACATCTCAAGAACGAATTGAGCGATAGAGTTGAAATGTTGCAAGGAGCTTAACTGTTTTAAATGTAAAATTGAGTTCGATAATGGTGCATTCAGCGCAGCCTACTTTTTGCTGGACATCTCAAGAACGAATTGAGCGATAGAGTTGAAATGTTGCAAGGAGCTTAACTGTTTTAAATGTAAAATTGAGTTCGATAATGGTGCATTCAGCGCAGCCTACTCTTTGCTGGACATCTCAAGAACGAATTGAGCGATGGAGTTGAAATGTTGCAAGGAGCTTAACTGTTTTAAATGTAAAATTGAGTTCGATAATGGTGCATTCAGCGCAGCCTACTCTTTGCTGGACATCTCAAGAACGAATTGAGCGATGGAGTTGAAATGTTGCAAGGAGCTTAACTGTTTTAAATGTAAAATTGAGTTCGATAATGGTGCATTCAGCGCAGCCTACTCTTTGCTGGACATCTCAAGAACGAATTGAGCGATGGAGTTGAAATGTTGCAAGGAGCTTAACTGTTTTAAATGTAAAATTGAGTTCGATAATGGTGCATTCAGCGCAGCCTACTCTTTGCTGGACATCTCAAGAACGAATTGAGCGATGGAGTTGAAATGTTGCAAGGAGCTTAACTGTTTTAAATGTAAAATTGAGTTCGATAATGGTGCATTCAGCGCAGCCTACTCTTTGCTGGACATCTCAAGAACGAATTGAGCGATGGAGTTGAAATGTTGCAAGGAGCTTAACTGTTTTAAATGTAAAATTGAGTTCGATAATGGTGCATTCAGCGCAGCCTACTCTTTGCTGGACATCTCAAGAACGAATTGAGCGATGGAGTTGAAATGTTGCAAGGAGCTTAACTGTTTTAAATGTAAAATTGAGTTCGATAATGGTGCATTCAGCGCAGCCTACTCTTTGCTGGACATCTCAAGAACGAATTGAGCGATGGAGTTGAAATGTTGCAAGGAGCTTAACTGTTTTAAATGTAAAATTGAGTTCGATAATGGTGCATTCAGCGCAGCCTACTTTTTGCTGGACATCTCAAGAACGAATTGAGCGATGGAGTTGAAATGTTGCAAGGAGCTTAACTGTTTTAAATGTAAAATTGAGTTCGATAATGGTGCATTCAGCGCAGCCTACTCTTTGCTGGACATCTCAAGAACGAATTGAGCGATGGAGTTGAAATGTTGCAAGGAGCTTAACTGTTTTAAATGTAAAATTGAGTTCGATAATGGTGCATTCAGCGCAGCCTACTCTTTGCTGGACATCTCAAGAACGAATTGAGCTCTAGACTGTAAAATTTGCACCAAATTTCAGTAAAGCCTGTTACGAAAAACATGGCTTGGCCATTGATGGGTTGATTACCCTTCTAAGATATTAAAGTCCTATGAGGGCCAGAAAGAGATCATTCTAGTGTAAAATACTTGGCGTCCAATATTTAAAGAAAGCAGCAGTCTAGTCAAAATCTAGACGGACTAGCAGCAGAAATCTAAATCTGAATTCCTTTCCAGATTTTGTCGATCCAAACAGCACGTAAGCTTATTAACCGATTGAGCTTGGTAATTATTTTTGATTATTATAAAGTCATTTTCATGGAACATTTTTTTAATAAAAAAATTACAGGAATCGAATTCTAAGGCGCAAAACACATTTTTACAGCTCAAGCGGAATCCTTCCGAGATTCATTTTGCGTCTGTATTGCGTATGTAAAACAATGAAAAAAAGTAATCAGTTTTTCTTTTAGTATTTAATTATTACCAACCCACGTAGAGCAACAGAAGAGGAACACCGATAGAATATAAAGAAAACAAAACACATAAAGATGTTGTTTTTACACGTTCAAACACGTGTTCTGCTATACGCAAAACACCAGTACGTTTAGGTGGAATAATATGTAAATGCCAATATGTATGTATATGTAGTAATATATGTGTGTATGTGTATGTAATACGTGCAGCTGAACGATACAATAATTTCTGGAAGACCGGCGGTACCTGTATGAAAAACACCGGTTTCAACTTAGTCTCCCAGTTTTGAGTAGGTCAAACTAAATCAAATCCATTTAAAAAGTAGTCATAAAAATATTATATGGTAGGCCTAATCCTGTTATATTTTCATGGTCTGTTTCAATATTTCAATATGGTCTTATGCTTAATCATGATGGCAACGAGAAAATAGCAAAATAAATAAATTTGTGAACAAAATGTATACCGGTACAATCATATAAGGTTTCAACATTTAATATTTCTATTTAAAGAGGTGAAAAAAAAATAATGAAGCACAAAGTCAATTTTAACAAGATTTGATTTCAATGCACTATTGCGTTTTAAAACACCCCCTAGCTCACCGGAACTTATATTATTTAAACATTGGTATAAAACCTAATTATTTAACTAACAAAAAAAGGGAATGCATTTTGTGGCAAGATATCTCAAGAAAGATTCCTTGTTGACTTTAAATTTTGCACGAAACATCATTTATACATAGACAAGTATAAGTTCTATGATGGTGCATGACCAACCATGGAGTTGGGCTGAGCGTCACTGAATGAAGCCTATCACTCTGGTTGACACAATTTCTATTTTGTCTACCGGGGGGGGATGTAAAAAGTCTTTTCTGTATACGTATGTGTATGTCCACAAGACATTTTAAGAATTAAATAAGCTATTGATTTCAAATTTTGCAAGCAACCCCAACAAAGCCTGTTACGCGACATGAGGTGTGGCGTACTGCTACCTTGTAAATATATTACACATTGCAATACAATATTGAGTAAACTCTGGCAGTAAAAAAGTACTTAATACTCACATGCAATTCATCAAAATGAGATTATTATTCCAAAACATTCAAATGGAGTAAAACTCTTGGAAAACATTTAGCATAGTATCGCTACTGCAAGGTATACGGATGATAATTGTATTATCTTTTTAATTCAAATACACTTGATATAGTTTTTTTACCAGTAGAGACTGGGCATTAGGTACCTCATAATACTTTTTTTGACTATTTATGTCATATTCTGTCAATCATAACACTCCCTATAACCCATTAAAACCGAACAAGATTAATACGAAAAACTTATAGTAATTAACTTTCACAGCACCTAAGTGGTTAATTTCAGCAAGAATGATTTTCAAAATATTCTACCTAGAAGGTAAGTGATGTAAACGTTTTCTTGGAATATTAAAACAAACTTAGAGTACTACATATATTGCTCAACTTTAGCTGGATGTTTGTACATATTTTATACTTGTGCCTAATGATAAGAATATTTTAAAAATTGGTAGGTTTTTGTTAACTGCACAAAAGTACAAATTAAATCTTTACTTTTAGTACTAAAGTGTTATTAAAATTTGTAATTGATACAGTATTATCACGAAATTGAATCCTACACACACTTACTCCTCTATCATTAATTCTTCTTAGTCATGGCTCGTAGTTAAAATAAATTAAAGTCAAACCGAGACTGAATCAGTGTCACATAATCATTAAAATTATCTTATGTCTATTGTTACAGTTTCCGCTCTAGTCACAGTAGTAGAAATGTCACAGTTACACCAACTTAGAACATTTAGATTTAGTTGATAACAGTCGTCGAAGGTTCTAATGTTGGGTAAACGTCTGTCAGGTAGATCTGCTGATGTTAAAAAAGGTGAGTTTTGTACAAAAGTAGAGTATTACTTTTAAGTAAATAAATGAGGGGAACTAAGTATACGTTAATTAAGCAAATTAAAGCAAGAATCGATAATTGGCATTAGTATAGTATTTTATTGTATGAGTTACATAATAGTTAGTTAATAGTTTTATGTTTATTGTTTAGCTTGCATCCGATGCTATAAATCGAGGCACGGAGAAAGTAAACATTTCGATTTCCCTCTGGGGAGTGAGAGGCTCAGGTAATAAATATTTGAACTGTAACAATCAAAGATACGTGGCGCAGCTCTAGCGTCAGACCTCAGAAGTAACTGAAATAATCCCCTAAATTTTAGCACATGTCGTCAGTATAAATGATTTATCTCCTGTGTAACTAATACAACGAAAAGTTAAAATGTTGAAGACAACACTGACATGCTAGTCACTGCAACTAAACGGATGTTAGCATTAACAGAATTAATGCTTGTGTGGATGGTGTTACACAGATCTTAACCCCAAAATCAGGAGTTCGTGCTTTAGTCAGCCTGGTCTGGAGAGAGAGAGACAGAATGGGGTTCACAAATCTTAAGAACCTGTTGGTAGTTAGTTCTCTGTGTCGAAATGGGTACAACTCGAAAGTGAGGCGATGACCACTAAAACCGTGAAAATGTAGGCGAGAGTCAAGTTTTATTTGCAAGCCTGCTAAAAGCTACCCTCGTAGCCAAGTCTTTGAACGGAAAATTGCGAATTATCAAACTCTAGATCAAAATCTTTGGTTATCTTCTTTTTTGGGCTACTATTTTCTTAGCTATTACTAAGGTTTTTCTTACTATCCTTAGAAAATTATATTTCTTTCTTTTTCTTCATCCTTGGAGTTGTTTTAACTTTTTTTTATTCTACGGCATGTTTGGTTTTGTAAAAGTTTTTTTGATACAGCTTGCAACCTGTGATGTAAGAACAATATTGATCGCTGTTGACCATATATTGTTTGTTGATTAGTAAAGCTTCAGCCAATCACGATAAAACCCTGCTTCTTCAAGTCACCCGTGCAAGGGGATGTTTATTATTGACAGTTTCAGTTTAACTGGAGATGGTTCTCGACACCAAGTTCAAAATACTTCAATACTGAATTGTGGGAACAATATTCCAAAATGGTATGGACTGGAAATTTGAATGTGAAATATTTCCCTGTTTAAACACAGTCGCTTAACGTGGCGTAACTTTCGTCCGAAAGAACTGTTCGTCACTGATTTTGGGGTGTACTATCAATGGTGGGGGGGGGGGGTCATACGAAGGTGGGGGTCTTCGTAATGAGATGTACTATCAATGCTTTTCACTCATTGGATTTTTCATTAATTACTCTTGAAATGTTATGAGAATAATGAGAATTTTATATGTGATATAACATTTGAACAATAAAACTCGAACTATGTGTTTGGAATTGACTATCACACTCAGATTATGTTTAGATAATTTTCAAGATTTTTCAATTGCTGTCATAATGGATTTCACAGTATTTTGGAATCTCAATTCTTAGAGTTGCAATGGTCAGATTTGATTATCCAGTGGAAAATCAGATGTATGAGAGGATGAAGCTACATTACAAAATTGAAGTGTCTAAATCTTCAATCACAATTTGATTAAAGCTTTTCCAAATCATAATTATAAACAATTTATTGAACACTTCTTACTACTACAAGTCCTACCGTCCCTTTGTACAGAGAAAGATTCGGAGGAGCTAATTCGGTACAGTTGCCCATCGACACGGCACCATCGTCATCTCTGTCCCTCATCCCTACTCACTCTACATATTCCCTCTCCAGATCTTCCCACCACCATCCCACACAATTTATCTCTAGAAAGATTTCATCTATAGACTTTAAATTTTGCTTGACACTACATTTATAAATAGACAAGAACGATTTCTATGCCATTGCACATCCAACCATGGAACTTGGCGTTGTTAAATCCTATCACTCAGTAGTAGGCTGACGTAATTTCTTTTTTGTTTGCCGGGGAATGTAAACATTTCTTTGCCGCATGACTGTCTGTATCTATTCTATGTATTCTATCTCTCAGTAATGACATGAGCTATATACTTGAACTTTTGCATTGCACCTCAGCGGAGCCTGTTACGCGACACATGTGGCGTACTTCTACCACTTTTTGTGTTAAAGCTCTCCAAGTTACGCTGTAGTGAGTAGTATTGTTAACTGTGACGGAGCCTCTACATACTTCGAGCTTAACATTCTAATTTTCATTTTTTGGCGAGTAAACTCGTTAAATTTCACTTTACCCCTTCTACTACTATTTTTCTATTCAGTATACGTGTATATATATGTGACCCGATACTAACATGGTATTTCAAAGTAACTCTGTGTTTTGTACAGTATTGAAAAAGACAGACACTTGCACCAGAAATGCACAATATGTTGACTGTAACAGTTTGACCATGCTTGACATTTAATATATTATTTCAAAGTAACTCTGTCTTTTTTGCAGTTTTGTACGAGTCACAAGATATGAAAACCAGAGAACAGACACGTGCACCAAAAAAATAGAATGTGGCGACTGTAACAGTTTGACCATGGCTGACATTACAAAATGTACCATTATATTAACATAACACAAAGTATTAATAATTAATAACAAAGAAAGTATTACTCTAAAATAGAAGAATTTTTGTTAAACCCTTTATTGATTTAACGCAATATTACGTTCATAACGATTGCGTAAAAGTGTGCTTCTGACGTAATATTACGCATCGTTATATTATATCGTTCCGTGATTTAGTTCGTTTTTAAGTGAGAAATAGTGATCCATTGTTTACAATTTTTGTCAAGTGCGTGCACATTGTGTTAGTGATCACTGTGAGAGTAAGTAATCAATCTACAATTTGACGAGCTGATAAGAAATTGCAAGTTTTTAAGTTATAGGAACCGGTCTATGCAATATCAGTGAGCGCCATGTCAGCTGACAACAAGGTCACGACGCGTAACTCGGCTTAAGTCAGGAAAACCGGAGACGCCCGAGCCTGCAATTTTATTGGTAGATTTAAGAATCAAAGGTCTTTTTTGAAGCGCGAAATCAACGTTGTGTACGATAATTACTTGCATAACATAGAAAATTTTTAATTAATAGAGACAGTACTAAAATTTTGGAGTTTTTTTAAATAGTAAGAGATCTGAAAATAGTAAGTTAATGGTTATGGAATATAATGGAGTCAAGCATAGTGGAATGGCAATCGCCATTGCATTTGCAGAATATTTCAGTTCGGTTTTATAACAAATTATACAGCGGAGCCGAGTGTAGAGTCAGCGACGGCGGCGCCGTGCCTGGCGGGTGTGTCATGCCTTGCTCTCCCCCGCACATTAGCGAACATGACGTGCTGGACGCTATTAAAAGGTTAAAATCTAAAAACACCACTGGGCCTGATTTTCTACCTCAATATTTATTTAAAGGGTGCGCGGACACTTTAGTAAAACCATTAACATTTTTGTACAATTTAAGTCTGACCTCTAACGTTTTCCCCGACAAATGGAAAATTACAAAAATTACTCCTATATTTAAGAGCGGCAGGACATCGGAAATAGTTAATCACAGGCCAGTGGCAGTTTTGAATGTATCAGCTAAAAATATTTGAAAATAATTATACATAAATCTCTATTTAATCACTTTAAAAAAATACATTTCTCCAGGACAACATGGATTTGTTCCGGGGAGGTCGATTAGCACAAATTTTGTTAAATTTTTACAGGATATATCTTCTCGGGGCTAGACTCTGGAGCTCAGACTGATTCTTTGTTTCTTGACCTGGCCAAAGCTTTTGATAAAGTTGATCATCAGATTTTATTGCAGAAGCTGGATTTTTATGGCTTATCATTAAGTTTTTTTAAATTTTTTTTCAAATCTTACATTTGTTGATAGGAAACAATTTGTTTTTTATAATGGTTTCAGCTCATCAACCTTTAATGTTCAATCAGGAGTTCCTCAAGGGTCAAATTTAGGGCCTTGCCTGTTCACTATATTAATAAAATTATATAAGTAATTGTATATTCTCTTCTAATAACTCTTTTGTTCGCGGACGATTTAAAAATATTTAAGCAAATAAGGTCACATTCGGACGCTGACTAGCTGCAAGCCGATCTTAATAACGTTTTTAGATGGAGTATTGTAAACAAAATGTCTTTTAACGCATCAAAATGTCAGGTAATGACTTTCAGAAGATCTCGTAAATACATAGAAAATGATTATTTTTTGAATGGAGTATTAGTATCTAGAGTGAACGAGAAAATTAAAGATTTAGGAATTTATATAGACTTTACTTTATCTTTTAAACTGTCATGTAGGTGCGTGTGCTTCAGCAGCTAGTAGAATTATGGGGTTTGTTATTAGACAAGGTTTCAATTTAAAAAATGTAGAAAACTCTGATAATGCTGTATTATTCATTGGTCAGGTCGAGGCTAGAAAACAATATCATTATTTGGAATCCTATTCACACTACATATCAAGATCTGTTAGAAAAAATTCAAAAACTATTTTTAAGGTATTTATTTTTCAAATGCTTTAACATTTTTTACGTAGCCTACGCAGTTTCATATGACGAGTTGCTAGAGTTGTTTGGGTTCGGGAGTCTTAAAATTGAGGAGGAAGGTAGCTAGCCTGATGTTCCTGTACAAGCTGGTGCGAGGCGTGGTAGACGATCCTGCTAGCCTGGCCGTCTTATCTTATCGCGTACCTTCATTCAACAGTAGGAGCAACCTTCTGTTCTCGGTTCCAATTCTGCCGCACGACGGCTCATGCTTCCTCGCCACTCTACGGGTGATGAGGTCGTACAATTTTCATACAGAGCTTAGGGCCTGATGCAGACATTTTTTTTTTGACTCACAAAATGCATTTAGAATTAAATGCCTCAGAAGTTTAAATTAACTAATCAGCTGTGTATAATGTAATTAATTTTTATTGTAACTATGTTTTGTAACTTTTCGATATTCCATCCAATTAATTGTTTGTTCCTATTTATTTGATTTTCATATATTTATTACTTATTTTTGTGTTGTTATCATTGATACATTTATTATTATTGTTATGGATTGTTATAGATTTATTTATTCTCCATTCGTTAACTTATAAGTTATTAGTTATATTTTTTTATGTTATCACATAATTTAAAAAACTATTATATAAAGTGAAGTGAGTGGAGAACATTCCCACAGTTAATTGTTTATATGTAATAACTGCTTTTATTGTAAATGGTTAATAACTGTTATAAAACATGCAAATAAAATAAAATAAAATAAAAATTATTCCTGTTTTATTATGTTGTCTGCGTAATATTGCGTAAGAAGCATTTCTCTGACAACCCGCGTATCGCACAAGTAGTTCTGGCGTTTTCTACTAGATGTCAGCACTTCCTATGTCCTCTGCTATTAGTGTTTGCACCTTTGACCTTAGGTAGTTCTCTGAAGTCGCACAGCGCAGACAGCTACCGCATGTTGTTGTTGCATGTACCCCTTCCTGAAGTATTTTATAGTTTTATTATAGTATTTCTAGTGTTTAATTATACCATGGATATATCTAACGCACAAATAGACGGTGATCTTCCTTGCCGTGATAATGGCACGGACACGGTAATGAAAATGACTTAGTGGAAAATCAATATAAAAATAACAACAATTTGAAAAAGGACACTTTAAAAAGTACATATCTAAACTCTACAAACCTGTCTTTGTAAATAAACAGTAAACATTTCAGCAAAACAACACAATTTTAGGTACAAAACTGTTAACAAATTCTTAATAAAAGTTGCAGACGGGTAGATAGTGGCGCTCTCTAGCAGTGTACTGGAGCGGATATGTGCCGAGGCAGATCATATCCACGTGAGGAAATAATCATAACACATGATTGGTGCGAGAGGCAGTGAATGACACTGGCGTGACTGACGTATGCTGGTGAATCATACTCCTCTGTCTCCATCATCGTAATGACAAAAAATGTTGTAAAATGTCTATAACATAAAAAGTAAAATTAACGTCTGTTTTCATTATGTTTGTAATAAAGGCCTGTGGCATTTATATGTTCACTACATTAGAAAACATGAAATGATGCACTTTCATGTGTTTATTATTACATTCGTCTGCTATCTTGGTGAATCCTATACTTTATCTATCTAAACTGCAGGATTAGTGAAAATGTAACACAAAGCTGTAGGATTTCTTAGTAAGACAACAAGTGTTTTCAAGCTTCATCTTACCTTTTCTTGAAAATGACAACTTGAAATTTTGAAATCATCACCTTACTATTATATATTATAATAGTAATTATGTTTTAAAATATATAATTTTGTTATGTAAAACTAAATAAGAATTAAGAAATCATAAACTTTAAATGATCACAATTTTCAATATAAGACATTATTTACATATGCTGTATGGATTTTGTAACTTTCCTATTCTTTCATTTATTCAATCCAAAGATGAGGATTACCATTAAAAAATTATGTGATACCATTTAGAGAAAAGGCCAACTTGAAAATACTTGTCAAAAGTGTAAAGAGCATCTTGTAAATTTGTTGGTCCTATATTTCATTATCATAACTGTAAAAGTGGTGGGAGTTTTTTTTATTTCCACCTTCTATTCTTAATTCTAAGATGTTTTAGTTCTTTACATACATTGTATTATTGAGTTTATATCAAGACAATTTTCATGTGTTAGTTGTAATGTTTAATGCAACCTTTTATAAATATATTCTTTTAATTTTATCAATTTAAGTAACATGACTTTCCCATTAGCTGAATGTTTAATAGTTTACGTAAAAGTATCACGTTGTTGTTGCAGTTTTTAAATGAAGTGCTTTGGTATCAGTTAATTATTAGGGAATCTCAAGGGGCTCTCAGATAAAAAGTAATTTACAATATAATCCAGCTTGACATTGTTTTTTCATATAGTTAAATAATCCAGAACTGTTGTTTCACATTGATCCTGACCAAGCTATTATCAATTAGTTACTAGCTTTACTCACGGTTTAGGTCACGTTGTTTACTTCTTCGTTGCTATTTTTATATTTATTTAGTTCCAAGGTGTCAAGTAAGTATGTTTAGTAATTAATTATTGTTTTTGTTTACAATCTATCTACAAATATTTGTAGTGTTTTTAATATGTTTACTTTATGTTTGCATTACAGATTTTGATCCTATTCATATATGCCATCGTAGCTGCATAAACAAAAGATCACTAAACAAGTAACAGACCAGATAGAGCACGGAAATCGTTAGATTCAGACCTAGTTGTAATTGTTGTGACCAGGTTCTAGGTTAATCTTTAAATGATGATGGTAACGAAACGAAACTCACTTCACTTGCCTTTATCGACTTCTCAGCAGCTTATGCTATGGAAAAGAGAAAAGGCTTTTTAGCAAAGCTGCACAACTAAATTCCTTATCCCTCATTTTACAACTCATGAGTTCTAAGCTGAGTAATTGATTGGACAAGGTTTACTTGGAAATAAAAGAGTGATTTTAGACAACTCAATGATTGCCTCCCTCAGGGTTCACTCATTGGTGCTATTCTTTTTAATGTTATTTCTGAAATAGTCTAGAAAGTTTACACCGATGATATTCCACAGCTGGCATTGCTGTTTGAAATCGTTATTTGTCAACGTGGAAGCTAAAACCCAACACTTCATAAACTGAAGTGGTCTTCCACTTTTCAAACAGGATATGGCTTAATATAAATTTAAAACCTGGATCAGTGGCATGTAGGTCAATAAACATAATGAGCAATCACTATACTTGGAGATAAGTCTAAACCAATGTATTACTTTTAAGAGGCACCTGCCAAAGATTGCAGGCTACATTTCAACATTTCACTACAGTTTGTAAGATCAACTAGATAGTCAATGCAAACCTCTTGTACATATCATCTCATAGCTGAATACTATACTCTCATTTCATAAAGTGTTGTAAGAGAATTTATCAACCAAACAGAACAATGAGGGTGATAAAATTGGTACCTTTATGGATACCCTGTTTAATGGCTCCCTGTACATAATAAAGCTACCCTATATATAAGGTGCAAGGATGCTCTAATGATAGAGTTTTACAAACTCTTGCTAGCGAACAAGTTTCATGAACCACCTTTAAAAGATCAGGTTCTCAATTATATGATGCAAGCTTTCTTATAAATTACAGTTGGTTTAAAATTTTAGATTTGTTTGAAGGATGAAATAATACCTTGATAGCTGACCCAGTTGAAGAATCTTATGGAATGAGTCTCCTCAGTAGGGAATGGTCCATGATTATTTACTTCTTTACCGGAGTTGATTGATGCATCAATTGAAATTGAGGGATGGGCAGATGATCAGTCCTGCGGTTGAGGAACGACCAGTTAGATAATGACTTGTGTCCTAAATGAGTCCTTTCTCCTGAGAATTAACGAAACTATACATGATTAGTAAGAAAGATGTTCATTGGCGTAACACATTGGACTTAGTTCTGTGATGAGAGATACACTTTTCCCACTAGATCTCAAGATGGCTTATTACATTTATGCTTTTTACATTTATACCTGAGTACATCATATTTCGTTTTGTGCTAAGAGTTCAAGAATAACTACTAGGGCTGAGAGCTGGACTATTGCAACATCAGTGGCGTAACTAAGGGGTGGGAGATGAAAGAAATAGACGCCCCTCCCAAAAGCCCTCCCAAACATAAATAAAGTATTTGTAAAACATTAATGCACCTTGTCTGATATGCAACAGTTACATGTTTTATCTTGAATGAGGTCTATCTAATTACATTAATACAAATTTTGATTTATTCACACTTATTCTATACCCTTCCTTGGGGTGTTCTTCAATCAAAATCATCTCCCCCAAAGCCAATTACTAGTTATTTCACTGTTTTCCTTAGAAATGTGGTTAAATCTGTCAATACATGATGTACAGCTCCACTCTCTCTCTTCTCTTTCTAATTCTCTCTTTCAGCTGAGGATTACTTATATTTTTATATTCTGAAGGATGATTCTAAAACCATGCACTTGAACATAGAAAGGCCTTCTCTTCACTATCAATTCTACAAATGCTTATAATATATTGTTTCTCATTTTCTTACAATATTATTGTGCTCAATATTAGTATTCTGGGGAATTTTGTCTCATTGAAAAGATATCAGGGCATTCCAATCATGTGTGTTCTAATTTCTCTGCCTCTCCACAAAGTCTGAATTGATCAGTACAGCATTCAACTATCTTCACCAATGTTTCCAGAAAGAGTTGTGTCCTGTTACCATTCCTAGTATCAGTTTTATCCTTTTAACCTATGTATGGGAGTAAATTTTGTTGATTAAAGATGAATAATATTTTTTAATGCCAACTTCCTGCATTTTTCCTCCTCTTGGATCTGACTCTCTTCCCAATCATAAAGCTTTGATTTTATAAATTCTTATCAGCCAGATTTCAAACAGTAGGACTTACCGTATCACAAAATCATTTTTATTGACTTCATTTTTGTACTTACTTTGAGACAATTTTGTTTCTAATGATGAAGAATTACAAAAATATCAGAGGTAATATGTATTTTTACTATGTTTAAGAGTTAAGATAACATAAAAACCATTTTATATCTAATGATGCACAATATTGTACCATAATTTTTAACCAAATATTCTTTAAGCTGAGTTTATTGCTGTACTGACAAAACAATATTTAATAGTGCAAATTATGCTGATAAAATGCTGTATTCAGTGCAGCTAAACATATTATGAAACTAATAAAGATTATGATCTTTTTAAAGTTAAATGTTGAGAAGCATTACTATTTCAAAGCTGTTTGCCAGAATCAGTTTTCAAACAAATTTGAGAACGTTTGTTAGGAAATTTTTGTTCTTATAGTAGTAACCAAACTTGTTTATATTGGAAATACACGATACTATTGACTGCCTCTGTTGTCACAACTCACATGTCACATTGAAGGTGTTAACCAATACCTGGCTACTGTAACTACAGACATATTGTAATTTACACATTGACAGACATTGATGATGATATAGGGCAACCCTAGATAGGATATATTCACATGTGTTACAGCTAAAACGTTATGTAATATTAGGCTTGTATATTAGTGTTTATTCTATATATCATGAATGATTTACAGGAAAAAATGGAAGAAAAGAAGCACTTAGAAAAGGAGAAGGATAAAGTTACTTCTTACAACACTGACTCCAAGTAAGCCTTAGAAAAAATACCTAAAAATTCAGTAATTAATACAGGATAAAATATCAAAATATTTTTGAAATAAAATTATTAATTTTTAATATAACAATAAACTAATTGTTGGAACATGCATTAATTAATCCAGATTCTACTATTTACAAGGGTAACTCTGAAAAAAGTTTAATTAATTTGAAAAGCTGTAAAATTTAAAGACATTTTGAAACTGCAAATCTAATCTTAAGGCATAGCACTGGATTTTTACAGTAAAAATTTGTGTAATAAGTTTCTTATTCTTCAATTAAAGGAGTGTATGTAAAGAGTTTAGATTTAAGGTTACTTTTATTGAAACAACTGTTAATAGAGCGGCTGTTAAAATAACTAATCCATTTACTGTTAACCTCCGAACACTTGATAGGAGTTTATCCTGAAATTATAGGACACTGGAAATGGCTGTGAAAGAATTAAACCCTTTGAAATTTGTCTTCTCTTAAATGTTTATCTACATTAAAATACAATTTGTATGCTACTTTTGAACAAGTAATGAACTTTGTAATTGGAAAGGAAAACCACCAATTACAATGAACTCGAGGGAAGCAGTTAAATGTTTTATATTTTTTAAATATTTCCAACTTTTAATTCTTGTAGTGTCCATTTTAACAATCCCTCTTTTTTTACTGATTTGAAATTTTGGCATTATATTCTTGCACATTTTACCACTCTGAAACCTGTTTTAACAGATTAAATATATGATATTTTAAATAATAAATTTTTTTATTAAGGGTTACTTTACATTAATTTTTTGTTTAAGTTCTTGTATGTTATTTTCTTGTATTTTTTGAACAGATTGTAAGAAAGTAATCACAAACACTAAACAATCCTGTTTTAAATAAGGTTTGGAATTGAAGAGGAGCCTTACAAACCATGGGAACACAGAGAACAGACACATCCTTTAAGGTAAGTTAAGAAGATATTTTATTATGAATAAATTGGAGAGATTAATGTCTTCAGTGTGTCACAAGTAACTGGTTAATCGTGTCAAATGTAGTTAATATGCAAATTAAAAATTATTGTCCTCCCTCAGTTGTGTTTTATTTATTTCTTGAATTTATTGTTTGATTAAAATAAAAGTTGTACTTCCAAAAAACTAATATTTCAATATGATTGAAAACATTATTTTATTTTGTCAAGAGTAAAGACCTAATCGCACTTCACTTTGGTAATACGTAAAAAATGGTGCAAAATAAGTAATCAGTTAATCGTTCAGTTCTTCTCAGTTTCTTCAGTTTATCTCTCCTTACATTAAAGGGTAGGCAGCTCTCTTGGATGAAAATAAGGAGTATATAAGACTGAGATTAGGGATGTTGACAGGACATGGCCCCCTAAGGATACATCTTATGAGGGTGGGCCTTAGTCAGACTGATGAATTTAGACTCTGTGGAGAAGAGGAGGAATCAGCAGAGCATATTTGGTTAGATTGTCCTGTCATCTTAGAAACTCAGAAAAGATTCCTGGGAGCATATCTCCTCAGCCCCAAGGACATCAGAGAACAGGAGCCCTCAAATCTGATTGGCTTCTGGAAAAGCCTCGAACTTTGAGGACACAAATTTAAGTAAGGGAGTCGCAATGGTCCTTTTATGGCAATGGTCCTAATCTCATGGCATCCGAGGCGTGCCTCTCCAGTGGCTCAGGTCATTTTTAAGCCACAGAACCCAAATTGTCCAAATCGCAAACAAATTATCTGAACCAATTCACCTGAGCTATGGTGTCCCACAGGGCTCAATTCTCAGTCCAATTCTCTTCCTGATCTATGTCAATGACGTAGGTTCATCACTTCTGCACGGAAAACTTGTGCAGTATGCTGATGACACGACTCTCTGTTTCACAAGCAAATCAAAATTGATTCTGGAACAGCAAAGTTTTGTTGAGATCAACAACTGCGTCCAACATTTCAACAGCCTCAATCTTAAGACAAATTCTGCAAAATCTAATTTTCTAAATTTTGCTATGGGATCAGTAGACAGGCATGACGAGCCAGCTGTTATGTTGGCTGACACAATGCTGGAAGAAGTCTACTGCTCGAAATTCCTGGGAATATACCTAGATCGAGGGTTGACTTGGAATAATCACATCGATCACGTTTGCTCCAAATTGGCTTCAGGCATTTATGTTTTGAGGTCTCTAGCCAAATACTGCCCTATTCAGGTTCTAATGATGGCGTATTTTGGCTTGATTTACCCCCATCTCACTTACGGGTTGGTGTTGTGGGGAGCTTGTGCAAACAATCAATTTATGAGAGTGTTCAAGCTGCAAAAACAAGCGATCCACATTATCGCTCTGTTGAAATTTAGAGAGTCGTGCAAGGAAGCCTTCAAAAATTTACAACTGTTGATGCTGCCCAGTCTCTACATCTTGGAAACAACTCTGTTTTGTATGTCTAAATGTACCATGACGAATGGCCGGGACATACATGCGTATGAGACTAGAGGCAGAGATAACTACCGAACTGGTAGGCACAGAACAGTGGTTTATGAATGCTTGCCTTCACAGGCAGATGTTCATTTCGTCAACAAATTACCAAATTCAATAAAAAACGCTCCAACGCCCAAGGTGTTAAAGACTCGTTTGAAACGCTTTTTAGTGTCACAAGCATTTTATAATGTAGACGAGTTTTTAGCATTTGATTGGGAGACCACCAATTAAAAAGACTGACTGAATCCGTCGCTGGAAGTGGGAATCATTGGCGAATGAATGGATGTATGTAAATTTGTAAATTGTATGTCTGAATGAGATCTATTGTGGGGTGTATGACAAAATTCTAGCAAGTAAAAAGTTGACTTTTGCCATGCATTATAGAATGTTCCGGCAATAAAAATCTGATTTGATTTGATTTGATTTGATTTTAGGACAAAGTTCGGGGACAAACTGTCCTTTTCCCTCAGGACAAAAAAAAATCGTTCAGTTCAAACTTTTCCCCCACAAGCAGTTAACCACTGCCGCTTGCAGTTCTCTCTGGCCATACTGGATGTTTACGCATTTGTTATTCTTGAAAAGTATGTTGTCAGAGAAAGACACGAATTCAGCCAAACTTTACTTCTGTGAGGAACAAGTAGTACATTACTCATTTCATGGTGACCAATTATCCTACACTGTTACTAATTAGCCATATTGGTAATAATATTGTAACAGTTCCTCCAACCTAACCTAGAGTGTTCCACAACTGTCGGCTGCTGACATATTATATGCAAACCTTTCATTGCACAAGTAATGGGTTACTCGTGTCACACCCAAATAATATTAATGCAATTGCAAAAACGCTGTTCATATATTAACCAATGATTTAGATTTTGTCAATTACTTTGTGAAAATTAACCTGTCAATTGAAAATAACTGAAAATTTTCATTTATATGAAGTTCATTGGTGTCAGAAGGTTTTTGTGTATGAGAAAGGAATAAAGCTAGTCTAAATGCTAATATGCTTATTATTTCTTTCAAATGTCGTTAGACATTACTTTGTAGTATGTTGTACAGCAATGTGAAGATAAAGAATTTTCCTTAATCAACTGTACTTAATTACATTAAAAATTAGGAAATAAACAAAATAACAATATGTGGACACTGTTGAATCCATGTTATATATATTTAAGGATTATGGTTTTTAAACTTTGCTAGCATTTCCCCTTCTCTAGGTAGCCTCCCTCCCTTAACAACTTTCCATCAAAAACTGAAACTCCTATAGTAATCAGAAATTCAGCACAAACTGTACTACTACTATTTTTTTAGCAGGAAAACGTAAACTATTTATGTAAATACACTTTTTTATGAATTTCTAATAAAATGTACGAAATACATTAGAATAATGTACAATAAAAACTTTTTAATTAGCTGTACTTCTAAATTTTGTGTTTTTAGTTCAAAGTCAAAAACAACTAATATCTTATGTTCAGTATGGCAGGAGCCCTGTTCCACATGATCAAGAGCAGTTTAGGGTCTGGTATTCTCGCCATGCCAGTGGCCTTCAAGAACGGTGGACTCTGGACCAGCCTGGTGGGAGCCATCTTTGTTGGTTTTGTCTACGCTCACTGCGTCTCCATCCTGGTAAGACTTGAGAATAACACCTGTATTGTTACACTGATGAGTATGATGTACAATGTAATATTCTACTTAGTTTATAATATTATAGGATGTTTAAAAAGAAATTATTTAAAGTTTTAACACTGAAAGGTAGTACACATGATAATCAATTGTCTTCAATTTGCAAGGTTTTATATTCAAATAATTTAACTGGCAATAAAGCAAGAATAGAGGTAACTTATCTAATAGAAAAAAATATATTTTCTGTACATGTTATTTCAATATTGTGTATTATTGAACCAGATCTCTTTCTTATATTGATAATGTAGAATTATTGAAATTATAAACATTTGCTGTACAGTTTTATGTACACAAGGTTGTAGTACATAAACTAAAGCCATTGTTTTATTCCTAATAGGTCATGTAATTTGATTTATTGATCAATCAATGCCTTAAAATGTAAATGGAATAATATGTGAGACTATCTGTTAGAGACTGACAATAGTGTGCACAACTAGTACAGTTGTTGTGTATATATAGTTAGTATCAAGTATAGTCATTAGTGACTAAGCTTAACAAGTCACCTGGAATTGGATGATCATTCAATAAGTTCTTAGAAAATCCACAAGATGTACTTGTAGTATGAAAGATTGTTTGCTTTTAGTTAACATCGTCACTTATTTATTAGAAAGTTGTTAAAGTCTCAGTCAATTTAGATTTTCTAAATTGTTTAATTTTTATTGACAGCTAAACCAAAAATCTTGAGTTTATGTAGATAAATATATAAAAAGTAAATGTAGCAATTAAACACTAATATTTGAAAAGTTTAGCACTGAAAAAGATGAAAGTTGAGTTGGATGAAGTTCATGTCACAACTGCTCCGTTGTGACAATTGGATATATCAGTTTAAACATGGCTGTGCATCCACAAAAGATAAATTTCATTTGGGACATCCATTAGAAGTAACTATTTACGATGGACAGTTTGAAGTGACTATTCCCGAAATGATATGGTTTTGAGTGATCAACGAACCAAAGTACAAGAAATAGTTGATGGCACATGCATACAGTTTGTCACAAAATACAGCGTTTAGTACTTTGCATGGAAAATTGTTGTGAAAATCTCATAAAGATCTTTGCAGTGTTTGCTCATTGAAGAATAAACATAGTTGAGTGGTCAACTATGAGACTTATTTAATACCATTATTATTTAATATGCATGATTTAATACCAGCTATTATAAAGATTATCTTTAAATCCACTCTTTAAATTAATTTTGCTATCTCTTTCTAACTTATTCAACGACTCTTGTAAAAATTCTGTCCAGTCATTGTAAAAAGATATTCTCTGAAATTTATTTTATGATGATAATTATTGTACAAAAGTGAATTAATATGAATTAACCTCAATTAATGATGTTTAATCTTTTATACAGGTATTTAGTTGCCAAACACTGTGTGTCAAATTAAGGAAGCCTCGACTCGATTTCTCTGAAATAGCTGGCAGTGCTTTCCGCACTGGCCCACCTCGACTCCAGCCATACTCTAAGTTTGCCAAGTAAGGACCAATGAACAACAAGCGTTTGTGTTCTGTGACTGTCAGTCTAGTCCCTGTCTGATTCCAACCTCTACTTGACCATCGGAGATGTACTTGGAAATGTCTCAACTTTACCTTTGAGTCCTTTTGCATACACTATAGAAATTGAAATTATTTCATTTAAATTATTAATAATGTACTGCACGTTTTAATGATAAGCTATGACAAGATGGTGAATCGAAAAAGAAAAATTAGTTTTCTTTCTTGCATAAAGTATTTACTCTGAAACCTGCCTCAGGTATAACAAGAAGGATAAAGGGAAGGAAATTTCCTCTTCTATATTAAATAAAAAAAGGTTTTGTATAATGAGTTACCCTACGTGTACACATAACACAGCTAAAGTGGGAGGGGTTATTTAATTGCAAATGCTGAGTTTAGTTCCATTTCACCTTCCGTTTAGGGTAACACTTGAGATCTGACACTGCCAATGACTTGAATCCTGAAATCTGAAGTCCACTTCCGTCAGAACTAAGTACTAACTAAGCAGAAGGGATAATAGAGCTATACTAAACATTCGCATTAAATAAATCCTTCCTACAATACCCGTGTTATATGTAATAGATAAAATAGATAAAACTTCTGATTTCTGTAGAAAACTCGGTTGCTCCACCATGCTTTGAGATCATGTCTAAAAACATTGACGGACTGAGCTCCAGATTCCAGGAGTCAAGTATGTGACAGTGTCAAATCTCAGACACTACATCAACATCAGAATCAACATTTGTATGTGTACAGTTGCATGAGTAAGAACTCAACAACATTGAATCATTTGTATTAGAAACTGAATAATTGTGCATGCATTGATTTATATTATGGCTGCAAATCGATTCTGGCTGGATCAAAACTGAATAGAGACGATTGCATATATGTCTAATATATTTTTGTCAATTTCTATAGTTTCACAAATCACATGAATACATAGTTGATAATCAGATTGGATCAGATTATTACATTTTTTAGACACTTTTATTGGTTTCTTGATATGGAAGGATGACCCTGGTGTGAGTAATCTTCAATGTTTTCTTGGCATTCTTGGAGATGCATAAAACATTGAAAACTTGTGCATGTGGTTGACCTTCATTCCCATATACTTTATTTAACAAAAGATAAGTTTCAGTAGCTGTTCACAATTCACTGCTCTCTTATTAAGCTTATAATTTTTTGAGGAGTACAAAACAATGGCTCTTACACAAATGAAAACCCTGCTCAGACTGATTTGTTTACAAACGCAGGAGACACTACATTACAGAAAAAGCTTCATCTACATAGTTTTTGTACTTGCTTCAAACACAATTATTCTTTTTAAGTGTCAGTTGTGTCATTTTATAACTGCACTTATATTATTTGCACTAGCAGGATTATAGGTTAGTTCATTTAAATATATTCTCTATTTTTTTTTTAATTTCAAAACTACACCTAAATTTAAAATTTTAGATAATCATCGAATACTGCATACTACTATAACATAATGATCCTTTAATTTGTGTAATCCTTAACCAAATATGCATTGTAAATTTAATAATATGCAATGTATTTGATTTTAATATTTTTATAAAAAAAAACAAAATAACATTTTCATAAGTATTAAAATATTTTAGGAATGTTGTCGATGCAAGTTTATTCTTCGGGTGGTATTCAACCTGCATGGTTTATGTTGTTTTCATTGGATCATCTCTACAGCAGGTAAGTGGTAGATGCAATACATTCGAGTAATGTTTTTAATTTACTTATTAGCCAGCAACTAATAAAACTGAGATTGCCCAGAATATCATCAACACAGCTTTCAGAGTATTATTACAGAAGTATAAAATTACACAAATTGTAAAATAAGTTAATATTAAGAATAAATTATGTACTCTTAAATTAAAAATATGAAACTAATCTCAACCTGCTTGATTATTGACTAGATTCTTCTAAAACTAATCAATTAACGTCAAATTTGTACTCTTTTTCTATTTTGTTCATTTTAAAATTCACCACTACATCTTTAAATCTAAGACTTATTAGTTGCTGGATAATAATTCAATATGTTACATTGAACAGTATTGACTAAAGGACAAACAAATTTGAGACAGGGTTAAGTATAAATTATGCATTTATCAAAACTGTGCAATATTAACAATTTCTCGTGAAATAAAATATAAAATATAGGATTAAATTCATCATAATTATTGATGTTGTTAAAGACATTCTCTACTAACTTATAATTTTTGTTGATAGGTAATTGAATATGACTCTGGGTTACGATTGGACATACGGTACTACATAATGTTAGCAGCCATTTTCGTTATTCCCATCGGACTCATACGCAACCTCAAGTTTCTAGTCCCATTTTCATTTCTTGCTATCTGTGCTCTGACGTTTAGCTGTGGCTATGTCTACGTTGAAATCTTCCAAGATCTGCCCCCGATATCCTCAAGGCCAGCATTCACAGGTTTCCAGACACTGCCACTTTTCTTCACCACCGTTATTTTCGCTTTTGATGGAATTGGAATGGTAAGTGAAAAATAACGTAATAAGTGTTTTGTGTATATGTGTTTTACAAAATGTATGCCTTAATAAATTATAATGAGTTGTGTCTTATACTGTACTATTCCTGTGTGAGGATCTTATTAAACAGAATAAAGGGAAGAGCCAATAAAGTACAAGATCAATGGTACTGATAAAAAGTGCTGTGGTTACAAACAGCATTTTAACCTGCACTAATTCTAACTCAGATCCAAAATCCGTCACCTTAGACCGCTTGGCCATTGGCATGGCACGCTTAACCGACAAGGACACTGATTTCCCTTATCTTATCTGAGATTGAAGATGAGAAGGAAAAGTTGTTTCCTATTCAAGTTTTATGGCTGCCTTTCCTGTTATTTAAAACCTCTTAAAACATAGTTTCTTTCAAATAAAGTGCTATAGAACTATATACCTGTGACTATTCATAAATTTAAATCATGCTATTGAATTGTATTAGCTATAATAGGTTTTAAACTTTAAATTTAAGCAAAATTATTATTACTATTTGAACTGGTTAGTTCTAGATAAAAAAATGTACATGCTAATAATAATGTAATTTTTTTATTTTTAACTATTCAAAACTAAAGATAATTTGATGAAGGAATGTTTAAATTTATTCCTGCAACAAACTTTACGTGTCTATAGTGATGTTATTTAATGTAACTTGACTTCTTATAATCCTGTAAAAAGATCCAATTATAAACTCAAATGTTGTGGTACAAAGCAAGCCTCTTTAAAACTATTAATTTCAATGTACTAAACAATTATGCAGAGTGTTTAAAATTTCAACAGTGAAATTTCAAGGAATACATTTCTCATATAAATACAAAGAA
This sequence comes from Homalodisca vitripennis, assembly GCF_021130785.1. Taxonomy (NCBI): domain Eukaryota; kingdom Metazoa; phylum Arthropoda; class Insecta; order Hemiptera; family Cicadellidae; genus Homalodisca; species Homalodisca vitripennis. The sequence goes on along the minus strand of NC_060211.1, from coordinate 47,620,997 downwards.
ATAATATTATTATGACAATATGCATCCAAAAATGCTTATTTACAGGATTAATTCAACAAACTATAATTAAGTATTACAGAGTTCACTGTACATTTGTTATGACATCTACTCGTGTACCAAAAAAATGTACAAAGTTACTTCCTCCTACCCTGACACAGCTCTCCACTCATAGTGTCATTAAGTTATGTACACGATTGAAAATGCTAAATATACAGTAGTGCATACTGTCAGGTTGCCACAATACACACGTGGAGATATGTGCACACCAATTCAATTGACGACACGATTATTTGTGTAACAATTTTAACTGGTATTGGCGGTATCCAGGTCCGTACTCAGACTGGTTTTTTCTGACAATTTTACTGGAGCCCAGATCTCGCCAAACGTATATTTGAAGGGACCATGTTGAAGGATAGCACGATGGCAAGGCCCGGCCAAATATTTTCTGGGCAATACCGTATTTATCAAAGTTCAAGACAGCCTTGACAGTATCATATTTTATAGCAGCAAACAGGGTAGCATAAGGTTTGTAAAATAACAAGTGTCAATCTGAAAGCATTGAGATGTATGAAGATACGTGAGATATATGATTGAGATATGCCAGACTTGCTAGATATACTAGACTTTAGGTGAATTCAATGTAACCTCCTCCAGCATCAATGCACTTTTTTAAGCCGAATTTTCCACTTGTTGACTTCACCCAACCTCTAAGTTTTTGAAATGAATCAAAAATATTTATGAATAAAATTGGGCCCCTGAAGAAAAGCAAAGACCACACAAATGTTTCTTCAGATTGAAGAATAACCAGAACACGGTGAGATCAGGTGAATAAGGAGATACTCTATTGTTTTTATGCCATTTTCAGACAAAAACTACAAAGTTTTTACAGCAGTGTGAGAAGAGGTATTGTTGAGGTGCAAAATTAACTCTTGATGACAAATCCTGAAGAACATGTTGAAGCATTGTTCAGTGTATCAATTTGCTGTGACAGTGCTTTGTCCCTCCAGCTTAATAGCCAACATCAGTCCCATACTCCAGAAGAAAACCACGTACATTACTTTCTTCACTGATCGTTGTTCCTTGACCATTGAGGGGGACGGCTCGTATTCAAACAACCATATGCAACGAGTTGGAACGTCACAAAATGGTATGTACGTCTCATCACCAGTGACAATTTTGAATACCTGATGACCACATTAAGAAGCAGTTGGAATGTGTGCTGACTGATTCTCACATCCTCAGCTTTTTGCTTATCTGTCAAATCATGGGAATCCACCGAGAAACAAATCTTTGGACTGTTTAAAAGTCATACAAGATTGTTTGCACTGCTGAAGATATCTAGGAAACCTTCAACCATTAAATAAGCATAAGCATAGTATGTGTCTTCTTGGATCATAGCACGCACCTGATAACATTTTCCTAAGTAATCGCAGGTAGCAGCCTTCTTGAATGTTCATCATCTTGAAGTGAATTAAGACCCGTTATGAATTCTGAATACCACCTAAAACCAGAAGCATAGGATACTGCATCAGGACTAAAGACAATTTGGAGGTGTTTCATTCACACCTTTTGAGACTAACCGTCTTTAAAATCATAGCATAAAAATTATCTCTAGATAAAACCTGACATCTTCATAAAATTGATCTTTCGGCTTGCACAACAAATACAAGGTGTGATAAAAAAATACGGTGAATAATTTGTTATTTCAAAAAGTAATAAACTTCAATCAAATTCAAATAATTCTCCTTCAAAGTATTGTCCTTGGCTGGCAATGTACTTATCCCAACATTTAATCTATGACTGGAAACATTTCTGGAAGGCTTTTTTTGGAAAGGCTTTTAGCTGCTCAGTCGTGGCCCTCTCAATGTCAGGAATGGTATCAAAACATTTTCCTTTAAGCACAGTTTTAATTTTTGGGAAGATTCAAAATTTGCGTGGCGCTAAATCAGGTGAGTTTGGGGGATGTGGACAGAAATGGACAATTTTGCAACAAGCTTGTGAGTGAGAAATGATCTTTGACTTTGACTGACGTGACTTTCTAGGGCAAGAGATTCACTGGTTTTTCATTGGGAACTCTGCATTTTGGTCTTAGGGTCATACCCATAGATCCAACTTTCATTTCTAGTTACAATTTGGCCATCAAGTCTGAATCTGCTTGAAGACAATCCTTCAACTCTGTGCAGACTGACGCATGGTTTCCTCCTGTTCACCACTCAAAATTCTAGGAACAAATTTTGCACTCACTCGTCTTATTTGCAAATTATTGGGTAAAATGCTTTGAACGAAGCTGTACGAGATCTTAAGATCTTCTAATAGCTCTCAAATAGTCATTCGCCTGTTTGAATGAACCATTGTTTCTACTTTTTGCACATTGTCATCTGTTTTTGAGGTTAACGCTGCTCATCTTCAACCGACTCATTTGCGCTTTTAAATCGGTCTTACCACTCTTATACAGTTTTTAGAGTTACCACATTATCGCCATAGACAACCATGATGCGTGACAGACATGATAAACACAATCTCACTATAGTGGTTGTGGCAGTCGACTGACAAACTCCAGCATGTTGAAACCTGTCCTTGTCTGACTCAACAGTTTTTGCGCTACTAGGCAAATTACATCATATGGATGAAATGTCAGCAGTTGCCACTATAGAAATTCATTCACTGTATGTTTTGATCACACCTTGTACACTGGTGAACTCAAGTTGCTGTCAGGTACTGATGTGCCTTCAACAATCAGATAAGAATGATAAGATTATTGTAGTATGCACTGTCTGTCAGTATCTCAAAACTTTCAGAGTGACCCTCATATAAGCTAGGCTAACTCTAAATATACATTTCTAAACTCCTGGTTGTCATAATCCTTTTTGATTCTTTTTATTTAAGAAATATATTCTTAGAATAGTTCCAGAAGAATTTTGAAGTATAAATGTTGGTATAATATTTTATATGACACTAGCGGGCCCGGCGCGCTTTGCTGCGCATTTCAATAATTTTTTGCAAAAGTTGCCCGCGGCTTCGCACGCAATTTCCCGTTGAAAACAGTACACTATATTCACTTATTCTTTTTCTATCACATTCTAAACATTGCTGAGATAATTGATAGTCGTTCCATCGTGAGCCTCTTGGGCGTATTATGAAGGTATGTACCATATTCCTGCCTCTATCTAGCTGTTACCCACGGCTTCGCACGCAAATCTTAAGAACCGAAGTCCTTATATTACTTAGTAAATTTTTTTTTTACTATAATAAATTTTAGATTAAATTAGTTATATCTCCGATGCCACGATTGAGCTTGCTTTGTTGTCTCGATCGAGAGAATATGTACACACGGAGTTTTGAGAACCATACTTCTGTCAAAAAAAACAACTAAGGTTGATTTTATAACATTCTTTATATTTGTAGCCAACGTAAGATAGTAATTATGATATCTGCATTACTCTTCTGATCAAGCATGAGCATGGTTTATATTAAATAAATATTGCAGTTAAAGGTGAATTTTTACGTCAAATTTGAATTGTATTATCTGGATAGTAAAGTCTATGTTTAACAGTGATTGCAAAAACAGTTTTAAACAAAATTTGTCGTTTCTCTTAAGCTTACTCTATGCTTTAAAACTATAAGTGTAATATATGTTTACAAAGAACAGCTGATTAAAAATTTGAAAAGACGTTAACATATGTTTGCTGCAATGCATTTCTTATGGGTATTTCTGTAACCAGTGGGGCGGAATCCTGAATCGGGAAAGGGATGGGCATAGCTTATAAACCTTCTCCGTGGAAAAATACATATACGTACAAATTTTCATCATGATCGGTCCAATAGTTCACGATTCCATAAAGGACAAACATACAAACATTCATTTTTATATATATAGATGATTGTACTTTGATAGTTTATATTAATCTCATTAAATCTTTTCAGGTACTACCCATAGAAAATAGTATGAAGAATCCCAGGCGTTTTTTGGGTTGTCCTGGAGTCCTCAACATCTCAATAATATGGCTGGTGTCCATGTACGCTGGCATGGGCTTTTTTGGGTATCTTCGTTACGGTGATGCCACTCAAGGCACCATAACCCTCAACATTTCAACATCCTCCATGTACGTCTAATCAATGTTTACTATTATTCATTTGTTTTTATTGACTATAACAAAAATATATGTTACCAAGTAGAAAAGTTATGAAATGTAAAGGCACTGCTACTGCTCATCTCATAGTATAATGATCTCTCATAGGGTAATTGTTAGAAAAGGTGGTACCGTGCAGCACCTGTATTTCTGACATTACCTTTTTCAAACAGTGACTTTCCACTCATAATCATCACATCAGAGATCTGTCTATTGCTGTAGGATCTAGGGTGAGCATCTTCAAGAGATGATGTATTTATATTTTGTAATATAATTTTGTGCCAATGTAACTTTGATAATATCTGTGCTGAAAATGTCTCAGCCCTCAACCATATCTCATTAAAACATGGTTGGAAGTGTGTCAGCTTCAAGTTACGTCTTAAGATGATAGTTTCATGAGGTCTTTAGATGTCACAAAGAGAATCTGGAGAGTATGGGCCACTTTGCCGTTGGTTAGGTTTTGGGATTCAACAAATTAGATTAGAACAACTTGTGGCAAATCATGAATGAAGTTAATTCAAATATGCTTGAAGTTGTAGGTGAGAGTTGTAGGTGAGGGTTGTCTTGTGAGCCTTGGTGTAAAAATGAGTGTTTCATATAATCGTTGGTTATTATTAGTAATGGGGTTATCATAATAACCTGTTACCAAACATTTGTTTCTATTTTTTTTGGAACTTATAAATGAAACTATCCTTCAGTAATTTTCATAACATCAATCCCATTTTTCAAATTTTACATTAGTACAATCTTTAGCTCTCTAGATTATCTGTGAAAGGAACAGTTCAATTATTAATAAATTATGAAAATGATTCAGTGTTAAATCATGATCTGACACAGAGATGTTCTGAAGGATGAGCTGACTGGATTGGATAGTGCTGAAACACTTCTCTTGGAATCAATTACAGTGAATAACTATTTCAGCTCATTTATCGGTCATATTTGGAGATAGTGACACCCCTGTTGCAAGAATAAAATGAAACATACGAAGAATATTAATACTCTCTTAACAGCAGACCATCCATATTAGATCATAATATTACAACTAAAAACCAGCAATCATCAACTGAAGTTGGTAAAATAGAGAAAGTTGATTTGAATCATTCAACCTACATAGGCAAAGAGCCACATAAATCCATTCCAGTTTTATGGAGGGAAGCAAGTAGGTTTTACATTGTCATTTTAAGAATTTTTTTAATATCTCAAAGCGTAAATGACTGTAATGATTAGGATTGTGGTTCTATTTCATTTTTCTAATTGCTATAAAACTTAAATTCTTATAAAAATTAAAATTTTAGTGTTTATTTGATAAAGAATATAAGAAAAAAAAAATTATTATATACATATATATATATATATATATATATATATATGCAGGGTGGCTGGTCATCAGTGTTACAAAATTTTTTGGGTGAAATTACAAAGTAAATGAATTGTAATGATTTTTTTTGTAGTACAAATTTTTGAAAAACATTTGGCCCAATCCAATTAAAAGCGAACTATTAGATTGTTTGAATCATGTGCAATTATAATAACAATTGTATAAATACAAAATAATTAATGTTTAAAATTTTTTTTCTTTGTCTTAACATGTTAAAAATTTCAAAAAAACTTTTGTTAATATTTTAAATAAATAGTAAGCATGTATTCAGCGAAACTTTTGTTTTAGTTATAGCTTGAACAGTGTTTAAGTTCCCTGTGTTTTCTTGTATTCAAACCACTAAAACGAACATATGCAGATCTAAACCTCAATAGTGTAGTGTATGGTTGGAAAGCTTATAAAATGGTGCAGTTTAAAAATATTTAGCTACCTTCTTGTATACAGGGTGTAGAAAAATACAATAGACCAATGTTTTTTTTTTTTTAACAGATACTTAAATTTTAAACTTTGGAACTATTAACAATGGAGTTTTTATTATTGATCCTTTAAAATTTTCACTTATTCCTATCAAAAATTTAATGTAGAATACGAAAATTACGTCATTTACTCAAATCCGTTTACAGGTAGTTGAGAAATTGCTGTAATATGTTTAAAAACATGGTTATTAAAAACAATTTAAAATAATTATTTTTGAAGCCAATTTTTTTGACTTGGAACCTCTTACATACATCATTACACTTCATTTACTTTGTAATTTCACCCAAACATTTTTGTAACACTGATGACCAGCCACCCTGTATATATTTACTCTGGTTGTAAGCTCTATCAATGCACAGAAACCTTGATAAGTTTGACACCTAAATTCCTGAAAGAAGGATGACTACTATGAGCAAGGTTAAGGTTAAGGTTAGCAAGTGGGTCAGTGTTCTGCACTGTTTAGTAAGAAATTATACGTATATATGACTCTAGTTAAGAGTCTCTAGTACATTAAGTTGAATTATTTTACAAGAACACATAAAGAATAAAGTCAACATAGTGTGTATGTAGTGACTTATGGCATAACCTATTGGTTAAAAATATTTTAAATTTCATTTTCCTGTTGTTACTATTTTTATTTTTTTTTTAGTTTTTTGAGTAAATCTTTTTTTTAACTATATAGCTCAGATAATCCTGGCATTTTCACCATTTACTAATTAATTTCATTAAAAGATCGAAACTATCTCTATTTAATGTTACAGGGTTGGACAGGCAGTAAAGTTGATGGTTACATTCAACGTTGTCTGTTCGTACGCCTTGTTCCTCTACGTTCCAGTTGAAATTGCCTGGCGAATACTGAAACCAACACTGAAAAGCTCAATCTACTGCTACTGTATAAGATTAATAATGATATTAATATCTAGTAAGTATAAAAGTTATGTATGTAATCTGCAAATGTTGTACTTTAACAAAAAACAATAAAGTAGTCCCTCTATAGTCTGGCTCTTCGCCAGTCTAGTCCTTCCAGTAATCCGGACAGAACACAAAGGCAGGGTATCATCATAGCCATCAGTTTGTGATCCCAGCTCATAACAACAGCATTGTTTTTTTTTGTTTGTTTATGAAAAGTGTATATATAATAGAAAAAGTTTGAGATATTTTGGCGATTTAATTTTTTTGCTTATCGTTTTGTTCATAATTTATTAGTGGTTAGAATTTGTAATGTGTTAAGTTGATACATTTTTTACTATATATTTAATGACAGTAACACAGTGGGGTAGTACTGTACTGTTGCTTTATTTGTGGTTTGAAATATTATCTCATTTTGGAATCAGCGTTTTATTAATTTTTTAAATATTTTCTTATGAATCAGCAGTTGAGCCTTATGAACATAACTTTCTAAAAGTTTTCGGTAATTTGAAACTTGGTCTGGACCAGGTGTATAATGCCAACAATGTGGACCTTTTGAAGGCTTTAAAAAAAAACCACTTGTGCATAAGACTGAAGTTAGTGCTCCAGACCAATAAGATTAGAAAAAAAGAATGACATTCATGCCATGTGCTAACTTATTTTTTAAGACTCTATTGTGCATCTTTATGGTAAGAATTTACTTTTTGAGTAACAATACATATATTATGTAATTTAAAGGTGTTTTTCAATTTAACTCTAGTAATCCGGCGTTTTTTTTCTACTCCGACATGTATGTCTGGTCTGAATTGTGTCAGATTATTGAGGGACTACTGTATTCTTAAAACTATTCTTGATATTTTTGTCACTTAGCAGTAGTTTAGGCTTGAATCTTAAAACAATCTGAAATTAATCCTGAGTATTTGCAGGTTATGATTTTCTGAATGTAAAATATTTATTGACTCCAATAAACACTAATGTGACAGTTATATGAGCTAACATGAACTATACAAAAAACATTTAAGATAATTATAACACATTTTGAAAAATGTTGTAATACTGGTATTTAACAATGTTTTGAAACCATAATCAGTAAATAAAATTATGATCCTTTTATGGACATCAACAGAAAAACATGTTTGTACAATGCAGAATCTGTCATACCAGGAATACTGGTGATCCCTATGAATATACTGCAATATATTATTGCTATAACCAACATAAGGGATGAAAAAAATCAATAATTTATTTTCACTCCTTCCATACGTATACAAGAAAGATGTACGCCACACACACGTATCATAACAGGCTTTGCGTGCAAAATTTCAGATCTATAGTTCATTTCATTATCGAGATGTCCTGCGAACAGATAGACAGACAGACGATCATACAAAACAGAAGCTGACATGAAAATGAGGAATCATAGAACTCATTCTTGTAAAGTTTCATGTATAAAATTTAAAGTACATATTATGACATCTTGCCTCATAATACACTCAGATTTTTGTTCATTAAATTATTTAAGTAATAACGAGTATTTAAATAATAAAATTCTACATACAAAGTGAACAGAAAATTATGTTGTATGTGTTGGGATAGAATTAGACTACATGTGTTAATACATCACATAATAGAATTTATTATTGATGTATTGAGTTTGTTTAAAAATGTATTTATTATATTTTTTCATTCCCATCATGGTTACCCATAGGACCAATGTAAACAAATTTGTTAACTCTCAGTCAAATCCCATGGAGTGACTTGTACCATCATCAGACTCATTGTACCTGGAATATATATATATGAATATATATATATATATATATTCCCATATATATATATATATATATATATATATATATATATATATATATATATATATATATATATTCCCATCTATCTATCTGTTTGTCTGTCTGCACGATATCTTGAAAACTAACTGACCTATAGACGTGATCTATAGATAATTCTATAGATAATTGTGCATGAAGCTTCATGACATGACAAACAGACAGACGGGTAGACAGAAATTAAATTTTTCCAGCCCAAAAAAGATAGGTTTCACTAAACCTCAGCCAATGAATGTTTTTTCGTAATATATAAACATGTTTTTAGGCCAAGTAAAAACATTACTTGTAGTTATAACACATGAAATTATTTTTATTTTAACCTATCAACTCTAATTTCAATCAAACCATTATATGACTTTACCTAGACCATTTACAATTCCAGTTGTAATTGCTGTCTTGGTGCCGGACCTGGAACCTTTCGTTGGGCTTGTTGGTGCAGTCAGCTCATCCACCCTGAACCTCTTCTTCCCTCCGGTCATCGAGCTGGTTACCTTCTGGGAGGATAAAGCCTACATGGGTCGTTTCCGCTGGAGGGCAATCAAGAACGTTTTGATAATTCTACTTTGGCTTGTATGCTTGACAACAGGGGCGTACTCTGCTCTGGCAGAAATTGTGAAACTCTATGAATAACAATATCTGTGGCTTGTCAATGAACTGGACTCTATGTTACTCATAATGTATTTGAATGAATTCCAAAAAACAAATACAGGCAAATAACAAATGTTAAAAAATGTTACATCGCTCAATAAATTTTCTCAAAATTAAAACATTTGCAGGATTTTTAATTACATTTTACTCATATACATATAATATTTAAGTATCCAACTATCTACTGTAAAATTGTTAAAAATGAACTTAAAGGCATAACCATATTTTTGTAATCTACACAAGACTGATAATATTACTCATAATATTGTATGAAGCTTTAAATGTGTTTTATTTGACCTAAATAATTCTGAAAATCCATGTAAACATTCCAGGAGTGGAAATATAGCAAATATACTAATTATTGGTACAGAATGTGCAGCATTGGTATTTAATAATGAATAAGTCTATAGATAAACCGTTCGCAAAGAAACCTGTGCAGAAGCAAATATCTGAGCAGCCACGAACAGTGCCCCTCCAGTGGTGGGGAGTGGGACAAGCATCTCCTCATCTCTATTTTATTAGCTGTGTGGGTCGTGTCACGCTCGCGCCATTTTCTTTACACTGCAGCTGCTTATCTACACTACAAGTATATTGAATGTGTGTAGGCCCTATACAAGCGTAAAATATTAATTGAACAGACATGAAATACGTCTATGGCTACATTAGTAGCCATAGACATATTCAGGGAGCTTGCGTTTTGGTGTGAGGTTAGCCACTAAGTGACAGCGGCCAGGTCAGGCAGGGGATAGAACAAGCAGGCGAGTGGCTAGCAGTGGTGGCGATACTGGCAAAGAGCGGCATCACAGTGGCAGAGAGGTATATTACCCCACCCTGAGTTAACTAAAATTGCCCAGTGTCTTTTTGTAAGCGGTTTACCTACAGAGATTTACTTAACTGTAATAGTACTGTTAATATAAATTAACAATAGCTAAAAAGCAATAGAACAATTAAGATATACTGTAAAATTGAAGTAATAAATGTATGAAATTTCTATTTTGGTCATATGGACTACAGAAGTATGTACAAAGACAACACAACATTGACAATTGAACATTTCAGTCTAGTCATTATCAAAGGCGTATCCAGGGGGGAAAGCTTAAGGGGTTGTAATCCCCCATTGATAAAAATATTTTAGGTATGTTTGAACTTGTTTTAAACTGAAATTATACTCGTAGTCATACCAAGTTCATAGTTCAGTTTCGTTTTGGTTTTGTTTCGATATTTTATTTATAAAAGCTGATTTTATCTATAATAGCAGTAAAACACAAACTTCCTTCTATTTTTTCGGAATGAAGAATCCATGAACAACCCGTAGGATTTAAGACATACAATAAAAGAGAGCCATTTTTGCACCTTTCCTGCGCTTTGAGTGAGAGACACGGCGAGTAATGACAATGAGCATCTACCGATTACTTTGAACTGCTAATTTGTCTTAATTGTCTTAACATCATTCTTATCTCTATTGTTGTTGACAGTAGTTATGTATTAGTGACTTTTGTTAATAATAAGTGCCAACAGTGTTAGTAGTAATGAAAAAATAAAATTACAACACCTTTAGTTTGCAGATTGTAGTATATTAAAATCTTGTTTTTAATTTGCTGTTACTGTTACACATCTTGGTAAGTTTCTACCAAAATTGTCTAACTATGGTAAACAATTCTACCAAAAAATCTAAAAGTATAATATTTAAAAATGTAGATGTTTATCAAAATTTGTTTTTAAAGTTTACCTATCTATAGAAATAAAATGACTATTGATTTGTCGGAAGTTATGCAATTATGCGTTTAATATTGATTTTATAACATATTTTAATAATCAAGTGTTTGCAAAAACTTTATGTACAAAACCAAATTAAGGAAATATTGTGGCCCTTAAGTAATATTTGACTTGAAGTTCATACTCTTTTAACTTTGTTAATTTAACACACATTTAAAAAAATATCAATTACATTAATAAAATATGAATAAATAATAATAATCAAAAGTTCAAGTGGTAAATGTTAAGTTCATATTGAAATAATCTCTAGAACTTCATGAAAACTGTAAATAACTAATGTTCAAATTCCTAAATAATAGTAAACATGAAGCATTTTTTGTTTCAAGAGACAGTGTTGAATTATTTAGGACTAAAGTGAGAATTGAATTTTTATAAATGTTTAGATTTATTTTCGATTGCTCTAACTATGGTCTGGTATTTTAAATACATTGTCGTTATAAAAAAAAACTAATACAATGATAAATTTATAAAGAAGGGAGTGTTAAGACAGTATCTGACCGAAAACCACAATTCTCGTGACCCCAGACCCCAAACTATACGGAAGACCATGTGCAACAAAGTTTGTTTTTAAATTAGATTTCATAAAACTATACCATATATTAGACTTGACTCAAATATACCATCTTAAAAAACCCTGACAGTTTGTGGTCAATAACTTCAAAAGCTTTAATAATCGCAAATAATAGAGTAAAATTGTGCTCATTTTGACTTTACGGAAGCCATAGCTTTTCAAAGAAATAAAGAAACTAGAAATTGTGGAGAGCTTATGATAAAATCCAAATTTAGATGAATATATTGTACTATTAGTTTTAAGAAAGAAGTACAGTACAGTAACAAACTGAATTAATGTACTGTAATACAATAATGCACATTAGATTTTACGTTATGCAGGATTTCCAATTTTCTCAAATATATTTTTTTTTAAATTGAGTAATAATTATTAGTCTGAAGCTATCAAGATTTAAATCGATATGTTTTTAGAATGGGGATAACTTTAATAATTTTCAAATATGTTGTGAATTATTCATTCTGAGTTATAGAGTAGTTGAACCGGAAAGTCAAGATAGGGAATGGCTGAAATCATATTCTTTGACGAGTAAAATTTTTCTATGCCAATGGCATTTTATTTGAGGATACTAAACATTTTTAGGGAAAACGGTCCAAATCTACTAACAAATATTTATTGATCTCCCCAGAAACTGAACCCGTGACTCTCGGTTAGAGAGATGCAACTTTACCCCTACAGATTTATGTGAAGGTCAGTTAAAGTAATCAGATTCAATACTCTTTTTAAGAAAAGTGAATGCATCAAAAGATTCAAAGAACTGGATTTTGTGAAAGGAAATTGGATTCAATATATTAATTAGTAATGGAAAATCTTACAAGCATAGATTGAACAGTGGTAAGACTGGCCTGTTTGCTGGAAGAAGTATATTTAAATTTTAATGTACCAGTGTTGTTGATAAAGTAATTTTGTAGAAATTTCTTCAAAAAACGTGTATGATATCCCGTTGGGTTTCATTTCACCCACCTTATGGTTGAATAATTATTGTTTTTAATTGTTGATAACTTTCTAGGTTACCCTCAAAGGGTTGCGATTGGCAACAATTGAGTCGGATGTTACTGTAGCTATAAGTTTTGTGTTCAAACTTCTTTAATTTATAACAATTCTTCAATTCTCATGGGCCATTAATCTGTAAATTGTAAGCACATTGATGTTCTTGTCTGTTATTTTTAATTTTATAATTTAAAAATGTTTGGGATGTTATAAATTCAATGTAAATATTTTCAGATAACTCACAAGAGTCTCAAAATTTTCTTAACCTTCTGACATCTTATAATTTATTTTGTTTAAACACAAAAATCCTACTAGAGGATTGGCTTGTATTGACAACATCATAACTAATAATGTACATAATGTAAGTGAATGCAAAGTTTTCAAACCACATATATCAGATCATGATGGCCTTTATTGTCCAGATACTTAGGGAGAATATAGAAAGCAAACAGAAAAGATGCATCACCTTGTAGTTTTAAGAGTGCTATCTGTAAAGGCTATCAATTCTCTTAAATACATATTAAGTGAGACTGACTGGAGCTATTTGCTCTGTGAGCGGAATGTAGAATTGCTATTTACAAATGTGTTAGGTTTATCTTAGAAATACCTTTGAGCAATGTTGTCCTATAAAAAACCAATAAATTCAAACATAATAAAACAAAGCAAACAAATAAGTGGTACAACAATGAGTTTGAAAAAAATTAAAGAAAGAGTAATTTGTATGCTATAACTTATATGTCCAATGTAATAATGATGAGTTGGACAAAAAAAAAAACAATTAAAAGAACTGTATCAGAAGGAAAAAAAACATTACAGATATAAAATTAATGAGGCTAAAATGTTACACAATAATGAATTTATTGCAAATTCTAAAAACAAGTGCAAAAGCAGCATGGAAGGTAGTTAGAGAAGAATCTGGTGGAAAACAGTAGAAATCTTGAGTGTCCAATTAAGTCTAATGATTTTAATGACTACTTCATTAATGCACCAACAGAAATGAACATTAACAAACCTATTGATGTCATGGGAGCAACATTTACTTGTAAATCAATACTTACATAATAATAATTTAATAATGCAAAATAAAACATTTTTCTGGCAAGCAATAACTGAACAACAGGTAAAAAAATTGTCAGTAATTTTAGCACATCTAATAGTGAAGACATATATGGGTTATCAAATAGAATAATCAAAGAAATCATTGATTTTATAATTAAGCCATTGGTTTTCTTGTTCAATAGAGCCTTAACTGAAGGTGGTGTTCCCAGATGTGTTAAAAATTTACAAAGGTAATACCAATCTATAAGAAAGGAAAAAAGTCTGATCCATCAAGTTACAGACCAATATCATTAATCCCCGTAATAAGTAAAGTTTTTGAGGCATGTAATTAAAGATCAATTAATAATTTTTTTTGTTAATAATAATTTGCTTTGTGTTGAACAGTTTGGTTTTTATACCAGGTTTGAATACAATTAAGGCCGTTGAATGTGTTATTAATTATGTTTTGAACGGTTTTGAAGATAAAATATTGACATGTGCTACTCTGATTGACCTGACCAAAGCTTTTGATTGTGTCTCTCATGAAATATTATTGGAAAAAATTGCAATGTTTATGGTTTGGGGGGTGTGGAACTTGGCTTAATGACATCCTACTTTGTGTAACAGGAAACAAATGGTATATCAAAATAATGATGGATCTAATTTTCAATTAATTAAATCTGGTGTTCCCCAGGGATCTGTATTGGGACCATTCCTATTTTTTAATAGCAATAAATGATTTTCCCAGGTAATATACCATGCAAATCGGTATTATATGCAGATGATACTACTTTAGTTTGGAGTGGAAAAGACATGAGAAAATTGCAAATAGATCAGAATGTATCAATGAATATTGCAGAGAGCTGGTTTAAAACAAATCATTTAAATATAAATAAAAAAAAGACAGAATCAATTATTTTTTTCACTAACTAAATTAACTGAAGCAGAGTCTATTAAACTACTTGGCCTATACTTAGACAGCAGTTTGAAATGGGATGTACATATAAAATACCTTTGCAAAAAGCTATCTAAAATCATTTATTTACTAAGAAAACTTAAAACTGTGTGTTAGTGGTGATATGTTGATCAATGCGTATTATGCCTTTTTTCACTCTCAGATTGTATAATGGCGTTACTTTAAGGGGAAATAGTACTTATATGGAACAAGTTTTTAGATGGCAAAAATATGCTATACGGACCATAAAAGGACTGGACAATCGTGAATCTTGTTTTTCCCCCATTTTCAAAGAATTAAAAATAATGACACTCCCATGTTTATATATATATTTCTGTCTAATAAACGTAAAAGAAAATTTGCATAAATATAAAATTAGATCTGATATACATAACTATAACACAAGAAATAACTATGCCCTAGATTTTACTACCTGCTAGACTTACAAAAACAAATAACAGCATATTTTGCATGAAAAATCGATTATTTAACAAATTGCCTCAATCCGCTCACACTGTCTCTGTTAATAAATTCAAATATTGCTTGAGAAAGTGGTTAAAGGAACAAGTTTTCTACAAGGTTGATGACTATCTAGCTACTGATTATGGTAAATTTAAGGACATCTTTTACTAATTTTTTAATCAAAGTCAAATTCAGATTAGATTAGTTAAATGTATGTATTTTAATGAATTTTGATGTAGTGTATATAGTCTATTTTCACTGTTCATTGTTTTAAAATTTTATTAGTTTATGTTTTTTGTGTTTTTTAACTGTTGTCTAATTATTTATTCATAAATGTATGTCTTTTAGTCTATTAATAATTTACGTTTTTTATTGTTGAAGCTATTACAGTGTAGTTTATATAGTTTATAACTATTTATAATGTTTTATAATTTGTTTTAATTTTCACTTAAAATATAGTGGTTATATAGTATGTCTTTTAATCTATTGATAATCTATGTTTTTAATGTTAAAACTATTACAGTGTACTGTATATAGTTTTGTAGCTATTTATTATGTTATTCTACATTTATTTTTCTATATTTATTTAAACCTTCATTTAAATATAGTAGTTACCAACAACTCAACAAGCAATAAAAAGTAAAATTATGTTGTATTGATATTGACGAAATCTATTGCATCACTGTATGATTAATGATGAATAAAATCTTGAATCTTGAATCTTGAATCTTGAATCTTGAATTTATATTGTTTTGCCAATTAAAGGGAATGCTCTGTTGATATGTTTTTCAACATCATTTTATTGAAAACACTATTCCAGTATTCTCGTTGCAATATTTTCAACAAGTTTTATTTGGTTTCGTAATAAAAATGTATACTTTTACTTTTTTAGTTCTGCATACTGAGAAACTGCTAAACAGAAGACATTTGTGGTCAGACATGACAGAATCAGAATGGAGAATTTATAAATTTCTTATGTGAAAGATTTTATAAAAAATGTTACCAACAACGTGCCTCCTCTGTCAGATCTCAGGTTGATCTATAATAGTTTGTCTTAAACTAAAGCCAAAAAGAATATCTAATACAGTATTAGAATAGTTATGAATAGTAGTAACATATGTAACATTAAAATCTTCTAACAAAATTTTTACTATTGATAGTTATTTATTTATTAGCATTGGTGCATTGTTCTTTTTCTAAGGCTTGAATGTACCTATCTTTAAGTCTTGTACACTCGTTGTCCCAGATCTGGTTCTTATAGCATTTATTCTTAAATGTTTTCAAAGGGCAGGAGCTGTCAAGAGCTGTTTGGATGATATTATTAAATATATTAAAGGCTGTATCTGTGTTTTCTGTTTGATAGACAGTGTCCCATTTTTGTCTAGCTAGGGTTGATTTGAAACTTTCCATTGATTTGCTGTTGAAAATTCTCTTCTTTGTTTTGGTTTCGGTAAAGCTATTTTTTAAGTTTTTTAATAGTGGCTAATTGTCCTGTGTGATCTGAAAGGCCGTTTAAGATAACTGAAGTTTTTATTAGATTTGGGCTTATGTTTGTGCAGATCCAGTCTATTGATTTTGATGTTTCATGTGTAATTCTTGTGGGTGGGAGTTGTATCCTTGTAATGTTAAATGAAGTAAGAAGTTCCTCTAGTTGAGTTTTGTCATTGCTTGCTTGTAAATTGTCAACATTTATGTCTCCCACGATTACTATTACTATTTGTCTGTGTGTGTTACGGGCTTTGTCTAATTCTTCTGTCAGGATGTCAATAGCTTGTTCTACTTTTGCACTCGGTGGTCTATAAACTCCTAGCACATTTATTGTTTCCTTCTTTTTGAGTTTGATTTCAAAGAGGGCTGTCTCACAGATAAGTTCTGTATCTTCTTTACTAGTTTCAATCATCTTTATACAGTTTTCTAGGCCTTGTTTAGCATAACCTACTACACCTCCTTTGATGTGTTTTTTTCTTGAAAAGCCTCCAACAAGAGAATAGCCTTCTATGCTTGTCTTCTCTATGTTTTCTTGTGAAAGTCCATGTTCTGTTAATGTTAAGAAATCTGGTTTACTGTCGCTCAGAAAATGATTTAACCATCCTGTCAATTTTGTTTGATAGCCAGTTAATGTTTTGATGAAGGAGTGTGAGTTTGTTGAGCTTAATATTTAGATTTTTTGATGTGGCTGTTGTTATGGTTGCTCTTTTCCATTCAAGAGAACTTCTAAAAAAGAGTTATTGTTCTGTGCTTCTTCAGAGTTGTCATAATATGAAATCGTTGTTATTGTTTCAGGGCAAGTGCTATTTGAATTATGTGGACAATGTAGAACTTCTTGTCTTGTAGTTTTCTCAGTTAGCTTCTCAGTGTGTTTGTTATAAAAGTCTGCTATAGTTTCACCAGGGCCAAGTTTAGTGGCTGTGATGGGAGGTGACATTGTTACTTTGAGTTTTTCCTTACGGGTTAGACTGTTGTAAAACATTTCCAACTATTTATTTTTTTGAGTGTCTTGATTTCTTCTGTTTCTTGGTGGGGTATGTCTTATTGGGTTAAAAGGAGGTTCAATGGTACAAGCAGCTCGATACTTTAATGCTTGAAGTGAGACACTAAAAACATTTGTTTTCAAGCTTTGTTTGTGTTTTTCAGAGCCATCTCTTCCTTGGATTCGTGTTGTAATCTGGTTATTTGTCAAAATGTTGTGGTTCAGTTTTTGTCTTCTGGTTTGTCTGGCTCCAGGGGTTAGGTTGTTCTCGGTTGTCTCAGGAGTTGTCAAAGAGTATTGGTTCAGTTTTTGGTCTACTGGTTTGTCTGGCTCCAGGAGTTAGGTTGTTATCGGTTGTCTCAGAAGTTGTCAATAGATAATGGTTCAGATATGAAATGCCTCCAGGGGGTGCAGTGGTCTTGTGGTTTGTGGAGCTGGGTAAGTTTTCGAGTAGTCTTAGTCTAATTTTTATTTGTTCAATTTCAACTAACAGATGAGTGTTGCTCTCAGTAGATGGAGTAGTGTTGCTTGTTTGTGTTCCAGCGACCTCTGTAATTTTGTTTGGTTCCTTGACATTACTTAATGGTTCCAATTTTTGTAGTTTAAGGGTTTCTATTAGTTTTTGTTGCTCCTTTATTGTTTTTTCGTATTTTTTTATTGTTTCCTCTTTTTATTTATCATGGTCTTCAAAAGTTTCACTAAGCTGGTTCCTTAGTTTCCTCTCCATTTCAAGTTGGTATTCGGCTTCATTTAGCTCTTTGACAAGGACACTTATTTTACTAACAATTGTTTGATTTTCTTTATGAAGCTTATCAGCTTGATCTTGATAAATTATTTCATTGGAGTTTTTTATCTCAAGGATTTTTTGAGCCAGCTTTGAATTTTCAAGTACCTATTTGATTTTGGAGATCTAGCCTTAGTTTATTATTTTCAATAAGTAAGACATTTCCCACCTCTGCAGCTAAAGTAAGAGAAGTTTCCAAAAATTGCTTAGGGTTCCTCATTGCTTAGGCTTTTTATTTTCTCCTGGATGTCAGCAAGTGTGTCAGAGCTTTGATGGGAGGTTGTAGATGATTCTGCTTCCACTAAATCATCATTTAAATAGCTGCCTTTGCACTTAAAAGCTAGCTCGGCTTCTTTTAGTGCTAAATTGAAACTTTTATTTTTTAAATGTTCTACTAATGGGATGCCATAGGAGTGAATGTTTTCTTGATAGGGTACTAAATTTGTAAATTTTACTACTGCAGTTTTGCCGTCTCCAAGAAAAAGAATTTTGTATCTAGTTTCCTTATTCTCATGTGTAATTATTTCTAGTATTTTAGCAGGCCAGTGACGAAACCCTTTTATCTTTCCAAAAACTATGTCACCTATATGGTAGGTAGTCATTTTGGTGTGATACAGTCTTGAAATAAATATTTAAAGAAAGAGATGTTCATTTGAAGTAAACTTGATTTCTTGGTAGTCAACTCCTTGTCAACCAAAGGTGACAGTACAGTATTAATCTACTGCAGTCAGCTGGAAGTGTTGGTGTAGGTCAGCGCTGCTGACATAGTATGTAGGTCAGCACCGCTGACATAGTATGTAGGTCAGCACTGCTGACATAGTATGTAGGTCAGCGGCTTGTCAGGTATGGTGTGGCACCAGTGAGATTGTCTTAGCAGTGATGAGTTTCAATCAACAGTTGTTGTAAACAGTGACTTATACAAGCAACTTGTGTGTTGGCAGTTTTTGTGACGTCGCTGACAGTTAGTTCTCTTTTTATTAGTATTCTATATATTGAGTTGTAATAATTATTCAAATATTCTTAGAATTTGCCTTAGTCATTGACATAAATATTATTATATTTGTTTTAGGCTCTTGGTTGTGTTTGATTGTCTTGGTTAATGAGTTTAGGCACTGAGTAAGGCTTGTGTAGCAGTGTGTCTTGTTTCTTGGAAATTTTCTTGTGTTCAGGGTATTAAAATCTTGGTTTCTCTTTCTAAAGTGTACTTACAGTAGAGAGGTATGTTTTGTAGAGTAGCCAGGTAGTTATTTGTTGGTTTTTACCACCTAAACTTCACTAAAAAGAGGGAGCACTATCACAGTATATGATGAATGTCCGCCATCTTGGTTTGAATACTATTTAATTAATTCCATAATATTATTTAGTATCAGTTACCCATATATTCATACGCAATTTGCATCTGAAAACAGGTACACCATGTAAATATTGTTTTTAAATTACATTCTAAACGCTTCTGAGATAAGCTAAGTAATAGTTACTGAAAAATATTTCAATCTTTTCATCCATTTTAGCTAAATGTAAGTTTAAAGAGCTGTGTTTTGGGACTCTGAATTCGATGTGAAACAAGATTTTTATAAGCATTTATAAAATAACTCGAATTTCTTTTCCAAGAAAAAATTTCATGATATTTAATTGAATAGCTCCAACGATTTCAGTAAACATTGAACTATTTTAGGGCAGTGCAGAGAAATCCATAAGTCCTTAGCTTTTCAGTTAACACACTTATGATGTAATACATGATGAGGCTCTATGCAATTTTGAAAAGGGAGAAGGCATTTTTAGGTATATATTTTTGAGTGTTCATAGTTAAGAGCTTTAAATGTCAAGCAAAATTATGAAATAATATTATTTTGGGCTTTCTGCGTGTATTTGCATTTCTGGTTTGAATTAAATATATTTCCGACACCTTTGGTGAGTTTTCTTTGTTGGTCCAATCAAGAAAGTATATAAATACGCAGGTCTGAGAAGCCTGTCTGTCAAAAGAAAAACAACTAAGATGGGTTTTTATAACAGTCTATAAATCTGTAGCAAAAGTTATATTACACTACTGATCAAACATTTGCTAAAATGTAAAGTTAAAAATATATTTTTATCGAAACTACCAACTTTATTATCTGAATATCCTCTGTGCTCAACATTGAATACAGAAAAGGTTGTAATAATAGGTGTTGTTACTTTTAAGCTTACTGTATGCTTCCAAGAGTATAAATGTAAAGAAATTTGATCTAGTACTAAATGAATTATATGATTGTGTTGTCATATTATAATGTTTATATATAGGACAGTTGATTAGATTTAACAGGGTCTTTCATGTGTTTGCTGCAGTTAATTTCTTGTGAAATTGTTCACAACTTTTTAAGCCTGCGAGGCGTAGCCTCGAGGAATTTTCAAATTATGAATATGCCTATATATTAATCAGACCTTAAGAATGTCCATGTAATATTTAATTATAATTGATGCAGCAGATTGTATGTGATTGAATAAACACACACACACACACACACACACACACACACACACACACACACACACACACACACAAAGCACCATTAGATTTTTATACAACAGTAAAGGGTATAATAGTATAGATTACCATGTTTTAATTATTATATGTGACATGTATTAGGATTGGGAGTTAGAGATTATTAGATTATATAATTAAGAGATCACATTCTGGGCATGTTAGCTAAAAATTAATTTAAGTGATTTTTATTAATGAAAACCAAAAAATAAATCCATTTCAACAGCTCTACATTGTTAAAAAATACTAGAATTACTATTCATAAAAGTCATGGGTTTACGTATGTACATATCTTTTGGGTTAGTGGTAAATAAGCCAGTCAATTTGTATATTTAATTTGGGAATTACGTGGTTAAAAAGCAGTTAGAACCATTTCAAACCAAATCGTAACGATAAATTTCTATAAAACATATAAGGTAAGAGAAGACCACACCATGTGTCATGTAATAGGCTTCGCTGAGATTTAATGCAAAATTTGAGTTGTATAGCTCATTTTATTAATGATAGATAGAATGACAGACAATCACGCAGCAAAGAAATGTGTACAAACAACAGAGATATCACACCTTACTGAATGATAGACTTTAACGATGGTGAGCCAAATTTCATGGTTGGACATGCAAAATTATAGAACTCATTCTCGTCTACAAGATGTAGAAATGAAGTTTCTTGAAAAATTTCATGTCTAGGATGAAATCTTTATCAAGATATCTTGCTTCATGATAAAATCACATTTTTCATTAAATTGGGTTTCATATCAATACTTAGATAATAAGTTACTTACCAAGTCACCACAGAATGATGTTGGATGGTAGGGATAATTACGCTACATGTTACAATACAGGTATGTCACATGTTAAAATCTTCTATGAGTACCTAATACTGTCTGTTTATAAATTTAGTTATGCTGCTATTTTCTCATTGCCATCATAGTTATCCATAACACCGATGTAAATATGTTTGCTAATGGTCAGCCAAATTCCATGGTTGGACCATAATCAAACTCGGTGTTCCTTATATGGAAGTGAAGCATCACGTACAATTTCAAGTCTACGGGTCAGTTCGTTTTTGAGATATCATGTGGATGGACAGACAGACATATAGAGACAAATTAATTTTTTCACTTCATGAGTGATACTTAGTTTATAAATACACATGAAAAATAACTAGGTAGGGCATAAATGACATGAAACTTGTACATAAGTGTAGAAATATCTGCTATCTTTATTTGTTGCTATCTTTATTATTTTATACAAGGCCTGTGAAGGGATAAAGAGAGCAATTTCCAATTCCAGAATTGTGTAATTTTCTGGCCGCAAGTGCTTTTCAGATTCTTTATTTCATAATGAAGTTTCATTTATATTTTCAATTGTAATATAGCTAGTTTTACAATACATATTTAGTCATGAATATAAATTTAACTTTTGATTTTGCTTGACCCATTACCTCATATTAAATACGCTTTTTAATTTTGAAATATGTCAACTTCTCTAATAACTCTTTTGTTAACACAGTAATTTGTATGTAATTTTATTTAGAAATGCTAAACTTTCTTCATGTCTGTACATTGTAGTATTCAAATCGTTACAGTATAACTAAAGTCTTTGAACATTAGAATATTAGTAAGGTCCTTATTTATCTCCAGGAGGGTTCACTTCTGGCTGGTTTACACCTCATAGTTGAACCCACACTGGACACATCAAACCTGATGAGTCACTTAAATCTGGACAACCCTATGGAGTTAAAACCCTATTGAGGCATATAACTAACCACAAATATTGAGATATATGAGTGCAATGGTAGATCGATATGTCTAGGATGATTGTTGGAGTTGGTGGGGTACCCTAGCAGTTGCTAGTCTAGACATAAGGATCTGTCACCCCTGCCCGCTTTGACTGGAGAGGATGGGGCAGAGCTGGCCTCTCCTTCTGTCAAGGAGACATGACTGAGATTAGTGCCCAAAATCCTTCCTCATAGATCAAGGCTGACAGGAGGCGGCCCTGACCCCAACCTTACCCATCCAGAATATCCTGTCACTCGAAAAGCAGCTCAAAGGTCCTTTTTGGACCAAGTGTAATTTTAAAATTCTTGTCCTAAGAGAAAAACAAAACAAGATCTTTATGTGACCTTTGATGAGCATTATAAGTCTATACATGATTTTTCAAATCAAATTTTAATAAAAACCAAAACAGCCAAGCTTATCAGTGGATAAGTGGAGATTAATACTTAAATATTAGACGTGATGAAGACGTTACCTAGTGTACGCACATATGACACTAAATTTTACAATTAGTAAATTACTAATTATTGAAAATCTTTCTTTTTGAATTTCCAAGCATAAGCAAAAATAGATATATTAATGTACAGTGAAATTGAATGCTGTATAACTAGTTTGGTTTTAGGATGGAAATACTCCTGGAACTAATGTATTGGCTGAGCATTAGCAAAGTTATTAGTCAAGAGACTGGAAAAATCATTGAGTTTGATAATGTGCATATCACTCAAAGAGATTTGGCTAAGCACTAGTGAACTTTTTGCATTGGTTTTATGGGCAGTTATGATGGCAATGACAAAATCACAGAATAAATACATTTGTAAACAAATTAAGTACAATCATAATTAAGAATTTTAACACGTGACATAGTAAAACATGTGACCTACTACTCTAAAATATACATCAGCACTTGGTGACATGTACAGAATTTTATTATTTAAACACTGCAAAATTCAAGTTAATGAACAAGATGTGAATTTAATATGTGGCTAGATGTCACAAGAAATATTTCATCTGTAGACTTAAAATGTTATATGAAACTTTAAATCTACATAGAAAAGGATGAATTCTATGTTGGTCCATCCATGGGATTTGGCAGAGTATCATTGAAGCATATCTATCACTCAGTAAGCTAGCACAATTTTTCTTTTGTTTGCTGATGGGGGGGGGGGGGGGGGTAGGGAGGGGGGTGTAAGAGTTTCTTTTCTTTATGATTGTCTGTCTGTCTGTTCCGACATCTCAAGACAAATGAACTATAAACTAGAAATTGAATGCACTTTCATGAAGTCTGTTACTGATATGTGGTGTGGCACATTTCTACTTTATACTATCTAGTACTAACTTAATTATTTAATAGTTTTATTTATAAAGTCCAGAAGAGACATCAGAACTCTTAATACTAAGAGTACAATTGGTACAAATAAACTAAGTACTATAACTATTGTTTAAATTTCAACTTGAAATTCCTCAGGAGTCATCAAGAGAGATCAAGGTCATCTCTTTATGTTATTATGGTGGCACTGAGATATGATTAATATTTGAGCTAGCTCCTTGGCTGACCCAAATGAGTCCCCTAAAAATATTGTCCAGACAAGAAATTCTTCAAAGTTGAATAATTGTTCAAATAACATATGGTATAGGTTTGTTT
Organism: Homalodisca vitripennis; assembly: GCF_021130785.1. Taxonomy (NCBI): domain Eukaryota; kingdom Metazoa; phylum Arthropoda; class Insecta; order Hemiptera; family Cicadellidae; genus Homalodisca; species Homalodisca vitripennis. The sequence continues at coordinate 47,596,622 of NC_060211.1, read as the reverse complement.
CTCTGTGATCATATAGTCATTTAAGATAGTTTATTAATATATATTTCCAGAATATAAAATGTAATGTTTTAAAATTTCTGAGGAGAGTATAATGTTATTAATATATTACTGTATTTAGTATTAGCTTTGGTTGTTGTAGAAACTCTATTGAAGGGAATCAAAGAATTTCTTCAAACAGAAGCATTAGAAAACATTATAGATTAAATATTTTAAATAAAAATATAAAATCACTCTAATTATTTTTGAAAAATTAAGTAATTACTGTGAACGAGGTTCATAATTGTAAGTATTTAATTGCTAAATCAAAATAACTCTTGAGCTTTTCAACAACTAACTCTGTGTAGTTACCAAAGCTTTAACATTCTACATAATATATTCTCAATAAACCAGTTTATACTTATGATATTATTGCATCACATAATCAAAATATAAAATCATCTATACAGACATATTCATGTAGGTAGTCTTATGTGTATAATGTGTGGGAGAGAGCTACAGGTGTGAAGCTGTAACACGTAAGAGAGCAATAAAAGTGAATTTAATTTTTGTAGTGGCTTTATAATGGTTATAGTCCAGTAGCCTATAACCAATTTGTACTGTATACATTGATCCACATGTTGAAGACCTTAAAATTCAGATACTTGATCATCTTGATTCATACTAAATCTAAAGTAGGAAATAATATAATGATAGAAAATTTTCCTTTGGGTACAGCAGATTGTATTTTGCTTGACTCATATCCAGAGATAGTTGTGGCATCTTTAAAGGTTGCAAGGTAACTTTCCTTATAGAAATATGAAGTAGTGTGTTTGAATTACACTAAACGATAACTAGAGTTCATGTCCATTGAGATGAGAGCACTCTTTAGTAATATGGAAAATTTGGTTACTCTTTTACTGGTTTTTCCAGCATAAATCTGTGAAACTGAGAGAAGTTTCAGTGCTTTTAGAAAACTGAAAACATGCATAACATAGGAGCCGAAAGCCAATTTGAATTGTATAAGCACACAAGTGTCTGCTACGCAAAGGTTGAAGTAGGAGGGTTATGTTAAAGGGTTAAAAATATGAAATGAATATTTTTTCTAAGATCATTTTTTTCTTAGCTTGTCGCACTTAAACCCAATCATTGACATTAAAATAAACTTAAATTAGCATCTGATAACCTTATACAGACCCTTGAAGTGGCAACTTTCAGTCTTTTATCTAGTTACCTGATGGTGATATAAGTATTATTTAGGTGTCTTACAGTCGGTTTTAAGTATATTAAACTACGGAAGATACAATCTGAGAAAAATTATCGTTTCAAACTTTTAACCCTTTTGATAATGTCTCATTTTAACCTCACTCAGCATGGTTGACGATAAATTTCTTCCCTAGGACAAATTTCTTTATAGATTTCTAGAAAGACCAGTTTGTGTCCTTCTACTTTGCAGATTGGCTCTTGGCTCCTGGACTATTAAACACGATTACTGGATGCTGCCTTGCTTGCATGCATATTAGGAGAACCTGTTGTAGCTGTTGTATAATTTAGTTTATACTTGAGTCTTTACTAACATTAGCAAACTTTAGTTATTAGTTCCATAAGCGAGTTATGCAAAGTAATATTACATAAAAGTTCACATGTTCCAATGTCTCATCAGAACTTTTCATAGTTAGCATTACAAATCTTGTTTAATAACAGTGGTGAAATTAATCAATAACAAAATGCCACATTTAATATCCAGGTTTATTTTTTAAATTTGATTTTAATCATTAAAGCACACCTTTCACAGTAGTTTTGAACATTAATATTTAGTTTGACAAGGAAAACATTTTATAAAAGCAATTTCATAAAAATTACATTTTATTTAAACTTTTTTTAAGAGGTATAAAATGTAAGGAATTTTACTAATTTCGTTTTTATATTTAAAAATTCCTGTGAAGTGTTAATACCATTCTATACACATAACATTTTGAATTCACAAACAGTTTTAGTATTTCTTCAATTAAAAGCTTTAGAAAATAATATAGATTAAACATTATTTCATAAATAAAAAATTTAAAATATGGTTCTATATCAACAAACCATTAATAAAAAATTAATCTTGAAGTTGAAATCCCATTCCTAACGGCTTGATTTCTCATGGACTAATGACAAAAAGTATTGTGGGCTGACTCTAGGTACATGACAATGGAGGTATTTGAAAATAGGGCCGTTATATTTATAGGACGAAAGTTTACATCTCAGAATACAATCCTGAGATATTTTGACTCCAGACAAGTCCTCGGTTAATTATATTGTTAATGAATGCTTCAAACTTGTGTTCTATTCTTAAAATGATGGCAAAAGTTTGGAACTCTATTATCGTTTCAAATTATCCATCATGAATAAACATTTTCAAAGAAAGAACATCTCCTGTTATAATTGTTTGGGATTGGTGATATATTTATGTTAAAAATTCACAGAATGAACATTTCGGATTGTACATTTAGTGTGAAGTAAAAATAAATGTCAATAATTGAAATCAATTAAAAGTATAATCTGCACTTGTTAACATTTTAGTAGGCTTTAGTTGACTAAATTGATATCAATCTCTTTCATTTAACTAAAATTAATTGTATACTAGAATGTTGGCATGTTGTTAGTTTAATTTGTAATCATACATTAAAAGTTTATTCCTAATTAACTGTGGTCTAGTGTCAAGAGTGTATTCACACGTGTTGGAAGTACAGCCAGAAGACAGGAATGTTGGCAGCACTGGGTGTTGGTCTAAGAGCCTTGGAGACGTTCAACAAAAACTATTTATAATCTGTTTAGGCAATAGTGCCAAACTGCCTACACTAGTGTCATAGCTGTACTAATTTACCATTCACTTTCTGTTGAAACCGGCTGCCAAACTTTCATCTGGTACAATGTTGGCCACCGTGGGCACTCATCCAGCTAATTTTTTTGGCACAAAATGAAAAAGAATGAGGAAGCCCAAGGCCTGTCAGTTTGCTGGCTACAACAGGTCCAGCTGTAGTGGGTGCCACATGGAAGGTTTACCGTGGACCAAAGTTGCGAACTAATCTGGAGAGGATTTTATAAAAGTGAGTCTGTTAGCAGCTGATTTTAATCTTAATTTTTAATAGAGTGTACGTGTTTTTGTAATATATGTTTTACGTATAGGCTAACCAACATTTTAGATTGAAGTGAAAGGTCTTTGACCCACTTCTCAGAAAACACTACTAATTCATTAGTTTGAATATTAACTATGAGCATGATAATGAGTATGAACCTATAAATATTGTATATTTTAGACAATTTTGTAACAAAATGTATATTTTATATTGATAAAACTTACACCACCATTAAAAAATCTAATTTAACTTTTGAAACTTGACCTACTTATTATGAAAACACATATATTAGGTTAGATATATATATATAAGTACTGACTTTTATTTCTCATATATTGTTTTTTAATATAAAAATTATAATCAAATGGTAGAATCAAGAATCTTTATTAGTCATCATAACATCATTAAAATGCATTGACATCGTCACCAAAGCTTCAATAAAATATTAGCTCACAATATAATGTTACTTCAAGTGAAAACCCTGACTGGGAAAGATAAAACAATAGTAGCTTAAGTTTAACTAAGCATGGACAATCAACAATAAATGCATGAATTAACACATACAACAGAAAGAAAATTATTAAATTGATAATAGATTCAATAATAAATAAATAAATAGTACAATAACATAAGGTTAAAACAGTTGATCATTTAGGTAGGCAACAATAGGCTACAGATAGGGTTAAAATTAGAACAAAACATCTATCACAGAAAGTGTCAGATATTCATTTATACTACAAAAAGATCTAGTTAACAGCCAAATACATCACTGATTTGAATTTATTAAAACTAATGTTATGACTGGTAAAAGGTAGTTTATTAAACAAAAGGATACAAATAAAAGAATACAGAGATTGTGATTTGCTTAATCTGCATGAGGGCTGGTCTAAATATAAGCTGCCTCTAGTAAGATATTGATGAATGTTATTTCTAAGAGAAAAGTCATCAAGACTCTGTTTTACTTTAATCAGACATGAATAAATATAAAGGTTGATAACTGTAACAATACCTTCCCCCATTAAAATAGGTTTACGTCATGTAGTTAAGAAGGAGACACCAGTCTAAATTCTAACAGTCTTTTTCTGTAATAGTGATACTTTTTTGATATCATGAATGTTACCCCATAGGGTGATTCCATACAATATGGCGCTATGAAAAAGAAATAGAAGGAATTGTAATGTACAGTTATCGTATTTAAAAATAAGGTGATATAAACATTTTAACACAATAGAAGAGTTAGATTCCTGAATTGTATACCTTTTTAACAATATTTCATAATTTATCAACTACAGAAATTTAAAATAGTGCGGGTGTCTGTCAGTATATCTGTCTATCTGTAAGATAATTCTTGGTAGACAGGTTCTAGTGAATTGAATCTTGGTGCATAGGTTCCTCTTAGTCAAGGAGCAGTCTGTCTGTCTGTGCAATACATTCTGTCGGGTCCTTCGGTACCTACCTTTAATGTTGCATTAGGTTTTACAATAATACTACCACACTTTCACTGTATTTGGAAACATATTTATTAGTTTGTTTTCTTGTCTGTTTGTCTATTTAGTTGCACGGTTTTGCAGTTCGTGTCTATACGATTGCAGTCTGCAGAAGATGAATCAGAAAACTGTTCCTATTATTGACTGAGAATTCTAAAGTTGCACTCATAAAATGTACTAAAATTAGATACTAAGCAGTTTCATTATGCTATCAAACCTGTGAACATATTCTATTGTTAAAATGCATAAAAGTGTTATGAAACTAATTTTGTTTGCTACTTGTGATAATATTTAAAAAATAATAAATCAACACTGATAAGCAGAAAATAATTAAATTGATAAAAAACAGTTTTTAAAATATACTAAACACAGTAGAATTATTTCTTCTAGATACATAAATATTCATCATCTTGTTCAAACTGTATTACATATATTGTAACAATGGTTTTAATAAATATACAAAAATTTAAAAATTAAAATAACCCCAATGTGTGTGGTTGGTTTGTGTTTATAAATGCATATCTAGGCAAGGTGTCTCTGATATGGAAATGATTCATACTTCTTTATAAGCTTCTTCATCACCAAATTTTCAGGTCTTGGATATTTTCAGTTGAACATGATTCCAGATTCCAGGAGTCAATTCTGTGACAATGTCAGATTGCAAACAAGGTATTGGGTGGAAGGTGAAATGAAGTGGGACTCAACGGTCACATTGATACAAATCGATCTGAATGGGATTGTGAATCTGTTTGAATGTAGAGGAATTATTTTAATTTTTTAGAGCATTATAAAAACATGTTGAAAATGTTTTTTTTTACTATTTCCTTAGAAAGCACCTATTATTACACTTAGATAATGGAGGACTACAAGATTGCTCTATTATAAGTGTTAATTATTTTCCCTCCAGAACTTCCTTTGTCTAAAAAAATTTTTAAAGTTGCTATTAAAAGTAAGTGTGTTATTATTTATTATACTTTTATCACTTGAGATATGAATATGGGATAGAGTACATTTAAAAGTTATGAGGGTATTCTTTGTAGTTATTTTAGTATTGAAGGCTATTCACAATTTGTTTTAAAAAATGTGTTTATTTTGTGATTTTGTCATTTCCATAATCGTTACCAGTAAGACCAATGCAAAAATGTTATACTTTTGTTTTCCTTTAATTTTGGCCTATAGATCCTTAAAGTCAATAGAGTTTTTCCTTGGACTAAGAGAAACGTATGTACCAAGTTTCAAGTTTCTATTATATTTCTATCAATAGTTATCACATAAGAATATACAGATGTACAGATAACAATATGATTTTAAGTGCCAGCTGTAGTAAAATAACTTTGAGTCTTTTCTGATAAGAACAATGTTAAACTCCATGCACTTTTACAAACTTGTTTTTAGTCATAGAGAATTAATTACATCTTTACAATGAGACATATCCCATAATGCTGTGATCAATTTTAATTAGAGTGAATGTTTACAATATATAGCCATCATTATTGTAAAAGTTGTAAGTAACGTTTGCCATCGACAAATAAATAAGTTATAAATTCCTTTTATGTGGAGTATGACAGAAGGGTGATTCTGCTGCATAATAATTAATTATGAAACAAACTAGGTATCTCCAAAGATTAACATTACTGACAAATTAGGTTGATTTTTGTTCGTTACGTAGACAATTTGAAAAGAAAACATTCTATTTTGGTTCCTTACAAGAAAACGTTATAACCAATCTGAAAATATTACACGTAATTTCTTTCATGATTCCAAGAATAAGATTTATCTTATCTTAACAAATTTTGGATGCACTTGCAATATGAAACTCCTTATGTTCTATTTTCCTTGAGTGACATTTGTATGCACAACTAACAACACAACAGTTTGTATAATACCGAAGATTATATGATAGGAACAGTAAACACCTCCAATAATACCCACCTGGTTTATCTGAATGTAATTGGTTTATGATTATTGTTGTTTTTAACACGGCCATGTAAGTCATCTCACAGATACGAGTACAGGCCACCTTAAGATACATGTCTCACCACATTTCATGATAAAAGTTTATCAAAGTGAACTAGTAAGTGTGCTCCAGCATTTTAAGATAGTGAGTTTTAAGTCTTTAAATTATATTTTTATTTAAAACATACCATGACAGTTCAAATTAAGTTCCAACTTACTCAAATTTATTATATCAGTTTTTAAATTAATGCCTCTTACTTGCTTATACTTAAATTATGTTACTGATTTATTAATCACGGTTTTGAATATGTACCGTATTACAGCTCTTTTAATTAGATAACTTTAATAAAAGTTGTAATTAATCTATTAATGCTTACTTATTATTAAGTAGATCTAAGTGGAACTTAATATTTTTCAATATTATATAGGTACATGTATAAATAGTATATATAAAAGCCAGCATTATACACATGTACAGTGTTTGGAATCATTTTATATATGTGGCCTGTGAACTATATAAAATAAAATGTTATATTATATAAAATGTTAAAGTTAGTTAACTTAACAGCACATTTTAGAGTTACAATCATTAATATCACCAGTCTAACTATAAACACTCTTTGAAAGATTCTGTGGGCTGAAAATTCTAGATAGCGAAATCTCCCACAGGTAAGTTTCATCCATAATCAGGCTCCTAGAGCCTGAGAACGTTCAGGGGCTGGAATATGCCATAGATAAAATTTCTAGAGGCCAAAGATTCCAGTAGGCTGTGAGCTTCTACTATATGCTGAAAACACTTACAAGATGGAATGTTAAAGGTAGGAAATTATGAAGACGAAACATTTCTAGATGTTGGAACTTTCCAAGGCCAAGTGCATCCAGAATCCTTTCATAACCTGGAATTATCAGGAGTTGGAAGTTTTCTTGGTTTAAAGATATCTAGAAGCCAGCAGCTTAAAAAAACTGGGAACTTCCAGAGTCCGAGTGCTCAGATATGGAACTTTCAATAGTTAATAGCTCCCATATTTTGAGAGCTCTCAGGCACCAAGAGCTGCTGGAGGTAGGAAGAGCTCCTAGAGCCTGAGAACGTTCAGGGGCTGGAATATGCCATAGATAAAATTTCTAGAGGCCAAAGATTCCAGTAGGCTGTGAGCTTCTACTATATGCTGAAAACACTTACAAGATGGAATGTTAAAAGTAGGAAATTATGAAGACGAAACATTTCTAGATGTTGGAACTTTCCAAGGCCAAGTGCATCCAGAATCCTTTCATAACCTGGAATTATCAGAAGTTGGAAGTTTTCTTGGTTTAAAGATATCTAGAAGCCAGCAGCTTAAAAAAACTGGGAACTCCCAGAGTCCGAGTGCTCAGATATGGAACTTTCAATAGTTAATAGCTCCCATATTTTGAGAGCTCTCAGGCACCAAGAGCTGTTGGAGGTAGGAAATTCTTAAAGATGAGCTTGAGGGTAGGGGCACCTAGAAGTCAGGTGGAGAGATATATTCGTGTCAGTTGTTTACGAACTATAGATCAGTATCTCCTCTAGAAGGGTGTATCTAAATTAGACCACATGAATCTAAACACAAGTGGCTTTATTTTGTCAAAGGATAAGGACACTAAGAAAAGAAGGGCCCTCTGGTTGTAAGCACCTTGTATTCAGTCGAGCATGTCTCATCTTGTGTACGGCTTCCATAGGAAGGAGATTTGCTAAGGTCACGTGGTCATACACAAGACGGTACACGTCCAAATGGTGGTGTTCTGTAATTTCTGGATTCTATCAGCATCCCTCCTTGAGATACTATTACCGTATGCAGAATAGCAATAGTACACAGCTGAAACAATCGATTACCTGCTAGACCCCTCACTGTCAAAGATGCAAGCAGCTTGTGTCGTTGTAGACGTCTCACACCGTATCCACAGTGGTAAGAGACCAGATGTTAATAGTATCTGAGTTGTAACATAACTATCCTGGTCTAAGTGTTCTTTATAAATGAGTTACAATTTAATGTTATTTTAATAAGACATTTCTTAGTATTAAATGAAAATCGACTTACTGTACCTAAGAAGGGATATTTTATGAAGTAATGGTACCAAACAGACTATAAACTTATTTACCATATAATCACGGTTTCATGAATGAATCGTAGTGATTTACCAAATAAAATGTATAGTTCATTTTTCTATAGATCCATATTTTTTGTATTAACAACCCTATCTTGTAATAATTCTAAAAAGAAGTCTTTAGTCAGGTATAGTAGCAAGATAGTGTAAATTTCAATTTAAAAGAGATAAGAGAACATATTTAAGAATTAGCATCGGATAACAACGCTAAATAGTTTAATACAGAAATGGTAATGAGCATTTATTAGGATATAAGCAATGCATTGACAATTTGTTTATTCATATAGTACCAACATTGTTAATATATACTTACCTATTAAATATGTGATCCTTTCACCAAAAACAGTTTATAAATTAATTATGCAATAACAATCCTACAGTTTTATTTAATATTCTCGACAAGTCTGACACATTTATTTACTTGAAAAAAGAAACTAGGAAACACGCATGGCAAGAATGCAGCCAGGAAAACATTTTGGCGGGTCCAGACATCTGGTATTTTCCTGTAGTGACAGAGAGTAGGCCCCATTTTATTCCTAAAACAGTTCTTGATCCGTTTCTTTGTTGAGAACTATTTTTCAACAGTAGGCCTACATGTCAGTAATACTGATGGATTTAAATAATAACAATATAATACTAAAAAGTAATTGAAAAAATTGAAAATTTTGGGGAGGACCGAACCCCTTGGATCCCCATGCTGGCTACGTTCTTGACACATGGTATTTTCGTAAAAAGCTAGATACAAGATACAAGATCGTTTTATTTTACATTAAATAATACAGTGATTACATATAGGCATCGTCAGTTACATTTTGTTATTATCTACATACAAGAATTGTTCAATATCATAAATAAACATATAGATACAAACATTAAAACTAAATAGCACATATAAACACAGACATTATAAAAATATTACATAAAATAAATTAACAGTTATTATCAAGTTTGTTAAAATTGATCCTGCTAATTAAGCTTCATGTCACATGGCATGTACTCCTCAATATTATAAAATGGATTTTCTGCCAACCAACCCTTGAGTTAATGCTAAATTTATTTAGTTCAAGGTACCAACATATCCTTTGGTAGTTTTTAAAAAGTGCAATGGGTTCATGCAATAATGGCTGACCTGGGCTTTCTTGATCCTTACAAATGTAATTCCTAGCTTATACTTAGATGTCGTATTATAATTGTGTACGTCCTGTCTTAGCTGGTAATTATCAATATTTTCCCCTAACATTGACTAGAGCGGAGAAAATATAGTACATGTTTATAAACAGTCATTATTTTATATTCTTTAAAAATAGGACGACAGTGTTCCCTACATACCAGTATTTTTGATAACCCTTAGTGCATTTTTTGCCATATCAAAACTCTCTGAACCCCACAGATTTATACCATATGATAATATAGAATGAAAAAAAAGCATAATATGACATAATTAACATTTTTTTACTAACACAGAGACTTAATTTACGTTAACAAAATATATAACTCTAGATAACTTAACATATAATTGACTAGTATGATTATCCCAGCTTAGTTTTGCTATCCAGGTGAATTCCTAAAAGTTTAACAGAACTCTTTGTGCTGTTGTTGTCCAAAGAGAAAAATATTTCTTCGGTTTTACCAGCATTTACAGTCAAATATATTGTTTTTGAACCATTCAAGCGCTATTTGTAAAGATTGATTTTGCAATGTAACTAAGTCATTAAGTGTTTGCTTATTGAATAAAGTTGTGTTGTCCACGTATAAAACTGATGCACAGGGCACTATTGGCAAAATCATTAATGGCTATAATAAACAAAAAAGGACCAAGTACCGATCCTTGTGGTACACACCAACTTGCACATTTTTGTAATCTGAGAAATCGGAACCCTGAATCACAATTTGACTTCGTTTGTTAAATATGATGATAACAAGAAAAGTTCTAATTTAATTTACAGTAATAATTATGCTTATAGACCATATAGAATAGTCTAGAATTTCATAGAATTTCTAGACCATATAGAATTTCAATATAGAAAGTATACTGAAATAAATTATAAACTAAAATGAATAAAACATAAATTATTATTGCTGTCGCACAGTAGTGGTACTTTGATTAACAAGTGAAATAGCTAATTAAGCTTTGAATACGGCCAGGGTTCATTAAATAAAAATAATATCTCAAAGTTAATGCTTTAATACAGTTAATACAGTATGCCTAATATTTTCAGTCAAAAAGTATGCGGGTTTTAATTGGGTCTTACATCCTAAAAGATGTAAGTATTTGAAAATAACTAAAACAGTGCTATAGTAATACAGAAATACAGTACTGAACTAGTATTAATATTTGAAAACTGAAAATTTAACATTCTTTATGTATTTAATTCTCTATTTTATAGAGATTTTTAATATTGCTCTAAATACCATTATTATGGCTAGACTGTCTTCAGAAAGGTGCAAATGTCGACTGTCTGACTGGATTACAGAATATGAAGTCATTTGATGACTGGTCAGATATCCAATTCATCCAAAACATCTTGTTGGGCATGAAGAACAGCCAAGGTGTTCAATCGCTTCTGTCCCATTGTTGATTGGAGTTATGACCAGATGTTTAAGGGCGCTAAATGACCATTTTTCTGTTGCTGTCATAATAGGAACTTCTTGGAGAAGCTTTGGAGAAGCACTTCACATAATACTTCTCCAACTGCAGGTTCTTGTGTAATGTACTTTCTCTCATCATGCAGGTTTTTTAAGACTTAATATATTTTTTTTAGCGATATTAGCTAACATATTCAAGCGTAAAATTAGATCTCGATGTCTAGGTTTTTTTTTTTAAACTCAGTTGATTTTTCAAAATTTATTTCACCTATTTTTACTAAAAGCAAGCACTCTTGTTTGCATCAACTGTTTGAGTTCAGTTGATGCGAACTGCTCAGTAATGCAAGAATGCCCTGTTTCACAAAATTTAACATAAATAGCTTTGTAGTATTCCTTTGGGGTTTTGAAAGTGTGCAGTGAGCTAGCTGGCTTCGTTGTTTTCATACTTTTTTGGTAGACCTATATGTTGATTCCAAGAAAGCAAAAGATCTTCAACTTGTGAAGGTTTTTTTTAAACACAATTCCTGAAAGTGTTCAAAACTATCACGTCTTCCATTCAATATACAAATCAAGCCCTCATATTTTTTCCAGATCATCAACACTTATATGAGGGCATTGAATGTTTTCTTTGACATCCTCTACTGGGTTCGTTGGTCTGTACATTTGTAGTTAACCTGTCTCTGTTTTGTCCTCTGCAGAAAAAGTTGTTCAAATTTTTTAATATTCTCAGGATATTAGAAGCTTGCATAGTCCATCGAGTTGGACTGTTAGTGCTCTCACAGTGTATGCTCCTTAAAAGTTCCATCCTTTAGATGGATTACTGCTAGATGGGATCTTTTAACTCAGGTACATCATTCTTTTGAAGTTCTAAAAATTGAACAAAATTTGAGTTCGTACCCTCTAATTGGTAGTCATTGTTGGCATAGAAATTGCAAGGTATTAAAAATTGTCTCAAGAGGCAAACAGCCTTTCTTCATATCACTATCTAACTGTTCATCATTCAGTTGGGAGCTATCTAACTGTCCACACTTCAGTTAGTGATAAAATTTAGTTTCTTTATGCGTAAACATATTTTCATGAAGATGGAATTTTTCCAAAGCTTTCTTCTAGTTACAAAACCCTACAGAAATAATTTGTGATAGATTTAGCATTTGTCTCTTAGATAGTTTTTCAATAAATGCTTCATACTCTAACTATGTATATTTGATCAACCAAGACTTCTGAAATGGTCTTCACTTACCGGATTGTCCAGGAAGACGACAAAAGCAATTGACGACCCAATAATTGTTGAGTATTGATTTGCAGTATTATCAACTTTCAAACCTTACCTTTTTGGTAAGAAAATTTATCCGTTGCACACTTAATTCACAATACATTAAGAGACTAAAGTAAACAAATAAAATATACTACATATAAAAAAGTCCACTTAACATGTCAGAACACTAAACATGTCTGCAACATGTACTGAATGAAACTATCTACACTGGAGGACTACAACAGTAAGGTGGGCTTTTTATAGCCAATGCATTGTAATGTTTCAAAGCCTCAAAGTGACGCAAGGCGGAGGGTACCAGGTACTTCTGCTCCAGTCCTCTTGATATCACCTCGGATACAGCCCTTGCCCACCAGACTTTAGCTGAAGGTTCGCGCACCATGACAAATTTTAAATGTGCCTGTAGCTCTGTAACACAATCATGATTCACACCACTAGTTTTCAGTAATAGTTATTTGTTTTTTAAAAACTCATTACTGAATGTATTTTAAAAGGTAACTGTCGTCAAACAATTAAAATAAAAAATACCAACATAATCTTTTGTGATTTTACAGAGTATTATATAACTAATCATTTTCTTAAATCATTGAGGGGCTCCGCCCCCTTCCATGGAGTCCCCAAATGAAATTTTTTGAGGGGGCTTGTGTTCCCTTAGGCTCCATAGAGTTTGCACCGCCGTTGCAAGCAAATCATCTTAAAGCCTGGTTTAGATTTACAATAATTTGAATTTTACCAGATTGTTGTTTCTTCATTTCCAAAATTTATAATATCTAATGTATTAAAATTAAATGAAAATAACTAAGCAGATGCAACTTATCGTATAAGGATTTTCTTATTACTTTAGAAATTGTCTTAAATAACCTTTATCAGTGCTAAGCATAGCTTTTTTATTTATTTATTTCCAACGGCAGCAGCCAATTTAAAATCAGTGTTTTATCAGCGTGTTTTAATTCAAGGACATTCTTAATTGAGGTAGAAATATAATTGCCTTTAAAAACATTACATTTTATCGTCTTTAAGTTGATTTTGGAACTATTAGTATTTGCTGGTGTATTATTTGACAAGGTTTGAAATAGTAGCCATTTTAAAACTAACAAGTATTTGTTTTGTTTTCTAGTTGTACATCCTCATTGTAAGTATCTTATACAAAGTCAAAGAAGCTTAATAAAAACAACAAACAATTTTTATTGGTTTTTCTGATACAAGAATATAAAACTACTGTTTTGTGACACAAACTCGTGAGGAATTGTGATAAAATTTTAATTCAAGTAGGCTTATAGAATTTGATGTTATGAGAAAATAAAACTTCCATTCATCTATGAGTATTATGTGGCAGAAATTTTTTGTGGGAGTGCTAGTTCTATGTGGTGATTTTTACATCATTCTGCTATTTAATTAGGTAGGCTATTATTACCTCCGTTAAATCCAAAAACGACCGTGATGTGTTTTCAAAGGTTTTTGGAAACAGTAATCCTTCAGACTGATGATGGAATGATTTCCAAAACTTGTATTTTTTGACAACACCTGGTGGTTCATTTTAGAATAGAATAGAATAGAGTAGATTTTTATTGTGTGGCCAAAGGCAGTACAATAGTCCTTAATTAATAGTAATACATTTTAAATAGTCTTAACTTTAAAAGACAGAGAGTACAATTAAAGGTTAAATTTAAAGAAATCCTGAATAGAATAGATTTCTTTTTTGATCAAAGTTGTCTTTCAAAAATATTCTAAAACGGTTTTTGGTAGTCCCTTTAACTCTGATGGTGGGTGGACAAAGAGCCGGTATACCAATCTGGTCAGGATCTGAGGACTGTTTTCATGAGACGGCAGTGACCAACGTCTAGATCTTGTCGCCTTCAAGTATTGTAGCTGTGTACATTGCTTCTGGAAGGAAAGGTATCCAGTCAATCCTTTATATTGACTAGGAGAGTTAGTATATATATGGGGGGTGGGGGGGGGGGGGGGTGGGGGGGGGGGGGGGTGGGGGGGGGGGGGGGTGGGGGGGGGGGGGGGTGGGGGGGGGGGGGGGTGGGGGGGGGGGGACTGACGAAAGGTAGTATGACGTGTAAATTGGATATTGTTTCCTTAAAAAAATTATGTTTTTAAGGCGAACACCGCTATCAAATTAATTTCTAGCTGTCAATTGTTTGTAACAAGACTTTGAATATCTTGTTAGATTTGATGTTTGGGGTCCTTTGCATACATGATCTTATATTATTACAACTCAATTATAGTAATTTTGTAATCATACAACTGGCTACTGAATAGAGTTTACACTCTATGTTGTATTAAGTCTTTCTCTAAGATAAAAAGTAACATAGTACTTCCTCAAGTTGTTTGAAGTGTTAATGGATATTATATTCTCCAATAATAAAACTAATTAGATTTAACCTTTCTTGATAAACCTGTACTTTTTTTGTTAGGACAAGATGCTGAGAAATTGTACTTAGTCCTAAAAGAACCTTATGTTTTGAATGCAAACACTATAATGATGTTGTATACCTTTACCGTACCTGTAACTCTGACAAGGATAAATAAAACCTATAAGGTTGCTTCTAATGTCTTATTGATGGCAGAATTCATACCACCACTCATTCATTAGTGTGGGTACAAAATTATACATTCTGTATCAATAGTACACTTGGAAGAAATGCACTAATCCATGACTTTCCACTGAAAAAAAAACAGTAAATCAACAAAGAAATATAACAGCAAACACGTATTTCCCTGCTATATTGAGGAAAAGTTTACACATTCTGTAATTCTATACTGTATGGCAGGAATTGTTGGAATTATCAACAGTAATTTTCTATCTGTATTAACTGTAAATGTTTTATTGTGAATTAAATAATTAAAGCACACTGAAATTTTCTTATTGTGACCTTTCAAAATCAAGGAAATTAAATTAAATTCTTGTTGAAACATTTTGTAGTTATTTTACACATGGGACATTTTTAATTATTTTTATTTTTATATAAATATATTGGATTAAACATGCTTTTATAAATCATGCACTTATAGATAAATATTTCTTTTTGCCATTTTATTATTACTTTAACAATGTTCAGAGAAAATCTGAACAAAAGTTACTAATTTATCACACATTTTTTGTACATTTACTTTTAATATTTTTATGTAGAAATATGTTGTTAGTCATCTTGAGGTATGGTTTGTGAAAAACAGGAATTGTTATCGCCGGTATTGTAATATTGAGACTAGATTAGTAATTACTTCCAAACGAATCTACTCGCAGATGAAACTTACCACATCATTCATGGCTTTCACAACTAACTTAATTAGCCAGTCCCTCTGTCACTATTTTACTTCTGCTGCCTCTCTGACTAATCCAGCTTTTCGAGAGTCTTAGATAAGTTGATGCCTCCTTAGTACCCTCTTTACGCTGTTATTGTACAATTTTTCCACGTTTAATCCTCAGCTCTCCAAAACTTCATCGATTCTATGAAGTTTTGTTGCTGGCTTGAATGACTTGTTGAGAACTAATAAGCCTCAGTAGGAGTTAAAATTTATCGGATGAATAATCAGTTTTTCACATTCTAGAAAATTTAAATGACATCAAAACTAATGATTTAGCTGACCTGTGATATCTCTATTTCACAGAATGGGGGTAATATGCACTCATAATATGTTGTTGAACTAGTATATGGTTGTTTTTGAAGGACAAAAGCCCATCTGGCTCAGTTAGTAGTAAGTAGCTTTGTAATAGCAGATATATAAATAAACTTATTTCTTATTGGTTTTAAAGGTAACCAATATCTAGAGAACCACTCTAAATCTTAAACAGAAAGTTTAAGAAATTTTATAAGCATTCCAGAACACTTTTTAGATTTTTTCTAGGTTCATAAAATAACTGAGTTGTGTATTTTTAAAAGTTTATCTGCCTGCTATATTGGAACTAAATACCGAACTGGCCAGTGAACCTGAGATCTTTACAAGATCAATTTTTGTATACAAAATCTATCTAAAGGGACAATTAAGTTCATTTTTTGCAGATAGCACTTTAATGATGAGGAAATGAAGCACTTAGTTTAATGTTACTATATGAATCATAAATCACTGAGACTCATGCTAACTTGGAATAAAATGTAAGCAAAATTACTCTCCACCATCTCCCTTCACTGGTATTAGTTTATTGTTATTTTTGCTATCAAATTAAATAAAGGTAACGTTCTACATAAAATCACCATACCAATTCCAAGTAAACAAATTTTCATATTTAATTATTTACTTATCCAATTGCACAAACACCATAACATCAATAGGCAATTGATTTAAAAAGTTATGTACAGATAAAAAATAAAACTTAAATCAATCTAAATAGAAAAAGTTTTTGTCTCTCCTTCACATGAATGTGCATAATTGGTAGTGTCTTTCAAGGGCCACAACAATTTCTGTTCTAGTGGTTACTTCAATTATTTTTGTATAGTTATTTTTATTTATTTTTTTTAGTCTCTCAACAGTTATTGGTTTTGTTAAGTTTATTGATATCAATATTATATTATTATTTGTTGTTCATGTGTGTTGACATTTTTATTTATGCGTATAAGTATATATAATCATTGTTTCTTTATTAGATACTCTATTTGTGGACATTAGTTCTTCAGGTATATTCAAGACGTAAATTCTTATAACTGGCATATTTAGTAAAACTAAGTAAGCTTAGTCAGTCTTCAAGACATTTTTGTAAATTGGTGACAAGGACGTAGCCAGCAAGGGGTCCAAAGGTTCCGGATCTCCCCACCCAAAATTTTCAATTTTTTTTCAATTACTTTTTTAGTAAGGCGATTATTATTATTTAAATAATTTAGTATTACTGACATGTACTGCTGAAAGATCGTTCTCCAAACAAGGAAAAAAGGGTCAAGAAACTTTTTAAGGAAACAAACTGGGGCCTTACTCTCTCTCCAGTGCGTGGAGAAAATATCAGTTGTTCTGGACCCCACCCAAATGTTTTTCCTGGCTTCATTCTTGACTGGTGATTAACATGAGTGAGAATATGAATTAAATAACAGTGTGCAATATTAGAAATTAAGAAAAGTTTGAAACTAACAATACTATTACTTAAAAACTGATAGAGCTAGATAGAGCAGCAATACAAATAAAAAATACAAAAAAGACAATGGCAATCCCAGCATTGTGAAAACAGGTTATGGGTTTTAGTTTCTTAAACTTAAGTGGCCTGTGTAACGATTATTTTCCAAGTTCTATGATTCACAGTTTTCACACTGTGTTAAAACATCCCTAACACAGTTATTATCTTGATAATTAGAAATAGAACATTTTATCTTCAAAACAGAGAAATATATAAAGAATAAAGCCAAATACTATTACACTTGTCTGTAACAATGTTGTAAACATTAGTTACAACACTAATGCGTCTGTCACAACATGGGCAAGACTACATGTTACAGGCATGATCCTATTAATATAACTTAGAAAAAACATTCAATACATTTTTACAAACTTTCAAGTCTACAAAACACAATCTTAAGCCTACATTGTTATTGTAGACATATGTTATGTGAAATTTATAAACATTTATATTTTCTTTAAAAAATAATACAAGAGAACTGAATTCTCCGACCATGCGTTGGGATTCATACGGTTGGACCACACTTTTAAGTCTCAACTAAACATTTATCAACTAAAAACAAATGTTTTTTTAAAGAAGAAAGAATTTGCTCTCACTAATCTATCTGTCTGAATTTCAAGTACGGTATGTATATTTCGGCCTCACTGTGAAGATCTTATGATCAATATGCTAAGGTTAAACAGTATGAGCACAATACATTTTTTTTAATTTATGTTTCTCAAAAATAAATTTTGAAAAGGTCAGCTACTAACTCAGTATGGTTGGAAAATACTGGAGGTAATTTTTATTAGTCTCTAAATTTTAAAAACTTCTCTTTTCTTCACAAGCAGCACAAAGTTATAAGGATGTATAAAAATTATTTGGTTGAATTTGAAATTTAGTCATTAAAATGGTTGGGTAAAAAATTACAATGTTTATTTTATTTTATTTTATTTTCCAACGGCAGCAGCCAATTTACAAATACAAACATAGATAGTAGTAGTAGTAGTAATGTTATTTTATAATTTTCAAACTTTGGTTTGCTCATCATGAAGTATCTTGTGTAACCTTTGCTCAGTATTTACCACGTTGCGATAATAAAATGAGCGTAATGCAAAAAAGAGCAATAATAGTAAAAGTGTTGTGTGAATCTGAATTGGAGAACCTAGATGGAAAAAGTTCAAATAGGTAAAGAGTTCAAAATCCAAAACAAGGATGGTAGATTTTCAATCATTTGGATGGACACAGTTCAAAATTTTTACATCAATTAAATCATTGTCTCAGTTCAAAGCGAATAGATAAAAAAGTATAGAAGTGACTTATATTAGAAAATTTAATTATCAATTACAGTTTACTGATAGAAAATGTTATACAAATAATATTTGGAAACATGCTTTTCTCAAAATCTTATCCTTGAATATAATCTGGTCTCATCTTATCCAAAAGGATGTGATAATGCTACAAAAACTCCAGCAATCAGTATCTTAAAAATAGCTCCTGGTACTGTTTTAAGAGATTTAATGAGAAATTTTCTGGATGAAGTATGATAACAACAGAGTGTCTGTCTGTGGCCCCAGATTATTGAATACATCTTAAACATACGTTTTATGACAATAAGCTGCTGCATCAGAACTGTCTCAAATGTAAACATTCTGTATTAATACATATATATTGTACATTTTGCAAGAATAATGACATAAGTAAGCTAATGGCCTAAGTAGGTCTTGTTTTTTTTCTCTAGAAATTCTACCCCATGATCCCTCTCTGTGGCTATCTCACCAAATACATCTTAGGAATATTCTAATTGCTGCAATATTTTTGCATGGTAGTCTACTTCAAATAACTAATAAATATTTGACCTCAGTCATATATAAACAGGGACTGGACCAAGCTATATTAACTGGTTTGATGCAGCCAATATTTTGACAAGTTTTATTGTAAAGGTGTTTAAAAAGTGTTTATCTTGTGTTAAATCAGTGAGTTTTTCCTGTGATGACTGCGCTGAAATAATAGGTATCACATAATTAGTAAACATTTCATTAATATTTACCAAGGATTTTTGCCTAAAAACTAACCTAGATAATATTTATTGCATGAACATTTAATCCATGGCAAACAATCTAAAAAGTCTTTGCAGTGATAAATTTTGAGTCTGACATAAAAGGTGCCCTCAGAATTTTTATTTTATGAGTGGATTGTTTTATAGTGAAAACATTAAACTTTACTCATAATTTACCAAGGAGTTTTGCCTAAAAACTATAACCTAGATAATATTTATTGCATGAACATTTAATCTATGGCAAACAATCTAATAAGTCTTTGCAGTGATAAATTTTGAGTCTGACATAAAAGGTGCTCTCAGATTTTTATTTTATGAGTGGATTATTTATAGTGAAAACATTAACTTTACTCATAATATGTGGACTATTTGTTGTGACATGCAAGTACTGACATTGTCAGATGACTAGATAGCCTTATCAATACTTGATAACCAGTTAATGTCAGTCTGAGTTAGCTCAGTGGATAAAGACTTGGACTATAAACTTGAAGATTACCTGGTTCAACTCCAACCTGAGGCTTTAAATTTTTGCTTTAAAATTGAAGCTGGACTATATTATTTCGAGATTTTATGCATGTGTTTTATTGTCTCTCACATATAAAAACTGTTTTATCATAGCATTTTTTATATTATTTTATGTTATTGTAATTAAAAGTTAAAACTTACTGGACAAGTCAAGTGGTTTATAAACTATTGAAATTTAGTAAATAAATAAATTAAACAAACTCGCTGATTCACATTGATAGTAAAATATCATGGCCAAATATCCCTGTGGAGTGTGTGGGATAAATGTGCGGTCTTCTGTAATTTTATGTACTGGTTTGTGCAATACGTGGTTGCATTTAAAGTGTGCTGGATTACGCTTATCGGATGTAAGGAATATGGAGAAGGAAGATTTCTTGGGAGAGTGGAAATGCTTGAAATGCTTGAAGGATACTGATAACATAATTACTGAAAATAAGGAGCAGGAAATTGACTTGACAGCTGAAGGGAGTCATGAAAACTATTCTAACCAGATAAATTGTCCCTCACTTGCGGAGCAGTTAAACGGATCAGTTTTGAGGGAAAATGAAGATTTAAGACAGGAAACTGTTTGAAGAAAAAAATAAAAGCTCCTTTTATGTATTAGAACTAGAAGATAAATTAAAAGAGAAGGAAGATATCATTGAATCACAAAACAAAATATTTGAGGAGAAAGAAAATACATTATTAAATAAAATAAAATTCTTAGACCAAAAACTCAAAAAGGAAAAAGAGACAAAAGAAATCCTTATTCTCCAGATAGAAGAGGAGACTAAAGCCAACACTAAAAATAATGAGATTGAATACGGAAAATGTAACCGCTGTACTATCTATGAAGAAGAGAATGCAAGAATGCTGGTTTCAATACGTAGTCTAGAGGAAGTAATTAAAATAATGGAGAAAGACAATTTGGACGTACATAATGAGTTATCACATATAGATCTAACAAATTCTGCATGCCTACATTGCTTTCCTACTCTTAATAAAAATAAAAATACTCAGGAAGCTGTCAGTGTTCCTAATAAATGGCAGGTAGTACGTACACCCTTTGGTCATAAGCCACAAATGTTAAACAATGTAAATAAGAAAGTCACGGAACCTGACTTTACCTCTAAGAATATATATGAAGTTCTTCAAAATTGTACGACAGTTGATAAAACTGATGAAATGGAATGCAATGTCGATAAAATTTCCAAAAGTAGCTGTAGTGCAAGTCCTGAAACTGTGAGCAGAAATAAAATACTTAAGAATCCTGCATCTTCCCGACATGGACATAAGGACCACAGTCATAGAACTGATGATCAGACGAACAAACAAAGGGTGCTGTTGTGCTCTGATAGTCATGGTCGTAATTTGATTTTTCACTTGAATAAGTGCTCAAAGTCTTTTGATGCTGTGGGTTTTGTAAGGCCTGGGGGACGAGCAGAACAGATATTAAATTATGATAACTTAGATGGAGAAAGGTTAGGTCCTGATGACTTCCTTGTCATAGCGTGTGGCTCAAATGACGTTGCTTGTAATGAAGCAGAGAGAGCTCTTAACTTAATTGACAATGCTGTGAAAAAGTACAGCAGCACTAAAGTAATCTTAGTTGACTTGCCATCTAGATATGATCTTAAGAATTGGTCTTGCGTAAACAAAGAATTAAGAAAAACTAATGTCGCTTTAGAAACTTTTAAGTCAAAGATATCCTAATGTTACTCTGGTCAAGGCTAGTGAAGCTGATAGAAGTTTGTACACTAGGCATGGAATGCATCTTAATGATAGTGGGAAGAAATGGCTTGCTGGGAGGATTTGTGATGTGCTAATTAAGAGAACAGAGCCAGAAGTGACTATAACGCAGAGCATCCCTACCAGCCAGATACCTGTGATACTGTCACCTTCAGTTAGAAGAGAAAGCCCCAGCAACACAGAACAACAGATGCTGTGCACATACTCTGATTCCAACATTGATGCCCAGGTTATTGGAATATCCAGGCTTTCCACATCGGAGGACAAGGAGACTGAGACATATCCGTTAAACTGCACCCTGTCACATCTAATCACACCAACATAGAGAAAACCGACCCATCAAACAACTGACCTAAAACCTTCTGGTCTACTTATAGCCCATCTAAATGTTCAGTGCATTAAAAACAAAATAAATTCCTTAGATTTCTTTCTTAAAAAATCGGATTGTGAAATTCTTTGTTTAAATGAACATTGGTGTACACAGGCTGAATTAAGCATATATCTGCCTGAAGACTTTCAACTAGCAAGTAGCTACTGCAGGACCTATACCTTATGGTGGAGTGGCTGTTTTGGTTAAAAACTCACTTAAATATGCGTATGAGGTTGTTACAGTTGACTCTCTATGTCAGCCTAAACATTTTGAAGCAGCTATGATAGCTCTTCCTGAAATTAAATTAATAGTAGTGTCAGTGTATCGAACTCCTAATGCAAATATAGATTTTTCACAGAAAAAGTTGCAAACCTTTTGGACATAATGGAAATGAATTATAAATACAAAAATTTTAAGATTGTCATTGCGGGTGACATTAATATGGACCCAAGTAGTAATAATTTTCATATCAAAAATTTTGTAAATATGCTGAAATCCTACGACTGTTTCTGCCTGAAACTCTGAACCCACCCGGTTGCACTCGTGTCTGGACAATTTTGTCTCTAACTTTCAGCCTGGTACTGTTGCGTGTGAAATAACTCAGCCTCACCTATCGGACCATTTGGGACTTCTTCTCAGAATCAATTCACAATACCTAACATTGAACAATGAAGGAGTTTCTCATAATAGCAGACCTAGAACTATTACATACAGATTGACAAACAACTTCTGCATCAATAAGTTAAAACATAGATTAAGTAGGATTAACTGGAGTAATGAGTTTCTCATTAGCTTGTAATGTTGATGAAGCCTTTAAATCATTCATGCAAATTTTATCTGAAAATTTTAATGAGTTATGTCCGATAAAAACTAAGATTTTAAAAAACAGTGGTGATAGAAGCTCTAGGTCAGTTATAAAACAAAATTGGTACACACCCTACCTTGGTAAAATTAGGTTACTGTTGGACATTAGTTATGATAAAGTTAAAGCAAACCCTAGCCTTATCCTAGCACATAATAGACTTAAGAAATTTTATAGAATGCAAATAGATTTGGCAAAAAAAGCTGCAAATGATAAATTTATACTAGAATCTAATAATCAATGTAGAGCAGCGTGGAAAGTTATAAATTCTGTAACAGGCCATGTAGCAGATAAGAGTGTAAATGCCAGTATACCCATTACAGCAAATCAGTTTAATAATTTCTTTGTAAATATTAGTAATAGTTTAAGTAATTTGCCTAGCCAAAATGTAACTAGTTCCTTGGATATTTTAAGCTCATCTTCTATCAAAACTCCTGTTTTACCTTTCAAATGGCAGGAGATTAACAATATTGATATTCATAATACTGTAAAAGAATTTAGCAACTCTAAAGCTGAAGATGTTTTTGGTATGTCCAATTTTTTGATCAAAAATATTATTGAAGATATCTCCTTTCCTTTATCATACCTTATCAATTGGATGTTTACTGTAGGCACCTTCCCACAATGTTTGAAAATTACAATTACTGTTCCAGTTTTTAAAAAAGGGAGATAAGTCCTGTATAAATAACTACCGCCCTATTTCCTTAATTGCTGTAGTCTCTAAAATAATTGAAAGGTTACTAAAAAAACAGATGGAATATTTTTTTGAAAATAATCGGATACTGAATCCTGCTCAATATGGCTTCAGAAGTAAATTATCTACCATTAAGGCTCTTGAAAATGTCATATCTACTGTTCTCGAAAGTTTTGAAAACAAGGAGGAAGTTGCAACCTTGTTGTTAGACTTAAGTAAAGCGTTTGATTTGGTACCACACAGTGAGCTAATTGATAAATTAAAGTATTATGGTGTAGAGGGGCGTGAGCTGTCTCTTCTCACCTCTTACTTGTCTGATCGTTATCAGTTTGTAAAGGTTGGTGACCAGAGGTCAGACCTTCAGTGTGTGAGAAATGGAGTCCCTCAGGGCTCTGTTCTGGGTCCTTTCTTATTTGTTATCTTTGTTAATGATTTGCCTGATTTTGTACCAAATAAAAGTATTCTTTACGCCGATGACACCACTCTATTGTCATCAAACAAGGATAGCATGCTAAATAAAGTGATAATTAATTACATGAAAGAAAGATCCTTCCTCTGGTTTGATGCCAACAAATTAAGCGTAAACGATGAAAAAACTGAGGAGATTGTCTTTAGTCTGAGCTCAAAGGTGGACAGTAAATCTGTAAAACTGCTGGGCATAAACCTGGATTCGAAGCTGAATTGGTGGGTTCACATAAACTCTCTTTGCTCTCGCTTATCGAGGGTTATTTTTTCTATTGAAAAAATGAAAGTCCTGTACAAGCAAAAATCTAGTTATGAACGCTTACTTTGCTTTTTTTAATGCTCACATTACTTATGGCACTCTCTTGTGGGGCAACTCTGCTGGTGCAAAATTAGTTTTTAAGACTCAAAGAAGGACATTACGAGTTATTGCAGGTATTGGTGAGAGAGATTCTTGTAGGCCTGTCTTTGTTGATCTAGGTATTCTTACCCTTCCATGTATATTTATTTTGCAAAGCCTAATTTTCCTTAAAGAAAATCTTAATTTATATAAATTTAGAAGTTATGTCCATAACTATAGTACTAGATCTCAGAACTTGATAGACCTCAAATACTTTAGATTAAGTAAAACCCAGAACAGCTACATGTACATTAGTGTAAAACTTTTTAACCTCCTACCACCAGATGCAGTTACCACTACTTTAAGGAATTTCAGAAGTTGTCTTGTGAAATGGCTGAAGCAGAAGGCTTTCTATTCAGTAGAAGAAATACTTTTACATGATTTAAGTGACCTTAAATTTTAATAATGCTATGTTTTAATTTTTAACATTTATTATTTATTGTTTTTATTGTTATCTGTTGTTTGTTAATTCTATTATTAATTTATTATTATTTATTTTAGCATTAAGTTTTAATTAATAATATATTTTGACTATTTTTTAATTGTATATTTATTTGCATTTCTCTATAGAGATGGTGTTCTTGACTGTTGATGTAATAGTACATTATTGTAAACCTTATCTGACTTTGTCAATGCATACAACATGGGACGACAATAAATGATTCTTGATTCTTGATGATTCTTGATTCTATTAAGCATTAAATGTTATGCATATTGAATACTTCATTGAATGATTATAGTATTATAAACATATCTCAGGTTACTCTGAAATATTGTGTTAATATTTATGTTTATGATTGGATCTCTTCAGCTTGTAATTTAAATTGTAAGTCCAATGTATTCATAATTTTTTTAATAACTAATCTATGGCATTCAGTACTGGAATAATCTCTGTTTCTTTTGAATAATAATTGTGTAAGTGTTAAAAAATAGATTAAGCGATTGTGAAAGAGAGCATGGTCTTATAATTTTTTATTCCTACAAAAAAATATTAAGTTTTTTATAATAGTACTTTAAAATTATGTGTATAAAAAATTTCAATACAAAAATATCTATAACTAAATTGACAAAAAGTATGAATAGGTAGAATTAAAATAAAATTAATACTAGTTACAGATGAAAAATATAGCTGGAACTATATATACAGGTTTATATATTTAAGTTCTTAAATTTTCATTCCATAATTCCTTATATTCGATATTCAAAATAATTCTTGTTACATTTTTCTATATTATTACGGGTTTTTATAGATTGCTTTGACAAGTTCCCTTGTAAATCTGCAATTTGTATTGAATGCATAAATGCATGTGTGCTTGCTATAATATATAATGCAAAGAGCTTTGTGATTACCATAATAAAACATCTTTATCGTCACAAACAACCCCAAACGCAGTCTGCTGTGTATCATTCTACACCTTCAGCACAGAAAAGCTGATTATCAGTGATCAAGTACAAAATCTTTGCACTTTTTTACTTTTAAATTTGGATTGTAAAATTTGTATAGTGTAATTTTTTACAATCCATCATTTTTGAAAATCTATCTTTTAGTTAAAAAATTATAATACCTGTAACTAAATTTGTTGTATTAAAATTGGGATTTTTTGCCAAATTAATTCATTTGTTCAATCAAGAAAATGCTCTCAATATTGTTGTAATTAAGCCAACTTTTCACATTCGAGATTTCAAGATAACACCATCAGCATAAAGACAGATCTGGTTATTGTTCTTTGTATCAATTAATTTTGAAAATAAAACTTCTGAATTAGCAAATGGATAGAAGTTGGTCTCAACAAAGATTCTTGCACAACATTACATGTTTTATATAACACCTGAAAGTTGTAAAGGGAAGTAAAATTAGAATTTTAACAGATATTTGATAAATCTGTCAAAATTTTAATGTCTTTTGATGACTGCAACACATGCAATAAATAGCAACTTATTAATTAGTAATAATTAAACGCACAACATATTGTGTAATAAATGTATTTTAATGCTTAATCTGGGTTTTAGCACTTTTACACAATTATTATTCAAAGAACATTAAAGCATTTCCTTTAATATATATTTAGAATTAAACTTTAGATTTCATTTGAAACCTGCCAAGCCTGGCTTAATAAAAATTGAACAAAGAAATTATTTGTAGTAATTTATAAAATTGACAGGCTTTATAATAACCTCAAACTGAGTAGCTAGTTTATTTAGTTATCAAAATGCTAGTAATTTGTATGTACTGTCAGACACGTAATTGTTTGACCATTTTAAATATTACAGTTCAATTTTTATATTCAGTATTAGAAACTGTAATGAAATATCAGGGCATATCATAGGGGTCAGAATAAGGCTTTTTCCATTTATGAACATGTTTCTTCTTATATTATAATGAGAATTATTATATAGGGCTGAATTCCTCCCCTGAAATTTTGAAATAAAAACATTAAAATTGGACCCAGTAACTTTTTATAAGCTAGAACAAATTTATGAGACCTTAAAACTCAACAATATCCTGGGCTGATTGTGAGCTCCTGGTTTTTTAGGGTATTGTATATCTTCTAAACCTCCCAGTGTCAGCCCCTCCAAAATAATATTCTATATACGCCACTGATTGGAACACTAGCATATTCTAAAGTATAAGCAAGGGAAGACCCCTCCAACCAGCCAGCACCACCACTGACTACTCTGATGCAAAATTTGGGGCCAAAATGATTATTTTGAGTTGCTAAGTTTTGTATACACCTCCCCATTTTGTGTACTCTAACGAACATTACTTGAGAATATTATTTTTACAAGCAAACTGAAAAATTCAATTAGCAACTAACAATGTTATTAAATTCAACATTTTTACGGTACTTCTCAACATATAGAAAATTTTGTAATTCGTATGGGTTAAAATCAGTTTGCAGTTATAAGAAGGACTACATAAAGAGATTTTAATATACATTTTTAAAAAGCCCATTTGATAATGAAATTGTCTTACTTAATCTTTGAAATTGTATTTAAGATGTTGTTTTAACAGCTTAATTTTTTATCTGTCATTTGTGAAATCATTCTAAAAATGCAGCCAGACAGAATGTATTTTTTGTATGAATTTTTTGAAAGATGGGCAGGGTAGTTGACATGATCCAATTTCATAAACATTCAAGTTTTACAACAGTCCTTCTTTTAGAATTATTCATTCATTTTTATTTCATTCTATGATTTTGATTACAACATATTTCGTTTTGTTAAGAGAGTGGTAGCGAAGCCATTTAAAACTTTTTGGAGGTGCACTGTGATTTGCAGGAAGTGAATATTTTTTCTCCTAAACTTAAATTAATAAGTAAGGTTGAAAAACTGTCAAATCAGCTTTAGCTTTAAATTTGCAAGTACACAAATATTCTTATCTTTCATACAAGTGCCAGGATTCGTCTTCATAGATGATTTTTAAAATATTGAGAGTAGTCTATACTCACCTTTTTAATTACTGACTGGTACGTCACAAACCACACTAAACCTGGTATCAGATCTTCGCAGGAATCCTCCAGAGATATGACTTCAATAATGTAACGTTCCAAGTAATACACATTGACTTCTCAGCTGGGCATGTTTAATGACAACTTCAGCGTTATAGCTAAGAGCCCATAACATAGTAATCACACACTTACAGATACGAAGGCTCAGACAACCGTATAATTGCCTATTTGTAATACCCTGTATCTCAAGTATTGATAAATTCTGTACCAAATGTCTAGCTAAGATTTTATTACAGTGCAGTATATTTTACACCTTGTAGGACTTTTCTCTGATAATGAATGCTTCATTATCCCTGCAGAGCGTGACTTTCATTGCATGAATACTCAAACATGTGTGTCTTGTTTTCTCACATTTCAGACTCTCTTTTTAAAGCAATATTCATTAGATTTACAATTATGTTGACAATAGCTGAACTAAATGTTCAACAAATATTCGTGAAAAGTAATCTACTTGAAATATTAGCACATGCAACACAGGTAATGCAATTTTAAAATGTGCCATAAATGTACATCTTTATACATGTTCTATGATTTAGTCCTATAATAAATATTTTTTCTGTTTTAAAAGATCTGTAAATAGTAGTTTGAGTAAAAAATTACAGTTTTTGCGTTTTCACATTAAAATAAAAATATTTTACTAGTAATTTACACAAGTTGTGTTGAACAAGCATCATGTTAAAATTAGGTATAAATATTTTTATATCTAGATACATTTGTATCATGGTCGTAATATCAAAGTTGATATTTAAAAGTAAACATTTTATATTCTATATAAGAATTTCAATATTAAATTAATTTTACAATTCACCAACCATGTAATAGACACCCTCAACTAAATATTTTCTGGCAACACATAGTTTTGGAGACAATTTCATGTAGTTTTCTTTTTCTTTGATTTTCCTTTTTCATCTATTTAAAAAAATAATGTTGTGATTCAGTACAAATTAAAATCAATCTCTTTCTGCTTAGAAAGAGAAGTTCAGTTTTGAATAATGATTTTTCAGTAGAAGTTACATGTTCAACAAGTTAGCACCTTCATAAAAAATGCCATATGTATCTCCATAAGGTTTTCAATTCTTCTTGAGATGGAAAAAGTTACTTAATTTTTTTTATTCTTATGAGGCTAAAACTATTAAAAAAATAAATATATTTAAATTTATCACATTTGGCAAAGACCAGAATGCCATTGTAAAGTGGCTTCTAGAGGAAATTCCTGCACATCTCATCAATATCTTTTATTTCATCTCTACTTACAAATATCTAAAGGTATTTGTATGAAGTTATAATGATGATGAGTTGCTTGATTTGCAAGGGGTGTGAAAATTATGTTTAATATGTTGACATTAAGTGACATTAATTGAATATTTTACTTCCAGTTGCATAATGAATTTGAATAAAATATATTGTACTTTTCATATAGGCAATTTTGATGCCTTTAGATCATTTTCCTAATTAAGTGTATGCACTAATAATAAACATAGTCACTCAATTATTAATGTAGTATGATAGATAGTAGAAATGTAAAGTTGTATAAAATAAATTAAGTAAATTAAAAAATAACTTAAAAACAACAATACGGTATAAGTGAAAAATAATGTATTTATAAATATATTGTTGTTTAATATATGAGGACAAAGAGTAAAAATATATTAAAGGAACAGCCACAATTTTATTGTTCTAACAGAGTATCTAAAACAAATTAACACAAGAAACATGTGTAGCAATCCATAAAAAGAACAAGAAAAGGTACTCTGAAGGCAATATACGATTTTACTCTAACATATTTTACTGATATAGACAAAATCTGGTTAAATTTATAGAGCAATATTTTTTTAATCTGATTGTGATTTAACTGATGATTAAAATGTTATCATCCTCAATTTTAGTGATTAAACCCATTAAACATTAAAGTATAGTTTTTAAAATTCGTTCTCGTTACCATCATGATTACCTGTAAGACAGATGTAAAATTATTTCTTAATACTCAGTCAGATCCAATGGAGTAACATGCACACCCAACGAAAAAGAGAAAAAACTAAAAAAGCAGACAGAAAAAACCGGTTACAATGTAATCGGTATTTTATTTATGGGCATATTGTTCTTCATATAGAAAACATGAAGACCCATGGAAAATTTCAAGTCCATGGTCAGTCTGTTTTCGTGATATTGTGTGGACAGACGGACAAAAATACAATGTTTCCAACCTCACAAAGTGATAAGCTCCGCTAAAGTTCAGCCAATGAATATTAATTCTGAAGTAATATTACAATAATTGTATTAATTTGCTAAAATCACTTGAAATACAGCTTAGATTTTATGTAAAGGGGACTGAAACCCTAGTTTAACACACAAACTATTTTGGATTCAACAGGCATTATGTTGTGTAGGTCACATAAATATAAAACAGTACCGCAGAGAGATGTTCTGTAATAAAGCTATTGTAGAAAGTTTAATATACTGATGACTGTGAACACAGCAGTACACTTAATATATCAAAACAGTATGCAGGTCAGATGGAAAGTATAGGTGTTAAACACATGGCATTGATAGGAATATTACACTCATTTCAATGATGACTCAAATTTTTATTTCAGGACTGATTTTAAATAAATAAAAAGTACAAAACGTTAGAGTTAAACATGTATGTGAACAATAAAAACACATTCCACAAGTATAAAATATATTCTTGCCAATAAAAAAAATACTTAATTTATCAATTTGTTATATTTTTTGACAATAAGTATGTTATTGTGTGTAGCATTATAAGTACTTTGTAAGTAAATAAGCAATAAATTTACCTCAAGTAAAAGTACTTTCGTGTATTTCTATAACCTGTTATAACATTTTTTTGTGGTGAAAAAATTATTATGACATTTATGCATACATTAATTGAATCTTGTCTGAAGGTTCATTAGTTTTGATTGGTCTGAAGGTTTTTCTTCCACAGTTTCTTGAGCATCTCCACTCATTTCAGGCTGCACTTCCACAATCCCAGGGGAAACCTCTCCCTCCACAACTGCTGTAAGATCACCCTCTACCGGTTGCGAGTTTTTGCTCCACAGGAGCTTCAACAACCCCTGTTGATGTTGTTTCAATAGGGGCAGCTGTACCTCCCCTTCAGCAGTGGTAGGGGCCAGATACTTCTCCTTCAGCAGGATTAGGGGCAGAATCAATTCTCAACCCCACCAGGATTCAGTTCCTTATCTTCCTCTCCCAAAGGTATGTCCTTAGAGCTCTGCTCAACATGGACAAGCAGTGCTGCATGTCTAAAATGTATAGTGAGTAAAAGAGTCAACACAGAGGTTGCATTAGCCTACAGTATTAGCAAATAAGGATTGCGGCTGAAGAGCTACGTAGTTGCCTCACACACACACACGCACCTCCACACTCGCAAAGCGCAGAGGGTTGGGGCTAGCCCGGCAACCAGCGTTTTCCATCCGTGTTTTGTAGTAACATCTTAGATTCATGATTAAGCAATACTCTGTGTAAGTTTTAGTCTAATAAACATTTTTGGTTATCATTTTTTTCATTATAATGTTTAATGAAAATGAAATATGTCTCTATTTTTTTAGGCAGAGTTTAGAGTTTTTTAGCCCTTTCTTCCACTCAGCCTCAAATATATAAACTCATCACTTAGGAAAACATTGCAAATAACAAAAATCTGAACTTTATTCACGAAGTGCATGCGTGCGTGTGTGAGAGAGAGAGTGAGAGAGTGTGTGTTAATCTACCTGGACCCAGCCGCAATCGCTATGGTAAATTGCTAATTCTACAAGCATTGAAATTATAGTGATATAAAATAATGGATGTTAATAACTCACTTTTTTTCAAAATCCTTTAACAAGTTTATACTTCTGCGAACTTATTCTGTTGTAAAATAAAATTAATCTTCGAAGTATTTTAATGTAATTGTTCGAGTGTGGGGGGGGGGGGGGGTGGGGGGGGGGGGGGGTGGGGGGGGGGGGGGGTGGGGGGGGGGGGGGGTGGGGGGGGGGGGGGGTGGGGGGGGGGGGGGGTGAAAATGACAAGAATATTTAAATTTTAGGGCATGTTTGAGTAATTGATGAATAATTTATTTACTTTTTTACTTATTACATTACCATATCTCAGTGTTAAGAATTGATAAAATATTTAAAAGGGCAACTCCTACATCTTGACATATTGTATTGAGAACACTCAAAAACGAAATCGAATAAAGTTTACAAACGAATGTCATTGGCTGAGCATTAGCGAAGCCTACACTCAAAGGGGCTTGAAAAATTTCATTTCTCTCTATTTTAGTTTTGCAATTAAAAGCGCCAATTTCGTGAAACTATAACTTTAAGTTTCAATCACGTACCGAGAATTTTCAGATTTATATATTAAAATCTAATTAATTTTGATTTTGAAGAAGACTGCTATCCTTACTTAGCCATATTTTATTGCAGAAAGTGGCAACAGATTTAAAGAAATCAAATCAATATTTCTTAAAGGAATAATAATCAAGTTGTCATTATTACAATTATAAGAAAAGGAATGGATTACTGTATTTCAATCATGTAAATGTACCCAAGCAACTTTGTACCAAAAAACGTTCTAGTAGTAGTGTTTTTATTTGAAAACCTATAAAGATTGTTCGCAGAAATTGGTTTAACACGTTCACGACGACGGCTTTTTGCCGGACTTTTTTATTTACCGTCGAATTTTTCAATAATAAAGGCAAAACCCCTTAATCGGTTTTTTACGACTAACGTTTAAGTATAACGAGAAAGGAATGTAGGCTTCGCAATTTTGAACATAAACAATTATTTCATTATGTGTTTTTAAATCTTTCTTCGTGTAGTACCCCAATAAATACCTAAAAAAATTAATTTAACTAAAAGCAATCTTGCGCCCGACGGTATACACGATAGTCTGAGGTATTTATTTAAGCGTGGGATAAAATTTGACAAACCACCAAGACAGGCAAACAATAATAACGCAATAAAGAAATGCATAGCAACGTGTACCCCATCGGGTGTACGACGCACTTTACGAAATCCTGATGTACCCGATCGGGTACACAACGGTAGTTGTGAAAGATCTTGTGTTTCCAATGGGGTACACGTTGTCGTGAACGTGTTAAACCCCCAATTAATGTCTTATAAGTACTATACACGGTGCTCCCTTCGACTGTACCGACTCCTGATCAACAGATATTGTTTGTAGAAGTGAAACTGGAGACACTATTGTTGCAAGAGCACATCCACCTCTGCATCTACACCTACAGCAACGTTCTGGTTGGGCGCAAAGTAAACAAACAACTGAGTAACATTGCACGTTGTTGTCTTTGGCGTAACCAACCAAGTGTTGTCGACTCTCAAAAATAGGTCAAGTTTATGTTTGTGTTATGTTTATTTTGATTCTTCAAAGTTGTTTCTTTACGACTTTTTATTCCTTTAATACTGTACCCACACGTCTTCGGCTTGATCACTTTAGGTAGTACGTACATGGGAAATCACAACATACGCAAAGGATGTTATATGCATTTTCGCTTTCTTAGATGCAGTGGTCTCCAAAAAGGGTAATTTAATGAGAATGAAAAGATAACCTAAAGGATCCTTAAGGTAAATATAGTTGTTGTTAAAACTCTCTGTTGCTGTAAATCCTCTCGTTTAGCTGTAGGCTTACCAGAAGCTAGTATCATCCAACAGCATCCCCAAGAGAACCTCAAATAATTAGATGACGAGTTTTAAAAAGTATCTCTAAAGGCCCTGAGGAACATTCATTGTATTTAACCACATCTGAAATATTTAAATTTTACTTCCTCTAAACCTGGCCAAAGTCAATGAAAACAATTTAGGAGATAAATCTTCCTAAACAGTTTTGGGCTGGACTTCTGAAATACTGCCGGCCCTTGTTCATTCATTTTGAAGCTTTACTGTTGTGAATCTATATATTGTCAGAACATTGTTGCACATTATTATGAAATAGTAAATTCATCAGAGAAAATATACACAGTCATAAATTAATTAAACATATTGTTGTGCTGTCATACAACAATATTTACACAATTCTTACGTTTGAGAGGCTCTGTCAATCAATATTTCACAACTTTAGAGATCAAGATGGGATTTTTCGCTACCTCAGAGACCAGTGGGGCGTGGCCCGGATTTTCGAAATAAGAACAGACATTTATTAATACCAGGTACCTTAAAAATGCGCACGTACAATTTAAATACAATTCGGTTGAGTAGTTTACGAGTGAAAGCAAAACAAACAAACGAAGGCACTTTTGCATTTATAATATTATGAGGATTAGAATTACGTTCCACAATGTCGGAAAAGTTTTGTGGCCTCCAACAGCTATCCAACCGTAGCAAAAGAATAGTCGAAATAGTTGGGTTGGCCTCTTACCATCTTTCCACTATGTATGTTCAAATGGTAATTCCAAACATCTTTAAATAGCCTAAATTTTACTAGGTTGAAATGAATCAGGAATCCTAATATTAAGACGACCAAGTGAAACAGGGGACCAATACGGATTAAAGAATTATTGGTGGTACGAATAATTGTTTTGGTATCTAAGAGGCACAATTCTGAGCTCAATAAAAGTCAAAATGGTATACTTGGTTATGCTTTGGAACTGTGATTCAAGTTTTATATGATTTGAGCTATGAAATTGAAGCCCTTTTTATAAATGTAAGAGGAGAGCAGAAATTCTAATACGTAAAACAAGACGACCATCAAGTCTGCAGGAGCTGCTCAGCAATGTGGGGGTTAAGAATTCATTCAATAATGATACACTTATCAGCTTATTTACTGCCATATTTGTCTAACTTCTTCCTCTTTGTATTCTTGTAATTATTGGAAATGAATTCTGTTGTAACACTGACTATACAGTTCAACTCTGGTTCACAAGGGCGTGATTGTTAACTCTACTACAGCGTTCTTGGCTTCTTATACAGCAAGTTGTAACATCTCAAGTTATGGCCAATTGTCAACTTAACGACTGAAGGCAAACCACCCACCTCACCATAATATTTATGTGTTGGCTATAGAGGAATTAGTACCGAGATTTTACATGAAGCTTAATAATTCCTCTATGTGAACATTGATGCTTGATAATGGTGCACGTCAATCCACGGGGTTTGGCTGAGCGCTAGCGAATATTTCTACGTGATGGCTACGAAAAAGTAGCAGAATAAATAAATGTATAAACAAGCTGAGGACAGTCATATGAGATGTTAACACGTGATACACTAAATAATGTAGCTTATTCATTTAGTAAAAAGAAAACATGGAAAGTCAGTGATAAGGTTTAATTTCATAGGGAACTTCCATTGTAGTATCCTCCTTACCTCACCGGAGTATTTATTATTTAAACACTGCTATGATACCTATCTCATGGACAAACATGCGAATGTATCATGTGGCAAGACATATGGAGAAAGACCATATGTAGACTTTGCCTACCATGGTATTTGGCAAAGCGTCATTGAAGCCTTTCACTCAGTAGGTTGACACAGTTTCCTGATGACTGCCGCTTGGATATAAAAATTGCAACCTCGTGTCGTCGCGACTGGAAGAGGACACCTTTCCAGATGACTAATTATTTACCGTGGATCCGCCACTAGATTTCCCCAATTAAACCTAACTAGCTTTGATGAGGAAAGATAAACTAATAATGTAGATGTGGTTCCGAAAGTTCCCTAACTATAACACACTTAAGCGTAGACGATCTACATACACTTCCACCCGGTGTACTCTACACGATAGCCACACAACGACTCCGACACAACCTCCGCTCTGTGCTTGCTAAGGTAGGAATCATCCTACCAGAACCTGTCCAGATAGTAGGAGGCTCCCCCAATATCAAAGCTGTGACCTTAAGGTCGGCGCAGCTGGCTGTCGTGTTCGCGGCTACTGATAGATTACGCGCCAAATTCAAATCTATAGTGACACTTGCAGCAACATTTATTTTCTCAATGATATCTTTCTGTCTATCTATCCGCAGGACATTTCGAGAACGAAATGAGTTATAGACTTGACGTTTGTACATACAACGTCTCCTACGATGAACTTGGTGTGGCATACTCCTACCTTGTGTATTTTGTATCGAAATTATAGTAGTATGAATCATTTAAACGACCTGTTGTCAGGGACGTCCTCTTAGGCGGTGCGCAAATATAGCATCATCAGCAAGTACGACACCGTCAGTTGTGCCTGCCAAGAGTGTTTCTGTAGGCCACTGGCCCAACACCCGGCAATGAAAGAGAAAGGGAAAGTGAGAATAAACAGGTTTGTCAGGCAGACGCTAACAGTCTGCTGTTTACCATTGTGCTGCCTGCTCTTGATTTACCTGTCAGAAATGCTGTCCGAAAACAAGTGAGTAACATATTACGTTTTAGTAAATCTTTTAAAATTAGTTTAAACCAAATATATATATTTTAGACTCAATTTTATTTTTTCTCAGGCTATCTTTTATGCCTTATATCAAAAAGTGGTGCTTGAATTTTCAGAAAGCGATTAAGTACACGT
Source organism: Homalodisca vitripennis (assembly GCF_021130785.1). Classification (NCBI taxonomy): domain Eukaryota; kingdom Metazoa; phylum Arthropoda; class Insecta; order Hemiptera; family Cicadellidae; genus Homalodisca; species Homalodisca vitripennis. Next base: position 47,559,904 of record NC_060211.1, on the reverse strand, counting down.
ATTATTAATGATTAATAATATGATTGGCTTTTGTCCCGTGAATTTTAAAACATAACTTGGTTTACGTATTAGTACATTTATATTTTTACATAAACGTATATTTTTAATATTAGTATGGTCTTGTGGATGACCGATAAAAACTAAGTTTGGTTACCTGTGTCGTTGTTAAAAAAGAATGACAAAATAAGTGAAAGAAAATTTGAATTAAATTAAAACTTTTCCAATATAGTGAAAATGGTGTAATTTCTTAAATTTGTCACACTTATTCGTTGTTTGAAATTTTTACCTTTACATAGCCACTTTTAAATGATCATAATAATGAAGGAAACAGGATTTTTTCCGGACATTTGCCATAGTTCAGTGAAACAATAAATCAGTAACACTACGTTTCAAGATCTACAGATCTGCAGATGGAAACGTTCCTGTTTCCTTCACAATCCTTCCATCATAATGATGTTTCACAGCCTATATTGAACTGAATTGAACTTTTTAATACATTTACAGTAATTTCTTACTAAGTTAAAGGGTCATAAGCAAATCTGTGCGATTTTAATAACTAATTAATTTGCGTACTCTAATAATGATCGTTAATATATTATAAAGGATCGTATAGTTAATTTATAGTACATGTGGTATACCATTTTAAACTAAATATTTTATTAGAGTTAAAAATGAAAGAAGACCAAATTATGAGATAAATAGAAAGTATAAATTATATACATATTATATTTTATAATGGTTAAAAGTTATGAACTCCTCCCACGATATCAAGTCCACCTGGGGCCAAATTCTTCTTGGACCACGAAAGAACCCAAACATAAAATATTCTCTATTGTAGATACTAAACTGCGTTGAAAGAAACGTAGTATCGACATGTGCAAATTTAATAACTGATTGAATTTGTCAGAATGTTTTAAAAAACGAGAGGCTAATCCCAATTTAATCCCTCTTCTGCCTGTCCTCATGGGCCACTGGCCTGTGCGAGGATCGATCGAACAGAATGAGGTGAGTTTGTACTGTACAAGATCGACTGTACTGATAAAAAAGTATTAACACACATTCAAAATCCAACGTCTTGGACCATGAGGTTACTTACTCTTTCAATGGTTGAAAGAATTAGTAAGTTGAATAGATTTGATGTTTTTTCAAAAGGAAATTGCTAAATTACTGTGACATTCACAGGATTAAAGGAACACGGATTACGATTCGGGGAAATGGAAATTGGTATTATAGACAGAAGAGAACGACACTACAAGTAATTATTTTAATATTTTAATAATTAGCTTACAAATATTTTAAATAAAAAGCAAATTTCCATACAGAAATCATATGGCTTTTTGGTCTGATAGCTGCTAGATTTGAGATAATTTGACTGCTGTTTTACTGCTTCAGCCAATCTGCTCCTCTGTACAGGCGGATACGTATTATCGGCAGTTTCGGTTTCCCTTCTGCTGTCTGTTGGCAGCTCTCCGGAACGGGCTCGAAATATTTCAAGAATTGTGTTAGCAAACATTCGACGCGGTGTAACCTGACTACTCCGAGTTAGTTATCGCGCTGACCGCAAAAGCCTAATAACTAACACTGGTAACTCTTGTTTATTAGTTGTATAACAAAAGTATAAATCACAAGAATTCACACGGCTTACAAGCACCTTGTTTCATTATTCACAAAAACGTGATAAGAGAGTATAAAATTAGAATTCTGAAAAGCACCAGCATCCGTCTTACATGACCGTGACTTTGACATTCCAAAATGGAATTAATTAACAAATGTGGAATGTAACAGGAAACGAGATGTCTAACGTGTTCGTGAGCATATTAATTTTTTCACAAGAAGGAAATCCTTAGAACTGCGTTCTTTTAAAAGTAGAAGTTCGAGATAAATAGTTATTCGTTTTTAGTTTATATAACGGACCGTACAGCTATACTGTTGTACTATTCTCCGCGTGCAGGTAAAGAGTGTCTACCTAAAAGTACTCTTTAATTATATTGTTAGTACAGCCTACTTGTTTTCCTCAAGTACTAAGTTTAAACACGCAACTCCAAACGGTTAGTAATGATTTAGAAAATAATAAAACCTTTTGTTTATCAACTGAAACGAAAACACAAAAAATCAAATTGGAAAGGATATTACAAATTAATCTGAAACTTGTTACAATGTTATTAAACTGATTGGAAAGTAATAACAAACAGATTTTAAGAACACAATTTTCAGGAAGTAGAATTGGCCATCTTGCAAGATTGGCTTAATCAAGATTCAAGAATCTGTTTAAAATGCAAGGCTTATCATCTAAATAACAATATAATAATAATATAGTGAAACGGATATGTATGTCAGGTTTTGTCACTGACAGAAATCATCTACAGAGAAACAAAAAGATAAAACTAAGCGATTAAATGCAGTACAATATATAGCAGCACTCTATGTAAGTTATTCAGAACATTCACTCTCAAGTATATTTACACAACTCTTAAGCGGCAGTCCCAATTCTTATTTTCGTTCGTGAATGTCAAAAAGTCATCGTGTCAATCACATTCATCAACCTCAGCTAGTTTGTAAATAGGGCCACCAAAAATTATTATTCAGGGATGCACTCAGGTATATTTTTAAACTAACATCTTTTAAGCGATCACTTTTGATCAATAATCAGACCAACGGTTTAAATTTTGGTGTTGCTTAACTATGAGTTCCCCTTTCCAGTTTACGATTTTCAAAATCATGGTTAATATAAATCTTCTTTCTCACTTTTGTGTGAAACGATACATACATTACTATATTGATATATATATATATATAAAAATTAAGTGTGTGTGTGTGTGTGTGTGTGTGTGTGTGTGTGTGTGTGTGTGTGTGTGTGTGTGTGTGTGTGTGTGTGTGTGTGTGTGTGTGTGTGTGTGTGTGTGTGTGTGTGTGTGTGTGTGTGTGTGTGTAGAGATGTGTCTGTGTAAACATAAATAAATATATATATTTTAAAAAAGTATAAATTTCAGATATTTTTTAGAATGTTTGAATTAAAATAAGTTAAGTTCAGGTTTTGAAATTGAAATCACTAACAATAAAGGGGAGCGATGTCATCATGACCAGGTTCCATTAATTTCTTTAAAAAATAAACGAAATTAACTCTTCATATCTCAACAATATTTTTCATAATAAAAGCGTTCACCAAATATCTAATTTTGGGACGGGTTCAGCTGCTAAAATTAATTGTATTTAAATTAGCCTCCCGCGCAGGTTTTATTTTACAATTAATATGGAATCTTGAGGTATCGGTGTACCTTCAATGTTATTTGATAAAATATGCCAACTAAAACAGGAGGGACAATGAAAATAAGAAACGAATAACAGTTTAAGCTTTTCAATGCATTGTTGGTAGAAATAAACCATTATTAAAATAGCTCGTTGCTATACATTCTTTTAATTTCAAATTTATTTTTTCCAAGAGGCTTAATTCATTTCAATGAACCTTAAGGAAACCCGATTATAAAAAAGGTTGACTACTAACATAAAAATATACTAGAACAACCTAATTTATTAAAAAAGGAATTTATTTTTGAGATCTATAAAGGCATGGTCAAACCATATCTTATAATTAATTGTCTAATACTACTTATCTGGAGGACTCATTGATCACAGTCCTCAATTTGGAACGTTATCATTTAGGAACTTTACCCGCTGGATTATTAGAGTTAAATATAACTTTTATGATAGTTGGATGAACGTTAGCGAAGCCTATCACTTGAGGGGCTGGAAAAATTTCATTTCTGTCTGTATGTCTGTCGACACGATATCTTGAAGACGAACTGACCTTAGACTTGAAATCTTGCATAACGCTTCATAAATATATATAGGCAAGTTCGAGTTTGGGTGCTGGTGCTGTATCCTTCATGGTTTGTTATTTCTATGACCTTTGTTACAACGTTAGCCAAGTATGTTACGCGACAAGTGCATGGCTTAGTCCTACCTTGTTTATGAGTACATTAGGCATTTTTCCGATATTGTTATATAGAATCAAATTAAAATAGTATAAAATTATACTTTACTGAACTGGGCAAGTATACTTCTTAGTAAGACGAAATGCTGGAGTTGAAATATGTACAAGAGGTAAACATTGTATCTGTAATAATAATCTCTCAGTTTCTATATCTAAGTACTTAATTCAGCTACACACTATCAGTTATATAAATAACTTACGTATCTAGAAAGCGTACTTAACTATTCTCAAGGTGTCAAAAGGTAATATTATTCGTCATACTTTGAGAACACATAAGAAGTCATAAGAATTTGAAACAACGTTATATTATTTAATTTTAATGTTAAGTTTCAGTTTTTATCCTCAGCGCAAACTTTCATATTTCTTAAGTTTCCGTTGGGGATTTGAACCTAGGAGTGAGAGCTTAGAATGCTTGGTGTCTAGCCATAAGGAATCATGAGGATTAATAAAATGCTACAGAAATCGAAACACAACGTTTCGGGGACTGAGATCTGCCCACTACTTCAGGTGTCACGCGTAAGACATAAGGGCGTCCACAGACGTTAAAAAGTACCAAAAAAGTTGTGACGAACACGCTTAATGTATGTTCGATAGCAAAAAGCTATTCGTGAAAATCAATGATTTATCGGCAAGCTTAAAAGTTAGAGAAAATATAGACAAAATACAAGTTTAAAACGCATACAAAGTGCTACAACACGTGATGTCCTCACGTAGCAGTCAGTGTAAACTACTTCCTTCTTACATCTAACATAATATTACATACACGGATAAATTTTAAAATATGTAGACCGTAATAAATATTTGTAATAAATAGTATTATTCACCTTTCAAAATTTGGTTAAAATGTCTTTAGAAGGATATAGAGGATCTATGTTTTAAGCATGCCACCTTTTTTTAGTGTAAACTATAAATCTGACAACAACCTTTAAATGGAAAACATTCTTTTAGGTTTAAAACTAAGTTCCTCAATTTTTTTTTTAATGGCAAATATTTAGAAAATGACGGTCACTTATTTTCCCCCTATAGGATGTACCATGTACCCATTTTAAATCTTGAATATTAAAAAAAATCCCAAAAAAAACCGTGTTGAGATACAGAGACCCAAAGTTTTATTAGATTTGGTTATTTGTTATCTAAAATATGAAAATGAAGGTATACACCGTATTGAAACATGGCTGCCATTATTCACAAACTTTTGAACGACGTATTTGTAAACCTCTTCATAAGAAAACATCTCCAATTTGAAGTTTGTTGTCAGATTACTAGAACCCAATGGTGGCACACTTAAAAAAAACACTCGTAAAGTAACGGTTATTTTGTAGTATTCAGTACAATTATAGTGTTTATATTAATGTACGATTTTTGATGAAGCAAATAACGTGAATGTTGAGTTTTCACCCAGTTCACCTTCCTCTTAGTGCAGCGTCTGGAATCTGACCTCTCACAGACTTGACTCCTGGAATCTGGAGTCGTGTTTCTCTAAAGAGATCAAACAAATCGGTAACGAAGAAGCTGAAAATGAACTCTTGACATTGTTTCGACATCAGAGACACCTAGACTACAAAATATATAATGCAATCCAAGTGAAGAGGTATCCTTATTCTCTTATCAGGTGCACAAGTGAATGCACTATGATGTTTTAGACACGATCTGTATTTAAGCACGGTGGAGCAACAGAGTTGTCTACACATAACGTATCCAGAATGAATCAGTCCTTCCCAAAATTTGTAAAAAATACGTGTAATACAATAAATGTATTTATTATTTAATTTTGAGTTCCCTGAGGGTAACGCATTACCAGCTGTGAATTAATTAACCGTCCTTCCCAACATACTAAATCCCTCCTACGCCGCCGCCCCAAACATTCGTGCTTGTCGCGGCCCAACTGCGAACAACAATGATGAGTAAATTTATACAAGTATTTCAAAGCTGAGCTTATCAAGGCTGTGATAACGAAGTAATCGCTATATAATCCCAGCAAATATTATGTTTAAGACAAGTATGTGGTAATCTACCTTTCTAGTGATTAGCTGATAGCAATAGGTGGCTGTCTGTGACAGTGTTTACCTGCCTGCAACACCACACGGAAAAGCGATAATCTCACACGGTAAGTGTTTTACTAGTGAATGAAATCTCTAAATTAACTGCGTAATGTGATTTATTTTTCAGGGATAGTTTCTACTGTGAAGGATACGTTTCAATGTGCGCAGTAGAGTTTATATGATAATAAAAAATAGTCGTAATTTAGATTTTTGAAATTATTAATATTTTATAGATTTTGTGAATTTAGTTATAGTATTAAATTATGAACGCTATTTTTTATGTAGGGGTTAAAGAATGTATTATTTTACCATGCGAAGTTAGGGCTAAGAAGCCCTGTCCAACACTTAACCTAGGGACCAACAGCTTAAAGGTGACTTCTAAACCACCGCCAAAGTTGGGCAAGCTTGCAAGAAGAGTCGCCCAACCAAGCACAATCACGCTCGACGTTGCTTGATTCGGTTATTTTGCAATAACCGCCGTACCCACTACACTGTGCCATTGGCTTATATCATGTGTATAGAGCAGTAATAAGTTATCGACCTATGCTAAGGAAATAAGAGTTTTCATTTGATAAATAACCGTGACTATTTAGGACTATAGGCAACGTCTCTACAAAATCGATATCGAACATTGAGTTAAAATTTTAAAGCTTTCTGTCCCTAATTGATGTTACAAAGTAACTACATCACACGCGTTTGTAGTAACTTTAAAAAAATATAAAAAAATAGAGTTATTGTTCTTTCCTAAATTCAGTTCTAATATTTAGATCTTCCAAAAGATCACTCAACTTTTGGCTTCAACAGTCTTACTTTCTCTTAACTATGGAACGTAGTCGTATGGCCATTTTTATTCGGTTACCTATAGTCATTCTTTTGATTTCTATGAAGAATGTCTTAAATTGTTTTTACGAATACAGTATTAATACTTTGTTATTTATTTCGTGCTTCACTTGTTGCTAGAATTGTAAATTATAAATAAAATCCAAACGTTTTGAAGGTGTAAATTTAAGTTAACTAAAAAAGTAACACTTTTTAGGAGTAACAATCGCGCCTATCGATTCCTGAAACCTAAATTCCAGTGTTTCCAAAATTTAGGTGAAGTTATTTGTTGGATTTCGAGATCTTTTTTGCGGAAAAAATAGCTCGCATTTTATGTGTTTAGAATTTATTAGATCTAATTCTAAAACTATTTGCTGCTTCTTCTAGTTGTCAATAAGAAGTAAACAATAAATTAAATAAAATTTTCATATTGACTTCTAACCATCCCAATGTATGGTTTTTATTTAATTTATCTCAAATTAATTCATACAATAATCAATTGTCCTTGAAATTGTTATATTAAAAGCGCAACGTTTATTTACAAAATATGACAAAATCTTCTTAAAGTGGTTGTTATAAACTATATTTTTTATGTGTTTTGTGTTTATTAATTTCAGCACAAAGATGAACGGTCACTTGGCGCCAGAAAAGGAGAAGGCTGATTCCACATCTTACCTCTCAAACTCGAAGTGAGTTACAATTCTGTTATCTCTCTAAAACAATAGAAACACAATTATATATCTGTCAATTTTATAAGATATTATGAATAAATGATATTTAAAAATATAATTTAATTATTTGGTTTTTAAAAACTGGGTTTACATTGTTTTTATTGTTACAAACCCTACGGTTAAGAATTTATGCAACACGAAACAGGGTCGAGTAACATGTTGGCAACAAAAATTCACTCATAAAGTCTACCCGATTAGCCAGAGTGTGAATCTGTGAAATTCATTTAACCGTTCACTCTAGGTTCTTAGTATTTTAATAAATAAGATACTAAAATTGGTATTCTTATAAGGGAAAGATTTTTCGCAGGTTCCATTACAAAGACTGTATACAAGTGTATTTACGAACTCTCCGTTAGACTAATCTTTTGGGGATTTGTTCTTTGGGTCAATGAAAACTAAAAATTCAGTATAATCATGGATCAGAAATGATTACTTTACCGTTTGCCTGTGTGTACGTGTTTTTTTGATTTTTTAAATTTTAGAAATCATTAAAGATAACAAATCCTAACTTTGCATAATTGCCTAATCTTGCAGTCCCAAATAAAAAAAATAATTAATATTATGTTATCATATAGCTTTTCAAAAGGGTTGGACGGTTACATTTTTTAAGGTTTAGTAACAATTACTAAGATTATAAAGATAAGGGAAGAATAATAAAAGTTGATAAAATTTAGTTACAAACCTTTTGACACATAAAACATAAAAATCGGACAAAAAATACTGTAGATATAAGCTTTTAAATTTTATAATGCACGTCAAAATGCCCAATGTTTACATGTTTATGGCATAATTAATATTGCATTATAATCTTTAAATATCTTATATCTCTTTATAATGTATTTTCTGTTTGTGATTTTTATTACAAACACATGCCAAAAGATTTGTAGTATTTAAATTAAACTAATTTTATTATCCCTTAAAAACTTTTATAATCTTATTAGCTTTACATGGTTTTAAACTTTAAAAAGTGAAAATACGGATATATTATGTTCATTAAGTTGGTGGTGGAACTATTCCCTGCAAATTGTTTTGATGACGAAGTTAGACTAAAGTTCATTTTTAACGTTATTTCACTATCCACATGAGGCACTGGTAAATTTATTACAGAAACTTATAAAGTGGATAATTGGACGAGTCCTTGAAGTATACAAGTTCATATATAACAACTCGTATATGAATGAGACTGAAGAAAAAAATAAAATCAAACACGTAAAATATAAGCTTACCCAAAGGTTCAGGGTGATACAGCTTATGACATATTTCTCTCTCTTTGTTACTCAGAGAGCTGGGAAAATGAATCTTCTATCAGTATGTCCGTCCACAAGGTATATCGAGTTATAAACTTGGAATTCTGCACGAAGCTTCATTTCTACAAAAGCAAGATCGAGTTAGGTGACATTACACTTTCTAAGGCTCTCGTCTATCCTTTGCCCGCCCTTTTACTAGATGAATCGTCTGGCGTACTTCAACTTGGAATGCCTTAAAAGGGTTTGTGATTAAAGGATGTACTCAGCCTCTACAATCTGGAAGTTTTCTTGTATTATCGATACAACTGTGTGTCAACTCTGACAAGAACGTAGCCAGAATATTTGTGGGGGGGGGGGGCTGGGAGGAAGGGTCCAGATACCTCAATAATAACATTTAAATCTTGTTGATATTTTCCTGTAGTGGACAGAGAGTAAGGCCCAATTCTGTTCCTTAAAAAGCTCTTGTCTCATTTCTTTGTTGAGGACGATCTTTCAGCAGTACATGTCAGTAATGCTGAATTATTTAAATAATAATAATCGTTTACTAAAATAGTAATTGAAAAAATTGAACATTTTGAGAGGAGGTGATCTGGACCCCTTGAACTCCCTCAGTGGCTACGTCCTTGAACTCTGGGAAGTAGTGTCCACGGATACAATACTAGAGACCGGGACTAGCTGAGAACTCTCGCAGAACCTTTGCTTCGAGTAACTTTCAGAAGTTGGTATCTTATGTTGGTGTCAAATTAATCAATAAACTTCCACAGTGCATTAAAGAATTGACAAGTAAGAATCGTTTTGAGCCTCGATTAAGAGATCTTCTAGTGTCGAGAACCTTTAATTCTGTTGATGATTTCATGGAAACCCGCCGGGATCAGTATATTGAACCATATCCCTGTTGCTGAAAAATCATGATATTGAGATGAGTATCGGTGAGTAAGTATTTGTGTGTCTAAACCTGCGGAATAAAAGGTGAAGGGAATTAATATTATAGAACGAATTTTACTGTATTTATCTTTAATTCATTATTACAATATACATTTAAAAATGTTCAAATTGCAATAAAGTAAATTTGAATTTATAAACTAAACTTGCGCAAAGCTTCTTTGTAGACCGGAATACTTGAATCTAATTCCAATTCCGGTCATATGTCAAGTAGTTATTTATCGTTCACAACAGACCACAAATATTAACAACAGGATGGTTCCAAAATTAATAGACCTCATTAACAACCACGAGCAGTATTATGGGACCATTAACTCTAACGATTTCACGATTTCGTTTCTCTATTTCTAGGACCATTTGGAAACTGTCTTATCTAGAGTGGATAGTCCATTTAATCAAGGTGTTACCGAATTGGACATTGTTGTTTACTTCGACTTCAGCCTCAACAGTGTATGGGGGGGGGGGGGAATTTACTTTGCAGTTTATAGCGTGGTGTTTTGATAAATGTTTGGTTCACATAAAAATGTTAAATATATTCTACAATGTTAGATCCTTGGACTGATATATGGATTTAGTAGATGGAATAAAAGAGGACCACCAGAGCCTCAGGTGCTGCACGTGGAGACATTGTTACTCCACCCATTGCGATTGATGAAGTTGAAAGGGTTGACCACTGTCATGTACCCTACTTAGTATCCTAGTCTTCTATTTATATTCTGTTCTCATCATATCGTTTTATTATTTTGGAAATTTAGAAACTGGTATATACGAAGAGGAAGTTTCTATTTTGTGAGCGTCATGATTGAAAATGTATTCTATAGTAATTTTTGCCAATACAAGTATTAGTGTATGCCCCCCAGGTAGATAAAGTATTATAATAATAGTGGATAAACCATAATTATTCTCCTTCATACTCTATATTAACAAATAGGCCTACTTTGATCCACTGTTCTTTCAGGGCTAAGCTCGCACACACGCTGGAGGATGGCCCCGAGACCCCATACGAACCCGGGGAACACAGGGACTTCCCACACGCATTGGGGTGAGTACGACATTCATAGCAATTGTTAAGTACTAATCGATTAAGTACCCATTGCAAAGGTTCCAAACTAGCTAGCTCTCAATGTAATATCCCTTTTCCTACAGTTGAAAGAAGGGGAGATTTCATGTGCAATTTTCGTTATGAGATATCAATGTGAGATCCCACTGCTTACTCACCGACTTAAGTTTCTCTCACTAAGTTTCTAAACAGTTATAAGCACATAAATGGTTTCTAAATATTCATTTTTGGACAATCCCACAGTTGAAAACAATTTACAGGTATTTGAATAAAGTTTTTAAAACTTGACATAAATGAATGCCATGATTAATTTTAACTAGATGGAAATAGTTTATGAACCTGTTAATATACATTACATACGGTTCTATTGTGTCAATGATATTTCAATTTTTGCGTATTAATCAATTGTACTGCTACCATTTTAGAACTTTCCAAGAATAGTTAAAAAAGGAACACGACGCAAATAACACATGGGTTCAAAACTTTTTACTTTACCCTGGTTATACATACTAAGATTACACTATGGCCTTTCAAAACCCACATTACGCCCTTAAACACTGAGTTTCTTTTTAGTGCAAGAATAAAGAAGTTTAAAATTATTTTAATTTGCTAATATTAATCAGTTAACTCTTGGTATGTACATACTAATACAATTACAATAACTGTAATAAAAGAATATTCACACATGTGAACACCCGTAACCATAATAATCTTAGTAGAAAAGTTAGTAGAAAGGATAACAGAATTTCGGACATTTGCCATCGTTATATGTTACGAAAGTTATAACACAAGGTTTCGAGGATTGGAATCTATCCTCCTCGTCAGGTGGGGGATACATACAAAAATAAAGAACACAAAGAAGAAAAGAAGGGAAAGTAAAGGGTGCAAACATACCCAAAAGCTGCTTGAAGTCCAGTCCAGGCGTTCCCGAGCACAATTCACGAGTACGAGAATCACAATCACACATCACACCAGCACAGGCTGCAGTGGGATACTCGTAGGGTGGAATACAGTATCCCACAGTATGGTACTGTTTAAGACCACTACCTTAAAACCTTAAGTAAAAATAAAAACTTATATATAGAGGCTTGGTGTAAATGACAAATCTAAGAACCTCTCAATATTGTTAGAGCAATTATTTTGAAGACGATTCATGGTTGAGATGTGGCTTTTCCATCTCATGTCTTTAAATCTATCCGCCGTCTATTTAGAATACACTGACAAATGTATAAGAATGAAAGTTGATTTAAATTGCTTAGAGTCTGAAATCGATACTTTCTATAACCTGTATGGTAAAATTATTAAGCTATGATTTTCGCACAGACGTGAACGGCTACAATCGTGAAATTTATTTTTTCTGTGTAAGACTGGCTTACAAACTCATCTAGATCATGTGTAACTACTTTTCCAACGATGACTTAAGAATTTAGAAGCCCACATATATTGCACATGTGTGTGCGCGCGTAGTTCGCGCGCACACCCACACGTTCAAACGGTGGTTGGTTAGAAGAGGTCATAATCTCCTAAAATATACACACATTTCTAAAAAAAGATATAATTAAGTAGAGATCTTTAATTTTTGAATATTCAAAACACTAATAAATTCTCTGCTCAGTTGAACGTGATTTCATCCTTTGTATGTCTCAGGACTCCAGGAGCGCTGTTTCACATGATCAAGGGCAGTCTGGGATCAGGGATCCTGTCCATGCCAGTGGCCTTCAAGAATGGTGGACTCTGGGTCAGCTTGGTCGGTGCCCTCTTCATCGGAGTGATCTGCACCCACTGCGTCCATCTTCTGGTCAGTATCATCGATCTGCCCTCACCGAAGTTTCATAAAGAAGGGAAATGTATTTAATTGTAGGTTAGAATTCTATGAATCTCTAAATAGAGATGTAACAAAAATGATAGACTATATTAATGGAACCACTGGAATTAGTGGTAAATAAGAATGATAATCCTTAACATTAAATGTAAATATTCTAAAGACTGAAAAAATTGTAGAGAAAAAGAAAATACGTTCCTTGTTTTGCCACTGTTCAAATTGCACAATAACGTTCCCTTAATTTAATTTACACTAGCAATTATATCGTTTGTTAATATATTTTGATACTGCAAGAAACCTTTGTTGGATTAAATAGGAACCCTCTTGCAGTAATAAAGAAAGCAGATCCGATAGGGAGTGATGCTTGGGCTGGTGGGGTTTTTAGTGAGTGTCACTCACCAGCGGAATACGCTGACTAAGAACGTAGCCAGGAAAAGATTTCTGGGGGAGAGATGTCCAGATAACTGGTATTTTTCCGTGGTGGACTGAGAGTAAGGCCCCATGTTGTTCCTTAAAAGGTTCTTGACCTGTTTCTTTGTTGAGAACGATTATTCGGCAGTACATGTCAGTAATACTGGATTATTTAAATAATAGTAATTGTTTACTAAAAAAGTAATTGACAATTGGGGGGGGGGTCTAGACCACTTGGATCCCCTCACTGGCTTAGTAGTTGAAAAAATTGAAAATTTGGGGAGGTTCCGGACACCTTGGACCCCCTCGCTGGCTACGTCCTTGACGCTGACGGTGTATTAGCATTTTCCTCATCTATATAAAAAATAGGTTGAACGAAAATAACCACTTCAAGGGACAAAACAATTTTAAAAAATAGTTTAAGAGATCAAAACTTTCATCTGTTCAGGAGGACTAACATAATCTGAAATAAACATAACATTAAAAAAATCCAATAAAGGATATTAAAGAAAGAGTATATTTCCAATGACAGTTAATATACGTATTTCGTTGTTTGCAAATTAACCAAGTACTCGTTAATTTGCTTTTGCCTTTTACTAACCACCAACGGGTGATTAACCGTAGTAATTTAAGAACAAACCGTTTTTTCTGCATCACAAACAACACCAGTAGAAATAACATCTATTAGATTTTTAACTTAATCAGAAGCTACAAATATAATATTCTTGATTTTTTCATGATGTCTGATTGAAACATAATAATCTACTCAATTTCTTTTCATTTGATGGAACTCTTAATCTTTCTAAATTTTTAAACAAGTGAAATGTTAGTTCTCTTCTTGTTACTATCAATGTAAACTCTAAAGGACCTATTTTTCATACAAACGAAAAACCTGGATTTGCAATCCTATTTCATTCATATATAGAATTATAACTAATGCACATGATGTACAATGTGATATATGAATTCTCTGAATAAAATATAACGGAAATACATGTGTTAAGATGTCAGGAGCAGATCTTTAGGTATATATTATTTAATTTATATTCTCTAGTTCTAAATTTCATTTTAATTCATTCTTATCCTGCTGATTGGTGATAAACCTTCTAGCTCTACGATGGGTGAATATAGGGATACTTCATATAAAATTTGAAATTATTATAGGATTCATTTTTGAGAATGAACGATCCAAACCTACTTGCAAATTTCTTTGATCTCGAATCAAGCACATCGATTCAATGACATAACTAACTCACAATACTTAGACCGTCACTGTAACGTAGGAGTGACTTTCTAATATAGCCATGTGACTCAGTTTGGCACCTGTGGTGCTAATGTATTTTCCATCAAGTAAAATCCATCGTATGACTATGATAAACTCTTATAAGTTAAGTTTGGAAAGTTGAGATAGAACTTGAAATCCACATCTTAAAACAAAAACTGAAAAATATGTAATTGGGGAGGGGCTATTACCCCCGTGACACAACTTAAGTTCGTCCCAACTGACAACATACCTAGTTTGGTATTCGGAAGTTTAAAATCGTAAAAAGGTCTCATCCATGGGCTCAAAATCAGTGCAGAGTTCTGATTGGCTGAGAAGTCAATTTTATTGGGCTAGGACTGTACTTAATCTAGTGTGAGTACTAATTTACTTTTCTCTCTTTTATCCATCCTCCTTTATATTTTTTCACTTTTTGAAGGCAAACTGCAAAAAGAATCTGCATCACTATAACCCAAACTAATGAAACAACTCCCTCCACAAATGCAGACACAATCTTGCACATTCGAATGCAAGCAGCACTTATCTTTAAGATAAAAGATCGTCAACAACAAAGGACGCAATAAATAATAAAACACTCAAAATAGTACTCTCTTGACTTAGTTTAATATAAAGGGCTTTGCAATGTTTTATTGTGATCAATAAATTTCAATTTGTTGTGTCGTTAGTGACTAAAGTCGTAGTTGGGCGTATCAAATCGAGGCTGTAAATTTCTAACTAAAAGAAGATATGTCTGGTAATCCTTTAATACAATATTTACGAAGGTGTCATGACTTATGTACTGTCTTATGATTGGTCTATTGAGCAAAAATAAATATTGCAACACAATGGCCCTGGATTTTCCTCCTAATGAAATTTATACCAAGTTAAATGGAAGAGGGGATGACCACACAGCATGAGGCGAAGGACTTCTGGGTCTGAGTTAGAGATAGAGGAAGTTAAATCATTCACCCCCTTAGGATTTACTTCTTGATGGTTTCTACCTTCCAGTTGAACCTACACTAGGTACAGCAAAATCCGATATGTCACTTTAATCTGGGCAACCCTATGAGTGTCCAGGATCGGTACACCACTAACCGCAAATGTCGAGGTATTGTGGTGCAAGAGTAGACTGCTAGGTCTAGTCTACTGCAAGAAATGACAGGGATGGTGCGTCTCAGTGTTAAGGGCTGTTGCTAGCCTAGACATAAGGGAGAGTTACCCCTACCCGCTTTGACTGGAGAGACTGGAACACAACCGGCTTCTCCTTCTTCCAAGGACACGTGGCTGAGATTAATGTCCGAAATCCTTCCTCACGGATCTTGTCAGGAGGCTACCACTACTACCAACCTTACCCATCCAGAATATCTTGTCACTCTGGAAGAAGCGCAAAAGGTCCTTTTAGGACTAAGTGCAATGTCTGAGCTTCTTGTCCTGAGAAAAAAAAATATCTTGCTTTAATTAGCATTTGATCAGTACTGTCCACCTTGTAACCGTAATAATACATCCTTATTCCTTAGGCTATATTATTATGTTTCACAAGGTTTTCGAACATATAAATTGCCAAAGGGAATAAGCAGAATAAGAATAAAAAAGGGTGTCATGAGTTGGTTTTAATAATAGATATAATATTGTAGTGCACTAACCTAATTTTGAACAACAGATTGAAAGTGAGTAGTCCAGTATATAAATGGAGAAGCCGAAAGGATATTACGTAAGTGGGGGAAATTGTTAATGTAAGAGTCTTTAAATAGGTGTGGGTGAAACCTATGTGTTACTTCTACATTTGGATTGAGTTATAGCAAGATAATTAGTAATTAGGCACTGTTTTTGTGTAGTATATATATATATATATATATATATATATATATATATATATATATATATATATAGGTATAAAAGAAAACAAAACATGTTTCTTCAACTTGAAAAGCTTAATATTTCGTTACTTTTCAGTAACATTATCAAAAGCATGTATACAATAAAATATAAACAAATATAAAAATGAAGGTTATAAAAACATTGGAAACAACAAAACAAAACATATGGTATCAAAGAAGAAAATTAAACATGTGTATATATATATATATATATATATATATATATATATATATATATATATATATATAATAATATTATTATGAACAGGTGCTGTCCTCACAAACACTGTCCAAAAAGATGAGACAACCGAGTTTAGACTATGCTGGAACAGCTGAGGCAGCCTTCGTTACAGGACCTGCCAAGCTGCGAAAATACTCAGTTATCGTAAGGTCTGTATATAAGTTTTTGCTATTCAAATTATTAATGAAACTATTATAAAACATGTATTTGATGATAAGACAGTGACATAAGGATGTTTGGATCCTTTACGAAGACTAGATATAAATGTAAAAGCTATCATGTTTTTGCCTTAACTCGAAATTCGCTGTGCGTTTCTAAAGAGACAAGGCATTTAAAAAGTAACATGAACCTTCATCACATAACAAGGAATTTAATCATTTTACCCGCAAGAGAAATAGTAATTAAATGTTCTTGATATTGATGTAGTTCAATTTCTAAATGTAGAACAAAAATTGAAAATTTTCTTACCAGAGGCCAACTTGTGGAAATGTTCAGATGAACTTTTACTTAGCTGTGAACCTTTCAAAAATGTTAAAGTAATTTCTAATTTTTTAGATTTCCTTTTATAAATCTTGACTTTCATAATAAAGTTAAAGGTTTCCATTATTACTAACTCCATTATGTAATCATTCTAAAGTGAATGCAGCTTACAATCAGTATTTATTTACAATTTTTGCCTGTTTCAGAGAATTTGTTGACAGCGCTTTGATGATAACCTACTACTTCGGCACTACGGTGTACATTGTGTTTATAGCCTCCACTACAAAACAGGTAAGTTTATAATGAAAAGGTCTTGTTAAAAACCAATTAAAAATAGTGATTTCTCCTCAATCAATACCATTTCTTAAAATAGTACAAACTTATTAAAGACGTTTGCTTTTAACAAGCTAGTTAAGGTACAAGGTACAATGCTGAACTTAATTCAATGGGGACTTGACAATAATGTACATATACATATTCTAAACAATTAGTTAAAGTCTAATTTATATTCAACTAAAGTAACAGAAAGACTACTTATTAAGCTATTTTTTTGTTAAAATGGACTATTATCTTTCACTTATTACTCCTTTGTTTATGCAACGTTTAGAAGACTTTGGCCAGGCAGGATAGTATATATAGGAGTTCATTATTTTCGGCAGCAAGCTACAGCAAGACGACTGCTTCTCATTTGTGGCAGCAAGCTACAGCAGGACGACTGCTTGTCATTTGTGGCAGCAAGCTACAGCAGGATGCCTCCTTGTCATTTGTGGCAGCATACCACATCAGGATGACTGCTTCTCATTTGTGGCAGCATACCACAGCAGGACGACTGCTTGTCATTTGTGGCAGCAAGCTACATCAGGATGCCTGCTTGTCATTTGTGGCAGCAAGCTACAGCAGGACGACTGCTTGTCATTTGTGGCAGCAAGCTACAGTAGGACGACTGCTTGTCATTTGTGGCAGAAAGCTACAGCAGGATGCCTGCTTGTCATTTGTGGCACCATACCACATCAGGATGACTGTTTCTCATTTGTGGCAGCATACCACAGCAGGACGACTGCTTGTCATTTGTGGCAGCAAGCTACAGCAGGACGACTGCTTGTCATTTGTGGCAGAAAGCTACAGCAGGATGCCTGCTTGTCATTTGTGGCAGCAAGCTACAGCAGGATACCTGCTTGTCATTTGTGCATCCAGTTTTCTAGACTACTTAGAGAATTTCTAGACTGATCAGTATTCTCTAAGTTTGAGGCAGCAAAGCTTTATTCATGCTATTATGTAAAACAGTTTTTAAACATAGTTTATAATACTAATTTCCAAATATAATTGACACAACTATATTTTTATTGCTCTTTCTCTTATAGTTCTTTATTTATTTAGTCCATATAACTATTCAGATCAATCGCCAGCTCTTTCTTTGCGTTTTGTTATAAATAACCATGTTACTTTTTTATCACTTCCGGTCATACTTTCTCTTTTCTATTTTACACCGCTTTATCAATAGATCCGCGAACACTTACGTTTTCCTCCACATCATAAAAACAATTTCTTACACACTTTCCCTCATCATAATATTGTTTTAATGCCAACACGGCAATACATATAAACCACTGAAGGAACACTGTCTGTTTCCAGATAGTCGAATCCCATTGGAATGTGGACATCAATCCACGACTCTATGTGCTTATGACAGCTCTGGTAATAGTTCCTGTCGGCAGCATCAGAAGACTCAAGTTCCTAGTGCCTTTCTCCTTCGTAGCCATCATATTCCTGTTCATCGGTTGTACCTTCGTCCTCTACGAGGTGTTCTCAGACCTGCCTCCCTTCACGTCTAGACCTGCATTCACTAGTATCCAAAGACTGCCCTTGTTCTACGCCACTGTCTTGTTTGCCTTGGAGGGGATCGGCACTGTGAGTACGACTTATATTTATTCCTATGTAAGAGCAAGAACTAATACATGTGCATTATATGAAGTACGTTTAGATAACTATGCAGTTTTGTGGACAGAACTGTTGGTGTCGTCTACAACTTTATTTTACTATAGACCATGACCTGCAGACGAAGACTAGGTCTGGATAAGCTGGTTTTAATTATGGACAGTAATTTTTAAAGCAACACTTTCGTAATGTCTTTGCTTGAAAATATTGCATCCAATTCAAATATCTGTAGGCACTTGAAGCTGACTACCGGAAAAAAAAACAAAATGAAAAGTATAAAACACGTATATAGGACATGATGAAGAAGACTCAACACTTCCTGGGTTACCTAGGAGTGCTAAACATCACTATGGCCGTGTTGGTCTTCCTCTGTTTAGCACTCCTGGGCAAACCAAGAAGTGTCGAGGCTTCTTCGTCATGTCTTCAATAGGGAGAACTTGGAAGTTTAAATATACGGTTGGCTACATAAAGTCACGGTGGTGCAAAAGAACCTACGAACTACCTAGGTTGGCCAGGTGTGCTAAAATTGTCTATGATCGTGTTGTTCTTCTATACCATCATGCTTATTGTCCATCTAATGGTATATCTGGATTGCCAGATTATTCCTATTGAAAACGTCATGAAGCTTTCTGTATATTGCAATAACAATAGACTTGTGATACTTGTTTTTACTTTATTAACAAATTATTACACAGAAAATCAATAATATAAAAAGTGTATTAAATTTCTTCTGGACCTAAACATTCTGATATATTGATGGTCTTACTTTTGTTATTACATAAAAATATAATACTTGTCGAAAAAACTATAATAAACCTATGCTAGCATCAAATTTAATTTTAATAAGAACAGTTTCTATTTTAAAGTAAATGGGTAGGCAAACCACAAGTTAATTGGTAAACTAATGCAACTTAGATTATTATGGTTGTAATCTACGATCTAAGTTTAAGTATTTAAGGAGTCCATGACAGTGAAGTGACTGACAAAGTGGTCCTTTAAACATTTGTTGGGAACCACTGTTTTACACCATCATACTATTTGTGTAGCTTTATCTGCACTTCCAGGTTCTGCCTATTGACAACGTCATGAAGAAGCCTCATCACTTCCTGGGTTGTCCAAGAATGCTTAACATCTCTATGACCATGTTTTTACTCTTCACCATCATAACTTTTGTATAACTAGTTGTATATCTGCACTGCCAGGTTCTGCCTATTGAGAACTTCATGAAAAAGCCTGAACACTTCCTGGGTTGTCCAAGAATGCTTAACATCTCTATGACCATGTTGTTACTCTTCACCATAATAACTTTTTGATATCTGTACTGCCAGGTTCTGCCTATTGAGAACTTCATGAAAAAGCCTGAACACTTCCTGGGTTGTCCAAGAATGCTTAACATCTCTATGACCATGTTGTTACTCTTCACCATAATAACTTTTTGATATCTGTACTGCCAGGTTCTGCCTATTGAGAACTTCATGAAAAATCCTGAACACTTCCTGGGTTGTCCAAGAATGCTTAACATCTCTATGACCATGTTGTTACTCTTCACCATAATAACTTTTTGATATCTGTACTGCCAGGTTCTGCCTATTGAGAACTTCATGAAAAAGCCTGAACACTTCCTGGGTTGTCCAAGAATGCTTAACATCTCTATGACCATGTTGTTACTCTTCACCATAATAACTTTTTGATATCTGTACTGCCAGGTTCTGCCTATTCAGAACTTCATGAAAAAAGCCTGAACACTTCCTGGGTTGTCCAAGAATGCTTAACATCTCTGTGACCATGTTGTTACTCTTCACCATCATAACTTTTGTATAACTAGTTGTATATCTGCACCGCCAGGTTCTGCCTATTGAGAACTTCATGAAAAAGCCTGAACACTTCCTGGATTGTCCAAGAATGCTTAACATCTCTGTGACCATGTTGTTACTCTTCACCATCATAACTTTTGTATAACTAGTTGTATATCTGCACTGCCAGGTTCTGCCTATTGAGAACTTCATGAAAAAGCCTGAACACTTCCTGGGTTGTCCAAGAATGCTTAACATCTCTATGACCATGTTGTTACTCTTCACCATCATAACTTTTGTATAACTAGTTGTATATCTGCACTGCCAGGTTCTGCCTATTGAGAACGTCATGAAGAAGCCTGAACACTTCCTGGATTGTCCAAGAATGCTTAACATCTCTGTGACCATGTTGTTACTCTTCACCATCATAACTTTTGTATAACTAGTTGTATATCTGCACTGCCAGGTTCTGCCTATTGAGAACGTCATGAAGAAGCCATAACACTTCCTGGGTTGTCCAAGAATGCTTAACATCTCTGTGACCATGTTGTTACTCTTCACCATCATAACTTTTGTATAACTAGTTGTATATCTGCAATGCCAGGTTCTGCCTATTGAGAACGTCATGAAGAAGCCTCAACACTTCCTGGGTTGTCCAGGAGTGCTAAATGTCGCTATGACCGTGTTGGTCTTCATCTACACCATCATGGGGTTCTTTGGGTACCTGAAATACGGCGAGGAGACAGCGGGCAGCATCAGCCTTAATCTCAATTCCTCGGTGTAAGTTTCTAGTTCAGTTATTAATAGATATGACTTCAACCAAACACGTCAGAACATGATGATTAGCATCTTCAAGGATGACCTGTTAACAGGCAGATTTCAACAATTGGAAATCCATCATCTTGTTAAGAAGTGGTTATATTATAGAACGCCAATTATCTTTACTTAATTATATCCTATTGTATATATAACAAGAATAAATATTCTGAGCAACATATTCAGATTTACTTCAAGATAAACATCTGTTGGAAAACAAAATTAATATGGTTGGAAGTGATAAAGGTAAAAATAATTGTCTTTTTTTGAATAATAATGAGTGCTTCAGAGTTAAAGGTATAATCGTACTTGAAAAGAAACTAAATTGCTGCCACTTTGTAGCTTAAAATATGGTATAGAATCTCATGAAATACAAAACTAAACACTTAAAATGTGTTTTATTTTCAATCTACCTTATGTGTAAGAGAGTTACATAGGTAATTTACATAAGCATGAAAATCTTGAGACTATTCACGAAACGGGATTGGCTAACGAACTTATTACATAATATGTCAGAGTATCAAACTCCAATCCAAATATAATCTAAACCAGTCAGACTATAAAACCCAACTGTCTGGTTTACAAGTTTATTTTATATTGAATATAGCCTAGAAATTTCAAACGAGGCTGGTTTTGGTTTCAGAGGATCATGTTCAACGAAGATGAGCATGTTTTTTTAATCTTCTTCTGAAGGGTGACTTCTTTTGGTACATTTCTGAGAGCTTTACCCAGAACTATGGATTCCAGTTTGTAGCAGAATCATCATTTGCAATTTCTTCAACTTTACATCTTTAGTTGGATGCAAGCGTAGACTGAGAATGCTTGAACTCTGATACCAAACTTTTTTATGTTCAGGATCGGAGAAGTGGTGAAGGTGCTGGTAGCTCTCAACGTGCTCTGCTCGTACGGACTCTGCTTTTGCGTCCCTAGCGAGATCGTGTGGAGGAAGCTGAACCCACGTGTCCGGGAAGAGAACAAGACCAGAGCCTACTACACCATGAGGATACTCATGATTCTCAGCGCAGGTACATATTAGTAATTTCCACAATGTTTCACTTTCTTCTTTGTAAAAAGAAGAAAAGCTCAGGTTAGTTGACAATTCCATGCAATGCATTGACTCTTTTAATCAATCCTGTCTTTGTTTATGATCCGTTTTGAAGATTTTCTTGTATATAGCTTTACATTTAATAATTTGTATCCGAACTTTTCTCAATAAAAATTTTAAACACGTCTAGGTAACTTTGAGTTGAGCTTTTCAGTTGCATAAATCTAATTTGTTAATCTAAATTATATTCCCTGTTAAGTTTTGAGTTTCAAAAATTGTAGATTACTAAAATAATTGTGAAGTATGATTTCAATAAAAGAGGACCCAACAGGATCTTCCTACAATCGTATTGTTACCCGCCAGTCTGTCCATCTGTGTGATAAGTCAGTATAGAATGTCCTTGAGACTTGAAAGTAGATGTATAGGTTTTTCTGCGTCCAAAAAATCTGTATTGATTTTATGGTCAAAATGTAAAAGGCTATTCTAATTGTCTTACCGTTTGTGTCTTAACTCGTTCAATGCGTTCTGTCGGTTCCTCCGGTACTTCGTTGTTTAAGTAGTTAAAAAAACTACAATAAATACGCTTAACATATTGAAAAGGCCGAAACCACCCTACCAAAGGTAGTAAATTTCAATGTTCATTTAGTTGAAATACAACAAAATAGAAATATTTTAACTTAACATCCGGCTGTGTTGGCTGTTATCCTGATTTTACATCCATAAGAATAAAGTTAAACCTCATACACTTTTATGGCTTAATTTTTAGTCAAAGAATTAAGGGAAATGTCTCGTTTTGAAAACATAATTAATGCAAATCCAAACGATTCTTCAGATTTTGAATATTTTAATCAAATTCCTTCGTACATTCATCATTTAAATATTAAGTATTTACATTTAAATATATAAGTATAAAGTATTTACTTTATACTTCTTTAATATTTATGTATACATTTTATATATATATATTTATACTTTAATGTGAAGGAAACAGGATTTTTCCGGACATTTGCCATCGTTCAGTGAAACAAAAAATCAGTAACATTACGTTTCGAGATCTGCAATCTGATCTCTTCTTCAGGTAAATAAGTAACCTAATACATAACTATTAACTATGTATTAGGTACTAATTACAAACTAGGTTTAAAATAAACAAATCATACCAAAGCGTTGTGGCACGCCTAAGTCAGGAATCACAACCGCCATGTTGTTTGTCAACTTCACTAACTCTATAAACATGCACTTAATAAAAAACTACACACAACACAGTGATTTCTTGTTTCACTGAACGATGGCAAATGTCCGGAAAAATCCTGTTTCCTTCACAATCCTTCCATTGTCAAAAATAAACTTCAAATACCTATATATTATACCTATAGTCCTATATTTTACCTATATTTAATATATACACATAAATATATAAATAAATATATATATAAATAAATAATAGGTATAAATATAACTTTAAGTATATAATTTATACTTACATTATAGAATAACTAAAAGCGTTGAATACGGATTAATATGACCTTCAAAATGAGACATCTCCCATAAAAGACATATTAATGACGTAAAAGTGCATGAGGTTTCACATTGTTCTTATGGAGAAAAGTCAAGGTCATTTCACTGTATTCGGCTCGTAACACATATTTCATTGCAGTGGTGGTCGCCTGTGCGCTTCCTGACCTTGAGCCTTTCGTTGGTCTCTGCGGGGCTATCTGCTACTCCACCCTGGGCCTTCTCTTCCCCTCGGTCATCGACCTCGTCACCTTCTGGGAGGATAAAGAATACATGGGTCCTGGACGATGGAAGCTGTACAAGAACGTCTTCCTGATGCTGATGTGGCTTATAGCGCTGACGGCCGGGACACAGGCCAGCGTAGCCAAGATTGTGGAGACCTACGCGTGATCCCGGCCAGCCTGTGATAGCTGTTATCAGCTGCTTCTATTACCTGTCACTCGCCGCCGTTGGATTTCGGCAAATCGACAACTTCAAGGTAGAGGGCGAAGGGAGATACGAACATCTCCCAGAAGATCTTCGTTATTTGTTCATATAGATCTTTTATAGTATATGTTTTCACTGTACTGTTTACTTTATTTTATAAGTATAAAATGTCGAAATAAAATAGGCCAATCAATAAACTATATATTCAAAATCATCAAGGTATAAGTAACTGTTTGGAAATATACGAGGCGCGGCTATTTGAAATCGAGACTTTTTGTAAAAAGTTAAATTGGTGAAGTGTTATGCTACCTCCTATTTCTTACCGTCAACGTTTTTTCCTCCCCACTCAGTATACCGCCGCATTCGTATTTTACACTGGTTAATGCAGTACTGGAAACAAGGACGTAGCCAGCGAAGGGGTCCAAGAGGTTTGAACCCCCCCCCCCCAATGTTCAATAACCTTTTTAGTAAATGATTATTATTATTTAAATAATTCAGTATTACTGACATGTAGTGCTGAAAGATCGCTCTCGGCAAAGAAACGGGTCAAGAAAATGCTAAGGCACAAACTAGGGCCTTACTTTCTGTCCACTACGGAAAAATATCAATTGTTTGGATCTCCCCCCCCCCCAAAAAAAAAGTGTTTCCTGGCTCGTTCTAGGCTAGAAACAGTTGAATCTTTTGAGAGCGCAATCAAAAACGAGTGCCGCATTCTGTTTCACCTGCAGCAGTTTGAAAATGAGTTCCCTTCAGTTGAATTTTGATCTTGGGGATCAAAAGTTACAAGGTGCTAAATCAGGAGAATAGGCTGGATGTTGGAACACTGGGATTTTCTTATCAGCAAAACCTGCTGAATGGATAAAGCGTTAGGGACTGGTGCATTGTCTTGGTGCAGAATTCTCGAGTTGTATTTTCCAAAGTTCCGAAAGTTTTTTTTAAATTCAAACATCATTAGCTCGGATATGTTATCGAAAATCTTTTCTCATGATTTGATTCACTCTTTGGCTGTTCTCGTAGTTGAAGTGCAAACGCGACCGGGATATTCGTCATTTTTCACCTCTTCTCGGCCTTAACGAAACCATTTATGTCACTGAAAAACATGGACCCGCGACATTGTGGAGTCACCTACTATGTAACAGTTCATCCAACACTCAGTAGTAAATTTTTGAAGTGTAACCAGAAACGTAATCGCAACACGTTGCTCAATATTTGCACTGATCATTTTCCCAGTAAGCGATTTTTACTCTATGCACTTTAAATGCCAGTTTTTATCAGACTATAGAACTGAGAGATTTTATTTTGATACCCACGGACTTACAAAGTATCTAAGGAGATAATCAGTGTCCTAATTACCCACTTATCAGCACGATTTTCAAATAGCCAAACCTCGTATTGTTTTCATAATATGCATTTTATGTGTTTGACAAAACGTTTTGTATTTTATAAAGTAACACTTGTGCTGTAAAGACTTACTTTAGTAACATGGAATTTACAAAAAAGTCATATTCGAGTTAAATTCATTTAGTAATTGATTTACAATAATACTTTACTTTACGATTTTCAGTTATAACCTGTATTAACTGAATTACATTCTTGTTAATCATTGATACTAAGCTTTCATTTAAGAGATCTCCACATTGTTGCCAACACTCCACCTAAAACATTGTAGTTTTGAATTCTATTTAAATAAACAAAATTGTATATTTTATTAAAGTAATATAGCTTATCGACAGCTAAAACGACTTCCTAATAGGTAGGAAATCAATTTAATAATTTTAGATAGTATATTTTATAAGATAAAGTTCAAGTTACAGATATATGTAGTAATTTGACTCGTTATTCCTTGTATCGTGTAGAGATTTCAATTATGTTTTCTGGTAACTTACATTTATACAGACTACCAATAAAGATCTCATTACCAGTTGGTTACTCTAGGGGAAAAATATATGAAGTTAACTAGGAATGAATAAAGATTTCCTAGAAACATAAAATAGGTATAAATGGGATAATCAATTGATGTTTACATTAATATTAAATCGATGTGTTTAAGATGTATGTGAATATATTGTTATCCCGCACAGTGCAGGCTTATTAATCAAGTAGGCCTATAAATGTAAACCGAATAATTGTCTTGACGAGCTTAATATTCGGCTCCTTTATAAAACTAATCCTTTAAATGCAAATATGGAACAAATTACTTTTTTACATTTTTCATAATAATTCGGAACCAAATCTCAATATGTTTGGTTGTTTGTTGTTGTTTTGATCATTTATAAGAGTGATAAATTATCTTCTAAAAACTCATCTATGTCTATCATTCCAAAACAGGTGTTTTATAATGAAGGAATATGTTTTTGCAGATGTAAATAAAACCATTTCTATTCAAAAGTGTATTTTTATTCCCTCCTTTTTTAGGTTAACTACTTAAGTTTTTCGATATATATTTTGGATTTTCTGAATGCCAAATTAAAAAAAATGATATATATATATACACCATATATATATATATATATAGGTACTCCGCTTATGCATCGTTGTAATATTCCATGAGCCGGGAGTATATATTGTAATAGCTCACAACCTATTTTTTTTTTCATGAAATTCGTAGAGGCATTTCCCTTAAGAAATAAATCGTCAGTCTCGCAAGATTTGGTGGGTTGTTGAAGTGGGAGGTTATCAAAAGTTAAAAATACCGAAAGGAAGTATATCTTTTTAATTCCAACACGCTTAACACCGTCAGTTTAAATACTAAAACGTTACGAAGGCTCAGGGTTATAGTTTCGCTTTCTGATTATCATCAGATTTCCATGAAACTTAAAATCAATACTTGTAAACTAAAAAGTCAAACCGTAATTCTGAATTTGATTTATAGTTACATTTTACCTCTTATTTCAAATTTCAATTATTATAGAAAATAAGTTTAGAACAATACTTACAGGTTAGATCAAATAAAATGATATACAAATTTTCAGAAATAAAAACTTTGCCTGGTTGCATAATAAAAATAATTCTTCATACAAATTTTAATACAGCATGCCTTAAATAATGCGTACTGGATAAGATGGTTAAAACCATCTGATTTTGTCAATAATAAGTTTAATTTATCGATTTGTAAAAATATCACTGATATGTTATTCTTATTATTTTAATAACTATAAAAACTATTATATAACTATTTATATATAACTATTTTAACTTAACTATTTTATATATAAAGTGAAATATCTGTGATCATAAACATTAAAAAAATATTTATTCTGTACCGTTAATGCCTTCCTGTCCACTTTCCATGGTGATGTGCCACCAGTGTAGTTAAGTTGCTGGAAACTGGAAAGAGGGCGCCGAATGGTGTTTCTAACAAAGGATAAATGCAAATTTGTTGTTATCCTCGCATGTTGTGCTAAATTAACGTCGTCACGTAGTGGCCTACGGATCTTTAAGTCTGAAGAGACTAAACAGAATCGGAACGTCAGGAGCAAACTTCTATTCCTGAAAGACGGAGTAGCCGTATTTTGTTAACTCAGGCCAAACTGATTGTAAGCAAAAAGCAGGTAAACTTGAAGTGTGAAATGTCCTGCTCAGAGAGAGCTCCCAGGTCTTGCTTTTAGTTGTGAAATTTTAAGTCGTAATGTAACAAAATTGTAACAGTCATAAGTGGCAAGGAAGTGTTCTCTATCAATCAAAAGAACACGAAATGTGGATTTTTGAGATTTGATAGAAGGGGATATATCTCTCTATATATCAAGGGATTCAACAAACACTCAACATTTTTAAAATTTGAAATGGAAGTAGAGATAAGTGGACAGCAAGACACAAACTTTGTAGTTCACAAATCTGGCCATAAGAATACGAAACGTCATGTTAAAGGTGATATTTCTAAAATAGCATATTTTGGGATTATCTAGAAGACATTTTGTATAAATTTGTAGCTGTATGTCACATTGTACCGATGAGCTGTGTTTTCGAGTTTGAAACACCTGGTTAAGTGTTTCTAAACGCCCTGAGAATTCGACAAACAAAAGCTGTGTCGAAAAAACTAGGAAGTGGGTGTGCTCTTGTTGAAAATAATCTGAAAATTTCACTTACATTTGGTGTACATTGTTAATCAAAAGACTTTGGAAACAGTTTATAAAACGTATAAATCGAATGCTCAACATTTACATCACGGAAATTATTTTAAGAGAAGTCAGTTTTGAGATGCCTGGCTAGAAAGAGTGTTAAATGAATATTCAATTATTCTGTTCACGGACAACTTCTATAAAAAAAAGATAATTGCCGACTTGTCTGGTTAAAAGCAAAATAAATGCCTGAACAAGCTCACACTCAACAATGCTCATAATTTATAATAATTTTGAATAAAGAAATGTTTATATGTAGTTGTTAAAAAACATTGTAGTGCCTCAACCCATTTAACTGCACCTCCTGTTTAGTAATGTTTATACTCTATGTATGCGTCTCTCATGGAACGAATGAAATAAGCTGAATGTATTTTAAATTATAAACTATGATTTATTTTATTAATTAGATATTAAGGGTCATCCAAAAGCCAGTGGCCACCCTTTCCATTTCTACATGGTTTGATCAATGTAAAGAAAAATTTGGAGATCTTTGTAAGTTAATGGGATATCAACCTAATTTTTGGCATAGGGAAGGCGGGGCGGAATGGGGCACTTAATGTTAAATCTAACCTAATTCAAAAAGTTGAAGAATAAAAGAAAAATCAACCGAAATATATAATTAATATGTTTATTGGTTATAACACTGGCTATTTACATGATGTATTATATAAAAAATATTAATAATAAAATATAATAGCAAAATTAATACAAACTTCCCCGTTCCGCCCCATGGTGGGGGGCGGAACGGTGTTGGAAATTTAGCCTGGGCCTACTGAAACTAGTCAGAGTGACAATCTTTGCAAATGAGAACTACTTTGTCATCTTCACTGTCTACATTAGCACAAGAGTTTTGTGGCCCAGTTCTTACATCGTACCACAGCTTATCCATCCCTCATTTGACTTGGAATAAAAGTACCCACAATACAAACATTGGGCATCATCTTTATCATCGCTTGAGTCATCAGTCTCTGGTTGTATTTTCTTCTTCTATTTTTTACCTTTACTTTCATGTCTATTTTCATGGAGTTTCCTTTTCTTCTGTTTTTTCTGTGCTTTGTCCTTTTTCCCTTTATTTTTTTCCTTCTTTGAATAATTTCATTCTTGCTCTTTCTGCTTTTGCTTTGATTTTTTCCTCCCGTTTCTGCTTTTCGGCTTGAAGCTCGTTTTTGTAAGGGGATTCTGTAATAATAGCAGTTTTTTCCTTTTTTTACGGTTTGACCTTTTCATTGAATTGCTCTTAGGAAAACGGTAGCACATTTTCTGGAGATGCTACTTGAAAAGATGATCTTTCCCCTGCCACAGCATCTGACATAAAGGAGCAACCCGGTATTGGATCAATGTGTGGGTCTGATGATGCTGCTTCAGTAATGAGGTCAAGATTCAAATCTTCAGTATTCTGGAAGAAATAAAAGGCTCGGTGGTGGCTGTGTTTCTTTGTTTTTGCGTACCGGTAGTGATAGGTTGTACTCTCACATCTGTTGTGTCCGCAGGCAGGAAGTCTGCTTCAGTAAATATATTTTTGTTTGGTTGCCATATTCCGGTTTTTTTCAAAGCCTTTTAAAAGCGGTTGACATTTGTGGCCGCTTGAACAAAAGCAACCCAAAAATGCTGGATATCTGCCAAAGCGTCACAACTTTTCCAGGATTGCAACGTAACCATTTACGGAGCTCGTCCCCGTAATAAACACTCAGGGGTTTGAAAAATGTCACATCAAGCGGCTGAAGCCGATGGGAGGTATGGGGAGGCAAGCATAAGAGAACAACTCCGTTTTCCCTAGCTAAATCAATTTACGTCTAGGCTTTTGGTGTGAGTTGAGTGCCCATCTAAAATAAGCAACACTGGCCTTTGTTTGCTTGCCTTAGAAAATGATATAAACTTTTGAAGCCAGGCTAAAAACAATTCTGAAGTTATCCAATCACTATCAAGATACCTCTGCCCATCCTCCAGGTGGAAGGCCTAGTTCAAATTCTTTTTTGTTTTCTTTTTCTGGGAAAAATTAACATTGGAGGCATGTAAGCCCCTCCAGCAGACATGCACACTAGAGCTGTCACTGTTTCGCCGCGCTCACTGGAAGTAAGAGTTCCTACTTGGCGCTTCCCCCTTAATGCTATAATTTTAGAGTGGCTTTTGGGGTTAACCGTGATCCCTGTTTCATCGCAGTTGTATATTCTTTCACCTTCAAACTTGTGTTTGTCAATGCTGGCCTCTAGCAGTGTATAAAAAACTGATCTACAGCTACTTTATTAAAGCCCATAGCTCTTGCTCCCAAAGTGGCTTCAGGCTCTCGAATGGTTAAAGTGGGGTGTCTGGATAAAAAGCCTTTTACCCAGTCTTTACCAGCTACGTTATTATCACTGTTGAACTTATGAGCCAAATTATTACGACCAGCTAACTGGAAGGCTAAAGAACGTAAGGTCCTTCATAGTGAGGCCGAAAAGCCTACTCTCCATGCCTAACAAATAGTCGACCAATTTCTTCCTCTTGCTCTCTAGAAAAAAACACATTCAAATTTACCTTCCTCCCTTTTTGTTTATTTCATAGTTTGGATCCTCCACTTTCTTTCGAACATGTCTTTCTAATGTGGTTTGAGGCACATTAAACTGTTTTGATGCCTTGTAATAACCCATTTCTTTATTTAAAACAGCCTGAATGGCCATATTCATTGAATCAATTGACCATTCTTGTCTGTTGGTCTTTCTGCAATAATTTCGCACCATCTGTAAAGAAAAAAATATATATGTAGCATCCGAAAACCCCCATTTAAAAATGATGGGGCGGAACGGGGTAGTACCCCCATTCCGCCCCAGGGTCACATTTTTTTAGGTTATAAGGTTTTTATGCGAGTAGGGAGTATTTATTCAACAAGCTTAGTACTGTAAAATAAACTTAAAAAGCTATAGAACCTAAAAGTTACCATGCAATATTTGGTGACAATTAACAGCAAACACTTACCCTTAACAAAAAAGTGGTGATTATTGCAAGAAAACAGAGAAAACTTACGAAGTCACTGAACCAACACAAAGACGACAACTAAAATGGCGGAAACCGGTCTAACTAGGTTTGAAGAAGACTGTTGACGTAGATTCGCCAATCTCCGCTAGGTTTACAGCACAATGCAAGCAGGATAGAGGGGGTAACCCGTTCCGCCCCGCTTACCCCCGTTCCGCCCCGCCTTCCCCGGAATGTATTTTAAATTATAAACTATGATTTATTTTATTAATTAGATATTAAGGGTCATCCAAAAGTCAGTGGCCACCCTTTCCATTTCTACATGGTTTGATCAATGTAAAGAAAAATTTGGAGATCTTTGTAAGTTAATGGGATATCAACCTAATTTTTGGCATATAACAAAATGTTAGGGACAGTTCCCGGTGTAGGGGGGGAGGAGGCGCACCTCAACTAAAAATTTTAAATGCCAACTCAATGCATGTGATAAATCATTGGAAAGAGAATAAAAATAAACATTCTGACTAAACCGGAAGTCGCTCTGTATTACCATTCTATGATGGCGGTCACTAAATGGCGGAAAATGTGAGTTTCGGTTATTTACTAACGAAAATAAAAAAACTTGGTTTGTGGGGGTTTTTGGGTCAAGAAACGCGTACCTGATGTAAAAACTATCCACTCATTTCCAAGATGGCATCATCATGCAAGTGGAAACTTTCGTTATGTAATCTTACCGAAGTTTTAAGCATTTTTACCGAAGTTTATTTTTATTTTTATTAATGTTGAAGATATTTTCATTTTTATTACATGCATATAAATGTAAATAATATATTTATCCTATTATAATAGGTATTAGAATTCAGGATTTCGGGTACTATGGACAATGTAAAAAATATAACGGTTCAAAAAGTCTAGTTTAGTACAAAATTTAGACTTAAAATTTTCTAATGCTGTACCGGTACCAATATTTCACATATGAATTCCTATGGTCTGATTAAATTAGTCATCATCCAATGTTTTCTCGGTATTATGATTTATATCTTCAATGTAATAATTAATTACAGTAGACTATGAGGCGCCATGATGGTTAATTGATAAAAATATGATAGCAATCACAATACTTCATAGGATGAATTAAATTTGTTGCTCTAAATTCTCAAAATTCTGTAGTGTTAGAAATGGTATCAAATTTACTTTCACACTCAACAATTCAAAATATACTGTTAGTCTTTCACAGAAGTTTCTAAGTTCATCTTCTCCCGAACAATCTACGAATAAAATTTTCAGATACAAGTTCGTGGATTCAGACAACTTTGACAGTTTGCACCAAATACTACTTGTTTGTAGATCTTGTTTGCTTATTACAGTGTTATTTAATCACCGATCTGTAATTCCAGATGTGTGTAAATGTATCACTATTAATTATACCGATTGCACAAGTCAATAAAATTGGTTAATTGATTATAAAAATTTTGACTTTATGTAAAATATTTGTGAAAAGAGTATGTATGGATATTAAATAGTTTAAAGAATGAAACCATTTGAAACTATAATCAGAATTAAGCTAAAAACGTCCACATAAACCATATTATTAAGATAATAAGGCTAGGTGATTCACACATTGAGTGTAACAGTTTAAAATATGAAAACGGAACGCCACTTTTTTACCGATAACGTAACTACGTTCACCCCAGTCTTTTAATGGAGGTTCTCAACCGAGAATTTTTAACTGTTGGAATTCTTATAATATAACTTAAATCCAAGTCAGTACTTCCACACCGTAAACTTCACTCTATACTCTCAAGAGCCGAAAATTCTAATTTTAAAATTATCCGCGGCTCCACAAGCAATTTCGTAGGCTTTGTACGTATATGAGCACTTCTGGTTCTAGTAAATTACATTTTCTGTCTTTCAAAAAGTGTATATGGATAGAGTAATTCACTCTGGTCTCAGATTTTATTTTGTTCCATAGTTGATTTTTCCTTGTTTCCCGATCAAGAAATATATATGAACGAAAGAAACGGCCAAATACAAAATAATTGAATCGTAAAAGGTAAGGGCTCTTTGGTGTTATGGTAGCACATTCACCCGGCAAGTGAGAGATCCGGGTTCGAGTCCCGGCGGAGCAAGTACTTTTTGTGATTCAATGTTTATTGAAATTAAATTAGGCTATTGCCACTTATACAAATTTAATGTATATATATATATATAAAATGTGTGTGTATGTATATACACATATCTGAGAAGTCTACTTCTGTCAAAGTCAATTAAAACGAATTTTATAACAGTCTTCTAATTTATAGTAAAGGTTGTACAGTAAATTTATCATTTATATATGAATTACAGTACTTGCCAAGCAATGTATACTTAATATTTGCTAAAATGTACAATTAAAAGCATATTTTTAGTAAATATTTTAATTTTTTTATCTGGATATTTTAGTACTCTGTACTCAACAGTGATTGTACAACAGGTTAAAATAAGTATTGTCACTATCAAGCTTACTCTATGCTTTCACACTATAAATGTAAACAAATTTAAAATAATGGCTGTACTGTCATAAAACAATGTTTACCCAAAACAGTTGATTACATTTATCAGGCTCTTTCAATTAATAATATTCGTTTTCTGTAATGCAACCTTAGAGACCACGTTTGTTGCTACTTTAGAGACCAGTGGGGCGTAGCCCTGAGGGGATTTTCAAATAAGAATAAGCCTATATCTTAACCAGAAATGCTAGGAATGTCCATGTAAAATTTCAGTTGCAATATGTAAAAAGGTGGAATATTATACGCGTGCAGTCAGTCACTTTCGCATTTATAATATTATTAGGATAACTTTAGCTAATGAGGCATTAATAGGACTCTTTTATACCATATTTCAGTAGTTCTTGCAAACTGTTGGTGAGATAGTAAAATATTTAATTTTATCGAAATGATCTTCATTTTCAACCTTCACAAACTAAATGGTCTGGGTAATACAATAAATCAAGAACGTTGTAAACAATAAAGCAACCAATTAGATAACTCACCTAGTCTCAGCTCCTTGATAATTAAAATTATACACAATAATACTCTTCTTTACGTTATAAAAAGTTAGTAAATATTTAATAGACTAGCCGAAGGCGACCACAGAAGGCCGTTCTCTCTTGCCTCCCCACCGCAGAATCAAGGCACTGCTGCTACTGACCGTGAGCCAGTGAGTGAGTGAGTCAGTCAGTTGTTGTCAGTCAGTCAGTGAGTGCGATGAGCTCCAGTTCCAGCATAGCTCCGCTGTTCCGGTCCACGGAGGAACAGCTGACCCCACTCACTGCAACAGTAACAGGTACACTTTGCAATAATTAGGTATATCTGTCTGTAGTTTCTAATAAAAACAGGTCAATCGTGTTCAAACCGATCTGTTATCAGTATTATTAACAATATCGGCTTTCTTTGGAAGAAAAATATAGTTTTTATAATTAAGCCTAAGTATAAAGTTTTATAATATTTTTTTTGTAATTTCGACACATATGCGTAAATCTAAATTGAAAGAGGCTTAGAATTTGGTCATATCAATTTTGATTCAAATTCATGTATCTTTAGGAATTACAGAACAATTTCCAAATAGTTCAAAATTTCGGATCACTTTAATTCACCGTTTGTTTTTTTTTTATTAATAGATGTATGTTTGCTTGGTATTAGATTAGTAGTTAAATATCTTAAGATTTATAATCGGGTGGTTCGTTGTACATATTTTATTAAATTTAACAAATCTACTTTCTTACAGCCATGAATTTCTAGCTTCTCAAAAAGTACTGTTAAGTCTATCTCAGTAGTTTCCAAAATCTTTTGAATATTTTTCGAACGTAACATCGACAGAGAACTTCGTGAGTTCAGATAGCTTACACATAGCTCCTGCACCAGATATTATTTTGAACATTCTTCGCTTAATTAATTTCTTTTATTGATAACTTATCTTTCTATCACTATTAGTAACAACCGCTTAGACATCTAACTTCGTGCTAGTTTTGTCTGTTGAAGATCTTCAATTAGAGTTACTAATCGATGAGTGATCCCTATCCCTAAATTTTTGAAACCTATCAAAAACATTCTCAAGAAGTGTTATTACACTCCCAGAAGTAGGTTTAACAGTTCAAAAATGTTCAAAAGGTAAAGTAGGAGAAGTGGGACACTCGAATTATGTTTATAAACGAACAAGAAAACAAAAAAGTTATGACAGATAACCAATTACGTGTCAGACTTATTACCAACAATTTAATGCATGACGTTTGAAAAGTAAATTAGAATTATGACTTATTAGATCCTATGGAATATTATAATAGGTCAAATTGAATAGAGGGTTTCTTGGGAATTCGTTTGTGAAAATCACGAATTTGAAATATTTGTGTGATTACTTCGACTTTAATTTGTTCACCTAAAAGAGGAGTATTAAAATGTTGGTGTATTTAAAGTGAACTTTTAGCTTCTATGAAGACTGTCAACCGAGATAAAATTCCACATCATTTCTAAACTGCTAAATGGGCTATTTTAGGGCCTTGAACGCTCAGAAAGTTTACTGTTAAAATTGTTTGTTTAGGTAAAAATTACATTTCTATCTACTGATGATACGAAGTATGATTTTTGTTCAGAGGAAATAGATATTTCTCTACGAAATTATCGCAGTTGTATTAATTACTACTTGATCAACTAAGCGAGTCGGTAAAACAGACCTCGCATTAGTCGGATATTCGAACCAAAACACAAGGTCGTTTCCTCAACGTTGCAGAACTCTCTTATGATTGTAATTGCGTTAAATTGGCCTATCTGCGCGAACATAACATAGTTTTTGTGCTACAACAGGATTTCTTCATCAAATTACTCCATTATTTTTCGTTTAAATCAACGTTTTTAAGTGGATTGAGAAGCAAATTCTATTGCGACAATGAAGCTAATTAAAAATATTGCTTTATATATTTGCATTTAATGACTTGATCACTGCGCAAAAGTACTCCGTTGAAGCGTTTTGTTAATAGCTTTGTAATGTCACTTTCTTGTTTACATAGTAGAAGTCGCAATTATGAAAAATTGACACATTTCAGTATTTAGTTTGCGGATTTTAATCTTCATCTCGTTCGACAATGCGTAAATCACCCTAATGAAGAAGATTAGGGGAAGGGTTGTCACAATTTTCAAAAATTCATATATTGGCTTGTGTATGATAGGCCTGTAATGGAAAATTGTACTAAAATAAAACTTGAGATTTTTTTATTATTTATTTAAAATACACCATTCGTTGGGGGCAAGGGTGGAATTAGAGGTGAGTGCATAGATCAAAATATTCAGAATCATATTATATGGCAAGGTCTTGACGGGCACTGTAATCTTAACTAGATTTTTAGATACCACAACCCGTTAAGGTTGGTACGGGTTGAAACTTTAGAGGTTTAGAGAGAATCAAAGGTGTTTCAAAGACACGCACTATTCAGGGACAATAATGGTGGAAGAGTGGAAAGAAAGAAATTTACAGAATCTTGGCATTTAAGGTGATGTCAGAAGCTTTTAATCAACACTTTAACTTTATTGTTGGTATTTGTTAAAGATGAAATCATGCAAAACTGTCAAAGTTATGTACTGGAAAGGTACAGAAAGGCTAAAAAAATACTATATTTTTTCTAATACGCGGGGATTCTGTGAAATGGATCTCGAAATCCAGCAGAATTATTTTACTCGAATAATATAAATAAGGCGCTTTGTGCCTTAGAACTCAAGTAACGTAGTTCTTTGCCTAAGAAATCGTTATTTTAATTAATAATGAAACAATTTATAAATAAATTTGAAACTTTCGCATGGCTCTTATAGGTAACAAAGGATGACAACAAGAAAAATAGCATGACATAAATTTGAAAACAAAGAATACTGTAAAGGATAAACCCACATTTTTCTGTCATTACCAAATCATTTTATCAAGTTTTTTCGGCACTGGTTGTTTTTATAAAAACTAAACTGTTCAGCTCAACTTGCATCGTCATTTGTAGAGCAGACTAAATAGCAATGAACGTGTCGATTTTTCTATTGCGGATTGGTTACTGATGGAAATGGAATTGTGGAAGCAGGAACCAATTCTAATTCCACACCGAAAGGGTTACAGTTCGGAAAAAAAACAGACTGGGCCAAACATCCCTTTGGCGAAGGGCATCAAATTGGTGGAAATGGTGCTAATACTTCCGAAGAAATTCAAGATAATGGATCAGGAGCTGAAACACCCAAGGAGATATTAAAACTGTTTTTTTTTTTTTTTTATTAACAATTTTGGGGCACGTGTATCGAAAATATATTGCTGACGTGACGCGAACTCTAGGAAGAACTGGTGGGTGCCTAAGTTGACATAGAAGAAAAAGATCTTCTTCCAGATCCAAGCCGATCGGATTAGATCACTTCGTCACGCCTCTGGACACGAGAAGGAGTTCTTTTTAATGAAATTAGAAAATGACTTCAAATCGCCGTTTTAGTGACTTTTTTACTATAATACTGCGGTCCATGGGCTTGTGTAGACAAGACTGGATTATCAGGGTGTTTTTTGTTCCTGTCAAGAGTGCGTCAATGTAATACTGCCAATAACCTACCTCGTCTCGTTGGCTACCTTAATGGGCGAAAAGAACGGTAATTATTTGTATTGAGTCTACTCTTAAATTTTAAATTACATCGTTGCATTTTTGGCTTATATTATTAACAAAAATATAAAATACTAACAAAAGTATACACATACTTTATAAAAATAAATTCTAAACAGATAAAATGTATTTTAGAACGAAAATTACACAAATAGACCAAAGGCTTGCCAAATATTATACGCCACGCGAATAAATCTCAACATAATCGTCAACTGAAATAGCTCTTATGGTTTTCGCTATTAAACACTCTATTCATAGTAAAGACCAGAAATCAAGTTTTTTTGAATAAGGTAAATTGCAAACCAATATAAATCAACCAAGAAATCATTGTTTCAAATAATCTCCACTAGGTACTTAAAGAAACAATAATTTGTTGAGTTATGAGAATATTTAAACTTAGAACTCTTCCTCAATTCTTTACAACATAGTTTAACATAAATAATTGATAATTACAAACAGAAAACAAGTTATTCATTGTAAATTGTAGCTCTAAGGGAACTAATAGATAGTATATCATGTGTAAATCAAATGATAGGCTGAATAAAAAACAAGGTCTGTAGCAACTCTAATCATAAAAGTTGAACATTAAATCATGACATTGGAATAACCTATTGAGTAACTATTTCAAGATAATTTCACCTTGAATCTGACCTTGACAGACTAGCGCGCTACAGCAAGTTTTCACAAGACGATGCAACCCCGTTGGCTCCGGATGAGTTCAGTATCAGTGTGAAATATGAGCCAAAGAAGATGATTGCTGATCACGGTTCAACCATACACAAACAAACCCTACAAGAAAGAGTTCATAGAAAATGTTGACCTTGGGCTCTTCAAACGTGGTCGGCATTAATTCCGGGATTAACATCTTATCCATCAAATGAATGGCAAATTTAGATAACATCTATTCAATAATAAAGGGCTCAGTCGAATTCCATGACATATTCAATCCCTGGGATTTGCCTTCTCTAGCCATATTTTATCGAGATCACGAAGATTCCAAGAATATGTAAATGTTGAGTTTAAATCCAGTTCACCTTCCTCTTAGTGGAGAATCTGAAATCTGACGGTGCCACAGACTTGACTCCTGGAGTCATGTTCGTCTGAAGAGATCCATAGAAATGTCGGCGACTTTATATATCAAGTATAAAGTTATACATTGGACAAAGAATAATTGGTGAGTTACTGGAATATCTCAAACTCAAAAATTTCATTTTTTATTTTTATTTTCATTTAGACAAATAGCTAAACCAACAGAGT
The DNA here is from genome assembly GCF_021130785.1 of Homalodisca vitripennis. Lineage (NCBI taxonomy): Eukaryota > Metazoa > Arthropoda > Insecta > Hemiptera > Cicadellidae > Homalodisca > Homalodisca vitripennis. The sequence goes on along the minus strand of NC_060211.1, from coordinate 47,520,480 downwards.
TTTCTGTAAGAATAATTTACAATTTTATTCTTAATTTCGATTTATTAAAAGAAAGAAACAGTAACAAAATGTAAAAATGTATAAAATATACTTACGTATGGATGTAGCAACCATGTAAAATTTCAATATAACCCTTAAGTAGTTTTGAGATTTCTGAACATTTTTTCCTGTCGCATAATTTGCAAGAATTTGAATTTTGATACACCAACCGTTATTTTTTTAGCACCAAATCGAACACATTTAATTCTTCTACTTTTGTTGCTACAAACACTAACCATGAGAAAATTCACTATTTATTACAGTAAAAGATTCTCAGAGTTTCATAACAATAAAAATTTGCAATGCATGGGCTACATAAAAATGCTACGAGTACCGGAAAAAATCACTTACACAGTGTTCTTCTGAAGTAATTTTTTAACATTGTCATATACAATGTTTTAGCAGAAACTATTTAACTTTTATATGTGTTAATAATTTAGTGCCCATTCGCTAACCTATAAAAGGCATAACTTCCTCAATAAAACATAAAATAAATCTTTGTAATGGATTGTATTATTATGGTCTGAGGAAGTCCACTGTAAGAATCTAGCAGGCGAGGATGACCTGGGCCGCGCTAATGTTTGTTGTGAAAGCTAAGCTATTGACTTGTGCAATTGGTCACTTACGCCTTCCAGCTCCCACAAGGCCAAGCGTTTTTTCTATCTTTGAAAGTGGTACAAGGTTATTATTCACGGCCAGTATTTCCTTGCTAATTTTGGAGTTTTCACGCATAATTTACGTCTAGAAGATCATTTCTTCCTAGTTCCAGCACCGCCAGTTTTATACTGTAAAATTTAACTGTCAGGGTTAAAAATTTATCAAGGCTACAAATAAAGTGCAATAGACAAATATGGTCTTTACAAACATAACCTTAATTACGCTCTAGGAATCGATATCCCGGAATCGACATTAAACAAGATTACCTTGCAAATGCTCTTTAATCCCGGCTGTGTTGGCAGCCATCATGATCTTAGTCCCGTAAGAACAATGACACTTTTACTACCTTATTTTTTGTGGTAAAATCATGCTAAATGAATAATTTCAAACAATATGTATCCAATCGTTGTTTTTATTGGATTTTACAATCTTTTAGACTTTTTATACTTTATCGGTTAGTCACTAAAAAGTACATTTTACAAGAAAACCAGAAAAACCATTGGATGCCAATTTAATGCGATCCTTAAAATGAGATACCTCTCGTAATTCTACGACCAAAAAAAGGCGTTAAAAAGTATATACGGTTTAACACTGGTCTTATGGGGTAAACGCAAGGTCGTTTCACTGTAGTCGATTCTTAGCAGATGTATACAGTACTTCCATTTTTCTCATCTGATTAGGCAAGTAAATACTAGTTATCAAATCCTGTACTGGGTACATAGTTATCAGTTAGTTACAAAGGATTCCTTTACTACAATACCATTCAATATAGTAGCCAATATGCCCGTTCTAAACGAAGCGACTTCCATAAAATAAAAATACAGGTTTGAATATGATGGATCTTATTATGAAGGAAAATGGTTGACGAAAAACGTATTTACGTGAAAAAGTTTTCAACAATGTTTTAATGATGTTTGTTAAGTTATAATGTGTCTTACTTGAAACCTTACCATTAGTCAAGGACGTAGCCACAGATTGATTCCAAGGGGACCAGGATCCCCTCATTTTCAATTAATTTTCCATCAAACTATTTTTATTATATTAAATAATTCAGTGTTACTTACATGTACTGCTGAAAGATCGTTCTCAGCAAAGAAACGTCCTTTAAGGATATTATAATTCTTAATTAATTATAATTCAATAAATGGCACGAGGTTATTATTTTTTTATTAATAAAAACATGTAAATGATGTAAATATTTCATATCCTTATCTTAAGTTTTTCCTGATTATAATATTCAGCCTCAAATTCCTACCATTCCTCTTGGAATAGTAAAACAATGATATTTTCCTTATCTTCAGAAATGGTATCTTACGGCCGTGACCAAATTCCCTTTAGAGTTAAAACGAACTACTCCATCCGAAAACCAATTGCGCCACTATCAGTATTTTTAATTCTTTACATCCAATCTGCTTTTCACAGAAAGCGAAGACGCACTGAGCGTTAGTCAAGTGACGAAACGCAGAGTACCGCTTCTTGTTGGCTGGCCCCGCGTCTATAATGGAACCTGCTGTCCTGGGCTAAGGCCTACCGGGCGACCTTCCTTACGGCCTGCGCTTTACGGCCTTCACCTTGACACCTTGCGCAACCACTGGTTTAATAGCGCCTACTCTAAATTAAGAATGTGGGAATAACTCTGGATCAAAGCTATCATTACCCGTATACAGCATAAAATAACATGAGAAACGCATGATGGATTATTTATAAATTAATTACACTCTAACAATGAGCTATAGCAAAATTATTTATTACACAACTGAAGCAGGTCCTGTTATTCATTATTAAAATCTCAAACTCAATGAGGGAGTAGTGTTTAATGAGCAATTAAACGATAATTTAATACAACCCAGCAACAGGTATTGTTTGTTTACATTGTTATTTCATACCTTGAATAATTGACTGTTGTGGAAATGATTTTTCCAATAATTATAATAAGTGCAAACCTTTCGTCTAGGCATACAAAATTTTTTAATTACAGAAATATTGTGACCTTGAGAATTGCTGTTACTTTGCTATCATCGTAAAATTAAGGTTTAATGTTTTTGACCAAGGCCTCATGTATTGGGCAACAAAACAGAAAACGTTTTTAAAACGGAATGAAACGTATTGTGAACTTTAAGCAATATAATAAATTACATATTTTGTTAAAAATACTGCCTCTAAATTAATCAAATTGTACTTTTAATAAATATCCAGTTTAATTACAATCCATAATTTGCGAAAATCGGGATTTTATATATAACCTAAAACAAGAATAAAAGACAATTTCCTCGGTCGATAAAGCTCTGCAGCTGTGTAAGACATTATGATTGTCGCCACGCACCTGGTAAATAAGAACTGGTTTAAATGACATTGTTACCACTACGTAACCACTAACCATGCTTGCAAGGTTGCACAACATTCCGGAGAATAAAACTAACATGAAGAGTTCGTTAAGAACCTTTTAAAACCACCTTGCTGCCCCCTGTTAAGTATAACATTACTTTTGTTGTTTTAAACTAGACTCTTACACTCAACATTCAACCACTTCAGATTATTTTTTCGTCAATGTCTGCATATCAAAAAGCATTGCTCAGGGATTGTTAACGACTCATGTATTATGGGCCCAAGAAACTATTGTTTATAGAATCATCAACCCTTGCCCATATGAATGGATCGGGTTTTGAGAGTTCGGTGTAAAATCTAAAGCAATGCCCAAAACGTAAACATACCTAAGGTATCGATGAGCAGCTCAATATTATGGTAAAAAGTTAAGTTTTGACGATTGTGAACAAAAAGTCGACCATTTAAAGTTTATAAACATTTGATACTGAATAGATTGTATCTTTCTTTACATTATTAGATCCATCGTAAAATTACTAAAAAATACATTAGAAGTCATGAAAGTTGAAAAGTGACATACCGCAAGTAGACAGACTGCTCTTTTTCATTTATATCCCGATATCAGTATAGTTTTCCTTGGATCCAAAGAAACGTATGTACTTCGTTTCTATTCTCTAGGACCCTTCTACTAAGAGTTATAGCACAGGTAGAAAGATAGACTTCCATTTTACACATGGATAGCCCAACAGCAAAACCAGCCATATCCATTTCAAATGGTTTGGACTTATTTAGCAAAAACTGTTATTTATATTTCGGTTGGTAATTATTCCAATGGATTTTTCGTCAAAAAACATATTGAATTCAATGTCTGTTGGATACAACTGTTTTTGCAAATGGACTGTTAGCCGTCTTGAATCTTGCAAGAGATGCGAAAACAGTTAAAAACCGACAATAAGGGTAAATAACTAACATAATGTAATATTATTAGAACAAAAATTGTACTTAGTAAGACATAACCTAAGAGCTAAAAAATATCGTTCTAGTGCTTAATATCAGACGCTCTAAGAACCTAATAAAACACTCAGTTTTAGTATTAAAAAATACACAGTTTACAAAGGATTACTTAATTCTTTAAAATTCACTGGCAAAAATAGCTAATCAAACTTTATTGAACAACTTCATATTCTGGTTGAAATTTTAAGTCTTATGGTACTTCACAATCATCTTCCTCATTGTAAACGAGTTCGTCAAGCTGTTCATTTGAAGTAAGCAATTGTCTGAAGTACTTCAAATTAGTGTTTTCACTCCATAATTCTCCAAAGTGAAGCAGTAGCAACGAGAGGACATATTTTTTCTTGGCTGGTTATACTTAGTTTATTTTTAGCACCTCTAGACTAAATGATTTTGATTTTCAAATATTTGCGAACAAACTTGTGTCATTACTGTAGGTTGTTAAAGATGAGAACTCGAACAATCTGATGTTCTTCGATTACGACACTGTGACGTACCTAATGAAAGTGAACGGCAATGGTTGAGTACACCTATTCTATTTTAGCGCTGTCGGAGTGTGGCCCAACAATGTCCTGAATCCGCCCAAACCGTTATTCTTTACTCTTTGTTTCACATCGGGAGATTTCACTTTCACTCAGTGGCGTAGCTAGGGATTTCGGAAGGGAGGGTTTACATAGGAATGGACCAAGCCCAGCAAAAACCAAAGATTGTGAACTATTTGAGGTACGAATTGCAGTTGGCAAATGCTTGGTTACTATAGCAAGGTCCAATTTTCCAATACTTTTCTCTTCGATTGCATTTTGGAGTTCCCTTGTGAGATATTATGTGGGGGGGGCCTTAACGGCCACACCTCCTCCCCATTTGCCTATGGCACTGCTTTCGACCTTCAGGAATAACCCTTGTTACATAAAGTATCAGTTACCTTAGGAACAAATTAAGAGTTGGCTGTAATGACAAATATAGTGGGAATGTTGAATTTAGCTCCAGTTCACCTTCCTCTTACGTGCAGCATCTGAAATCTAATGCTGTCGCAGACATCATTCCTGAAATCTGGAGTCATGTTCGTTTGAAGGAATAGTCGACAACGAAGTACGAAGAAGCTCTAAGTGAAGTCAATTGTGCACCCGAAGAGACACCTCCTCTTCACCTAGATTGCACTACATTTGTAGTCTTGGTGTCTGTGATGTAAAAAATATGCAGAGGTCGTTTTGACCTTAATTGTTCTTCATCGCCGACTATTTTTTGGATCGCTTCAGACGAGCATGACTCCAGATTGCTGGAGTCAAGTCTGCGACAGCATCAGATTTCAGATGTTACACATAACAGGAAGGTGAACTGGAGCTAAACTCAACATTCGCATTGAATGAACCCTTCCCACCATAGCTGTGTTGAGTATAGTGTGATTTTAGCATCTTAAGGACAATGTAAAATTGTATACGCTTTTACAACCTTACTTTTATTTCTTAGAATTATGAGATATGCATGTCTCATGAAATATCCATCGAAACGCTTTTTTATTTTTTCTATATATTTATTGATGTTTTGGAAAAACTAAAAATGACTGTTGTTTAAATATTACAAAAGTATGACTATACAAGAAAAGCTGAACAGCTTTGAATGCATAATAGTAATATAAGATGAAACATATTCCATAATTCTACAGCCATAAATAAGGACATAAAAGTGTTTCATGTTTAACGTTGCTCTTCTGGCATAAAACTCAAGGTCACAACACTACAACTGGGTCTTAACAGTATCGAGTATTCCGTTAATATAATTAGTCAACGTTCAATTGAGATTGTTGTCTATACTAAATTCTCTAATTACCCTTCAATATGTTTATCTAAACAGTATAGTTTGAATTTTATTACTATTCCTTTCCAAAACTACTATTAAAAACAATCGGATTCAATAGTGGAACCATTCTTTAATCTCAAGATAGTTTTTTAATCAACAACATAGTATTGTAAACCATTTGTGGTGTGAAAGGATAATAGGATTTATTTGCCGTCATTATATTGTTACAAATCTAGATCACTGCGTCTCTAGGATTGAAATATACCCTCTTTTTCAAATGTCGAACCTAAGTGTCTTAAGGTTTTCATTCCTTTACATTCAACGCGAATGTAATTGTACAAGTTTATGGATCAACTTAGTGATTCAACACTCTTACACCACCAACTGGATGAGACACAAATATATAGTTGACCTTGGGATAAACTTGTTGAGCTGTTCTCCTTCTGCCACGCCTGGATATTCCATTGTCGTCAGATGAAAACCCATTTGAGCAACATGGTATGGAAGTAGGCGGAGCTTTCAGAACACGGCGTTAATTACCTTTACTTGTTCTAGAACTTTTCCAATTCAAAGTCAAACTGTGTCGTCTGTCTGTTTGTGTGATAACACTTGATAGAAAGGTCCAAGAGACTTGAAATTTGGTACACAAGTTCTCTTCGTCTAAGAAAGGAAAACTATATTTTGAGGTCAAAAATTTAAAGTGCAACAAAGCCACGGTCAGTCTTATCAGAAGTTGGGTTATTGGGCCATCCAACTACATTTGACACTCATGCAGCCTCGTGTTTTGTGTGTTACTTTCGTGAATCCAATTAGATAATCACAAATAGTAAAAATGAAAAAAGTCAGCCACGCTAGTCTTGGTCAGGTCGAAAAGGAATGATATGAGAGGAATAAAAATATTAAACGATATTATTCTGAATTTTTTAGCTTGACACACTTTAAACTGAATATATCAGACATATAAAGAACACTTATATCGATTTGAGAAAATGTCACTTAAAGGAGACATTTTCAGTCAAATAGGCGATCTTTATACAGTTCGTTGACAATTACGTAATTTTTATTAAAATATCTGACGATTGGGTTTTCGTGTCACTAGCTAAATAATATTGTTTGATATTGTTAACCTTTTCGATGCCCTTTAATTTCGACTCTCGCCAAAAACCAGCACAAAAACAACTGATGGTTGATTGTTTTCTCAGGATAAACATTTCTTTACACATTTCTTAAAAAAGCTCCTGGACAGTAAGAACAGGCGTATTACAATGCGTATGGTATCTATTATATCATTACTGATTGATTATTACTACTCTAATTATTTATTTTTAGAAACACACATTAATAGAAAGCAATATTTAAAACTCGAGTATTCCAAGTTCGGAAAGAATCAACGTATTTGTGTTCTATAATCTGCTTAACTGGAGTGTGGATTAGGCTCCATTAGGTTAATGTGTTTTCATTCGTCTGACAACAGGATCGTTGTGTGTTTTATACAATTTTCACTCAGTATAAGGATTAAGAAGTTAAATATAAAATCTCTAAAGTAGGAAAAAATAACATGTAGCTTCATCAATGTGTGCTCGCCACAAAAGTGTTTTGACTTTAACTGAATATTAAGTGTGCAGTGTTCGTAAAAATATCTAAATACACATTTCCCTTGTTACGGAACGATGTATTATCGTAATGGTTAATATTACAGGTATTATTTGCGGATCTCTGTGATTTTTGACAACATTGTTGAACCACCCTGAAAATTAATGAGCAAAATATTATTTCACCGTAGTAGGCCGTTAAGCTCAACCATCTTTAGTATAATTTAAATGTAGTAAGTATTATTACTTGTCTACCCCATAACTGCAACGTCCGTGTCAACACGTTTCAAACAGCTGCTTCGCTTCACGACGCGTCGTCTGACAGCTGTAAAATAATACCCATTGGCCTCTAGAAGTGTTTATTGAACTACTGCAAATCTACCAAGTGCTGTTTAATTGGTGCTACACTCTAACGGTCAACTAAGGAACTATCACGGAAACTCATTAGCGAAGTTCTACCTGAACGTTATAAACAAAACTTTGTTGTTTTCTAGTTTTTTTCAATTCCTTTTTTGAAGTTACTACTGCAGGGTATTTTTTTTACTTGTTTCAATTGTTTTAGTCGGTATGGCAAGAAATAGTTCTAATAACGATAATGACGTTTTATAAATTTTAGAATTGTCCGGATGCGTTGTTGTGAATTAGGCATCGAGCAGTGAACTTTTCTGAGTATGTTGGCGATCGAGAAGCGGACTCAATTTATCAACCACGACTTGACGTGATGGTTCAAGAGATTCTGATGGCAGTGTGGTAAATGAAGATATTGCTAAATTTGACTGTGGTGGGCGAAAAACACTTCATATTTGCGCTTTGTGTCCGCATTTGTGAGCACAACAAATTCATTCGGCAGTAGCCTGTAACAACAACGGTGAAAACTCGTTAAATGTTTTTTCTAAATCTAAAATTTGCCTGTATAGGCCTACAGACGTATTTGATTAAATACTCTAATTCACTATATGGGGAGTTGCGTTAATTACACATTTGTTGATAAAACGTTTTCCAGCAAGGTAAACAATTATGCATAAAATATACTGATATTACATCATTAAATAAAAACTTTCGTTTGAATATCTGCTCTCATTCCAAAATGCTAACTCGTTATGGTGAGGTAGAGAACGCGTGATCTTAGGTAACAATTTTCAAAGCAATGTAGATACACAGCCACAGTTTCCCCAGAAAATCCAAGCTTATGACCAACCACAGACAGAAATACTCTCAGAGCGACAGTTTCTGTTATCTGTGTAACCAAACAGAAGTTATCTTTCGCAGTTACACGTGTCAGAATATTTTATTCCTATTATTCCTTATTTATTCCGTCTGTTTCTTATCGAGCCAATTAACCATTATAGAAAATTACACATGACATTCCATTTAAATCGATATGTTGTAATCGAGCTTAGTAGAGCGACATTTCTCTGGTCTTAGTATCCTTTAGACGTCCATTAAAAATAATTATGAGAATTATATCCCTGGGATTTTACTCACACCCAGGGAATCACTGAGTAATAGCCTTGATTATAGATCCTTGAGAATTTACGTAATTTAACAATTATATTCTGCTAACTGCTTCAATTATTGTGCTGGATCCTTTGTCATCATTTACAATTACACAGCAAGCTTCTCCCATCAATCATTTTACGAAGCTGTCTGTCTAAGGGTCGGACTATTGAGCGGATAAGGACGCCACCGATTTCCCGCACCGGAATGTGTCGGAATAGACGATTAACCGGATTGACTACGAGCTCGGACTACACTAGGTGGTTGGGTTGCGGTTACATATATTTTGATAATTGTTTTCCTTTTTAGTTCCAACATGAATTTGATAGGCTACAGGTCGAATATTTTCTACACATAACGGTGGGAAGGGTTGATTCAATATGAGTGTTGATTATACCGCTCCAGGTCACCGTCTTAGTGCAGCGTCTGGAATCTGACGCTGTCACAGACTTAACTCCTGGAATTTGGAGTCATGATTTTCTGAAGAGATCCAAAAACATCGGCAACGATGAAGCTCAAAATGAACTCTTTTCATAGTTTTGTCATCAGAGACAACTAGATTACAAAATATAGTGTAATATAGGAGAAGAGGTATTCTCATTATCTCATCAGGTGGACAATTTAGTGAACTATGATGTTTTAGACACGATCTTTAAGTACGGTGGAGCAACCGACTTTTCTACACGTAACGATATTCATTGTTTTAGTTCACTCTCCTCTGTACTTCAAGTTTTTTTTTTATTAAACCTATTAATATTCATTGAATAATATATTTATTACCACCACCCTAACATGCCTCAGCATGTTATATGAGTTTAATAACTCGTATTATTATACACAGTTCACCCAGCAAATGGAGCAGCTATGCTAATGGTCTGGGAGCTGAAAGTCAATTTGCATTGTCACAGCCTAGTTTTGATGAAATTGATAAAGGAATTTCACCTAAAAAGAAATAGATTATTGACCAGCCGCGATATTTTGTGGGATGTCGAAAGAGTCAACCAGACACATAAAAAAATAGTTACATCAATGCTAGCCTTCAAGATAAAGGGACAAGAAGTTGCTATTCTTAGCCAAATAGTTAGTCTTCATATGTTGGCTGACACTCATTAAGCATTTATTCACATTTTTGGCAGGTTTGGAATGTGTCAAGCTAAATAAATCTATTCTGAGGAAAAATTATGGTTTGATATTTTTAACGCTTTTGATACTGACCAATTTCAACTTACAAAATTGCAGCTGGCAATCAATACCTTTCTTAAAAGAACATCATGTATCAAATTCACGAAATACTAGATCGTATGTTTCTACAAAGATAGAGATATAGTGCTCATTGGCTCTTGGCTTCTAGACAAGTACCATTTACTTGGCTGATAATCTTGTTATAATCACTATTGGTATATGCTGTTCTTTATTATGGGATTAGTGTTACTGATGTAACCTTTGATTCTGAACATTTGTTATAAACTGTTAGTTTACACTATTATAACTCACATCCGTCTGTAGAGTACCGCTAACTACTCTGATGACACAGAGGTGTCCTAGGTACCAATAGGATAATGTGTGTTAATATCAAAGACATACTATTGAACAATAGACAAAATAAACCAAAACTTGTTAAATCATCTTCTATATTGTAAAATAGCATTGGAAAATTGTCATTTATATATAAAAGGACAAAAGTGTTTTGAAGTATGATTTGTGAGAAATTTCTAATATTTCCCCTTCATGCTTGGTGTGATCGACACGGTTTAACTCTCTATTACTTAATTAGAGGTTAAAACTAGGTCCAGAAAGTGATTCATCATTAAATGGTATTTTATTAAAGCTAGTTTACTCTGGGTTATCTTTAGGTGTGTTTCCTTTCTTTCAGCTTGACCCAAACAAATAAGAAATTAACGTCAAATTACAGTCCAGCTCCGTTACTAATGATTTTGCTCATCGAGTAGGCAGAGGAAAATGACAGGGTGACCTAACCATAACTGAACAAAGCAATTAGACAATTACACGGCCACATCCATGTCAACGCATTAAAGCTGACAAACACGGATGTGAATCAGCATGATGGAGCTTTATTTGCTGATTTCTAGCTTGTCATTGTCATCTTCACCTCTCTGATCCTGATGGTGTCCTTGAGCCTTAAAGAGGAGATGTCAGAATGAACCTCAAGGATTTGGACAACAAGAAATTAGCATTTCTAACAAGAATTTTAGTAATGAGAAAATGGTGCTTTGCTAATTTTGTGCAAGTAATCAAATAGACTCTTCCTAATTTTTCCCTTCATTAGATTTAATTAGTTCTTTAATACTGTGGTAAAGTGTATTGTATCTATGGATCATACACATGGATTATAGACAAGTATCACAATCCATGGCTTGAATGTGATTTTTGGTACCAGTGGGAGTGTCGATGGCAGAGCGTTCTAAGATGTATGACTTTGAGTCTGAGTTAAAGATATCGCAGGTTCCAATTCTGTCTGTGACCCTTGCACCTTTCATCAGTACTATCAAACTTGTACTGTATCGACTCTCCTCCTTATTCTGTTTGATAAGATCCTCGCACTGGCCAGTGGCCCATGAGGACGGGCAGAATAAGGCGTTAAAGGGGATCGGCTTCTCCTTAAAAAAAAAAAAAACAAAAAAGAACAAGAATTATGCACTTGTTAGATCTGTTTAGATGGTAGACTTCTAGTCCATGTCATCTGGATAGTAAAGATAATTTATAGATATAAATATCTCAAATGTAAAGTGTGCCTGATAGAGTCTGGTGAGGCAGAGTTACTGGTAAAGCTAATGTATTCTTAATGCTGCCATTAGGAAAACAACACGTAGATTCCCATTAGAAGAAAATGCTTAATACCTCCTAGAGGCAGATGAGAGAAGAAGAAACATAGAAAGCTAATGGCAAAAACTTGATTTAATACTTCGGAAGAAATTGGCAAAAAGGGTCTATTACCTTGGTATACTGATTGTTATGATAACTTTGCACGTCTAGGCTGTGAGATTGCATCTTTATTTATATTTTTGCATACTTATGTATGGGATAACACTAGATTCCACACAGTGATTTTACTCTATGAACTTCAAAGAAGGTTTGAGTGTTGTTTTTGTTTTATGAGAGATAGACCTAGCATCCATATTCTGATTATATGCAATAAGCTAATTCTGTTTGGTAACAAGATGAAGATAACTTTACCATACTAAATTTTTGTTTAGATTTAGATAACGTGATACTGTTTTTAAAAGCAGCCCGGTTTCCTGGCTATCAGTGGTGGTTTAGAAGTAATCTTTAAGATATTTTAAGGTGAGGTGTTAGAGATCAAATAAGAACATGGTTAACATTTATTTACTCATATTATAGTTCATAGCAGCAGATACATAAACATGAATGAAATAGTATGATGTCAATGAAATCACCAATATAGCAATAAATATGACATTTATAATATCTTACAGCATATTAAAAAAAAAGAATTCTAGTTTGTAAAATAAAACAGTAAAATATTACGGAACAGTGGCCTTATATTAGAAAAATGACACAACGGTACAAAAACTGAGTCGAATAAATTTAAAGTTATTGGACAATTGTGTAATATTTCTACTGCAATAATTTTTCCAATAAAAAAGCTCTATTTTCCATGAAACTACATTATTTGTAATAGATAATAATAATTATAAAACCGAATAGCATAAAGTGACAAACAGTGCAATATGTCTCTATGTGTTTAGTTCAATGAAAAAGTTTGAAAAGAAGTTAATTATTCCTGTTACAAAAGTTTAATTAGCTGTCTTTCTACTATAATTATTGATAAGTTGTATACAATTTCTATCTTAAAACGTGCTAACCATTTAATATCAAGGTCAATTTCTTGCAGGAAGTATTCCAGAATGGCTGGAAGGAAGATACATGCGAGTTGGTCCTGGATTGTTTGACTTGGATGATTTTACCGTCAATCATTGGTTCGATGGATTCGCAGTCGTCTACAAGTTTGAAATCTCTAAAAACAAAGTGAGTAGATATTACAATATTTCTAGTCACTTTTAACACTCTAAATTTGTAGAAACAGAATAATTTATGTTTTTTATGTAAAATAATGCATGTTTTAAAGGGATGGCAGAGTACTTAATAATGTGATTGGTAATGAAAAAAACAATGGTAACAAATACTACTTAATGTAGCTATGATGAGACGGGTTGATTCAATGTGAATGTTCAGTTTGGCTCCAGTTCACCTTCATCTTAGTATAGCGTCTGGAATATAACGCTGTCACAGGCTTTCAGATTCCACGAGTCATGTTTGTCTGAAGAGATACAAAAAATTGTGCATCTGATGAGACAATGAGAATACGTATTCACCTAGATTACACTATATTTTTAAATTTTGTAGTCTAGGTGTCTCTGATGTTGAAATTATGTAAGAGTTCATATTATGCTTCTTTGTCTCCAACTTTTTTTTATCTCTTCAGACGAACATGGCTCTAGATTCCAGAAGTCAAGTCTTTGACAAAGTCAGATTTCAAACGCTGCAAGTAAGAGGAAGGTGAACTGGAGCTAAATTCAACATTCACATATAATATTTCTAAGGGAAGACTGCACATTTTCATCATTTCCATTCAGCTTATGTACCAGCAAAAATAGCGACTAGATACATGTTGTTCGAAAGGTTACTAACTGTCAGGTAGGTGCATAGGCGTAATTTGGGGGTGGCAAGGGGTGGCAGTTGCCACCCCAGAATTGTGGAGCCCGGTATTTTGCCACCCCAGAATTTTGAAGTAAATGTCTAAATAATTTACATATAACTTACTTAAAACTGGAAAATACAAGTCTACCAATAGGGAACCTTTTAACTTTATCAATTCTCCATTAATTTTGCTTAGTTTAGCACAGAAAGATAGCACGTCTTTTAAAAACTTGTAAATCATAAACTTAAAATGAAATATTGGTGTAGTAGAATTTACGAAATGAAATAAGGAACATTAAATGCGTGAAGAGCGAGAATGAGCAATGTAGGCTGCTTCTCGTCTGCCGTCTGGAAACGGCAACTCTGTAATACACAGTTGGCGAGGGAGATTTGGCAACAGGGCACCTGTTGTAGTATATTGTCTTTACAGCTAGAAGCAGACAACGTCTGTCGTGTCGCCTGCCTACTTTAAACCTTACTCCTCATTCGAGTTACGGAACTTCGAGTGATTAGGACGTGTGGTTGCCGATTTCCTGTGTTCTATTCTTACTGATTCTTCTTCTCGAGCTTTTTTAACTGGTATTTTAGTTTAATAAAATGTAACCTTAACCTTAATTTGGAGTTTTCTTTTGTTTTAATAAATATTATTTTATCATAAAGTTAAATAGTTTTATTTGTCATTTTTCTATATATTACATCACACACACACAGAGTAGTGTAATAATTTCAAGACTTGGCTGGACCTGACACGATGGATCAGGTCTAGCCACCCCGATTCAGAAGGACATGAACCCCTCTGAACTAGAAATAGCGGTAGATTCGTTATTAAAATCTAACATGGATACGTCAGATCATACTTATAGTACTATTAACATTGATAATGACACAAATACAAATGAGTTAAAACGAAAATGGGAAAAATGTAGAGAACACTAACTCAAAAAATGAACAGACAACTGAGATTAAAAAAAGTTTTATTAAAAGATATTACAAAGAAAGTAAACAAAGGGCCATACGAAATCATAGTTCAACATAAAAGTAAAACAAAAATTAAATCCATTTCAGATTGGTAAAATAATAAAACAACACCACAATGACATAGATTTCATAGTACGTGCAGGCAACAACCTGTCCTGTCACATGTAAAAAATTACACTGCGGCAAATAAATCTAATCGATTCAAAATTCTTAACAAATTATAATGTATTTGTACCAACCATATAAAAATTTATTCTGTTGGAGTCGTTTTCATTGAACCAGGACATAAGCGAAAATGAAAATACTCAATGAAACTGTTAGCGAATATCCATTGGTACAAGTACAAAGGATTAAAAGGAGAGTTAACAACTCTCTTATAGATACTCACTTTGTTAAAATTACCTTTGATTCAGATTGTTTACCTGAATACATTAAACTTAACTATGATTCGAATGAAGGTAGAAACATTTGTCATCCAGGTTAAACAATGTTTTAGATGTTTTTCATACGGACACGTAGCCAATTCTCCTTGCAAAAATGACAGACTCTGTAAGGACTGTGGGGATAAATATCACTCTGATGAGTGCACACAACCTCGAAGGTGCATACACTGTTATGGCCCACACAGTAGTTCTTCAAAATTATGTCCAGAATTTAAGAGACAAAAAAATTGATTAAAATAGAATGAGTTACCATAAAGAGGATTATTTTAAGGCTAGCCTACATTACCCAATATCATACAAAGCAACAAAAAGCACACAATTTAAAAGACAATCATACGCTGACAAAATCAAAACAAATTTTGACTCTGAATATCCAGAGTTACCCTGAATTAACACATAATATATCAACAAATATCAATACATATAACAGGTTCTCACCTTGAGCGATGTAATGGAGCAGGATGACAGAGCTAGTTCAAATATGTTCAAGTAAAAAAAACCTATATCTAGGGAAAAGTACAATAAGCTACAATAGTAATAAGCAATACAATCAAAATCATCCAACCAGACATGACAATTCCACTAAAAGAACCACAGAGTCATCAGATATACTTAGCCTAGGTAAATTAGTACCTGGACATAACCCTAGTAGTGTAAGTAGGGGACCAATTGAAAGATCTCCTGCACAGTAAAATTAGTGAAATAAGAAGCAAAATGTCTTAAAGTCAATTTGTCAAATGTAAATAGTGCAAAAAAACAATGGAAGAGATTTTTTCTTCCTTCCTCTCCAATGAGAGTCCACCCAAGGGAAAAACTGCTAAGCCCCCAGATAAACTGAATAAAGTAGTTACTGTTAGAGGTAGTAACACAAACATTAAGAGATAATACATCAGGACATGTCAAATGACCTCAATCTGATACAATGGAATGCTAGGTCTCTAAAGCCTAAATGGCCAGAGACCATACAATTATTTAAGACCGAAAAAATACATATAGGTTTAATTCAGGAATCATGGTTAGATGAAAATGAATCTTTAACCGATGATAATTATACATTATTAAAAAGTAAACAGAGATGACAGCTATGGAGGTATAGCTGTCATTATCATAAATCTATTAAATATAAAACCATATATGAATTCAATGACAATGTAGTACAATTATTAGCTATTGAAATTAGAAATTTTAAAGTACCTATTAATATATACAATATTTATTGTACTAATAAATATATACCTCGTTCCTTTTGGAAAGACAAACTTTTTAACAAGGATAATGGATATACAATTATTTGTGGTGACATGAATGGACATCATCCGATTTGGGGTCCATTAAAGGCTAATTCGAGAGGCAATACTATTTTTGAAGAATACAGTAATTCATCATTCATATGTATAAATGATGGTAGGACTACAACCATACCAACATTTTGTCATCAACCAACCGCTATTGATCTGACTTTTTGTGACGCCTAAACCTATATTCACTATTAACATCTGGGAAAATAAATAAAGATGCACTAGGTAGCAATCATTTCCCAATTTCAATCAAATTTGACATAACTAGTATTTGTAATAGGCCTAATAGAATATTAAACAACAATGTAGGTGAAAGTAAAAAATTCAATTTTAAGAAGGCGGATTGGAGTAAATACAATAATTTAATAGAAAATAAGATTAATAGCATACTAATGCAAAATTGTAATATTAAAGTGTTGTATAATATCATTCTAGAAGCTGCAGATAAAATCTATACCTAGATACAAAGTGTGTAATAATATAAACTCCAACTTTAGGCCTAATGCATGGTGGACAGATGAATGTTCCCATGCCGTTAGCTCGCAGAAGACTGCTTTCAGTAATTTTAAAAATAATATGTCCGCACTCAACTATCACAAATTTTCAACTAGCTCAGGTAGCAGCTAGAGAAACAATACAAAATGCAAAACGGCTAGGCTGGGTTAAAATATGTAAATGAGATAAGCAAACACAAATCTTCTCCACTCGCTTGGAGAATGATCAAAAAAATTAAAGTGTAATCAATCTAACTGTAAAAATGGTAACCTACTTAATGATAATGAACAGCTTTGTGAGAATTTTATGAAACAAATCACACCAGATTATGTTCCTAATAGAGAAGATTTGTTTCATATAGGCCTATGTGACTCTAATAACAGTACTTACCCTTTCCTAGAAGATGATTTTAACATTCAAGGAATTAGAGTTAGCGATTTTGTCTAAAAAGAAAGATACCTCACCAGGTTTGGATGGCATCACATATAAAATGATAAAATACTTACCATCTAATGCACTACAATATCTCTTAATGTTTTTAATAATATATGGAATAATAAATCGGATATACCACAAATATGGAAACAATTCAGAGTGATAGGTATATTGAAGCCCTCAAAAGACAAAAATGATGAAGCATCATACAGGGCTATATCACTTATTCCGTGTATGGTTAAAGTTTTCAAACACTATGATTAAGAATAGGCTTGAATGGTACATCGACAGGTCAAACATAATACCAGACACTCAATATGGTTTTCGAAGGAAAAGGGGTTGTAATGATTATATTGTAACATTATTAACCGATATTCACACAGCATTGTCTTTCAACAGACACTTATTGCGACATCATTGGATATTACGAGTGCGTTACGATAATGTCTCAATCCCAGTTTTGTGTAGTAAGATGTTAGAACTTGGTATTCCTAATAAAATTGTTAAATACTGTCATCAATGGCTATCTGATAGGGAAATAATCATGAGTCATTCTAGTTCAGTTAATACCAAGACGCAATTATAAGGGCCTCCCTCAAGGCAGTGTTTTGAGTCCTATATTGTTCTCCATCTATATTGCTGAGGTTAATAATTTTATACAACAACCCACCAGATCTTTACAATACGCTGATGACGTTTTAATATATTCGTCTGGTAATGGTTTCGAGCAAACGCAAACTAATGTACAAAGAACAATTTGATTCACTTGAGAAATATTTTGGCCAATTGCACCTACATTTTCAATGGTAATAAAAGTAAAGTAATTATTTTCACGAGAAAGAAAAAATGTAAGCAATCTAAATCTGTTAGTGGAAGGATGTGTTATTCCTGTAGTGGATAATTTAAAAATTCCTGGGAGTCACAATAGACAACAAACTCACGCTAAGACCGCATATTGAAAATGTTAGTAAGTTATGTTTGAAAGATATTGATAATAATTAAAATTTATGGCCTGTGGTACAAAAAGGAATTCACCCTGATTTGGCCCTACAGATATACAATGGCCTTATAAGGTCCAGATTAGATTATTGTTGTTTTGTATATAGTAATGCTCCAAAAAAGACCTTCGTAAATTAGATTTAATTCAGAATCTAGCTTTAAGAACCGCAATAGGAGCTATGAAAAGCACGCCAATTATTGCCTTACAAGCAGAATGTAAAATAGCCCCACTGGAAATGAGAAGAAATATGCTAACAGATAGATTGATATACAAGATTTGTACAGGAAAAAAATCATCCTACCTTTCTATAAAATAATGTACTTGAAGTTGTTTAACTTCCAACTTTACATACTGGAGGAATAAAAAGCTTCCACAAATTATAAAATCGGTAGGATAGAATAAGCAAATACAATCCAAATTTTGATACCAATTTGGAATATAAAACCCAAAATGACTTTGAAAAACCTTTAGTTATGACCCATATAAACCTCACGTGTATTGATTCAGTAGATTATAATAATAGTATAAGTAAAAAGGGAAATAATTATGACAGTATTAAAACAACACTTTCTAAAAAATTATAAGTTAACCTCAAATGCAAGTAAACAACATCTTGAGACTAACAAGGAAAGTATTAAAATATTCACTGATGGGTCAAAGACCAAAGAAGGCGTAGGCGCTGCCTTCTACATACCCGATTTGAATACCAGTGTAAAGTTTAAGTTAAATAAATATGTATCGAATTATACGGCTGAACTAATCGCAATTATGAAGTCAATAGAGTATATAAACAATACTGCATATAATAGTATAGATATTTATACAGATTCTCAATCAGCGATCAGGCAATTAAAAAAGCAAATCAAGGTTTTCCGGATACAGATAACATAATCCTCAGCCTTTTACATGAAATATTAGCTAAAGGCAAACATTTTGTGATCCACTGGGTTCCAGGACACTGTGGTATTTCGCAGAATGAATACGCAGACAAATTAGCAAAGGAGGCTATATTGGATGGAGATAACTTAGATAACATTAATATTCCATCAACAGACCATAAGAAAAATAACTTGCAATGTAGTATTAGACCAATTCAAAGAACTTTTTAACGCAAGTACATCAGGTATATGGTATAAGTCCATAGAACAAATTCCTCCGAAACAATCATGGTTCAGAAATGTTAGGAATTAAGAGACACGACATAATTAATATATGCAGACTGAGATTTGGTCATGCCAGAAACAATAGCCGACTACACTGGATGAAATTATATTTCCACTCCCTTGTGTCTTAAATGTACATTAGGAGTAGAAGAGACATTAGATCACTTAATTCTAGGATGCCCAATGTACAGTTATGCTAGAGACCAAACGTTCATCAATATTAAGAAACAATTCAGTAATCGCCCATAAAATTTAATTGATGTACTACGTACAAACGATCTAGATATTTACAGCGAAATTATTAAATTCATTAATCTACTCAAATTAAAATATAAGTTAGCAACACAAAAACATATACACCTCAGACATAATTGTTGCATCACCCAGGGTTCTTATAACCGTGGCCTACCTTTCGGTTTAGAAATGCCTGACAGGTCCCAGGCGAGAAGACACCCAAAACACCTATGCAAA
The DNA here is from genome assembly GCF_021130785.1 of Homalodisca vitripennis. NCBI lineage: Eukaryota > Metazoa > Arthropoda > Insecta > Hemiptera > Cicadellidae > Homalodisca > Homalodisca vitripennis. The sequence continues at coordinate 47,500,602 of NC_060211.1, read as the reverse complement.
AATTATCCTATATAAAATCCATCTTAGAATTTTTCCCAAATCCTTCTTTGAAACTAACCATAACACTTGTAGACATAAATGTTAACCCCACTAACACAATAATCAAATAATTATAAACAAATAAGATCGGCAACCACAATATTGTGATTATAAGTAATTCATTGTTTTAGAAAAGACTGTTAATTATTAACATAGTCAGTGTACTTCGTGGCTTCATGGTCAGTCCAAAGCCGAAGAGAGAGAAAAAAAAAAAAAAAAAAAAAAAAAACCTTACTCCTCAGTAGATGTATTCGATTAGTGCAGTTGCAGTACGATGTGAATTACATTTCAAGTGAACCGTCGTATGATTGCATGGACTAAGAGATGGTAAGTTTAGTTCAGTTATTTCTTATTTCGTAGGTTAAACTTAGGTGTTGGTCAGTTTCTGGAGTTTCCCCATCTTTGTTTACATCCAACTAGGCCTAATGCTGAAAAATAGAAAATCTTTTTACTGACTAGATTTCAATAAATGGCCCCCAAAAAACATAACCTCAACTTCTAACTTTATTAGTTCTGCCAGTTAGTTCTGCATTGTTACGGTTATGGTTTTAGTTGTTTAAACATTTTATAGGTGTAATTGGTTGGTATAGGAGAAGTTTTTGCATATATAAGGGAAGTAGCTTGTTTTATAGTACGGTATGGAATACTAGGTTTATTTTTGTTTGTTTGGCCACCTAAATGCTTTTACCGATGTCATATAACCTCACATTTAACGCAACACTACTTTAACCTATATATGTAAAAATAACAACGATACCATCCAATCACCTGAAATTAAGTAATTTCAGCTTATACCTCTAATTAGGTTATGTTACTGTCATTTTAATAACTCCCGCCTTCCTGTGTTTGACAGCTGTTTTTGCAATGCCGTGGCTGTCAGGCTGCAGACGTTTGTGTCGAAGAGCCAATGACTAAAAAGGTCATACAAAATAATTAGTAAACATCCAGATCTTTTATGGTCTTGCAATTATTTAAAATACATGTTTTACAATCAACTCGTAGAGTAAGGCACTAAATGAACTTTATCTTTAGGCAAAAAAAGATTATGTGTAATAAAAATACCAGATTAATAGCAAATTTTAAACTATTTCGAAACCTGGTAATGTAGGCAGACTTGGGTTTTCGTGTACGCCTACAGCTTCTTAAGTACAGTTTACAGTATGCAAATAAAAAGTATGACTGTTTTACTCATTGGCTGTTAGGCTGTGTTTATTCCGATACAAATTTTACACAAAATTTCCCAAAATTACAAAACAAAACTTTGGTAGATAAATCAAAATAAAGTAAAAATGAAGAATAATGGTTTTCTTAAAAACACCGTTTTTGAGATATCTACCATTTTGTTTTATTAAATTTTTATTTATATCTCGAGAATGTTTTGACCGATTTAACTCAAACTTGGCATGGTTTTTATCTAATACAATATCCATATTCAGAAGAATTACCAATTTAATTCAATCATTAGTTTCAAAATGATTGCCATTTAAAATTTCTTAACCTAAATTGTATGAAAACCATAAACTTGAAGTCAAATGTCAGGGCATCTTTTTTGTTGCCCTTTCAATCCCCTATCAAATGGTACGATGTCAAAACAAAGAGATGAGAAATAGTGTCACACACAATAGCGCCCAAAATCAAAAAAATTGTGCAAAGCCTATGCATGTTATATTAGACTTGTATTAATTTTAGGTTTAGGACTCTGTGTTCTAGTAGCATTTTGCCATTATTTAAATGTTCTTTTGCTATTCTTAATGGGGTTTTTTCAGGCTCAGAAGAACAAAAAAGGGCAGAGTTCGTTGCTGTCCTACTTTAGCTCAGGCCCAGCAAACAAAAAGAAACGGTTAGAAGATGAACTACCAGAAGGAGTTGTTTTGGAACATGAACCAGAACCGGCTGTAGTAGACGTTTTAGATTCGTCATCGGCTCAGTTAACAACCACAACTACAAATGAAGATACCACAACTACTCCTACAGATGAAGTGCAGAGTCCTAGCTGTTCCTCTAGTTCATCTGACCAATTGACAATCACTGTAATTAATAAACGTGATCCTGCTCATGGCCCAGGTTTGGCTAAGGCGTTTTTTAGGGAAGGCTCATTCCAACCACGAGAATTAAATTTCCCTAAAACGGATGGTAGGAAATTTAGGCCAGAGTGGTATAAACTGTATCCTTGGCTGGAATACAGTCCTCTAACTGACAAAGCGTTCTGTTTTGCCTGCCGTTCGTTTTACAGCCCAGAAGAAAAAAATGCAGAAAATGTATTTACACTCAGTGGGTTTTCCAAATGGAAGAAAGCTGTAAAAGTATTTGAGAATCATGAAAAGAGTAACTCGCATCGAAGTAGTAACACTAAACTCAGTTCTTTAAGAGAAGCTGACAAAAGTGGCACTGTTATTGAAAAAGTAAATCAAAAGTATTCAGAAGAAGTACAAGAAAACAGATTGTACTTAGAGGCTTTGTGTGAATCCCTGATATTTTGTGGGAGACAATCTATTGCTCTAAGAGGTCATGACGAATCTACAGATTCAAAAAACAGAGGAAACTTTTTGGAGCTGATGAGGCTTCGTTCCAAAGATAATAGTTTAGTAAACAAATTCTTTGTAGAGCATCGCAAAAATTTTCAATATACTTCAGCGACTTTCCAGAATGAGCTTCTGTCCATAATTGGGGAACAAATTAAGTTGCACATTGCCAAAGAAGTTAAAGATGCAAATGTTTTTGCCATTATAGCTGATGAGACCCAAGACATAGCAAAGCACGAGCAAGTAGCTATTGTCTTGAGACATGTTAATGATAAACTAGAAGTTCATGAGTCGTTTGTGGGGTTTTACCGTGCTAGAAGAACTGATGGCGATACACTGGCAAATGTACTTAAGGACGTTTTGATTTCACTGGACTTGAATATTAAACATCTGCGTGCTCAGTGCTATGATGGGGCTTCGAACATGAGGGGTCCCTACAAAGGAGTGGCAGCTAGAATTATACAAGAAGCCCCCATGGCAATGTACATTCACTGCAATGCACATATATTGAACTTGTGCATTGTAAGCTGTTGCACAAGCGTGAATTCAATAAGAAACACCTTCTTTGTGCTTCAAAGTCTTTACAACTTCATTGAGAAATCAACTAAAAGACATGCTGTTTTTGAAAACATTCAAAAAAGTGCAAAAAGCTTTAGTGGTGGAACAGCAACATTGAAGTCTTTGAGTGATACCAGATGGGCTTGCCGTGTCGAAGCAGTGCGTTCTTTGTTAGATAATTTTGATGCCACTCTTACGACACTACGAGAGATTTCTGAAACAGACCCTGACAGTGGTGGACAAGCCAATGCTTTGTTGAAAAATATGGAGGACTTCAACTTTGTATTTGACCTTCTATTACTCAGGAGAGTTCTAACACAATGTGACATACTGTCAAAGACCCTTCAGTCAAGCAGTGTGACCTATGAAGTTGTGAAATCTGTAAAAAACAGCACACTTGAAGTTTTGCAATCCTTCAGAACAGATGAGTTTTTCACCAAGTTGTTCAATCACTGCACAGAAATTGCTGACACGTGCGGGTTTAGAGCTGCCGAGTTGCCAAGAAAGGGCAAAATTCCCTCAAAAATCGGGGGTGGGAGTAAAGCTCCATTTGAATCTGTACAACAGTACTACAAAGTTTCAATCCTCTGGCCAGTTATTGATATCCTAAGCGAGGAGATAGAGGCCAGGCTTCAAGAAAACAACCTAGATGTACTTAACCACTTAAGCAAAGTTCTAGGTGGAAGTGATATAGACACAGCCAGTGTACAGTATGTGTGTAAATACTATAGTTTAGACTATGACATTCTTCTGTCTGAACTAAACTGTTTTAACAGAACGGAGGAATCAAGAAGCAAAAGTATCCAAGAAAGAGCTGACGTTTTTGTACAAACATCTTTGAAAAGTGTGTTCCCTATGCTTTTTGAACTTTTTCGTTTGTACTATACAATTCCAATGAACTCGGCATCGTGTGAGAGATCCTTTTCATGCTTACGGCGGTTAAAGACATATACTAGAAACTCTATTGGCCAGGAGAGGTTGTCTTCGTTAGCCCTTTTGGCTATTGAAAGGAGTGTAGAAATAGACATTTCAAAAGTAATTGATGACTTCAATTCAAGCCAGAAGAGAAGGCTTCATTTTGTTTAAAACTAACTTGTGGATGCAGTCTGGTTACATAGAATAAAGTGAAATTTGTTTGATCATGTTTACTTGATTTTTCCTTTTATAAAAAACAAACGGGCTGGGCACACATAAATTAAAATTGGGCACACTTTTGAGTTGTGTGTGAACAATAATTACCTCACTTGTGGACCTTGTGGTTTAGTTAATAACTCAATTCATTAAAAATTATTGTTTTAGGCTAAGTTGTTAGCAGTAAAATTTTTGTAAAAATAGCTTGAAAAAGCTTAAAATACTAACAAATTTAAAGCCAGTTTCTTACAATTTTCCGGGGGAGGGCCCCGGACCCCCCCTCCACCTGGGGGGTATTCCATACCCCCCAGTAGATCTTGCCACCCCAGTTAAAAAGCTGAAATGACGCCCATGGGTAGGTGTATTGTATAAACTAGAAAAATGATTGCTCTTTCAGTTTAAACCACCACTCCCGTCTAAATATTTAGTTAGGCGTGTTACCTTTTGGTTGCTTAAGTCCATACTCCCTTTAGAAAACTTTAGACAGAGTAGTAGTAACTATGAGTGGAACATTACATAGTCAGAACCAACTTTCTGCTTGTTATGAATGTATAACCTAGCATACTCATATTAAGAATTAACACTTAGAAATTACTATTACAATCGTATGACAAACATGCACATTACTGAGTAGATCACAAAGAGAACTAAAACGATAAAACAAACTGTTTTGTGAAATACTTTTAACCACTCAGTCTACACGTTCTAAACACCATGAACAAAATAATGTAACAAAATATGGTCAACCACTCCCTCTCAATAAAGATATAATGAACATACTACTCTTACCCTAAATTCAAATTCTAGATCCACGACTGTTGTTTTGTATTTTAAAGCTAATAAGAAAGTAAGAAGTGTGTCTACAGTTCATAATGAATTTAGTCCAATGTCATTACCATGATAAATTGTAATCACACATTTTCTCCATTATTCTATCCTGAACAAAACATGGTGCTAACTACAAGAACTGCTAGTGATTAATAATATTTTTTAAAATTTTTACAATAAAAAAATCTTTATAATATTATGTTAATACTGTAATTCAAAATTGCTGTTTCAGGTCACATTTATAAAAAAGTACCTGCAATCCGATGCTTACAAGAAGGCAATGGCGGCCAAGAGGCCGGTCTACACAGAGTTCGGCACAAAGGCACATTCTGACGTTACCAAAAGTATATTTTCTAGAGTTATATGTTCTGTTGTAAGTATATATGCTAAGCTTGTAAGAATGTAAAATCTAATTATAGCTATAGTGAATTTACTTTTGAAGTATTATTGACGAGAATAATCCAGGCATTTGTACGAGTACATGTTGTAAATTTATGGGTATATTTTACTGTACAATATAGAGATTGTTGTTTTACTTCTATCTCAGTAAAGTTTTGCAAGAAAATCCTCATAACGCTATATACATCCTCAAAAATAATCAAATTGCTTTTTATTACACCTATATTTTCTGTATAAATTATGACTACAAAGTATCTCATAGCCGGAGCTGCAGCATAGAGCTTGACACAATCCCTCCAACCTACTTTTGAATCGCCAGAGTACTTGTTCACCTAAAAGATATTGTTTTCAAAATTGGTATACTATGGCATAAAATTGGTGATCAGTTTTCTCCACTTTTTTATGATAAATCCTACAATGTATGGTGTGAAATTTGTAAATTCACATTATTAAATAACCTTGAAATTCCTGTTTAAATATTTAAACATTTATTTTAACAGTGATTTTCTACAAAAACCAAATTGAGATTTCTCAATTTTGGTACCATTGTATTAAACAGCATAGTTGCAATTTGAAAAACTTATTACGTTAAACTAATTAGTTTTCTTTGTGATTATGTAATGAAAGTAATTATAACTTTCAGGAGCTTTAGATTTTATGTATGTATTCAAAAATGTTTATAAAACAATAAAGACATCAATGTTGGACGGTAATAAAATATCGTGTTCTGTGTCTAAATATATAAAACAGGTACTATTTAGTTTTCTATACTTCAGGTAGATTGATATTTTCAGTATAAGTCCCTATACTGTACAGATTATTACCCACAATCTGTTTGGTTCAGTGGCGTAACTAAAGGGGAATGAGGGGGATAGAATCCCTCCAAAAGCCCTAAACGATTTTAAACTATACAACAGCAACCCAACTTTCTCTAAATAAACAGTTAAATGTTTTTCTTTGGGTAAAACCAACCTTGTTTATTTAAATTTCGATTTATTCCATACTCCGGTTGTTAAAATAAATACAAAAATACCAAAACAAGATTAATTCTATTTTTGAATTTCAATTGCTCATCCAATTAATAAAATAAAATAGACAATAATGATTCATCAGTTATAAGATCAGTGTTACTTTAATAAATAGGAATAGATATTAGCCCACTGTAAACCAGATGCAGTGTCATGTATGTATCTAAGGACATTTAGCTAAAGATATCTATTGCTGATGGTCATGTAAGGTTTAATAATATCAATATCTCTTTATAGTTACTAATGAAATTTATTTTAAAAAGAACATCTTAGCTATGGTTGGTTTTTTTCTAGATCCCAGAACTAACAGACAACTGTGCTGTTAACATCTTCACATTCAACGGTCAAGTGTTTGTAAGTTCTGAGTCTGCGAATATTCGGCAGATCAATCCCAAAACTCTTGAAACACTGGATAAGGTAATACTACAACATAAAAACTTGTATTGAATTTAATCTGTTGTTGTATCAGTTAAATGATTAGAGGTTAACTATACCAATCTTTTTAGTGAATTAAAAATAGATACTCCTAAACTAGTAAGTATAACTAAATAGTTATTCTGTATCATTCTGTTCTCAATACTTAAATAGACTTATCACATTCTTTTTTTTTTTTTTTTTTTTTTTTTTTCTTTTTTCCCTTGGGGCGGCCTACTGCCATGCACTTAAGCCTCAAGGGCTTTTTGCGCACCCCGGAAGGAACACCATGAGGCCTACCAGTCTACAACTTCAGCAGTTCAACAAACCGCCGAAAACAACCTATCAGGTCCTCCTGGGAAAATTCACTTACTAACAAAGTACAACTACGCTAAACCAAATGTTACATAACAGGCTTCGCTAAGGATATAATGAGGTATAATTCTTGTAATGACATGAACCATCATCAAACTTCATCTTCCCTATCTAGAAATAAATGTTCATGCAAAACTTCAAGGCTATAGCTCAATTTGCTCTTGAGCCATCATGCAGACAAACAGACAGATATACAGGTATACAGATATACAGACAGATATAAATGTACATATAAAAAACTTCCCTTATCTACATTTACTAAAAAAATTAAAAGAAGTACTTTGTCAAAAAACATATTATAGTATAAATGAATTCTTTGAAGATGGTTTATGATGATAACGAATAGTTAAAATATATCTTCAAAAGATCTACAATAGGTTTAGCCTTAGATTTATTCAATGTTTCTTTTTTATGTTTTATAGATCAATGTGTCAAAAGTTATTTTTTATAAGTATGAAAATAATGTTTTAGAATAAGTTTAGTTATGTAGTTTTTAATCATTGACTATGTACCAGTTTTTATTACATTGTGATACCAGAAAACGTATTGTACAATAAATATTTGTCTATTGTCTATTGTCTATTGTCAGGAATAATAGATAACTAGGCCCCTAGATGGGAGACTTTGGTAACGCTCAACAGAACTCCATAGACGAACATGCTTCAAATCTATAATTAAATTCCTTCTTGACATATTCTGCAGACAATTAGGCTTCACTAATGCTCAACCAATTCCATTGTATACGATATGCTCCATTATCAAACTCGATCTTGCCTATGCAGATAATGAAGTTTTATGCAATGTTTCAAGACTTGAGATCAATTTGTTCTTGATATATCCTGAGGAAGATGGACAGACAGAAGAATTTTTCCAATCCACTGAGTTGTAGCAAAAAACACAAATTTTCAAGTCTATGGCTCAATCCGTTCAAGATATCTTGTACTAAGCTTCACCAATGCTCAGCCAAATCAGGGATAATGCACCGTCATCAAACTAGATGTTGCTTATATAGAAAATAAGCTTCATGCAAAATTTCAAGTCAATTTTGTTCTTGAGATATTATGTGAAAAGACATAGAGAGAAGAAATATTTAGTCAGTCCCAGAGCAATACGCTTAGCTGACACCTGGCCCACTACTTTTTGTATGAAGTATAATTTAATTTTTCAAAGGTAATGAGTTATAATGTAAGCTGTTGAGACAGTAGTATCCAGACTCCCACTGAGTTTAAAATAGTCTGTCAAACTGTGAAAAGCTCCGGACCTTTATTTTCTCTCTGAGTTAAATATGATAAATAACTTTTCTCAACTTGAGATTTTAAAAAGATTGGAATTTTAGAAATTAGGAATTCCGACCCTGAGCAGTTTGCTCTCTGCCACTTATACTATGCTTATAACCTGTGAATGTGCAGTGTCTGAATTTGACACTTCCACAGACTTGATTCATGGAATCTGGATTATGAGAATCATACTCTCTTCTATGTATGAAATATGAATTTTACCATGAAGTCCAAGTACAGATGGGAGAAGGATCTAACTAATGAGGACCTCCTCACATACCACCGGCCAGAAGGAAAACAAATCATACCTTCACTAAACCCAAAAAACAGCTAGAATGACAAATGATGTTTGTCTTTCAGATAGACTCCAACATTCTGCCATCACAATTCTAAAAGGTATTTTTGCGATTTGTAATAACACACACAAGCACATGTACATTGCTCTGCTCATATATGCTCTAAAACAATTTCTCATGTGTATTTACATCTTCTCCACACATTATTTATACAGAGATTAGCAAGAGAAAAACAATGTCTCAGCTAACACAACACTGCCTGGACAGTAAGAAAAACTTACTAATGCAGTCTGCTAAGCCATCTGCACCAAAATATAATTTAATAAATCTTTGTCTGAAATCTGTGTGACATCCACATATAGCTTGAAATATTGGCAACAAACAACAAATAGCAAAGTATGGGGTCTAGTATATGACATTGATAGAAATAAAAAGTGTGGAACATATCTAGGAATGGTTGTGCCAATGTGGGACTAATGTCCACCAACCAATAAAGGAAAGGAGGTATAGATTGATCTGACATGTTTCCAGGTCTTAAGCTGATTCCTGAACAAGAGATCTGTAGATCAAGAGAAATGATCTATCAAGAATGGTCTAATTAAAAAGCTAATTTATAAATTCACCACGTTCCTGCAACCATAGACTTTTTGCTTGACGTCAATTGTAAATCCAGACTTTAGGCCTTCCTGAGCACAAATTTCTTTATATATATATATATATATATATATATATATATATATATATATATATATATATATACATACAGTGAGTGTGTATGTGTGTGTGTGTAAAACTTCTTACAAATAGATATTTAAACTCATTACAGGCATCAGATATTGGCAAGTTTAAAAGAGAAGCAGTCAGCATAGTAATCCACATTCCCTAAGAGGGTACTTCCAAATTTCTATATTATTTGCCTGTAACAGGGCAATTAACACAATCAGATTAACAAAACAGAGCATTGGGGTTGACCTGGGTAGCCAACACAATGGCTTAGCATATTGCACCAATCTACATTGTCTCCAATCATCACGAAAAATTGCTTCACAACTAAGATCAACATAGTTTGTAAACCCACTGGCTAAAATGTGCAAATAGGCCAAAATGTAGATAAGACTGGGCCGTGGAAACAGAAACTGATCCATGCCTAGTTTTACAAAAACATTGAGAGCGGAAGAGACAAATACCACTTTATCATCAACACTGACAATGTCTGTCCACAGATAGATCTGAGTAAAGTGGGAGCTACACTTATCAGCAGCCATTTCCTGACTGATTCCCGAGGAGACATGTACACCTTCGCAACTGAGATATTCACAAGTGCCAGCTACACTGTCATCAAAGTGCCAGCCAGTGACAGCAAGAATCGTAAGTTGACTGTTTTAAGAAGAATCTTGGATGGTTAAGTCAAAGTGAATGTCTCAGTCATGTTCTATGGTCTGGACTGAATTGGGATTACGATGAATGAGACTATTCCACATTGATTATCACTAGGAACTTAACTAAAGTACCTTTTGTAATTAAAGTCGAGATCCGTGAGGAAGAATTTAGGGCACTAATCTCAAGTCATGTCCCCTCGAAAGAAGGGGATGCCAGCTCTGAACCAGCCTCTCCAGTCAAAGTAGGCAGGGGGTGGCACACCTTTATGTTGAGTCTGCAAGAACCTTTGAGGTTAGTGAACAAGCCTCACCAACTCCAACAGTCATCTCCCACAGTAGACTAGACCTATCAAATTGCCCTTGCACACAAGAATCTCGACATTTGCGGTTAGCGATGTGTCGCTCCTGGACATATGTAATATTGCCCAGATTTAAGTGACAGATCGGTTCTTGCTGTGCCCAGTGGTAGGTTCAACTGGAAGGTATAAACCAACCAGAAGTGATCCCTGCTGGGTGTAATTAACAGTTATATCCTTCCAAGGGTGGTATTGATTTTCAGAGAGGCAACCTTGGTTTTAGTTTACCATTATCTTTACTATAACAGGCGATTTACATTTCAATAGAACAAAATACAATTTTTAGAAAGAGATTTACTCATCTCAAGGCTTAGTTAATTTGATTTTTTATGGTTACAATATGAGAGTGAAATTTTTTCAAGATCAGGAGGGGGCTATGGGAGCCCCTCTCTTCTGGATCTGCTATTGCATCCTTCTGATCTCTTTTAGTACAAGACTGCATTATAGAGTATAACATAAGAAAGCAATATAACTAGAGTACTTTCAGGACTTTAGTCCCACTTCCTAACAACTGGACTGATGTAACTGTCCATTGTGTGTGTTTTTTTGCCTTTACTATAATAATTATGACGTGACATTTCTTTATGAGTTACCTAACTTCCATAACAAGACATGTTGGGGATTACTCACAATATATAACGTTATAATTTATCTCAGATGTGCTTCGGTAGATGATATAATTGAGATACATGCTGCGGAGGTGGTGTCTACAATCTGTTACTGACACCAGATAATGCTAGAAATATCTTGGTGTTGTCTTTTATTCTCATTCATTGTTAATCATTTAATGGTGTACTCACTGATAAGTAACATGTATACAGGGTGTTTCATTTAAGGTGTCTGAAATCTGTTAAAAGAATAGATTATTCTTGAATAATAAATGGTTTCCCCAAAAAGTACTCCTTGGGAACGTTTTATAATGTTTTCATGAAGTCTTAAGCACAGATTTTGCTAAAATCTGTAGGTCTTGGGTAAATTCTCGAGATTCTTTAAGTATAAACATATGTAATATTATATATAATTTTAAAGGTCATTTTAAATCAGACAATTTATTAGACCCAAAACTTAATTATCTTTTTAGATTTTGGAATTATTATAAACAAAATTGTGAAATGTAAGACTATGTACATAATACATCATGATAAATGCAGTTAATTGTGAAGATAAAAAACTTGTATTTTCATATTTACTTTCACAATAAATTCAAGGTCATTTTATCATGGACCATGATAATTAGGCCTATCTCAAAGAGGCATCCTTGCCATCCTAACCAAAATTATAAAATATTCAAAATTATCATGCTAAAGATTGGTTGCTCTGCAGTGTTTTGAGTTATGTGCAAGATATTGTAGTGCACTCAGTTGTGCATCTGAGAAGATAATGAGAAACCTCCTCATCTACACTTACACTGGGTACACTCATATTTTGTAGACTTCGTTTTCATGTTGAAACGATTCAATGAGTTCTTTTTGAGCTCTTCATGACTATAACTTTCTCTGAAATTATTACTGGGAAAAATGTTAAGGCTGGAAATTCAATGCCATGGGAAAGACAAGAATTTGGGAATTCTATCATTTGTGGATCCCTCACTTAACAATGCACTTTATCGTGAAATAAACAGGATTTTTCTGGACATTTGCCACTATTCAGTGATACAAGAAATCAGTAACATTACATTTTGAGATCTGCAGTCTGATATCTTCCTCATGTGAATAACTAACCTAACATAACTACAGTCATATGGATCATTGTGACATGCATAAGTCAAGAATCCTAAGTACCATGTTGTGTAGTTGACACAAACACATGCAAATTATCTCTAAAACATACAATTAATAATAACAAAATATTAATTATTAAAACTGAACTAAAGAATGCAGGTCACAATACGACTGCACTGAAAGAACAGCCACTGAGAACAGACCAGAGGCGATATATAAGTGGCGATTGTCACACCAGAAATAAGATGGTGGTAAAACAGGAAACAGGGGTGGGCATTTTTTATTGTTGGTCCATTTTAGATAAACTTCTCAAAACCATACTGACTTTGCATTTATTTATTAGGAATCTCTAATACCTTTTATTATGTACGTCATTGTTTGGACTCTCAAGGTATTATGTCAGGATTAAGCTATAAACCATGGATTCCACCAGAAAATTATGCGGTGGAAGAACTAACAAGGGAAGAGTGAAAACCTTAAAGGGTTAGCTTAAACTTCTCTCATGTATAAACTGATTGTATATGTCAATACTTCATTAAACTGTTATATAGGTCTAATAAATTTTGTTCTCTTTTATTGCATCTTGAATTCAAATCAGCATTAGATTACATAACTTGTTATCTGTTGTTGTTACTCATTCCTATTAATTATGTACTGTGGGATTTTTTTGTTTATTATTATTATTCATGATAATTTATACTTTAACTTAAATCACATCTTGTTATTAGTATTTATCATCTCACTTTGAATGTTATGAGTGTAAGCAGTTTCTTGAGCTGACACATTTTTAAATACTCTTTTTGGGTGCAGTGCATAGAATAAAATGAAATTGCTTACATGCAATTATACATAGATTTGACATATACAATATATTTTTCAAGGATACAAATGTCAAACTCTTATATTGTATGATTTCATATTACCATACCACACAAATCATGTGTTAGATTTTCAAAAAGACACAACTACCTCATGGATAAAATGAAAATACTAAAATAGCTGAACCTTGTTTCAGCGTTCAAAAAGGCCAAAGCTTTGTGCACTTTCAGCCCTAACAACAAAGGGCCCAGTGTCTACCATAGTTTTGCAGCATCAGACAACTACATAGTGTTTATTGAGCAACCTCTGATCCTGAACATGCTGAAGCTAATCTCCGCCACTGTCAAGGGCCGCTGTCTCCATGAATGTATGGAGTGGCAGCCTCATCTTCTGGTATGACAAGATGAACTAGTATACCACATGTTCTTTACTTATATGCTGGGTGATTATAGTTGGCAATTCATTATTGTAGTAAATTACTATTGTTTGAGAAATCCAAGTATTTCAAAATGTTCACAGTTTTTAACGGCATCTATACAATTTTGATTACTGTATTGTGTATAGAAATTGATCAAAAAATTATTAAAACATGTTGCTTGGGTGAAATTGATATTGAATCAAATGATTGGTTCATGAAGTAAACATTGCAAAAGGTGTTGGGAAGATAACATACAACAAAAATTTTAAACAGTGCGTGGTTAAGACATTTTCTAAAAGTATTGACTGAGAATAACTTTAATAATCAAATCAACTGTAAAGAAATGTATTTGACCGTTGGATAAAGCATAACTTTATGAAATAACGTCTAATTAAAAAAAAGTATTAATGGAGAACTGCTTTAACACTTACTTGTTTATTTCATTTAAAATGACTACTCTAGGTTTATTTCAACTCTTGTATAGCCTTCAATGGGTATGAAAATAATATTTGTTATAACATTTGAAAATGCATAAATGAAGAAAAATATAATTTGTTTTATCCACTAATAAATTATTTATTATTTATTTATTTTAATATTTTCAGTTGTTTTCATAGCTAATTTGTAGCTACTTTCTTATATTATAGAATTTCAAGTTACTTAATCATATCTTAAGTAACATAATAAATTGTTTTCTAGAATACTTTTTACATAATTGACAAAAGGACAGGAAAAGTTCTACCGACGAAATACATCTCAACAAAACCGTTTTTTGTGTGTCATCACATCAACTGCTACGAAGAAGACAACCAGGTAAATATTACACATAGTTCATGATAAGTTTAATTTCTCTAAATTTATTCACATCTCCACTGAAAACTTTTGGTATTGAGTAATACTAGAAAATATGAAAGGAACAAGATTATAGCAAAATAGAACATTCATAAACACATAAGAAAAACTATGCAAAAATGGGCTAATTCTGTCTAATAAATCATTTCATTTTTATGACAATTTACAAGGCATTTTTGTATACTATAGGCTTATATTAAACCGTTGACGTATACCTTAAGTATTGGAATCGGGTTTTTGATGGTTAATGCTATTAATAGAATTTACCTCACAAAGACAGGATAGGAACATTTATTTTATAATACTTACCTGTAAGTTTTCCCAGGGCTGCCAAGAGGGGGGTCACTGGGGCAAAATGTCTCAGTCACTCAATCTTCTGAAGCTCCATAGGGTCCCAAAAATCCATAGAAAATTATTAAGGCCCTATGAGTTTCCTCGACATAAAAGTATTACTAGTAGTACATTCTTGAAGTGTGAAAATGATTATTTATTTGATTAAATATTGCTACAATGCTTAGCAAATGTTCAGAAATAGAATAAAAAAACTCTGATTTAAATTACAAAATTAAAAGACCTTTCTCTTTAACAGTCTGGAAACACAAGCCGGGCTAACAATTTGCTTTCCGTGTTGTCATTTTGTGACTATAAATAGACATAATCCAAATTTACAAATGGAGGTCTAAAAATCAATTGGAAAAATAACTATGACCAGTCTGGTTTTGAGGAGGAACAGGTTCTGACTAGAGCCATTTTTAATTTTTGAGTACAACTTTTACTTATGGTCTGAGTTTCAGCTGCCAAGTAAGCATAAATCCTAATATTATGTTCTTATAAAAAACCATTACATGATACTGCTTTACGTAACACAGTGGTTGGAGCTTAATTTACACCTTTTTAAAATAGAATAGAATAGAAACACTTCTTTATTGAGGCGAAATTAGGACCGTACGGTCCTTTCTTACATTTAACCTCTTCTTTAACCTTGTTTGACTATGGCATAAAAGGAGTTGTTTGATTCTGATGAGAGACACCTGGAGGTCGTTGTGGTCAGGTGATGAGTGGAGCGTTAAGTACTTTGTAGATCATGAAGGTGACCAAGCATTAAAAGACAACCATTTTCTGATGATAGCTCTATCATAGGTCAATAACACTTGTTCTTCATACTCAACAGATTGGTCAGAACTCTAGACATGTGGGTGTCACATTTCCATTGCTTCATCAGTTTTCTGAATCAGCTGTTTGGCTAATTTAGTCTAATGCATTAAAGAGTGTTAGTTCAATGGGTATCCTTCCTGTCAGTTCTTGTCTGAATTTTATTAATCCTATTTTCTTTGTCTGTTCAATGTCCTTACTTAAACAAATGACACATACAAACATAAAAAATCACAATATATTACTTTTAAAAATATAGAAACAGATTTTGAAAATCCATTTTTGATTGATAAATACCTTCCTTGTGTTTATCAATTACTTTATATATTCTACTTCATAGATATCAAGTAATGTTCTATATATTCTATAAGAAACATACTATTAAAGATCTATCCAAAAATGTTGACATCTAATATCTATTAATCCCTTAAACTAGACTAATTATAAACTAATTATAACTTACCTAGTCGATGATTTGTTAACATATCTTATATCAGCAAATAGACCTGTGTTGATTTTTGTTGTATCTGTAACAGGAAGGTATCTTCCAGTTCATGTAACTTCCAAGGTTTATGTGGTTAAAATTTCAAGCAAAACGTTTAGAAAGTTATTTGTAATTTGTTTTTGATTGGAGAGAATATTATTATAACCATCCCTTTGAACAAATATAGCTTCTTGAAAGGTCACTTGGTTTTAAGAATATGGTTTGAATTAAGTCTGAAAGCCTGGGATGGTTACAAGTGGAAAGAAAAATCAGCAGGCTTACTTTGAAAACTATCTTTTAGGGTCAACTGCTCAAAAGGAGATATAAAAGTACACATTTTTCACATAATTACAAATTTTTGATTGCACTGCAATCTTTCTGAAATGGTAGAGAGCATTCTAGTTGTATGTTCACTTCGGATTGCAGAGTGACTGTGGGAAGCAGGGAGGCCAATTCACTTATTTACTTTTTCTAGATACTTATCACTGTGTAACTCGTGACCACGTATGAGGACTGTATTATGTATCTATGGAAACATTCAGTCTGCTAAAGGGAGTGGAGGGAGGGACTTATCTCAGGATTAGGTTTGGAGGATTTCTTGATTGGAGATTGGTTTGCATACCCCAATGAGTAACAAAATCAAGAAATCCTCCAAACCTAACCTGAGATAAGTTCCTCCCACCACTCCCTTCAGCAGCAGGTCATACATCGTCACCAGTTACACAGTGATAAGTGTCTATAAAAAAAGGAAATAAGTGAATTAGCATCCCTAAGGAAGTAGGACTTCCATCCCAAATGAACTTCATTGGAGCACAGTGACTCTGCAACCCAAAGAGAAGGCAACTAGAATGTTCTCTACTGGTTGAGAAAGATTGCAGTGCAATTGAAAATTTCGACTTATATGAAAAATGTGTAGTATACAGTCTACTATACATTTCGAAAAGTATTTACTAATTCAGGAAACATCCAACTTCTGGATTTTCCTCATTCATTTAATCAAAATTCAAATCTCTCATTAATGATAAGTAGAGTGTGGTTTTTTAAAACTGAAAAACGAAGCATTAATTGCTGCAATTAGTTTAAAAGGATCCGACTACTTCATTTTTTGCTGTTTATAAATAAAAAAATAATTTATTAAGAGTCCAATTCCTTTCCCACAGATATCAAGATAATCTCCCCCTAACTGATCTTTTCAGTTGTTAACAATGTGGCTTGTTCTACCATTTTTGTCCGTGAAGAGTTAAGACAATATTCCCCCTTGCACTATTAATATGCTACTAATAATTTCACTGTAAAAGCCCTTTTAATCTATTATTGTATTTTCATGGCATTGGGGATTCTAAGACCTAAGTGAAAACATGTTGTTAGTTTGTATGAGACTGTTTCAAAAGTTCATTTGAATGACATTGACTATCAGGAGCATTGTGATTTATAGATTGAGTAGGAAAAAATTTTGTGAATTATAAACAAGTGGAAAAAATTAAAAGTATATCACCTTTTCTATAAAAATTGTCTGGCATATTCCAAAAAATCAGGGTACTGACAGAGGCCAGGAGTTAGTTATAATGTTCCTTGGTTACTTTAATGTACATTCTTGTAGCTTTTAGGAAACCAGGTGGTTTAGTAACCAAAGTTTAAATGAAATATACTTGTTTTAGCACTGCAATTAAAACTACCAGAATCTTGTGGCCTGTGACAGAAAAGGTCTTGTTAAATACTGTATTTTATATGAAACTGCACATCCAATAAATCTATTATGTCTTATTGTAGCTGGTCGTAGACGTGATCAAGTATGACACACCTGATCTATTTGACAAGATGTTCCTCAACGTTGTCCGTCAAGACAAGTTTGACATCACAAATGGTGGTTGTGTCCAACAGTTTGTCCTGCCATTGCTCCAACCTAATCAGGTCAGTATCTAAGTTAATATAATATGCACATTGTAGCAGGTCGTAGACCTGATCAAGTATGACACACCTGATCTATTTGACAAGTTTGACATCACAAATGGGGGTTGTGTCCAACAGTTTGTCCTACCATTGCTCCAACCTAATCAGGTCAGTATCTAAGTTAATATAATATGCACATTGTAGCAGGTCATAGACCTGATCAAGTATGACACACCTGATCTATTTGACAAATGTTCCTCAACGTTGTCCGTCAAGACAAGTTTGACATCACAAATGGTGGTTGTGTCCAACAGTTTGTCCTGCCATTGCTCCAACCCAATCAGGTCAGTATTATAAATAAATAAATTGGTTGTCTCTGCAATGTATGTGTAGAGGTCATAAAAAGTGGTAATAATGCACTTTATTGAAACTTGAATTCAGTAAGAATCTCAGATTCTCTCCATTTCCTGCAAGAGGCACCAGTTCCACCTCTTCTAGTGTTCTAAAAATCGAGTACTGGTAAAAACTATAAGAAGCAAATTGTTAAATTAACAGGGCCATTAATATTAAGTTTCCATAATGATTTGTATATTTCCATAAATGAACAAATATTTACCAAATGTTCAGATCACTTGTAGATTTACAGTCAATTCCTCGGAACATCATGTATCCAGTCTATCATGCCATATTTTTGGAATAGCAGTTCGAAACTAACCTTTGAACTTCAAAGTTAGTACTTTAAACTCTACAGTTTTAGGTTAGATAATTGAAGAGTCACTGTTTTATTTTTTGAATCTATGGTTCCAAATAAAGTCAGATTCTTTATACAGGAGCCATATATTATACAAACTGCATTTCAGGGTTTGCAAAATTATGTAATAAGTAAGATAGATTTGAGGGTATAAAACTCTCTGCATAAAGTTTTTAGATTATACAGTATAAAATTTGCATTTTGTTATTTAATATTCCAACATCTTAGTAACTCTGCTTGAAATGAGTTTCATCGTTCTTCCTTAAATCTTAACATCATTCCATTCAGTGAGCATATTAAATTTTTTCAATGTCATGTAAATTCCCGTAATCTATACTTTTTAGTGACGGGTAAGAAAGAACGGACATGTTGTGTTGGAATCATTAAGTGCTGGTAACTGCTCCATTTCAGAACCGTTCTCAAGAACTAGCAGTTCTTGTAGAACTGTCTCAGTTCCACTGTTCAAAGTAAAGCAACCAAGCCATTACAGGTCAACTGGCAACTAATAGAATTCACAATTTTGCTGCTGCAAGTTCTACCAGCAGCAGTGTATGGCAACTAGTTCTTTTCTTTCTACTAGTCTTATAACGGTTCTTCACAGTTCTCAACACTCAACTCAACAGTTTCAACTAACTATTAGTTCCGTGCCATTACTGTTGTTTCGTTTCTTGTACATGTTTTTGCAACATCGTTTTGTCATAAATGTTTTGAAATTGGATTTGATTTAATTTGTTATAATATTGAAATTTTAATTTTTTATGGATTACTCTAGGTGAACCACTTGAGGTATGTAAAATGCTGCAAATTATAGGATTGTAAAATGTTTATTCCAAAGATTTATATCCACAGCCCGTTATAAGAAGTATAAGCTTCTGTCAGTCAGTCCTACGACTGCCTTTCCATTAAAAAAAAAATACATTGATTCACCATGAAATATTGGTAAGAGGTTAATTTAGTAAAAAACAAACTATTGCCGCAGATGATTCCCATAGTTGTAGTTAACGTTCTCATAGACATAAATCAGTTTCAAAGAACCAAACCTGTAACGTATGACCAGAATTAAACAGAGAACTGCTTTGGGGAGAAGGGAGAACTATGGAATTCAGACAGTTCTGTAGAACCGTTTAATAGAACGGTTCTCACTGCATAACCATCTCGTCTGGAACAATTGTGCAAAACACAGTCCCCCAACTCTAATACTTTTTATACACAAAAGATTCTAAATGAAAAATATTTATTTAAGTTTGTATATAAAATAAAAAATGTCAATGGTGAAGGTTGGTAATTTCTCACATCTTTCACTCCTGAAAAATTTATTACTACATAGTTTGTCTAGGGTAAACTAATGCTTGTTTGCTGTTACTTTCACAGGAGCTGACAGAGGGCCAGAATTTAGTGACAGTGAAGTCTTCAGCTACTGCAGAGTGGAGAGAAGACACTGTTCATCTGACAGGGCACACTCTCAGTGAGCAACGAGGTTACGAACAGCCCTGCATCAACCCTTGCTACCGAGGGCGCAAGTATCGTTACTTTTACGCCTCGGCCATGATTGACTGTGGACCGCTTCGTAACTCGGTTAGTCTTTGCAGTCATAAATACTGGCAATAAAATGATAAAGTAGTCTTATTACAAAAAATATAGAGTCAGAAAAAATGGTTGTACCATTAACAAAGATATTAAACAGTGCATGAATAAATTAGAAATGGCAACAAAAATGCTAATTATGGCTTCATCAAATATAGTATGATTTAAGGCACAAGTGTATCCAAGGAGGGTTTTGGGGGTTGTAATCCCCCCTTCCATTGATAAAAATATTCAAGGTATATTAACTTGCATTAAACTAAACACATAATCATAGTCAAGCCATTTATCATAATTTAGCTTTTATTTGTTTCAATAATTTAACTATAAAAGATTTCAGATAGTACAACACAATACTCGTGCTTAGTAATGTTTTGGAATGACGATTCCATCTGGTTGCTTTTGTAGGGCATAAAATAAAATAATACACTCCCTAAAGGCTGTAAAATTTGCAAATATTTAATATTATTAATATTTTTACATATTCCGGGGAAGTATCCCCAGATTCAAGCTTGACTGGGAGGTACGGTAAATCACCAGACTTCCCAGTAGTGGTAACTCCCCTTATTTGATCATCCCAGATATGCCTATGAGTTAAGGATTACCAAGTAACCCCTGGTGGGATGTACAAGACCCTCTTCCTCTTTATAATTGAAATGGAAAAATCATTCTCATAGTAAAATATATTTTTATTAAACACACTAAGATTTGAACGATCACTAATTATTTACTTGTATTTTTATACCGTATATAATTTTATTATTGAACTAAATTACACACTTTACAAATACTAAAACCCTAGTTCACAAATTGTTTCTCAAGTCAAATTGTTTGTTTTATTTCCACCATATTTGTTCCACAGCTCGTGAAGGTGGATACAGCCACAGGATCAGTGCAGGTGTGGAAAGAAAGTGTGACATCATACCCTGGGGAACCCCAGTTTGTGCCGAACCCCATGGGGCAGTCAGAGGAAGACGGGGTATTACTTGTCCCGGTCACCAACACCGACCCCGCCATCGATGATTCCCTTGTTATCCTTGACGCTGCCACTCTGAAGGAGATCGGCAGAGCCAGCATCACTTGCCACCTTCCCAACCTCATGCACGGCCTCTTCATCTCTGACAAATAATGTGATTTAGAGTAGAACTGTATAATTATTAATTTTATAATAAATATTGTGATTACTTCTTCAACTCAATCTATTACCTAGTGGTTTTCTTCAAATTGAATGTAATTTGAAACTAACCATTAGAACATGGTGCGTTTCTGTTGCTGTGATTATTGTTATTTCCCAACAGTATTTATAATTTAACACTGCATTCATCAACTTCAAGACCCATCTGAAAGTTTGCCCAAGGATTTACCATAATAGTTAGGATAATGTCCTCTAATTGGTATGAAATTACATTTGCATTATGATAAAACATTGAGCCAGTTAATGATTTCTCTTGTCCTTAGCTAAGAAGACGGATTATTTATACAATTAATTCAGCACAAATGGCTCTGGGAAGTAATTCAGTCAGTTAATAAATTGACAATTTGATCTGTTCAAAATTGTGAATATTTAGTTGATTAGTTCCACCCATGTTTTCAATAGTAGTACCTGTGATCGTAGAGGGGAGATAAACTATTTGATGGAATGGATGATTCAGGTAAGGACTTTTTTCATATGTTCATATATATACGCAGTGACAATTTCATCTCTTGTATATTAACCCTTTGACCCACTAGTTTTAGCACAATAACATGATTTGGTGTTCTTATGGTTTGAATGGATTTTGTAACTTTTAGAAACTATTATTATAGTCATGATTTAAGAATAAATGCCTTGTAAAACATAAAATAACACAATTGAGTGTTTTTTTTATAATGACAAAAATTCAAAATGGATGTACATTTTTTGGGTACAAATTCTTGTACATTTAGACAAGAATCCACTGATCCTGTCAACTTCCACACAAGTCAACAACTGTTAATTTAAGGTAAACCCTCCTGCCAGCCTTACCACACACCAGTGACTGGTGACTCGTATCAGACTGCAATAATCCCCAACGTCGTGCACGGAAATCGAACCCAAGACTTCAAGGCCAACTTCCTTGCCTGAGGGTAACAACAGTGTTTGTATAAATAAATAAATGTTTTGTAACACAAACTATTTTACTACTTGATGCAAAAAATTGACGACCTAAAATTATGCCAATCCTACCTACATTCTAAAATTATGTCACCTTGAAAGAAGAGGGGTCTAACTCTGTTCCAATCTTCACATGGAAAAGGGAGAGAATTCTCTCTCATCTTTACACTTGCAAAAAAAACTGAGGGAACTCCACTCCTCTGAAGTAGGCCTAAACTAGATCTGTCAACCAACCCATTTTATCTCAATATTTGCAGTTCAGTGATGTGCCACTTCTGGAATCCATTGAGGTATATTAAAAAGTACCTGAATTGACGTTATTAATAAAGAAGAGTCTGACTTATGACTTTGAGACTTATAAACATTCAAAGTAGTTCCCTCCTAGTTCTACATACTTTGTCCAGCACCTTTCCACTGCTCGGAGCAAGTTTTGAAGTAGCTTTTTGCAATCTTAAAACATTGCAGTGTGAAGTTTTGTTGCATTTCCACTACACCTTGAAATCTGTGTCTTTTCAAATGACATTTTATTTTGGAGAAAAGTCAAAAGGAGCAATATAGAGTGAGTAGAGGGCCTCTGATAAACCTGTGTAATTTGATGCTTAGCAGAAAATGGGGATAAGATGCAATTTGGGAGCTGGATGGTTGTAATGATGTACTTGCCAATACCCACTTTGATGCATTTGTGGCCTTTTATGATGAAAAGCGTTCAGTAACTGATGTAACACTACACAACAGTATTCTTTAGTGATTTTGACCCATTGTTCAAACTCATAAAGAGCGATATATGGGATAAAAAGATATGATGCCAATCCGGACACTTTTTGAAAGAACCTAGTATAATAATGGTACTTTACTTTCGAAAAACATGGAGAAGCAGTAAACTGGAGATTTTCAACCAAACTACAACTTTAAAATTTCATCTCCGAAACTTGTGATCTGATTAAGACAAAATTTTTATACAAGATTTTTACTGTTAGAATTGTAAGGGAATCATCTTAACTTTTATTCTTCACTGGGTGACATTTTTCTTTATAGAGCTCTTACAGTCATTATCTTGGGGGTGTACTTTTGTAAACCACTATTTAACACATTCACTACAGATTGACTGTTGGTACACACACCACACAATGCTTTTGTAACCATTGGTAGCAACGTGTTAAAACATTGAATGTTTAACACTTATTTAATTAAGCAGGTTTTGTTAATATATCATGGCCGGTGTCTGCACGTATAAAAGCACAAACCACGAGATTGCCCACGGCAGAACGTTTTAAATAGTGGTTTACAAAAATACACGCACGAGATAATGACTTTGGGAGCACATAACAAAACTAATGCTAAAGTTTTTGAGTTATGAATTTTCAAAATTTCAATCTGGTTGAAAAGTACAAAAAACTGGTACCTAATACAATAGGTACCTTTTTTTGGTAAAAAACTGGATGCTATTATTTGTAAATTATTTGCTTTATACGTCTAAACACAGAAATAAACAAGCTAAGTTTTAATGTAACTCCCGTTTTGTTGCTCTAATAAGTTAGTTTGTGGTTAATTTTAAAAATCAGGTATTTATACTCTTTAATCTTAGAGTAGTACGAAATGCGAGAAGGGATAGAAGAACAAAAGCAAACGAGATCAAGTTTTTTTGAGCTTATCCTCTCACTTGGTTCTGTTGAATAAGTATATTTTAGAAATCTACTAACATGTTTCAGCAACTTTAAGTGATAATTAGTGTTATTGCACTATAAGCATACTGACAACACATATTAGCTATAAGATAGCCATATCAGTGGTGATAAACCTTTTGTTATGAAATGGACAGAGAATACCTAATTATGAGTATAACACTTTGATTAATTATACTAAAATACTGTAAATAGAGATCTACAGGTCTTATATACAGGTATATCAAATGACACGTTCCGATTTAAAAAGAATATCTTATTGAAAATGATCATTTATTTACATATTATATACAATTTATAGTTTAAAATTAACAATACACTATATACTAGTAAAATTACTAATGTCTGTCTTTTATGTAAGTACAAGTAATAAATACAAAAATTATCATTATTTCAAGGGTTGGGTAGTTTTAAAACCAAATAATAGTAATGCTCTTCTAACAACTTTATAGTATAGAATCATTAAATGCTTATTATTATAGTAAAACAATAACTTGCAGTAGGTTGTGCACTAAAATAACTTCATGATAAAAAAAAACTAGCTATGCAGTCAATAAAAGTGCATTATTTATAGCATTTTCTCTTTAAACTTTCTTTAAGAGAAAATAAGCTAAAATAAGATGTACAGTAGTATTGGACTCAATCAAAGGAACGTAATAAAAACAAATGCATAAAAAATATTTTGAATTGATAGCACCTTTAAGCATTCTGTATTAAGCTACTTCAAGAATTTTTGGCCACACGGTTTAAGATGTCAGACTTAGGAACTCTTATCAGCACTTACTCTCTATTCTGATACGATACTTGCACAAACCCATAAATGGGTAGATGGGCAAAAAAGAGTGGGAAGAAAGGCCTTTCCTAAAAAAATCAATATATTCTATATGACTTTTTCATTATAATCACTAAATTAAAACACTTACAGAAACATGATGTTTCTAACCTTCTCAATTTGAAGTTTACGAGTAAAACAGTCACAAATGATAAATGAAAAAAATCAGCAAAAATAATGTAAATATACCACTTTCCAAAAAAAGAAAGAAATTCTTGTCGTAGCAATTTATAGCCTTATTAAAAGACTTTTTTTAATTATTAACTTATATTAAATATTTTTGGTCAATTGTATATAAAAACACACAATTGTTTTGATAATTTTGTAGCAAACAAGGAATGCAGATAAAAGTTAAGTGAAATTTTACCCCAAAGTGTGCATATGTCTACCCACAAAGAATCTAAGGATATACACAATGATAAATATAATACACATGTAGGACTACTTATAATATAAATTTGTTGAAAGCTGTATTTTTGCTTTTTTAGTACTAGAATTACTGTGGTAACTGCAAAGTTTAATTTCTACTATATATGATCTTTGTTTTTTATCTGCAATATAATATTTTGTGCCAAACCCATTTCTCTTGGCATTCATAAAATAAACTTTTGTTTTTGTATTTTAAAATTCCTACATTATGACATTGATTTTATTATAATAGTAGATGACACTGTAATAATCAGATTTTTAACAGAACAGTAAGCTCCATTAGGAAGCAACAAAGAAACCAAGAAAAGGACCATTAATTATGAACTCTTATTTGTTACAGACAATTTAGTTTTAAAGCCAGTGATTCGACATAAAACGAGAATTCAATTTCTGAAAGATTAGAACTATATAATTATAACAGAGGTAATATATAATATCACAAAATAACAAGAAATAACCCAATTAAATACAATCTATGAAAAACTAACCACTGGTGTCAAGAATACTACCTTTCATTGCACCGGAAACTGTAAGTGTTGGAGAGTTGTAGGACCGAAACAAGGAGAGCTTACAGAGAATTAAGTCAACAAATTTTAAGATAGTCAGTAAACAGTCTATCACAAACTTTGGTTGAGAGGCATTGTGAGCCAGTCCATCAGACAGGCAGGGTCTTGGAGACCGAAGACGTGAAGAGTTTGGTGAAGAACAGCATACCGGAGTGACCGCCGGGGATATAACTGATGAGGAACCAGAGGAGAGCGATGACCTGCGCCACGGCGCACACCAGTGTGAGGGGTGTGCTGACCAGCACCAAGGAGCAGTACAGGGTGGCGGTCAGTGTCACCGAGTAGCTCAGCGTAAACCAGAACCGCTCCTTGGAGAACAGGTGCCTCAGGTGGTTCAGAGGACCCCACAGGAATGAGAAGCTAAAATGAAACAAATAGATCTAAATTTAACGTTGAAATAGTTGTTACTTCTCAGTTTCTTACACTACTTAATTTTGTTATAGGCCTAACTATTTATTTTGTAAACAGTTGTAAAATTAATTTAAAGGAAAAATGTTTTAAAACTAATAAAATAAAAAAATCATAAAATCTGTAACACATGCATCAAACATTGAAAACTATATACATAAAGAGAGAGAGAGGGAGGAGAGGCTCATAATGTAGATATATCTCAACATACTGGGTAACTCCGATGCTGCATTACCCTCCATCAGATCTCTTGACATTCAGCGTGTTTTCTACATATGGAGAAACACTGTTCTACGTTACTGGACTGGAGATCATCTTCTGCACACTACAGTTCACAAAGAAATGCCCAATTATATTCTCTACAACCTGGTTTTACTCCTCCCACTTTCTGCAATGAAACTCAGTGTGCAGAACATTATCCTGGCCTGAATCACCACATTGACATGACAACATTTGACCTTTCTTATCTTGAACAGTTAGGCTCCAAAAACTCTATGGTAGCCTATTTTCCTCTTGTGTACAACTGCCATCTTTCTTGCCAGTTCCATGGTGCAAACTCAAACATCACTGTTACAGGGTAATTTTGTTTTCGTCACATAGCTGTTGTCTTAAAAACTTTCTTTCATCTGACAAGAACTTTCTTTCAACTCCTTCAACAACATGGTAGGTTGGCTCAGAAACTGTATGCACTCCCAATGAGAAAAGCAATTACATTCTCTACATTGCCCTTGACTTTTGGCTCAAGTGATTTTCTGCAGCTCATCTGATCGTATTTCACATTCTTTCAGTAGTATAGAACGTATAGTCGACAAATGCAAGTGGTGGTTGCTCACTGCAGGCCCTTCAATATTCATTATTAACCAGCTTATACATGCACTGACTCTGTAGGTACATACATGATGCCCAAACATGACCTTGGGTTCCAAAATTACGTTGAGAAAATCATAAAAACTTTTTGCATTAAAAACTAATCTTTCTTTTCATCTAGGCTTTCAGATAAAACACACATAATTATATTATACATTATAAAGATAGCAATATCATCTGCATATTCTTCAATAAAACTTCCTAATGATATCTCCATTCCAAGAATCCCTCTTAGAGGATGTTTCAGAGGTCTGTCCATACGTGAGCCCTAAGCAGCGTTTGCTGTGATCAACCACATGTGCAGCCTCCTGAGCTAACATATATGAGCTGCGTATCCTTGAGATATTGCAAAGCATCTTTAAGCGATTGACAGAAATGTTATAAGTATGGAAAGCGTTCTGTATTTCAGTCCATCTGGCATAATTGAAGGCATCTGTAATGTCTAATATGACCAGGAAAGTCTAGTGATGGCTTCTACATTGGCCCACATTTAACATATTTTAATAAAGCTTCTAAATTTTCTAAATGAAAATGCTTTATTCTTCTTATATTGAGAATAAATTAGCAGACAGTACAATTCAGAGGAGTGAGATTTTTCAGGGACATTTCTCTCTGCACAGCGCTTGTACTATATGGAAGGGAGCTATAAACAGTTGATTGTAACATGTGACACAACTGTAAAAAGTGTTGCCTCATTCTAACCAAGGAGCCTCCCCAAGTGCAAGTCTCTGTCAACAGAAACTGGCCAGAAATACTTTGGGCATTCTAACCAAGAATCCTCCCCAAGCGCAAGTCTCTGTCAACAGAAACTGGCCAGAAACACTTTGGAAATTCTAACAAAAAAACCTCCCTGAGTATAAGTCTCTGTCAACAGAAACTGGCCAGAAACACTTTGGGCATTCTTACCAAAAGGTCTTCCTGAGTGTAAGTCTCTCTCAGTAGATACTGGCCAGAAACACTTTGGGCATTCTTACCAAAAAGTCTTCCTGAGCATAAGTCTCTCTCAGTAGATACTGGCCAGAAACACTTTGGGCATTCTTACCAAAAAGCCTTCCTGAGTGTAAGTCTCTCTCAGTAGATACTGGCCAGAAACACTTTGGGCATTCTTACCAAAAAGCCTTCCTGAGTGTAAGTCTCTCTCAGTAGATACTGGCCAGAAACACTTTGGGCATTCTTACCAAAAAGCCTTCCTGAGTGTAAGTCTCTCTCAGTAGATACTGGCCAGAAACACTTTGGGCATTCTTACCAAAAAGTCTCCCTGAGCGCAAGGCTCTGTCAACAGAAACTGGCCAGTCACACTTTGGGTATTCTACATGAACACTTGTTTATAATGCTGGAGTCTGTCACTTTTTGTGGTTCCCACTTTCAAAATAGAGTTATTTTAATTGGTTTTTATGTTGATAATTAGATCATTTTCTTGTTAAAATTAAACAAAACCCTTCACACATTGTACCCAATACTATTGATTTTATACAAACTTTCATTCCAATCAATTAAGATACAGTATATGTAAATCAAATTTTAAAACAAGAGAAATATTTTCAATACATTTTTGTGTCCTCTTTTGTCATGCCACATTAATTTAAGTAACAATTCTAATGGACAAATTTAAGTTTGGTATAAAAAATAATGGTAGAGAAAAGCTACTATTATACTACAGGTCTATGTAAATAGTTACTATTGAAAGTGGTGACCAAATTCTCATTTGACATAAAATTAAAAGACAACGAACACCAATGAAATATATTTTGATGTGAATTTTAATCAAGAAATATTGAGAATCCCAAATACTCAACCATTGCAAAATTGTACCATATCAAATTTAAAACTAATACATTTAGTGCTACATGGAGATCATTGAAATTCTTTTGACATTTTTGTTTGTCAAAGCTGTGCGACTTTCATAATTACATATCACACATCATTACAATGATGTTAACAATAGATTAGATTACAGTTAATTATACAGTGAGTAACTAATAAATGTGTTTAGCTGTAGCAACAAAGCTTACAGCTAGAATTTAGTCATAAAAGATGTTTGCTATATTAGTCACCAACACAAATCTTTTGATTTCTGCTTGGCCCTATCACTTAGCATTGCTAAACAAGGTAGGAGCACCATGCATCATGCGTCGCATAATTAGCTTCACTGAGACTGCACGCAAAATGTCAAATCTATAGCTTATTTCATTCCAGATATGTTCTGCGGATAGATAGACAGACAAACAAACAATGATATAGAAAAGAAATATTTACATCCTCTCGTCAGATAAAAGAAAAATTTGTCAGCCTACAGCTTTCAATGGCGCTAAGTCAAATTCCATGGCTGGACATGCAACATCATAGAATTCATTCTTGTCTGCTTAGAAATGCATAACAGTCTGCAGATAAAATTTTGTTCGATATATCTTGCTAAATGTCATATTTACACAGTTTTGTTCATTTAGTTAGGATTCATAATAGTGTTCAAATAATAAAAGTTCAGGTGAACTAAAGAGGATACTACAACGCAAGAATCAGCTTAAATCAAGTCTTGTCACATACTTTTGACATTGACTTTCCACTCTATTATTTTTTCTTTTGCTCTATAAATAAAATCTGCATATATTTCAATCTCTTATGATTGCACTCTTTTTGTTCTTTATTTATTCTGCTAGTTATCATTGCCATCATGGATAACCATAAGACTAATGTAAAGAAATTGTACTAAGTGATATGCACCATCATTGAAATCAATGTTCCTCATATAAAAATGAAGGTTCATGCAAACTTTCAAGTCTATGGGTCAGTTCTCTTTACCATGCCATTGTGTTATTATGATTGTATACGAGGTCTGTCCAAAAAGTATCCGACCGCCGACCAGTAGGTGGCCGCGGCGTAACCGGCCGGCCGGTTATTGGAGGGGAGGGGCGAGCCTACTCCTTCCCATATCCAGTCACTCAGTGAGTCACAGCGCTCTGTTCCGTACAGTACTGCCATGTGTGTGCGTCGCATTTCAATATGACTGAATGTGTTGCGCAGCGCATTTGCGTTAAATTTTGACAAAAAATTGGCCATTCAGCATCAGAGACGATTACTATGATACAGAAAGTTTATGGTGATGTGTCTATGGGCAATACACAAATAAAAGAGTGGTTTAGGCGGTTTAAAAATGGCCGCATATCAGTGGAGAGTGATGACCGATCTGGCAGGCCTTCAATGGCCAGAAACGCTGAAAATGTTGAACGTGTTCCTGCAGCAATTAATGAAAACCGTCGATTGACTGTTCAAGAGCTGGAAGAAGATTTAGGAATACCAAAATCGTCAGTTTGTAACATTTTACACAAAGATATAAAATGAACCGTGTTTCGGCAAAATTTGTTCCTCGGCTGCTGACAGAAGACCAAAAGAACTGTTGACTTGAAATCGCACAGGACAATCTGGATTTGATAAAAAGTGACCCAGGGCTATTTAAAAAAGTTATGGGTTTATGGCTATGACCCTGAAATAAAGGCTCAATCTTCACAGTGGAAAACTCGCATAGAGCAACGGCCGAAAAAAGCAAGACAAAGTCGAAGCAATATCAAGGTAATGCTGACAGTTTTTTTTGACCAGGACGGCATTGTTCATCACGAATATGCTCCAAGAGGCCAGACAGTGAATAAGGAGTATTATCTTGAGGTCCTAAAGCAGCTACGAGATGCAGTGCGAAGGAAACAACCTGAACTGTGGACAAGCTGTGACTGGATCCTGCACCACAACAACGTGCCAGCTCATTCCTCAAATCTTATTCAGCATTTTTTTGTCAAACACGACATCAACCAACTACGACAGCCTCCCTACAGTCCTGACATAGCTCCTTGTAACTTCTGACTCCTTTTTGGACACACCTCGTACAGTTATGCTATTTTCAGGCCTGTTAATTTTTGTTTATTAAAGGTACTGGCACTAATAAGTTTTGATATCTATATGCCTACCAATTAGGGCCCGATGTATGCTAAATAATGTTAGTTTATAATACTATTACTTATTTTGACTTAACAAATCATGTGGTGGAATTTTATAGAGTGATTTATGGACACCCTGTATAATTCAATGGGTCATTAGAAAGGGGTTATCAATTGAATATGCAGAGAGAATGTTCACTATTGAGCCATAAGAATATTGTTTATTGCTTCCAAACTTACTTAACAACCAGAATCACATTACTAAATTTATTAAATTTATTTGATCTTCTATTTAATATTACAAAAGATAAGAGAGATTGTAAAGTTTATTCACTTACACCTGCAAGTTACACAACACCATGGTGATTGGCATGCTTAATTGATTTTCTCAATTTACTGTAAGACAATCTAATTCAACAAGACTTATTAAAAAGGTTTTGTACTCACCTGCACATAAAGAATAAACTACCCATTGTGTACAGTAAAGCAAATTTCCTTGCTTTTAAGAGCAGAACGGGAATGTATAGTGCCGAAAGTCCAAAACAGAAAATGCCCATACATACGCATAAACAGAAGCCCACGATTCTCTGGAATCTGCTCTGAAAAAGAAAGAACACACATACAATTTTGTCTATAATGATTGAGATGTATAAATTTACATTAACATTAACATGTTCACCAGTGAGTGACCCGTAGTGTTCTTTTAGTTGAGAACACTACCGGATTTGATAAAACTCACACTATATTTCTGAATTTATAATTTTTTACTAATGTAATTGAGATTTGAAGTGCGCAATCGTATCCCTTGTTCAAGGCAATTTCAGCTGCTGTCATTGTCTGTTACGTTACTGCATCAATCTCCAAGCTACAGGGTACATCTTTACGTTTGTCATGTTTTGGAGCTTCAGTAAATATTGATCTAATATAAATAGGTCTTGGGTGACTCTTGACAGTTAATGTTAATAAATACCATACATGGTGGTGTTCCCTAACAGAACACAATCTGGTAGTTTTGTCCAATTAATCTGAAGCGCTCTAGCGCTGACCTACACTAAATTATCAGATACCAAAGTCCACTAACACTATGAGTCAAAGGAGAACCATATCACTCTGAAATAATGCGTCTTCATGAATCAACGGTGACTCAAGTCAGAATATGGAAGAGTTCCAAATTTAACAACAATGCAGTGAATGTTTTAAAAGTAAGCCCTAAATAAGTAAAAACTTTTAAATTCTCTAACTTCTCTTAATTTTTAATGAGATAAATTTCGTGCTGTCAGATAACATCACACAATTTTGATTCTGGCACAGGTTTGAGAACTAGATTAAACATGTAGTTATAAATTTGACTCGAAAGTACCTTCACAGACCAAATTTTATTTGGCAAATGGCTTTCTTGGCTAAGCAAATTAATTCTAAAATTTATAAAACCAAAAAGTCAGAGTCAGTTTGGTAAATAAAAATGTACTCAAAACAGATAATGTCATTTATGACAATAAATAAATTATGTTTTTCTCTGAATTATGCTTACTATTCATTTAACAACTATGACTGTCTGCTTCAAAATGTTATACTCATGATTCAAACCCAGCAATAACAGCATCATGTGACAAACAACACATTAAACAATACTGACTGATAAATGTTCATAGATCATTGCAGCATTCACACTAATTATACAACATCTTTTTCTGATACAGAAGTATACATTAATGATGGATTTTGTACTTTACAAGTACATTATAATAGTAATAATAAATAGAAGTCAGTAAGTATTAATAAGTACTAACTAATTTGTTTTCACAGATGTGTTTATGTGCAGTCATCTTTTAAACACATTAGTTGGTAAAACAAATGGTTAACTATACCATGTTTAATTCTGATGAATAATGACCTAACATATTTAATTCACAGGTCAATCGTAAATTAGTTTTTAAATGACAATTTGTTATAAATGTTGATAAAATGTTTCTTTACATTTACTTATTTAATTAACGAGTATTCACTAGGCTTTATATTCATGTTACACGTATCGTATAGATGTATTTGTTCTGTTAGTACTAATACTTTTAGGAATGATTCAATAGGAAGATACTTATACAAATACTTCTACTATGATTTCTAAAGGAAGTTTAAGTTTGTGCTCAGGGAGTCACAACATGATTTTGAAACAGAATGTAAACTAATTTTTTTACATAAAAATATTTTATGTTTCATTAGATAAAGTAAAATAACTTAAAGATTTAAAACTGAACAGCTAAAATTATTCTAAAAATTTTTGTATAAAGAATTTATTAGATAATTCTCTGAAAAGTGGTAGTGTGGTATAAATTTTGGTACAGAAGAAAGTACGGTATTTTATCTTATTCATAATTGAAGAAAACTATACCTATGTTTTAATCAATACCCTATAACACATTTTACAATAAAGCCAGTATTTTATATACAGGCATAATTTATTTAATCCATGCCATAATTTTCAAATAAAACTGGACTTTCATTAACAGGAGTCACATTAAATAAAGTTGATAGTGCAGTTGACGATCTGTAAAAGAAAGTAAATGATAAATTTGCGATGACCTACTACTAGATTCAAGGAAGGATTTTTAGATTTTGCAGAAACAATTTCAAGAGGAGCTTGGATCTGTCCTAGAAACAGAGGCCAAGTTCAGATAAGAGGAGACTTGAATGATAAGATAGCATAGACATTTCACTGTCACAAGATCCCAGAGAATGAACGCTCATGAGCAGACAGCTACTATTCAAGTTGAACTACTTAGAGGAGAGAAGGAACAAACTTTGAGAGTTATCTTATATGAATAGAGAACTGTTCAGTTCAATAAACATAAATACAATAACAGATTGCCAATTTTTTCAAGAAGATCACACTTTTTAGGTTGTCACAAACCATATATTGCACAATGATTAAAGAGTGTTTATTTTAATTTATATTTCAATTAGTCCAACGATCTTGGGAATCGGGAGGAATCAGGGTTTTTGGATGTGGGAGGATGACAATCAAAGGAGGGGTAGGTTTAACAGGAGGGGATAACAGGGTTTTAAACATTCACATGAGAATTTGAGCAGAAAGATAAGGTCTACCAACTACATTTGAATATCAAGAGGAATCAGAGTTTTTGGATGTGGGAGTATAACAATCTAAGGAGGGGTAGGTTTAAGAGGAGGGGATAACAGGGTTTTAAACATTCACATGAGAATTTGAGCAGAAAGATTAGGTCTACCAACTACATTTGAATATCGGGAGGAATCAGGGTTTTTGGATGTGGGAGGATAACAATCAAAGGAGGGGTAGGTTTAACAGGAGAGGATAACAGGGTTTTAAACATTCACATGAGAATTTGAGCAGAAAGATAAGGTCTACCGACTACATTTGAATATAACTTGAGAGTTTTTCAAGACTTTTTCTCTTTCTTGTCATTTTGGTCAGAGTTTCTACCTTCCTGGAGAAGTTTATTCCTCATTTCTACCTTCATGGTGAGGATTATTTATTGTTTTTCCTTTGTTATTTGGTCCTATTAGCTATTGTGTAACTTCCTTGGTTATATCGATGTTGTTTTTCCTGACTAGTTAGGTTTAGTTGTACGGTTATTTACAGAAATAGTCATTGTTTATTTCTTTTGTGATGCTAGTAAATGGTTATTTTCTGTGCAGGACAGCACCTTCGGTGCAGCTGGAACCCGCGTTGATAATAGGAGGCATGACTGTTAGCTTATTCAACTACTACAAAATTAAAAAAAACTATGGCCTTTCTAAAATTTAATTGTTATCTGGTTTTTAAATTTAATTTTTAAGCATTTTACTTTTTAAAAATCAACAAATATTGTGAAGCGGCTAAAGTAAACATTTATCGAAGAGAAACCCTATTGGGGAATAAATCTAGTTCCTTAATAAATTCATATTTAATAGTAGAGTGCTAAGCTCTTAGTAGGGTGTTTAGCTCTCAGGTAGAATAAAAAGCCCTTGAGTAGAATGGTAGGGCCTTGGATAGGCGTGACAGTCAGTGTTCAGTGAAGGTAAGTTTTCGGTAGTTTCATGAAAAAATAACAGTTCTCATATTTTTTTAGTTAAATATTACTATATTAAATCCTAAGGTAGGAAGATAATAAATTCTGTACATTAAGGAGTTTTATACTTCATGCAAAAATGTTATTAGATCTCTTAATAATTTTTTTATTTAATACAGTAGAGTATTTGTAATTCAAGGTTTAATAGTTCAAGCTTCCGTGCCAGTTGAGCTACTATGTGGTAAAAGAAAAAAATTGAATAATAAACAGCACTTGTAAACAGTGCCTTCAACTTGCAAATGCTGTGTAAGAACTTTAAGAATTGGACAGACCATTCAGTAGAGTGCATACGTCATTACGTGATTAACTAGTGACGTAGAAATTGTACAAGAGACTTTACCGGCAATGACTCATAGTGAAGATTTTACACTATGTAGAACAACAAGCAGAAGCAACTGTAGCCAATACTATATTACTTCGACACTAGCGGAGAGGGATATCACTGCTCGCAAGCGTTGCAATGTGGTGGAACAAAAAACTATTTGCAGTTTTTAAAGTAAAACTTGTCTACTGAAGGCCTACATAAAATTAGAATGTCTTTTATTTTATACTTTAATAAAATGTAATCGTTTATTACTTAACCTACAAACAGTGGTTTTATTAATATCTCCCTTTTCTCAAGATACTGTATGTAATTCATGTTTTATGTAATATGAGGTAGACTCAGTCCTATATACCTCGAATTACAGAGTCTACTATTGCTATTCTTAATCATTTCTATCTAGACCGAGTTAGTTTTCACACACAAAAAAATCAACAAATAATGTAAAGTAAGACTTGTAAACATATCCCATTAATTGTTTTAATAATAAATCAGTAACACATATAGTTTATAACTCATTATTACATAATTCATTTATTATATATAAAAACATAGCTGAACTAGTGGTGTATAAAGAAACTAATTTCAATGGGGAGGAGTACTGACATACTAGGTTGTTTAGGCTATATGAAATACCCTCCAAAGTAGGGGCTCGGGAATCTTTCTCAGAGAAATTGTTAAGCTGTAAGACAACATAAATGTGTCCTAGCTTTAGATAAACTACTAGGTGCAATTATAATGCTTGTCACTTCAAAATTTCGGGCAGGAGGCTTGAGCCACTCCTCATATATAGGCCTACCTATGAGCTTAACTGTACTATAATTTGAAGTATCTATAGCCAAATTTTGTTCAAAATTTTAATATTTTTATTGTTCAGTAGTTTAGATTATCAGAACTTTTAACGTGTTGATTGTTGTTATAGCCGCTTATTATACTATAGCTGGTGGTTTTATTTATTCGAGGAGCCCATGAACTTAATATTTACCGCATGTTTTAGAACACAGTAAACTCAATCTCAAAATGATTAACGCAGTAGTTGATGTAAGTAACTAAGTCAAAACATAAATACAGTTAAGTTAACCTAATACTACACCTTAAAATAAGATACGCAGATCCAAAGAACTATCAAAAAACCGGGGTCCAGACAAAAATTTACCCCTCTTATTAGTGTATTACTACTGCAGTATAATAAGCGGCCACCATGACAATTGGTTTATAGGCATAGCTAACCAAATTATCG
This sequence comes from Homalodisca vitripennis, assembly GCF_021130785.1. Lineage (NCBI taxonomy): Eukaryota > Metazoa > Arthropoda > Insecta > Hemiptera > Cicadellidae > Homalodisca > Homalodisca vitripennis. The sequence continues at coordinate 47,463,841 of NC_060211.1, read as the reverse complement.
ATTAGGAATACATAAACTTACAAATACAAAACCATTCTTAATTTAGTTATATATATATAATTAATTAAAGCTAGCTATTTTAATGCACTATTACAATATTGTTTAAAATTAATTCAAATTATGTAAAATCATTTGTGTGATGGCCGTAACTACAATTGCGATGAACATATTTCTGTCACAAACACGTTCATCCTTTAGAGTAGTATCGTACTATCACTAGTATAAACAAATTCAACATTGGTATCAATTTACAATAACGTGACCATGGAAAGGTATGTTCATTTTTTTTTCCTGAAAACTACAATTTTTCCTGAAAACAATAGTGAAGAAAAAATTTGTCGGCAACGAAAATCAAAGGAGTTACGATTTTTTGAAATCCTCTGAAAACTCTGTTTTTGACAGTACCTCTGGCAATTTTATTGAAATGATGACGTTAATCCTGTCAACGATGCCTGCCCGCTGCGCAGTGCTGCGCACTGCTTGCTCTTTTAGGAAAAAAAATTAACTCGAGCTTGCAAAAGTCGAATCCCAGATCACGTGATGCCCCTGATCCTTAACCCTCCAAGTGTTGTTCGACAAAATTTTGTCGGTTATTTTCCATTCTTAATACAATAATGCCCGAAAGGCATAAATATAATACAATGATATACTTTCCCCCCAGTTTATATGCACCTGTGATAATAATACTTGGCTATAAATGCCCAACCCATGAAAAAAAGTCCATTTTTCATGGTCACGGTATTGTAAATAAATACCTCAACATTTTCCAATATATAATTTTTATTTTGTGCAAGGCCTTTCTGAATCAAAGATTCCATCATCACACTTTAGAGTAGTGATAAAAAATATTTACACAGCTTTGTTTTTTAGGTTTATATTTAATAAATACATATAGGTAGTTTTTAACTCATCAATACATCATGACTTTTTACCTATAAAATCATAGTTGAACTATAATGTAATGTAAAATATCTGTAACGTAATTCGATTCCTTATTTTGGTTTGTTATTGTTCGGTACTTTAGATCATAAATATCAATGATTTGATTGTCGTGGTGACAACTTATCATTCTGCAGCCTGCATTACTGTTCCTTACGTTACAAAAACTAAGGAAGAATTCAAACTTTATTTTGGATTAGGCATAGTTGCTTTTTTAATATATACTATTCATAACCTTTATGAATAGTATATATTAATATATATATATTCTCAGGACAAAACTCTGAGAATTTGTCCCACAACTAGCCAGTAGGTCTAGAGTCTGTGTGAAAATGTCTGTTAAGTTCCAAAATCCCTGCGATCTGGTTAAGTTGTATGGGAAGATTTTTGTACTATTTTAAGATTTAACTTAAGAGGGCATAGGACTTACAAAAGCATAACTTTATAACCTACCATTGTAGGACAACAGTCCTTCTGTGTCCCAGAGAACCAACCATCTTCTTCTACTTGTTCACGTCTAAACCAATTTCCAACTTTAGGAAGTGAAACACTAGGTAAGCTGTTTTTTAAAAGCGGCTTAGAGTCCTCCTTACGAGCCGCTAAGTATTCGTCTAACTCAACTTTTAAGCCAGCCATTCTATACTGATTAGGATAGTAAATAATATTGAATAATAAATTTTTGTTTAAGAATTTCAAGGCCTGTTCTAATACATGTTCTGTACAAAAAGTGTATGATTTACAAGTTGTATTGTTTAGAAACAGAAAACAATACTAATCATGCAAAATATTAACATACAAACATTTACATAAACCACTGCAATTAAACAATAACAACAACATGATCAAAATGATACAGAATGCAAGCAGACGAAGAAGAAAGTGTTTACGATTGACTTTACAAACATAAACGTCACCAAGTCAGCTGACAAACAATTGGAAAAAGTAACTTGCTGTGCGTCTGGTACCCAATGTATGCCAATAAATAAATAGTATATTACAAAATACCTTTTTTAAATAATGGATTTTAAACCATATGCTTATTTAATGCGATGTAGCAAATCTATTTCACATATTACTAGGCTTTTTAACAGCTCCGGAAAAGGGCGTAGACTGTATTGGCATGTCTTGTTGCATGTTAGGTCTAAAACCATTTCAAATTATGAAGTGATTTCAGGATAATACTTATATTGAGCCACGCTGTTATTTTTATTGTGATTAATTAACTTTTAAATATTAAGTCATTCATTAAAAACTATTTAAGACCTTACAATGAACATTTCTCTTCAGTTAGATACAATTCATGTTTTAATAACCAGGATATTGTGAATTAGTTTCCTGTGTTTAAGTTACGTGGGCATCGCTTATAAGATCGTATTACCGATATTAGGAACGAACTAACATTTGTAAAAGGAACGTTACTATAAATTTGCTTGAGCTAGTTTAAAAACCAATTCAAACTCAATCTGACCAGGAAGTTTTATTGACTGCGAGCGACGTGAACCTCATAACATAATTAATTGCGTCCCCAAAAGTACGAATAGCTCAGTCAGTAGCGTCGTATACTGTGACCATGCAACACTATAGTTTTGAGGTCTATTCCCTGGCTCGTCATTCAGTTTTTGCCAATGTATATCAGCTAGTACCACAGCGTACTACTAGCCTTGATTCCTTCAATGTTACTGTAAGGCATCAACTCCACCATTATCTGTCACTTCCAGTATTTGAAAAATTAATACTTTTCATACACAGCAAATTACAACCAGTGGATCGATAAATTTTTTAGTTATCTACGCCTACCTATTTGTAGAGTTAAAATCAATACTGAACATTTATATTTCTGAAATATCGTATAATCACATGCAATTTAAGTGAGGAATTTGCTTTCATGATTACTGAATAGGTACGAGATTGACTAAGCGATGACAAATTTTAGCAATAACATATTTGAATTAAACTATGATTACATGGATATTTAGTTCATCTTGTTTATTATAGCAGGAAAATTAAATAGACTGTCTGAAAATCATGTATCAAATCATGTAAATGATCTGTAAACGTCCAGGCACGAGGTGGAGCTGCTTACAGCTAAGCTGGACATGGAAAGAGAAAAGCGCCGCGTGGATATGGACAACTCCTTTAGGCTGCAAGATATCGTAGAAGACGAGAGGTAACAGATGATTACTAAACACCCTATTTTTGTAAGCAGCCCGCCTGCCCGGGTGGTTGGGAAGTTACCTTTAAGCCGTTGGTTCCCAGGTTAAGTGTTAGTTACGGTTCCTTAACCCTAACTTAGCCTAACTAAAATAAGACATCTTTACTTTACTTTAAACATGAAGGCTGCGTTGCACCAGAAGGATGCTGGGTTGTCATGTGTACATAATACTGTCTAAAGCTTAAAAACTATCTGAAGTCTATAGTGCTGTGAGCAATTTTAAGTTATATTTAGTTAACCAACAGGTACTATATCTAGTTCGAACAAGAAATGACAAGTGGCTGGGTGATGCTTTGACCAACTATTGTAGTACAATAGTCAGTGATGATGTCATACTTTTTAGTCTCGCAGCTACCCAGTGTTTGAAGCTGAACACTCTTTATTCAAATGTATGCTGCGTACCTTAGGTTCTACTCATATACAAATTTGCTTTTGTATGTATAGTAATAGCCTAAAATCTCAAACTTATAAAAGCGACACGGGCAGTCATTGGTCATTGCTTTTTCTAGATCGTACAAGAGATACCGCTTATCACTTGGACTCATCCGAAGGTACCAACAAAATCACGCTCCTGTAAACTGTAAACCTTAATGTAGATAACGACATTGATGTCGAGTTACCTTTCCATAAAAAACAACGGATTTGAGTTTGGGTTTCATGCAATTGTTAATGCTATGTACATTTATCAATTTTATTATTCAAAATTAGTTTCGTAATAATCGGAAAAGTGGTTTTCCTTATGTAATGGCCATAGTATATAAACGTAGCTAGCAATAATTGCGACAACTCAAGAGCAAGTAAGGAAGCCGATCACTGTAAGACTGATATAATAGAACAATTTAAATTCTGGCACATAGAAACCAGTGAGAAAAACCAGTAAGAAGAAAACTAAATCCGTTGTCGTAAATAACCTATCGATACATTATTCCACTATTTATGGTAAAAATAGATTTGAGGTTCTACAAAGCGAATGCGTTTTTACGAGAAATATATCTATTTCAAAACTCGCACAAGTCCATATTAACACAAAAAGGAAAAATTAAGAAGTAAACCTATCTGTTTGTAAAAACAAAAAAGCCTAACGTATTTGTAATCATGTAATAATAACTCGACCAATCATGCCTGATCAGCAAAACCCATAATATATAGTAGTGAGATTAAAAACCAAATTATAACTGTAACTTTTTTCTGACAGGCAAGGGCAAAGACTTACCCAGCTTTTAATTAGAAAGCTAGACAAGAATAATGATGTTTATCTAGTTGTAAAACTTGGTATACCCTTGTGGCAGGTGACCAGGCATTGTGCAGCTTGATCAGTGTGGACTGCGTGGTCCTACTAACAGCCTAGCAGGTACAAATGGCGTGCTTCTTATATGTATCGGCTAAAACACTATAAGTAAAAGTATATAAGGAAACAAATTCCCTCCTTCAGTGGTATGATTAGAATAAACGGCTTCTCAATTAATTGACAAAAGATACAAGCTATTGTGTTTTAAATGACAGAATCAAGGACTCGTAACTCTGGAAATCATTGACTCGCTCCTGTTTTATTATTTGAAATCAAGAAATGATACCAGTTGTCGAGTGTAAATTTTTCGGGATTGTTCTTGAGAAATAGGATCTTAAGTTTGGTGCTCATGTCGTAGAAGTTAGTAAAAAGTTAGTTCTAGAATCTTTACTTTGAGGCAGATATTTTCACTTATTGGTAGGAAAAATCTGCTTGGGGCCTACTATGAGATTTTCTATCCATACCTCTCATTTTATTGAGATACTGTTTGGGCCATGGAAGGACAAAAATAAAATCTATATTTCAATTGTCAAAAAGGGCTTTGCTAATATTTGATAAACACAGTCGATTTTCGTGTGGAACTCTATTTAGGGAAATAAATATATTGACATTTCTAGCAATTTATAAAATTTCAAAAGCTTTGTTTGTTCTGGATAATATAATCTCTTTGAGACTGTCTTCTGCGGTGGGGATTGCATCCGCTGTGAATCTAATCTTAAAATAACCTTTTTCCAAAATCATCTCGTTTCAAATGGCGTGAAAACTTTTAACCTACTGTCAGAGCAGCTAAGGCGAGAGCGATAATACTTTTGAGAAGAGATTAAGAAAGCTTCTTTTGACAAAAGGACCCTTATAGCGTTGAGGAGTACCTGTCTTAGCACCGAAAACAAGGTAATTTTAAATATTTAGCTATAAGAAAATAATTAGTTAAGAATTTTTATTTAACCCATTCTGATAAAATAATCATTTTGTTACAGATGATTGACATTATATGTATAGTGTATGCTGTTCTAAATAAGAACATTTTAAGTTTGGAGTAAATGGCCTCCTAGTTGAAGACCACAGACCACTAGGCTAAAGAAGACGCAAGCAGATAATATTATATGGACGTTACCTGGCTTTTGAAGGCTACGCATACTTTATTATGGGTTTAAATAGAATTTCAAACGGTTTTTAATGATACTTGCCGCACTATTCCACCTGCATCCTTATCGAATTGCAAAGGCTCCTTTGAACACCCTCCAACGATTAAAGCTTTCCACCTTTGTCACTATTCTGCATTCTAAAATAATGTTAGTTAACATCTATTTACTGATACGTTGTTATTTCGATTAGTTGACCATGGCTGTATCGTGTTGTGCCTGCAGAACTTCTCTACGCTGGTTTAATATCTGAAAAGCTGCAAAACTTACAATTTCTAGTTTTATGTGGAATGAAAAGTGAATTGGTCGAACTCGGAATGGCTTAGTTGTGATGGTAGAGAACAGGTCTGTAAGTTACAACTATCATTGTAAGCACGATATTTTTGGTATGTAAACGAGGCAATGATAACTTACAGTAACAACATTCTGAATATCCCATGTGCGTTACCAAAATTTGGTGGACATAGGGATTAGTAGGAGATTTCATATTACACCAGAAGAGAATTTAGGGTTCCAAGAGTGCTGTCTACAAACATTTTCAAAAATTTAAAATCTCAAACAGTTTTAAGTATTTAAAAATTGATTGACTAAATTAGATTCTAAATTATTAAGTGTGTGTGTATATATATATATATATATATATATATATATATATATATATATATACATATATATATACACTACCTCTTTCCCTAAATTTTAGGTCTTAGAAATCATACCTAAGCGTTAGAAGAGATTGAACATTTGGGACAACGCAATGATAAATCTCTTCTTTGTTTGACCTTGCATCTGAAGAGACTCAAAAATCCTTTCAACTTTTACATTGACAAAGTATTTTCTGAATTTAGCTTACAGTACTGAAGCTAACAACCAACGATTCACCTAACTCAAACTACCAGGGATGATTCATTGAGGTTAACGTACTTTCATTTACAGTTCCCTACCTGAAAAAGACTTTGGAATGGTCAAAAACCACGCTCAAGGCAATTGTTTCTCCTTTGGGCCATCTATTGCGTCAACAGATTTTTTAACAACAAAGTTTGTTAAATTATTTGTTATAGAAAGAGACCATTTCTCCTTTTTGAAAAGAAAAATATGAATTTGAGTCACGTTAAAATGAAAAAGCTTAAAAGGGAACTTTGAACAAGAAGAGTAACAGGGTAGAGAAGGTCGCGATGTCCCAACAATGTAAGAGGAAGTCTCTCATATCTACCATTACTAGTGTCACGGATTTTCCCCGGCTTTACGACTGTTGTAACCCACTTTCATCAACTAGACGTAGAAGACAAGCCTTCTCATTACCTTATCCTCTCTCGATCTCCTGTCTCTTTTGTGATTAGAATAAGCCTTACAAACTTTGTACTTAACTACATAACCATAAAATATCCTACCTAACAGCAAGAACACGGGTGTAATTGCTGTTTTTAGTAAACTTATGGTTATTCTTTCTTCATAAATCTCTGGCACTAAGATTTAATGTATTTAACCTTATCATTTCCATTACAACCCTTGGAGACCAGGACGTAACCAGCCAAGGGGTCCAGACTCCTCCAAAATTTTCAATTTTTTCAATTCCTTTTTTTAGCAGACGATTATTATTATTTCAATAATTCAGTATTACTGGCATGTACTGCTGAAAGATTGTTCTCAAAATTGAAACTGGCCAAGAACTTTTTAAGGAGCAAAATGGGGAATATGCGGTTCACTTACTTTCTCTCCACTACGGGAAAATATCAATCGTCTTGACTCCTCCCCCCCCAATGTTTTCATGCTTAAGTCCTTGCTTGGAGGCAAACCGATCTAGAATCAGATTATCCAGCGAGAAACCGAAGAGATTATGTTTCTTCATGTCGTGATTAAAAAACATCTCTTAATAAACCCTCAGGTATTTTATTTTTATTTACTCTGTATGCAGTACCAATACGAAATAGAGAGAAATAAGCTCTGCTTGTTTACTATGGAAATATAAATTTAAACAGCTGTCAATGTAAATCTTGACATTAAAAATTTCCATTCGCTTTCCAAGGACCATTCAATAAACTAAATAAATAATATTTATTAATGTTCAAGATTGTAACGTAATCCATTCAGCCATTACCGTGTGCCCAGAGACAAGGAGACGTGAGACATTTGGAATAAACTTCCTCGAATTGCTTCCTATCATAAAGGAAATGAAAAATATTTTGGTAGAAAAATAAATATATATTATGAAGATATCGGGCATAGTTCGAATCTGTTCCGAAAGGGCTTTGTACAAGTTTAATACTACATTTGAATTATATATTTTTTCAATTATAGTTACTTATTGACAAATAACAATGCTAGAAGGCACTGAAAAACATAACATATGACCACAATGACAACCAACGCTGATAAGCCTAATAGCTAATATAATGTTTCGGAAACCACAATAATCAAGTTGATTATACGTAATATTATATGTTTCAAAGATTATAAGTGCGTTTTAATTGTTATTCTTATACTCGTAGCTACAAAACATTATCAGTAGGTAGCATCAATACGTTCAATGTCAAAAGATGACGAGTTGTAATATTCTTCAGACTGAATTCGCTGTGGAAGTATTAGTTGATAACGGTTGAACACGTTATTAAGTTACGTTATAAGTATTACGAATCCAAATTATCAACAACTAAAATGTAGTTGATAATTCTAATTATCAATAAAACATGAAGTAATAGAATAGGAAATAAAGTACATTACATAAACAGTATTGATTGCAGGATATAGCGCGCAAACTTTATAAGCTGAATGTTCGAATAAAAGTCTAATTTTAATCTTTACCGTACGTATAGTGACTATAGCACTTTTTACCAGCACTACAGAAGACATAAAAAAAGAAGTTCCACTTTCGCGAAAAACAGTTCACAGCGCCATTCTACGGTAAGATCTAGAAACTATCATTACCTGCATATTGCGAAACACTAGCTAATTCTGTTGACTGGTCCCAGTACAGTACGCGCGCTGAAGGTTCGGCCCTGTCGTTGCCCTACTAACCAAATAAAAACATTGACTCTCCAATGATCCGTCACGGACGGCAATGTTTAATTTTCGCTCGACAATCAACTTATGGTTAGACCAACTTCCTGTACAAATAAAATTCTGAACTTCGCAGATCTATTTTCCTGTTTATGCCAATGCTAATGGATGTATTAAGTTTCAATGTCTTATTACTTTTCTTCAATAAAATATATTTTAAAATTAACTTGTACTAATCTATGTGACGCTTCTAGGTTAGGATTGTCTTTGATCAGTACTCTCGACTTGAATTGTGGCGACTCTTCTTTTCCTGGTCGATTAGATCCTCGCTCAGGCCGCGAGGACGTGCGGAATAAGGCTAAAAAAGGATCGGCATCTTCCTTTTTTAAAGAAAAATATTAATTTGAGTCTATTTTTTGGAGTAAAAGAAAAAGTAAGTTCTTTTTGTAAGTTAAAATGAAATTGGTCCAATAGAAAATAAGATGTTGTTTACAAAATAGTTTCACCGTATTTTATTTGTGTTATATTAAAATTAATTAATTACAGAACCAGATTTACATGTATTCCTATGAGAATCGACTTTAACTTCAAAGAAAAGTAGACCTCGTATCCATATGGGGATTATGTGGTAAAAACTTTTGCGGGGATTTGTATATGACGTTTCTATGCTAAATATTTAGTTTTACAGATATAACTAAATTGAATCTTCAGTAATATTTTATTTTTTATTATTTAAATCCAGAAATATTGAATATTTTTATAGGCTGAGCATCAGCGAAGCCTATCACTCGTGGGGTTGGAAAAACTATATTTCTATCTGTCTGTCTATCTGCAGTAACTTATAGATTTGAAAGTTTGCGTGAAACTACCCGTATTTCTGTATGGGCAACATTGAGTTCAGTGATGGTGCTGTAATTACATGAGATTTTGCTGAGCATTAGCAGACACATACATTGATCATATCGGTAACCATGATGGCAAAGTGGAGGTCGCACAATAAATAAATGTAAACAAACAGTACAATCATGAAATTTGGGCACATGACATAGTATTTTAAAATTATATATACAACCCCAGGAGCTATTGTTAGGAAACATGCATCAGATCACCACTGGAAAGACACATCACGGGAAAGATTCTTTGGCCCTAGATAGCACAAAACCACACACAACAGCTTTTAGCGTTGGATACCATATCTTCCCCTAGTCTTTTCTCATAATCAAAGGCATTGCAGATGAAGCCTGATTTATTTAGAATTTTGGGTACAAGCAATGAAATAGATCAGCAAACTTTAAAAGCATTTAGTCAATTAGTTCCTTTGAGAGTTGTCTTATTATTGGGATTTTTTTTAAATATTCATGCCAAGGTTACACTTCGACCAATTTGACAAAGTAAACCTTGCTTGTAATAATTAAATCTTTGAATTATAATTTGAGTAGTTTTGGAAATACATGCAGTTTTAAACATCAGCATTCTTTCAGTAAAGCAACTCAGTAAATGTATTTCCTGAATTTATCTTTATTATACTAATTTTGTATACAAATGGTTTTACAAATTTGTATTTTATATAGTTTTGCACACAAAGGGAGTGGATCTTTTTATAGATTAGCACACTTTTTTTGTCATAAAAAAACAATCATATTCTCACAAGTATTCTCTTAAACTCTTCCCGTAAACGAATATTTTTTACATTTGAAATAGCAAAAATTACAGTTTTGGCTGCTTAAATGTGACATCTCTTACCCAGGAACCGACTTTTATTTTCTGCAACCTGTTCACAGCGTCAATTAGATCTACTTTACTAGGCAACCATGTAAGGAAACTGTGACATGACCGGTACAGGCACAGGTGTAACGCTTCTTGCTATTCGAAGCAGGCTGCAGATTGATTCTAGTACACGTATGTCATTCTGCAAGGTTGGCAACACGTACCACAGAGAATAGACGACCGACGCAGGCAAACAATGGAAGAGGCGGCTGTTCAGAATTTAAAGCAAGCTTGTTATAGTACAAAAATGCCGAACATTGGGTGTAGTATCATTTTTCGTGCTGAAAAGTTGGCAGCATGTCTTCGATGATACGTTTTAAATGATCCGCATGTATATAATATTCATTTTATAGACACAGACTTTGAAAAATAGACAATTTTTAATTCCTTTTTACACACAGAAAGAGAAGCCAATGCGTCCAAATACTTTTCGTATTTCTCCATGTTGTTTGCTTCCAAAACTTACCTACTTCAATTTTGAATTTTATACTTTCATATTTGGAAGTCCATAATTAGCTAACCGTTTGCGAAGCCTATAAATCGAGAGGCTGACAAATGTCTTTATTTATGTATGTCTTTTCGCACTATATATCGAAACAAACTGCCCCACAGACTTGAAAGTTTGCATGTATTTCATTTCTATAAAGGCAACACTGAGTTCGATAATTGTGCATGTCACTCCATAGGATTTTACTGAGCGTTAACGAATATTCCTACATCGGTTTTAAAGGAAACAAACGATAAAATAGCATGGTTCGATAATGGTGCATGTCACTCCGTAGGATTTGACTGAGTGTTAACGAATATTTCTACATCGGTTTTAAAGGAAACAAACGGTAAAATAGCATGGTTCGATAATGGTGCATGTCACTCCATAGGATTTGACTGAGCGTTAACGAATATTTCTACATCGGTTTTAAAGGAAACAAACGGTAAAATAGCATGGTTCGATAATGGTGCATGTCACTCCATAGGATTTGACTGAGCGTTAACGAATATTTCTACATCGGTTTTAAAGGAAACAAACGGTAAAATAGCATGGTTCGATAATGGTGCATGTCACTCCATAGGATTCGACTGAGCGTTAACGAATATTTCTACATCAGTTTTAAAGGAAACAAACGATAAAATAGCATGGTTCGATAATGGTGCATGTCACTCCATAGGATTTGACTGAGCGTTAACGAATATTTCTACATCGGTTTTAAAGGAAACAAACTGTAAAATAGCATGGTTCGATAATGGTGCATGTCACTCCATAGGATTCGACTGAGCGTTAACGAATATTTCTACATCGGTTTTAAAGGAAACAAGCGATAAAATAGCAGAATAAATTAATTTTTTTAATAAACTGAGTACAATAATTTGTAAACGAAAAATATGCGAATGTGTCTAGTGGTAAGATATATCGAAAAACATATTATTTTTTAAACTTCAAATTTTGAATAAAAGTGTATTTCTACATAGACAATAATAGTTTCTACGATCGTGCATGTCCAATCATGGAATTTGTCTGAGCATCATTGTACCCCATCACTCAATAGCCTCACACGATATATCTTTTGACATTTCTTTTCTGCATGATTGTCTATCCTGCCCGCCTGCAGGACATCTCGAAAATGAAATGAGCTTTTGGCTTGAAATTTTGCATACAACCTCAGTGATGCCTGTTACGCGACACGTGGTTAGGCGTACTCATATTATGTTAAATAATAATAAATATCAAATGTAAATAAAAAAAACTCTAGACGAGCAAACATTTAATTTGTGTTTACACATTCCATACTGCTTCCTTATAGTTGGCTCATGGTAAACAATGTTCGAGCTGGCTGCTCCAGAAGAAAACAATATTGTTTGTTCTGTCACTGACTTATAGCCTCAGGAATCAATAACTAAGCGATGTGTCAGGACGTTTTTGTTTCTTCGCTCATTGATTTAAAGTGAGGTTATGAATAGTAACTAGCAACTTGGGTGGTTGCGAAATATTTGACTGCGAGTTACATTAAGGCTACTTTACGACTTTAACTTGACTTATGTATTCTGCAAGATTACATGCTTGTGAGCAAATACATGCGTAAATATGAAAATTAGTGTTTTACAAATTTGTGGATTGCAGAGTTTTACATAGTATTAAATTTCACATTCTTGTATTCTTTTTATTCTAAAAAAATACTCTACATATTGTTTTATTTTGAAAAGTTATTCAAAGACAAATCACCACCACTATGTAGAGCTAAAGCGACTGCTACATTAGTCTTCAAATAAGATGATTTCTTTTACAATATTTTTACTACAAAATGGACATTCTGTAATATTTACTGTAGTACTTAGCTGAACGTTTTCTGAAAACTTGAAGTAATTGGAGTGTCTTTTCGAGAACTATATAAATGTTTGTAAAACATGTTCAGAAAAATCTTTTATAAATTTTCACCGAATTGTGTAATTCATGGTCGCATGGTCATTTGTAATATTAAAAAATAAATGATCTAGTTGATGCTGTATAATATATGATTTCGCTATTATCAGATACATGAACTATATTTGTAGTTATTTCACCATAAATCAACTAAATAAAAGACTAAAAATTGTCACTTCTATATATGGTTAGATGTCGACGATTTATTATTTATTTACCTGTTTGCCGATTGGTTTTAAGTGTGTTAACATGAAAAATATGACCTGAAACAAATACAATTTCGTATTTTTAACCCTTTGGATACCTTACGACCACAACCGAAACTAGCGGCTGACGATCGATTTCGTTCTGAAGGGGAAATTCTGCTATTAGTTTCAAGAAAACTAGGTTGTGTGGTTATGTAATGTAACTCGGGTCCTGGATTATTAACTCAGCTTCGTTAGCTGTGTTGTAGTCGTGCATAAGAACCTCTAATTACATAACAAACTAACACTTGGATTATGGGTTTGGATTGTTTGATGTGATAGAAACCCAAATAATTATCAAAAAAACAGTTTAGAGAGTATGTTAAACGGTGTTTCAGACAGATTTTTAATTCCTAAAAACTATTGTAAAGTACTTTTACGAATGTTGAGTTAGCTCCAATTTATCTTCCTTTTAGTTCAGTTTCTGGAATCTGCACTAAGAGGAAGGTGAAGTGGAGTTGAACTCAGCATTCGCATTGAATCAACCAGTTTCACTAAAACTACGTTAAGTAGTATGTTTTACCATTGTTTTTTTATTACCCATTACATTATTAAGTACTCTACCATTCCTTTCTGTTTTGTTTAAGGAAGCGATGTCCCTCTAGCTTTTATCTGACAGTATCGAAATGCCTTTGTAAGGATCTATCGAACAGAATAAGAGGGTATTCGGTGTAGTACGAGGGATACAATACATAATATGCTCCGGTCACAGAGATAATTAGAACCTAAAGATTGATGTTACATTCTCCAAGAAATAAAACTAAAAATGTTAGATATGATAAACACGTTGTTCATCACAAGAAGCAAGAGTGTCTTTTTGCTCTCAATCGTATTTCCGAAAATCGTAAAACACGACTGCGCGTGCAAGTAACAATATCTGCACACCTAGTGATGAAAACTACTATTATGTTGCCTACAAGTAATGACCACCTATTACACGGTGTTAATACGTGCTATATCCAACATCTGCAATCAGCTGCATTAGATGACTATGGTTACAGTTGTCTCTGAAGCTGAAATATCCGAACTCGCCAACTAATCGCTCCGCCTGGCACATTAGGCGGCTAGATGTGAACATCTGAAGTAACAGGCGCCTTTTATTACTCCCAAAGTGTAGTAGGTCTTGTTTTGTAAGAGAGGCGAGCCATTATCAACAGATTGACGGTATGAGGTAGCCAATAACATTAGTACAGATGTCTGAGACGTATTGGGGCATGGCCAATTAGTGCAAGACGTTCGCTGAAAGGAGGCGGTTCTGGAGTAGTGCAATACGTCCTTGCATCTCAGTTCTTCTGCAAGTTCTTCTGCAGCTGTGGGGGATAAATGTTAAGTGGGTTGGGACAGTTAAGTGGGATCGCTAATGGTCATGTGGTCATGTGATCAGTGGGAATTAAGGAACACGTGAGCTGTGGGCAGGCTGAATAATGTATAATTACGAAAGCCTACATCCCACTTGTAATGCGTTCTGGAGCACTTCCTTGCCAAATTCGGAGAGATGAGTGTTATTACACAGTACGTGTATGGATTAAGTCTATTGCAGCCAGTTTTACTTAATATTTAAATGTGCTTGAGGATGAAAGTAAACAAATTAAGGAACGGTAAAAACTAAACAATTTGAGTTTTTGTATTTGTTTGTTTTGTTTTTGTGCCTTAATGTAAGTGTCTGTTTGAAACTTAACAGTATAAAGAGTTTTTTTTGTATTTATAATGAAACCCTTAAGTCAATTTGGATGGATATCCAAAATGAGTTAAAATTTAAACAGTTAAAGGATATCTTATTTCACTAGGAGAAGTTAGGGTCAAGAAGCTCTCTCTAACACAATCTGGGGACCAACGGCTTAAGGTGACTTCAGAACCACCACCAATGGAGGACTCCTTCAAGGACAATATCGAAAAAGCAGCTTTGTCCGATGTTGCTTTATTGTGTGATCTAGACTAAGTGTACAAAAATTAACATTTTACGTTCTCTGTAAAAGAGATTTTGGGTTTTTTTTTGTAAATAGAAAGCTCTACTGAGCATTAATATGATGGTTCTCTATTTAGGATTTTTTCCAAATTAATATTTTGATTTTGAAAACATTTCAGTTGGAAAATGTTTCCACTTTCATATCCACTGGCTGCTCTGTTGTATCCACTTTTCACCCAACCTGTTCTGTAATGTATTTTAGATGTATACAATACATAGACATCCTTCAGTAGATAGAAGCAAATACGTTTAAGAATTACTAAACTAATGCCTCTTTCCTATATGTAATACGCCATCATGGTGGTGGGTCGCGGATGATGAAGGGCCATATTTTATTATGGTCTTAAAGACAATATCGGTGAAGTTGGTACTGTTTTAACATATTATTTACAAATCCTTCTAAACTGCGCCATCTTAACTTTAGCTGATTGGACTTTTACACCAATAATAAGTTAGATTGGTCAACTGTAAAGTTCAGAACTTTGGTGACGGTTACATTGCCCTATGATTATAACGTACATATTGGCCCATATTATTCTATCATAGAGAAGGTATTTTTACCTACCCTCAACATAATTAGTAGTATTATATTTCCAAAATTATTACACGTAAGTAACATAGTAAAAATTCCTCAACAATTATAGTGTACACAATTATATAAGATCAAAATCATGACAATGTTATTGGCAATTTTTATAAAATTCTCTGTGTATCAGGTTTTTCGTTGAAGTAATTGTCACGGTACGATGTGTAAGTAGCCTAATTGTTTTTGACGCATCAGCGATTTAAACGTTATCGCTTCACAGGTCACGGGAAGGAAGAACGTATTTTCAAAACTATTTGAGAAACGAAGATCACTTTTGTCAGTGTTGTGTACAATTTTATTTCTAATTTTAATTATTTGAAGGGGATTAATAATCAGATGTAACGTTTTAAAAGGGGATTCGCTACTGAAAATAGGTAAAAACCACAAAAATGCCCTGAATTCTTGACTCATGGTGTTTTTATAACAGAGCTCTTGCAAAAGCCACACAAAATAAAAATAAAAATCCCTTTGATTAAAAGAGATGTTTGCAACCTACTCGTAATTCCAGGTGGCAAACACGAAAGTTTAGATTTTCATGTTTTGAAGACAAAGTTACATATAAATCCAAAACCTCTATAACTACATTACCAAATTTTACCACTTATCCTGTAAATATGTATGTAAACATTTAGGTAGATTTGGGTGCCGTACGTATGTAGTTTTAGTACGCGACAAAAGTATTAAATAAATTGATAAATTTAACTTATCAAATACTTAAAGTAATGGTTGAATAGCTTAAAAACCAATAAAGTTATTTTATTAATTCTACTTAAATGTGAAGTTGATGTCATTATCTTTAAAATAATACCAAACTTAATGTTTATTATAATGGACAGTGCTACTTATAACTAATATAGGTTGACCAAAATCTAAATTCAGGTTAACCTAACAAAAAGAAAATGCCAACCAATCAAGAAATGAATACAATATGCGTACAATTGGCGATGTTGAGTTACATCCATTATATCTCTGTTCTTTGTGAGTGTTACATCCATTATACATTGGACATGCATCTTAAAATAATGTTGTACAATTCTTTCCAGGGCCATTTTAACCTAACGCCTTCTTGAAACAAAGACTACCTCTGACCTCCAAATTGACGTTCTTCACCAGGATGTTCTTCTCCCCTCACAAATCTCTCCTGTATGAATATTTATCGACAGCACCTCACCCTGCCGGCAGTGGGCTGAAGTTGTGAAACTCGGTTTCAGCAAAGTCACGTGACCTGTGGACGTCATCACATATTTCATCCTAGACAGTCGTTCAGGCTGTAGTGAATCTTGGCTTACAGTTACTAACATAAACTTATTATATAAATTACAACATTTCTGAGAGAGGTATTACAGGCTTATAGCACAAGAGCTGTAGGCTAATTTGAATGTTATAAGCATCTAACCTAGTTATTCATGAAATTGATGAAAACGTTCATTAAACAATAGATTGTAGGCCGCGCTGGCTTTGGTGAAGTAGAAATGCGTGGGTATTAAAGATATAAAAAAATACCAAACAATAATTTTTTCCACGTATCATATTTTTAGCTTAACACTTTAAATACCTTTTAGAGACGTAAACGAATCTTACATAGCATCAGCCAATAAGATAACTAGGTATCCCTAGAAAACGTGTTGTTTTTAAGTCGTCTACATCTTAGCGGGTAAAGATTGATTATTTGGCTGAAAATAACGCCTTGCAGTCACTTTTTCTCGTTTGTCGAGTCTGACATGACCATTATTTGGGTATTAAATGGATGATATGTCTAAAACTGAAACATATGACCTACGATAGAATTTATAATTTTGTATTTTTTGTATTCCCTTCTCAACCTCTTCCAAGACTAGTGTAGATCGATTTCTAACCAGCCGAAGTTTTTTCAATTTTGCGAAAAAACCTGGCTTGTATTCTTATAGACTGGCTCTCGGTTCAGGGTTTAATAGACTTGACCCCTTTGAATACTTAGATAGATTATTTAACTTCAGAGCTGGATTCATACTGTTGTAAATTACATGCAGATTTATTTAAGCTTTTACAAAACTTGAATTAAACAATTGTTTATTTAATTAATTTCTTGATATTTCTGTAACAAGCAAAAAATTTGTTGCCAAATCGTGACGTGAGAACCAGAGGGTTCTATCTGAGTATTTGAAAAATGTTTAGGAGACTATTTTTAATGTTGCATTCTCTTTCTACCCCATACAAATTAAATATATCTGGTTATAACTGGATGGAATAGGAATATGAACTCATACTTAGCACAAATATAATTTATTTATACAAAAATTACAAAACAGTTCGTATATATTTGTGTTCTTAAAAATGTTTACACTTAGATAGAATCTTATGGCTTTGTATAATATTTTTCTTTTGAGTTCTCTATAGTTCTATTTAAAAAACGCATTGTAGTGTTCAACATCGACAGAAGGCATCCACTTGTACATGCTTTTTAAGTCATTAACCTTATCAGTTGACACAGAAGGCCTGGTTTTTGTTACCATGGGGTGTGGAACCCGTGGGATGACACATTTCTTGTTGGTTTCTTTTTGAGGATTGCGGCGTGATTCCATTCATTTTCACTATGGCTCTACTTAAAAAAGACATGAAATAAGTTATTTTTATAAAACTGTAGCTGAGTTACTTTGGTGTATGGAACAGTTTTGTAATCCATGTTTTTGGCCACTGTTTGAAAATAAAAAAAGTCGTTTTTCATCGTCTGTACGACATGATATGGATTTTTTTTTGCTGACAGAAGAACTCTCAGTAGAGATAGGGGTGACCAAACCTCGGATAAAGCCAAAACCTTTTCTATATTTAAGTGTATATTGTCTACCTCCTGAATGCAGGAGTGGCCAGGTGTAGAATATTTCAAAATGATGGATCGAATTCTGTCGTTATCTTAAAGGAAAGATACTACAGCAGAAGAAATTAATAAGTTTCCGTTTTGTGGCACACAACTATCACTCCAACAGATAACGTCTTTTGCTCCTGGATAAAGAGCACTTATTTTCTGCAAAAGATTAACCACTGCGCTAGCGATATCATTTCCCGCACGACCACACAAACACTCATGCCATATTGCACAAAACCCATGCTTATTAGTACCATCTGACGCATGGGCTGTTAGATTGTAAGTCCCCGTTTATAGAAAAAACAGCTAACATTGGCTCGAGGCAAAGAGATGACGTTTTGAAGGTCAAATCAAACTGCTAAGGTTGTCCTCTCTTGGTCTAACTTTCTTTCTTGCCCTATGATGTTTTTTTTTCAACAATGTGCATTTCATACTTTTTGTTAAGCTCTGTCGTCAATCTGTTTTTATTTTTCGCCATTGCAAATTCTTCGCACAGGTCACACCTGTCAGATTTTGGAGTGAGAAAGTCTATGTTGTAATCGTAATTAAAAATCATTCTATACATAGATTCCTTTAAGGGCACCAAGCTGTTCTCTTCGCAATTTTGCACATAGAGTTGGAACAATTTAGATAAATTAAGAGTACCACATAAATATTCCTTTTTAGTTGATGCCCTGCAGTATTGTGACTCAACACGAGGGAAAGATTCTATATGTTTTCTTATCACATCTTTGTCACACTGTTTGATTCTGTCCTTAGTTTTGTTACCTCTTTCATCACGTTTTGGTGTGTTTGACATTTTGTCTTTCTTGAAATGCACATTGTAGACTGTCTTTTGACTTATACCCAAAGTTAAAAAAAAACTTGCACACTCTTGTCTTTTCATTATTTACAAACAAAAAATAACTAAATGCATTCTTTTTCCTTGTTGAATTTGTAGCTATGTTTTGGGTGGAACTACATTGGGAGTTTTGTATTAAGAAGTGTTTTTTCCCATTCTCATCAAGGGTGTAGTAACTTATCATTATAACATCCCTAGCATTCTTTGATATTTTAGAAAAACATTTGTATTTGCATCTGCAGTCCTTATGCTCAATTGTTTTACTTGGAATTTCTTTACCTGTAGTGCTTATGTATTCCTCTCCACGTTGGCGTTTGATTTTACGAATATTCTTCTTCCAATTTTTAGGATTCCTCTTCCTTTTTTTTGTAAACTTTCTTCTTTTCATGGGGGTTAGCTCTTCGGACTCATTTTCTGATTCTGACCCAAGCAAATATTCAGACCCACTACTGGCTTCTGAATCATATTCAGTTTCTGAATATTCCATTTCACTTTATAGTGCACTAAATAACTCTAATAGATCACTTATGAGTCAAATAATATGAAACATAACCTCAAAATCCCTTGCTGTGTGAATATAGCAACAGTAACAACAACATCAGCTGCTGTCCAACTAAGTAAGCGTCAGATAGAACCGTATGGTTTCAGTGCTGCCAGCTTTTTCCACATAGAACTAAATTTCCCTACTTATAATTTCCAAGATATACATAATTTGTAATAAAATGCACTGCTAACTGTTAGATAATGTGCAATAACATGCAATGTGCTGATAAAATCAAAAATTCAAAAAACCCAGATAGAACCCTCCGGTTCTCATGTCACGAAATGTGTAGAGCCATTTCTTTGACAAGGTTGTAACAAAGGTTTATCAGACGACGAAGGTTGACCGTATTCCGCAACAATCGCTTAGCCTACTTTTAAATGGCGGCCATTACAGAGGTGTCGGTATTAGAACTTTGTTGGAGTTCAGCAGTGACAAATCACCGCAAGAACAGAAGTAGAACTACACCTTTAGGAAGAGTGATTGCTAGGTTATGTTCGACACGGACAAGTGGAGCTACCTAGCGGGTGCTGTACACACTAAGTAAACCACACCGCCACCCGCTACCACGCTTCCACTCAATTGTCACGACTTCATAGGCCAAGGTCTACGCAAATATCAACCATTTCTCAGCAACTCTGGCTAGAATTGTCAGCGCAGAGAATAGATCTGGCCCTCTGATATCAGTTTAATTTGTGCTTAGGAGCTCAAGGGGTTTCTGGGTATTTATCTTAGCACGTCGTCTCCAGTATGACGTATTTATAAAATATTGATTTCGTTTGCAATGGAAAAGAGAGGAAATATATTTCACAAAGGATATAGCTGGGTTATTAATCCTGCACCAGTCGCGAAATATCTGATATCCCATGAGTTTGAAAATATTTACATAAATTGAAACATTTTTTACGTTTGAATATACGTACTACGAAATTTGTCCAATGGCTTTTAGAATCTCTTCCCCAACTGCAACAAGTGGAAATAGTGATTCCCATGGTTTATGGGTTCGTGAATCATTAATTCACAGGACGAATTTGTTCAAAAATTTCAATATGAGTTTTTGATCTTCTATAGTTTTATTTTTTTACTGTTTACAAATTAAGGTAACGTTTATTTGAATTATTCAACTGAAATTAGTGTCTGAGTTTGTCAACACTGATTAAAATTGGAATCTATTTTCTACAACTCATATTTCAAACGAATATCAATACTTTTAGATGAATAATACCAATTCATGCGTTCTTCAATGTGAAAGTTATAATATCATAACACACTCTGCATCCAAATTAAAAATAAAATTATTATTTTCTGTATGTGTCTTCAGGGATTTATTTGAGGTCGTTGTTAGAGACTGGGTGTAAAATTTGTCTTTAAATTGTTTATCTATTTTGAATTATCAATGTTTAAAATGATTAATAGGGGTTTTTTAAATTTGATTGAAGGTATTGTGGAATTTTTATAGAATGTTCAGAGGTACTTAGACAGTTTCATACTTTGATAGACAAATAAAATATATTTACTGTTTTCGAAGATGTTAGGTTGAAGGACGTTTATAAATTTATTTAAATTTTTTAATTAGTACAGGGCGGTTATGAACGTAAACTTTATGATTTTCCATGCAACAGAGGTGGGCTGGCCTAATTTATAAAGTTATTATATCGCTTTGTTTATAATCAAGAATGAGATCATTAAAAAATGCAAATTACACAGACTCCATTTAAACCTTCACAAGATAATGATGGCATTGGGATTGAAGCCTTAGTAATCAAGTCAATCATTAAATCAGCAAAAGGCATCTTTACCTCAACATCCGACAAATGCTGAAGGCATACGCAGCTGCAGCGAGACCAGCGAACGAGACCACATCTCCATTACCATTATGCAGGAATGTCCTCACCTTGACCCAATCCACACCGCATTGTTGTTGCCTTCTTTATCGCTCACCTTTCCCTTTCTGCAGACGTTCCTCATGCATCCGCTTTGGTATCTGTAGATAGCCGAGGGTTTATCCCTTTTGGGACTCATCCTACGATTGATACTGGGATTTATCATAGAACGGAATTCCCTAAGTATAGCTTTTTTAATGTACATCTAATTTAGCCACTACTATAGGTGGGTTATTCAAACGCGGATACCTTAAAAGTGAGCTTGATAGGTAATAAATACAGTTAAATAGCTACAAGCTATTAATCTTTCTACATATATTGTGAAATGTTAAGACGGATGTAAAACATAAATAGTGTTCCATCGATAATGATTCTGAGTAAATTATGTATTCATTTGTTTATATGGAACCTACGTACCTTGAAGTGTGCTCAAAAGAATTAAAAATAACTTCGAAAGACATGTTTTTGGAAGAAGGAGAGGCTTTCTACAAGTTGTAAAAGAACTGTTTTATCAAAGGAGATAAAGTTCGGCGTTCCTCAAGTATCAGTCCTGGGTCCTCTTATTTTCTCCTATGTATTAAAGACCTGTCATCTTGAATTACTGTCACAAATGCCAAAGTCACTGCTTGCGGATGACACTTCCAGGATTATCTTCATAAAGGCTCAGAAGCGAACCGACCTTAATATCTTTGCTATAGAAACCAGTAATTTCATACATTTGGTTTAAAGAAATCTACTATTGTTGAATGAAGGAAAACCTCTAGTAATATATATATTTCTGTTACACCAATAGATCCAAATGATCGCAGCCGAAATCGGTTCTGGGGGTATCACTATTTATGTCTCAAAGTGTCTTGGGGTATTGAATATTGAAAACCAATTAAGACTAGCACTCGGAAAACCTCGGTGGACTTCTTGTAAGCCAATCTGCAATACCAACATTCTTATCTTCCCGTCCATTCTCATTTTGAGATGGGCGTTTAACCTTTGTGCGATAACATTTAGATTTGTTTTACGTAACAAACACCTCAATTCATTACAATCATCAAGGCAGCCAACAACATCAACATTACGAAGCATCGAACAAGCTTCCTTGATTGGCATCTCTTTATCAGTGGCACTAAGCCTTTATAATGCACTGCCTGACTTCCTCAAGGTCGAAAGTGGTGTAACAGCTTTTGAAAGAGGTGTGAAAACTCTTGTTTTAACAGTTGCTCCTTCAGCGTTCAGGAGTATGTTAAGTTTAACATAGAATTTTTTTTAGTACATCAATATTTTTAATCTGTAGTAGTTTCTTCTTTGTAAAATATATTTTTGGAAACGGAACCTATTGATGCTATTGTACGGTTGAACAATGTTTGTAATACAGAATTTTGAGTTCTGAGTTGCTTTTCCCTCTACACTTCGACATCTATTAAAATTTAAAAACAAAAATTTAAATAACTTTTAAGTACTGAACGCGATTTTGAAATCAACAGTGCTATTAGTCAATTTGCTCATCTTTTAGTAATTGAGTGATTTCAATAGGGCTTTCAATAGTAAAATATGTACGGGTTTGGTCATTTAAGAAATAAAAGAACAAATTCAATTCAGAGGAACTTTTAATTAAAGACAAACATTGTTCAGTTAGTACGAGAAAATGTTCTTCCTTAAAAAGGAAATTGTCTTTTGATATGAATCATTTAATGGACTATGCTTATATATGGTTATAGAGCTTAAATATATATATATATATATATATATATATATATATATATATATATATATATATATATATATAGAAAATATGAAGAAAGAGTTATTTTTAAGTCTGAACTTCTTTTTCAATTTATGATAGTGTTGATGACAAGATAATATAAACTGATGACGTAGTCTAGCAAAATTGTCGTTTATTAGAAGAGAATTTGAATATAAATAGTTTGGAAACTATCAAGAACAAAAATAAAGTATCGCGATCACTGTCATGCTTCAATCAACATGAGTCAGGTAGCCTGAGGTCCACACAGTTAAAGCTGGCGTCACTAACAGGGCTGGGGCGTTGCTACCATTCTATGAGGTCATCTTTTTTTAGGTTATATTACCGGAGGCTTGGTGGAATGAAAATGTCTTAATTTCCTTGACTGAGCTAAACACTTACAATGGTTAACATAAAGGTACTGTATTTTTGGTTTTATATGTTTGTTGCAACAATTTTTAGTTGAGCGTTTACCAAAGATATCACTCGAAGGGCTGGAAAAATTTAAATTATTATAACTTCTTGTCTGTCTTTCCACACGTTATCTCGAGAACGAAATGGCTTAAAAACTTGGAGTCGAAATCAGTACTGAATTCGATGACTGGTGCATGTCACTCCATGGGATTTGGCTGAGCGTAACCCGAGCGAATTAATATTTATAATAATCATTATATATATTATAATGTATTATATATATATATATATATATCTTTTTAAGCCTTATCCTGTCCGTCCTCATGGACCACTGGCCTGTGCGAGGATCTTATCAAACAGAATAAGGGGGAGAGTCGACACAGTACAAGGTCGACTGCACTGATAAAAGGTGCTTCAGTCACAGGCAGGATTTGAACCTGCACTAACTAACTTAGACCCAAAGTCCAATGTCTTAGACCGCGTGGACATTGGCACTCCCAATGGTATGTTTTTATCTTCAAGAGCAATGCATAGAGACAATTCATCCCCTCTTGAGAGAGCATTTGGGAAATTGAATATCTCCAGAATAATTGGTGTCAAACATAGCCATCTTCAGGTCTTGATTGACTCGATGACTTTCCACCATTTCGGAAGCGGAAGGATTCAAGAAGGTCCGCGATTCCTAATATCCAAAGTCGTTATCCGTCGTTCCGAGCGATACATCAGTTGTCTCGACTCAGACGATTATTATTTCGAGGTTTCCACTTTCACTTCCTGGCCATCTTCTGTGGTCCCAGGTGAAGCTGTAAATGCCACGGTCACCAGTGCGCAGATACGTCTAGGTTAGGTTATGTAAACCGCTCAGCTGATTCATCTAAACGTCTGACTGTCCGGTTGACTTGTAAGAAGTGACGTCATTGTTTCATGTATTCTTAGCTGTTTACTATTTCCATCAGTTATTCCATGAATTTTCATTACCTGAAATGTTTCTTTATTAGCATCGGAGCTTTTTTGTACTTCATCTGTAAATAGTAAATTCTGGAACTAGATTTATACTTTTACATATGTATTTACGGAGTTTACGGAAATAATATTAGTTGATAGTTCAAGACAAATACATTGAAACAAACAAATCACGAAATTAATACTGAAAACAGTTTATTATTGCAAAATAATATTTATCATAATATTGAATTTAGTTTAATTTGCTAAGTGGCATACGATTGAGATTGTTAATAATAGGAATAAATGTAATGTCTTATTCTTGAGGAGCTTATTTATTTTAGACAATTTAAAGCTTTAATTGACCACTCGTTCTTGGAAGAGTTATACAGATTTTAGACGCTGCTCTAAGAGGAAGTTGAACTGGATCTAAACTCAACATTCACATTGATACAGAATGTTATAAATATAATCTATTTAACAAATAAGAATATCTCCGGTGCAAAATTTTGTTTATTTAATTATTAGTTTGAAAGTAATAGCAGAACAGAATTTGTGTAGGCGTTTTGATAACTTGTAGCTCTGATAGGACATACAGAGTATGAACTTCTGGGAGAAAAAGTCCTATTTTGTCTCAACTCCCCAAAGGGGCTTCCTAGACGGAAGGTTCGGAAACATCCTTTACACAATTGTTCCGAGAAAGCTCAACAGCCAACAGTGAACGACTGAATATGGAAAGATGTAAAGAAGACAGTAAATGATAGACAGGAAAGACACGTTCATTACTGACCCCATTCAAAATATTGTGTTGTAACTAATCGGATACATATAACTACCGTAAGTTATATTCTAGTAACTCGTTTGGTAGTATTAAAATATTATAACAAACTTAAAACTCTAACTAAGCTAGTAGTTTGCTCTATAAATTATCAGAACTTCCGTACGTGGGAAAGGAACCACGTGACCATGTAACGGCATTACTTTTTATTATCGGTTTGTGGTTTTTAAATTAATATGAAAAAATGAGGTTGCACTACGGTCCTATCCATGCTTCAGTTCGCCGATTGCTCTTGTTATCTAAGAATACGCCTTGTAGTTTAGGAGGTAAGGCTTTCCCAAATCTGCACGGGCATGCTCTTTGCAACTCAACAACAGAGGTCAACAGAGGACTAACTTACCGAGAGGTCATGGGTGCGTTTCGGGAGAGGTCAAACAATTTTCTATTAGGTTTGGACTACTTTCCTTTAAAAGTTTCAATGTTTTCAACTAAAAATGCTATTGACACTGAAAGAACTCCCTCCCGAAAAAAGGAACTCTCATTGAAGGAACACTTAAAAATATCTCTCTTAATGTCATGACATTGCCTATATTGGATGTGAACGCACTCGACAGACATTCTGGTAAGATTGAAACGTCAGTAAATAACCTTCAGTTCCCATGTACACTGGTGAAGAAACAGGTTGACCCAAGAATTGTCGTAGATTATTTTGAGGTTTGATTTCTGATTTTTTCTGCGTTGTCCTAAAATGTAAAGTGGAGCGAGCAAATAAAAAAAAATAGTAAAAAAATTAAAATACGTTAGTGATTATTTAATTTCATAATTTTTATACCATTTAAGACAATAGTTTAGAAGGCAAGGTTTTAGAGGTACATACAAAGATGATGTGGGAGAGAATAAGCTTACTACATTGTGGTATCAAAGTTAATTAATTTGATAAATACATTTTCATCTATACAGAGATTTGTTATGTTGCAGTTTATCGTATTTGATATAAAAACACTAAAATGCTATTTATGTATTTTATTCAGAATATAATTACAATGTTAGCAATCATGAGGATGATTTAAAGCACATTCTACTATTGGATTGCACTTGTGCGCAATAAGTTGTGCATTCTTGAGCTAAGCGCAGTACTTGAGTGTATTTTATATTGTGTCGACCGTCAGACATAAAATGTGAAAGGCACAAAAGCACTGAATCGGATTGAATTTGACGACGGTAATTTTCCACACTGTCTATAGTGACGTTGTACTATGCATCCGTTCTCAGCTTTTGCCGTCTCTTTGAAGCTGAGACTGCAAATTGTATTAGTTGTATTTCTGATAGTTACAGCAGTTACCGCTTGCAATATACTTTATGAATACATTGTTTAGGGTTTTTTTTTGTAACAATAGGGAACAACAATTTAGTAAGTATGGTGGAGAAGTTGCGCCCCTAAGCTCCTCATTGTTGTATGAACGGATCGAAAGTTTGGGAAAGTCCTGATGTCTAATCGTAACAGCGTTGGTAGCATTAGCATTACAACTCCGATATCAATCGAATTCTAGGAATTATGTCCTATTCATGCACGATTAAATTGAGGAAACTTCCTACGCTCGTTATTTGATAGTTTTTATCGAACGGTTCGATATATTATCCAACTTCGATATTATTTAATAACATGACACTACAAGAATTTTAATACATTCTAAATAAATAAATTTAACAACAACATTAAAAATTAACAAAACCAACTATGACCTAGAGAGAAGTTACTAAATTTACAACCTGTCAGGGTAGCAGAGAGCGACCATTTTTGTAAAATGAAAGTAAAAATAATTCCCATAGGTTTTATAAGGAGCAAATCCACATCTTTAAGCCATTTGAAACAAATCTGGTCACCTTTAAAAGATATTACACATAATGTCCTTTATATTCATCGCCATTTTGAAGTTCTCAAAAAATTAGTTCCTTCTTGTTGTTTACTTTGTACATTTAAAATTATTGTAATGATTAAGTTGATATCGTATGTTAAGTCAAATAACCTGTCATATCGAATCATTCATTAGATAAAAGAGTCGAAACATTCGATAATAAAAATTGAATAACGAGTGTAGGCCACTTATTTATTTATTTCCAACGGCAGCAGCCATTACTTCAATTGATTGCAATAAGTACATGTATAATATAGAAAAACGACAATACTTATATAAATATTAATTAATAAATACGCTAACTTATAAATGATTCAAATGTGCAAGTTTGAAGAAGACATGCAGTTGCTATTAAATTACTACATTGTGCAACACAGTATATAGATATAAACATTTAACGATAACAACAATGCAACCCGACTAGAACAACAAATTTTAACTTGCATATAAAAATATGAGTGATTAACAAAAATAAATATCTAAAACGTAACATAGCATAGAACATCATAAAACATAACAGAAACATAACCGTTCATTCTAGCCAAGGAACTGACACGAAATATTTAAATTAATTACTGTGTAAATCAGTAAAGAGTTAACATAATAGGCCTACTAGAAATCGAAGCACTAAGAGAAAAACACAGTCAAAGCATGGCGACTGACACATTGGATACTGTCCCTGAAAATATCACATTCACGTACAATTCAATTATCCAATCGAGCGAATCTTGCCAAACGATTATTGTAATCGAAGTTGGTGGAGTGATGCCTGTGACCAAGAAGTTCTCAAGATCTAGTACCACTTGTTAAATCTACCAGTTGAATTGACTTCCACAAAAAAAAAAAAAAAAAAAAAAAAAATACGCACAACCAGAGAAATGCGGTGTTTAGATGAGATGTGCAATGTTGGCATACATCGGGGGCCTATATGTTGTAATACAAATCACCATACGTATGGTGGTCAATTAAGTTTAATAAAGTGTATAATGTTGTTTGATACAGAATACTCGTATCTTTATACGAAGCTGATTGTCGGGCTATAAACATATGGCGGTTCCTAGAACGGTCGTTCTTAGCCTTAAGAAACACCGAAACCCGATACGGTCTATAAGAGGCAGAAACCTATTTTATTGGTAGTCAGCTGGTAAGTGATGACCCCGTGTGGGATGGTTTGCTTAGGAATACTTTGTCCCTACATTCGTGGCCCCTATAGGAATTTGGGCTCTCGCCAACCGAAGCGACTCTCGACGCTAGTGGAAGGACTGCTCTTTCAGCCACCCTCTATATTCCCGATATACAATGACCACTGCTGTTAATTAATATGGAATGAATAATAAATAAAAATAATATTTAGTTACTTTTATTAAATACTGTGTAATATCGATACCAAAATAATGAAAAAGATGTACTTATGAAATGCATAAGGTGTCATTTATATTTATTTATACATCTATTTTAAAATCCACCACTTTAGAAAGTCACTTTCATGTAATGATTAGACTCCTTTTCTCTATTATTTATTGAAACAGTAAAGAAAAAATTTATAAGATTACTTCAATAAATTAAAAAAATACAAAATACGTCATCTTCCATGTTACC
Organism: Homalodisca vitripennis; assembly: GCF_021130785.1. Taxonomy (NCBI): domain Eukaryota; kingdom Metazoa; phylum Arthropoda; class Insecta; order Hemiptera; family Cicadellidae; genus Homalodisca; species Homalodisca vitripennis. The sequence continues at coordinate 47,434,792 of NC_060211.1, read as the reverse complement.
AGTTATGTGACTCAAAGCAGTAACCGGGTCGGGGCTGCGAGATGTTTTAGTGTGTGTGTAATTAAAAACACAATCATCAGTAATAAATGTAAGTATACATATATTTCCACTGTTATTACCAAACACACTCATGTTCATTTAAATTGCTTTTCAATACCCCGATTACCACACCCCAAGGCCGCCAACCGCTATACCTCCTGAGCCCCAGGATTAAGGCCCTGACCTCCACCCTGAACTATCGATGGCTCTGATGATTACTAGAAGAGCATAACACAACCGACTGTCAGATACTGTAAACGATTTAATGATACTGTTCTTGGTTTCTAGTCTATTTATTATTTGTACTCAAAAAATAAAATATGGTGGTTTACATTTTTATTATATGAATAAATATTATTATTACGTTTGAAATCATTACCCCCTCTACTGTTACCCCTTCTCCTAGTTATTTGAATTTAGTCATCTAGTTTCAAGATATTGTAACTAAGATAAGTGAAGTGGTTTTCCAAGCAAACTTACAATTTTGACCCGTTTCAGTCCAAATAATAAACACTTTGTGTGAGTACTGTAAATACATACTGCAGTGGCCATATGGCTACAGTAGGCTATTGCGGATTGATTCATTATCCCAATAAAATTTCACTTTAAAAAAAAATGAGCTGTTGCTTATTATAAACTAGGACTATCTAGTGGTTTCAGGCTTCATATGATTCTATTGAGACTTGTGTCTGTCTTATTTTATTGCCAATGAGTATTAAAGTTTAATTTTTGATTAAAAATCTAATTCAAGATCGAATTCCAACTACATAAATTGCGTAGCAATTAGTTGTACATACAACTATTTTACTGTTTTATTTTTGTTTCAGCATCAAATACAAAACGATGTTCAGACTTCGCAATAAAAACATGCCTGAAGCCGTAACATACGATGAGGTAGAAATTGGTTGCAGAAATACGGCCAACGACCATCATGAAATACTCAGATGTGTACATTGATCCTTCAACAGATTTAGCATACGTACTCTGTCCATCCCGGAAAATTGCAGACACAATCTTGTATTGGAGCAGTTATGAACTGGGACATCGCCCTCGTGCCATCAGACCGTTCTTACTAACAAGCAGCAATTGATAAATCCTGACAATGATGGCACTTGACTACTCTCCTCTGCATAACGATGACGCGGAGTGGGACATTGTCCGCTTGCCATCAGAACTATAGCTTCAGACAAGCAGCAACTAATAAACCTGACAATGATTGGGATAAGGCACGTAACTACTCTCCTCTGCATTTTCGCTGACGCAGACTAGGACACCGGCCGCGCACCATCAGAACCGCTGTTGCAGACAAACAGCAACTAATAAAGCGCAGCAACAATAAGGATAAGCCACTTGACTACTCTCCTCTGCATAACGATGACGCGGACTGGGACACCGGCCGCGCACCATCAGAACCGTTGTTGCAGACAAACAGCAACTAATAAAGCGCAGCAACAATAAGGATAAGCCACTTGACTACTCTCCTCTGCATAACGATGACGCGGAGTGGGACATTGTCCGCTTGACATCAGAACTATAGCTTCAGACAAGCAGCAACTATTAAAAAGCCTAACAATAATAAGGATAAGGCATTTGACTACTCTCTCTGCATAACGATGACGCGGAGTGGGACACCGACCGCGCACCTTCAGAACCGTTGTTGCAGACAAGCAGCAACTAATAAAGCGCAGTAACAATAAGGGATAAGCCACTTGACTACTCTCCTCTGCATAACGATGACGCAGAGTGGGACACTGTCCGCTGGCCATCAGAACTATAGCTTCAGACAAGCAGCAACTAATAAACCTGACAATGATTGGGATAAGGCACGTAACTACTCTCCTCTGCATTTTCGCTGACGCAGGCTAGGACACCGGCCGCGCACCATAAGAACCGTTGTTGCAGACAAACAGCAACTGATAAAGACTGACATTGATAAGGATAAGGCGGATAAGGCAGTTGACTATCCTGTTCTGCATAACGATGACGCGGACTGGGACACCGGCCGCGCACCATCAGAACCGTTGTTGCAGACAAACAGCAACTAATAAAGCGCAACAACAATAAGGATAAGCCACTTGACTACTCTCCTCTGCATAACGATGACGCGGACTGGGACACTATCCGCTTGACATCAGAACCGTAGTTGCAGACAAGCAGCAACTATTAAAAAGCCTAACAATAATAAGGATAAGGCATTTGACTGCTCTCTGCATAACGATGACGCGGAGTGGGACACCGACCGCGCACCTTCAGAACCGTTGTTGCAGACAAACAGCAACTAATAAAGCGCAGCAACAATAAGGATAAGCCACTTGACTACTCTCCTCTGCATAACGATGACGCGGACTGGGACACTATCCGCTTGACATCAGAACCGTAGTTGCAGACAAGCAGCAAACTATTAAAAAAGCCTAACAATAATAAGGATAAGGCATTTGACTGCTCTCTGCATAACGATGACGCGGAGTGGGACACCGACCGCGCACCTTCAGAACCGTTGTTGCAGACAAACAGCAACTAATAAAGCGCAGTAACAATAAGGATAAGCCACTTGACTACTCTCCTCTGCATAACGATGACGCAGACTAGGACACTATCCGCTTGACATCAGAACCGTAGTTGCAGACAAGCAGCAACTATTAAAAAGCCTAACAATAATAAGGATAAGGCATTTGACTGCTCTCTGCATAACGATGACGCGGAGTGGGACACCGACCGCGCACCTTCAGAACCGTTGTTGCAGACAAACAGCAACTAATAAAGCGCAGCAACAATAAGGATAAGCCACTTGACTACTCTCCTCTGCATAACGATGACGCGGACTGGGACACCGGCCGCGCACCATCAGAACCGTTGTTGCAGACAAACAGCAACTAATAAAGCGCAGCAACAATAAGGATAAGCAACTTGACTACTCTCCTCTGCATAACGATGACGCAGACTAGGACACTATCCGCTTGACATCAGAACCGTAGTTGCAGACAAGCAGCAACTATTAAAAAGCCTAACAATAATAAGGATAAGGCATTTGACTGCTCTCTGCATAACGATGACGCGGAGTGGGACACCGACCGCGCACCTTCAAGAACCGTTGTTGCAGACAAACAGCAACTAATAAAGCGCAGCAACAATAAGGATAAGCCACTTGACTACTCTCCTCTGCATAACGATGACGCAGACTAGGGACACTATCCGCTTGACATCAGAACCGTTGTTGCAGATAAACAGCAACTAATAAAGCGCAGCAACAATAAGGATAAGCCACTTGACTACTCTCCTCTGCATAACGGTGACGCAGACTAGGACACTATCCGCTTGACATCAGAACCGTTGTTGCAGATAAACAGCAACTAATAAAGCGCAGCAACAATAAGGATAAGCCACTTGACTACTCTCCTCTGCATAACGGTGACGCAGACTAGGGACACTATCCGCTTGACATCAGAACCGTTGTTGCAGATAAACAGCAACTAATAAAGCGCAGCAACAATAAGGATAAGCCACTTGACTACTCTCCTCTGCATAACGATGACGCAGACTAGGACACTATCCGCTTGACATCAGAACCGTAGTTGCAGACAAGCAGCAACTATTAAAAAGCCTAACAATAATAAGGATAAGCCACTTGATTACTCTCCTCTGCATAACGATGACGCGGAGTGGGACACCGACCGCGCACCTTCAGAACCGTTGGTACGGACAACGCTGCGCCGTTATCCCGAGACATGACCTTGACGGTGAAGGGACGAACGCTTCTCCGTGACTTGACGCGTTTTTCTCCCACTTGTTGCGTACTCAGTCGTGGCTCGCGTGAGGATAACTGGCTGCAGGATTGTAGGGATATAGGCTATTTGTGGAACCTGTATGTCTCGTTACAGATGCATTCCTCACTGGCGAGAGTGTCTCATTGGTGAATTGGTCTCTGTACACTAAAACTAGGTCAAATGGTCTCCTAAGGATGTTTTCAAGGAGATTTCTAATTAGAGGTGGACGGACAAACTGTTTATTCAAGAGATTTTGTGTTTAATATACTAAATCCTTTATAAAGCATAACGATAGGTATCACTCTTATACTTGAATAGGTATCTCCTGACATATACATCTAAAAATTAGAATTGTGATAGTATTTTTCCACTTTTGTATTGCAACAGTTGAAGTTCTATGTCAACTACGGTTTTACGCGTAAAAGAAGAAATACATACGGGTATTCGATAATATTTTGCTCTCCTTAAAAGTATTATAGTAAAAAATTTCTCATTTAACGTGACTGTCCTCACCTAGAAGGAACTAATGTATACATGTAAAGGTATATATTTTTTGGTCACCCAAATCTATCTTTAAACAATAGATGTAGGGTCAGCTTCAATGCTAGTTTTAACAAATGCCATTTATTATGGACCTCTGTTCAATGTCCAATGGTTGGCATTGCGGGCAGGCCTATTGCAATATGTATTCTTTAATTAAGTTTATAATTATTGTCTGTTTTATTAAGTGCATGTCTTAGAGATATTGTATGCATGAAGTTGACAAATACACTTCATGCATACTACTACTATTAGTACTATGGTGTACTATTGTTACTAGAAACTACCATGACATACTAATTCATTCTAAAACCTATATCCCAAACAACTGCTGATATTTAAATATTTTTGGATGAATATATATATATATATATATATATATATATATATATATATATTTGGTTCTGTATAGTGAGGCCAAAATATTTTTAAAGAAGTCAATATGTAAAAAATATTTTGACGCAGTGCGTACAGAATTAATCTGATTTTAGTTGTGTTTTTAATAATGAACGATAATAAATGTCCGAAAAATCCTGTCAGCTTTTTCTCTGAAGAGATGAATATTAATCTAACTTACGAAATTTCTAGCTAGGGTAAGAGTACTTCACACAAATATATGGTAAGAAGATCTTCCAAATTCAAAACATACATTGAATAAAATGACTAAAACATTTATTGTATAGCTCCGTTCCACTGGCTAGAAGTAGAGCGAATACGCTCTTAAAGAAACGACTGAAGGATCTATGAACGGGAACCTTCTCATAGGTTACCGGGACAACGAGGAAGGACGAACCACGCCTCCGAGACCCTGGTAAATCTGTTGGAAGAAGGTGTGTGTGATGATTGGCCAATAAATGAACGCGTGTTCTCTAACGTAGTTTTTGTCTGTGCTATTGGTACTAGAAATTACCATGACATACTAATTCATTCTAAAGCCTGTAAAATTTGGTTTCAGAAAATATATATATATTTATAAACATGCTCTTTGGTAACGTCGTCGATGACCTGGAGAGCCACAAGAGCTGAGAATATCTTTTTTACTTTTCCAAAGCGTTTTACTGTAAATGTTACGAAAGTTAATAAATGAGAAACTAAAGTATGATTTCAAAGCCCTAAGCATGTGCGTGTCTAATGTTACTCCAAACAAAATGAAAATTAGGTATGGCGTCTCTCAGGGTTATATCTTGGGGCCTGTTATGTTTCTACATTGCCTATGAAAACTGAACGCAGTTATTCAGTATTATAGTCTGATTCAGTAGACTATACCAAAGACACGACTCTTGAGGAAAACATCCAAAGACTTGGAAATCTCTTCATTTGTGAAAATAATATCATTCATCCAGTACTTTTCTGAAATTAATTCGAAAACAAACCCTTATCCCTAATTTAGAGATAAGTGACTCTTAAGTTTCCGGGGATATAAAATGATTGTCTGACCTGAAAAACGTATATTGACAATATAATATGTGACATCATGAATACTTGCCATGAGGAATAATAAAGTTGTGTACGCTCGAAGTTTTAACGGTGTAGGGACAGGATTTTTTCCGCACATTTGCAATCGTCCAGTGATACAAAAAACTCATTAACACTGCGTTTCAAGACCTGCAATCTGATCTCTTCCTCAGAAGAATAGCTAACTTAACACATAACTACAATCTAGGTTAAAAGAAACAAATTATAACGGAGCGTTGTGACACGCACAAGTCAGGAATCGTAACAAACCATGTTTTGAGTCAAATCCATGTAGACTTTCGAAAAAATGCACTTAATAATAAAAAAAAAACACTAATTATTATAACTGAATTAAAGAACACAGGTTACAATAGGCCTGCACTAAACCAACCTACCACATAGATCTTGTCATGTAGATATACATGTTTATACAAGACGCATATGTTTCATATATTCAGGCCACAGGAATCCATGCACTGTCTCACATAAGGTAGGCATACTAGATATTTTAAGATGCAAACGTTGGAATAATCTAATGTTTTAACTGACGAGTACACCTTTTTAGTAAGACTCGCTATTATCATACAGTGCCTGAAAGGTGCTAAAGAAACTAGCTGTGTTGACAAAAGGTAACACCATGTTGAGAAATATCTGAGAAGACACAGTCGTATAAAGCTAAATTACTCACATAAAGGGAAGATTCTATGCAAACAAGGTAGTGAATTGGAAAGGAAGATACTTACATGGATCGAGAAGACCTTGGACGCTGTATACTATATGTAAGAATCATTGTGAAACTACTCTCTGGCTGGAGCACAAAAGAATTGACTACGTCTAGCTGGAATGACCGCCCTATGTTTGGTGCATAATACCAGTGTTGCAAAACGGTTTTCAATGATACAGTACTCAAATATGTTCCATTCATTCGCTGAGGCTCTGTGGATCTACGTTTTGTAACACTTCATGGTCTACAATGCATGCTTCACAATCTACTCCAAATAGATCAGAGGACACTCCTGTGTATTGGATTTATTAAATATTAGCACATACTCTCGGCTTCGCCCGCAGTTTCTATGCAACATTCCGAGTATTTGTTTGAATAGCTCCCACGATTTCAGTAACACTTGAACTATTTTACATCAATGTAGAGGAACTCCAAAGTCGAAATTCATTATCTTAGTGAAAGCACTTGTGATGTAATATGATAAGGTGCTATGATATTTTAAAAGAAGAATTAGTCATATATCGTGCATCATGTATCCATATTACGGTGTTCATGATTAAGAGGACCACAAGTTAAGCATAAGTGTAATTCTTATTTCAGGTTTTGTACTTCTAGTTAAAATTAAGTATATTTCAAACGTAAAATTATAGTTTGCTATTTTGCCCCGAAAAACAATATAAATAGATCTATATATAATTTTGTATTGAGGTCGGATTCAAAACAGCATAGTTTTATAAATTATATGGATTTAGATATTGTTATTGAAAATAAAAAAATAAAATCAACATCAATAATAGAAATACATTTCAATACTTACATTATGTAGGTTGTACCAAAGTTTCGTGGTACATCATCTTATTTAGGACAGAGAATTAGAGATGTAGATCGTTATCATTGCAGAGATGATGTCTTACAAATAACTTTTTAAAAATTCAATAGATTCTAGAGAAGGATATGATCGTACATATCCAAATGATGAACAAAACATTTAAGCGATAACAAATGTTTTCTTGAACACAGTAAATGTACGATTTGAGAGATTTATTTCACTCATTACCTTCTGTCATGGCCTTGAGTTGCGGTTACATCCACTCTCCATACTCTTTTACTGATTACTCCTGCATTACACTTGCAGTTCATCCATAACTTGTCATTTTTCCTGATACGGATATGGAAATGAAAAGCTCCTAAAACATATCTGCTATAATTTTCTCCCGTTCTGTGAAAAAATGTAAAATGTTTCCAGACACGTCTGGTCATTTAAATGTAAAATACTATATAACATAATTTATATTAACATTATGTTCCAGCTCTATTGAAAGTTAACAATATGTGTTGAAAGAAAATATAACTTGAATAACACGTGAGGGTTTAACAACTGCATTGACGATTGGTGTTATAAATAAAGAAAGGTAGAATTTTTCTCTTTTTGTGTTGTTTTGTGAACATTGTTATAAATTTACCTAAAATATTCGTCATTTGCCTTCAGTATAATAGCTATTATTCTTAATAAAGTTATTAATTTTAGCTATTTTTCTAAATCGTGTAGTTAATAATATAACATTTTACTCATATTTTAACAGTTAAAGACATTTTAAGATTTTGTGCTAAAGACGTTTACAGCCTATATTTTTACTATGATATTTCATAATTAATAGTAGATAACTATATAAATTTTGAATTTTTGGAATATCTTCTTTTTCAGAAAGTGATGTAGAAATTCTGTAAATGTTTTAGAGATCCAATATATAGTGTAAAAAGTTAAAGAGGAAAGTCTTTTGTTGTAGTCATTCTTTTCACTTTAAGCATAATATAATAATAATTTATTTTTCTTCATACGTATTATTTATAATTATTATGATTATAATCCGAATTTTTGTTTGATAACTCCACAAATTTAATAATAAATGTTTAGTGATTTTTACTAGCTGAGCTTTAGCGAAAATTATCACTCGTTAAGCTGGAAAACGTTCTAACTATCTGACTTCTCGATGTATCGAAAGTGAATTGACCTATAAACTTGAAGTTTTTTATGAGACTTCATTTCTTGGTGTATGTCCCTCTATGGGATTTGACAGAGCGTTAGGAACATTTTAACATTAGTCTTACTGGTAGCCATGATGGAAAATAGCAGAATGAGTAAATTCCCTTAGCAAACAATCCAATAATTTTAGATTTCTATATGTTACATTTATTCATAGAGTTAAACGTGTGAAAAGTCAATAAGCCAATCAAACTTTGTGACAATAATCAAGATTTAATTTCAGCACAATCTTGCGTTGTAGTACTCTCCCTAGCACACAGGAACATTTTAACATTAGTCTTACGGGTAGCCATGATGGAAAATAGCAGAATGAGTAAATTCCTTAGCAAACAATCCAATAATTTTAGATTTCTATATGTTACATTTATTCATAGAGTTAAACGTGTGAAAAGTCAATAATCAAACTTTGTGACAAGATTTAATTTCAGCACAATCTTGCGTTGTAGTACTCTCCCTAGCACACAGGAACATTTTAACATTAGTCTTACGGGTAGCCATGATGGAAAATAGCAGAATGAGTAAATTCCTTAGCAAACAATCCAATAATTTTAGATTTCTATATGTTACATTTATTCATAGAGTTAAACGTGTGAAAAGTCAATAATCAAACTTTGTGACAAGATTTAATTTCAGCACAATCTTGCGTTGTAGTTCTCTCCCTAGCACACAGGAACATTTTAACATTAGTCTTACGGGTAGCCATGATGGAAAATAGCAGAATGAGTAAATTTCTTATCAAACAATCCAATAATTTTAGATTTCTATATGTTACATTTATTCATAGAGTTAAACGAGTGAAAAGTCAATAATCAAACTTTGTGACAAGATTTAATTTCAGCACAATCTTGCGTTGTAGTACTCTCCCTAGCACACAGGAACATTTTATTATTTGAACACTGCTATGAAATCTTAATAAAATGAACAAAATGGGAAAGAATTATGTAGCAAGAAATCTGGAAAAATATTTCGCCTTTAGACTTAAACGTTTCAGTCAAACTTCATATCTATAGATAAGTATAAGTACAACGTTGGTGCTAGACATGTACCATGGAGTTTGACTGAGCGTCATTGAAGGCTGACTGGTGATTTACAAATTTCTGTATAATTGGCTGGCTTTCCATCTGTCCGCAAGACCTCTCGAGAATCAAGTAATCTATATATCTGTAAGTTTACATCCATCTCAGCGACACGTGTGTGGCGTACTCCTATTTTTTTAAATTTTAGATAAAGTATATAGACGCAGTCAAATATTTATTACACATTTCATTTCAATTCGATCGTTTAGGTTATACAGAAGGGCGAAGATTCATGCTAGTTGTAATATAGTGTATTTTTATATACAACAAAAATGCGCTTTTTCGGTGCTTTTAAAATAATTTCAGAACGGAAATGACAGCTGCAGCTGTGCAGAATCAAGAAGTGTAATTAGGAGAAAGACAGAATATACTGAAACCGCAGCCTGGCTATTGATACCCACATTTATAGAACACTATTGTTATCAAGTTTTATGTTCTAGTGCCTAATATGGCATTGCAACACATTGGACACCTTAGCTTCCAATAAACCAAATTGACAGTTACAGTTCTTTATGAAAGACCCATAAAGGACCAGTTTCGTTCTTGCTTAGCTGTCGGGGTTTTTTTTCTGTAACAAAGCAAAACCACGGAAACTGCAAAAGGGTTTTCTTTTAAATAAAAAGAACGTTTTTATGATTTTTTGTGCAAGAAGGGAAAGAGCAGCACGGCTATAACAATTGTCTAAGAATGTACACGTAGTCAGAAGGGACATTTAAATACTTTCGAGAGCATTCTTGCAGAAAAAAAACTACACCAGCAGAAAAGACCGAGGAAAGAGAACTACTGTTCTGTGAAGAATGCTTGAGTCAGACAGTTAGAAGCTAGGGAGAAAAAGTGAACAAAGGCGTTCAGAGGCGTAGCTAAGACAATTAAAATAGCCAATTAATTAAATCAGAGCCTGCTGTAGATCGGCGGAGTGTCGCACATAAGTAACTGGCAACAAGTCAGAGTGGAGGCGAACAAGTCTTTGTCATCTGGTTCACTTGCGCATGTGCGTCTGCTCGCTTGTGTGTCTTTGTCGCAGGTGTCTAGCCTTCTAGCTGAGGTCATTTAAATTTATAGATGGCAACTTTCTGGTGCTTGGTATTTAAACAATTGGCATTTAAAGCTTTTGGTGGTTAGTTGAGTTAATGGACCAATTAACTTTGGGATTGGTGCTACTCCATCAGCCGGGGCCAATGTGTTCTGTATAAGCACACAATCTGGTGTTTCTTGAAAACAGAAAGAGGAATTGTTCCTAAAAAGAATAGAATCGATTATCAATCATGCTAGTTTTGATTGAGGTAGAAATGACATGGTATCTAAAGAATTAAAAATTACGAAATAATAGTGCATTTCTCAGATTATATTTTTTCTTGCTTGATTTTAAAACAACCATTAGACCCTTAAATAATATTTATATGGCCATAGGTAAATTAGATAAAGAAAGTTAAAATCTCCACTTTAAGGATATGTCCAAAGTTAACCTACGCTGATTCATTATTCATTTACACACTCAAGTTTCGTTTTAAGCGTTGTAATATGATCCCAGGACAAATTATTACAAATTCATATTTTTAATCCTTTTGATACCTTCTCATTTTGATCTTCACCAAAACTAGCGTGGCTTACGATCAATTTCTTTCTTAGCGTAAATTTCTCTATTGATTTCAAGGAAACCAGGTTGTGGCCTTATGTAATGCTAATTAGCTCCTGCTGTCTGTATTATATTATTTAATAGCCTCTAGATTTCACAGAAAAAAACAAAACCAAAGTACTCCAATACTCAGTTGTACGTTGTGAGGGTCTACATTTGATGATTTTCTTTGAGACATAAAATGTTTTTTATATTTCCCTTACCGAATCTAAAATGGTTTTTTTTTAAGTGATGTTTCAACATTCTGTTTCAGCAACTTTGTACATCAATTTTAACTATCTTGAAACATAGATGTTCGTTTTTATAGCTTTTATATTTAGACTCGAAAAGGCATTTTAAAAATAGCCTCGTTGTCCGCTCGTCTGTCTAGGGGATACCTGTGTGATATCCCTTGATAGAAAGATCAAGGATTTTTAGACACTTGGAACATGGTAGGTACCTCCTTTTGGTCCAAGGAACATTCCTGTTGAGTTTAGGGTGAAAAGGTCAAAGGGCAGTTCGTCTGTGTCCGAAGATACAAAGATCCTAGGCACTTGGTTGGGACATGGTAGGTACGTTCGTCATGTCCTAGCGAACATTCCTATTGATTTTAGGGTCAAAAGGGTCAAAGGACAGTTCGTCCGTATGTCTGTCGAACTGTGTGATAACCCTGGATAGAAAGGTACTATAAACCTGACATGATAGGTACTTCCTTTTGGTCCAGGGAACATTCCTGTTGATATTAGGGTCAAAATCTCAAGGGGCAGATGCATTTCGTCCGTCTGTATGTTCGTCTGTGTGATAACTCTAGATAAACAGATCCTAGACTCTTAGAACATGGTAGGTAAGTTCGTCATGACACAAAGAATATTCCTATTGATTTTAGGGCTAAAAGGGTCAAAGGACAGTTCGTCCGTCTGTCTGTCGAACTGTGTGATATCCCTTTGATAGAAAGGTACTAGACACTTGAAACATGATAGGTACTTCCTTTTGGTCCAAGGAACATTCCTGTTGATTATGGGGTCAAAAGCTCAAAGAGCATTTCGTCCGTCTGTCTGGTTGTATGTGTGATAACCCTAGATAAAAGGGTCCTAGACGCTTTGAACGTGGTAGGTAATTCCTTTTGGTCCAAGGAACATTCCTGTTGATTTTAGGGTCAAAAGGTCAATGAAGAGTTCGTCCATTTGTGCGAGAAGTCTTGATTGAAAAATTCTAGAATTAAAACTTGTTCCTCTTCGTTAAGAAAGAACCATACTCATATTGAGGTCAAAAGATCAGTCCTCATGTCTGCTAGTCCGTTCGATGACTTTTTGGTCGCGTTTCGTCGATTGGGTCTTTCAATACTTCGTTGTATCGATTTATTTCAGAATACACTATACTGTAGATGACATTTAATGTACTTGTATGTGTAATCTTAACAATAAAGAATGGATTAAATTTTAAATATTCAAAAATTCATTCAATTGAACCTCTTAGTCTTTTTGGAACGCGAGGATCCCTAAAGCGAGGGTCAGCGGGGCGTTATCAATCAAAGACAGAAGAATGAAGGAGATGATTTGGCGCGACTTCCCGCAGATATCTATAATGCTACTCCGGTGGTCTCTGGATCGGATTTAATTATGTCCTTGTGTGTCACTTCCTTTGTAATTTGCACTGATGTACAGATTTTGGAAGTCATCCTTGATATCTGTCTGGAAAGAATTAATCATTGATATATGAAAGAGGAAAAACAGGGTTGTCTCCGAAGTTTTCTATTTTTGTAGTTTATCAATTTAATCTTGTGACTTAATTCTATCCCATTAGAGCTCATAGAGAGCAGGATTTACTATCCCTAATCCTAATAATGTATAGCTCTATTTAAAATTAGAACTATTGAAATAGTGTTTACCATTAAAGTTAAAATGTTAAATTTCTACTGTATGAAGATGCTTTAAGTGTTACATATTTTATTTTTTTTTTAATTGACTTTGTTAAAAAAGTATTTAAAAAGTGTAATGTACATCGATTATATTTATTTCAAATATATAATTTCCTTAAGTCACAAATGAAAACACCTGTGTTACTTTTCGGAGATATAACTCGTATACATACTGTTTTATCTTCACAGTTTTATTTGGGCCTTACTACAAAATAGCAAGAATTTCCTACTATAATAGCATTCAGTTTTTACGAGAAGTGATCAAATAAATTTGGTTACTTTTCTATATTTAGGGGAATTTCCTTAGGGCTAAGTATTTAACATAAATATATTTTACAAAAACATTAATAGATTGCACTACCTTAACTAGAAAAGAGGGGAATCAAAATCGGTTTTATTTCCTTATTTCCCTAGCGAATAAAAAAAAAAAAACACCAATAAATTATTTTAATTTCAGTATTTAAATGTTGGTTTATAGGAAGTTTTGTGTGAGATTATTGGTTTAAGGAACCATCAATTATTGAGTTTGCAAAATGTTTAGCCCTTAGATTATGAAATGGTTATGCTAAGCAATAATACTAAAAATACTCGCGTACAGAGTGTTTGGACTTGTTGGCACGGTTCCAATGACAAGTTATTATGGCAACGAGAAATTTGCATATAAGTTTATAAACAAACTAACTGCTATCATATGAAATTATAACATGTGAAATCGTAAACACATATACAGAATTTCATTGAAGAAGAATTAAGAGGAGAATTTCATTCCAATCCTCCTATTATTGGGAAACACAATAAAATTATTAAGATGAGAATTTCATTCCAATCCTCCTATTATTTTTATTAAGATGAGAATTTCATTCCAATCCTCCTATTATTGGGAAACACAATAAAATTATTAAGATGAGAATTTCATTCCAATCCTCCTATTATTGGGAAACACAATAAAATTATTAAGATGAGAATTTCATTCCAATCCTCCTATTATTGGGAAACACAATAACATTATTAAGATGATAATTTCATTCCAATCCTCCTATTATTGGGAAACACAATAAAATTATTGGGTACTTGTGACTTTTCTTTTATCAAATCATAGAAAACACATACAGATGTGTAATAAACCACTACCCATCTTATATTTTTAATAATATATTAACATTTTTGTGGTGAAAATTGTGGTTCGCATGATAAAAGCTTAATTCATAAGGTTCCTCCGAATAAATTATTCAACTGCAGATCAACATGTACTGGAAAAAAATATCCAACCGCCGCCGTCGGAGCTTGCAGCATGTTGTGCTGGAATGTTTTTAACGCATCCCCCAGTCTGTTTTCAAGATCCGGTGAAGTTTTTTAGCTTGGCTCAATATCCGGTAAAGTTTTTAACCTGGTTTTGTAGACGATTCAAGTTTTAGTAATTGTATACAGCTGACATAAACCTACGACCTTAGCGAAGCTTAACATGCGAGATATGCTGTGCCAAACTTCTGACTCGTAGTGATTTTTGTTCGTAATATAGAAGTGAAATAAATCACTCCATGTATAAGGTCAAACAGCTTTCACCTTATCTGTTTTAATTACTATATATATATTGGTGTTCATTATCTTTCAGAAACAATTAAAAATGCTATAGTCAATTTTTGATCAGGATGTATAGGATTTTCTCGAAAATATATATGAGGACAATGTGGTGAGAACTCTGTGTTTCTCAAGTTGACACTTTAACGTAAACTGAAAGCAAAGTTAGAGTACTCTCTAGAGCCCGTTACTCGGGGCAAGACGTGTGTGCTGTCGAAAATCGGAGCGGAGAAGAAAAGTGCCCGCCCCAAACACACATGCGAGGGCCGCCAGACCGTGACATGGACGCGGGAAACTGGGCGTGTTTGGTGGGAAAGCGGAGGAAACCGAAGAGGTGCAAATATTCTAAAAGTGAGAGCGATCAAACAATGTAGGCCAGAAGGGCGATGAAGACGAGGGTCTGTCTGTAGACACGCTCTGAAAATATTTGAAAGTGAACGCCTACGCCTTCCAGCCATGCAAACATCATTAGTTGAGGATAGACGCGTGCGTGAACACACAAACAGCGGGAAGCTTCTGGTGGCGGCCGCCGCATCGGTACACTGTTCTATAGCGGCATATTCGCTAATACAACCTGATCCACTGTGAGTCAGTAGAAACTTATATAATCGTTATTACTGAGTTACACGGTGCCTCTTTAATTTCATTATAAGAATGGCCAGAGTACCTGTAGTGAAAGACCGAGAGCCCAATCTCATTGTATAAGCACTCAACCTGATTTTCCTCAAATTTATAGAGAAATAAATTGGTTGTTAGCCGAGTTGGTCTCAGTCATGGTCGAAAATTGATGGAACCAAAAGGGTTAAACATATAAAATAATAATTTTTCCATCAGATCACATTTTTGATTAGAGTGTCAAAAAACGAACTGTCCTACACGTACGAAGATAATATGAGTAACAACTTTCAGACAACGAGAAACTAGTTGCAATTTCAAACAAAATTTCGCTATTAATATACGGGGGGGGGGGGTATATTGATTAATATACGCTCAAATAACTTAATATGAACTAAGAAAAAAACTCTTAATTTTTTAAAACTTTTGATAATGTTTCATTCCGACTCCCTCTCTAAGAAAACATTCGAGGCTAACTATCGGTTTATTTCTTAGGGGATATTTTTACATAGAGTTCATGAAAAAATACGTTGTGTGATTTTACAGTGCAAATTAAAAGTCCTCTCAAATGTCCTAGACTAAAGAGCGACATTTTAGAGCGACATTTGTGTGGAGTCTAATGTTTAGGGGATAAACAGGATTTTTTGTTGAAGTTTATTTTTGACGATGGAAGGATGGCGAAGGAAACAGGATTTTCCCGGATATTTGCCATCGTTCAGTGAAACATAAAATCAGTACACTACGTTTCGAGATATGCAATCTGATCTCTTCTTCAGGTAAATAACTAACCTAATACATAATTACAAACTAGATTAAAATAAATAAATCATAAGTCAGGAATACAACCGCTATGTTGTGTGTCAACTTCACTAACTATAAAAAACGCACTTAATAAAACACTATACAACACTAATAATTAAAACTGAACTACAGAATACAGGTCACAATACGTTTGCATTCGTCTACCAACCACCTAAGACCATCTTAGTCTTTATAAATTAAGCCATATGCCAAATTATGTGTTTATTTCTTTAATTGCGTCTTCTTCAATGGTCCAGCCCTTGCTGAATTGAAAAAGAATAACAATAATGACTATCAGCAACAAACACACTGAAAAGAAAAAATAATAACAACTAGAACAGTAAACAATAGTAATAAAGCTGAAAGATTATAAATAAAACTACAATAAACCTTGAAACTATAAATTAAAGCACAAATCTTATAAACGTTTCTTATAAAACCTGAAAATAATTTCTCCCTCCTGTTTCTTTCTGTGCAGACGATATCTTGATAAGACTGAACTATAGACTTTACATCTTGTATGAAGCTTAATTTCTATGTAAGAAATATCGAAATCGATGATGGTGTATGTCACTCCATTATGTTTAGCTGAACATTAGACAGGTTTTACATTGTTCTTATGGTAACCATGATGGCAAGAAGAAAAACAAAGCTTGTAACGCGTTGTGTTATATATATAACAGATTCAATCAATCAATCCAGTTCCACAATTCCAGACAATTCGTGCGGCTGTGTAAGCCTAACGAAACGTCGTTTGGCGTACACCTACCTAGTTGTAAAATTATTGACAACATAAACTGGGCTGTTCAAAACATGGTTATGAGCTATCTTTTCATATTAGCTACAAAACGGATAACAATGCTTGTGGCAAGCTTTCATTCACATATGTAACCTGCAATTACCATAATGACTTTACATGCTATACCCTATTACACACATTATGTTTGACTATATTTAAAGCTATTAAAGTGCTATTTTATATATTTTTTACATATTACAATGAAATATCATCAATTCATTTATCTATAGATGCTTAGACTCCTATCCACCTTTGTATTTAATTCCTTTATTGGCTGAGCGTTAGTCGTCTATCTCTCGCGGGTAAGAAGGAAGAATTTTGCGTAAGAATATGGAGTGATTACCAAGAAAAAGAAGGTTACCGTATGTACGTGTAATCAAATATCCATTTGGTACCGTTTTGTGGGACAATGTGAGCATTTGTTTTTATTGAATGCGTTACCAGACATAATATTAGCAGTATCTTAGTATTCCCAAGCCTTTATTTGCGGAACGCCTTGCACAACAAAAGGTTTCCCACGCTAATAACAACTACTGGAGACGATAATTGTCATTATGACCCAGATCAAGTTCTAATCTCTCAACAGCTCCATCAATCTGTGGGACATTCTTCCCAAAGAATGTCGCCGGCGCCTGACACACTCCCACTCCTGGATTGCTACATTCAGCGAGACTTTGGTTGGCGAAAGGCATGGAATCTCCAGGAGGGTTAAATTCTGGTTGGTTTGCAAACTGCCAGTAGAACCTATACTGGTTACATCCAAAAACCGATGTATTTATTTTTATTTTATTTATTAACGGAAAAACCATTTTACAATAAATTAAGCAATAGCTGATGCAAGCTATTCATATAAATACAAATACAAATTAGAAAGTAAAAACATAAAGTGTATAAATCGAGAGAATATGATACAATATCAACATGAAGCTTATAAAGAACAATATTTAAACAAAAATACAAACTATTGAAACATAAACAATGAAACTGTAAGATGTATTCTGCAAAATACAGCAATTAGCAGCGTGCCATGAATTAATTAAAAACTAGATACTAATGACAATATAATACATTTAATAATAAATACCAACAATAATAAACTACGCGTATATAAAAGTGCAATAACAGGAAGAAATAGGATATAAAATAATATATGAGAGGAACGACAATGAATATTAACAGCTAATTAACTATATAATATAGTAATAACAAGAATACCATATATTAGGATTAAAAATAAAACATTAATAAAGTGGAATGAATCTAAGTAGTAAGTTATTATATGTAATCGGCAGTACCTTGAACAAAAAAAAACCATAGATTAAAAAGAACTGGAGGGCAATAATACACTCGTAATAATTACTGGTAACCTAATGGATGGATAGCCAGGAGCGGCGATGTTGGGATATTGGGGTAAAAAGGGTTGGTCGATACTCCATAGTTTACTATGGAGGATTATTGTTGGAGTGGTTGGGTTTTCACTTGATGTTAAAATTTTTTAAGCCTAAACATCAGGAAGTATTGCCCCCTCCCCCCACCACGGTCTTCCATGTTTGCTTTGACTGGAAGAGGCTGGAACTCTCCAGTCAGGCCTTTCCAGCCTGCGTTGTAGGCGCAGTACAGTGGGTGCCGTACCACAAAAAATTATCGCAAAATAACCAGGTCAAGCATACGTCGAGCGTGGCTGCTGCTTGGTTGGGGGACTGCTGAGCGATCCTGTCCTTCCAAGTAGCCCGCCTGCCCGACCGTTGGTGATGGTTCAGAAGTGACCTTTAAGCCGTCGGTCCCCGTGATAAGGGTTCGAGAGGGCTTCTTAGCCCTAACTTTGCCTGGTAAAATGAGACATCTCCACTTTACTTTACTTTTAACCCTTGATTATGAGTCCTTCTGAGAAGGATTCATAATCAAGGCTAGAACAGAGCTAACCTTCCTTTCTTCCAAGATGATATGACTGAGAAAGTCCTCGTAATCCCTCATACTGGGTTCTTTACAGGAGGCGGCTCATACACCCATCCTTACTTATCCTAAACACCCTATCACTCCGGTAGCAGCGCAAAGGTCCTGTTAGGATAAATGCAACGAGAAGTTTCCTCATCTTCTTTTCCTAAGTACAAAAAGGCACCGGAATAAAATATTTGAATTTAGATTATAGACACCCCAAAAACACACTTTAAAACCGTTAGTGGTGATGATGGCAGTTTAGCATGAAGTTGAGAAGCTAGGCATTTAACTAATTTACTGAGAACACCGAGCTGGAAAGTTACTGGTCTGGATAGAATGGTAGCAGCACGACGACGTAATTAAACGGTACAATGGCTGGAGCTCGCGCCTTCACAGGGCAATTTGCTTCAGTTACGAAGAATGGTGAGATACCGTAGCAGCTTCGGGCTGAGCTGAAACGACTTTATCAGCGTGAAGGCCGCAGTATTCACAGATACCGCGAGCTAAAATGTATGAAGTCCCTATGTAAAGTCTGTCAATGGAAATTTGATTGGTTTGTTCTGCTTTCATGTCACGGTCACAATCCTAACCAGAGATACGCTCATTATACATTTAGCAATGTTGCAGTTTGTGCGAGTTAAGGACGAATATTCGGATCTGAGTGTAACCCCACAGATGTATTAGATAGTGCGTTATTCAGAGCCAGCTGTATTGAAACTACCTTAAGTTTTAGTTATTAAAACAATGGGGTAGGGTACGATAAGCGGACCCGGTTTTTTATATCGAAGAATGTAATCATCGATACTTAATATTCCCATATCAAATCCTAGGCTATCAATCGATATAAAAGTAGTCCTCAATAACAATCATATGTTTTAAATTAAAATATGAATTGAATATTTACAGTGATCAAACAAATTGTTATAACCAAAAATTAGGAAAACTGCAGACGACCATATTTGCTCCTCTCACAGTTAAAGTTGTTTCTTTCCCATAGTATATTTCACATAATGGGTTTTTTGGTACGAGTCCAACATGTTGAAGTCACGAAAAACATGTCTTTATCATCTTTCAAAGCAATGTCGTGTAGTTTTCTAAAATTGACTGCCATTGTTAACAATCAAATGTTACTTTTATAAAATTGAAATATTACATTACGAGTGTTATTTGAAAGTGTTTACAGCTGTTGATATAGATTATTTAAGTTGTTTAAAATTAATCAGTATCGATTGATTATATCGATGGTTATGATTAAGTAATATCGTTTGTCAATTTCGATTTAAAAAAACCGGGTCCGCTTATCGTACCCTACCCAAACAATGTTGAAATTGATAAATTGTTTCGTCCATATTTATTTTATTTCGTCCATATTTCAACCATACAAGCGTTTTCTCCTGAAATACATATAAATGTATTTTTATTAAAGTAAAAAACGTTGGAAAGGGTAATAAAATTAGATGTCCCCCATTATTTTACGACAAACACTAAGGAGTAACATGTGTGAGAGTTTAAGCAAGTGTTGTGGCATTAAATTCAAGATGGCCGCCAGTACCATAATCAACCTAGTAGATCGTATTTCAGTTATTCTGTGTAACCCATGTTTTTATATGCATTATCGTAAATAATAAATTGTGTTCATCTTTGAAATCTAACAAACACTTGTCACTAAAATATAAATTTAAAACTAATTGAATGTCGCACCAAATGATGAGTTCAAATTGTTAAACGTGTAATATTATCCAAGAACAACACCTATATTATTTTTTTACTAAAATTAAGTATATTTGGTAACGATTCTTTAATGTAGTAAACATAAACAGCGTCTGTTTACATACTCCCGTTTGTTTTTTTGCAAAAAAAAATTCAATTACTTTCCTTTAAAAAGATGAATTTTCCTTTTAAGTTAATACTTTTGGAAATTCAGGATATATCTAATTTTTATCCTACAGCATAGTTACTGGGAAACACAATTTCACAAAAAGGTCCAATTATTAAAGTTGAGTATGTATTTATGGAAATGTAACGTAGAACTATGTTTAAATAGAACGATTGTGGTAATGTATAGTTTGGCAGTGTTTGTTTAAAGCTCATTAATTGAATGTTAACTGATTTTAGGAAATGTAATAGTTATATGTTACCAAAATAGAACACTACGTTTCGAGGATGGTAACTATCCTCTTGTTCAAGTGGTAAAACAACAAGACATAAATAAGGTTATGAAAATCTAAACTAATAAATGGCAATTTATTAATTTCGTAGTTATGTACTTGGGAATTCTGGCCATTCTGGACTCTCAAGTATATACTTACAGTTTTTTACTAAAGTTTTGTTCTTTTGCCATGCTAGGTTTTGGAAATATTCCCTTGCCATATAATGATTTTTGCTTCAAATAATCTTTTTTTCCTAAGAGTTTGATAACTGAAGAAGACCATAGTTTCAATTCTCAAAATGTAGTGTTTTGATTTTGTAAGATATAACAATGGCAAACATCTGAATTTCAGTGTTTATTTCTTATCATTACAAATTTTTACTTTTACCAAAACAAAAACACTTCAAGATGCGTAAATGTTTTTAATTGTTTAATTTTCCTTGGAACTATAATTTGAGAAACAGAGAATATCATACATAAGATTTAGCGTGTTGGAATTAGGTACCTTAAGGTACTTTACCCAAAGATTTGAAATTGGCTGATACTCATATGAGTTTTATAGTTTGTTATCATATAAACATTTTCCACTATAAATTGGTGCAACAATATTAAAACTACCTTTTTTAGGTAGAAAAGTAAATAAGAAGGAATTCAAGCAACGCAAGTTTCTTGCACTCCCAACAAAGCCGGTAGACGCGTACTGCAGAAGCAACCGCCTCGCGACACGGATCTCGAATTCCTTTGGGCGCGCCTTATTTGTCGACAAATTACGATTTTGATTATGAGGCAACAGATCCCCTCATTGTCCAGGTGGGGTCAGAGGTCAAGGAGCCGCTGTCATCAATATGCGCTCAGCGCTCGCGCCATGCCGCAGAACTGGGCTTGCCGCTGCCCCAGATCTCCTCCTACGCCAGGTATTAGCCGCTACTTGCTCAACTGCACCTCGGGCGCCGATTTTGAACACAATCAGACCTCCTTGCCCAACCGCGGCTTTGTGCGCGTTAATTGTCCACATTTGTCCCGCCGGAGACCCGACCAGACAATGTGCTACGATAATCATAAACTGTTGGGATTCCTCCATTATTGCCAAGGTTGCGATGTGAGGCGAGTAATTTAGGGCAGCCTAAGTAAGGAGTTTACGCTAATGAACGCTTCGGGCCTGTTGGAAACTTATCTCGGTTACGTGTTATAATTCGGTGGTTTGCGTATCGAACTGACAACCGAATCACAACCGATACCATATTCGGTACTATCGTTTGACCATTCTTCAGGTATGTATTTGGTATATTATTCTTGACTGGTGAGGTGATAGTTAAAAAATACACATTTTCACTTAGTACATACAGTTCAATATTAATTCGCAAAATATTAATTTAGAATTTGTAACACAATTTGTAATTTGAACTTCCACATCTGTAATGAATCAAAAGAAATTATGATTATTGTGATTACTCTGTTTCTACTGAAAATATATTCTTTATAGTTCAATGTCTTTTAACTGATTAGAATCCAAATTGTAATTTACGATGATAGTGTGGCTCTTTATTAGTGAGTTAAACATATAAAACATATATTTAAATTTTGTTTGGACTTTGTCTAATGCCACACGTTACCAATAGTTAGTATTTTATAAAATAACATTTAAATATTATCACGCAGTTGATTTTAATAGCACATCGTTAAAAGGTCTAACTCTATAAATGGTAACATTAATACATCGAAATTGGCGACACAGTGACACTAATGGAGAAGATAAGAATGTGTTGGCAGGCAGACCTAACAAGACCTATCATACCGGGGTTTAATGAATTACAAAATAAATACATAATAATAAGCCATTTTAGTTGTTAAAAATTTTTTCTGGCTACGTAAAGGTAATGCCAAATAGGAATTAATATATGACAAAGAAATAGATGAACAGTAATTGGAAAAATAAATCCAGTGATATTTTTAGAACGTGTGGGTTCCTTAACAATCAAACTGTGTATTGTTGCTCTTTAAGTTAATAAGTTCGCCCATATTAAATGCATCTACACGTAACTTACAGCTATTTCAGGTTTATACAATAATCTGATAATATTACGTTTCTTTGGTTACATTTGATGGATGATTTGAAAGGATAGTAGGTAAAACGGAAGTTAGGTGTTACATCGACGTGAAGTTTCGAGAGCTGGTATATAATTTCTTCTTCAGGTGTAACATCATTAAAATAGTTTTCGAGAACTGTGCTTTACGAGGTAGTATCAAGATCCAATATCTGATTTCCTCTTCAGGTGAAAACTTGTAAAAATTACGTGTTTCGAGAATTGATATCCTGATTTCCTCTTCAGGTGTCAAATGGTCAAAAACTACATGTTTAGAGAAATGATATCTGATTTTCTCTTCAGGTATAAAATACTACAGATAGCGTGTTTCGAGAACTAATATATGATCTTCTTTTTTAAAATCGTAAACAATCAGTTTTCGAAATCTTCGGATACGAGTACGTTTCGATAACTGATATCTGATTTCTTCTTCACGTGTCAAATTCTACAAAACTATGTTTATCTAGAACTGATATCACATTTCTTATTCAGGTGTAAAATAGAAAAAATCTTTTAAGCACATGGTTGTGAACTCCAAAATCCAAGTTCACCGAGTAAAACTCTATGTTGAAATCCAGTTTATCCGCTAGATAATGGCGGGAAAGCACTTGACTAATGACAGCACTAATGGTATCACCTCAGTTTAAGATGACAAGTATTAGTAGTTCTGTTATCTTTACCTAACATTTATTATGTTGTTGACAATACAAAGCTGTGTCGAAATTCTTAACTACCATTATTCGAGTTAATCCCTCAGTTAATAAAATACGGTAACAAAAATAGATACAGGGTAACATATTATTATAGCAATGTATGAATTTACACAATAAAGTAATTAATTACAATTTAATTTTCTGAAATAAGGGAAGTTTTGGAATTACACGGATTTAACTTAATATGTTTATTCCAATCTCTAATAAAGTATGGTAAATTGTAAAAGCGCAATATAAGCAAACAATAAGCAGTACAGACAGAAAATACAAATTATAAAATTATATTAGTGTCTTTTTAAATTATATATTCGTTTGTGTTATTGCAGTTAGTTTTTCTCTTCGGTTCTCATGAAATTTCGCCTTACATGTTTAAAAATCATTGCCATTTTAAGAATTGAATATATTTTTTCAAAAAACTACATCCTAATAATACATAAAAATATGAAAAATTACCTTGTTTTTATTTTAAATAGTATTATATAAAATAAAGAAATACAGATCTGAGTTGAATTAAACAACCTAAACCATAGTATGCTGTGACTATTTGATCCTTCACCTGTTTAACAACATTCCAAAATATATTTCCACATTTTTTAAAAACTTTATAGTTTTAAAACAGATGATTCCTTTCGTGTAAAAGTGCTTTTGGTGAGTCTTACTGGGATTTGTGTTTAGTCAATATTATAAGAATTACTGCATCAATACCTTATTATAATAACCCTGTCCAGCCGTCTCTGCTTTCATATACATCAAACGAATAGCGTGTCCAAAATCCATTAAAACCTGCAAGTCCCGCATTATTAGTAGACAAAAGCGAAACTAACAGATTTTAATTTAATGTCCGAACAGCAGAATCAATAGTCCCGCGGAGATAAAGGCGGCCTCGGTAACCACGCTCTGGTAATGTCAGATCAGCTGGAGACCCGAGTTGCACCATATCTGAGTACGTTGGCGCTCTTTGACCAAAGACCTCTGAGTCCAACTGAGTGACAGCCGTTGTTACACCACATGCCACATATGGTACACACCGCTACTTAGTTCACTTGGTTCTTTGCTATAACAGACCTTTCCATGAGACTTTCATAAAATGATGTGGTAAGTTTTTAATTGGGGTAAAAAAAGACACATTTATTACTCCACGAAGAGATATGGCAGTAGTTTGTAGGTATACAGCAATGTATACAGAACATTGAAACCAGGTCACAGATGAACTTCTGAATACGAGATTTTAAATTACATAGTTACATGAATAATTATTTAAGAACATTCTATGCTTAAATGAAACATGATGTAAGAAGGTGACATGTTTTGTAATACATATATGCATATTTTTCATTTAAAAACTGCATATTAGGAATTTCACAAGCCAACTAACTGATTAATAAAATGTCTGAATTATCTGTCTCAAAGAGGGACTTTTACAATAGGTACACCTACTATTGGCGATTGGAAATTGCACAAGCCGATGCCATTTTGAACAATTTGAAGACAAATATTAATAAAATGTGAACGCTATGGTACAGCTAACTTATTAACAAAATGTTTGAATTGTCTGTTTCAAAGAGGGGATTTACAATATGTAGATCCACTATTGGCTATGGAAATTGCACAAGCCAATGTAATATTGAACAATTTGCGAGCAAATATTGATAAAATGTAAAACGCTATAATACAACTAAATAATTTATAAAAGTCTTAGTTGCCTGTCTCAAAAATAGAATTTTACAATAGGTATGCCTACTATTGGTTGTTGGAAATTGCACAAGCCAATAACTTTTAGATCAATTTGGAGGCTAATATTTATAAAATGTAAAACGCTATGAAACAACTAACTGATTAATGTAATGTGTGAGTTGTTTGTCTCAAAGAAGGAATATTGAAATAGGAAGACCTACTATTGGAAATTTCAAAAACTAATTTCCACAGCCAAATTTCCAAGCCGTATAGTTGAACACAAATATTGAACACTAAGTTACAATTATCTGTTAAATGTTTCAGTTGTCTTTCTCAAAGAGGGAATTTTACAATAGGTAGACCTACTATTGGCTATGGAAATTGCACAAGCCAATGACATTTTGAACAATTTGCGAGCAACTCAAGGCCACAGACGGGGTGTGGAATAAGTGTAATAAATGTATCACTACACTATATAAGTCGGCACGTGTGTTGTAAGTGGCCTTCGATAAGGTAAAGGTGAACCCTTGTTACCTCAGAGGTCAGCTTTGTCCGGCTCAGCGTCAGCAGACACAGACAGCTGGGTCAGGCGCTGATATCGCCTGCTGATAACGGTGCTGACCCTCCCTTCCTGCTAGCCAACGTTCTTTGTGGAGCACTAGTCAATGAATGTACAATGCAATGCGGTTAGAGTTCTAGGCCGTGTTGTGATTTGATTTTTATCGTAGTTCTTATTCTGCTATCGATTGGAAACTAACTCATACTTTACTTGTACAGGTTACAAAACAGTACAAACTGTAGAATATTGTTCCATAGACCAACAGAGAAGAGGCATATTGCTGCAACAAACTAAATACAACCAACAGTCTGTCTCTCTTCGTTACCGTCTGTCTTTCAGTATTTATAGGTTTTTTTTAGTTGAAAAATCGTATCTTTTATACCAATTATTTTATTGTGAAGTTTACTTCGAATTATACTTGCAATAAGTCAGGTATTTGTTATCCGATTTCAATATTTAAAGTGTCATTTGATTTTTTTGTTATATTTCCCACAAAACGGTACTGTAGTTACTTTTTTGTAACATTAATATTAATATATCTTAACTTAACTAACTTTAGGTGGACGCCATTTTAAAATATAAAATGAAAATTCGACCCACGTTATTTTACTTAAGGATCCTGTCCTTATAAACAGTTATATAACGTTTTGTTAGGTTCGTTGATTGGCATTAAAAATATGATTTTTGAATTTA
The DNA here is from genome assembly GCF_021130785.1 of Homalodisca vitripennis. Taxonomy (NCBI): domain Eukaryota; kingdom Metazoa; phylum Arthropoda; class Insecta; order Hemiptera; family Cicadellidae; genus Homalodisca; species Homalodisca vitripennis. The sequence continues at coordinate 47,408,014 of NC_060211.1, read as the reverse complement.
AAAAAGTTTGAAAAAAAGAACACATACAGACAGACGGTAAACGAAAAAAAAAACAGACTGGTTGAATTTAGTTTTTGGTTCCTCTTGGGCCATGGAACAATATCCTACTGTTTGAGTTTTCAAACCCCTGTACGATCCTTTCGTTGTACATAACATTGTAAATGTAATGGATGTTCCAGTGTTTTGATCTAGCAATGCTCTAACTTATAAAATATTAATAGTTTAGAGTAAAAATGAACACAGCTATAAATTATTCTATTAATGTCCAAAGCTTGAGTAGATATTTTCAATAACAAAAATATGTAATCCACCAAAAATTTAAAATTTATCAAAACTAAACGTATTTTATTGAGAAAGAGATTAGTCTACTATCCTAACCGTATTCTCTACTATACTTCTTGTATTTAGGTTGTCAATCCTAAGTAAGGTTTAATTGCAACTTTAAAATTCTTGTACCTACGCTAACCTGGTTCCCTTAATGAAAGGGATTATCCTGTCAAGATGGCCAAATCGTCATCCTACATGTAAAATGCAAAAAAATAGTTAAGATTATTGCTAATCAAGCAGTATTAACTAAACAAAAAGACTTACTTTTTAATACTAATTTTAACAGTGGTTAAATACTTTGTTTCGTATTTGCTCATGTAAATATTATTACATAAGCAAATATGATATCTGTTTAATCGATATCAAGTAATCAGTTTCAGAAATCTAATTTATAATACAGTGGTTCAGGATAGAAACAAAATTTTAAACACTGGTATTTTTTGAGCATTGTAAGTTTTTTCAGTGACGAATGAAGTTGTGGTGGTGCCATAGTACATTCTTGACACTTGCGAGGGGAAGGTAACTGACATTTAAAATTGCGTTTGGCAACGTATCTACATAATAATGAAGGAAAAGTAAGTGGAAAGCTCCTACCACCACCTCTACCTCCACTCCTGGATGGTATTGTGTGCTGATTCCGGACTTACAGGATAAGCCTGGGAGATGGATTGTAGCTGTTCCAGGATTCAAAGAAATACAGTCTCAAATGGGACTGGACTCTAATTCGACTTTAGCCATTGCTACCTTACTAAAATTCCCAACTAGAAGGTGGAGCTTGCTCTGTTCTAGCCTTTACCGGTCGAAGCTCGCAGATAGAGCATGATTCCTTCAGCTCACTTAGTTCTACTTTCGGATCAAAACGTATAGATAACTGAATTTGAACGTTAAGTGTAAATTAACTAGTAAAGCAACAATTACAGGAGTTAACTTGAGATTTAGCTGGTTTATTTCTGGGTATACACTAATGAAGAAAACTATTTACATACAATAAATTCAAGTTTAATGTTGGTAGTCGGAACGAATAAAAGATACCGGTTTTGGCCTTTTTAGGATAAAATGCAAATTTTGAAATGCATAGCTCTAAAACTTGTGATGATATTAAGGCCAAATATTTATGCAAGATAAGTACAAGTGTACTGTTTTTTTTGTACATGTAATTTTAAAATTATATGAAAGGTGTAATCAAATTACAATCATAACTTTTATTTTGACCGGGTGGTTCAACGATTTCGGTACGGTATTGGTTACGTTACGGAGCTCTTTAACTCGTTATAGTTATAGAACTAAACCTATCGACCAAGTTTTCTTTCCATGAGGGTAACATGTGAGGTTAGTACGACTGATAAGCCGACTTCTGAAAAGAATGAGTTGTACAAAAGTGACAACATAAGTGTAGGTTATAATGTACAGCTGGAAACCAGCTAACAATTCAATCATCTCTGTAAAGGTAATCACAAACTATACTCACTTTTTAAAATTATCTGAATCACATGACAGAAACCATGAATAATATCAGAGGACATTCTGATAGTTATAATTTATGTATTTATTTAATATACGACAATACACCATTTCACATCTGCATCATAAATAATCTAACCAAGAAGAATGCTAATACTAAAACTATACTAAATTAGCAATAATATAACAAAATGGTGTTATCAACAGAATCAACATTTAAAAAAATGTATATAAAATATATAAGTATAATAACAATAACAGTACTAACTAGGTAATAACAACGAGAATAGTAATAACAGTAAAATAACAACAGCGACAACAATCAAGATAATAAAATAACAATTTCGTAACAATTACAATAACCAAGACATAGAAGTAATAATAGTAGTAACGATAGTAAATTTTAAAAATAAATAAAAGATATCAACAATGATAACAATGGATTTATAACAAGAATAAATTAATTGCGAGAAAAGAAGACAGTGACAGTGCGGGTCTCCCGGAATCCCAACAAGCACATGGTATCACTGAAACTAATGTGGCCCTCCAAAGCCAAATCAAGCCAATTTTTTTTAACCTAAAATTTTACACTTTTAAAATTGTCCAGCGCCTATAGATTATTGTAGCTATGGAGTGAATATGGTCTCACAACTTACACCAGATGGAAAGTAAAGGTGAAGGTGGCGAGGTGAAGATCGCCAGGACAAAGGATCACGACGGTGATTGCGGACTGCAACACGACCTCTCCACTTGCATATTCACCTACTTGGCATTTTGGTGCTCATGAAACTGAATCAGCACCCGGGGGAAGTCCAAGGCTGGAGCATTATTGTGCGTCCGGGTACTATCTTCTACGACTCGTACGCATTGCAGAACGACATATATGTTATGGTAACGTATAAACCTATTTCAACCTAAACTGAAAGAAATAATTGTACGTAACATCTTTTTAAAATTACATAAAATATATATCATAAAAGCAAAACTATTTGAATTAAGGTTGTTAATTTAATTTAATCTTGATTATCTCTGCTGGGATATTAAGAGTAATGCTGTTTGATACTTTACTTAATCCTCATTAATTGCTGTTCTTTATTACTAACAGTTTATTAAATCCAAAGAGGTTTATTTAATAACCCTTCACTATTTAACAGCCATTTTAAGTCATAAAATGCAGACATATATGAAATTTTCTTTCAGGAAAGCTTTATCAAGAATGATACAAATTTCAATTGTTTACGATTTAGCAAATTTTTGTTTGATCCAAACCATGTATTCCACGACTAACTGTATTAATAATGTTCACCAGTGAAATTTCTCCAGTGTATATCAAAGCGTTATAAATATTCTTCCATAAACCTTAAAGTATTTCATAAATAGAGACAAGTTTTAACTGTCAAACAGTCAAGCTCACCAATAATTTTTCTCTTTTTTCGGCTTTGTTAAAGGCATTTAAATCATATAATCAAAGTCAGCAAACAAATAAATGCACAGGTTTTTGAAATAATATAAACATTAATAATTTCAGAATTGGTCCAAAATAGTTTGAATCTGTTTAAAACTATTTAGTAAAGGTCTAGTACCAATAACATTTGAAGTGTTGAAAACCTGATTTAAACAGGTACAAAATTACAAGATAAATAAAATAATATCATTTCAATAAACATTTAATCACAAAAAGTACTTGCTCCGCCGGGACTCGGACCCGGCAGAGTGACAGATACGGCAAAATACAAAATAATTGAATTATAAAAAGTGAGGGCTCTGTGGTGTAATGGTAGCACATTCACCCGGCAATTGAGAGATCCAGGTTCGAGTCCCAAGTACTTTTTATGATTCAATGTTTATTGAAATTAATTTCGGCTATTTCCATTTGTATTAATTTATTTTATATATATATATATATATATATATATATATATATATATATATATATATATATATATATATAGTAACTCTTAATTTTTCTCCAATATACATTTCCCTCAAACATACCAGTTGAAAAACCAATACTCATTTTTAAATACGCAATAAAATTTGCCAGTTTTACAAAAATATGTAAAATTATCACCGTTAAAAAGTTCATATATATATATAAACTTGTTATTCAAAACTAAAGGTAATTTATTACCGGTTAGAATATTTTTGTAATGTCTTCATTTGTGTTAAGATATATCTGTATGATTTAATAATCAAAACCTTTCTTCTGCTTGTCTGCTCGCTGGAAATCTTGATAACGAACTGATTTTTAGACTCGAGACTGCTTGATACTTAATTTGTATATAGGAAACTTTGAGATAGAAGATGGTCCATGTCAATACACTGGATTTGGCCGAGAGTTAGCGAATATTTTTACATTGGTTTTATGGGTTACTATGATTGTGATAAGAAATGTATAAATCAAATAGATTTGAAAAAAAAAAACTTATTGCAGTCGTCTGACATGTTGAAATTTGTTATAATAACACATGTCATGAGTTATTATAACAAATAAAAGTATAGCAACTTGGTTGTTGTTAGACTTTTATTACATTATGTAAGGTTATTCGATACTCCTTTGTATTGGTTTATCGACAAAATATAGCTCCATGCAGTTGATGCATGTGCCTCCGTGGGATTTGGCTGAACGTTAGCAAAGCCTATGTATGACTCAATGTAGTATCTCGAGAATAAATTGAGCTATAAACTTGAAATGTATATTTTGTTGTTACTAAGGTTTCTGCAAAAATCCATCATCGACACGCTAGCAAATTATCAATGATTGTATTGTAAACTACACTCCGTGCATACTCTCAGTATTCACACACTGTTTCGACGTTGTATTACTTCTAACCTAAGTTGATTATCTATTTAAATATTACCCTAGCGGCCATTCCATAACTCGAGTTTTGAATGATACGTATGAGCAAGGTGCATAGTCCTTAGTTTTCATAATATTGCTTGATTCTTGTGGCATGTTCCTTAAAAACATATGTAGAGTATTGATTCATACCTAAAACAGGTTCCATTAATCTGGGTATTACATCTCAGATCTCACGGCACTTAAAGCTGTAGATGTGTTACACTTAAATAGGGCAAATGTACATTTTGGGCATGTTCACCTAAAAATATAAAACCCTAAGCTAACATTCTTGTAAAAAGATGGCAGTGATAAAAGATTTAATATCAATTCAGATCTATTGGAATTTCTCTTCGGTATATTCATGTTGCAATTAAATAGGTCAATTCTAGAGTTTGAATACATATGTACAGGAATATAAATCGTTTGATTCCTTAAATATAAACAAGGCTAATGTTCTTGTGATAAAGTTCTAGCAATTTCATTTCAATAACCACCTCAGAATCAGAAGAATGTCCACAAATGTATCGATACAGATATACAAGATTCTCTTTCAATATCCATACGAATGAACACTTCTTAGATTTATAAAATACACAGAATCTTTCTTTGTCAGGCAGAAAGTTGCATATACAGTCCTTTTCTGAGGAAATGCACGGAAGTAAAACTCCATGATTCAGATGACCTTACGGAAGTTTCATTCAAATTTCTACCAACCAAATGACGCTTAATCGTCCTAGTGACCCAAATTACGTGACCGTCAACCGACCTCCAGTGAGTCACAAGGTCAGGACACACGCCACTTGGACACTTCTGCGACGATCTTACCGGTTTCTGGATGTCCCAAGCAGTGGAAAACTTTCACTCGGATCCGGACGCAATCTATATTGTAATATTTCTAGGATTCTAACACATCGTTATGAGTCGATACGACCTTAAAAATACAACGGAAACGAAGTAATATTTCTGGAAGCATTAAGGATTAAAATATAAGTATTTGAGTCAAACGTATAATACAACTTATGGATCTTTAAAAATATCTCTTCCGTATAGAAAATTAACAGCCTGTTACTATAGCTGATCGTAAGCGAAGCAACTAATTTAAATGAACGATGCAATTGTGAGACTATCAGTGATATGTTTGAGCTAAAATATTTAAATTTTGTTTTTGGAACTTCATTACAAAAGAGTGGGAAATTGCAATCGCCCCTATAGTGCGTGTTAACGTGCCAATAAACTAGATTGGATACACATAGAAATACACATCCTTATACTTTAATACACATCCTGAAGTACTTTTGGCACCTAGGAAATCATTTGGATCTTGGTATATTTTGGACATTTGGGTCTAGTGCACAGCTTTTGGGTGTGCTGGTATGGAAATTCCAGTAACCGTTGATGATAACCTAGATAAATACTGCTACCCAGTAAGTTATCAGATGGTACCTCTGATGAAATCCACGATCCGCTATGTCTCGAACAGTGGACTGTAAAGCATGATGACATCTGGATTCTCTCCAAGGTCCAGCCGGAGGTGCTCTCGAGTTATCTTGGAGCTATTTTAAAATTTAACTCGCAAGAGGATTCAGCTTACTACGGTAAGAATGAGTTCATCTTTGTATTATAAGAAATGTAAAAACTATTGCTAGATAATTCAGAATGACGGATGCTTTGTTGGACTTTGGTTTGAAAAGCTTATGGCCTGGGAGTCCAGAAGCAATTTGTATTGTGCAAGCATACAATCTGGTTTTTCTTGAAATCAATAGAGGAATTCCTTTACAGAAAAGAATTGATCGCCAGCCGCGATGGTTATGGTACAGGTCTTGGTGGGACATTATCGAAAAATGTAATAGTATGGAACAATAATTCTTTCCTCAGATCCTATTTTTCTTAGATTGGTACTCTTAAACGAACCATCAAATAGCAGGTCTAAATATGGTTAGCTGTCGCATATTTAATATTTATTTACGTATTTGACGGTTCGTTTGAAGAGTATCAAGCCTAGCAAAATTTCGTCTGAGAACAAATTTTTGTATATATTTTTAACCCATTTGATACACTCCCATTTCGACCTCGATAAAGCGATAAACCGGTTGATAATCGATTCCATTCTTAGAGTAATTGTCTCTAGAAAACCATGTTGTTATGCTTATTCAATGCAAATTGTCTCTAGGCTTCTACCGTCTACTTCTGATGTAAATACATTCAAATACCAAAGAAACATTACAACGTTTCGATAATGAAGATTTAAAATAATTAGAAAAAGTAAAATTTACTTGAGGATATTAATGGTTCCATAACATGAAACGAAATAGTATGAGCAAATTATCACGATGGTATTTCAATGGGTAAAAAATGGATGTCTACAGTTCCTATCATCTATAAGAATTGAGCAATCCATATAAATCTTAGTCATAGATGGAATGATTGTAAACTGAGCTGTGTCAGGATGTGTAACACTACAAGTTGCGCAATGCACTTTTCGGAAAGGCCATCAAGATCCCAATGTCGCATCAAAGTGGTGCAAGAGGCGCGAATCAGTGTGACATTTGGGTAACATTTAGCGATCGGTTGCGTTCACGCATCTTGACCTGGCCGACATTGACAAAACGCTTTAGAAATTGCTACAATGTTCTCGAGACTGCGCTAGTTTGACATCTTCTGCTAATTTTAATAGAAAAGTAGGCAATAGAAAAGTATACGGTCGTAAACCCTTGGAATATTGAGCTGATTTTTAATTTGTCTAAATGGTTATATTTACTTTTATTGATAAATCGGCGTAACGGAGTATTAAAGGATCCAACAAAACATAACAAAAGTCTTACAGAACGAAAAAAACTAGTTTTTATCACTAGGAGCAAAAGTGGCTGGTTGCGTGTTTTACGTTTTTTCCGAGATCGGAAACACGATTAAGCGCATTTTTACTCCGCGTTTTATCATACGGAAAATAAAATTAAAACTTACACGATAACTAATTTTTACATAATAACTAAACAATAGTATACTGTCATGTTAACATATCAAAACATAATCTGTATTTAATTATACTGAAATAATAATAAAGTTAAAGGTACCGAAAAACTTTGATTTTTCAGATGTCTGTTGCCAGTTAACGACTGACAGTTACTTTATCGATCAACCTAAGTATAAAAAACAGCTGTTGTTTGTGCAGTATGATAAGAAAAGCTGCATCTCCTGTCTTAGTAATCTATGTCATATGAAAAAATGTCATGATTGTATTTGTTCACTATCATGGTTTCCATAGTACCAGTATGGAAGTGTTGGTTACATTTCCATCTTTAATTTTACCTTTTCCTTCCCTTTCCTTTTCAAGTTTAAAGTCTGTAGGTCCTGTTTATCAACTGACAACGACACGGTTTCAAGACTTACACGTTAAGTAATTTTTCTACATAAAAACTATACATTGTTATACTGTCATGTTAACATGCCAAAACATCTTTTGTATTTAATTATACTGGCATAAGTATAAAATTAGTTTAGGTTATCGCACTGAAAAAAAATGTTTGTTTCAAATCTCTGTTGCAAGGTAACGACAGGCAATCGCTTTATGGACCAACCTAAGTATAAAAACAGCTGTTATTTGAGCGGTATGATAGAAAAGGTGCTTCATCACCTGTCTTAGAAGTCTATGTCACATGAAAAATGATTATATTCAGTTTCTTTAAAAATGTATTACTATGCGGTGTTCACATAGATATCATAGTTTCTATGGTATCAATATGAAGGTATTGGTTACATTTCCACCTTTAATTTTGACTTTTTCCTTCCTTTTCTTCAACCAAGAATAACCACGTACCAAGTTTAAAGTGTATAGCCCCTGTTTATCAACTGACAACGAGACGGTTTCAAGTCGGGCCTACTGAGTTCTAATAATGACAGTGCGATAGCAAATAATTTGAGTTACGATATCAGAGGTTCTCTTCAAGTGCTATGTAATATTTCTTCTGATTCAGAATGAGAATACCGCTGAAGAATTGATTCTATAACGTATTTCTGTATTTAGTATTTAAAATATATTCACTCGCAACTGAACGAGTTTGATCTAAACGTGATATTTCAACTCGAGAATGTTACCTATATGACAGCGTCTCTATAGGTAACATTTGCTCCATACGCTACGGTGGTAAACGATGTTGACTGATTAACTTATTCGTTCCTTTGAAAGTGGGGTGGCAAAAACCTAACTATCACACCTTTTTAATTTAAATTCACAGTTAATATTTTTTTATCTGGGTATAGAATGTGATGTGAAATATATTCTAAATATAGAATATATTTTGTTCCATACACAGGGGTCTCACAAACTTCTGTGGCTGATAGTACTCAACATTCTTATCCAGAATGTCCTATAAACATACCAGTATTGTTATAAACATTTCCAAGATACAACTATTTTGCAATTATATAGGTGTGTATTGTATGTTTCAAAGTAAACAGCAAACAATAAATGTAAAATTGGTAATTTAGATCAAATAAAGTACGACACCTTAGACTGTTATACTCCCTAATTAGTGCTTAACTAATTACTATATTCATTAAAATTAAAATGCATCCAATTTTACATTTATCGTTTTCTGTTTACTTTGAAACGTACAATACATACATATATCATTGCAAAATAGTTGGCGTTTTAGAAATGTGTATATAACTATACTGGTGTGTTTATAGGACATCTTTACAGGATTATATATAGAGACATAGAGGAGTGTATATATATTAGACTCCTCTATGTCTAATTCAGATATAATAAAGTACGACACCCTAGACTTTTATACTCCCTAATTAGTGTTTAACTGATTACTGTATCCATTAAACATAAAATGCATCCAAGTTTACAGTTATTGTTTTCTATGCACTTCGAAACATACATTAGTGTGAAATACGTTTCTGTTTCTATGGGGGATAAGTATTTTAAATTACAGATGCTTGTGCTATCACGCCTTTCCCAAGCTTTCTGCAACCTGAATCTAATCTGCTTCGACCTTACTGGATCAACTTCAGGTAGGCGTGGATCACAAATTGCGTGATCTATTCTTCACACGACTTTCAGACTGCAGAGAGCTTGGGGATGGCTTGAAGGTACAAGAATTTGTAACCTTACATACAATGTTGTATAATATTAAACCTATTCTAAGTATCAAATATTTAGGTGTGCTAGGTGAAGAACATAAATTTGAAAATCAGTTGTGACCGAAATGACGAAATCACATTAGATATCGGTGTCACGCCTGGGTCAATGGTTGTGTCACGGAACATGCTTGGCGCAGACACCTCTAGTAACATTAGTGCCAGCAGTGTTGTCCCTGAGGTCACGGCGACATTGACTGATCACAGTGACAGTGACTGACAGATCACGGTTAGAGGGTGTAACAGTGACTGACGGATGGTGGCCCAAAACGACCTGGTCAGTTTCAACAATCCTGGCACAAGGGATTTGTCAGTGATTTCGTCTAGCAGAGTGACGAATCGCAAGGACCTTTTGAAACAGTAGTTGAAGTCATTGACAGACGCTGTGGGAACGTTATATTAATTTCGAGTGTTATAAATGTCCCAAAATTTAAAGAAATGCAAAGGACTTCTGACTTAAACACAGTACGGAGACTAATTTGGACATACAATTAATTGGTAGCTCTCAGTAACTAGATTAATAAACAACAATATATTTCCATTATTAGAGCATAAAGTAACATATTGTAATATTTAGAACACATTTCAAATTCTATGGTTTAATTTATTTTTATTTTAGCCCGATCGCAAAGAACTGTGAAACAACTATACTAACTTTTTTAATAACCCATTACACAAGGGACGAAGACTCCAAGTACTTATAAAAAATAAAAAAACAAATTTGAAATAAATAAGGTTTATTGTTGGATGCACGTTAGTGAAGCCTATTATTATCAGATCTCATAGGTGGTTATTTAAAAAAATCATAATTTGGCATATTATCAAAGCAATGATCCTGTGCATGAACTTACTCGTATTTGGAAGACAAGAGTATTGTTGGCTGAGCGTCAGCGAAGCCTATCACTTGAGTGGCTGGAAAATTAAATTTCTGTCAGCCTATAATAATATGTCTGTTTAAGCGCACGACACAGGTATATCGAAAAGAAATTTACCTATAGACTTGAAATTTTGCATGAAGCTTCATTTCTATATAGGCAACAATGAGTTTGATGATGGTGGATGTTACTCCATGGAATTTTGCTGACCTTTAACGAATATTTATTTGTACGTTGATCTTATGATGGAAACGAAGAACAATTAGAACAAATAAATTTGTAAAAAAACTGAATACAATCATATATGATTTTAACATGAAGAGCTTTTATTTCTAAAAAAAATAATCGAGTGGAAAATCAATGTTAAAAGTCGGTGGCAACATTTTATTTCAGCACACTATAGTGTTGTGGCACCCCCTAGCTAACAGGAACATTTATTTTACGAATAAAAATGTGCATTTACTATATGGCAAGATATATTTAGATATGTTCCATCTGTAAAGGTTTAAATGTTTCGTGAAACACAGACACAAATCAGTTGTATGGTCGGTCATTGTTGTATTAATTTCTTTTCTGTATGATTGCTTCTTTGTCTATCTGTTCACAGGACATCTTGAGAATGACTTGATTTGAAATTTTCTATGCAACCTCAACGACATTTGTTACACGATACGTGATGTGGCGTACGAAACACAAGTAACCAAACCTCGCTATAGTATCTTAAGATTTATATAATTTATTAGCATCCTAGAATAACGTCAATTCTGAGCGTTTAAAAGGGTTAAAATATAATAAAGCTAATAAAACATACGCGTAATAATTTACGAATAACATGGAAAAATTGGAGCATTGAAGTGCTCAAACACCATTGAAACTATTTTTAACGGTTAAATTATTATTTAAAAAACATAATTCCAATTAACCTTTATTTTAGTCAGTAAACATTGAAAAAATACTTTTTGCAACCTTCTAGAACTAAAATAGTTATAATATTTAATTAGGCTGGTTAATATAGGAAAAATTAAATTTAAGTTCTGTTTTAATTATTTGATCACAAGGAGATGATATATAGAGGATTTTAATAACCTTCAAATATTAGTTAGTCATCCTTTAGTCACCCAATTTATTTCTTAACTTTGCATCTTTTCGTAATATTCCACATATTCGGTTACCTGTGCTCGCAGCCACAGCCGACTCAAGGCCCGTGGTTCCCCGAGTCTCTCCCCTTCCACAAGGGTGCTGCTGTGCGAGCCGTGTGAAAGTGCGTCCACCGTCCGCCTCACAGTCCGTCCGATCCTCCGACTGTGTGCGCGCCGAAGAGATGCGTCCGTCCCCGTCCTTCTCACGCACTTTACAGCTAACCTGACGTTAGCGCCGCCCGTACGCTTGGCTAGTTTCCTTTTTTCCTGCTATTTAGTTTTTATTTTAATCGTACGCTCTTTCAGTAGTGCAGTGCTTTTCCGACCGAGTGGATTTAGTGTAGTGTAGTGTCAAGATGATGTCTCTATACAGAACCATCAAAGGAGGCACCCAGAAACGTCCCAGGGATAGAAGGTAAGATCACTTTTTAAATGCATATTTACTTAATGAGGAATATTATTTGGGAATAATCAAGAAGAATTCGTCCAATCACATGCTAATAAATAAATAATTTTATTATGCTGCAAGTTTGTGAGGATTTCAAAATTCATTGCAGGATTCGTTAGTATCTGAGTCTACAAAAATTTTTTATTTTTCATTACAAATTTTCAGATTACAATTTTGTCTACGTGTTTTAGCTACATAAAATAATTAATTAGCCTCGGACAAAATTCATAATAACTGTTATTTAATAAAAATCTATATAGCCGTATGTTAAAAACGAAACATCTTATTGTAGATTTAGGTTGACAAAATTTAAATTAAAACTTATACATTGTTTATTTTTATTTTTCCACGTACTCCCTTCTCATTTTTTATGTTTTAATTGAACACGATAGAGCAAATGTAGTATAAGGTGGGTCAAACGTACGATAACCCTGGAATATTGTCTAAGGATCGAACTTAAGTTCCAAGTAAAACTTTTTCTAATTAAATAATTATATCACATTCTATTTCTTCAGAAACAAGTTTGCCTCAAAAGTAAAAAATAAAACTTTATAACTTAATTAGTTTTTGAAAAATTGCCGCAGCTTCGGAGTAGCAGTAATTTAATTAAGAAAATACCATTTATTTTTAAAGTGACACCATAAAATGTTATAAAAAAAGAATAATATAATATTTAGGGATGAAGTTTATCAACCTTAAACTCTTCATCCTATACTTAAAAGATGTGAGGGTTTGGCATTATATAGCTCTGAAAAGGTGTCACATATGTCGTTACAAGTAATCGCATATTTGTCCATGAATTAATATAGTATAGAAAATAACGACACTTTCGTATCAAGAATATGTTTTGAAATTTGGTTATTCAAATTCTTAAACCTTGATATTCGTGAAACAATATTGATGCATTTCACTTTACTATACTATTTTTCACCAACAATCAAGATTAGAGAAATTTTTCAGAGAAAAGATTCTATTATTTTAAAGACGTATCCGTGACAAACAATATGGATTTCTATTCAGAGAAGCAACGTGACCACATAAAACCTTATGGGATTAAAATCTCCATAACAATTGTAGGAACCGTGCAGCTTTTAGTTGAAGTGTTTTTTTCTTAAGTTCAAACCTGAGGGAATGTAGCAATGTTACAATACTCTTCGCTCTCAATTTTTGAACACTTTTACCCTCGAATCCTGTATTTGGATTACACAATTTTAAAATCATACTAACTTTGACTTTAATCTACTAGCTAGATAATAAAAATAATAAATAATTTTCATTAAATCAGTATTATACACAAATTGGAAAATTCGTAGTCTCGCTTGAAAAATAAATAATTTGAGTTAGGCCATTTACGAAAGATATTTTATAATAAGAGTTTTATTGCTCACCCTTAATGACTTTCCTTAAAAAAGTGTTATCTATTCTTTAAACTATGAGAGAAACAAATTTGCTAGGAAATTATAAGGGAATAAGTTCATCAAAATACGTCCTTCGCCATCTTACGAGTTTGGAGTTGTGAGATCATCATGTAAATCTTAAACACCTCTGCTAGTTACGTGAATCATTTGCAGTGTTTTTGATTTTGCTTCACAAGCAGGATAACTTCAACCTTTCTGGCAAGCGTTGTTTCCATCTTCAATTTCACAGGAGATTGATAAAATAACTATATTTTATAAATATGCTAGTCTATAAATACTTATTCACTTTAATCCTGTCCTAAACAAATAGGCATACAATGAGGTCAGCAGTGTCATAACAGTTTAATCTGTAATATATACTGTTTTAAGATCTCAAATGTGGGATAAATCTGAAACAAATTTGGTTTCTTTAGCAAGTTTTGACATAGTTCAATAAAATCCATAATTAGCCTTTTAAAACTTTTTAATGATCGGGTTTTCTACTTAGGGGAGAGGTGGAGGGAGGATAGTTGGGATAACCTGTATGACGTATCGTATCTGAGCTAGAATTGGAAATCTAGAAAGTTGGACTGGCGGTTATTTGATTGATAAAATTTGTTCATAAAATAGGCTCCTTTTGTCCTTTCAAAAGGAAAGTTACGCATTTAAATACGTTGATATTGAAAATGGATGGTATGAAAGAATAGTAGGGGTTTGGACATTTGTAGTCGTTAAGCATTTATGAAAATAAAGACATAAACATGAAACTTGACATTGAGTGACAGTTCATTTTCTCCCTTGTTTTTAAATTTTATGTGCATTTTTTATTGTATTAGGGTTTTTATAACTGAAGAAGAGGGTAGATCCTTGAAATGTAGTATTCTATTTGATGTGATATGTAATAATGGCAAATGTCTGAAATCATATTTCTATTTTTTGAACGTTTTAATATTTTACGATACTATCTGCAGATTCCAGATTACAGTTATACCAAAAATAAATGCTAAATAGGCTACTAGTTAAAACTTTACTGAAATCGTACATTTTGAGTGTTTACAATTGTAGAGTATCGCAATAGCGTTTTTTTTGTTTTTCTAGTATTTTAACAACAACTTTATTCACTAAGAACCCCTACTAATTTAAGGAACCATGTTCTGGCTGTTTCAATCCCATCATGAAGAGTCTAGAAATGAAAGAGCAAAGCATTTCTATTTTGTCCAGTACCTTGAATCCAAGAGGCCCATTTACATGTTAAAATGAAAAAAATTGAAATTAAAATGAAAAAGATTTAAGTTTCAGAACTGTTGTGTAAAGATAACCTAAAAAGAAAGAAACACCAGATTTCCTTTGATTATTAATTGTTAACATTTACTCTCCAAGTAATTTTTAATTAACGTCCTGACAGACATAATACACAGTGTCCTTGGAACTGCCCTAAACAATGAATGTCACGTGACATTAAACCGTAATAATTTATTAAGTCAATCTACTTCACTAACGATTGTATTTCGCAATCCAACGTTGGTTGAAAATGAACACACAAGTAACCACGTGCCGCTGCCTACTGCATTGGACTGACCTACATAAAAACAACTTTCCTGCATAATTATCAAGTCTGTGACTCGAACCTAGGACCATAATGCAGGGGTCTACCTTGCTTGAATCCTTTCTGTAGTGCGGTACAGTTCCATTCAAAAGGTTGCTTTACTTAATTAGTTACTCATCTTGTAAAATACCAAGTGAGTGCCAAGGCCAATATTCTGTACCAAATTAAGCCAAATTTTACTTATATACACCAATGGCCTATGCCACAATACCGGTTATGTGTTTAATTCCAGTGGTATTTTTAGTAGCCTATTTATATTTTTTCAACAGTTTTCACTATTTTATGTTTAGAAGGATTGCACTCTAATTAAGTAATCATAATAATGTTATGTAAATTAATACAAAAATAAATAAAGTTATGCGAATATTGTGAATAAAATCATAAATATTTCTAAAATTCTGACCTTCCTCAATAAACAAAGATTATATTGTTTATTTTCATTAGACGTTTAAAAATGCAATATCGTCTGGTGCTAAACTATGTGATGATTCATGCTGGAAAAATTAGTTATTTTAAAAAGACATTTCCAATGCTCGAGCCAGAGCTACACATTGGAGTTACTGGAGAAGCTATGGCAATACTAAGGGAATTTCTATAGGCATAAAAGAAATTTTGATATCCAAAAAATTTCAGTTGATCAGTATTTTTATGCGATGTAAGTTTGAGTTTGGTTATAACATTTGTATTTAAAGGCCAAAATTTAGAGATGTGCAATGTGCGTTTTAAATTGCCTTTTGAAATAAAAATTTTGAATTTTAATTTAGGTAAATTTTCAAAATTTGTATGATGCAGAGTGTTTTCATTGCAATTCAATATGTTCAGTTGTTTTGGATCAGTGACAGTCTTGGATGTTTAGTCTATTGGTTTCACAGCGTTTGTGATTTACAGCACATTATGGGCTGGCGATTCCAGGAAATTGACTAAGATCCATAAAAACAAACGCACTAACCTATTTACGTACAGTACGGTCGTATTTGTTAGGTCTAAAATAAATACTTGTTTATGCGTACAAAGATAATATTTCGATAAGCTGTTATGTCCTAAGGCAGAAGTAGGATTATCCATTTCGAAGCTTTTGAAATTTACTTTAAATAAATATAAAAGACACATTTTCGTCGAATAATGGATCTGGCGAGAATTTCCTTTAATTAATTTTTTCTACGGTCTCTAGGTTATATGATGATTTATATGAGTAATTATCGTTCACTGTTGTTATACACTGATTTATTACAACTTTCATTGTCTGAAATTGAACAATTTATACTATTATGTTCCTTGCAGAACATCACTACATATTTATACCACAACATTTGTTATACGGATGTAATTGTTTCTTACGGTCACTTAATTTAAAACTTTTGTTGCATTACGAAACCATTTTAGTATTATAAACATCCGTGATAGATTTTCTAAGGGCGTAAAGATTGCATACATTTATTAAACATTCAATTCAATAGGGAATAAAGAAATAATGTGAATGATAAATCTTAAGAAGAAACTTGTAGAATTCAAGAATTTAAGCAATTCTTTCTCTAATAAAAAAATTTAATTACAACCAATTGGCATGAAACTAAATGCTGACCGCAGTAAGCGAAGAATTAACGATCTGTCGTTTCCTTCCAGCATCACAAGCAGGTTTTCATATCTAATCAACAATTCTGTAATCTCTCTTACGAGATAACATCAGCTAATGCAAGTAAACACGCACCAACTGAGGGGATTACAACGCAAAACGGAGGGAATCAGACCGCATTTACGATTTAACGCTCGTTGTTCGTTTTCCCTTTCGATAACGAGCGAAAGAGCTGACTTCGCGTGTTGTGTGCTCAACGCCGGAAGTACAAAATAATCTGGGGTGAAATCTTTATGAATACGTTTCAACGTAAAAGAAGGAATTTGGAGACTCTAGACCAGGTTTCTCCGAAAAATCCGGCACAACAAACAGACTGTTTCCTAAAAAGAATGTCTCCTCAACTTGTAAACTTGACAAAGTGACTCTACAAAACGAGTGAAATATTTCGGAATGTGCCAGAGAAAGTGCTCTGTTACATTTAAGAGCTCGTAAAGTGTTTTCAGAATCAACTAGGACATTGTTAATGGCACTAGAGCAACCTTCACATAAACTTGGAAACATGTATTTAGCTAATTGTGGTGTTATTTATCTCAAAACAGATTTTTAAGTTTCGGCCTGCGAAACCCCTGTGGAGGGAACAAATTTTGTTTATGTTTCTGTGTTTTTTTTAGTTACATATCAAATTTGAAAATATGCTAAATTAAAAATTACCCAAAACCTATTTTTATAGGTTTAATCCTGAGAAATGCAAATGGAGGCAATACGTTTGTTCATGTTTCTGTTGACAGATAATATGATGTCCTTCACGTTGATACAAGTATCCATCTTGTTGGAAAAATAATATTTTTATAGTGAATAAAGTTTATTTTTGCTTTATAAAGTTGCTTGGGTATGAAAAAACAATTTATATTAATTCTTTAAATATAAAAATAAATAGTGCCTTTAGTTTATTTGTAAGTCAGTGCATTGATAGGTATTGAGTAACCTGCACTTAGTGTTTTCAACACATTAAAACAGTATTTAAATTTTCCTTGTTAAAAAATTCAAACAATCTTACAAAAGTTATTTATAATATAAGAAAGATATTAAATCTATAAGAAAATTATTTTTGAATTGGTAGGCTTACACAGTCGGTGTTATGACAAAGTTTTCTTGTTCAAACGGTTTTATTGTTAAACATCTGTTTTTGAAGACAATCTGTTTACTTTTATACATATATATTCAGTCAACATATAACATCTGTTGGTTGAAGATGGCTCTCCATTATGTGGCCGAATTATTGTTAACATATTTGAATTATACCTACAATTTTTGTACTGTTTGAATAGGAAAACCTTGATGATAAAGTGACTATTAATATCACAAGATCTCATTGCGGTTTGGAATAGATAAAGAACGAACGGGACATAAAGCAGGTGACAAAATAGTAAAACTCACTGGAAGACGGGAATTCTTACATCAGCTGATAGAATATTTTATTCGACAACATCAGTTATATAACTAAATGCTGCCCTGTGAGAGTTTCCCACAGTCGACGTACTCTATGTGTCGTTCACTCGATGATTTAACGGAGTACTGATGTTATTACCCTAGAGTCTAGACTGTTTAAACTCTGTGCTCTACGGCGTAGAGGAACGCCCCCTGTTCTCCAGGAGTGAAATATGTCCAGAGATCGCGGGATCTTGAGAGATCCTCCCTTGTGAGGAGGTAATCGTCGACAGATTTATTTACTACCTCTATTTTCTCTCTTGGTGTTTAAAGTGTACAAAGTAACTACGGTGGTTAAATATTACTTAAAAATAGAATAATATAGAGTCTAGAGCTCAGACTTGCTTTTTTACTATAGTAATAGCAAATAGTGATTGCGGCTGAAGGCTAAGCACGCACCTTCACACTCGCGAGTTGCCGATGGCGTAGTTTAGTGGGTACAACGGTTATCGCAAGATAATTGGATCAAGCAACGTCGAGCGCGGCTGCCGCTTGGATGGGTGACCGCTGAGCGATCCTGTCCTTGCAAGCAGCCCGCCTGCCCAGCTATTGGTGGTGGTTCGGAAGTCACCTTTAAGCGGTTGGTCCCCAGGTTAAGTGTTAGAGAGGGCTTGTTATCCCCAACTTCGCCTGGTAAAATAAGACATCTATACTTGACGAGCGCGGAGGGATAGGGGTTGGGACCAATCCGGCACCTGCCGTTTTCCGCCTAATGTCCCTGGCCGGGATTTTCAGTATTAACTTAGGCTCTTGACTAAGTAATAATCTGCGATAATTTCAGTGTATAATACGTTGTTTGGTATAATTGTTCTCGTTATAATTTTTGAAATCTATATACATACTGACCTGTTTAGGATATAATTATTACAAATAACAAAAATCTGAGTTTGATTAAGGAAGTGCCCTAGGTGACATAAGGCGGGAATACACCCGATCCCAATCCCATGCGCTTGTGTGTGTGTGTGTGTGTGTGTGTGTGTGTGTGTGTGTGTGTGTGTGTGTGTGTGTGTGTGTGTGTGTGTGTGTGTGTGTGTGTGTGTGTGGTGTGTGTGTGTGTGTGTGTGTGTGTGTGTGTGTGAACCTATAGGTTCATAAATAACAAGTTGTACATTCTTTAAAGTTGAAACGGCCGCCTTATTGATCCATAATTGCGCAATAAGGATACCAATGAACTTAAGTGAGATATTTATAAGATCAATGTTTTTTCTAAGTTAATACATAAAATCCTTTGAACTGGGGAGTGGTTTTGGTTTCTGGTGCAAATAATTTTTAAGTACAACCATGACAAAATTGCAATAGGGCGTTTCTATATTCAAAATCTACCTAAAACAGTGTTTTAACTGCAGTAACTCATTATGAACATTTGGGAAACAATTGTTTTCTTGTGCATGACGGGAAGATTCAACCTAGAAAATCTGTCACATTGTTTCGAGCTAGACTCAGATGATTATTTATTATGGTTTAAAATTACGTGCTCAAAACGGGATTTGACTCCGGGTCCCTAGAGTGGTAAACGGAGAAATATAAAAAAAATAAGCAACATTAAACTTTATATGGCCTAATTTAGGCAATCAAAGATTATATGGAAAATTATACACATAATAAGTGTAAATATTTTTTTATTAAATCAATTTTCTTGTTAACGCGTGATTTTGAAGTTGAATTTTGTTTGGAGATAGCCTCAAAAACTGTCTAAATACACTAAAGTAAAAGTTATGAAACAAAGTTTAGAAATGGCACTTCCAGGAATATAATACTCCATATGATGTAGGATATGAGATAGACTACATCCGTATCACTCGTTATATCTGGGTCACGAGAATTGAACCGACAATAACAAGACAAATGGTGTACCGATAGGCAGTCTACCGGAGCCTCCAGGAATGCCCGGGGGAAGTTACACAAGCTGTAAGGACATTAATTGTCTCGCTGGACCTGGGGAGTCATGATTGCATCATGCGATAACGAGATGGGGGCAGCTTTCACGCCCGCGCTCACCGCTCGTTGCCCGACCTTTGAAAGCAACGATGTATACAAGATCGGGAAAACGTAGGAAATGAAAGTGATCTATGCTGTCTCTGATCTGTTGACTCATGTAGAAAGGATTCTGATTAAAAAAACGGATTTAAAGTAAAAAAGTGAATTTAAAAAAAGTGGGATGTTTTTATTTGTGTTATAACGAAAGGTTTATTCTGAAAAGTTACATAAGTTCTAAGTGAACAAATGAATTTATGGCGGTGAAGAAGGTTTTAAGTTGAAATACTGTGTTTTGAATTTATAAACAGAATTCTGATCAGATTTTGAATATATTTTCTGAAGACGGAAAAATAGGAACCTAATCTTTTGATCACTGCTCCAAGCGTTTGTGACATAACTTTTATTAGAGCATTTTATTATTAGACATAACAAATGGTTGGAGTTTAGAATTTGAAATGTTTAACTATGCACCAAAAAAGGGAGGAGGAATGACATGTTTTTATTTAAAAAATATGATTTCCTTATGAAACATTTTATTAAAATGGAATAAATTTTCTTTAAATTATATTGCGTTAAAACAGTAATTTACGTAATAAATAATTAAAAATATGATACTACCTGAAACTATACATTTTTGTTTTATTTCCCTATTCAATTAACAAACTAGAATTGCATTTTCATTTAAGTTCAGGTAAATGCCTGTATGTTATACAAGTAAGTTGGAACAATATTTTAGTAAAATGTTAGTTTTTACTTTATAAAAGATGTTATTTATTTATAAAGTATTATAAATAATAAAGTGTTATATGTTTTTTTTATTTTATCGTGTTGAGATTTATATCTCTTACAAATTTCGAATAGCTAGATAGATTAAAACATTCGGTAATTATATATTTTCCGGGCTTTGTAGGCGCTGAAATGATATCTTAAGCTGCATTTTGAATATATAAAATTTTTTATACTGTATAGTTTGAAATGAATTCAAGTTACATTTGCAAACTAAATTTTTATTTGAAAATAAAAGTTGTTTGTAATTTTTCAAAAGGTTGTTATTGAATCTAACTATTTAAATCGCAAATATAAACTTGGGAGATAATCTGTACCTTGTTTATTTAAAATCTCTTTGGTACGTTATTCGTATCAAGTACTATTATTTGTCAGTCCAATGTCTTGCATGGTTTAAGTTTTGATATACCATAATTGGGACCATAAGTCTGCTATCAAAATATATTACAATTCCACAAAAGTTAATTTCAAAACCAGCATGTTATGAGATCCCACATAATTAAAATTAATATGTTAAACTAAAATATCGTTTTCCATAATCAAAATAGCTTACTGTATCGTTAATCAAGAGTTGCAAGTCACATTCTGTCAATTTGGTTATTTTGAAACGTCATTAACTAGGTTTTCATTTTATAAATTGAACCATGGGTTATGTCGAATTTCATTAGCAATGCCGCTCAAGGAGTGATAGAAGAAATGATCCAAGAAGAATTGAGCCAGAATGAACCTTATCGACCCAATACATCAGAGTGTACATTAGGGTATAACTGTCACATTGTATAGACCTGCCTTTCTCCGACCTTGTGCCCTCTGTATTGACACCTCAGCTTACCGGTTCGTTGTTACACCACACCGCGCACGATTGTGGCGGCTGTGTGCACGATTTCATCAACTAAATGTCGATTCGAGCGAGTTTGCTTCACCTTGCGTCCTCCACTAGCGAGTAAATGAATCGTTTACCAAAGCAAGGTTTCGCTACCTAATAATTCCATATCTCTTTATAGACACGTATTTTCTGCAGTTAAATATCAATTTATGTAAAAAATTTACAGTATTTTATATAAAATATAACAATATAAAAAAGTACTTTATAAAAACAAGTTTGAGTCAAGATATTAAGATATAGTTTCAATAAGGGTTTGCATGCAGAAAGTCTCGTAATTTGTATTTAAGAATAATATGAAATCTTTCTTTGTCTGTGCACTTTATAAATTTGTCTTCTTAATAGGCAGGGTGGGCATGGTGATGCCAAATTTACATGTATGTGTTTTAGTGTTTGTTAGCCTATAACTGCATAGATTATAGTTCTTGAAGAGTGTTCTTAAAGAGTCCCTAGGCCCTAAATCTCAAACCGGAAGTAAATGTTTTGAGTTTTAATGACACTTCATTCGGGAATATAAAACTTCCGGACTTACTACAGTGGGATGAATGGGATTCGTAGATGAGGAGATACACGCTGATTTGAAAATTATTACTAAATCCAGGAATTATTACTCAACATCTCGTTGGCGAAGTACCTGATGCTACCCTGTTGAAGTCCATCTGAACTTTAGGGACTTGCCTAGTATGATTTACCCGATGATTTACCCAGTAGGTCTTTGTAAGCTTGGTGCAACAAGAACGGAATGGAGTGCAAAAATCCAGATTCCTCCATTAAGCACTTATGATCTCAGGTTTATCTGAAATCTACGACGTTTTTCTGTTCACGTTATGTTGTTCGATGACAGATGAATGATGTACATAAGCTGCCGGACCTGGTGAAGCAGAGATCGAAAAGTTCTCAAATACCGATAGTATTTTAAGAAACACAACTTTTGTGCCTCAAACAACTATCGTCCGATTTCCATTCATCCATCTCTCAATAAATATTTGAAAGGGATTCCCAATATTTAAAAAATGTTTATTGTATTGAAATTCTCTGTCACATTTCGTGTTCAGGAAACACAAATCGACTCGATGTTATATTAGATTTCCTCCAAAATGTTGAGGATGCCAAAAATATGAGAAAAAATATGCTAAATATTGTTCTCGACCTTTTCAGAGCTTTTAATTTTGTACATAATATGACTGTGGTGTTCTTGATGTGAAGTTAAAGTGACTTACATGTGCTTACAATGGCGCAAGGCTTTCATTTATATCGATGTTATTTTGATGCTTCGGAAATTATCGATTTCTCATACGGCTCAGACGGTCAGGACTCTGGTGGCCTCGCATATCTAAACTGATAAGGAAAGCTAGACCTTGTGGTATGCTGCAGGTGGCTATCCTTGTTCCAGTAAAACGACGTACATGTACCCAACCCACCGGTCTGTTCAAGATGGGTTCTATATGGCCTCCGCTAGTTCCGTATTGTAATCCATACTCATTTATACATATTAGTGAAGAACGTCGGAAATCTATTAAATATGTTCAGTCAAGAAGTTATATGTCAGGTGGAGCAGAAAATAAAGCAACCAGTTTGTTCCCTTAATAATAATCTAAAAGCTGTTATGGATTAATAACTATTGAAGAAGTCTATGCATTTTACCTTTAATTTGTTGGACAAAATTTTAAAGTTTAATATTATTTCTTTATTTTTATTATTATATGAATCAAACTTTATTAATAAGTGAATTTTTTAACATTTAATAGTTCCAAAATAATTTGGAAATATAGATTCAACATGTGAAGTCGTATTAAATGTATGGTTAGAGTGGTAAATATTAATTCAAACTGATCAAGGATAATTCGTAAGTTTTTTAGTAAAATTGGTTCAACATTGTTTAAAATCACCGTGCTAAAGATAAATTTCAATTATTATTTAATATTCCTTTATTCATTCGAATAATGCGCAACTCAAAGAAGTTAAGTATTTTCGTCTCGTCAAAGGAACACAAGTTTATACCAGTGAATAAAAAGGATTGGTCTTAGTTTGTTAGACTTTGTTATATAACTTCAACAGAAAATTGGAGTTTTATGTTATTGTCCGTTAAAGTGACAAAGTTTGAATTACACACTGTCCATGTTAGACAGCGGTTTTTATATCCTTCCTTCTATAAATTGGGTATTACCAACCGGTTTCCCGCTGTGATGAAATATAGAAAGTTGTCCTCAAAGACAGTCCTGAGGTACTTATCTTTTATTGACAATAAAGTTAACCCATATAAGTCCACGTCAACTGGAGTATTCTATGACATATAGAGATTAACTTTTGCATTTGTTGGTAGTGCGCACGTGTAGTACGTATTGTAATTATGTTTGTATTTGCACGTAAGAATTAAATTTAAAAATATGATTTTTTAGAAAGAATTGCGACAATAGTAAAAATAGTCGATTACTAATATTTCTAAGAAAATTACACCCCTTTCATTGAAAATGGCATATTTTTTATACAAGAATTCCAAGCCACTTTTCAAACGTACAAAGATACAAATTAGAATGAAACTTGTAAGATATATTAATTGCGTATTAAAGAAGCATTCGTGCATTTGCCCCACTTAATTAATATCAGATGCTTTAACAATAATTTGTCTATAATTCCCGACACGATGATACTTTAATGGACAAAATAAATAAAATGGGCAAATACAATTAACGATTATATGATGTAATGGACTTTGTTTTTACATAATAAAAGAATGAATTGTGAGTTGGAGAACATAAATTTCTCCCAATGACTATCATTTGCCATTTGAGAATTTCGCCGTCCATATAGGAGTTCCCAATGACTCACAGGAAGTTTATTGGAAGGTTTTGCGTCTTCGCATTGAAACGATCAGAATTGGGGAGATAAGGAATACTCCTACATTTCATAATCGATTCCAAGATCATCGGAGGCATGCCACATCGACTAAAAAAAGAGTTATTTTTGGTCTGCAACGTCTTATTTGTGGGGCCAAAATAATAATAAGTGTTTGGGCAGTGAATTCGAACGAATTCGAGGGTAAATGAGAAATTTAATTTTGAGCACTATAAAGACCCAAAACAAATATTATTGATAAATTATTTTTATATTAACAAACATGTTCAATTTCAATCCATATTGTAAAAAAATAAATTTACATCAAGATTACCGGTATTATATTTGTTGAGCCATTTTTAGTTTTTTCAAAACACTCACAAAATGGATATTGGTCTATAGTTGCCTAAACGGTATTTAGTACACTTAATATTTAAAAGGTATGGTTTAGTCTTTCTTAAAACTCTCCCGATCCCCAACCGTAAACCTCTGTTAGTAGGTAACCAATGTGTCAACCGTGGTTGATCAGGCTTGACGGATATCTCGGTCGCTTGATCATATAGTCAATGAGCACCGGGACATTATGTAGGTCACATGATGTAACCGCTACACCTGCCACCTCCCGCCTCCTCTAGGTCTTCGGACAGGCCAAACCTGTTTGAAGACACCGAGACCTCTGCCGTACGCCGGCCGGTAGCCGAGGAGGGGGCGTACTTGCCACATCCTCCCATCTCGTCCTCACGGTCTTGCTGATTGGATTGGAAACCACTTTCTCATGGTCTGCCTGTCTGATGCGATGCCTCCACTAGGTCAATGGGCCCGCTCAAGATGTGCTGATGCAATATTCAAGTACTCTCCTCACTGAGACGTCTCAGTTGTTCGTCCTGACTCACACCCACATCCAAATACTTTTGAAAATTCTTGCACGTATCCTTTACTATTTCAAAATCCTTATCTGAAACGTCAGGGGCCTGAGAAAAATACTAGACTAAGTATGTAAGGCCTCTATTAATACGGTTAATCTCCTTGCTTGGCAAAAACTATTAATTTTTCCACACTGAGCGAGATATAAATAAATAAACACAGCGAGAAATAAAGAATAGTCAAAGAAAAGACAAATTGGAAGAACACTATGGCTGGTACTTAGTGTACCTTTTAATTCAATCCACCTGCTAAAGTGATAAAATTAATCTCCTATCACTGTGGTCTCTGGGGTGGTTTTGATCTACCTTGTGAAGTACGCATAATATACTTAGTCATGATTCCTGATTACACCGATTGCATATCCCAAACTCAACATGATTTCCTCTCTTTGTGACAACAAGAGCCTCTGTTATGACTCTACGACATGAGGCAATATTGCCGGATTCGCTAATGCTCTTTTGAGACAGTGTTACCAAATTTATTGCTTAAAATAGACAGTCGTTAATGCTCAATGACACATCACAGTGACTCATCCTCAGTAATGCCTGTTTTAACAGTCCAGCCAGCATCGGGTAGTTTTGAAAACAATTATACTTTATGCAGCATCATGACGTTGGTCGCCATTAGCATGATGTTGTGGAACTTTTGATTCTCTGGACCGTTGCTTTACACCGAAATTTGCTCAGTATTTTTGCCAGCATCGTTGTCGAGATGGGTTTATTTGAACGATTTCAAGGGAGCCAGAATGAATCCAAACCCTTGAGGCAAAGAGATTTGGACTTTAACTTATGTTAAACTAACTATGCAACTGAGGAATGCTCTACTTCCGTGATATTTGTAATAACCTGTTCATAACCGTCAAGGATAAAAAGTACTCAACTACATTAATTTCTCAATCCACTTCATATACACCACTGCTGTAATAACCGGGAATGGTGACTTTGCTCATGTTAAGGATCAACTAAGGATGTTGGTGAAAGCCTGAGAGGGGAAGTCAAATCCATAGTCGCTCACGGTGGCTTAGAGAAAGTACGCAGATTACTGGGCTGCCGCAGCATTGCCAAATATAAGTACCGACCAATCAATCAATCTCAATCACGCTAACGTCACTTTACTAGTTACACAACTGGGATAAAGGAAAGGGAAATGGAGTACACAGTTTACAAACGTAGCTGTTGGGATGTCAGTGGAGTTTGTGTTAGCGGATTACGATCAAAAAATGTCCCACCCAGCATCCTATGTTCCGTCTCGACCTTGTATAATGCGGCAAGGCAACACTAAGCTAGCAAATTGTTATTATAATCCCCGCATACTTTAGCACTACGACCCAAAGACCTTGAGAGGACTGAAGTCTGCAGCACTGGAAAGCCAACATTTGAAAACAGATGTCAGTAATCAACTGATTGTTCTATTGTTGTGGTGGCAGTCAGCTGTCTTGTAGTGTCCGTCACTCTCCTAACCTCACTCTCTCTTCCCACCCAACCAGAGTAATTATCCCTTTCGTCGATCAGAGCCTTGTGCTGTGCGACGCCTTCTCTGACAGCTGCTGATAGGTAACTGGAGCGTACTGAGTTAATTGGTCGATTTAAATAAGAATGTTATCAATTTTAGAGTTAATGAATGGGCTTGTGCAGTTGATTTTTGAAACTGTCCAGAATGATATGCCAAACTTGGTATTACTTTCAATCTTCTACATACGGTAGAGTCTGTACTGTTTCAGAAGTGATTATTCTAGTTATCGAGTACGTGAAATATTGAAATTCTACATGGATACTCCACTAAATGCAAATATAAACAAATAGACTCTATTGAAAGGATTATCGATTGCTAAACAGTTTAAATAAATCTACACTGTTGAATGTTAAAATGGCAGATCTTACAGTTCTGCTTGAGATTGAATATTTATTTGATTTTTGCTATATACCACAGAAAAGACAAAACACAGATGTCTGATGGAAACATTTTTCGCAACGCCTTTTTTGCCAGACAAAAGAACTGGTATTCGCTGGATTTAGTCCATCACTAATGAATTCTATCGACTGGTCATAGTGATTAGCTTAAGCGAGATGTCTAGATTTACTTTGCAGAGAAAAGATCCTAAGAATTGATTCAAGAAATGTTTGTTTAACTAATCATCTGTGATTAAATGTTATTACATTTAATGTAATACAGAGTCAGTATTAGAAATACTTAATAAATTAAAACTGTTCACTGAGGATTTAATAATGGTAATCACTATATTCTGTGATGCTTGAGGTGGTTGAGCAGTTGACATTCTTACTGGGTCCGTTTACGGTGGCTTCTTTATTGGAAAGGGCTATTGAATCCGATGAAAGGAGTTGACTAGAAGTTCGAGTACATATCCTAACTTAGTTTCGAGACTTTAGGTTATGAACTTTCTTAGGGGATACAATTTTTTGGGCTTTACGTACTAAGGCTGGTTTGCCTGCGGTGATATAAATGTCGCCCAATGATGATCACTGATCTTTGTGAATAATTGGACACTTCTGAGAATATAAGATAAGGATTCCCAACAATTCACTAGTGGAGGCCACAGACATCCCATCTGTAATAGTGCACGATGGAGTGCAGGAATGATGACTAGTCTTAATGGCCAGCAATGATTTCCGGAATGCTTGCTGACGCCTTACCGACTAACGTCTTCCAATTGTGGGGCATCAATGTTCTCTACCAGTACAATGATACTTTTTGTCACTAGGTATGTTAGTTATTTTACGAGTCTGCACTCAATGTTTCACGCTGCTTGTATCTTCTCACTCTGTTGATCTCAATCCGTAGATAAGTCCATACTCGAAATTTCCCACCTCACCCAAACCTCTAGGCCTCTAACACTCTACCTTTTGACCTCTAGGTCTCTTGGATTTGGTACTGGCCCATAGTTAAATTACATTTTTTGTTTCATACAATATATTTGCTTGATCTATTTATTAATTTACGATGATATAAACATTTTATGTATATATTTTCTACTGTTGGTTATTTCCAATACTTGGGTCTTCCTGATATTTTGACCTTCTCTTTCGCATAAGAGCCCCAATCCTATAAAACCTTCTGACGTCTCGGTCTTCCAAGCTTTCAGTGCCTCTTCCATTTCAGGCAACATAGAAAGCGAGGGTCTCCTTTCGCTGGGACACATGTGTAAATCATATGTGCTACCACCGGAACAATATGATTTATGGAAAGTTATTAATTCCTATCCTTATTTTGTGAGGCATACATTTGTTTTACTGTCAATACACTTATTTCTTTCGACCCGTCTTTGTACCCAAAAGCTAATAGCGAGAAGCTAACAAGACAAGTGGCCAATACTAGAATGTATTTTGTAGTTGGTCATTTGGAACGATTTTAGTTATTAATTATTAATTATAGTATCCATGCATATCATTTTATCACAATCTTCACCATCTTTGTATTTCAGTTATCATGTAATTCCCGCTTAATAATTCAACCAACAATCGGTTTAGGACATTAATTCAGGTTTACTTTCTGAACTTATCCGAGGTGCTGAAAGAGGCTTATAAATAATTGAATATTTGTTACCAAAGCACGTTACATCAGCCACAGAACATCACAAGTAATATTATTGCAAGAGGACAAATCAAATGAAAGCGTCACGAACTTTGGTGGCCACCATAAAGAAATAATTGCGTCTACAATTTAGTAACATCTATTGGCGTCGTGACGGCGGGACCGGAGGAAGAAAGCTTTGCACTGTCGTCCCGCTCGGTTTCACCCATGAATTAATTCTAGCCGCGTCTTCGTCCCGATATTAATAAAGGAACTCCTAAATTATAAACTTGTTTGGCATTATTTGGTTAACATATTTTCTGAGATTAAACTTTCACTCGCTGTCTTAGGACGTGAAATTTAATTTTTCTAGATAAACAGTTATTTCAGTTTTCTCCTGCCCATTTCTGCACGTCACGTTTTGGCCTATGTCCCAAAACTAATAGATTATAATAAAACGATCCCTCCAGAACAATAAAAAAACGGATTTTTAATTCAAATTCATTCCAAATAATTTAACTCAACTGATCACTTATAAATAACATTAAAGGTTATTTATAAAAACTAAAATTACGTGACAAAATATACTGAATAAACAATAATATACTGAATAATATATGACATATGTATTATATTTGAAAAGATTTTAAAAATCTATTTAAATATGTAAGTTTACATCTAATTATATCGTAACGTTATAACAATTATAAAATTCATAAGAAATTATTGGTGATGGGTATTATTAAAAGGAGAGAAAATATATCATTTTCTTAATTTTTTTTCTCTTTTCTTTAATAATCACAAATGATTAGACATGTAATAGTGGTTTGAGATACTGTAATTAATCTATTTTTAGCCTATGCTACTATTTTGAAACCGTGTGATGGAGCAGAAAAACCAGTTTAGGTTTTAATGTAAAAGGTGCATGTATTCCTTCAATAAAAAATGGGCAAGACAAAGACTTTTTGTTCTCTTAACTCCACCACTTCAATGATTTAATAAATGACGTAATTTGGGAAATCTTACCACCAGCAAGTGTATAGATCATATTAATTTCGAGAAGTCCTATGGACAGACAAAGGTAAAAATTTGTAACATTTCCCCGGCAGACAAAAACAATTACTAAGAGCTAGACTTCAATGACGCTTAGCCAAATCATGGCTGAACATGTACCATCATAGCACTCATTTTTGTATATGAAGAAACGAATTGCCATGCAAAAATCTACAAAATGAAACCTTTCTTGAGATATCTTGTGGATAATTTGGCTACATGTGTAACTATGTCAAATTAAAATGACATTTTACTGTAAAGGAAACAGGATATTTGTGGTGAATTCATTACACGATGGCAAATGCCTGGAACCTTCACAATCCTTCCATCGTCAAAAACAAACTTTAAACAAAGAATTCAGTGTTCAGTTTGTTTCAAAATTTATTTAATATACGATTTTCACATTACCATCATGGTTGTCCATAAGACCAATGTAAAAATGTTCCCTAAAAGTTAGCCAATTTCCATGGAGCGACATGCACCATCACTGTTTATATCAGTGTTTCCGATATAGACATGAAGCGAAGTTTCAAGTATTTATGTCAGTTCGTTATCAAGATATCGTGTGGACAAACAGGCAGACAAAGAGAAATGGATTTCTCCAGTTCCTAAAATAACAGTCTTTGTTAACGTTCAACCAATAATGCCTAATTAGAAATCTGTTAATCCAGTGTAGATTAAAGTTTTTACTGGTGTCTTCCGGATATAGTCAAATTTTGGAACCTTTCGTCTATATTTATACTGTGAGAACGAATCCTAAATCGGACGCTCTCAAGTACTACTTTGGATCTCCCACGCCAAGATCTACAGTAGACATACTTGTGGGCATTTTGCCATTCGCAACAAACCGGTTATGCGTACTTACAGAATGCCTAATGAAATAGTGGGCCGAATAGAAATGTTGAAATGGAAACTGATGATAACCCTTCACTTATCTCGCTACTCACACCTTCGCTGCCGACAAGTACCGTAGCAGCAAGTAAAAGTATGATTGCAGTCGCGACGGACAGCGCATGCGCGTGTGAGTGTAGGTAGGGTCAGGGGTCACGGCACAGTTAGGACCTGTTCTCCCATCAGCTGACTGTCACTAACTGTTTGTGTGAGGCAGGTTAGGTAATCACTGTAAAAATATTTCCTCTGATGCAATCCAACGGTATATTTTTACTTTATGCGCAGTCCTGTAAGTTGTTGCGTCAATGGATGAGTTTATAGTTTGGAATGAAGGTGCGGCAAACTGGAGAAAAAGTGTTACTATCAAGCGAAAGGATGATTTCATACTGATTTTTTGTAATGGATATTTTTTACCATAATATTATTTGAAAATACCTGCTACTGATACCAACATTAGGTTCGCTTTAAGCAGGTACGATATTCTGAGAGTATAACGTGATTTAGGACATTTGTCATTACGGTATGTTACAATAGAACATAACGTTTCGGGGATTGAAATCTGTCGTCTTGTTCAGGTGTAGGAAACGTTGCAGCTCTAAGTATGTCAGGCGCTAGGCAGGCACACTAGACACACAATACATCACACGTAAGAATATGTGAGAGACTAACGGATACGTCTTTGTGATTCTGCTTATGATTTTTCGGAATTAACTAGTATGCTTAATTGTTTTTGGTATGAGCAGCCACTTGTATTGTTATCAAGGCATACCTGACCAGTAAATACGGTTTCATTAATTAAGTTTAGCTTGTTTAACCTTAAGCTTCCAGGATTCTAAGCTGTAAAGGGAATAAAATTGCAGGTAGCAGTTTGTGAGAATGTTCTATTTCACCAGTCTGTAAAATGAGACACGGGAGGGAAAAAGCTATACTTTTACAATGTAAACACCAATTTTTGACTCATTAATTAAAGACGGAGTTTGAATCTAACGAAGTTTACAAAACACTGTTATGTATATGTAGGAAACTTTGCAGCTCTAAGTATGTCAGGCGCTAGGCAGGCACACTAGACACACAATACATCACACGTAAAAATGTATGTATATACTAACGGTTTTTATAAAAAAAAAACGGAATATGAAAAGGAATGTAAGTTTACGTGCAATCTGTGCATTCATTGCTTTAAGCAAATTACCGACAAAAATGAGCGTAATTATCAATTCAAATTGTAATTGCATGAACTATTGGTCATATATTTGGCAATATATTTTGTCTAGTATTTTTCTGGCAAGACTATTTGCCAATGCATTTGAATTATTTCCACTGCCTAACTTTCGTCCAAAATATTCCCATTTCATAAAGTCTCTTTAACCATTTGCTATTTTTGTGTAAAGAACAAAATTGGAACCCATTATATATTTGAAGCTGCGTCCAATAGGGCTACGCTTATAAATAAAACACGACGTAATTACCGTCAACTTTTCGGGAGAGGTAAAGCCGAAATATAAATATTTAAATAAATAAATTTCCCACAACTCAATATTCCATTAAGTTGATTTAACTATCAGTATAGCAATTAATGTAAAGTACAACGGTTTAAATTTTATTTGCATTGTTTTCCAACATGATCTCTCACAAAAATAACTCAATATTTAGTAGAAAAATATCTTTGTAATCAGTGCTGGAGATAGTTTATACTCATAACTTGACAAAAGTTTGTTACTTCCCTTAATATTATTTACTCAGTTTGGTACTGCTAAGTGCTATCCAAAATGTCTCATTGGTATACTTAAAACCTGAAAATCCATTAAACAATATTAATTACATTTCTGCAGACGTTTCATTAAAGAACAAAACGATTGAGGAAGGAGAGACATTCATTTCATATGATCCATTGGTTTGATTTCATTAGCTGATAAGCTTGAGCTAGTACTATGTTTAATACCTATTTTCGCAACGAGCGCTAACAGAAATCACAAACACTGTCTGTTTACGTGTTGAAAGTACACCGAGTCAAGTGACGTATGTTTCGACACGTTTTGTTGCCCAGCAATTGGCGGCTGTAAACTGTAGACAGTTTTAAGGAAGACATTTATTCGCTGTAATTCTACGACAAACAATAGATTTCCGCCACACTCCACTCATGTTTCGGCCTCGGTGTTTACAGCGCCAAGTACAGCGCTGTTCGACACATCTATAACATCCTATACAGGAGCGAAATGGGTTATAACTCTCCAGTGGTTTCTCTCCTTCTAGGGGCTCCAAGTACATCATGTAAGGATTGCGCAACGTTAAAAATTCGCTAGCAAGGTTTTATCAAAGTGTCAATAATATTTTAAAACGCCTTAATTTTGTAATTCAATAATTGATGATTTTGAGATTAATGAAATTGATTGAATATTATTGAAAAGTAAAAGACCAAACTTTTTTTGTTTAAGATGAGTTGTATATAGGCTTAGTGTAGAAAACATGACTAGTCTTTATAGTATCCAATATTGATAATCTGAAAGGATAAAAAGCATGAGGAATCTTCTATTTGGAATGGGTTGCTATTTAATTTAGTATTACAGTAATTAATAATGGCTAGATTATTTTTCTTTGTTAAAAGTTTGTTATTGACGACGGAAGGTTTGAAAGGATAACAGGATTTTGGACATTTGCCATCATTATAGGTTATAAAAGGTATAACGCAAGATTTCGAAGATTGGAATTTATCCTCTTCATCAGGTGGGGAAAATATATACAAAAATAACGAATAGAAAGAAGGGAAAGAAAATTATTTCATTAACTATTCGTCCATTCATAGTTTATTCATAGATTATTTTATAGTATCTAGTGACGAAAGCAATTTTAGGCATTGCATAGACTTAAATGGCTTATCCTAATGAACCACCAAACCGTAGGGGTAAAACTACAACTCTAACCGAGTAGCCAATTTCAGGGGAAGTCAATAGTCTTGTAAACTGTTTTGAAACGCTTTCCCTAAAAACGTTTTAGCGTAATCAGCTTTAAAATTTCATTCGCTTAAAAGTCAACCTCCTTGCAGACATCAAAAGTTATAGTCTGGAAACGCTCTGTAATTATTCGAAAGCTATGATGAATTTAATTTCTAGTCTTCCAATTAATTACTGTAGCTTATTTCTTTTAAGGTAGAGGCCGTTCCCATGTCGTCTTATTCTGCCAGTCTTCATAGACCAGTGCTAAGATCTTATGAAACAGAATAAGCAGGATATTCTGTACAAGATCGATGATACTGATAACAAGTGTTATGGCCACAGACCGGATTTCAACCTGCACTATCACTAGCACAGATCCAAAATCATGTTAGACCGCTCAGCCGAACTTCCGCTCATCTTGAACTTCCAGCAGCTTCGATACATGCTAGAATGTTTGTGTTAAAGAAACGCAATACGGATGAATTATAATTAAGTGTACATGTTATCAAGTACAAATTGTATAGAATACAAGGCAGTTTGCAATATCTCTCGTGACCTTTCGGGTACGTTTTGTACGAAAACGTCTAAAGTAACCATTATTTAATTTCAAATTAGGGACTGTAAAAATCCGACTAAACGCCATGTATTATTTAAATGTCACGGTTATGTAAGTATTCAATTCTTATAAAAGTGAGACAATTTATAAATTTCAAGAAACATAAACTGAAAAACGCATAACTTTCAAAATCTTGTAAGCATTGGTCGAAAAATAATTAAGAAATTAAACTTTTTCCGATCACATGTATAGAATCAAAACAGAATTCTATAGTAAGTACTTTTATTTAATGCTTCATTGAAACCCAAAAAGTTTGTAATTAAAAGTTTATATTTTTTGATAACCTTTTATTTACAATGACATGTTTTCGTAAAATTTGACGTTATATTTCCAGCAAAAAACAGTACGTTTTTTTCATTTTACGTCCTACACTACGTTGTGTAAAACACACAATACTGCCTGTAAAATGAACATTAGTGCTCATTTTTACGTTTTAACTAATAATTTTCTTGGCTAGTGATGGCTCAAATGTTTGAATGATGCCATCAAAGAGTTTAGAAATACATTCTTTACTGCACTCAATCGCATAAATTTCTGCAGACTTTCTCACCCCTTTACATTTGCACATGCCTAAATCAGATTTTTATCTTGGATTAATATGTAAACTTTTTGCTAAATATTGACCAAACATGAGAGAAAGCTTTTTTATAATTCGTAGTTCTAGTTCGTATTAATAGGTAATTAAACAATAATAATTATTACTATTAAACAAATAAGATGTATTCGAGTATTAAAGAAACAGAGTATTGCAAAAAGACAGAAATGGTTAAAAAAAACTCAGAAATAGAAAGGATAACCTTAAGAGGGAGCAGTACCCCTCGACGATCTTGAGCTTGTGTCGTATAACCAATGTTAATTTATAACGATCGCGTCCTGACCTTATTTTGTATAGAGAACACACGGTTTATATACTGTATGATTGTATTAATTAATTCACTGTCTCATGAATGAGATGGTTAAATTTAAAAATATATCGTTACACGCAATTTTATAATTTATTTTTGTTAAAAATAACCTAACTTGGAAATACAAATTTCGTTCACTAAATTCGCTTTTCACAAAAGTATGCTGCAAAATAATATTTGTTTGGTCAGATCGTCTCGTTTGGATAAGACTGTGAAAAATGTATTTCAATGAGAATGATCGGAGCGGTACCTACAATTATTTTTAAAAAATGCATTGCATCAATTATGATTAACAGTATATTGATGATATTCATAAAACAAGAGTCTTTCGTTAACTTAATTATTATAATTATATCAAAGCATGACAAACCTCCAAGTAAATAGACCCTATTGACCTTATCGTTGAATAATTATGAGGAGAGAAATGAAAACAAAAAAAATATTTTGAACATATCTGCTTTGAAAACAAGGGTAGCATAGGAGATATGATCACAGATTTAGAGGATGAAATACAATTGGCGGTAAACCGGGTTCTCGCCAAACCTCCACCCCTCGAAATTTCCTTCTTCTTGAAGATACTGTTAGAGCAGTGAATAAAATCGTAGTGTCAACCTAGTTATATTACAATGTTATTTTTCCTATGTGCATGTGACAGTTTATGATAACCTCGTCTTTGAATTTGTAAGAAGCAGTGAGCAAGAGAAGACTGAGCAAGGAGACATTTCCTCCATTGCGACTTACATAAAGACATTATTTATCAACGGAACCACAGCGTTGTCATTACGCAAGGCAGGGATGTTCTATAACTCAATCCCAAGTAATAACTTGGATGAATTGCCGAAACGAATTCTTTATTGACACCAGTGGAGTTGTACGTGTCTTCATCCTGCGGTAACAAGGGGAAAGTGGAGTAATAAATGTCACCAGGTTCGGTCTTCAACGATTTACAAGCGCGCAATTAACCACGGGTTCTGAAACGCATACTCGGTAATGTCAGTAAATTGAAAACCAATACTTTACTTTCTTCAGCGTGCGTTACAAATAGAACGTATTGTGATGTTTGTTAAAACTGATAAGTACTCGTTAGCGGATCCAATTGAGTCATAAAGATGACGTAGGTACTTAACTATTACGACAACGTCCCAAACTTAATGTTTTAATGTGTAATCAGTAATTACACTAAGCATATGTTGGCTGTTCTTGCGATTGCTATGTTTTGTAATATGTGTTGTGTTTTCAAAGTTCTATTGAATAAACGTCGTTACCAATTAGTATTCTGGTTTAATGAAATCTTTGCTCTAGAAACGACGATGACTTTGTGTTTTCAAAATGTATTCTTTGTATATGAGAGCATCTACAAAGAAAGTATCGCTCTTGAGGGAACGAACTTCCAAATATGTTATGGAGTTGTGTTTTAACGAATATACTATGAATGCCTTAAATAATTTAGTCTATATTCAAGTCAAGTCAAGTCAAGTCAAAAAGTATTTATTTCTTCATCAAAAAACATTTACATCTAGTTTACATGCATTTCCTTAGGTGAAATAAAATATAAAGCAATAACTAGTTACGTTGCTGTAAAAATCTATAAAATAAAACTTAGAAATTCATTCCCAAACTAAGTAAAAACTTGTGTTTTGAGAATTATAACAGTTCTTATTTATTATTATTTATAACCCATGAAATGAGTAATAATATTACACAAGTTTACATTCCAAAAAGTAGTCGCACATCAATTATTATAAACATACGAACCGTAGTAAGATATCTTCAGAAGACCTTTTTATGTTTTTGCAACTTTCAATATTTAGTTCTTAAACATTTATAAATGTAATTTTTTATCTAATACCATTTTTTATGAAGGAATATTTTTAAAGTCTGTAGCGAAAATTATTAAATTTTAATGTACAGTTCACTAAACAGTTAAAAACGCATATGTCACATGTAGCCTACATGAGTGTTCACTTTGTAAATGTGTAACGAGAAAATTATATTCTATTTCTAATGATTAAACATTAGAATAGGTAAATAACTATAAACATGTTATATATTACATGCTTTTTAAATACTCATGACTAGTCTTGTATTGGTAGGTCATAATTGTCAACATGGCTGTGAACTACACACATATTTCCTTTTGGAATATATATTCTAAAGAAAATTCCCAAGATCTAGTCATTGATCAATTTTACTTTAAGTTTTCTTTTTGTCACAGTTAGTATAGTTTATATACCCGTATTTATTTCGTTCTTTACTGTATACGATCGTTCCGATTGGCAAATGAAGAAATGTACAATATAATAATAAATGCACATAAAACAAGACGTCATTAAGCTGTTAAGTTAATTGTTGATAAGAGGTACTGTGTGATACACTTAGAATTGTCACTGATGAAATGCACACGATCACAATAATGGAGTATAAATGTACTGTTGTGAAATAAATATCCACCCTCTACATTGCGAAACAGCTGGTCACGATGTGTATGTATGTGTTTTATGTGGCACTTTCCTTATCAAGTAGCGCAGTATTAATCCATGCAGAACATGGCGAACATTATAGAGACTTTCTGCCTTCCGCATTCTCTGCATAGGATAATGATACTGTGTTAAACTCATTCACGTTCATTTTAGTTTATTAAACTAAGTACCACCATTTTAATTGTAATTGCACTTAGTTTTCTATTCGTTCTGTTGTAAATATTGCCGTTTACACCAATTATATCTTTCTCGCAGATTATTGAACTTCTTCACTTTTTAGAAAATGTCACTATTACGACTGGTAGATGTGAGATACTATATAAAACGCATCCGTAGTAGATTGTTTGTACATATATTACTTCAAAGTATGCCTTTGTCTATTACTTACTAATTTCCAAGCTTGCAGTGTAATGTAAGGGTCACCATTTATAGCAGCTTAACAATTATCAAGCTAATTTGACGGAGATTGTTAAATGGTAAGGAGCCCTTTCAGCACCATTCTCATTTGCATTAGAAGTTTCTCAAAGCTTGCATCTAGGCTCCCTATTATTTAATATACTTTAAACGATCAATAAATTTCTTAAGACTGGCTCTCTCCTGTTTGAGGGTGACTTGAATATTTTCAACAAAGAAGTTTCGAACTCTGAACTGATCATTCACCAGCAGTCACTCTTCAGTTGTTGGAATTTAACAAAATTCATTGTGTCTAAATTCTACGAGTTTTCTTTTTCACCGTATGGATGATTTGGTTATCTCTGACTTCCATGTTGGAGGCATAATTGACCGGGTAAACTCCAAAAAGGACATCACCAGAATCTTTAGTATACATTCTTCTTCGTTTTTCTGCAGGTCCACCAAAATCATGAGTGCGAAAATTCAAGATCTCAATCATACGTCACACTAGCTCGGGCAAAAGTGGGAAACTGGGATACGTGTGAAAAGAGTTTACAGTAACACTTTAGATCAACGGAATTTATATGATGCTATAAAAATCGCATAATTGTGGATTGGTCATTAACTTACTAGAGAAGGATAGTCGTTACTTGGAGTTCATCTCGGATATACCTATTCTCAATAATAGACATGTAACAGCAACTCTACCTGTAGCCTCTTACTGTGTTATATTCTATGTCTGGTGCAAACCGCTTGCTTCGCCGCTCCTGTTCAAAGTGGTTAGTGGCATGTCTTTGAGGTACTGATGCGTATCTACTCGATGACTTGTCTTCGGTCGTAAATACCAGTCAACCAGAGCACTGCATCAATGTGGGTGAATTTATTTCGTTTTAATTTGATTTATTTTACGTATTAAAACAAGTTTACAAAGAGCGAATGATTATATATTATTACTTGTGTATATTAATATTATGCTCTATTATAATTGTTATTATACATATGTGTGTGTGTGTGTGTGTGTGTGTGTGTATGTGTGTGTGTTATATAACAATTATAATAGAGCATACTATTAATATACAAAACTAATTATATATATATATATATATATATATATATAGTATAATATATATTATAAAATAAAATAAAATTTATATATATCCCGGATCTCACTTGCCGGGTGAATGTTCTACCATCAACCACAGAGCGCTTACTGCATTCAATGTGGGTGAATTTATTTCGTTTTACATTTGATTTATTTTACGTATTAAAAACGAGTTTACAAAGAGCGAATGATTATATATAATTACGTTTTTATATTAATAGTATGCTCTATTATAATTGTTATTAATACATATCCCGGTGTGTGTGTGTGTAATAACAATTATAATAGAGCATACTATTAATATACATATATATAATTATATATATATATATATATATATATATATATATATATAAATAAATATATATATATATATAAAATAAATTTATATATATATATAACAGTTATATAAACATTATACAGAGTAGACTTCAGGAATATTGTGAAATAAACGAGAATCACAACTTTTTGAGATAATAAGTTTTAATAAAATGAAAACGGATTTCGTATTCCCTCAAGGCACATTAGCGACGGTCCTCAAAGAGGTGTAATTGGAACCAATTAGAAATACTGTGATTGAAGAACCGAATTATTTGGTATTTAAGGTATAAACTAGGTTACAATAATTTTTATTGAAGTTTAATTTTTGTCATACTTTACTTTACTGCTCA
Organism: Homalodisca vitripennis; assembly: GCF_021130785.1. Lineage (NCBI taxonomy): Eukaryota > Metazoa > Arthropoda > Insecta > Hemiptera > Cicadellidae > Homalodisca > Homalodisca vitripennis. The sequence continues at coordinate 47,367,736 of NC_060211.1, read as the reverse complement.
TCTGTCTACCTCGTAAATTCTTGAAAAGTGGTGTCAGTATCGTGATTGGCTGAAGCTTTGCTGCAGGGAAATCCACATTGATCGCTTGCCTTAATGGTCATTAGTTCAATCACGATAAAGCTCCACCCCTTCAACTTACCTGTACAGGCGGATAAGTATTATTGGCAGTTTCCGTTTCACATATCTTTGAATGAAGATGGCTAAACACAGCGAACTGGAAATACGAGAGAATTCAATTGTGATAAGAAAACTTGAAGCAAGGTGAACCGGATAACATCTACGTTAGTAAACTCACACAGATAAATAAAACAAGGCATACAGATTGAAAACAAAATTTACATAATTGGAAATTAAGAATTTAATTTTTGCAAGTAGTAAACAGAGGAATTCTGTGTAATTTATTTTATCTAATAAAAGTGGTAAAATTAGTATGTTTTGTATGCCATTCCCAATCTTATTCTGGAGCTGAGTTTTATTATTGACTTTCACTTCGCGTCGTAATTCTACAATATAAATTGTTATTGTTTCTCGTAGGAATCTTGGATTGTGTGATATACAGTAGAAAATATATGTTGTATGGACTTACCGTTAAGAAATACATAACTTTGACTACTTCCTAGAGCCTTAATCTACCTGTTACATCGTTCGGTCTACCATTTCCCGGCCGCTCCTTATCTCCTAGACGTGACTGCAGGGGTCTCCACTTGGACTCGTTACATTTCGTCACCCCTGGTCTGTCACACTTGATGACGCCACAGATGATATCACACCTGCCGGAGCGGACGTGCCAACTAGTAATGCGGTGTCAACATCAGCGTCCGCTTAGATCTAGGAGGCGATGGGATCCCTGGACATTACAATTTGAAAAGAGTCGTCATCAAGACCGGCAGAGAACGTAGTGATTTTGGGTTTTAAATTTATAGCAGATTAATCATCTTAGTGTTTGCTAATATGGAGAATTCTTAATGAAGTTAACAATCGCTGTAATTGTATACATGAGTGTTATGTACATTAGGAATAGAGGTGAAGTAATGGATTTTTAATTAAAGGAGAGACTCCTGCCCCTCTTGATCCTGGGAGGAAATACTTGAAATAGAACTATAATAAGAATAGGCTCAGTATAGAGATGATAATATTTTTGGAAGCTGCTTAGGCTGAAGTAGTATTTGCTGTTGTAATAAATCCCAGACTTAAAGTTTAACGCCTTACAATGTGTAGCAACCCATAAACACACCAAAATATGGATTCTATGGATGTTTTGTAAATTACTGTCTGATACAAGTTGATTTGGAATGATAACTAAGGTGAATTTCAGAAGAAAATTGGCGTTTTCAAAAGCAAGTAAATTTAAGGAAAAAAGAACCTTTATGAAATTAAATTGTTCAAACTGCGCCCTAATAGAAACCTTGTACTCAGGACCCCATGCAGACACGGGGTATTCCCTACGTCACCCATGGACAAGTGAGAACGCTACATGATCGATGGTAGGTGTCGGGAGCCGGAACAGGAATCAGTCAGTAGAACATCATAATCATCATCTTGATCGATGATAGGGTGATTGAAGGTGTAGACAGATCCTACGATGAGTGGGGCGATTGATCCGATGACGGCGGATGATTATCATTTTGTCAGAGCTATCTCTGGACGTGCTGTCATCGTCATTGATTTAGTCACAGGATTCCAGAGACACAGTTCGTAACAGTTGAGGCACCATTTGTAATCGAATTGTGTAATGTACTTAAAACCACATAATGTTCGATTTAGATAAATAAGGGTTTATTATGATTACATATAAATAAATATATGAAACTTTATACAAGTTATCAATTTATTAAAGAAACTTCTTCCGCATATTTTGTGGTTGTTCTCTTAGGGCAAGAAGCTCATAAATTTCACTTAGTCCTGTAAGAACCTTTACGCTTCTTCCGGGGAGACAGGATATATTCAGGATGGGTAAGGTTAGGGAGTAAGGGCCGCCTCCTATCGACATCCATGAGGAAGAATTAGGTCACTACATCTCAAAGTCATGTCTCCCCGGAAGAAGAGGAGGCCAGCTCTGAACCAGCCTCTCTAGTCAAAGTAGGCAGGGGGTGGTACACCCTTGTTGAGGCTAGCAAGAACCTCTGAGGTTAGGGAACAAATCCCACCAACTCCAACAGTCATCTCCCACAGTAGACCAGACCTATCGAATTGCTCATGAACCCCAGAATCACGAAATTTGCGATTAGTGATGTGTCGCTCCTGGACATCCATAAGGTTGCGCAGATTAAAGTGACACATCGGCTTTTGCTGTGCCCAGTGGTGGGTTCAACTGGAAGGTATAAACCAGCCAGAAGTGATCCCTGCTGGGTTTCTTCCGCACCTTTCATGTGAGTTGGGATATGGTAGCTATCTTACGCAATCGTTACTTGTGCACTTGCTATTTGTACAGCTCTCAAGCACTCAACTGCTACTGTAGTACAGGAAGTGGTGAAGTGTTGGAGAAAGCTCGCACATTCAACGTCTCATATACGGACCCCGGCTGCTGAATGGGGTGAAAGTGTGAGGGAAGGGGCGTGGAGAATGTGACGCTTATAGCGGTCGAGGGTCAGCTGACACTGGGTCACGTGACTTGATGTTTACTTCCTTCTGCAAACGTACTGGAACATCTTGGTGTTGGAGGGGACAGTTCTAAGATAACTCCTTTTGCTAATCTCGAGGAACTTTTTCTCCGTCATAACTATCTTTGAGAAACCTTAGTGTACTGAAAAGTCAATGTTAATCGGAAATAATATATTTTGCACAACAGAACGGCTGACATGATTTAGTTGTGTAATATAAACTCTGATTTCCAATTGACCTTTTAAAACTGTTACGTGTTTTCCCAGTACAGTGTCTTCTTTAGTCCTTTTCTTAATAATAATGCGTAGCTTAAATGCTGGCTCCCATTTGTTCTTTTATTGGTTCTTCATCTTTATTGGGGTTGAATTTTGGAACTCTCATTTGGTTTACAATCGTCATCTACCTTTTTCGATTATATACTTGAACTTTTTGAACCTTTAGTAACTTTAGCTCATTGAAGTTGTTTCCCTGCTTCTCAACTTTTTCAGTCATTTATGTTGTCTAAGATGATGCTCTATTATGATGCTGACGTTTTTTTTGTTCACTTTGGACACAAAGCTGAGAAACTCTGGTCCTACAAGGATCTCTAATCTTACTTACGGAGACAGGATAATCAGGATTAGTAAGGTTAAAGTAGAGGTCACCTCCTGTCGAGGTCCAATGAGGAGAAATTGCAGGCACTATATATCAGTCATGTCACCGTGATAGGAGCGGAGGCTAGCTCTGTTGCAGCAACTTCAGTCCAATCAGGAAGGAAACAGCACTCTCTCTTGTTCAGGATAGCAACAGCCTTTAGCTAAGGGAGCTCCACCACTCTAACAGTCATCTTCTGCTGCAGACTAGACATATCAATCGATCTAACCTTGAACCCCATACATTCTTTAAGAACGATTGATATTTTCAACTTCAAGGTTCCTCTAACTGGCACGTAAGGTTTCAAAAAGAACTAAATAAAACGTTAGGAAATAATGAACTAAATACAATAAAAGTTTTACACAGTTAATTATGTTGCATATAATATATTTGACACGTAACAGTTTCTAGTGCACACAGCACTTTTGCTCCCAACTTCAGAGCTGTTAAATTGCTCTTTAAATTTAAATAGTTTGGAAATGATTTCGGAGATACGGTGCTTAAAGTTCCATGTCAGAAGTACTTAGGCTGCCATTTACAAGAGGCGACTATGCCACCATTGTTCATCTGCAGGGAGTTACAGGCGGAGCCGTGGGATACTTCTAGAACCCTTAATTTATGAGCACTCACTTTAATTAATATGCGCTTCTAAACTGCAAGTTCGGATTTCTCATGTTTTTTTTGCAAAAGAAAATCATTTAAGGCTCCAAGTAGCAGTGAAATATTGCGGGTTTTAAGTCGGATACACAGAATTTCATGTCTTTTAGTATACGCCTCCACGTGAACTCTGATTGATTTTAAATTTGTTGTTGATTGGCTTGAAAAGAAATAACATAGTTACGTATGGAGACGGGAAGTATCTTCTTACATAATAGGGTAGTACAGTTAATTAAGGTAGTATGTTGAGTTCAAAATGTATCACTAAATAATTATTGTATTAGGAAATATATAAAAAACCATTAAATATCTAAATCTGCATATTACGAACTATAAAAGTGCAGTAATGGTGACGTAGTTGATTTTGTAAAACTGCATAGCAATTATTAAAGCACTAATTGAGATTACGTACACTATGACTAAGAAAAAAAGAATAACGTCATAAAATAAGTTTGCCACTAATAATTATAAACGTATGAGTTTTAATCCATTGTCTCTTGTAGTTCAGGAAGCCTGATACACTTTAATTATAATTGAGAAGTAGTAAATGTATATTATTAGTTAGTGGTTTTTACTTGTCTGGAACGCAGTAGACGATTTGAAGCATATTTTTTTGCAGTTAACCACCATCGTTAACTCTCCAGCTAAGAGAAATTGACTTTCCTTGATCACGCTTCCGCATTGACCATAGATAGTTAAATGTTTTTGCACCAGTTTTCTGCAATAAAAGACGCTGTTAAATCGAACCGTTTATTACTATTTTTATAGTTTTTGTGTTATAAATTGAACTATTGGCCATTTTTACGAACGAATAATAAAGACCGAATTAGCATAGGCTAATCGATTTTGACACTTTTCGATTTGTACTGTGGTTATTTTTTTCACAGCCTGGGTTTATGTCATGTAACACATTGGGTTTAAGCGATATAAAAGTATATATGCTTAAGATACAATTTGTCCATTTAAGTACTTCTCATTTGGCCCTAAAGCAATGTAAGCGTTGTGAAAAAATCTGAAATCTTTTGGTTAGACATTGTTTGACACTGCCAAACCTTGAAATTCTAAACTTTAGTTGAAGACAATGTAGGGCGACAATGTGTAATCGAAGTCATAAAACTCGAAAGCTTCACACGATCGGGTGAGACCAAGTATGAGTTCTAAACAAATTATTAAATTAATTTTTGCAAAGATTTAAATTACAAACTTCTGTGATCTATAATTTTTGGAATACGTATATATGAGCAAATAATTTAACAAATTAAAAGTTGTAAATTTTATAATTCCATACTACTAACATGTTTTTTCCTTTTTCTATACAACTATTTTCTTAGTGTTATAAATTCTTACAAAATCTTCTGCCTATGAAGAAGATTCATCCAAATAACGCATAAGAACCCAATATTTCTTGGATGAGGAATTAAAAAGCGAGTGCTTATACAGTTTTTTGTGTAATATAAATGAAACGAATACTCTCGCAAACTTGCAACTCACATGGATGGAAGGTAATCGAAACTAGTTACACGATAGATAGTAACATCCGAAACACACGCTCTAAATTTAATCAATTCCAACAACAATCATGTAACCTGAGAGTCAATAAAAACAGGTCACCTGGGGGCCAACAACAAATAGGTTATCTGAGGGCAAATTACGAACAGGTCATCTAAGAGCCATACAAACTGGTCATCTGATAGACAACAACAAATAGGTTATCTCAGCCAACAACAAACATCTAACCTGAGGGTCACTTAAACAGGTAAGTTGAGTGCCAATAACTAACAGCTCACTTTCGATTCAATAAAAACAGGTCACCTGGGATCTTATAACAAACAGGTCATCTGAGAGCCAACAACAAACATCTAACCTGAGGGCTACTTAAACAGGTAAGTTGAGGGCCAATAACTAACAGCTCACTTTCGATTCAATAAAAACAGGTCACCTGGGATCTTATAACAAACAGGTCATCTGAGAGCCAACAACAAACATCTAACCTGAGGGCTACTTAAACAGGTAAGTTGAGGGCCAATAACTAACAGCTCACTTTCGATTCAATAAAAAACAGGTCACCTGGGATCTTATAACAAACAGGTCATCTGAGAGCCAACAACAAACATCTAACCTGAGGGCTACTTAAACAGGTAAGTTGAGGGCCAATAACTAACAGCTCACTTTCGATTCAATAAAAACAGGTCACCTGGGATCTTATAACAAACAGGTCATCTGAGAGCCAACAACAAACATCTAACCTGAGGGCTACTTAAACAGGTAAGTTGAGGGTACCAATAACTAACAGCTCACTTTCGATTCAATAAAAACAGGTCACTTGGGATCTATAACAAACATCTAACCAGAGGGCCACTAAAACAGGTAAATTGAGGGCCAATAACAAACAGGTCACACGCCTGCTACCTCATCACGCCTGAAATCTCACAAAATATGAGACGTGGTTTTGAATCCATGCCTTATTCTGTCAAGAATACATTTTTTAGAACATCTCATCTGATTGATAATTTGATGAGATTTTAAGATTGTTACAGTTTCATTTCGTTCTTCTCAAATTATGTGGTTTTATAAAACAATTTGTAAAAATTGTGTATAAAACTTTAATTGGCTACCAAATTTGTTAGAGTAACATTAGAGATCTCTAGTTTTTGTAATTCTTCTTCTTTTTGTAATACCTTTAAAATGATGTATCACTTGTTAGGAGTTCCTATTTGAAAATTTTAACTTATCTCCAAACCTAACTCCCTTTTGGGAGAGGGTGGGCAAAAAATTGTCATACATAAAAAAACTTCTCAGTTGGTCACATAAACATGTCCCAAAGTAAATCACTTTACCTCTATTCACAAGGAAATTAATAGGAGGAGGGGGGGGGACTTTTAATATACAGAGTTTATTAATATACAGTAGAGCATCCTGCAGCAATAATAAAATATTTTTTATTTTTAACATTTCATAAATATAAAGGATGATATATCTGTACCTGGGAGGTAAAGGGCACTATGTCCATTTTTTTCAAAATCGGGATATCAGCACCAAGTTGTTCTAATTGTATGCTTCTTTTTGGGGTAGAAAGCACTAAGTCCAATGTTTATTAATAAGGGAGATAGCCAGTGGAAAAGGGCATTATGTCACTGAGTAGTTGAGAGGAAAAAAGCACCAACTAGTTATAGTGCTTTATACCTCTTATTAAAATGTAAATCCATAGAGGAAAAAGGCACCATTTGGACATAGTGCTGTTTACTTTTAAACTTTTAGAAAAGACCTGGTATTAGGTACCATGTGTTTGACATGGTGCCACTGAGGATGTTTACTGAACATAACCTCAAATTCCATTATTTGCATTATTTTAATTAAAAAATGTATGAGATATACCTTGAGTTCTGTAAATCGAATAACATCCCTGAAGAAAATGTTGCTAAAAACTGGGTGTATCGTGACGTGTTTAACAAAAGGTTCAATTTTTCCTTCAAACCGCCTGATACATGTGGATTCCTACCAAGCTAAACTTAAAGGTAATTTGAGCCAGTTAGAAAGAGAGGCACAATACAAGCCGAGTACAAGAATCACATAGATGAATCAAAGAAGCATTACGATTTTGAAAGCCGCAGACTCAAAAATTTCCAAGGAGGGATCCTTCTTATAAAGTTTTGACTGGTGATTTACAGAAGTGTTTACCGACACCTTTAATTACAAGTGGGCTGAGCTTCTACAAAAAAGAAAACTGTAGACTCTTGACTTTACTATACATGATGCCTGTGACTCAACAGTTCACTGCTTGATGTGGGACGAAACAAAAGGAGCAAGAGGAGGGAAATGAAATTGCTTCAGCTATCAATGAAGTGGGCTGACAATGTGATTCCAGGTTCAGACTGTTCAAGATATCACTTTATGGACTGACAACTGTTATCGTCAAAACAAAAACAAATCTATGATTATGTGCTTCGTCTGGATATTGAAAAAATATCCGCAAATAAAAACCATTAATCAAAAGTTTTTTGCTCAAAGGACATACGCATATGGAGGCTGATACTGTTCACGCTCCTCATAGAGAGAAAAAGAAAGAAAGCTAACAGTATGAGCATATTGACACCTTGGGACTGGCAACAATTAGTGCGGCAAACTTTCTTCAAAATACTCTGTATTTAACATGGAATTAGAGGATTTTAAAAACGTTGAGTCCTTGCTAAAAGGCAAAGATTCTCCGTTTGTGTCCAAGAAGTATGATATTGACAAAAACACTGTTTCTCATGTCAAATTTTCTACACATACAAGCCAGACAAGAAAACATGGGTCGTCTCTTCTTCAAAACTTCATTGACAGAGATTTTTCAGAAATGAGTTAGTGCGATCCCGTAGAGGACAAGAACTACCGTTCCCGGAAACTCTTCTATTAGTATCACACCAGATACTACCAATAAATGTAGCAAAATAAAATGATCTGATAGCACTACTGCCATTACTCCCATCTGTGTGCCATGACTACTTCAAAAATCTAACCGAGAAGCAACAACGCCTCCATGTACCCAGAAGATGACCCCGAAGAAGACTCTGATTAGTTGGCACTATTTTTGGAAATACAGTGTTTATTTAATTTTGAGTTGCTACTATGGTAACCAGTTAAGTACTACGAAGTATTAAAACTGGAAAAAATTCACAGAATTAAAACTCTATGTCCTTTTCATTTCTAACAACCCGCTACTTTCTCAGAGGTAAAAAGCACCAAGTCCAATAAGTTTTTTTAATAAAATATTTTAAAATAGTAAATGACCGTTTTTTTGTTTTAAAAAACAGTTAGTTTGTTTGAATAGACAATAAGTTAAAATATCAAATATAAAAAAAATTAATTTAGTAATGAATATAAATGATAAGGTATGGTATAACATTTTATATTGAAAACATTTTTTTTCAAACTGTTCTCCTGAAAAAGTAACAGTTTTGTGACATAGTGCCCTTTACCTCCCAGGTACAGATATATATATATATATATATATATGATGAGCCTGCCATCAACGCACGTGCCAATTGATACAGGCTAAACAAACAATAATGAATAACTGATGTAACGACATGCTCGTATAACGGGAAAATCGCAATATGTACAAAAGTGTAAACAGATCACAACAATATTTTATCTTGTGACGTAATAATACAGGCACACGTGATGAAATTGTCTTGTTGGATTGGGTGGTCACGACTTTCGTTACGTTCCATTCCTTCGTTGCTTGGTCGATTGTAAACATTATATTTAAACAAGTTTAATGCAAAGAATAAATTGTGTTATTGAAAAGCAAACGATGCACGGTTAAGATATAAATTTGCAATACCTCTCACTCCACCATCTGAAGTAATAACACATAACACTAACGTGATAATAAAGCGCCTACAAGTAATGACAGGTATGAAGACCACTATGATTTGGATTTCTCAATTGGCCGTTTGATCAGGCGCACGAACGCCTCGGGAAGTGCGAAAGTGAAAAGGAATACTGTTAGCTGAACACTCTCGTGCTGAGAGTGAAATTGGGCTGAGCGTCGAGAATGGCTGGGAGCGTCCAAACAGGTTCTGTGTGTCCAATGTCAGCGGGTCGGGTCACAGAGCGCTGTCATTGGTTGCGTAACGGAATACAGCTCCCCGATTGGTCCGAGCCAAGAATGCTGCTCAAATGCATATTGTGACTGGTTCCCTCTGTAATGGACGATTAATGTAAACGAGGTTTTGCCCTGATAACGTAATTTGCAAGCGACACCTTCTTACCAGAATGTAAATGTGGTGAGTGAAGCAAGTGACTGATTGACAGGGGGTTGACCTCAAAAAGTTTTTAGCAAATCCGTACAAAATTATTTCTACATAGCTATTTTGATCCAAACATTCTCCTCCATTCACGTATTACTGTATTAAAAGTCTCTGCTATTAAGAACTGTCATGGACGCCATGCTTGAGGTACCCAGGGTCTGACTAGAAATGGGGAGGAATTGATTTTGATACTTTGGCCCTAGATATACAACATGCAGAGTCCTTCATAGTCGTAAAGCATATGGATATGCTTCGTTCAAAAAAATCTTAGACTGACTTTTGACGAGGAATATTTTTACTCGTAAATAATTGTTTTTATCCATGTATTAGCTATTTTCTTTGTTTTAATTTTTGTGAATTTATTTGTATGTATGATTTTGAAAATGTATGATTTATGTTATTTTGAAAAACAACACTGTGGTGTTAATAATAGCTTCAAATAAAGACGTTATTTATTACATTTTCAGCTGTATAGCTAAAGCATTTTCTATTTTTTGGAAGGAGAGGCCATTTCCCTTTGAAGCCTTATTATACCCGTCCTCATGAGCAACTGGCCTGCGCGAGGATCTTATCAAACAGAATAAGGGGAGAGTCTGTACCGTATAAGGACGATGGTACTGATAAAAAGTGCTAAGGCCACTGACAGGATTTGAACCTGTTCTATCTCTAACTCAGATTCAACGTCCTTAGACCTATCGGCCATGGCACTGGAAAGTGATTGTACAACAGTTATTAAGGATGCCGTAAACAAATTAAAACATTTGGTGTAATATATTTTCTGTTATATTTTTACTCCTTTTTTCTTTATATGTTCTTTATGTTGGCTGCAATGTTCGAAGTCTGTGTAATCCATCTCTTACGACTGTTACTTTGGTACTTTTGGCAATCCAATTAGAGATACATGGTGATATCATGTTACAATACGTCTACAACATAAACATGAATATGTGCTGAATTTATTATCCTAGATCATTACTATTTTCAGGAAATTGTATGATTTTATAAAATTTAGTCCCCGCTTGTTAATGAAAAAACTAATATTCACAGTTAATGTATCATTGAGATTTAAGGAAAAAGAATTTCTAAAACAACGGTATTATCAATATGCATAAATGCAAAAATATTTCAATATCCTATTCATTCTTATTAGATATCGAACCAAATGAGATGCACAGTAACCACATCAAGATGGCTACAATGCATACTATAGACATACGTGATGTATATGCAGTGCAATGGAGGTAATACAATCATATGATTGCAATCAATACATATAATTAATATACTAAGCTAACTAGTACAATAACAGGTTAATTCTTGACTTAGAATGCATACATTTACATACATCACCATGATTGTTACTACTCTTGGTAGTGTCACATATCACTATATAACAGCAATAAAAGAATGAATCTCAATAAATTACCAAATAAAGATAACAAAGAATTCTAGCAACATTTTTACTTTTAAACGTAATTTAGATTATTTAATGTAAATACATATACATACATTATAGAAATCGTCTTTTCACTTCCTAAACGTGCAGGATAATAATTTATTGGGACCTAAGGGTAAAATATGATATATTTATTCAAAGATGTTATCCACACTAATATTTAATCTTCTTTCAAAAAACAATTCCTGGACTTCACTATCCGGACTGAGCTTATCCGATATTCCGGGTTATCCGAAGTACGTTTTAAGAACTGCATGTTCTTCATAATTCAGTCTAAAGTCTAATGGTTTGACCTAACGTAACCTATGAAAAATCCTGTGAATTCGTGTAAATTAATTTGAAAACAGATAGCTGCCAAATTAAACCTTTGTATTAACTGTTTAATCTTTGGAGGTCACTACCAATGGGAAGCATTTTTATGTAGATTTTGTATACAAAACAGCATACTGCGATTGTTTTCATAGTAGCACTTACCAAAAATTTCTGCATAACATCACTGAAAATGACGCCCACAGCCCAAAAATACCCCCCTCCAAATTGATAAGTGTATGTATATAACGTTGCTTTTGGAAACAAAAACTGTCCAACAAATCCCAAACAAGTTGAAACTTTATACGAAAATAGATTTTGAAAATATATTAGCTAAGCTCGATAGTCCATTCGAAAAAATCACAAATCTGTAATTTACGAATCTAGAAATCAATCAAAAGGTGTTCTAGAATGCTTATCTCATTTATAAAACATTTTGTATTAAACATTTTTTGTGACCCTCGATAAATCCTATTAGAGATTTTTCTATAATATAGAACTAGGCGCTATAAATGCTGAAACAAGTTCAAACTCGTTAAAAGTTTATGTTATAAATAACCCAAGTAAGTTCGTTGGCCAGCTCGTACGCATTTCGTTCCATTATGGCGGCCATTTAACTTATAAAATCAGAACTACGTTATTACGAAGGTAGAAAAAAGTTTTATAGAATGATCATAACATTTAAATCTTGTAACTAACAGTTTTTTTGTGTTTTAAAACAGTTTCAGAAATACTCAGTGCGTGTAAATCCCATAAGAATAAATTAATAATATTTCAATTAACGCAAAATTACCTAATTTTTCTGACATGGGCGAAATTACTTTTATAATGGTAGTGGGCCTTATCCAAAAATTTATATTTCTCAAAATAGGCTTGGTCCAATCATCCTTGGATAGTCCCATCCCTTGAGTAACGGTAATGTATTTATTGTTAAAATATTCAAACACTTTAAGAATCATCATAAATCATACTAGTAATACAACGCTTAATAAAACAGCTAGAATAAATCCTTCGCCTGAATGTAAAGTAAGCCTTCTTGGCAAAGTACCAAAGCGGCCTGCGGAAGGTGGCCGAAGTGTCACAAGGCTTGCGACAGAGCCGGGCCAAGGAGTCCTGTGAGCAGAAGTAACTGGCAAATCCCGCACCAAGGTCTGCATCATTTTAACCCTCGGCGGGTCTGGCACAGATTACCATTTATATTGCTGCTATTTTTAAAGAAGGTGATTCTGTTTTAAAGTATTCGCGATTGTTATTCACTTCTTACATGTAACAGTTCGATTATTGAGTCTCCTTTACAAAAATTAGTTTCCTTTACAGAATAAACAATATAAATTATGTTTTTAAGACGTTACTTTGTCTACGTGTTACTTTTTATCCAAATATCCAAAAGCGAATCACGTCTTACATAGTTGATGAGGAGCAAGCGTTAATTTTGCTCTGTGATTCAAATATAGTGCTATTATCAATGATCTAACTACTTAGTAATTTGTTACATTGTAATTGCTAATAATAAGATTTGTTCCAACCCAATTCGTCTGGCAGTGCTCAAAGACACCGGTCTTGTCTGCAATTAACCTGTATAATATTACTTTATCATAGTTGTTGTTGCCACCTAGTAACATTTGTTCTAGATGAGCTGTGTTGAACACAGTTTACAATTAATTAGGAGATCCGCACACTTGTATTCTCATACCTGTAAAGTATCAAATTGGTTGGTTTATTACTCATATTAATCTACTGAAACAATAGTGTGGTAGGCTATTACATCTTACCTATTCTTCTCCCAGATTTTATAATTGAGTTTGAATACCTTTTTAACCTTAATATTCTAAACTACTTATGTTAAAACTTATGTATATTTTAGAGCATTGCCTTCCTAGACACAGCTACGCACAATTACTATTCTGGATTATGTTATCTGTAGAGTATATAATTATCCATGCTGAATTTGATTAGCTAAAAACTATTACTGTATATTTAAAGATCAGCCATTAAGGATCTCCAGTTCCTTAGATCCAAGGAAGAAATAACACTTCTAGTTTGACATAACATCCAACATTTGATCACCCTCATCATTATAACTCTCTCCCAGTCATCCATAATGAAGATATTGAAATAAATAACTATTTATTTAGAATACCCCCACCAATTGTGTTTATGAACCGCTAGAAATTGCTTAGTCATGGCTATGAATATGGCTCTTGATAAAAAATATAGAATATAAAATGGAATATGAAATAACAACGTACAACAGTTATCGGTGGATTTTTAAAATAATTAAAAATATATTTTATTAAATAATACTTTAATTGTAGAGTCTCTAAAATCCTTAATGGCCGAGCGTCAGAGAAGCCTATCTCTCGATATCAATGTGAGTACAATTATATGAGATTCCTACATGGTCCATTTTATTTGTAGGATAAAATGACATATTAATAGAGTGGAAAGTCAATGTAAAATTTTGATGGAAAGATTTGATTTCAGCGCACTCTTGTGTGTGGTACTCTCCCAAGCGTACTAGAACTTTTAATATTCATGCACTCCCACGAAACTTAAATTAGTAAACAAAATATAAATATGCAAGAAACCCCTTTCTTTCAAGAAAACAATGAGTTCTGTGACGGCCCATCTCCAACCTTGGAATTTGGCCGAGCTCAATTAAAGCTCATCACTCAGTAGGCTATCACAATTTCTCTTTTGTCTTCTGATGATATTTACGAATCTCTTTCCTGTGTGACAGTCCGTTTGTCTGTCTCTTTTCCGCAGGAAATCTCAAGAATAAAAAGAGCTATAGACATAAAATTTTGTATACAGCCATAGAGCAAAGCCTGCTACCAGACACAAAGTGTAGCGCACTCCTACCTCGTCGTATGTTTCCTAGGTAACCATAATTTCTAATTCATAAAAATATTACGTAATTATACGGTCAATGTAAGCGCTCAATGTTTTGTTCCACTTTCACTGCCTGCCATATGTACAGATCCATTAAGTAGGCCAGTTTTTGTACGTTTAAACAAAATGATATCTTAGCAACTATTAATCATGTGTATATAAGAACTAACTTGCTTTGAAGCTTGTTTCTTCTCTTTTATGGACAAATTTGAGAAAACGATTTTATTGAATGTTCTAAATTGGAAACTGATAAATAATAATTCGTATTCTTCGTTACATGTCTGAATATTTATAGACCAAAAATCTATTGCAATGAAAAATAATAAACAGGGTGTAGCAAAGGTCCCTAATAAAACTTGTGAGTTTCCATGAACCAAGAGGAGCTAAAACTAAATACAGGCAATGGTCTATCTCTTTTCGTGTACTGTCTGCATGTCCATGTGTGTTTTTAGTTTTAATTCTTATTTCAGAAATTATTAGTTGTGATAAAAAACTCAAATTAGCTACGGTTATTTTTCTTGCTTTGTAAAATAAATCAATACAAAAATATTACACTATCATGTCAGGTTTCAGTATGACAGAAGTATTTAAAGTTTAATACTGTAAAATCTAATTAGTTTTTGAAAATATATAAAAAATAATCAAGAATGTTAAACTTAATTTAAAAAGTAACACCAAAATCACAAACATCGGTCAGTGAATAATGTAGGTGCAAGATTTTAAAAATTATTATGCACGGATAATTTATTATAGTTTAACGATGTAAACAATTTCGCCGTGTATAATACAGTTAAAAGCTTGTATATGCATTATTTGCGGATCGTTTTTATAACCTTTGGTGTCATAACGTTTGTAATTAGATGTGGTGATATATTTTTATTCTTTACAGAGTTTCATAATCTTATTAATTTTTAAGGTATGGATTTGTAAACATTTCAACCGATCGCCATCTTGAAACGTGTTATCATAATTAACATAACATTATCTTTTGAGTTGAAAACAATAAAAATAACTGTGCCAAACTTCAGTTTTTAGTATCTTGAGTAGTTTCTGAAATAAAAAAATTAAAAAAAAAACAAACATGCACACATACGGTAAGCGAAAAGAGATAAGAAAATTTGTAGCGTTTAGTTTTTAGCTCCTCTTGGTTCATGAAACAATGCCCTAAAGTGTATCTAGAAAGGTTTGTTACACTTTGTATTTAATTATTTAGAATACTTTTCTATAATAGCAACATACATTTTATAAACAATGAAATGTTGTGCACTGAATGCACTGGTTTGAGTTGCAATGTCGATTGAGGGAATGAAATCTATAGAATAAGAACCTGGAAGCATATAATTCTAATTTAAAGAAACGCACCGTCAAATGACTACGACGGCGGTGAAAGTATTCATTTATAAACTAGTTCTTGAATAAACCGAATGTAATTAAAACTCCATAAAATCAATTTATAAGTAGTTTGTAGCTATCGTTGAATATATTTCAGTACTCTAAATTTACAACATCTCAACTCTTCGAATTGTTATTCAACATTAAATTTGTTTGTAATTATAGAAAAATGTATATCAATTTTGTATTTATTAACTTCGTGATAGTCGGAATTTAAGTAAAAATAATGTTACGCAAAATGTAAAAAAAAAAACACTACTTTCCTTCAAATAACTCAACAAATCAGCAAAAACCCATAGTTTAAAGTAAATTTTATTTATTAGTTAAAATGATAGCCTGTAACGCAGAGTTAATTTTTTACCATTGTTTATTGTTTATTAAAACACGTGTTGAGAATTTAATTAAATTATCCTCGTCCCTAATACCAAAAAGAAGGATAGGTCGAAAGTATTGGATGCATGTGTGCCCCCAGACCACCACCGCCTACAAGTGGAGGGCTTGACAATAGACTAATTAATCCCACAAAGCTAATGTCAGACATCAGCAGGTACAATGGGATAGGCCACTAAACTGGATGACTGGCCGGCTAGAACGGCTTTCGTATTCAGACTATAAACATATTAGTTAGGGTACGCAATAATGCAACGCGGAGAAGAAAAGTAAAAAACCAGAATGACTGCATAGACTTTGCAATAAAGCGCTTTGGTGATGTGGTAGGCCAGGAGTTAAGAGCCAATCTGTACTGTATAAGCACACAACTTGGCTTTTCTTGAAAACGACGGAAGAATTTAGGAGAAGGTCACAATGTGATGGTATCTAAAGGGTTAAATTGGGAAATATAATATTTTTCTTTAGTTAATAATATAGCATCGTCATACAACTGGAAAAAGGGATTGAAAGTTATCGTTGTAAGGGTCCGTATATGGTAACTAAACAAGCTAGGAAACATAATTATGATCTGACAATTAATGTATCATTTTATTATTTTAACCCTTCTAGTACCATTTTTTTCGACCTCCACCAAATGTATTTCGAGAAAAATCAGACTGGGTTTATATAATGCAACTTGCCTCCTGCTCCTGGGTCATATGGATTAATGCTAGCAACCAACAAAATAACACCCAAACAGTGGTGTTAATTTACAAGCAAAAAGAAATTAACTTAGGTGAAGCTTAAAAAACTATTTATATTCAAAAAAGCAATGAAGTTTTGTTGAATATTAAAAATTTTAAGCATTGAAATATCCTTTGCTACTGGTCTAAGTTTTCACTGTGTTGTAACGATACCTTATTATTAGTTTCTTGCTTGTATTTAGTCCGTGGTTATTGCTGATGGCTTTGTTGTTTATTCTAACTGTACTATTTTTATCTGGCTTATCGTACATGTGTATCTCATGCTTGTTATGTACTTTTATTTTGACATTGTTTAGTCACTACATGAAGCCTTTATTTTTGTACTTGTACCATATTTTTCCTTTGTCCTAGTACTAAACGATCATGTTATTTGTATGTAATAATATAAAGCGATGTTACATTGGAAATAAATAAATAGGAAAAGAGCGAGCTTTAAGAAATTAATCGATTAAAATTCAAGAAATAGTGTTATATTAGTGTGAGATAGGGTTATTTGTTTTCACGTTCACGTATACTAACAAAACAACGTATAGATTTACTATAATTAATGTAAAAAAAATAAATAATAAATAAATGTCAAGGGTTTCTTTATGCGACATAAACATGACTAAATAAAAACATTTAAAAGCCACTGTAGCTATAATTTTGATAAAAAGTGTTTTTTTAATTTTTTATTAACGCGATTCAAATATATTCTAAAAATATTATAAATATATATATATATATATATATATATATATATATATATATATATATATAAGAAATATCAATAAATAAACAGAAAGAACCATCTATAAGAGCGGGAATTTGTGTACACTATCGCCTATTCATTTGTTGAAGGCACATCCTGTGCTAAATGTCATCCGTTGAATATTTATCATCATAGGAGATACACGAGGTTTTGTCATCCTCGGGTGACAATACTGGCAAGGTATGCAGGCCAAGTGAAGTCTCTCCCTTGAACTTTATCACTTTCCCTCCCTTCTCCTGCCCTCACTAGAGGGCGATGTGAACATAGTTATTTAAATCACTTGAACTGCGCCTCTCTCCCAAATCTGTAATAGGCTGCTATTAATCTTGTCAGGGAGAAAGAGAGAGAAAGAGAGAGAGACGACACACAGTTTTGGATCCTTATTGTTGTTATATAACTATAACGTCACAGATCTATAAATAAGTATAAACTCTAACTGTTGCAGTTTGTTTTGGGGTAAGTATCTAATATTCGTAGCCATGACAACGCAATTTCTAGCGGTTCATAAACGAAATTAGCGGGGGTATTCTGAATAAATAGTTATTTATTTCATTTCCTCCATTAAGGATGACTGGGAGAGACATTATTAGGTTGACCGTATCTTGGATGAGATGTAAACGTATAATTGTTCTTTCTTCCTTGGATCTGAGGAACTGGAGATCCTGAATAGCAGACCTTTCAGTGTAATACTTTTCAGCTAACTAAAATCAGCATGGAGAATTATATATTCTACAGCTTACATAATCCAGAATAGTTATTGTGCGTAGCTGTGTATAGGAAGGCAATGGTCTAAAACATACATATGTTTGAACATAAGTAGTTTAGGATAATCAGATTAAAAATGGTATTCAAACTCAATTATAAAATCTGGGAGAAGAATATGTAGGATGTAAAAACCCACAACACTATTGTTCCAGTAGCTTAATTTTAGTAATAAACCAATCAATTTGATACTTTACAGATATGAGAATACAAGTTTATGGATCACCTAATTAATTGTAAACCATGTTTAACACAGCTCATCTCGAACAAGTGTTACTACGTGACTGTCAACAACTTTGATCAAGTAATATTATAGAGGTTAATCGCAAACTAGAGCGGAGTATTTATGCACTGTGAGACTAAATGAGTAGAAACAATACTTATTATTAAGATAATTAGCAATTACAATGTAACAGATTACTAAGTAGTCAGATAATTAAAAATCTAGTAAAAGATTGCCTTACATTCATTTTAGTTTTAAAGAACATATCAAATTAAAGCCGCGTTTTCTGTAGAACAGTGCTTAGTGAAACTGATTTTGAAGCTGTGTGGGCTCAGAGACCTTGTGTTGGCTGAAGATAGAAACCGACTAAGTTCTACGAACCGGAGAGAGTTAGACTCACACACAATGACAAA
This sequence comes from Homalodisca vitripennis, assembly GCF_021130785.1. NCBI lineage: Eukaryota > Metazoa > Arthropoda > Insecta > Hemiptera > Cicadellidae > Homalodisca > Homalodisca vitripennis. The sequence goes on along the minus strand of NC_060211.1, from coordinate 47,348,719 downwards.
TAACAGTTGACAAGAAATTCTTTTATAATTTGTGTTTACATTGAGGTAGAGTATTGACTACTGCTGTAGATATATTTGAAGGCAAGAACCGTTGACAAATACTGTATCCCTAGTTCCCACACACTGTATCCTGTAACTGTGCGGACAGGATGTTCTAGAACCTTGGCAGGAGAAAGGAAGATGCTCACTGCCACATTTGCCTTTACTTGACCTTTCGCTCTTCTTGTTCACGCTTTATCGATAGTGTTCAGTCCTACTAGATATCTACTTTCCCGACGATACATTGATAGAATCTGTTAACCAATAGCTTACTGGCTTCTGACATTCAGTATTCCTAAATATATACTTTCCTTTTAGTATATTGATAGTATATTTCGAACAATATCTTACTGGCTTCTGACGTTCAGTTTTTCTGAATATCTAATTTCTTTCAGTACATTTATAGTACATGTTAACCAATAACTTACGAGCTTTATACGTTTAGTCCTCCTGAATATCTACTTCCCCTTCAGTAGATTGATAATACACGTTAAACAATATCTTACGAGCTTCTGACGTTTAGTCCTCCTGAACATCTACTTTCCCTTCAGTACCAGCACTGATAGAACATGTTAACCAATAGCTCACGAGCTTCTGGCGTTCAGTCCTCCTGAATGTCTACTTTCCATGGTAACCAATAACTTACGAGCTTTTGACGTTCAGTCCTCCTGAATATCTACTTTCTCTTTAGTAAATTGATATTACAAGGTAACCAATAGCTTACGAGCCTCTGAAGGTCAGTCCTTGACATTGTGATATGGAATTTTAACAGTAGCTTATGGAAAATAGAGAAATGAACAGTAACATGCCTCAATAATCTCCTCTTCCCCAGTCTATAGTCAGGAAAACAAGACTTTAATAACCTAAAACTTTATAAACGATTACTTTGGAATATTGGATGAACTTAATAAGGGTTTTCTCCTTATACCGGAAGTAGGTACGAAGTAGGTAGGGTTATCCCAAGGTCATAATAGGCTACATACGTGTATAGCATTTTGATCGGGGCAATAAGGTAAACTAAACTGTAGCAATGTGAGTTTAAACGGCCGGAAGAAGCCACCTTTTAACCGAAGTAGGCTTCTCGGTCCTAGGTAAATGTATATATTTTTTATTATGACAAAAAGAGAAACTCTACTATGATACTAGAAGTTTCTTAGACCGGAAGTATACGAAAAGGTGTAGAAGAAAACGCCTTTTGCCGAAGTAGGTTTTCAAGACCTGTGTATTTGTATTTTCTTGGCAGACTCAGCTGTGGCGTTGGAAATATTAATTTAAAATACAAATGCTCCTACGCGTAAAAAACACGATGTATGAGTCACTTGAAATTCTCATACTGTTAACCATGAACACTCAAATATTATCTACCTGATATATAGCTACTTATCGTTGAAAGATTTGATTAGGCTCCATCATGTGATTTTAGGAAGCAGCATGGTTCCGATTTTAAACGAAACAGAGAGCTACTTCTAGTGATGTGAAAAAAGGAAACAAACATTTAACAATGAACAATTTGAATAAGACTCACAATAAATCCAAAGCATCACCGACTGTCAATGGATGAAAATAAAGTCTAGACACGCTGATTTAGAACAAATCAACTTATTGAGATAATAGATTAGGACAACGTGGGCGTTGGATGAGGATTACGGTGCAGTCCAGCTCCAGTTCCAAGATCAAGTCTAGTGAACATTTCTCTAGATCTTTTGCTAAATGGAGAGACAATTTTCAATTATAGCAGTTCGCCATTGCAGATATAGTTACTTCAACTTGAATAAGAATACCGTTCCATAAGTGCTTCTTCTCATAGTGTAACAGCTGGTCCTTTATTTGCTATAGTTGCAGAATACTTCAGCGTAAAATAACACTTTTGACATCTGAGAGAGTTCAATCACAAATAGAAAAAAATTATCTCAATAGCTTAGAATATAAGTCTGCTCTTGATATTCCATTGAAATTATATTAAGTTTTTTCTACATTTAAAAGCCTTAAAACACAAAAAAATCTTGGAAAATGTTTATCCTATTTTTTCATATTTAATTTTAAATGTGCTTTATTCTATATAAAATTCGTATATTTATAAATTTCCCCACTTATATTAAATTCATATTAAAATGTAACTATAAGGATAACTGGGAGAGACATAATTATTAGGTCGATAGTACCTTAGAAGAGACGTTAACCTGGAATTGTTATTTATTCCTTGGATATGGATGGAACTGAAGATCCTGAATAGCTAATCTTTGAATGTAACAGTCTTTAATTAACCAAAATTTGCATGGAGAATAGTATACTCAACAGCTTACATAATCCAGAATATTTATTGTGCGTATCTGTGGCTAGGAAGGCATCCATATTAATAGAAGAATTCAAGAATTATCGTTTGAAGAAACAAAGCAAGTATTCGGATCCTTTTGGGGTTCAAAACCGTCCGATCAAGCTATGACGGAGCATTCAGACGGACGTCTATTTGTGGTCACAAAAGCATACTCACAAAACTGGTTTAACAAGTCCAGTGCAAAATTATGGCATATCTCATTTCACCAACTCGTCAGAATCATCTTTGACAGAAGGACTAAGGTTCTGCACATTTTAATAAATCAGAACCCTCTGCTATGAGCTCCAGTCATTAATGTCATCCCTGTTGGGTAACTCTGCGGCCGTGAACTTTCCAGTCGTGTCCTGTCCGTCGCGGCGCTGCGCGAAGTCCTCTCACCCGCCTTCTCCTTGCTCGCATGGTAATGTACATTGTTGCCGTTTTCTTGAAATTAAATTCTTTCAATGAGAGGCACCACTTACAGAATATTTAATTCTGAAGGTCTCTTATGAAGCCATCATGGTCAAAACTTCCAACCTTTACTACACTTGAATATACCAGGTAGTAGTACGTTACATCACGTGTTGTAAGAGGCTTCGTTTAAGTTGCATGGAAAATTTTCAGATATATAGGTCACCTCGATCTCGAGATATCCTGTGAACAGATTGACATACAGACCAAAAAGAAGTTGACACAAAATGATGCCTTCTAGACTCATTCTTGTAGAATTGTAGTTCCATGATTTAAAATTACACATGAAACCTTCTCTACCTATACCTTGATACATGATATGTTCAGATATAAGTGTTAAAATTATATATATATCCACACACCAAGTCACTATAAAATGATTTTGAATGTGTTGGAATAGGTAGCCTGCATGTTTTCACATGTTTGAAAGTCTTATGTGTGTTTTAAATTTGTTGCCACATTTATTTACTACTATTACCATTATGGTTATCCATAAGAATAACGTAAAACATTCGCTAACACTCAGCTAAATCCCATAGACTGATATCAAACTCATATAGAAATGAAGCATTATACACAACATCAAGTATATAGATGACTCCACATCTAAAGTATAACACCTTCCACATCCGTCTCCATCACAGAACCATCCCTGGCAACTCCCACATGTAACTGTTATCACAACATGTCAAGAAGCATAATCTTTCAAATCTTGTAAAGGTAAAGGATCCGCAGGAGAGTCCAAATCTGGTTGGTTTATACTTTCCAGTTGAACCTATACTGGGTAAATAAAAAAAGAAAAAGAAAAAAACTGATATTTCACTTAAGTGTAGGCAACCTTAAGTATGTTTATGAGTGGCACGTCAACAACCGCAAATTTCAATGCATAGGTAGTACATTGGGTTGTAAGTGTAGGTCGATATGTCTAGTCTACTGCGAGATGGGTGTTGGAGTTGGTTTAGCCTCCCTAAGTGTTAAGGGCCCACCACCCCCCGTCTGCTGTGATTGAAGATGTTGGTACAGAGCTGGTATCCCCTTCTGATTAAGATTAATGCCCATGATCTTACCTCATGGATCTCGACAGGAGGCAGCTTTTACCGCCAACTTTATCCATCCAGAATATCCTGTCACTCCTGAAGCATCGCCAGGGTTCTTTCAGGACTTTTGTAATTTCTCAGCTTCTTGTCCTAAGACAACAAAAAAATGTTAGAGGCTGTCTTCTTTTTTTAGATCAAACTAGGCTAAAAAGATGGGCCATCAGTAATAAAATTATGATAGAACAGTTGCTTTAATATTTAGCATATAATCAAAATAATGATAAACCAAAATAACGTTCAGTTATGAATACCCACGTTCTACCAATTAGGATAAATCAATGAAGCTCGTTGTGGGCATATACGAGTGTCAGCGAAGCTGCGGGTTACAACTAGGAATAATAAGAAAGCCTAAAATTAAACTTTCTTGTCTACTACTCTGACTAAAACATCAAGGTATTTCAGAAATATTTAACTTTTCTCTGTGGTTTAACATAATTCTAATACAAATATTTTGTTTGCAGGTAAGAATACAATTAACAGGGGCTAATACGTAAGTAGTTTTCAATTAAGGAATTAAGTTTTAAATTTTGTGTATAATACTATTGCAATTATTTTTATACAACAGGAGTTTTTATTTGCAGTAGTTTTTAATTATTATTAGTTATTGTGTTATAATTTTTGCAGTTTGCCACTGTCCTAGTATTTAACTTATTAAGGAAAAGTGCAAGTAAGTAATTCCAAAGATAGTCTATTTCCTTCTAGATTATAGGCTATACGTATTTTTGTTTTATACAGCTGACTGTTTCTTGCCCGCCTTTGTCTCGGGAATTCTGCAAGCGAAATTTAAGGAGCGAAATAGTAAGCCCCCCCTGCTATTAAAAACCAAAATGTGTGGAAGTCTGCCGTGGAATACGAGATAGGGGTACGCTAAACCACGTGTTGCGTAACAGGCTTCGATTACATGCCAAATTTCAATCTTAAAGCTCATTTCACTCTCGAGATGTTCTACGGTCAGGTAGATATGTAGACATTATAAAAAGGTTTTACATTTCATAGAAAGGGGAAAAATAAATTGTTTCAGCCTACTAAGAGACAGGCTCCAATGACCTCCACCCAAGTTTAGTTGGACGTACACCATTGTAGACATCATTCTTGTCTATGTAGAAATGAGATTTCATGCAAAATTTATACAGAGCTCGTTCTCAAAATAGATTACCACATAATGCATTCAAATTGTTTAATTAAATTATGTTTGTTATGAGAGTCAAAAATAGAAAAGCAAAAAAATGTAAAATGTAATGAATAATTTTAGCCCTTTTGATAACTTTGTTTTTGGCACATTGACTATTAAACAACAATAAAGTAAAAAATCAACACAAAAGAATAAGTATAACAATTTTAGTTCAAAATTTTGTCTAAATACAAGAAATTTTCCATGTGCCAATTTTTACTCGTCAGATTTTTTAAGACGGTTAATCTTGGAGGTTGTTCTTCTAATACATAAAAAACTCACACACTCAGAAATAATATTTAAACTCAGAATCGTGCGTACATCATGACGTACGTGTGCATGTGGTGTGTTGTAATGCTAACTGCCGTGTGGCAACATAAACACAGGCCCAAAACGGCGCGATTTTCTCGCTTTCAATCTCTCAGCCGCTCCGTGGTACCGCAGCGGCTAGCGCGAAAGCGGCTAACACGGCAATCTGCGATTTGATGATTTAACGTCGCACTCGGGTGTGTTGATATGGCGAAACCGATAATTCTCACTGGATCTTACCTTGGAATGGAAAACTAACATTAATGAAATTTTAATATGTGAGAAACATTTAAAGATAATCTCTGTTTAGGATAGTTTTAAGTACTAAGTACAAGTTTTAAGTAAGTTCTTTTCTTCGATGTTTTACGAGAATACCGCTTAGTGGCAAAGTATAAAAATTTAATCCCCAATAAAAAAATATATAATAAACCTGGAAAAATATAAATTAGAGTCGAAAAACTCCTTTCAAGTAACTGACATCATAGTTTTTCGGTTCACATTGCGTCTAAACATTGCTGACATAATTGCTCTTGAAATACTCCATTCACTATGTGTAGAGCCATCTTGAAACAGTATATGCAATAACGAAACCGCCAAAACTTAGCAGTCATTTGCATAGGCCAGTTGAAGAGCGGAGCTTTCTCGAGATTGGCTGAAGATTAACCACAACCACTGATTAGTTATGACCAATGTTAGGTTTGGTTTGGTTAGCTTAGATCACGTTAGATTAGACTAAATTAGTATCACCGGTTGCTAACTTTTAAACAGTTTCATGCTGTCTTTTTGTTAAGCTATTTTCATTACTGATTATTTATAAATATTCCCCTGCTAATCTTGGACAATAGTAGGACAATTTCGCAAGCACTTTTGTTTTGTCGGACTCTTTTGCATGTTTGGTCTGAAACAATATTATGCTAGGGTCCATTCCCACGTATCTTAACATTTAGTGTGTCTTTTGTGTTCACTTATTCGTGTGGATATTAAAAGATTTGTTTCAAAAAATAACGAACGAGTGTATCGAGTTAAAAAACCGATTCGAAGATCAACTAAGCGATTTGTGTATTTTGTGATGTCTCCGATTTTAAAAATGTGGTATTCCAATGTATACATATCCGATAAATTATAATCTGAGGAAAAAGAGCTCATTTGGATTTATAGGCACCCAATCTGGTTCTTCTATAAATTGATAAGAACAAACCCATTGTCATCGGTGGGCGAAATGATAGGTAGTACATTTTTCTTAAATGTTTTTGCTTGATATACTTAAAACCGACGCAAATACAGGGTTTTCATAAATGAATGGTGCAATTTTGAATGCTTATAAACAATTTGCTATGCAAGGTAGAAAAAATATGGTTGGCACCTCTGAATTCTTCAGCTCAATTAGTTTTATTGCTCTGTGTTAGAAAACAGCTGTTTCATTGTTGTTGGTTAAATTGTGCAATAACTTCAAACATTTGATTCTGATCTAGAAACATGTTTTCTGATCAAGAAAAAAGCCAAGTGTGTGCTATTGTTTAGTGAATTAAGGTCTTCTGTTTTAGTGCAAAGGGCTTTTAGAAGATTATTTAACAAAGATCCACCTCATAGAAACAACATTACGCGTTGGAGTAAACAATTCGAAGAAACTGGATCGTTACAAAAACGGAAGTCTTCTGGGAGACCGACTGTATCAGAGGTAACAATTCAAAACGTTAGAGAATCTTGTCTTAGATGTCCACAAAAATCTCTTCCACGTCGGAGTCTGGAAGCTTGGAATCCCAGTGACAACTCTGCATAAAATTTTGCATAAAAGGCTGCATTTTCATGCCTATAAAGTTCAACTGTTGCATTGGGATCAAACCGAACGATAAAAATAAACGTGTGGAGTATGCAACTTACATCTTAAATCAGATTGAAGAAAATGAATCATTTTTAAATGATGTTATGTTTACAGATGAGGCAACTTTTCATGTTAACGGGTGTGTTAATAGACACAACGTTCGAATTTGGGGTTCTGAACATCCTCATGAGATCATAGAAATAATCCGAGACACACCAAAAGTAAACGTCTGGTGTGGACTGACTAAAAACAAAGTAATTGGACCTTTTTTCTTTGCCGAGAAAAGTCTTAATGGTAATGTGTATCTGGACATGCTAGAGAATTTTTTGTTTTCCTCAAATTGACGAAGTTTTATAATGTCAATATGGTGTATTTTCAACAAGATGGTGCGCCACCCCATTATAAGGACTTTGTTCGTGATGCTTTGAATGACAAGTTTGGACAAAGATGGATAGGTCGAGGTGGCCCAATAGCATGGCCTCCTAGAAGCCCGGATTTGACTCCATGCGATTTTTTTTTTTTTTTTGTGGGGATACGTGAAAAACATTGTTTATTCTCAGAAGATCCGTGATTTAGCTCATTTAAAGGAAAGGATTTATGAGGCAGTATCATCGGTTACAAGAGACATGCTGCACAGTGTATGGGCCGAGATCGACCATAGATTAGATGTCTGCAGAGCTATCGGTGGTGGACACATTGAAATGTACTAAATGTATCAGTATAAAATTGTTTTTAACGAGGATTCTAATGAAATAAATATTTTTAATGTACTTCGTACGGTTCTCTTTTTATTTTATGTTTAAATTGTACCATTCATTTATGAAAACCCTGTATAGTCTTACAATTGTCTGAAAACTGGATAAATATATTTAAAGTCGCCACTTAAAGGGTCTGTATATGGTCAGCCGATGCTGATTCATTAATATACTTTAGCGGTTGGTTTTAAATATATCGGAGTTATGACAAAAACGATGATTTCATGTGTATAACCCTTTTGATACTTTCCGATTTCGACCTCCAACCAAAATTAGCAATTCTAAATGGAAACTTCTCTATTGATTCCAAGAAACACCTGGTTATGTGCTTATACAATGCGGATAGACTTTCAGCTCCTACTCTATGAGTGTTTAAACTCATTGGGACGAATTCATAGAGGAGCTTTTTCTGCTAACCAATTAAATAACATCTGTCTGGTTAAATAACAGCTCTACTTGTACTGGACACATGATTACAGTTGCAGTATGGGTGATCATCGTTAGTGTAAGGGAGTTTGCTGCGGAAATGTTGCCCAACTTCGGTTCATCCTCCTTGTAATAAGAAGAGAGAACCGGGCCAATTAGCCAAGTTACATAAGTGCTCTATCTCTCCGGCCAGGGAACTGGAACTCGGCTTATCTGCTGGAATTTAGGTGACTTGGCAGCTGGCAGCAGTATGCTGCCAATTTTATCCGTGGCACTGTTGCCTCAGAATCTTATTAGCCACTGGAGCATTATTAATTTAGCATAAAACGATTTGATATACATAACCGTGGGTGGACAAGTAAATCAGCAGGACGTGTAATATTCGTTGCGGTGATTAAGAACCAGACAGGTACTTATTAAAATTGTGTCGACGCCCGTCCGTCTGTTTGTCCGTTTGTGTCACAACACTTACGATAGGATAGAAAGATCTTTGAGACAAAACTTGGCACGTACTCGCGGATAAAAAATAGATACTCGAGTTTAAAACTTTAACCAAAACTTTACTAGTATAACTACAGTAACGAGAGTTCCATTAAAAGTTTGCTTGTTTATTTCTGAAAAGTAACCAGTTTTTATGACCATAGCAACAAAACAGTTTTTCCGGTTTTTGGAGGATCTCAACCAAACTGAAACTTTGAACATTCATAACTCGGAAACTTGAGATCCGGTTAAGGCCAAATTTTAAACAACATACTAGTGAACTGTTAAAAAAAAATTAATTTAATAATTTCAGAACTATACAAACACAGACATTAATAAATTACTCTTTTAACTTTTATTCTTGACTTGGTGGTTAAAATAATTAAGTATTTATCACGTTATGGAGCTCGTAAAATCATTAGTGCGAGTAATTTTGTAAACCACTATCCAAAACGTTAAATTTTTAATACAGATTTAACTGAGCAGGTTTTGTTAATTTTCAGTAACTGGCAGCTATTAATTTGAACTAGCAAACCACTAGACTGCGACGTGTAGCTCCCATTATTGTAACTATACTAGTTACTTTGTAGTTAACTTTAAAACTGGTGCATCTCAAAATTTTGGTCCAAGAGTTGCTTCCAACTGACTCTGTTGGTTATGGGGTCAAAAGGTCAAAGGGCAATTGGACTCTCTGTCCGTCTGAAAGGTCTTATTTAAAACTTAGGTATTACACTTTGTAATTATATTTTTCATGGTCTAAGGAAGAACTATATTAATTTTTAATTAGTCCACCCATATATTTGTTCGTCTGTGAGTTAACTCCTGGTAAAATGATCTTAGAGACTTGAAAATTGGTAGATAGAGTACTTTAGTCCAAGGAAGATTTTGGGGTTGGAAGATAAATGGGCTGACCGCACGTATGTCTGTCTGTACGATTATTCTCGATATAAAGGACCTAGTTACTTTAAACTTACTAATTAGGATTCTTATGCTCCAAATGATAACTGTTTAATTTATGGTCAAGAGATCAAAAACAGTCTAGTCGTGCAACTCTCCATCCGTCCATAATTTTTATTTTGGTTCTTCGATACTTTGCTGTTTCGGTTTATTTAGAAAAGGATGAAGTTAACCAAAAGGTCTCCTTTCATAGATGATCATGATATTCTGCAGGAAAGTCAGTCACATTTCAATAAAAATACCCATGGTGACTGCATGAGAGAATATTTATGAAGCATTCTATAGAATATTGATAACCCTAGGTCAAACTGCAATCATGTAAGCTGCAAAGGTTCATGGAACTGATCTACATCTTAGAGGCGTATATTAGTGAAAGTAAGAGCAGCCGAGTCATCATCAAGCACACAAAACAATAATCGCTGTGTAATGTGGCGTTTTGTGAGAAGAGAGTTTCACTTGTCGTTATCAGCTGACTTTCTTCACTCATCAAGGGCAGGCGTGCGCCCAGCGTTACTCGGCCGGAAGTCGACACAGCCACGTCAGACCTTCACTAGATGCAATTACGATTTTATTGTTAATAAAGAATTTTATTTCTATCGTTATGAGGCTGCAGTGAAGTACGGATACGTCTTTTAATTAGCAAAAGTAATGGGTTTTATAGCAAACAATTCGACTACGAAATTGGGCAGTTTATAAAGTGGTAGTGAACTACATAGATTTTAAAAGAAAAAAAAAAACAGAGTGGAAAGTCAATGATAAAGATTGTTGCAAAGACTTGGTTCCTACATACCGAAGATCACCGAAAACTGGAGGCTTAGTTTCCGGTGTTTTACACGTGACGCCTATTTCAAATTTATTAATACCACAATAATATTACTAAAAGCTAGTAATAGTTATTTTTGTTTACCTTAGTTTGTAAACATTTTTCTCAAAATTTTCAATTGTTTAAAATTGCAATACATGATAAACATGCAACAGTAATTACCATGCTGGTATAAAACATAAAAAGATGTAAGTAGTTAAAATAATTATAAAAACTGAATCTGAAATTATCATAAGCAAAGTTTACAAATTGAATCAAACATAATGTAATATGTCAATGTGGATGAATCATGTAAACAGTCGTAACGCAACAACAACTGTGATTTCAGTAAATAAATAAATAACTAAACGAATTTACATTAATTTACAGCTGATTTTTATTTTTTTTTTATCTCATTTAAGCCTCAGCGTCAGCTATGCCAGCTTCGAAGTGCACTGTTTTTTTTTTTTTTTATTAAAGTACAAAGTACATGATTGGACCTCCCTTGGATTTGAACCCGTGATCTCTCGGTTAGAGAGAAGAGACTATAACCATTAGTCTACAGAGGAGGACAATGATGTTTTAATGTAATACTGCATGTAAACGTTCAACCAATAAAAAAACGAGGTACGTCATCTAGCGCTCCTTACGGCGTAGTGCTCAACTAGCGCCCAGAGCCGAAGAAGCAGGGAAAATTTCGGCACGGTTACCGCATGTAACTTAACCGGACCTGGTGAACGGTAAATATAAAAATAGTTTTTTTATCGTATTGGACTAATAAAAGCTGTTTTTTATGATCGTTCATTTCTTTATAACAGGGATCTAAAAATCAGCTGGCCCACAATTTAAGTTTCTTCAGCCCGCTAACCTCAAAGTTTGTTATTGTTTCGGTACAAGTACAAATAGCTGTTTTATATGTAATATGTGTATGTTATATGTATTGTATGACTATGAGTTATTATGTTATACAAACCAAGTAAAGTGTATTTTTAATTTTGTATTCCTTACAATGAACCGTTGTTTATTACTCGGAGAAAACGTTGTATCGGCGATTACTCGTACTGCGAAACTCGGATTCGCTTTGCTCGTAAAACACTATTATGCTTGGTTCATGAATAATCACTTTCGATCCTAGAAATTAAAACTACTCTTACTGTCGTGAAAGACTGTAAGGATAATGAATTGTTTACAAATAATACATGCATTATTAGATTCATGTTTTATTTGTATATTTCTAGTTTTTTTTTAGTTATGTTTGTAAGATACGAGGTAGGAATCTCTGGGTTCTATTATTTGTATATTTAAGTTTAGTTTACTCAAAAAAATGTCTCCTGAAAGAGGTACACATTTGCAATATTTTAGTTGCCCCCACAATCCCCAATTTTTGGAAACCAAAAGGGTATGCAAATGTTCAAATAATCTTCTGTCCACGGTTTAAACAGTTGTTATCAAGCTTTGAGTACTTGTAAATTAGGTGTGCAAATCAAAATGAAATGAAATAGTTAAATATTAAAATAGTTTAATATCTGGCAATTATTTATTCTAAAACCCCACTATAAAATATAACATTTAGTAGTAAACTACTCATATCATTATAACTTAAAAATACACATTGCTTCCAAAATTTTTATTTTATTTTTATTATTTATTTATTTTTTTTTAATTTTATTCTGTGTGTTTTCCTAATTTGTAATATAAAAAAATACTAATAAACTGTATTTAAGTCCACATAAATATTTAAACTTTATTTATTTGATATCCATAATTTTATCTAAAATGTAATCCTCAACAACTGTATGACAACTAATTGCTGGAACGTACTTATCAGTAAGTAAAATATTACTTCGGTAGTACCTCATAACTCTGTCATTACCCACGCCCTATATTTACCTCTATCAGACCACCGTGCGAGCAACGTGTGTACAAACAATGGTGGAGTATGTGGTTATGGTAATGCTCCAGCAATAACACAGCGCAGTGTGTTGTGATTATCCGCAAGAATGTGCCACAAGGCCACCACAGTCCGCCATATCGCTCATTAGTGCTCCTGGAGCCACTACATCGAATCAGCGAATCAGCGACCGTTATGAAGAACCCTATTCACGCAGTTCACAAACATCCAAGGCATGACTTTCAGCTTTTAAATTATTTGCTTTATTCATTAGTTATATTTGTTGTTAGCTTAGAGACATTAACCTCTCTGATTGCTGAAGCGTTAATCTTGATAGTCCACATTAACTTGAATTAGAATATTCACTGATACTAATGGATGCAGTATTTAGTATTTAGCTAAATTAGCCAATGGGGATTACAAATGAAGTAATTCACAACCGTACTAATTTGCAAAAGTAAATTTTAACAATCTACACAGTTGGGATTGGAAGTTGACAAACTGGAATAAAAAGAATTTAACAAAACGTTTATTTATCAATGTCCGTAAAAAGTAAAAATTCTACAGATAAAAATATTCATTCTGTTGGTAATGAGCCTTTTTCTTTCCTTAATTTTAAAAAGATTGACACTTTTCGTGGTTGATCTAGTGCCTGTCTATACAAAGATCTAATGGAAGTGTCAATAAAAAAATGCAATAGCAATATTTGACCAGTAAACAAAATTTAAAATAATTAATACGAAATAATAAAGTTAGTCGATATGGAATGAAAGAGAGAAAGCGATTATTACGTCATTTCTATCACGATAAATCAGTCGTGAATATAATATTTTGGGAATAAAAAATTCAAAAATATAATTCATAACATATTAAAATTACTTATTAACAATGCATTTTTATTTTTATGCTTGTGTTTCTATATAATTTAAATTTACTTTCAAATTATATTTAATTAATGTTTTAATAATATTAACAATATGTTTGATTGTCAAGGATTGTGCTGGAAAACGTAAAAGACATCTTATTTTGTTTCAAAGCCTGAATTGACTTTAAACTTAAGTAAATAAAAATATTCAAACAGATTTGTCAGTTATTATACTTACCTAATACTACTTCTCCTTGGTCATAACTTTTTTCAATTCTTTAAGGCGATAACGTGTGATAAGTTGAATGACTCCAAAAATATGGGTTACGTATAATTGTTTTGACTGAAATTAACGAGTTTATTTAAACTTAAATTACAGACGGCACTGTAAACTCTTTTAACATTAACGTCCCATGCAATACGTCCCAAAATATATTAGATAATTTTACTCATACTGTGATCAAAATCTTTTTGGTATCTACTAAATTCTATATGGAACTTTTAAGAAACTTGCATGAAACAGAAATAGAAAATATCCAGAAATATTTATCACTTATAGTTAGACCTGTAATGATATAATTTATCTTCAGTTGACAATGAAATATTTTAATTATAGAAGGGATAAAATGTGATATGTTCAATGACCACAAAATTATAATTATTACATTAAGAAGGCTCCTTCTTTAAAAAAAATCTTTATTTCCAGAATTCAGAAACGAATACCATCCGAAGAGCCACCATATGTCAAACCTTATCTCGTTCAAAGTATAAATTCGCAAAAGCTGAGAGATAACGGTACACGTTAACAGCTGTTCGTAGAACGTAATGAACAATAAGTGAATATGGGAGGTGCCATGCAGTAAAGTCGACAGTAAGTCTAGGCCACCCCCCCCCCCCCCCCCATCGTTGTACCTATTAACCATCAATGTCTGCGGTTAGAGGCACTAAAGGTACATCGGTAATGGAATTCACGTTTACGACTTAGTGACACAAACACGCCGTGAACTTTGGAAATTACTGGGTGTTGAACGGTTACGGGATGAACATAGGTTAATTTTACTATCGTCAGTATTTCACTTGTAGGCGTCTTTAGCTGGAAAGCTATTATACAAAGTTCCAGAGGGATCGTCGTATAAGACCACATGCTGACTCACATTAAGATCTAATTATAAAAAATGTTACCATTGGTAATGGAATTCACGTTTACGACTTAGTGACACAAACACGCCGTGAACTTTGGAAATTACTGGGTGTTGAACGGTTACGGGATGAACATAGGTTAATTTTACTATCGTCAGTATTTCACTTGTAGGCGTCTTAGCTGGAAAGCTATTATAAAAGGTTCCAGAGGGATCGTCGTATAAAACCTCATGCTGACTCAGATTAAGATCTAATTATAAAATATGTTACCATTGGTAATGGAATTCACGTTTACGACTTAGTGACACAAACACGCCGTGAACTTTGGAAATTACTGGGTGTTGAACGGTTACGGGATGAACATAGGTTAATTTTACTATCGTCAGTATTTCACTTGTAGGCGTCTTTAGCTGGAAAGCTATTATACAAAGTTCCAGAGGGATCGTCGTATAAGACCACATGCTGACTCACATTAAGATCTAATTATAAAAAATGTTACCATTGGTAATGGAATTCACGTTTACGACTTAGTGACACAAACACGCCGTGAACTTTGGAAATTACTGGGTGTTGAACGGTTACGGGATGAACATAGGTTAATTTTACTATCGTCAGTATTTCACTTGTAGGCGTCTTTAGCTGGAAAGCTATTATAAAAGGTTCCAGAGGGATCGTCGTATAAAACCTCATGCTGACTCAGATTAAGATCTAATTATAAAATATGTTACCATGCAATCTTTTACCTCTTTTATTCAGTAGAGTTTTTTAAATTGCAAACTAAAAAGACCACTGTCAAAATCGTAGATCTGCAGAGATGTACTAGATAATTCATAAATTTATTTATAAAAAAGTATATCTCGATAACTGCTTGGCCAGAATTTTTATAACTGAGTTGTCTATTAACGTTTAATTATAGTAGCTAGATAAATACTATGCTGTTTTATAATTAGGGATTGAATATCCGAAACAAATTGTTGTCTATATAATTTATAAATTTGCTCCTTAAACAATCAAAAAATATTTAGCGTGAGAAGGCATATTTAAATATACATCTAAAAAGATAAGTAAAAGATTGGAGGAAAATGAAATTATTTTGCAATTTTAAACAGTATGTTTATTAATCACAGTAAACCATAATCATCACGCTAGTTAGTTTTCGTTTAGTAGAAAAAGAATCAGAGTGATAAACAACAAACTCAAAAACGTTAATACGAAGTTTCCAGTAACATGATACATATATGCTTATACAAATTTGCTCGTTAAAAACACACAACTAACGATATATAGTCCCAAAG
The DNA here is from genome assembly GCF_021130785.1 of Homalodisca vitripennis. NCBI lineage: Eukaryota > Metazoa > Arthropoda > Insecta > Hemiptera > Cicadellidae > Homalodisca > Homalodisca vitripennis. Next base: position 47,332,885 of record NC_060211.1, on the reverse strand, counting down.
TATTTTTCGACACAGCATGGTAAAACGATATGTCGTCCACTGGTCCTTAAAGTGCCATAGAAGTGAGAAGTGTATGTAACCGTTCCTACAGATACTTGATATACAATTTCGTAGCATTAAGGTCAATTTAAAAATAAGGTTGTTCATTGAAACATATTGCTGTATTCGCTTTTAATTTACTTTTTAGCTACCAAAACATTTAACAAGTACTTATACAGTGTTGTTAAAATGTAATATAATGATAGTTTATATACTCTTTCCTCGTTCTTCAGGACAGAATTTCGGGATAGGAAAATAAGTCAAAGTGGAAGGGGGAGGGAAATGTATGTAATGTATTGCTTATCGTGTTAAGACGTACTTTATTCTGTATATAACTTAACGTCCTAATTCTTACATTTCCAAATATGAGTATGAGTGACGATAGTTGTCATTTACTAGGAATACTTATACATCAAATATTGTTAAATAATAAGGAAGATAGAGATAAAACGCGTTTTTACATGTCGTGACACTAAACAAAATACTATCCATAGACTAAACTATTGTGAGCCATACAAGTCAATTTATATAAATCGAATATTGTTGTATTTATATAAAGAACTACGTCAATGTAAAACACACCAACGCTATCGTTTTAAACAGATTTACGGTAATTGTTGAAAAATTGTTGGAGTTTTCATGTAATGCGTATACTGTTTGTATATTTAAAATGAAGTAAAGAAAGGTTTAAGATTCTTTGTCTAAAAACAATAGGAACATATAAACCTATAACCCGTTTTTTGTGTACTAAACACATTCAAAAACATTTTCCATAGTTCTGGGATCAGAAGATAAAGAAAAAAAGGTTTAACCTAATTCTTATGCGCTTATGATTCCCTTTGGTGTAGTCGGCAAAAAGTAAACAAGTTACGTAACTTACTGGGGAAATTACGATAAGTCAAAGTTAACAAGAAATAAGTTATACATCGAAAAATAAACATGTACTGAACCTGAAACTTAACACTAAAGTCAGGAGATCCATAACCGAAAATATCATGAACTTTATTGACATCAATGAAACTGATAACACTGTTTACTTGAGCATTAAAAATAACGTTGTGTATGACAAACTCATTGTAATCTTTCCGTTTGAGGAAAAGCAGGAAAGTGTTGCACAAAATGGAATTTGGTAATCAAAACTGACTCATGCACAGGCGATATATATCGTCTTAAATTACTTGCCACAAAAAATCCCAGATGTTCCTTGCGGCGCTCCCAGTACGGGTGAATGACCGAGGTCCTAGGTCCTGAGTCACAAGGCATTTCCGCGGCTGTCAAGGTCCTTATCAGGAGCAAGGACTCGCCATTGTCGAACGCCAGGAATACAACCTGACCACTGTTAACCGCTTGAATGACCTCTGCCGATCAGAAGTGCCGAGTCACTATCTGTGGATGGCTTTCCGATTAACGGTTTATTTTCGGAGAACTTGAACATAGCGCAGTATGGCTTTCATCATTGAATAATAATCTTACAATTATTAGCAGAATACAGTGTAAACTGTACGAAGTGATTGGTGAGGACATTGGTCAGTTCAGATTAGTTTTGTAATGTCGTAATTTTGTAATTAGAGTTTCGAGTTTACGTTTGATGGCTGATGATGGCTCTCTACATAAAGGCCGAAGTATTCCAAGATTTCAATTGTTAGCAATGTTTTTGTGGGGTGAATCTGACAACTTTGATGATATTCATGGCACCGTCCTCGTATGTTTAAGAACCAATTCAAAAACAATTGGTTCAATGTAGTTTATTAGCGAGATATAATATAAGTTTAATATTCTGTAATTACAAGCATTTGAAAAAAATGTGAAGAAAATGAAATATGAATTTTTAACTCTGTTTTTGTTGAAATAAATATTTTTTATGCAGTACAAGAGGAGTTGACGTTACATGTTGAAACAAAATAGTAACACAATTGTAACAAAAAATAATAGCAATATAATTGAAGATATTGATAAAACAATTTTAAATTAGCGACTTATAAAATGAAGACTTATTGAGTATTATCCTAAATTTAGACAGAAAAGATTTTCCCTTTCAATGTGATTTGATGATCTAGAGCAAGAAAGAGCAAGAGTTTTATTTTAAAAATTTTAAGTCTGGCAACATTCTTTTAACAGAGCATGTTGGTACTCTATTCATTTCTTCTATGGCTCAAGAAAGCATTGTTGAAATGTATCTTGATTATATTCTGGAGTACGTCTTCCCAATGGTTTGTTCATGTCTTGATATAAGTGTTGAATAAATAAAAATATGCATGAAACGCAAGAAAATCTAATTTATATTGTCATTCAATAAACACATGGCTTGAGTATAATATAAACCTTAACAAAATAAAAGTAATAATTCCTGTAAGAAACAATAGTGAGGATGTATTTAATTTATAACGAAACATAGTTAAGAAGAATAAATCATCTTTTCAACACTTTTGTAGTTTTTTATTTGTACTATGTATATTTTAAATTCAAAGAATCTATCTTAAGGTACTACTATAGTTTAAGGTAAATGAAATAAAAATGAAAGAATAATTAAATTCAATTAACATGTGTTTTTAAATACCTTGGTGGCTAAATATTTTACTTAATTTAAATTTGATTAATTTATATTGTTTAAAAGTCTATCAAATAATAAATCTTTTCTGATTCTTTCTCATTGAATCATACATCGCGATGAAAATTGGCACTTTTATAAATTTTAAAATGTTCTATCGTTGCTATTTGAATATCAAAACCACTATATTGGACGAACCGTCATATCCTTACATTTTAATGAACTGAAATTAGATTTAATGAACACATAAAAGCATTGAAGACATCATAAAGTTCCAAATATCCATTTAAATAATTCTAGTCACACTTCAAAAAACATCGACAAAAATATTGAAATTTTACCCATATGCAAGAAAAGCCACCTTGATTTAGTATTGCCAACTTTTGATTGAATTTGAAATGTACATAGTAAAAATAAAAACTAGAAATGTGTTATAAAAATAATTTATTATTTTTACTTGTATTAAACACTTTTTGAGGATACACTACTAATATAAATAATTAAATATGAATAATAATATTAAAAATCTAATATAACAACGCGGTGATAAAAACGAGTTCTAGGGAAGTCTGTAGTAAAACTCTTGAATACTCCAGCTGAATAAGACTTTCTATGATGATTTTGAGCTCAGATCGTATTGCTTGTTGGGAAACGTGTCTCCGCAGTCTGACCAGTATCCTTGGCCCAGTCCAATTCTGACACATCCTTACATCGCCCTCATCCTGTTGCCTGTTGTGGTCTGGGGCCAGTAGCCGCCCATCTCCGTCTGACCGTCTGAGGTGTCTGACCTCTGCCCACGGGCCTCAGCCACCCAGTCATCAATACCTCTCATCAAGCATGGGTTGCCCATTATTGGGAAATACCCATTCATGCCCTTTTATGGGAATTGAGGCATAAAATGTTAATTGCTTTAGTAAGTTGAACTTTAACACTAGGAACAACTCGTTTTAACAGATAGTGTTGCAATAACCTTATTTCTCGGTAGAGTTGTTTGATTATCAACTCTGTTGCCATTTAAACAGAAAAATAATGAAGGTATGGAAAATCATTCTTTAGTCAAAATTATATTTTTTTATATGTGCCCTGTTATTATCTGAAACATTTAAAAGATTTTTTCAAGCAACACAACTGTGAATATATCATTACCTCTTCACCTAGATTGCACTACTTTTTGTAGTATGGGTGTCAAACGATGCGGGGGGGGTTTCGTTGTAAGCTTCTTCGTTCTTCGTCGCCGACTATTTTTGGATCCCTTCAGACGAACATGACTTCATATTTCAGGAGTCAAGTCTGCAACAGCGTCAGATTTCAGATGCTGCGCGTAAGAGGAAGGTGGACTGGAACTAAACTCAACATTCGCATTGAATAAACCCTTCCCAACATAGCTGCGATATCAGTAATGAAAAAAATGGTGTTTTCTGTCGTTTCAATGTGTATGATGCACTAAGAGACATAATGTAGCCAATAAATAATAATAAATAACAGATATTAGACTATAGTAATAGGCTTCAATATATTTGCTTCTAATTTATTTTTTTATAGTAAATAAATGCACTAAAACAGTAAAATAACAGTGAATAACATAAAAACACCTCTAAAGTTACACACTAAGGTATAAAATAACTACAGCAAATATATCTTAACAGGTCAGTCAATACGCAGGGAACACCATAGTCCTCTTCCTAAAATACCACCATCAGGGAAGAAGTCAATCTCGTATACAACGTCAACGTCTCCTTAGGCAGTCAGTGGAGTTGTCCATATCTAAATTAGCTCCACACGTATTAAATGTGATTCAAAACTAAATTTCTTGAATGTTCGAATCCCATACAAGGTTGAAATAATCCCAGACCTGGACGACGCTGAGGTTCATTGAACCGGTGTGGCAGAAATATAAATCGATGTCTCTTGTTCAGCCTAAAAAAATTTAGATTGAATTTAAATATGGATGGTTCGGTTGTTAATGTTCCTAACATATTTTTAAATATCAGTTTAGTTATTTACTTATTCGGGAAAAAATAAATCGTATCCTTGGTGAAGCAGTTGGTGCGGAACATATTCTAGGCACTTTAATACATCACGCTATAAATAACTCATAATACAAACACTTATTTATAAAACGCTTCTATTCTTCTCTATACACTTCGGCCATCACTCCATACTTTATTGCTATTTGTCTACCATCCGAGGTCATATTCCATGAGCCGCCTAGACATAAATAACCAGATCAATAGACATGACTTGACCAAGTTGAGGCTGAGAAGACGTTAACGTCGAGTAAGGGCATAAACCGAGTCTGATCCCCCAGTTGAGGCAGGTGACGGGTCCACCTTCTGTCCGCGGAGAGGGGGGCGTGCTCGTCTCGCTCTTTATTGGACATCAGTTTACGATGAGAACTTCAGTGTAAACTGTACTCGATAATAATGTTCCTGGAAGGTTGTGGGTAGTGAGCATCAGGAATCTGCTAATCAATAACGTGCAAAATGTTTACTGGAGTTCAACAACACAGGTAATGAACAGATGTTTCTTCTGGCATGGGGAGATCAAACCATTTAATTAATTTTGTTCACCAAGTAGTCTAGAAGTTGGTTTCATTGTATAAACACACAAACTGGTTGTTTTTAAATCGATAGAGGAATTTACTTTCTTTAGTCCTAACCACGCACTAGTTTTGGCACCAGACGATCTATTCCTTCTTAAGAAATATACCTCTCTCAATTTTAAAAACAGACTGGGCTTCTTATACAATTAAAATAGAATCTCGACTTCTAGACTATAGAAATGATTGATTAATTGATTGAAAATATGGATAGTTCTCGAAGGTTGAGGCACGTTACCCTTACGACTTACTGTACCAACCCAACATGATTCCTAGATAGGGAATGGCTCCCAGTTTGGGTGTTTTGAGATCCTCCAGAGATTGAGCTTCTATACCAATATCCTTCTCTTAGATAACAGCACTACACATGAAGAAGATATGCTCTACAAATTCAGTTTCCTGGCTGGAAAGATGACATAAGGGTTCGTTATTGAACCCATCTTTGTCAAATTACTCCTTTAAGTGACCATGTGCAGTAAGGAAAGCATTCACCCTTCTCAGGTTATCTCTGCCCAAGCCACTTAAGGTCGCCAAGCGCGGCATTGGGACTCCCGAGGAGTTTCTTGCAGGATTTACGCTCATATTGACACTGTGACTACGATTTTTTTGTCATAAGGTCATTCTTGATTCGTTCACAGCCTGGTAACGGATATTCAGTCCACCTATTAACGTGGCCTGAGCTGCTTTTTTGATCAAGAGGTCAGCTGTATAATTGCCGGTGGTTTCACGAAAAATAATACTACAGAGGAAGTTTGGACATAATTGGAAATGATACTTCATCGGTATTTAATGTTTCCTACCGTAATTCAGATGGAATTGACTATCAGTTTCACATCCGCCATGGCCGTAGCCATTCCGCTAGAGGTCCCTAATAGGAACATGTTTTATCACCATGAACGTCCGGAGCAGAGGTATCGTGGTATAGATCTGAACCTGTTTACGTTGAACTTTCAGCATTCGTAGTGTTCTAGATTCATAGCGTACTAAATTCACTAAAATTATCCAAGATAAATTATGTATCTGTTATTCTGGAAGAATTTCTGATTACTAAATCTTCAGTCATAGTATGCTAACATTAGGATCCATGGGAAAAACCAAGAATAAAAACTCCCTCTTATGTTGCCAAGTAGTAAACCCTTCTCTGATTATTATTTATGTACTTTATCGATTCGTTAAGATTAGAAAATTATTTAAGTTACTACTGAAAAAAATATAACGTTACATGATAACAGGTTGTATATTTTTTGTTGTAATGATTAAAAGATCAACTTGCATTTATTACTGCAGTTTGTTTTGATACGTTATTGATCTTTATTTTTCTCTTACCAACTTTCCCTGTCAACAATAATACAGAATTACAGTTTAAACACATAAAATTGTAAAGTATTTTAATAATTATTAGTTCTATCGCCGCGAACATTTAAAGTACTAGTTTTTTATGAACAGACGATAACAAGGTATTTCGTGCAATTGCTATCGTTTAATGGTACAAAAAATTAATAACTATGCGTTACTATCTGCAACCAGATCTTTCCCAGATGGATAAATTGAATAACTCATAACTTACAATTAACACTTAAAATATAAACGCTGTGACACACATAAGTCAGGTATCGCAAGAAACAAACATGCACCATTGTAAGTGTGCAGACTCACTATTCCCTGTATTCTTTACTTCGGGTACTAATAGTTAGTGTAAGGGTTTTAGAGAGATAGTGTGCTTAGAGTTTATACACAACACGGGTGTTGACAGTTCAGACTTAAGCGAGTTACAACTGTGTGTGGATTGAGTTGTTTATTTTACCCTAATCAATTGTAATGAGGTTAGTTACCCACCTGAAGAAGGGATCAGATTGCATATTTCGAAACGTAGTGTTATTGATTTTGTACCACTGAATTTGATGGAAAATGTCAAAAATTTAATAACGATTCATACAAATCTATCAGCGATTGTAAAATACAGCTAGATAATAATTTCTGAAAAATCCCCAACCTTGAAAAGAAGATACACTGACTTTACCAGGGTACTTATTCAGGACCTTTCTAAATTTTGATAATGCGTCACGACCAAGGATAAACTTGTTATCTTGTTATCGACCCTGATGTCACGAATAATCGTAAATTCCCTAGAATAAGTGGCGTAGCCAACGGGTAACAGCTGGGAGCAAAGGGGAGGAAACAGCAGAGAGTGTATCGGCTCTGAATGCAGGTCGTGTGCTACAATGGATGTTGTGACAGGCCATTGCGAGGTCAGGAGTCAAGAGACCGGGCCGAATCCATTGTGCATATCGAATGTACACGTTTTCCTACCGTTTGGTATGTTTGGAAACAGTGAAAGTAGTTGTTAAGGTCAGTTTGTACATTCGTGTACCAACTAACAGAGAACACTGATGTAAACTGCTTTAGTTCCACAAAACAAAAGAATAAAAAAAAAAAAAAAAAAAAAAAAAAAAAAACGTAAAACGTGACCAACAAATTTATAATATTTGAAATTGTCATAGACCACATCCTCTTACGTAATTAAGGTGTGTTTTTAATGTGTTTAATTTTTTCTTCATTAAGATGGCCAAGATCATACCTGAGTTCATTTTTTTCCATTTTCCCCTTCTTAAGGACTTGGCAGGGGTATATTAAAATCGTACCATTAATCCTCCGTCAGTGCGTAAACTCTTGATAGAAAGATCCCTAGACACTTGAAACTTGGTAAATGGTTTCCTCTTTGTCAAAGGAAGAAAGTTATTAAGATAAGTTAAGTTAAGATTTTCGGGTTAAAAAGTCAATGGGTCCATCCGTCTATCCGTCTAGCTGTCAAAAAGTTAAATGGACTATATATATATATATATAAATTTTGGTAGAAAGATCCTTACATACTTGTAATTTGGTACACGTGTTCTCCTTTCTCCAAGGAAAAGCGCTAGTTATGTTAGAATCTAAAGGTTAAAGAACATTCTATCTACCTATCCGTCTACTTGTCTGTGCGATAACTCTTCATAGAAAGATCCTTACATACTTGTAACTTGGTACACGTGTTCTCCTTTCTCCAAGGAAAAGCGCTAGTTATGTTAGAATCTAAAGGTTAAAGAACATTCTATCTACCTATCTGTCTGCTTGTCTGTGCGATAACTCTTCATAGAAAGATCCTTACATACTTGTAACTTGGTACACCGTGTTCTCCTTTCTCCAAGGAAAAGCGCTAGTTATGTTAGAATCTAAAGGTTAAAGAACATTCTATCTACCTATCTGTCTGCTTGTCTGTACGATAACTCTTCATAGAAAGATCCTTACATACTTGTAACTTGGTACACGTGTTCTCCTTTCTCCAAGGAAAAGCGCTAGTTATGTTAGAATCTAAAGGTTAAAGAACATTCTATCTACCTATCTGTCTGCTTGTCTGTGCGATAACTCTTCATAGAAAGATCCTTACATACTTGTAACTTGGTACACTTGTTTTCCTTTCTCCAAGGAAAAGCGCTAGTTATGTTAGAATCTAAAGGTTAAAGAACATTCTATCTACCTATCTGTCTGCTTGTCTGTGCGATAACTCTTCATAGAAAGATCCTTACATACTTGTAACTTGGTACACGTGTTCTCCTTTCTCCAAGGAAAAGCGCTAGTTATGTTAGAATCTAAAGGTTAAAGAACATTTCTATCTACCTATCTGTCTGCTTGTCTGTGCGATAACTCTTCATAGAAAGATCGTTACATACTTGTAACTTGGTACACGTGTTCTCCTTTCTCCAAGGAAAAGCGCTAGTTATGTTAGAATTTAAAGGTTAAAGAACATTCTATCTACCTATCCGTCTGCTTGTCTGTGCGATAACTTTTGGTAGAAAGATCCTTACATACTTGTAACTTGGTACACGTGTTCTCCTTTCTCCAAGGAAAAGCGCTAGTTATGTTAGAATTTAAAGGTTAAAGAACATTCTATCTACCTATCCGTCTGCTTGTGTGGGCGATAACTTTTGGTAGAAAGATCCTTACATACTTGTAACTTGGTACACGTGTTCTCCTTTCTCCAAGGAAAAGCGCTAGTTATGTTAGAATTTAAAGGTTAAAGAACATTCTATCTACCTATCCGTCTGCTTGTGTGGGCGATAACTTTTGGTAGAAAGATCCTTACATACTTGTAACTTGGTACACGCGTTCTCCTTTCTCCAAGGAAAAGCGCTAGTTATGTTAGAATCTAAAGGTTAAAGAACATTCTATCTACCTATCTGTCTGCTTGTCTGTGCGATAACTCTTCATAGAAAGATCCTTACATACTTGTAACTTGGTACACGTGTTCTCTTTCCCCAAGGAAAAGCGCTAGTTATGTTAGAGTCTAAAGGTTAAAGAACATTCTATCTACCTATCCGTCTACTTGTCTGTGCGATAACTCTTCATAGAAAGATCCTTACATACTTGTAACTTGGTACACGTGTTCTCCTTTCTCCAAGGAAAAGCGCTAGTTATGTTAGAATCTAAAGGTTAAAGAACATTCTATCTACCTATCTGTCTGCTTGTCTGTGCGATAACTCTTCATAGAAAGATCGTTACATACTTGTAACTTGGTACACGTGTTCTCCTTTCTCCAAGGAAAAGCGCTAGTTATGTTAGAATCTAAAGGTTAAAGAACATTCTATCTACCTATCCGTCTACTTGTCTGTGCGATAACTCTTCATAGAAAGATCCTTACATACTTGTAACTTGGTACACGTGTTCTCCTTTCTCCAAGGAAAAGCGCTAGTTATGTTAGAATCTAAAGGATAAAGAACATTCTATCTACCTATCCGTCTACTTGTCTGTGCGATAACTCTTCATAGAAAGATCCTTACCTATCTGTCTGCTTGTCTGTGCGATAACTCTTCATAGAAAGATCCTTACATACTTGTAACTTGGTACACGTGTTCTCCTTTCTCAAGGAAAAGCGCTAGTTATGTTAGAATTTAAAGGTTAAAGAACATTCTATCTACCTATCCGTCTGCTTGTCTGTGCGATAACTCTTCATATAAAGATCCTTACATACTTGTAACTTGGTACACGTGTTCTCCTTTCTCCAAGGAAAAGCGCTAGTTATGTTAGAATCTAAAGGTTAAAGAACATTCTATCTACCTATCCGTCTGCTTGTCTGTGCGATAACTCTTCATAGAAAGATCGTTACATACTTGTAACTTGGTACACGTGTTCTCCTTTCTCCAAGGAAAAGCGCTAGTTATGTTAGAATTTAAAGGTTAAAGAACATTCTATCTACCTATCCGTCTGCTTGTGTGGGCGATAACTTTTCATAGAAAGATCCTTACATACTTGTAACTTGGTACACGTGTTCTCCTTTCTCCAAGGAAAAGCGCTAGTTATGTTAGAATTTAAAGGTTAAAGAACATTCTATCTACCTATCCGTCTGCTTGTGTGGGCGATAACTCTTCATAGAAAGATCCTTACATACTTGTAACTTGGTACACGTGTTCTCCTTTCTCCAAGGAAAAGCGCTAGTTATGTTAGAATTTAAAGGTTAAAGAACATTCTATCTACCTATCCGTCTGCTTGTGTGGGCGATAACTTTTGGTAGAAAGATCCTTACATACTTGTAACTTGGTACACGCGTTCTCCTTTCTCCAAGGAAAAGCGCTAGTTATGTTAGAATCTAAAGGTTAAAGAACATTCTATCTACCTATCTGTCTGCTTGTCTGTGCGATAACTCTTCATAGAAAGATCCTTACATACTTGTAACTTGGTACACGTGTTCTCTTTCCCCAAGGAAAAGCGCTAGTTATGTTAGAGTCTAAAGGTTAAAGAAACATTCTATCTACCTATCCGTCTACTTGTCTGTGCGATAACTCTTCATAGAAAGATCCTTACATACTTGTAACTTGGTACACGTGTTCTCCTTTCTCAAAGGAAAAGCGCTAGTTATGTTAGAATCTAAAGGTTAAAGAACATTCTATCTACCTATCCGTCTACTTGTCTGTGCGATAACTCTTCATAGAAAGACCCTTACATACTTGTAACTTGGTACACGTGTTCTCTTTCCCCAAGGAAAAGCGCTAGTTATGTTAGAGTCTAAAGGTTAAAGAACATTCTATCTACCTATCCGTCTACTTGTCTGTGCGATAACTCTTCATAGAAAGATCCTTACATACTTGTAACTTGGTACACGTGTTCTCCTTTCTCCAAGGAAAAGCGCTAGTTATGTTAGAATCTAAAGGTTAAAGAACATTCTATCTACCTATCTGTCTGCTTGTCTGTGCGATAACTCTTCATAGAAAGATCGTTACATACTTGTAACTTGGTACACGTGTTCTCCTTTCTCCAAGGAAAAGCGCTAGTTATGTTAGAATCTAAAGGTTAAAGAACATTCTATCTACCTATCCGTCTACTTGTCTGTGCGATAACTCTTCATAGAAAGATCCTTACATACTTGTAACTTGGTACACGTGTTCTCCTTTCTCCAAGGAAAAGCGCTAGTTATGTTAGAATCTAAAGGATAAAGAACATTCTATCTACCTATCCGTCTACTTGTCTGTGGGCGATAACTCTTCATAGAAAGATCCTTACATACTTGTAACTTGGTACACGTGTTCTCCTTTCTCCAAGGAAAAGCGCTAGTTATGTTAGAATCTAAAGGTTAAAGAACATTCTATCTACCTATCCGTCTGCTTTTCTGTGCGATAACTCTTCATAGAAAGATCCTTACATACTTGTAACTTGGTACACGTGTTCTCCTTTCTCCAAGGAAAAGCGCTAGTTATGTTAGAATCTAAAGGTTAAAGAACATTCTATCTACCTATCCGTCTGCTTGTGTGGGCGATAACTTTTGGTAGAAAGATCCTTACATACTTGTAACTTGGTACACGTGTTCTCCTTTCTCCAAGGAAAAGCGCTAGTTATGTTAGAATCTAAAGGTTAAAGAACATTCTATCTACCTATCTGTCTGCTTGTCTGTGCGATAACTCTTCATAGAAAGATCCTTACATACTTGTAACTTGGTACACGTGTTCTCCTTTCTCCAAGGAAAAGCGCTAGTTATGTTAGAATCTAAAGGTTAAAGAACATTCTATCTACCTATCCGTCTACTTGTCTGTGCGATAACTCTTCATAGAAAGATCCTTACATACTTGTAACTTGGTACACGTGTTCTCTTTCCCCAAGGAAAAGCGCTAGTTATGTTAGAATCTAAAGGTTAAAGAACATTCTGTCTACCTATCCGTCTACTTGTCTGTGCGATAACTCTTCATAGAAAGATCCTTACATACTTGTAACTTGGTACACGTGTTCTCCTTTCTTTAAGGAAAAGCGCTAGTTATGTTAGAATCTAAAGGTTAAAGAACATTCTATCTACCTATCCGTCTACTTGTCTGTGCGATAACTTTTGGTAGAAAGATCCTTACATACTTGTAACTTGGTACACGTGTTCTCCTTTCTCCAAGGAAAAGCGCTAGTTATGTTAGAATTTAAAGGTTAAAGAACATTCTATCTACCTATCCGTCTGCTTGTCTGTGCGATAACTCTTTATGGATAGGTCATAGAACCTCCCACCTCAAGTCTGAAACGTGGGAGGTCCCTCTTGGTCAGAGGATAAGTTTATCGATTGTATGATAGAAAGGTTAAATAGCATTTTATCTATCCCGTCTGCACCCTTCTGCTTGATAACTCTTGATTGTAAAAGTCCCAGAGGCAGCACGATCTGGTAAATATGTGTCTCTTGCAAGGAATAATTATATTTATTTAGACTCAAACAGTAAACAAACGGGCAACCCATCCGTCTCTGTCCGAGTGTGCAATATATCTTTCGTAACAATATATCGAGTCCTTCTGTACTCCTGTGTACCGGTTTATTTTATATTATTTATATTCAAGACAAATTTGTTATTAAAGGTTCTACTATCTATAACAAAAAACACCAGTTTTGGTTTAAATCTATTGATTAATGATCGCTGTCAATACCGAGGACGAAATATTTCAAGATTTTAATTCCTTTAAAAATGGCCCGATGTTATGCGGACCGAAACACTTACAAGATAGTCACTTAAATTATTGTTTTCACAGTGGTACATTATATTATATAGGAAAAGTTCATGATAACTGGTATGTTAGCGTATACGAGTGTTGAGTTTAGCTCCAGTCCACTTTCCTCATTACAGTTTCTGAAAACTGGCACTGTCAGAGACTTGACTCCTGGAATTTGGAGTCATGTTCGTTTCAAGAAAATAAAAAGTCTGAGAGGAAGAAGCTCGAATGAACTCTTTACAATGTTTCGTAATCATAGACACCTAGATTACTCTATAGTATGTTATTAAGAGGTATTCTCATTGTCTCATCAGGTGCACAGTTAGATTTCAGAAGTTACACTAAGCGGAAGGTGAGCTGGAGCTAAACTCAACATTCACACTGAATTAACCCTTTCCACTTAGTTGGTACTTAATGTATATTAGAGTAATTGAGGATTTTAGAAACATTTAAGGATATCACACCATTCCTGTAAAATTTCTCAATGGTTAAAAGCACTTAGTGTCCCAAACATGGACTTGATGAATATAGATGGAGTAGAATGCTCAGATAGGTACTCATAATGAGTTTGAGATGTTTGGGAGCACTCTGGCGTACACGCTCCATGATACACATTTCAAAAGTCTATTATGTAAAATATAAGGATGGAATCCCTCATAATTCTTTTTTTCCTTATTGCGGGAAATATGCAAACTAGTACAGACTAAATATGTGCACAATATTTCCCAGTAATATCTAAGGAAAGTCATGGACACATTGTGGCATAGTAACCTACGAAACTAAGCCCAGTCTCTTTACTAGATGTTCTGAAATACATGGACGCGAACAAAAAGATCATAGAATGAGTGCTTTACACAAAATTATGTTGCAATTAATTTTTCCTATGCATAGAATAAAACACAATAAATTGTACAAATAGTTATAATGATAAAATACAACTTCCAAATACTCAAATAAAAAAACTTATATTTGACTTAGTACAGAAAACATCAAGCACACTTAACATTTCTGATCTGCACTGCGTGCGACTGCGCCGTATACTGTAGTTATCACTGCGCATGCGCAGATGTTTTAAGGGGAAGCCTAGCCCCTTTTAAGCCTTAATCTGCCAGTCCTCATTGGCCGCTGGCCTGTGCGAGGATCTTACCAAACAGAGGAAACACGAGGAAAAGTCATACAGTACAAGGTTACAAGGTCTACAGTACTGATAAAAAGTGCACCGGTCACATATAGGATTTGAACCCGTACTAAGTCTCTAAGGTCCGACGTCTTAGACTACTGGACCAAAGGCTGACTCAAGCTGTACTCGTTTTACATGTTGTAATTACTTTACTCTTCCACTGACACTCTGGGAGTGATTATGATACCTTCTATGCCTTGGAATCATATGATTTCTTTTATTTTATATTCATTACCTCTGAATAGTTGTCCGCTAACATATTGAACTCGCATGAACAAGAAGAATTATATTTTCTTTTTTAATTGTGAAACAGTCAACAAATAGTTTATGCCTCTGTTAAGTTTAAGACCACTCAACCAACCTTCTATTTTACATTCTTCAAATCGACTTCATTGGTTTATCTTAACTGCGATTGCTTAATGAACATAAAAGAAATTTTGAAAACACTCCTGGGATATTAATACTACATCAGTTTCGTATTAAATGGCACTGATTTATGTGCATATGTATTCATGATGTCCGACCAAACCAACAATGCGCGGTATGCAACAGATTCTTCGGCCAGGAGCTGTGATGAATAGCTGGCGATATGAGGGACAGTACGCCATCATCATAGACGTTGTCCTTGACACGAGGTTCTTAAATTTGTCAAAAGGCGTCAGCTTTATGAAGTATTTTTGTTGTTTTTTTTATTGTTGTCATCATTAACAACGTTTCTTTTGCAAGAACGAGGTCGAAGGATTAATACTCCAGGATAACACAGGACCTGGTTTGTCAAGGTCGTCTCTCAACACTATCTATCGGTCAGGGGTCACACTATGACCCCGACTACTCCCACATTTTCCACTCTGAGTACTTCACTATACAGGATTTGTTTTCCTCATGGAAAATTTTTTATATCTGTCCGTCTATCTATTTGACAGTCTGTTCCTCACGAATTATAAAAAATCGAACTGAACTATTGACTTGAAATTATGCAGAAAGTTTCATTTATATATTAGCAAAACTGAGTCCGATGTCACTACAACGGATTTGGCTGAGCGTTAGAAAACTATTTTACATTTTTAGTGTGGATAAATTACTATAAGGGCAACAAGGAACAGCGGAATAAATAAATTTGTAAAAAAAACTCAGTACACACATAAGGGATTTTAACATGTGAAATATATCACAATGTAGATTAACTATCCCAACACAAACATGATTTTATATTGACTTGATGTGAAGGCTTTTCTTATTTAAACACCGATATGAGGCCCAATTTAATGAAAATATATGATTGTATCACGTAGCATATTATCTCGAGAAAGACTTAGTCCATAACATTGAAATTTTGCATGAAACTTCATGTCTACGTAGAAAAGAATGAGTTCTACGATGGTACATACTCGTATGTAACCATTTAAACTGGTTCAGTGTCTTTGAAGCCTGTCACTAAGTGGGCTGATATAGTTTCCCTTTTGTTTGTCGAACGATGTAAACATTTCTTACAAATGATTGTCTGTAGTTCTGTTTAACTGAAATTTTGCATGCAACACAGCGAAGCCTGTTACGTGACACATGGTGTGGCGTACTACACTACCTTGTATCTGTACAATCAATCAATCAATCAATCACTCAAACCCATATAACTAGGAGTACGCTCTTTATTCCTAAAACCGAAGCGTCTGGTGAATTACACGTTACAAAAATTACAACATGTTTTCAGGTTTGCATGTACAAGGGCTGCTGCAAACTTATGGTTTAGTTTTGAAAAAATTATTGAAAATTAGAAAAATATAATAACGATTTAAAAAAATTGCAGGTAAGTTAAACGCATAGCAAAATAAACTTGGTTGATGTTGAGAAACATTTTAAAATGATCATCGATTATAATAAATCTATGTTGGGGCTTTCTCAGTTATGTAACTTTTTAAAACTAAGTACAATTAAGACAATTCGTGATAAAAACCTTGAAATTTTAGCAAGATTTAATACAGAACTAAAGAATCTTTCAATTATTTCTATGAAGGTCGGCACAGCTAAACGCGATATTGTTCACTTGTGAATAGGTGTTGTAACTCGGATTAACATTTGAGGCTAAGGCGCGGTTTCGGTTATGGTGGTCAGCCGCAGAATTGGTTATATTTGGGCCATAACTATCATCTTACGTAAACCATCCTGAACTCTGTCTGAAGTTCAGGTGCATGACTCCTACGTTTTGCTGAAACTTAGATTGAATAGGTCTCATTTGCAGTTATTTCCAAAAATATTAACAAAACACTTACTACTATTTCAATTAAAAATTCGGAATAACTAATTTCCTTTCAGTGATGTATATTTAAAGAAACCAAACTCAGTCCACTCAAGAAGTGGAACTGTATAAATAAGATGAATGCTATAGCATGGTAGTTCCAGTATTTCATCAAACTATGTTCCACGTTTAAGATCTATTCATAGATTTACCAAGACTATTGTGCAATAAAAGAATCGCTGATGAAAAATTTATATTTTACCACTAGAGTGATGTAGTTCTAATATGGAAATCCTTTTACCAAATATTATTTAACTGTGATGTTTTGTCCTATTTTATAACAAATGTAATCTCAAGATTGTGAAATCTGATATAAATATTGCCAACTTTAAAACTCTCCTCTGATTCTCCACCTATATTGAATTTATTCTGAGTTATTATTCTAAATTAGGAATTTATAAAATCTGAAGTTTAAGGTCTATTAATAATATAGTTTAATTAGACATTTCACTAAGTTACGCCCAAGCTTAAAGAAAATGTAATTCATCCTTGTGTAAAATAATAATTTTACTCAAGATAAAGTACATTTTTCTTAGGTTTGGCGTGGATTAGTGAAATTTGTTTTGAAATATATCACATAAAATTAAAAACCATTTCATACGAAGCCTTAGAGTAGGTAGGTGGTCTGAAATATACCTCTAGATTACATTAGGAGAATTTTCAACGACGTCTTTTAAAGCAAGTCGCTTAAGAAACGCTACACTACCGCTATGAAATAGTTTTTAGTTTAACAAATAGCAAAATGTGTTGATAGAAATAGAAATATCAAATTTCAGATATCAATAAAATTGAGTCTTCGGAGAGCTCAAAGTTTACATTTTATGAGTTTATCACCAATAGTCGTGTATGTATCAAGTAAATTTAAAAATGCCTTGATAACCGACTGCAGCGTTATAATACAAGCCTGCCAACGTACAAAGCAGAAAACGAGGCCACATTACTTTTCTGTATTCCATTACACTAAACCCGACAGACTGTCAATAGAACGCCCTTGACCGAATGACTCTATGGAATTGCGTCCGCTGTTCCTATACTCGTATATCTAGCGCTCGTGCGTGTACCCCATTATGTCCACGGAGCAGGCTTGTGTAACGGTATTATGTCAAATATCGTCTTGCGAAACATGATTTTACAGCGAATTATAGCAAATGGTTGAACTATAGTAGCAAATTGAGATATTTCCAGAGTAAGGTATGTTTTTGTGGTTTGTGGTTTACAGCACATTACCGTGGTAAAAACAAACCAAACTATTGCTAGATTTTTACACAAAAGTTTCAGTCACGCGTATTTTGGTGTGAAATTATTGTTTTTTATAGATGTGAAAAATGTGTTGTTTCAAATTTCTTGTGGCATTTGACCGGTTAAGAGATACTAAGATAAAGTAGTAAATGTTTTAATATTATTACTATTTTAAAGAACTTACTTTTATATTATTTTTCATTATATAAGATATACTATATTAATATATACTGTATATAATATTTTTTTAAAGTACTTACAGCAATGAGACTCAAATCCAGATCTTTTGTTTGCGAAATATTGCTTACAATACCTTTAATTTGCTGAGCGTTAGTGAAATATGCCTGGTACTATCACTCGAGAGGCTGGAAAATTGTAATATCTGTCTGTCTTGAATTTTTGTATTTTGCTGCATTTCTACATAGCCAACATCGGGCACCTATATGGTGCATGTCACTCACTTCATGGTATTTTGCTTAGCGTCAGTGAATACTATTACATGGCCATTGGACCATGATGGCAACGAGAAAATTTCTGAAGAGATAAATTTGTAAACATTATATTAGATATTAACACGTGACATTTTTAAATAGAGTTAAATGAAATAAATTGAGTGGAAAGTTAGTGTTAAACGTTGCTCGGTAACAAGATACCTTACTGCATTCTTGCATTGCCGTACATTCCCTAGCTCACCGGAACTTTTATTACTTAAACACTGCTATAAAACCTAACAATCAATTTATTGACAAAAATATGAATGTATCATGGGGCAAAACATCTCGAAACAGACTTCAACTGTAGACTTTAAATCGTGGTATGAAACTGCATTACTACATACGAGTACACAAGGATGATTTCTATGATGGTGAATATCGAACCATGGAATTTTGGCTGAGCGTCATTGAAGCCTATCACTCAGTAGGCTGACACAATAAAATTTATATTTCTTCTGCAAAGAGAATTTAAAAATATCTTTTCTTATTGTTGTATGTCTGTTTATCTGTGCACGGGATCTGAAAATGAAATGAGCTATAGATCTGAAACTCTTCATGCGACCAAAGGTAAACCGCGTCATGTACATGTAATGTACATAATATACAGAATTTTTATCAATACTTATTAAGTGGTTATTTGAACGTATTTAAATTTAATAGATACTAAAATTAGTTTGACAAGTCCTTAGTCTTCTAAAAACTTGTTACAGCGGTTATTTAAACACGTGTCAAGGAGAGATCCTGGATCGAATACCATTGTAGTGAGCGGAATTTTTATTGATCTGATTTTTATATTTCTTTTTTATTACTCCCCGATTATCCTAAAACATAGTACACTAGTGTTACAGTATGATATTACACTCACCCATCATTGAGTCTCTTTTGGCTGGTTTATACCTTTTCAGTTGAACCCACAGTGGGTACAGCAAAATACCGATGTGTCACTTAAATCTGGGCAACCTTATGGATGTCCAGGAGCGGCACAACACTATAATAAAATGTCGAGATTCTGGGGCGCAAGGGTAATTTGATAGGTCTAGTATACTGCGGGAGATGAGTGTTGGAGTTGGTGAAGTTCGTTCCCTAAGTGTTAAAGTTTCTTGCTAGCCTCAACATAAGAGTGTGCCACCCCCTGTCTACTATGACTGGAGAGAGTGGTTCAGAGCTGGCCCCCCTTTTTTCAAGGGCACATGACTTGAGATTAGTGCCCTAAATTCTTCCTCATGGATCTCGATAGGAGGAGGCCGCTACCTCCGACCTTACCCATCCAGAATATTCTGTCAACCCAAAAACTGCGCAAAGGTCCTTATAGGACTAGGTGCAATTTATAAGCTTCAAGAAGTCCTAGGACAAGTCCTATGAGAAAGAAATGATATTACACTTTTATTACAATCGTAAAAAACACTATCAATGTCCTCTGTGTTCTGTTATAGTGTAACTTTTTATAGTTTTAATCAATTATATAATATATTTAAATATTTATATAAGTTGTAATGCTGTACTTTTCAATATGTAAGTAGAGATTGTCGTTTTGCTTCGGGGGCCATTTTTTCTGAATTGCATTGTAACAGTACATCCTTGTTAACCTCATAAAGCATGTGCAACTTCTCAAAATTATCGTTGAAGGAGTGAGCAAGAAATTGATTACCACATTTGTACACGTACCGTGTGACACACTATACATGAGCCACTGGTACACCAAAGCCACCCCAAAGGGCAGAAATTCCAATTACGGATAGTATAAAGAGTGTAGCATTTCCCAGTTTCGCAACGGCTTCTCCTGACTCCACATTATCTGTGTGGCACCTCCATTACAGAGCGTGAACTGCGCAGTCACACAGAAATATCAAGAAGTTTCACTGTCATTTCAGGACCAGGACGGCTCCTCATTATATCACACTTACTTTTCACTAAAAGCAATGTTCATTGTCCTGACCTTTTGGGGCATATTATGTCCTGAAGTGTCTGCCTGCCTCACTGTAGTGCTTCTTGGTTGGAGTCTTTCAACTATATTACTTAGCAGTAACATAGCAGGCATTAAAGGCTGCGAAAAATTTTAATTTTGGAGTAATTTTATATTGAAGTACCATTATTTAAGATAGCTCATTAATATTTATTTACATGTTAGTAATATGCTTAATATATAATCAAACACTATTAAGCATTTAGTTTCCAATAAGAAGAAGCTGGTAAAATGTATGTTAGTAATAGTTTTTTAAGATACATTGACTACAAGGTAGAAGAAACAGAAAGATTTAAATCAATTCTCGGAACCAGTAGCATTATAAAATTAACTATGGAGCTTGGTTTGCTAACTAGGTTCATGCTAGAGGTAGCTGTTTATAGCCGCTTCAGATGTCGAATGATCCGATGAAGGGATGTCCATGTATATAGCACGAGAAGTGTAAACAATACAGTACATTGGAATTTGAAAACCTTTGCCCTCAGGTTTGTATCATGCTGAACAATAAAGTCCCCGAAATTTGTCAAAATATTGGAAAATTATCCCAGAACAAACGGCACAGGTGCTTTAGTTGTATCGTATCATATAAATGTCTTATAACAATGTAGAATAGAAGTGTAAATGATATAACAGTACAATGGATTTTATGAAAAGTTTTGACCTTAATTTTATGACTCATTTATTTTAACTCACAATTACAATACAATGATAATATTGCCAGCTACAAATAAGTGCTACCTTATAATCAAACCCCAAAAAATCAGGTAATTTCCTTTAGTCTTATGTCATTTTAAACATCTGAATGTTTTGCTCCATTCCATCTTCTACTTAGCACCATCCGAAATATTTTGGGTAAATTTGAACCCTTTTTTTCCTTCTATACTTCTTTCTGTTCTTTATTTTTGTATATATTAATATCTCCCCCATCCGACTAAGAGGATTGATTCCAATCCTCGAAACGTTGTGCTAAGCCTTTTATAACCTACAGCAATAGCAAATGTCCGAAATACTGTTATCCTTTCAATCCTTCAATCGTCAATAACAAACTTTGAACACAAATCTGAAATCTTACAGTTCCAAAACCTATAATTCATATAAATACTGTATACAATTTAAACTATTGATTTCGGTGTTTTTTTAGCCTGGTTAAAAAGTTGCCAAAATTTTATATCTTTAATAACCATAACTGTTTAAAAGTTTTGATAATCAGCTATTTTAATGACCTGAATTTTGACTTCCAAATTAAACATATTACAGTTTAAATCAATTAACTAACACCATTGGAAACCAATATCATCCTTAAGGCGCTGATATATTCATACAAAGGTAAAGTTTTTATAGACAACGCTCAATCAAACTAGTTACGAAGTCAGATTCCCATGTTAAAAAGGTACCCGGTATGATTGCTAAAGTCTCTTTGTAGTAGGGTCATATAACTTTACGGTCGTAATTGTCTGGAGAACAGTTGGAGTCATAAATCTTTACGACGCTGTAATTAGTGTTTCACACCTGGGACGCAGATTTGGTCCACAGATAATTAGGAAAATTGTCCAAATAGATACTTTCTACTGTTCTAGATTATTAGTTTTTGCGTTTTCCGCGTTTGCCAGAAGTGTCTACATCGTATGAATGTATGTTGAAATTATTGTTTCAAGTCGTTCTAGAGAATTATTATTTAGAAAGTGCGAATTGGTGTATATTTAAAAGTTAAATAATCATAAAAATTTAAGTGACCAAAGAATCAAGTATACCAAGGTCTTTCTGTTTCAAAAGATCCCGTCAGAGGCACTTGAGAACGCAAGAATAAGGCAGAATAAGCCTTAAAGGGGGTCAGCTTCTCTTTTTCTAAAATATATTCATTGAGGTCTTTCGTTATCAACGAAAACATCATCAGACATAGATAACTGAAATAAAAGTGGTTGAAGTAATAATAAAGAAAGAAGTTATATCCATTAAGGAAGAAGCATATATAATGAAATATTCCTATGATTTAATTTTGTTAAAGATATTTTAATTATGTGTTGTATTTGATGATGTTGATTTCTAACAATGTTAAATCATCTCCAGTTACGGAAGCATATAGGAAGACTTACAGTGTTACGTTCTTTATGACCCAGTTTGGGATTGTTAGTTGTTTTAAAATATAGAAAATTGGTCAAACACACAAAAATGTTATAAAACAAGTAAAACGTTTGGAGAACATCCTAACCTAGAAACATATACGAGAAATAATGTATTTATTTAAAAAAAGAAGCCTTAATTTTGAGATATTTTCAAAACGTATACTAAAAAATATATGCTGTTTTACCTTATCCAATTTTTTAGTTCTTTATACACTTTCGTGGTTACAGACCATGAGTTTTGTAAATGTTTTCTCTGCAATAAAGCAGCATCAGTTTGCCCCTTGATCTTTAACGACGGTCAGTTTTTTTTGTTCTGGATCGATACCGTCCATAAGTTACTTGTTTGAGCTGCCCAGGACGTGCCGCCGTCTGCCCTTGATAAAGCAAATTACGAATCACTTCTACAGACAGGGATTAAGAGACATGAAACCCACATTAATGCAAGGTCAGGGGATGAGTGATACAGGCCAGTGTGGAGTATCCTGTTGGACCCGACACAGGCGACCGACAAGTTTTGTGATTAGTCGATCAGAAAGGTCGCGGTGGTCGACATAATTAACCTTTGAATAGGCCGCATTAGAATATCGTGCCCGCAGTCACGATGGCATTGTAGCCAGCCGCCTTGTCATTGGTCGGAGCTAGACCAATCGCGGCCGTTTTTGCCCATTGTTGTCCGATAGACTTTTGTAAACAAACACTGCACGGCTGTGGTATACCGCAGTCAGCTTGTGTAACAGATCAGACAGCTCTACCGCATGATTCCCACGTTTGACAGCTTGCGAGGAGAGATACACGGCAGATTGAGCGGTCATTTATTTTCGTATATAAGAATAACGGAGGTTTGTTTAGCAGTTCTCTGATACAATATACTGAGGCCCACTGTGAAGATAGAAAATAGAAGTCTCACCTGAGCACTCTTCTGCCAGGCGACTGTTCTAATGATAATCCGGCGACATTTTTACCACACACAATTCCCACGTTTTTAAAGCTTGCGAGAAGGGATGGACGGTTTGATTGGGCGGTCATTTCTTTTCGTATATAAAAATAACGGACTTGTGTTTAGCAGTTCTCTGACACAATATACTTAGCTCACTGTAAAGATAGAACCTACAAGTCTCACTCCAATATTGTTCGTTGACAATCCGCCGACAGTTCTACCACACGATTCCCACGTTTGACAGTTTGCTACAAGGTATGGACGGCTATTGAACAAATTTATGAATAAGAAATCATATTATAATAATAATAGATTGGAAAATCCTTTATATTTTTCGCCGAATTTTGTGCTTAATGTTCACTATCAGCCAATAGTGCGATAATTTTAATACAGTACTTTTACGGTTCTATGAAATAAAAATGGAAAATCTGTTTTTAAAACTCATTAATCGCAATAATGCAAACGTAAGAGGAAGTTCACTTGATAACAATCCCGAGTACACCAAGGACCTGGATAAAGCAGGGGCCGCCATATATTTACGTCACTTACATCACTCTGCGCATGATCAGTGATGGAGACACAGGTGAGAATTAGTGGGTGGTGGTCAGAACTCTGATTGAAGGTGTCTCTCTGGTATTATCGGACTTTCTCTGTTTATAGGATTGCCTCTATAACAATCGGGAAGTGAAGTGACCTGGTGCCTTACAATGGTATCTCTCTCTCTCTCTCTCTCTCTCTCTCTCTCTCTCTCTCTCTCTCTCTCTCTCTCTCTCTCCTCCCCCGCTCTTTTTATCTATGTATAGGTTACAGTTGCATCATGCCAACATATGTGTATACAAAAAGTTTTTAACAGGGAAAATGTGCTATTTCAGTAACGTTTTCAGAGAATAAATTTCAAAGAGTTATAAATAACCTATTTAAGCCTTGTTTAGTAAAAAAACTGCACTTCTCAATAGCAATACCTAGAATTTTCAAATCAGTTTTAAAACTTACAGAACTAAAATTAATGACCAGAGCTTAATGCGTAATAGTTGAAATTAATACATCGACCGATATAGAGTGAAAACGGTGGCAATTGGAATTAGTTGATACTTTTTTTTAAATTCTTAGCCTTTTATGGTGTATCCTAAAGACGGAAAACGTAGAAAGTGTTTATTTAGCACTCCACAACAAATTACAGGTATTTAACGGTGAGATTTTAAAATTAAGTTCAAAAAAATTGTTAAACATAAAAGTCATACATTTTTACCTTTTGTACATGGGTTATATTATAGCTTCAGGGAGTTATGATCATATCCGTTTATTACCCCAACATATTATTTATTTTAATGAAATATAACTTGTTAAAGACGACGCTTGGGTTAGTAATTTTATATTAAGGATTAAATTATTTTATTAAAATAAACATGTTAGTCTCTCTAGCTACCTTTTATTTACTTACTATGGCATGTTAATATCTTTATTTTGAACCCTTTTCCTTTCGACTTGATTATAAGATATCCCAAAATTCTGCTTATAATTTGTCCAGAGTCTCAAGAGCCTAATGGATTAGGCGATCCTCGCGCCCCAACGCGCACACACCGTCATTTATATTTTTTTGTAGGAATACCGTTATTTGCTTTTGAAGAAATTTAAACCAATCACATTGTTTCGGTAATAATAAATATAAAAAACTCAATGATAATCATATAAATTACAAACAAAACGAAAGATGAATACGACACAGCAAAGAAACACCAAAAATAACAAAAGTCATATCCACTTTTGTAATACTGTACATGGAGTTACGACTTCAGTACATGGTATTATTTACTCTTTCAATTCAATGTACATTTCTTAGTATGGTAATTAGTTGTTCTATCATAGTCTGTTAATCGATTGTTTGTATAAAAAATAAACAAAGAATTGAGAATTACACTCACGAAAGGATGTGAGTAAACATTCTTCTTTCACGAATGTATTCAAACAATATATATATAATATTAAATTTGTATTAGGGATTATGCTTTCCTCAGTAAAATGTATAACATTTTGGTCCCAACCCCTGCGGCATTTATTCGATTGTGGAAACTGGTGGGTTGAACTACAAATGAGTTTTGGATACTTTTCACAATTATTAAATTCTGAACAATATCCTAATAATCATTAATATAATGTCAAGTATTAAGTAAACGTAGTATTCACCCAGATATTCCAGAAGCCAGAAGACAATTTGAATTTTACAAGCACAACATCTTAGTTTTCATGAAAATGATGATGAGGAATTTCTCTCTAGAAACAAAGAGATTGATTTCAAACAACCGATATACTATGATGATATCGAAAGGGTTAAAATGATAAAAATATAATTGTTTTCTAAAATGATTAACTAATAGTTTTAGCTTGTGTCATTTAAAACCATTTATGTACATTCAAAACAGCACTGTCACCGTCATCAAGTAAGGATAAAGAGATTGAAAGTTTACATATTCAGTCAAACAGTCAGTTCTCCTGTATTTTCCTGATATAACTTTTATGTAAGTGTCTCATGGTTTTGAGTGCATCAAGCTAATCATGTGATTTGAGAACAACGATATTACTTGATATATTATAGATGCCCTTCCGTTTTGACCTTTATCAAAATGTATTCGACTGACAATTTATTTCTTATTTTGTTGAAATTTCATGAAATAAATAGAAGGTGCGTTTATAAAACGCAAATAATCTCCCGGCTCTTGGACTAAACGTGACTCAGTGGTGAATTATGAGATACAGTTTATTTATAACTTTGTTCTGTGAATTACTAGAGTGGCGGGCGATGACACAGGCTCATTTGGAGTTTCCAGAGCAAACCACCACTGCTTCAATGTTCTGAGAATACAGTCGCCTGACAAACCGACAAATCTACCACAATCTGAGTAACCGTTTTCCTGGTGTGTCTGGTATGTGCGATGAAAAAGAATGTTCTTGTTGTGGTCACACGCAGTCAATAATGGTTCTTACAAAACCTCGTAATACTATACCAGATGACATTTAGCAGTAGAAGTTTTCCGTAAGCTAAATAATCAAAGGAGTAAAAGATAGTATTATATATAACGGTATTTTAATAAATAATTTTAATAAAATTATAATATCGTAATAAATCAATGACTACAAAGGGAATACAGTTAAGGTATTAAAACATCTCGCAAATGAATCATCTCTGAGTAAGATGATGTGTACAGAGTAAATCACGAAAATAAATAATTTAAATGGCTTTTTTATCGGCCTAAATAATAAAATACGTTTTTTTTCTGAATCAGAAATCGGGGGTTTTATTGATACTAATTTATTTCAAGAATCTCAATCTCAGAGGCCTATTAAGAACTTATCATTAGAGTAAAACACTTTTATAACATGAGATGTTCTAAACGACTTTGGTATTTTTTGGGATCACTGAGTTGTTTGATACCCTCAGGGAGCCTATAGATTGGTCTGACACTAACTTAAGACGGCAAGCGTTCAAAAGCTGTCGTTGAGTTGATCGAATCGAAAATTGTCCCTGCCTCTTGTTTCGTAATGATGGATATCCATTCCCTGTAGCAACTCAATTTTGAGTCACATAAGAGGATGACCTCGAGAATATAGACAGGGGAAAGTCAGTAATCCAAGCTCCACAAAGACCTCTTGTATGACTCTCTAGAGAACTAGTTTAAAAGAGTTCTGACAGGTTTTCTGAGATTTCAAAACTATTGATAAGGTCGGATATGAAGTTTGCAACCTTTAAATAAAATAAATTATTGTTAGTGTGTAATTAAAAATATGGACTAACCTCGAAATTCAAAAAAGTTATGAAATAATCTACATCAGGAAACAAATTCGTGTACTTCAAAATGACTAATAATTTGGAAAACATCATTCTCTAGTTTTCTTTTAACTTTTTTAGTTATAATAATGTAACGTATACTTGTAATTCAATGGTCCCAATTAAAAAAATGTTATAATATTCTCACTACTGAAATTTGATTATATACCTTCATTAATCTATCGATCAAAATAGTAGCGAGACTGAACAAATTTAATATACTTCCACTAAAATATAATAAAAAACCGTGGAATCGTCAAAAAGAAGGAATTATCTTGTTACGGTGACAATTACTGATGTAAATGAATATCATCCAATACCATCAAAGAGATTCGTATTCGTAAAACATGTACCAGTACTACTTTTAACTAATGCAACGTTCTGTATACAAGGCCACTAAACAAATTAAACCCCAACATCCACAAAGCAATTAACCAAAACTGGTAGAATATTTATAAAGGAACACAAATATAAAAATCTATCCATAAACAAATTATATAATCAAGTGTTTTTAAAAGAATCTTCATGAACCAATAGAAATCAAATTGTAATTATCTGAATATAGGCTATGTTAATTCTAAAAGAATACATTTGTCACACATATATTAATTTTAGTGCGCATAATATTTTCTACCACAAGTAAAAGTAAAAGTATTGTAAAAGATTAAAACCTGTAAACTATGATTTAAAGCATAATATTTTCATACTTTATTTTATTAAAAACTGCTAATTATATTTTTTATCAAACTTACACACAAGTAAAGTAATAAATTTGAGTAGATTTTTATGTAGGTACAAAGTTGTTTCTGGTGAACTCTTGGAGAAGACGCAGCAGTTCCGCTAACCCTACAGATCTCGAACCCCGTAACTCATCCTCTCTTCTCTCCTATTCACCCAACCTTGACCGATGCACAGCACCGCTCTACTATCAAAGAAAGTCCTTATCAGTCCGATCACACTTTCTCATCAACGCCGGCACTTCTGGCCAGAGACCGTGACCTCCCTGTCTTATCAGCTATCAGAGACACGCCTCCACTTTAGGCTGTCAGTTTACATCTACATCTTTCTTCCCGTACTGACTGAAACAGGAAGGTAGTACCAAAACCAAAATATAGTAGGGGACACTATTTTATGCGGAACTTGGATGAAAAACATTATTTATGGACAATTTTGAAAGGGACTTTTAAAAGAAGGAGCTACCAAAGAAGGAGTGGCCATACGTTTAATACTTGCCATGTGTACAAGAATAGTGGAATGTTGTGAATACAGTACATACTGCTTCTAGATAGTATAAAGTTAATTAATAGAACACATGTTTGAATCTCATATAACCTTTATTTGTTTTAAACACAACACTGACAACCCTATTAGTGGACTATTAAAAAACGATACAAAGCGAGATTTTTGAGTTCAGCTTCATTTCATATGCTACTTAGTGTATCGTCTGAAATAAGTCTTGATATACTTGACTCCAGGGTTCACGTCCATTTGAGGAGGTTTTAAAAAAAAATGTTTACGTAGAAGGTCAATACGAACTTCTCGCATGGTTACGACAACAGAGACGCCCACACTACAAATTCAAGTCTAATCCAGATAACGTGGTGTTCTTACTGTCTCATAATATGCACAATTTAGTGCACTAAGATGCTTTAGGCACGATCCCAAAGCACGGTGCAGGAACCGAGTTTTCTACACACAAAGTAGCTATGGTGGAAGGTTCGATTCAATGCGATTGTTGAGTTCAGCTCCTTTTCACCTTCCACGAATCCTTACTCCTTATACACATCCGAATAAAAATTAAATGTTTTTACGTATTATTGTTTAATACTTCAAAATATAGACCTTGATATGTCTAGGAATTTATTCCAATCACTTTAGTGTTTAAAAACTGCAAGGCTATTTATTTTAATCACATAACCGAGATAATTTTAGTTAATATTGTACTATTTTAAATCAAGTACAAATACGAAATTTAGCCGGGTAAACCGTATTCAACAAATAAAATATTCAAAACTTTTTCTGTATTTGTATAGCAACTTTGAAAGTTTTCTAAACTAATTCAAACTCCACTTGTCGGAAAACAGAAGGTGGAAAGGGAGTTACACGAAATATTAAATATACGCTATCCATAATCAAAAATGCTTTAAATTTTTTGACGATATACAATTCATACTTAGCAAAAGAACAAATATAAAGTCATTCTTCTAGTTATAACAAAGATGATCACTAGAAAAACTAATTTTAAGTTATATTTTACGAGTGTTTTGGGGGACATAACCTTTTTACACACAGAGTTCATCATACCTATTTTTCCGTACAATAAATGGGATATCAATTGATAAACAAATTGATAGAGAAAAAAGAGATAAAAGAATGTCCAAGAGCCGAGAAAATATGTGCATAGTATTAGCACACAATCGATAGAGAATGATGATACACAGTTTAAAGGGATAGTCATTTAAGTCGATAGAGAATTGACCATAAGAAAGAAATCGATACTCAGCCGATAATTTTGGTACCCGAGATTATGGTATCAAAAGGTGGTTTTATCATACAATTTTTCACAGATCGTATTTTTTCAGTTTGACACAGTTAAAAACTTTCGTCAGACACGTTAATACATGTTACATCTATTGTTATATTACATATATAACCTTATATTACTGACCATGAGTGGTGACTTTCAATCTCGCAATCAGTACAAATTAGCTCTCGGCTGCTAGACAATCTAGTTATGTAAATAAAATTGATATTAGTTGATACTTTCACTTCGGTACTAAAGGTTCAATATGTTCAGACAACTATAAGTTATATCACATTTAACGTCATACTGCATCTACTTTAGTTGACGCATTAATGATTAAAATCTATTACAAACTGCATAAACTAAAAGTAATAAGTAAACTTTCGAGACATGCAAGAAAAGGTGCCAAACGTCGTTAAGGATCAAGTTCAAGACATACGTCTAGCGTATTTAGAGCGAGTTGTACAAAAACGAATGGAAGTTTCAGTACCCGTGACATACTCAAGCCTAGGTGTCCCCAACACGCGATGTTAATTGCTCAATTAGGTGCCACTCCAATTACTTGAGGTGCTCTCCTTTAGAGGAGCAGACAATTGTACAGGAGCGCCGGGAAACCGCAGGACAATTATAACAAAAGAGGTTGGCCTTGCTTATCCGGGTCAGAGACGACTGTAAATTAAATGACTGCAGCAAAAGGCCCTAAGGACTCTAACAAGATCTAGTTAAAACGGAGGCCCATTAATGGCAGAGATCTTCTTCAGTTCGACCTTCGTCTCCTTTTTCCCAGTTACCGTCAGTTGGACTGCCTGCGATTTGAGAGGCATTCATCCTTTTAAGGTCGTTCCCGGCTGGGAGTAACGCTTACTTTTTGCACCATTATGGGAGAATAACAGTTTTATTATTTACGAAACGACATGGGTAACGTCTCAGTTTATAACGTGCTCTAGGCAGAACTTTCTCTTCTGCAGGAAAGGCCAACTTGGCATTTTGTAACCAGGAAAGATACATGTCTGCAGTTTTAGGTGATTCGTCTATACTACCCACACGTTCTTTTTTGAAGGACCGGTCTTGCATGGACGAGGTCCGGTATGATAATTAAGTGGATTTCCCAAACTCACTTGAAGGGATTCTATGAGTAGCTAAATACCATTAGTGTTTAAACACATGTGTATGCTTAAATTCAACAATACCACCATAGTAAAACTTCTTAAAGATTTGCTCTTATAAAAATGTCAATGGCCATGCTATTATTGTGTGACTTCAATTCGATCTGTCTAATATAAACCTTTAACCTTTACACCTTTAACTAAAATACATCACTAACATTTCTAGATTTATATGAGTAAGGAAATTGAAGGTTAAAATGGTATTATGTAAATGTAATAAAACACGTTAGTAATCTGGCCTTGAAAAGTGTTTAATATACGTAAGAAGAATGCACCTTTTAACACTTTTGCAGTTTTTATTTCTAAGATGTACATTTCGGATTCAAAGAATCCATCTTCATGTACTGTAGGTCTACTTACCTTAAACTACAGTACCTGAAGATAGATTCTTTGAATCCGAAATGTGCATCTTAGAAATAAAAAACTTCAAAATTGTTAAAAGATGCATTATTCTTATTTTTAGTAAAACAGTTTCCATAATAAATTCATTAAAGTTCAAATAATTAGTAACTCTTTCTTTTTCTCCTCTGCCCACTCAATACTTAATTGTTCTTTGGTCTCACCAACAGCGTGGTTTCATGTTAGTCTCTATCTTAACCTAGTCCAAGATCCATATCACTTAAATATACTTTTTTCTTATCTTCCCATTTTATTCTTGGTCTTCCTCTTAGTCTCGTTCCCTCCGGTCATCCTTCCCACACTCTACGAATGACCGACTCCTCCTCTCTTCTATTAAAGTGGTCCAGACGTCTTAATATTCTGTTCCTTTTAAGTGCAGCCACATCTATCTCTCGGTAAAAGGATCTTAGTTTTATATTTTTCCTAATTCTCCATTCTCTTTCCTCTTTAATAGGGTCTAGATTTTTTTTATTTTATTTTTGAAAACAGTTACAACTTTCTGGTATTTCCTTCTAAGAACCCGCAATTATGATATACACAGGAGAAAAGTCTGGATAATTACTCTATGCAATCTTATCTTGGTTCTAGTGGTACACTTTACTTATAAATAACTTCAACGTTAAAATAAAAATGAAAATTACAAAATTATCTTATCACCAACGACAAGAACGTTTCAAGGTAGCTACCGTAAATACGACCGTTTAAGTCCCCCGAGGCTGTAGAACTAGGTGATATATTTTACCGTATATTTACGGTATAAGTGAACCATTTCCATGTCACAAGGTGATCCGCATTCCTCCATGGACTATTGGTTTGCTTCCTCCTTGTTACGGCTCTACAATCACTCACCCTGCCCCCTTCATCAACACCTGCAGGAATTCGCACTTCCAATCACAGTTGTAAATCAGATTACACGCTTCAAAGGTATTATTAAAGGAGATAATTATGGTGATTTTATTCCATGCCGCTTTCGATTATAAGAATATGTTTGTGATTTGTAGCTCTGGTGTCTTTTTGAAACGTAAAATACATGATTGGTTCTATATAGTTTATTGCATACGTCAAATCAGACGTAACAAATAATTTATCGCATTTTGAAAAATAAAAGTTTTTTCTTATAAATATAAAATACTTATTCTTCTCGTAAAAGGAAGAGCGTTTATCTCCTGTACGGCTGTTTTGTTGAAGGATAGAATTCGTTGATAAGACAATTCATAAACATGGAGCCTTCAAGTAGCTTTCTTTGTAAGGCCTGTCTATGTACCGTCTTCCGACACAAATATCCTAGTATGATGGTGATAAAATTATTTACATATTTTTTGAAACCACCTCGAGGACACTCTTTCTTAAAGAAAGAGAAAGGCGGAGATTCTGTTAATCTTTCAGTGATAAAGACATATGACTAGAGTCATTATGAAAATGTTTGATTTCATCTAGAACAATTATATAACTGTTCGACAACCTGACAAACAAATGAATAAGTAGAGATTTACGATATTTCTGACATGTATTTTCGTGATTTTAGTAAAACTTAGCCGTCCAGATTATGAAACGAAACCACCCTGAATTTGGTCAGCCAAAATATACGAGTAAAACTCATAAACTAAAAGGACCAGCGAAATCTTTTGAACAAAATAACTTTTGCCGGACAACATAGTATTAAGAAACGGCATGTTATCTAAACCAGCCATACAAAACGAAATCATATTAAAGAATTTTGACGGAAAAATTGAATTTTTTTAGGAATACAAAATATTGTGGAATACATTGTATGAGAGTGTGTCATTCGCACACTATAATGATTTGCATACTAATTTGTCGTGCGCTATAATGTGTAAATATTTGCACAAAGAACAATAATTATATATTTGGGTATTAGAATATGAAATTTAACAGCATTTATTACAATATTAGAAAAGTGAATGTTCTTTCAAGTATATTTTTTTCGATTGTTTCAGAGTATATTTCACACAATTTCTTCTATTTTCACTTAGTAACCTGTTGTAAGGTACAAAAAATTACTATTACATATCTTTGAATGGTCGAGGAAGTGATACTGTCTAACAGCTTCCTTATAAATATATTTATATTTATAAAAGTAAACAAGAGCATTGGTCGCCCCTGTCCGATTCACGAGACAGGCAAGGCTGGACGACCTCGCCTGTATCCCTGAATTCGCGACTGCCTTCATTACATGGAGGCTGGCAGGTTGTGACTACGTTGTGTTATAAACTTTTAAGATATTTAAATTTAATTCGAAGGCTCTTAACTGTTTTTCGCGTTAATCGACAGGATCTATAATTGTTTGATTAACTAAATTAATACATCTCTGAAACATGCATTTAAAATTTAGAAAGGGTAGGAGTAAGCCGTACATGTCACATAATAAATTTCGCTAAAGTTAAATTCAAAATTTAAAGTCAACAGTTCATTTCATTTGGTGTTACTATGTTTAAAATGTCATATGATTGTCCTGAGTTTGCTCGAAAATCTATAGAATTAAAAGATTTTAGAAATTTATTGCTTATAAATAAAATAACTACAATTTTCTTGTCGCCATCTTGGTTAACACAAGACCAAAATAAACATTTTCAGAAACGCATATTTCTGGCCCCTCGAATGATAAACTTCACAATGCTCAGCCAAATATTGTCAAAATTAAAATTATTATGTCAAGAGATAATATATTGATACAAAATTGATAAAAATATACATCATCGCCATAATTATTTCTGTTATTATTTATATAAAATACAAACATGGTCCTAAAGTTTATTGCGCAATTAACCGTATATATTATCACCCATAACGCGGAAGTTATGGGCAATACCAACTTGAAGCACGCCACTTGGCAATTCGTAAAAACTTGATTGACTCGAGGTCTATGAACTCCGGAACAGCTACCAATAAATAAACCATTAAACTGGCATTAAATGGGAGAACTAAACCACCTGTTCTCTTTTCCTTAACAAACGTATACATTAGAAGATAAAAATAATTATAAGTTCACAAAAACATAGTTATGTTTACAAAAAAAGCAATAAAAATGGTCATAATTGAAGCGAAGATACTATTATCCGCCTTTTCTATCTTCATTAAACATAGTTTTGGAATTTCTTCCAGTCTCCATCTTAAGAAATAGGCTCCTTATAGAAAGGTATACAATCAGTAATTTACACCTTAACAACAACAGTAACAACAACAATAACAATTATTACATTATGACAGTTAATTTCGAAAACATTTAAATTCATATTATACTGCGACACTTTAAATAAAAAGTTAAATTAAACAAATTCATCATAATAGTTAAACTAATTGATAAGTTTTATGATCCAAATGAAAACAAAGATAAAAGGATATGATCTAATTTTAGAACAACAGTTATCAGTCCTATCATCAAAACAAGATGACATTATAAAGATAAACTTTCTCCTTATCAAAACACTACTATTAATAAGTACCGAGTAAATTAACTTTTTTCACGAAAGCATAGCTTTTTTTTATTTACATAAATATTTACAAATATTTACATAAACTCTATCTTACAGTTTTAATTACGCTTCTCGTTTAGCAAAAAGTATAACAGTTGATCCGTAAAAATGTAACGAATCAAACAAGTCAATAAGAATATACTCTTGTCTGAAAAGTCCTTACAATTCACATTATAAACAATCTAACCATTCTTTTTAAAACTTAAGCACCTTTTGTTATTAATTCAGTTTTCATCGTACCTTAAATAAAGTAACGTAATTATAATTAATCCCTTAATTATGTTTCTTCAATATTTCTTTATTATAAAAAATAAAATGTTGTGAAGAGTAAAAAAACATTTATTTTAATTGAAATCCATTCACTAGATTCCATTATTTTTAATTGGATCACCAAATAGTAAATTAATATAGTAATCTTTTTAAAGTTGTTGAATCTGTTACATTTAGCATGATGATACAGTGCAACGTTTAGTTAAATAATAACTTTTATTGTTTTGTCCGTTTAATCCAACACAATTAAATGTTTTATTTCATGAGCTCGAAATAGGTGCCTTAACAGTAATTTTGAATTTTTAGTTTGATTGCTGTAGCTTTTCTCCTCAGACCTCCTTCTCTTAGCTAGCAAAAGTGCACAACACAACACACAATTTGCAAGTAATAATACTCAGTTTATTACTCTTGTTAGCAAAACATATCGTACCATAATGTTTGTTTTATATGTTTATATGATTTTATTACAACATTAATGGCACGGAACACAGTTAAAACCGTGGTGAAGAATAATACTCGCAATATTTCTCTAAACGTATAATTACAATTTCTTTTCAATTAATCTATACAAAAAACAAATTGAAACGTCGTACCTAACAGAGAACGACCACGCAAAATATGGTCATTGTTATGGGAGTTACGTAATTTCATTATAGACCGGTAGGCCGGGAGAAAACAGGTTGCAAAATATAGTCTACTAGTATAATTAGTGCCACATTCCTAACAAGGCCGCCACCTCCTACAGAACCCCCCCCTCCCTCTTCCATAACATCGCCCTCTACAAATAAACAACGGTTTGCTAACACAGTTTTCTTTATCGACATGTTACATCTTGAACATTGGCTGTCGCTTATTAGTAAATTCCGAACACATAAAATATAGAGCTTGGTAGCCCTGGGGCTTTATTAGTAGACAAAGTAAATTTATACGCCTTATTATTACTGATTTTACTATAGTTTACAAGACTATTTTTATCACTGAATTAGACGAAAGGGATATTTTTAGATAATTCGTGTCCGGTGTCGACCTAACTGATAAGAACTTGCCTTAAGTGAAATATCTCTGTAATAGCTCGTTATCAGTGCAAAGACGAAACTCCTGATAATCACAATAAGCTATCTGCACTCAGGCAGATTGAAGAGGATGTGCACATGCGCAGTAGCTGCTACCTCCAAACTGCTTCTCTCTCTGTACTTCCTCCACTGACCGCCAAAATCTATGATTACTCATACCTTCCTGCGCCTATCTCTCATTTGCTAGCCTAACTGTGGAATGCATAAACACTAAATATTTTTAATACCTAAAAACTTCTTCAATTTTTTACTATTGCTTAGTAAAAATATTCTTAACAATACCGATCTTAATGCATGAACAAACATTATTGCTTTAATATTAAGATCAATATATTATACAATATATTTCCTTGATGAAACAAGATTTTGATGTCTTATCGTTTATAGTCTCTGAAACAAATGGTACAGTAAAAACTTAAAATTTCGTACGTGCCTGACTATGTTCAGATGTATAGTTATGGTCCAGGCCTAATAAATACATTTTTAAGCCTGTTCTTAGCGGAATACGTTTTGTTATAGCTGTTGTAACTCAAAGTAAGGGCAATGGAGGAAATACCAAAAGATTATTGTATTGTAGACTCAGTGGAAAATATTTGTCGAATAGACCACTTAATTGTTAAGGAAATAGCTCTACAAATTATAAATCTTCGCTCCACTAATCTAAGTAATCTAAGACGCAACAGTAATCAAAGAAGTTGGTTTATCTGTTGATCTATGTGCTCGTATAGATAAGAGGCGTTATCAGATTTTACATGTATCTATCTCCTTCTGAGTTTCGGACTAGAGGAAAATAGCTGTAATCTATCATCTCTGAAACTGAATAGAAAAACATTTAGACAGATTATGATTTATGATAGGATAATTAGATTATCTCAAATTATTGATTATTATGGGATTAATCGAATTATCTATTAGGTGGGTTATACTTGTAGTATCGGGGAGTGCCGGTGGCCGTGCGAATAAGACGTTGTTTTTGGGTCTGACCTAGAGTTAGCGAAGGTTCAAATCCTGTCTGTGACCGTTGCACTTCCCTTATTATGTTTGATAAGATCCTCGAACAGGCCAGTGGCCCATGAGGACGGGCAGAATAAGGTTTAAAAAGGAGATTGATTGGCCTCTCCTTAAAAGAAGAAAAAAGTATGTTATATGAAGCTATGTTAAATGTAAACTTAATATAGTTTATTCATAGAACAAACTAATATTAATAACAGGCTCAAAAGCTATTGAATGCAACATTGTGTCAAAGCTGTTGGGTTGAGACAAAAACCGTGTCAATTACAATTTGGACCATGCTACTACCATGTAAACTTAATAGAGTTTATTCGTAGAACAAACTAATATTAATAACAGGCTCAAAAGCTATTGAATGTAACATTGTGTCAAAGCTGTTTGGTTGAGACAAAAACCGTGTCAATTACAATTTGGACCATGCTACTACCATGTAAACTTAATAGAGTTTATTCGTAGAACAAACTAATATTAATAACAGGCTCAAAAGCTATTGAATGCAACATTGTGTCAAAGCTGTTGGGTTGAGACAAAAACCGTGTCAATTACAATTTGGACCATGCTACTACCATGTAAACTTAATAGAGTTTATTCGTAGAACAAACTAATATTAATAACAGGCTCAAAAGCTAATTGAATGCAACATTGTGTCAAAGCTGTTGGGTTGAGACAAAATCAGTGTCAATTACAATTTGGACCATGCTACTACCATGTAAACTTAATAGAGTTTATTCGTAGAACAAACTAATATTAATAACAGGCTCAAAAGCTATTGAATGCAACATTGTGTCAAAGCTGTTGGGTTGAGACAAAAACCGTGTCAATTACAATTTGGACCATGCTACTACCATTACCAAGGCAAACAAATCGCAAATCTTTATCATGTGAGCTCTCTGGAGAAACTTGATTGGATTTAAGAACAATACCAAGAAATTTAAACTAAAACTAATGTGCCTGAAATTGGGGCACATATTAATTGATTTTGTGAAAATGTAATGGTTTAATTCCAGAAATAAAATGATCGAAATTTGTAAATAAAACGTGTTTTTGATGGTGGTGATCTGATTAAATAAACTGTTTATTTTGAAACAAGTGATGGCTTAGTATTCCATTAAAAAGGTTTTGTGTTGCTCTCCAAATGTTCCGCATTTTGGAGTAAAAAGGAACATTATTTATGATAAAATAATGGTGAATTCGTTTTATGAACTACGTTACCATCTTTGTTTTGTTGCATTAATTCCTTGTAGTCTAAGAATTAATTCGATCGTTATTCCTAAAATAATACACATTGTTTTAAAACTTTTAAACTGACCCAACAGTTTCTGTTTTTGTAATTGGAGGTCATTTTAAAATATAGAAAAGTAGCTGTGGTAATGTTATTTTTATGTTATCAAATAAAACCTACAAACCTCTTACAATAATAATTGCAATGTGTTTTCATTTTGGATTAAATAAATTGTTTAACTATTAATATGGTAAGACATGTACAAATAAAAATAGGTAATTACTACATTACCTATTTTGCTACAAAATTACATATAATTAGTTATATTTTAAAATGTTAATTACATGTAGTGCTCCCTGAAAGTATGGAATATTACTTTCAGGTTATAATTTTAGTCCCACGTAAAGAAATTACCATCCTTGTCCAAAGCACCAAAGATGGCTAAGCGATCCTTGGTACAATCTTACAAATGCAGACCAGCCAGTAAGCCAGACAGAGAGGGTAAGCTGCTCAATAAACCTGTGTCAGCTGCTCCTGCCGTCTGTAGAGTATGCGACCGGTGGCACACTGCGGCTGTGCATTTATCGTTAGCTATTGCAGACTAGCTGTGTAGTCTGTTCGCTGTTTCTTCATCTCTCCACGATTATTATAAATATAAGAAATAAAATAAATCAATAAAACATTATAAAATAAATGTAATAACTATTAATAGCTATTTAATAAACTAGCGCCCACTATGATAGGGAAGTTATTTATAAAGAACTTCTCTGAAAGTTCTGTTATTTAGTCTTTTCAAATTTAAAAATGTTTAAGTGGAGTTGAAATTTGTCTTAAATTGCCCTAAAACCTGTTACAACTCCTTTTATAGAGAACCCTGTTATAGAACTTCTCCTTATCTCTAGAAAAATGCTGTTTATTTTCATGAAAACGATGGTTTTTTTTATTTCTATATTTAACTTAGTGCACTCACGCCTGTGTGTACCTGTTTGTCTCCGAGGGTGCGTGTGTTTGGACATCCTGGAGACTAGGTTTTATCTATTTTCTTTTCATTTGTGTCAAGTCCTTCTTTACGAATTATTTTGTACACGTCGTTAACTAGTAAATATAACTGAGGAAGTGGATTTTATTTAAACTCATTGATTAAAATTGCTGGTAGAAAACATATTTTGGATCCTGAAAATTCTTTTCTAATCACCTTACCACGGAGAACTACAAATTCTTTAAGTCCACAAGCATCTGTTACAGCTTGAATATTTGTTAGAAAATTTGAGTGATGTTTTAAACGAGCTCAAAGGAACAAAAAAAATTAATATAATGCAGAGGCTAAGAATGAATTATATTAGGCCTTGGATTTAAAAGCTCCTTGTTTTACCATGCAATAAAACCAAAACTAGAAAATTATGTTCGAAAATTAATATTATTCGTGCCAATGTTTTAGAGTTGGGAAAAATGAATGATTTTTCATCATTATTGCATTATTTATTTAGACTGGGTTTGTAATTACATGTAAAATTCATATACTTGTGTATTTTGTTATCAAAAATTGAGGTTGTAATCGTTTGGACGTATAAAACTGAAGTCTGTCCTTGTCTGACTCGAGAGGTCCTGCAGACAGACAGTCCACGTCAAGTGTGAGGTAGGCAGCTTCTATCCTGCTCTTGATGTTCAAGGTCATTACAGGACCTTGCAAGGACACCCCGCAGACGGCCCCGCCCTCACTAATAACCTGCATGTTCTTCTCCTCCTCAATTATGCATTTCCGATCCAGTTTTCGCTACTTTAAATGCATATTATCGTATATAACTTTTCATTCTACGTCTTACCTCTTCTACTGAGCTATTTGCAATTGGAGTCTTGATAATTTACCACAACCCACACAAGTAAAATGTGTGGGCCTTTATTATCCCCAGTTATCTGGTTTTCTTATGAAACAAGTCTGGTAAACCTATACAAGAGTGTTACACTTCCACTGCTGTGTTTCCAAATGTTAAAAAAGGAAACAAAATTAGACAGTATTAGAAGTGTATCACATTTTAATGATTAGTTCTAAATACTATTAAAGTATCTCCCTTGGTCATAATGTTTAGGAAGAAGAAATGCGTGTACTGATACACTATTTTAACAAATATTTGTTCAAATTTTTAGGTGGATTTTTAAGAACATTTGCAGTCTGTAGTATGAAGTGACTTCCTAAAAGTCTCAGTTACTTTTGTGCTTAAAGGCTCTATGGGTAGAATAAATAATCTAAGTTTTAAAGTCCATCCATGATAATAATATTTTAAATAGTTATATAGTATATTTCAAAGAGATAGTGTAGGAAACTATAATTGAGTTTAACTAACTTAAACCTTTTCCCATTAAGAATTATTAAAAGAAACAATTTTGTTCAAGTGTTATTTGCAATGATATTTTGCCAGAAGACGTGACTTAGGTTCGGGAAACCCCTTCCTACGACTCAAACCTCGAAGACCGCGCTCGGCACCAGAAGCGCGGATGTCACAGCGGGGCGGAGGCCGGGATGTCTGTAGGGTCCCGTGGGCCAGTACAATGCCCTGTGGGAAGGAAGGCTCCTGGTGGGATGTATGGGGGAGTGTAAGTGTTGGAGGCCTACTCTGTGACATGAAGCAGCGCGTCTCTACAATGTCTCCTTGAGGCCGAAAATTCAGCGCAGATTTAAAACTCCGGCGGAAAAAGTATGGCAACATTCTTCCTTAATCAAGATGAGCGTAAATCATCACAAAAAATAAGATGGCTAATTGGTTAATGAATAATATTAAGTAATTCGGTTGATAGTAAAGCTGAGAAACAAATGTTTTAGTAATCAGCTGTTTTAAAACAAAAAAACACACATTTTTGGAACCAAGTGAGACAGAACCCTTCAGTCGGAAATATTTCCAATCTACAAATAGCAAATCTGGAGTGTAATAGCTTTGGATTGATACCAGTTATGTATATAAAAGAACGGTTTTGAAACCTAAAATTGTAGTACAAAAATGACGCAATTCCCTTAATAATATAGATTTTACTTATTAAATCCAGTTTAGATGTTTTCAGATTAGCATAAAACTTTTTAAATCATCAACACGTAAGAAAGGGCGCAATTAACTCTAAAACTGTATTTTCCCATCACATATTTCATTTTAATTTCCCATAATTCCATTATATTAGTTACAATTAACGTGTAATTCTGTAAACAATACGTTTTTCGTATTTCAAATTACTATTATAAAAACGAGATTACCCAATAACGAGTTTAATTTGAGGGTATGATTAGGATGTTGCCAAGAAGCTGGTTATTGGTCGATCACAATACTTACAATGGTATTGACGTAATGAGAACCTTGATGACGTAATCAACTATCAGCCTTTCGTTGGGCGCTACGTACGGTACCAAAAAAGCGCATACGACCGGTTCTGAGATGTATCAATTACTCCCAGAGTAATTCTTGGTTTAGTCCATTTTTACACAGAAACTTCCTAATTATTAATGGTTGCATACGGTCTCTCTCAAACAAAGAAGTAAATCCACTAAATTTCCTAAAATTAAAATTTATAAAAACCTAATGCTGGAAAAGAATCAAACAAAAGTGCTCTATTTGAAGTATGGAAATTATTTTAGTGAAACATATACGGTTTAATATAGAAAGTGATCTAGATAAGTAAGTAACTATATAAGTTTCATTCTTTGATATAGCTTAGTTTTGAATGAAAACCAAATTAGTACAAATAAGTGCTACTTCCTATCTTTTTATTATTACTGCTGTACAAGTTTTAATTTTTGGTTCTGTATATATATATATATATATATATATATATATATATATATATATATATATATATATATATATGTATATATATTTGAACTTTATTCGTTTTTTGTATGTTTGTTTTATTTTGTAATTAGTAACAACATTACTCAGAGCTTAGTGAAGTTTATAAAGAAATGGACACGAAATATCGATTTTCTTACCTTTAATGTTGGATTCTTACTAAAAACCTTTTTAATTACCATTAGTAATATTTCAATAAAAGAAATTCTGGTAATGTCTCTTGTTCCACTGTATGCATCTCAAAATTAACTATTTTCATTTCCTAACTTGTAGTCAATAGACACAAATTTCCTTCCAGTTCAATTCAATTCATATTTCTCATTTTTTAGCTCAATACTAATATAAACAATCCTGTGTTTGTAACTACTAGATTTTTAGTACGTAAAAAACTGGAAATTGAGTATGTATATGCTTGAATACGGCAAACATACATACAGTTATTTTACGCAAGGTCATCTAGGCATTTTTATTACTACTACACTGTCTTTTATTACTTCACGAATGATACTCAGTCAATAAAAAACAAATGTAATTAGAACTTCTTATACATACAGTGTCCTATTTATTACCACTCCGTTTTTAAATAAAGGATGCAACAATGGCTATGTATGTTCTATTATGTTTACTCCTTTGATAGCTTTTCAATATTTATCCTGAGCGTGAAATTGTTC
The DNA here is from genome assembly GCF_021130785.1 of Homalodisca vitripennis. NCBI lineage: Eukaryota > Metazoa > Arthropoda > Insecta > Hemiptera > Cicadellidae > Homalodisca > Homalodisca vitripennis. The sequence continues at coordinate 47,290,004 of NC_060211.1, read as the reverse complement.
AGAAGTTATTGAAAACTCACAGAGACTATTCTAGACGAAGAACGAAGGTGATTGTTGAAGGGAGCATTTTGATTCCTCTGGTTGGTACACTTGACTTGACTTGTTACTTTGTTTGTTTATTATCTCTTATTTTTCTTACTGCAAAGATAATATGATTCCAATAACTAAGAGATGACAACATCGACAAAAGGTGCTAGTGATAAAACTTTATCAAAGCCATTTCTGTGAATCGTATTATCATCCTAGCGCTATCTGTCAGGAAGCGATAAGGGTGATAGCGCATACGCACGCACAGCACCGCACCGGTCTGATAAAACTTTATCAAAGCCATTTCTGTGAATCGTATCATCATCCTAGCGCTATCTGTCAGGATGCGATAAGGGTGATGGCGCATACGCACGCACAGCACCGCACCGGTCTGATTGTCAGGGTAGTGACAGTGACTTCATCCTCCGTTCCGTGGAGGATGTTCCACTTTCGTGCCAACTATTTGGATTGGAACTCTTCCAAGACACGCAGTAGGCGCTCATCCAGTAGTTAGTTGTAACGAAAAGGAAATTGTCATAGGCTATTGGAATCGAAAGCAAATTTCTACCTAGATGCCAATGTTTGCTATGATAAAAAGTGTCTTCTTTGGAATTAGCATTCTCATTGTAATTGGCTCTGCTCAACTAAAACCAATTCTAAATATAAATTTCTGAACACTTTGGATATTGCTGTATCCGTATTTCCCTATAAATAAGTCACTGTTATTAAATTGCACGCACAGTATCTTTCTGTTCTGCCAGTAAGTATAAAGTCCAAACACATTTTGGTTAATAACAAGTATAACATATCAAATGGAATAATAAGACATATATACGTACTCAGTACGTATATTCAGTACAATGAAAGAATAAATTTAGTCAGAGAAATTGTTTCACCAAAAGAGTTAACAACTAGTTAATAACACAAGAGTTAATAACTAGTTACGGGAAATGTTGGTCTTGATTATTTACTACATGAAATAAAATTAACCTCAACCTTTGACTGTACCTAATCCAATCAAAGCCTGAATTTAGAATATTATTAGACGTGTGTACATATATTAAATAAGGAGTCAATATAAAAATTATTTTATTCCACATTTATGGCAAAGATTTATCGCAATCTTACATGACTTCTTTTAAATTTATTATAGGAAGAAATGTCAATGTAAGTTTCCAGTTAAAAAATTTTACACAGTTCATACTACTAGTACTAGTGAGTACTATTCCTAATAATCCAGGTTTAGAAGAGTTAAATTGCACTGTATGTGTGTACAACCTGATTTGCCTTGAAATCGCTAGAAAAATACTGTTCCCGACAAAGAAACAAATCCTCAGTTACGTCATTTTTGGTGGAGGTTAAAACGATAGTTTTTGACCCACGCACAAGTAGCAGGGATTGATCTCCATTTCAAGGGTCCGTATATGGTTAGCTGACTCTTATTTAACATTTATTTACATGATTGACTTTTAGTTTTAAGTATATCAAGCAAAGAAAAATATTAATTGAGGAAATAGATTTTAATTCATATTTTTAACCCTTTAGATACCCTCCCGTTTCGGCCTACACCAAAACTAACATGGCTAACGAGATCTTTCTTAGGGAACTGTCTCTATCGATTCAAGGAAAAACCAAGTTATACGATGCAAATAGTTCCAACTCGGCCCTTGATCTTAGTTTACAAGGTTTGTATTAAAACTCTGCATACTAAAGATAATACGAATAACACTTTTATATCTTGTATTTGTGGCAACATATCCGAGTTATGTAATTATGACGATACACTAAGACGACAAGAGTGTCTTGTTGCAATCATCATAAATCTAACAGAATTACTCAATAATCCAGCATATCTCACGTATAAGGTGAGAGGTCAGCCTAGCCTTCTGTAGACAGAGGGAGAGTTGTTCACAGATATCAGCTGATATCCAAGGTCACAGTCACTTTTCAAGGTCGTCTTCATCTTTGTTTTGTTTCTGTGTAGCGTGTTATTATATTTACACTGCTATAAAACAAATCAGCAGTAATATTAGCTTCAAATTTTTTCAAAGCTTCTTTGTTTTTAGTAAAAGTGCAATCATTATTTAATCGGGTTTATATGTAAACTTATATGGATATGAAGATGCTGATGGTTATGCATTAGTTATATAATTTTATCAGTACTCTTTTTAATTATTTATAAAAATAGTTTTGGTACGTCTCTACATTTAAATGTGTGGCACTACGTTGGATAATTACTCTATAATCCGATCATCTTAAACGCATTGTGTAAATAAGATACTATAGTTTTACCATATTATAGTTTTAATTTTGTACCAGTCTCTCTTTGGTACAGAGTTTATAACAAAATCTTCGAAGTTGTGACAAGTAAAATGGACTATCATTTCGTTGAGTCCCCTGGAATGAAGTTACAAAAAAAATCGCCATTTTTAACGCGATTTAACTATTTTATTGATTTTCCTGGGATTTATCAAACATCTCCAAACAGAGAAGAGTCGCGACGTCTGTTCAAGGTCGAGCGACCACACTTCAATAACTTGTCAGGCAGCGGTATAAAGCATTTGATATCAAATCATGTAACTCATGTTTGTATTTTGCCAGATGTAACTGGCTGAGAATAACAGATTGTCAGTATATTGCCCTGAACTACCAAAGTTATATTCTGTCAAGTGACAAATGCCATTCATATAAATTTCAACACTTTATACTGTGGTACCATCGAATATCCGATGGATATGTGTTGCATGACTGTATATACTGATTTCTATTAAAAAAGATCTACTAGAGATATGAATTTTAGTTCAAAACAAAGAAAAAAAACACTGCTACGTATAGTCCTCAACCTTTAGGTTTTAAAACCACGATTTTTCGTATTTACAGGCTTATGTGAATCTGTTCCAAATAAAGTACCAAATGTTTACCAAACTTTAAAGTGTTTATGATGGTGGTTGCATGTACATTAAATGTACAAGTTTGCATACTAACGATGGAATAAATCAATCTATTTATTAACAAACAACCGCTTTATGCTTGCAACATATTTAAAGTACGATTCAGAACAAATGAAATTGAAAGATTTTCAAACAAATTGAATGAATTTTTTAAAATAGTTCTGTTCTTAAAATTTCGTTCATGTTCCTGTTTAAAAAAAGTCTGTTCATCGTTTTGATTACATAACATCTCAACCAAACAAGAGCATCAAACTTCAAAACTGATTTAAAGTTTGTACAGTAACTGCACTTATAATGCAATATACCTAAGAAAAGTACCAGAGACGGGGTTTTATTACAAGACGTTTATGTCCATACAAACTTTCAATGTAGGCTCTGATCCACACAGAAACAAAACCAAATCCGTTCAGAACCCATAAAGGATTCGAGAAATTTGTATTGTTACAAATCTTTTTCTTCCTCATAAACTTTCAAGAAGGTGATCGATATAATGTGCAATACATTATTTTCTAAGTAAGTGATTTGTAATCATAACAGATTCTTCTGTAATAAATATAAATTTGAAGAAATCTTATGAGGACAACAACTTCATTATTCTTACTCAAGCGGTGCCGCAAAGAATATTTTAGTTATCTCATAAACAGCAGGAACCAAGCCAGCACCTGTTTTCTTTAATTATTGAATGATACTAAGTCATTGTTAATTAAATTAGCACTTAACTATGTACAATTATACTAATCAGTGTTTAATACATATAGTCTTGTTTGAAAGTATTTATTGCACCCCAATTTGATATATTATTAATATCTATATAAAATACTGACATCGCAACCTCTACTTTTACATATACATAAGATTGACATAAAGAAATACAAAATAAATGATCATTTTGACCTGATTTACTGCTATCTTTATTTATTGAACTATTGTGTACGTTACGATTGAGGGAAATAATGCAAACTTTTGTTTCAGCAGGTGAGTCGGTGATATATTTACAGTTTCGATGTAAGTATTTCTACAGTAAGTATTTCCTGATAAAACATATTTGAAGAAGATTAAATAACTATAAAAAGAGTAATTAAAGTTTCACAGCAAATATCTTAAACGTAACGTAAGTGATTAAAAAAGTATACACAAGATCCTCTCACAGATTTTATAGGCAATTTTTAATAATGACAGGGTTCCTCTACAAAAGTGAAAAAATATTTTGATTCATTAAAGATAGTTTTCATTAATTTATCTTTCTTTTTAATAACAAAAGTTTATTATAGATATATAATTTATTACGATGTGTGATGTCTAAAATATGTTTTGAATAATAATAAATAAATAATTGTAATAATTATTTTAATAAAAGAAATCAATTTTTAAAATAAAGTTATCATTTTAAATACTATAATAATTTTATATATTGCTGCAAGCCTATAAAATTTAAATAAAAAGGTCCATGTTCGTAGTTTTTATTAAATCTAGCATAATCCATTTGCTATTGCAAAAATAATGCTTAGTTAAAAAATAGTACAAATACTACATAACATTAAAAATGAAAGTTCTATTACAGCAAGTAACAAAAGTTAATATAATGAAATACAATAAATAAAAAATTGTAGAGATAAATTGAAACATGTGGAGAAACATAAACAATTATTTAGATTCCAAAAATTATCAATAAAACAGAAAATTATCAATCTTAGATTTAATAGAAATAAAACTAGAATTAGAATTAGAATAAAACTTCAGGGTTCATTACCCAGAATTAATATAACACAAAAATACAAATAATAATACTAATAAGGAAGAAAACAAACAAAAAATAATGAAGAACCCATCATTATGGTTTTAGTTTTACCCAAATAATCCAAATAGCTGCTCTTCATGCGATACAGTTATGTTTAACTTAATTAGTTTCTTTTAGGAACACAATAATGTGTGTAAATGTAAACAATGAGTACAAGTATGTATGGTAAATGAACCATAAGTAATACCATTAATTCAATCCAGATCTAAACATTTTTATTCCCAGAAAAAAAGAGAGATTTTAAACCTATGTTTTTCAATTACTATATGGCTGCTTAACAGTTTTATATAGATTGTAAATATCAAGTTACGACTTTTATATAATTTATTTTATACCACAATTTAATATACTTAAAATTCACTATGTTAATTAGGAGACATACTAATTAGTTGTCATTTCGATAATTTGATATTTTTGTTTAAGTAAAAACTAAAAAGGTAATATTTCAAAACGTACTGACAACGAGTTCATAAACGTTGATCGAGAATAGAAAATTAACACTTTTACAACATGTTATCGCCGCCCATTTGTCGTTCAAGGCTTATAAACTATTCAGTAATTAAGTATAACGACCAGTACACAGCGCTACTGAGTGTTTGTAGTTGCGGTAATCCCCGACAGATAACGTCGGCTGAGTGATCTCGTTACCGGTTCTGGTTCTGGTTCTGGTTTCGGTTCACTCTTGCTCTCGTTCCCTTCTCGTCAGGAATTCGGTTTCACTTTCACAGTCTTAGCGTCGAGACTGCAGTCAGAGTACTCTGTTGTTTGTCTTACTTTGTTGTAGTTCCCCAAGTGTTTTTGTTTTTGAAGCCGGTGAAATCTCTTACTGATCTTAAATCTATACTTGGGCTTCCAGGATGGCGATATTTTCAGAATGATTTAGTAAGAGGAAGTAGTTTAAGGATGTGGATTAGAGATACTTCCTGCCGATATCCCACGATACATCCAAGATGACACTTCATAGAATACTCTGTCGAAGTGATGCCAGCTTGGAAGAAAGGCAGGATTTTTCTGCATAAAAACGGACTAGGGGTGGTAGCCTTACAACACCTTTAACACCAACTGAGGTTTCATCCATTTCAACAATCATCATTGTTAGTAAACAAGACATATTTACCATTATATCCCTTTACTCCATCATCTTGACAATTGCGGTCAGTATTATGCAACACCTTTACATCCATTGGATGGGGCAAGAAGTGACATACGAGTTTTTGTACCTAGTGAGGGTTCTTCTGAAACGTATAAATCGACTAGAAGTGCACCCTCAACAACATTCGTTCTTTTCTTTTTGTCTTGTGTAAACTCCACATATTTTGTTCAATAAGTTTATACGTCTTGAACATGATTTTCTCAGATGCAAAGAATTACTTCAGGGTAAAGAATAGTGGAAGAGCAAAGATATATATGAGGAAGTGGTATCCGTTTGGTTTGTTGTCATCCTATAAGTATGTATTACTGTTATTTATGAGGGTATTTTATGGGTTTTAGTAGCAGTTAATCATAATACTTATTATGCTAGAGTCTTTCAGGCGTAGTCCTATTGACCTCATCATTACTTTTCTTCAATGAACTGTTCGGTTTTTATTAAGAATTATTCTTGCCGTTAAAACACATCTGTTTCAGTATCGCCTCGAATCATGGTTTACTATAAAACCATGGGAATATTTTATTGACAGTTCAGGCTATGTTCAAGATTCGATACCAGGTGTTTATTTATTCCTCTCGGACAGGATGAGTTAATAATAATAGAATATCTGTAAAGTTTAAAGTTAAATTTGGAATGAATAAAACTAAAACTTACTAAAATTGGAATGGAAAGATTAAAACCGAGTCGTTTTTCTATTGCTTGTTAATAAGTGATCGGGATTATTCAATACAATGGATAGTATTTGCACCATTTTTAATATACTGATACCTATCGATTGGATGCATATCTTAGGCTCTACAACTAAGTCCCAGTTAATATCGATTAATCGGCCCGTAATTTACCAATATTAGAACAGATAAACCCGTTGTACTACGTTTGATTGCCTCACTTGATGAGTAAATTATTCCCCATTAGAAATGTAACTGAGAAGTCTACGCAATGTTTGAACAAAATTTCTACTTTTTTCAAAATTGCGATATGTTTTGAAAAGGTGCGGTGGCATTATCCTTTAAGTACCCCAATACTGGGATTCAAGTCCCTAAAATATGTGACTGGCAATCGCGAGGAACATAAACATAAATTACATTGATAAAAATATATTGCAGTGCATTCCAGTAGTCTGTTATGGACATGGAAGAAAATCCACTTATCTTACACTCTGTACAACCACGCTGATAAGGACCATGGCCACAAATTAATGGACTCAACCGGGAAACCATAATGCACTCTCACCTGGGTATTGAAATGTCCCTGAATATTAATGCGACATTAAGGACATTAATGTTGATGAGATGGGAATTCCTATCCTATCTCATTTCAACATGTCCGGCAGCTCGAGAACTTCAGCAAGGTGTCGTGTACCATCGTGAGTTGCGTTTATATGTCCCAACGCTTAGTTATCGGCATTGGGAGGAATTTCAGTCCAGGAAATTCCAATTGAAGACATCTCTCCTAGCATTCCTGGACATTGAAAGGAATCGTAAACTCCGGAACACCTCCCCCCCCACCTCGCTGAATCAGGACTGACAGAGAACGACAGGAGAGTCACTTGTAACGTTAACCATGGTAACTTTGTACTTTGAGTCAATGTTAGTGGATCATGAGGAACACGTTTACAAAGATTCATGGTTGCATATAGTAGGCGTCGTGTTGCAGCTGACAATATTCTATATTGTCAATATTGACAATATGCTCACCCACGCCAAGGTTGGATGAATAAGCCCTACTGGTATGGAGTTAGCCTAAAAAGGAAATATATTTGCTACCAGTACCTTTAAGTACCTTTTACTCAAATAGAGTATTAAATTTAGATCGGAAACAAATTAGAAATTTCGTTGGTTTACATAATTTTAGGACGCCAATGTCACCTTTTGTTTTGAATTTTCCGTAAACCTTCCGCTTAGCTTTTGACAATCCCTCCCAAGTTACTATACATTATTATATTATATATTAAAAACTTGCTATCCGCTGTCTCAATGACATCATTATTTGCGTAACATTTTGATATTGGATCAAAGTTTTTTAAATATTCTTTCACCAAATGACGGCTTAAAAATTAGTAACAGATTAAGAGTTCGAATTATTCTAATATTTTGATTATAAATAACAGTTTTATTTTTGTTATTATCCTGCTACAAATATTTAATCACATTTTAAAGATAAAATTAATGTACTTTCCATGAAATATAATGCGAGGGTTGGATGTAATGTAGTCTTGATACTTCTATCCAAGGTCGTCATTAATACCCCAATGATCACGTAAACTAAGAAAACTAGGCACTCAAATAGGTCCTGAATAACTTTGTGTTAGTTGGTATAAGTGTATTTTGGCTGAATAACATAAATACTAACTTCTATTTAATCACCATCCATGTTGAGCCTATCCCTGTTGTCCTACTAATGTTTCCAGGTTGACTGTGAGATAGGTATCTTCTTGCCACCCTCCTTCCAACCAATGATCAAACTGGCTTTCTCACTTTAACCAGTGTCTTATCATAAATTACATAAAATTAAAAATATTTGATATGAAATACTTAATATATAATTCAGTTTGACCGAGTAAGGTCTGATGTATAAATAAACCATAAAATACAAACCAGATGGCCGAGGTTTCGGAAGCTGGATCATGTACTTGAGAAACACAACATACTCCAGAATGTTCAGCTACATTTCATGGGAACAGCTATCCAAGGCCCGTATCTTGAATTTTAAAGATAAGTTCTTCATGCGATGGATTACATTATTATGTTTACAATGAATACAACATTTAATTTTCTAGAAATTCAAAAATCGTCTCTAATTAAGATATTCGGCGGGGACTCTCAAAAATTTCTTCAGGAAACCGAAATGGATTCTGAGGCTGGTGAACTTATAGTATTCGTAGATTTAGGAACTTTTAATACTTTTATGGAAGTTATTTATTAGATATTATGACATGCTCAAATTCCAATAACATCAAGTACTATCCAGATCCCAAGACCTAATCGAAATGATTTTCAGAAACAATAGTGTGGATTAGGAATGGCTTAGACAACTAGGACATTTAGAATTTTCATACTATTTTATTTTGAGTACTAGTCGGAAAATGTAGTAGGATGCATAATCCTTTTAAATATTTACTATTCTTTTGTTCGAACGATCGTCCAAAAGTTTTGAAATAGAAAAGTAATAAATACTACTAAATGTAAGTAATAAAATACTTTTCCAAATTATTTATTTTTTTCGACGAGGCCTTTTGAAACCAAAGGTTTTATCATCAGGCGACTTCAAAAATAAATATTTACATAATTTTTATTACAATTAAAACACCATATGATGTAAATGTGCAAATACAACAATTTTGGAGATCTTTCAGACATTATGAAAAAATTAGATATGACTACAGTGTAATTTTGGAATATACTGAGAAGAAAGAAGACTGGAATAATTTTCAATAGGACCTTCTTCATTGTTTCTGAGTTTTTTTTTTCTCATACTGGCTGAAATATTTCAAACATTTTTATATTTGCATATTTACACCAAATGGTATTTTAGTTGTAATAAAAATTATGTAAATATTTATTTGTGGAGTCGCCTGATGATGAAACCTTTGGTTTCAAAATGCCTCGTCCAAAAAAATTAATAATTTAGAAAAGTATTGTATTATTTACATTTAGTAGTATTTATATAAGTTTTTTCCAATTGTTCCGAGTCTTCAATAGAAAAGTAATGATGTGATGTTTTAATTGTTATTTGGTAAGAATTTGGAAGGATTGCGTCTTCATGCAAATCATATCGCCTGTCCGGTGATGTGAAGCACATAGTACCGCTAGTGACCACACCGAGGCGCTAGCAGCTACTCGCGGCGAGTAGATACTCAAGTCAGTGTGCCCGCTTCACGCGCCGTGACACCATGTCAGCGTCGGTTCTGTGACATTCCAGTAGTTGTCGATTGTGCCGTCCTTGTGTGGAATTTATTTTTGGTTTGGTTTTATTTTGGGTGAGTATTACATTTTTCATAAATCTATACTACCAGTCATTTTTAATGTTAAACCAAGTTTAACACAAATTAAATCTTAATCTTATTACTATAAGATTTTAATTAGTTAAATATTATAACTTGTTATATGATAATCTAATTCTGCTTGGTAATTAAGATAACTTTATTATAAATATAATTTGAATAGTAAATAAAACTTAATATTTTTTTTAAATATTACTACGTGTACAAATATAATTTTATATAACATTTGAGAATTTAAAAAAATATACATATTGCACCACGTACTTAAAAATATATTATTAGCAACGAAAATATTAATAGTAACTACAATTTTTTTTTTTAATTTGTCCACTTTTGTCAACACAAATAATAATTCATACAAAAAACTTTACTTGATATACAGTACATGCTTTATATACTCATTATCCAAAATATATAATTTTGTCTAAGTAACTTAAATAGTATTGTATATTGACTGCATATAGTCAACTTGTTTTTTTAATTACACTAAATAAAACAAATAAAATTAATTACATTCAGTATTATTTTAAAACTATAAATAAATCTAAAAATATGGAAGTACTGAATATGAAGTATGGAATACTGAATTAGTCATTAATTGTAATAAAAAATGACATTCCCAAGAATCCGGTTAAGGAATAAATTCTAAACATCTTTAATATTATTAAAATATCGTTCTAAAGATAGAAACATCAATATTTCTTAGAAACAATACAATAATGCTAGAAAAGAAACCGTAAATTTTTGAAAGAAAAAATAACAGTTTTATATCTTTTATAAACATATAGATAATACTATTTTTCATATCTTAAAAAAAATCATTTTTTTTGGAGTAATTAATTTCGTTTGAACTTAAAAATCTTCGTTTACCTTACAGTTCTTAACTTGTAACAGTTACGTTGGTTTGTTTTGATGAAAATGGGTACTTGTAAGTTAACTTCACCAATGCCAACACAATAATTAAATTAATATAGGTGTATATTAAATGGAAAAATTGTTATAACGTATACTTCTAAAGCTAAAAATAAATGAATTGCGCAAGCATTTTAAGTCTATACAATATCACCATTATAAAAATCTTAACTAAATACAATCTTAATGTTTGTTAAGTAATCAACGAGTATTGATAAAACCAGCTAAGGATTATTCATATAAAATGTAAATAACGATATCACTCGTTATTCTCTATTTTAATTCAGTATCCTAAACATTTGAAGGAGAGAAGTGTACATAGTTTACAATGTGTGTAGGTTACTTGCACCTCCCCCCCCCCCCTAGCCCCGCCGGAGGTTGGTTATTATCGTCATTTCTCGTTATTGCGGAGGATCAGACATACACTGGTGCCACCTAATAAAGCATCACTTACTGTAATAGCGGCCTTCGGTGTCTTCATCAGTTCTTCGCCTTAGATGCCAACTACTCGGTTCCTTCAATGCGATGGATAACTTTTGATAATTAGCACAACATCACACATTTACATGATCACTCTGAAATGGGTGTTTTCTTAACATATTTATTAGATATTTATTAAATCTAAACATAAAATAACTGATTCAGTATCCTTTAACTTTCCATTTACATTGATAAGTCCGAGTCTGCAACCTCACTTTGACCACCCTACAAATATTTTAAAGACACCAAATTTTACATTATTTACATTCCATAAACCCTCATTGGATTTAGTGTTTTTTTTAATATTATGATTATACCACGCAATAATTGCACAAAGTTAGGTTAAACCTGAAGAATTTGTAAACAAAATAAATGTGCCCGAATTTGTATTTGTCTCAAGTAAAACTTAAATTTTTCATTAATTATTACTTTGTAATCTACATGAATTTCGATTCAAAACAATTGTTGAACACGCCTTCCTTTGAAGTTTCTACAATAAGGTTTTTACTTTAGGAACCTATTACACAGATTGACTTCTTTTTTTACCATATTTGATGGATGGAGCATAAATGAAAGCAATCTTTGGGTTGTCGCATAAGATTAGACGTAAATTATTTGTCCTGGGCCTATATAAGAATCAATTATTAGTAACACTATTATACTTTTACTATAAACGTCTTTGAATTCGTTATCATGATATATCCGTCGTTAAATTCGTGTTTGGACCGATAATTTGTTAAATTATATTTGATATTTATTAAATTTATGTTCAATTGAAATTAAACACATGTATATTATTCAGCGGTTTTATACTCAAATGAGAAAACAAGAGCTGATATAAGATAGAAGAAGTCTATATTAAACCCATATTTGAGTCCGTGTTCCATCAGGCAGTATATTAAAAAAAACTGTCATTGAAACTAGAGTAGTATATTTGTAAACATAAATATGTTACTTATTCTCTTTGCAATAATCCTTTCTAGGGTTTGTTACATCTTGTAAATATATGTAAACTATGTTTTATAACTGGTTTAAAGATAAGTTTCTTATTATCAGTACTTCAATACAATACAAATTTACAAAATAGTTTTTGCCCAATAAGTATTCTATCATGCCTCTCAAAATGGCTCAAAAGAGTAGTACACCAACAGTGTTATTCTTATCTCAATACCTATAATATTTTGATCAAATTCCAATCGGGATTCAGATGTAATCATAGTTCTACGACAGCTTTATTGAAAATCACCAATGATAATCGATTGGCAATGGATAAGAGACTAGTGACTATTTTAATACTTTGCGACTTTTCTTAGGCCTTCGACTGCGTATACCATCCCCTTCTCCTCATCAGATTATAGAAGTATGATTTTTCCTATGGTTTCCTTAACTGGGTCGAGTCTTACTTCACTGGACGTCGACAATGTGTGAAGGAAGGGGATAAAATGTCTTACTGGTAAACTGTTACGAAGGGAGTTTCACAAGGCTCTGTTCTTGGGCCCCTTCTATTCCCAGTATACACAAACGATATTACTTCAATTATAAAATATTTAAATATAAAACTTTACGCCGATGATTTACAAACATACTTTCACTGTTTACTAACGAACTAGACACTGCTGTGTCACTGCTCAATTTGGTTAGTGAAGCGATTAACTTTTGGGATAAACTACATGGACAGAAACTGAATGAAAACAAGAGACTGATTAACCGTATTAACCTTGGTACCACAACTAAATTAAAACCTAACAGTCGTGAACCAACTTAACTAACTAACGCTTACTTCGCACGCAAACTTACACTTTTGTATCTACACCTAATATCTACCGTATTATATGACTAGTTAACGACCTGTAACAAGTAAGACATATTGATGATGTTTAATATCTTGTGTGATATCTATAATGCAAAAAATTATTTATGAATTATTTCTTTGCCAACAAAGAGAAAAACTATGTTTAGGCGTATATGGTGTAAACTTTTTATGTGTGCCAATTAGGTATATCTTTGTGTTTTTATGGGGCTGGGAATGTTAAATTACTGGTCTGGGTAAAGGAGAGTTAATTTAATGTTCCACCTCCTCATTATTAATATACAGTACAGTAATAATATTATTATTATTCTAATAATATTACCTAATTTAATGTATTATTAGTATTTAATGTGTTAATATTACTTGTTTTAATATTTTCATACTTCAATTTTTTTTTTTAAAATAAGTAAAACAATTTTCAGAAGACATGGCAATTAAACTATATTACATAATGAAATACTAGTACACAACATTGAATGGGGCACATTTGAATTAAATGCGTACTAAGACTTAAATGGAGTTTATGATGGCGGGTTGGCGAGATAGAATCCAATTCCTTCTCTTAATGCGATTAGGATAATCAACAAGACAGCTTATGGAGATCCGGATTCGGGAGGTAGTATGGATGTAGGAGATTACCACAAAATCCATTGCCAACCTTAGGAATGCCTAGGAATATATTTAAATTTTCAAATAAATATCGTTTTGATGATACCTTAATGATGCCGTGTTTTCAATCCTTGTGGTGTAACCTAACCTAACCTATAACTAACCTCATAGGGATGGTGGGCAGGAGGAACTTACTGTTAAAGGCAGTTGCTAGGTTAGATGTAACCTAGGTGGTGTGCCCTCTTTGCTTTGACTGGAGAGGCTGCTTCAAAGCTTGCTTCCCCTTCTTCCAAGGTTAAATGTCTTATATTAATGGTCCAAATCCTTCTTCATGGATCTCGACAGGAGGCGACCTCTACTCTTACTGGGTAGTAATAGTTATTCAGCGATACTCGTATATCATCTCCGTAAGACATTCCGTACATAGTGTAAATGTTTTTGTTCTCTGAGGAGAAGAAGCTGAGAAATTGCACTTAGTCCTAAAAGGGCCTTAGAGCTGCTTCCGGAGTTACAGGATATGCTGGACGGATTAGGTTCTATTAGGGGCCGCCTGCTGTCAAGATCCATGAGGAAGGATTTGGGGCATTAATCTCAGTCAGTCATTACTCCTTGGTCAGCTCTATACCAGCCAATCTCGCCATGCCTTACCAGCCTCTCCAAGCCTTACCAGTTTCTTCAAGCTTTACCAATCTCTCTAAGCCTTAAAAGACTCTCCAAGCTTCTCCAACCCGCTAAGCTTTTGATTTTGAGCACTCCAATACGTCCATGTCTATATAGCCGTAAATATAAAAAGGTTTTCGAATTTTAATCTGGTGACAGACGTAATGAAAATTATCGTTTTGAATTTAATTCTAACGAGACCAATTTGTACTAAGTTCTGATTTGTGAACCCGTGGTTGTCAGGGTGCGGCGAGTCCAGCAAGCGGCCTCGGTCCACTTTTACTTTCTGCCGCGCAATTAATCCCTTGGCACCGCAACGCAGCGCAGGATGAAAGCGGAGACGGAGAGAGCGTGCTTACTGTTGCCCACGGGCGCTAACTAGATATGATTGATTAGCCGATGATAAGAGAGTCCAAGCGTTGATAAGGTGTTACTTACTAACGACCCCCTGTAGAGCTTTCTACATATAATTGTGACCATACGTTACTGAAGAGTGCACAACAGTTGATACAGTATTTATGAAGGACTTATATATTCCAGGATTGTGCTGGAGAACTAAGAAATGTATACGACACGGTTGCTTTAGGCTACTATTTAATAGCATTGTTTAGAATTTGAGTAATGAATTTTCAGTACCATGGTGAATATGTAAAACATGTTATAACAATAATTCATATTATTAAAAAATGTATATTACAAAATAGAAAAAATAATCGTTAATATTAGCTTATTAAATATTGTGGTATTGACACTGCCATGGATGTTGTCAATTTGAAAACACGTTACCAAAAGATGTTCCAATATATTATTTATAATCTTGTACAAAGTGTTTGGATATACTAAATTATTATGAATAAGGACTTTGGTTTTAGTAATCCTAAATAAAGAGAACACAACATCCGGTGGGAGTAAAAAGCATAAGTAGCCATAGTATTAGGGAAATCATTTATATCGTATAGTTTATGAACGAGCTTAACGCCATTGACATTTTTACATTAAAACACTTGGTAGATTGCAGGTTGTCCAATATTAAATGGCTCTGACGTTTACGGTAAAACAAGAACACTTTATTTTACAAAAACAAATAGCAATTTATTGTAAATTAGTGGTTTTGATGACCTTCGATGGACTTCAACGACCTCAGTAATCCTGAGATCAAGAGTTCACGATGATCCCTCACGAGCCGTCATCATTCAAGCTCCCACCGTATCATCACGCACAATATCGTACTACACGATTGTACGCACTCTTATCTTCTCGCCGCCACGCACCTGAGCGGGAGTATCATCTCACTTTCACCCAACAGTGATGGAGGCCAAATTTGTATCTCTGATCCGGGGATAGACGCCAAAAATTGACGCTCGTATTAACTTTTACAGCTACTTCGATTCCTGCGTCCGTTTCCTTTTACGATGGGCAATCAATTCGGTTCGATTTCTCTTCCATCGAAAGATTTCTGACACGATTGACCTATTCTGAACACAGCAACCTATGTTCAGCTGATTGGCATCTTGATCAACTCGATACCTGTTTGAAAAAGGCGACACCTGAGCTGTTTACTCTAACATTGTTGTAGACGTGCTACGTTATATGAGCCATAGTTGTATGCAGAAAATTTCTGATTTACGTGAGTAATCAAGTTTCTTAAATTGATATTAATTAAAATATAAAATAATTCTCTAGTTTTAAATATAATATGTAAGGAACCTGTGAATGTGAATTTCAAAATCCATGGAGTCGTATGGTATAACTAAGAACTCTGTTAGCTTTGGATACAAAATGTCAAAACGTACAGTAAAAATAAAATTCCAAAATGTTTTAATTGGTCGTATGGGTCCCTATGATGGCAATGGGAAATTTGAAGGATAAAATAATTTGTAAATTAACTAATTGCAATCATAAGAAATATTTTGTCAGTTTCGTACTTTGTTTGATCGGTTAGTAAGATTTACTTTACTTTATATCGGATCCTTCGATACTCTATTGACTTATATCGGGGTTTTCAACATAAATGTACGTGTTAAAAACTAGGATTTTTCAGAGGATAATTTGCAAAATCTAAAAATCAGTATTACTCCATCTTTTAACAATACAAGAATATTTATAATGTCTAAACCTGTTCCTATCAAATTAACTGTATCCTGCACTATGTCCAGGTTATTGCAGCAGTCTAAACTATAATGAGTAGGTGTTACAAGTACTTTTATGTCTAACGTTGGGATTGCATAATTGAAGAAGTGAAATTATCCCACAATTTTCTGTCGTATATGACGAAATTTATAAAATAAGAAAATAATTTACTTGTATTTTGGTTTTGGATAGCCTACTAATGGATACTTCTTAGGAGTGTAACTCTTAGTCTCCGTGCTCTGGTTTCCCGTACACTCACATTTATTACAACACCCCTTACATTGCAATGCGGCTGCAATGTTCTGCAAGTCGTCATCTGCGGTGATATCAGCAGGGAGATTTTGAAACTCGCATACCAGCCAACCGCCCATGGTACAAGAGAGAGCTCAAGGCCGACCCCACCCGTGTCTCGGTCAACCCTAACAGCCTCTCGGCCAATCGATGTCGTAGCCGAAGTAACCACCTGTGCTCTGCGCAGGAAGTAGCCCATTCACCACCGGAAGTTATCAGTTCCAGCCCAAATAAGGACATTTGTAGAAAGTCCTGAGCTGGAATGGAAACTGGTGACACTCATACTCGGTAGCCAACCACTCGCATCCTTGTAAGCACGCTTGAAACCACTTCAAAACCCGTGTGACAACTAGCCTGCGACTCTTCCTTGAACATTGTAACTAAGCTGAATGATCACTAGACTTGGGAAAGTGCAATAAGCATCCTGCCTATGATTATAAATCCTACGTCGTAAATGTAATCTGAGAAAATGTAGTTTCTTAAAGTACCATTCCGTATCAAAATGCCATTACTATTACACATAGAAAAAAATTATTGTCCAGTTCAAGACAGTTTCTACACTCAGCAAAATCTTTTTAAACTTTTACATATAACAATAGTATGCCTAAGAACGGTTAAAACAAACACTATTCATAGTACATTTTTAGATACTATTAAAAATACATACTCAGTATGAAAATATAGATGACATACAGCGCAAATAAATAACCAAATTCGCAAATATAGTGAAGAAAAAAGATTTTACTGGACATTTGCAATCGTTCTAATGATAAAAGAAATCGGTAACACTACGTTTAGAGATCTTCAATTTGTTCATTTCTTCAGGTAGGTAACTAATCTAACATTTAGGTTAATATAAACAAATCATACCATAGTGTTTTGACAGGTATAAACAAAAATCACTACAATGCACAATTTTTGTAAAATATGCACTTAATAAAAATGAAACACTAATTGTTCAGATCGAAAAATCGTTTGTCTCCTCTTTTGTCAAATTGGACTTTGTGGGATTTTGTTGTGGTATAACTTTTTATTTTAACCTTGATTGTAATTATGTGTTATGTTGGTTTAGTTATCGTCCTGGAGAAGAGGTCAGTTTGCAGATCTCGAAGATTAGTGTTACTGATTTCTTGTGTCACTAAACGACGGCTAATGTCTGGAAAATACTGTTTTTTATCCACAATCCTTCCATCGTAAAAATTTTAATCCCAGACATTACTTGATATATATGTGCGAATAAAGTTGTCTTTATAACAGCTTACATACTTTAGGGTATATGTAGTGAAGGTGTCTATCTTGAAGATTAAACTCCAGTGGAAAGTAAGGAGATGAATCTAAAACTAAATCTCTGCACCCAAAGCGTAAAAGAACTGGAGGTTGCTTCTTTTACGTCTGGCCATTACAGCACCTGGAAGGCTGGAAGATCAAAATGTATCGGTCTCAAAAATCTACTGACTTCTCTATATTCGTACCGTAGTCTTGTTGTACACACTTAATAACTACATAACAAATCTAAAGTCTTAGAGAAATATTAACAGTTTTTAGGACCCATGTGGTCAGTTCCTCCAGAATTTGACATGGGCCATGGCGGAAGCTGAGGCGAATGTCCGCACGTCTGGTTTTCGCACGACCCGCTTGTCAGTACGGTCATGTGTCGGACGTGGCTCATGGACTCTTGCCAGAAGCTATAATATACCGCCATTCCACGCTATTGTCATCCACTTGTCGAGTACAGTTACAGCGTTAACCTCGCCGTCCACAACGGCGTCTTTATACCAGCCGCTTGGCAGAAGGAACGGGAATTGTTTGGAATCACTGTTTCTACACGTGTGTATTTCCATTTCTATGAAGAGCTGAACATTTCTGTTTGAGATCGTGATTGAAGATGATCAAGACACATCACCAGAACAGTCATTGATTGAGTTGCGAGGAAGAATCTTGAACCAATCTGATTCTGAAGAAACAGTTTGCATATTGAGAAGAAAAATAATTCACATTAGGCAATAGCCTAAGTATAAAGACAAACTAGTGAGTTATATCAGCAGCAGGAGTCGCTAACCCATTTATTGGTCCTTACCTTTTATCACCTTCTTCTACGGTTGGCAGCCAACGAGATAAACTACGTGCAGCACCATTAAACATTTCATCAGATCACCTACCAAGCACTTTCCGATCATGATCTCGTCCAATCACTCCTTCACATCATCCTGTCGCCATCGTCACCTCGCACGACAGTGACGCCTCGTGCTGCCGCCACGCCGCCGCGTGGTCTTCGTGCGGTTTGTGGGCGATGACATCTACGACCTTGCCTCATCGCCGACGTGAGGGACTGGCTGGTGCAGTCTTACCCATCCAGAGGCATGCCAGATGGATGTTGGCAAGTGGCCACCCGAGCACCGGGCAGACGTCCTTGTCAAATGTCAGATGAAGAGCAGCAGCTGGCTCTTTGTAGAGTTGGACAGGGTGAACGTCTTCTTGATGGTTGTCTTTGCACTTACCGCCTGTTGATGAAGAGTTTAATTAGGGCACTCTTGTGACGTTGATGAACCCGTCGTTAGGGAGCTTGTTGCTGATTTGTAATGCTCATAAACTATATAGTACTTGTGAAATATTAGCCAATCGTAGGTCTTTTTTTCTTTCAGAAGTTGTTTCCAAGACGCCATCTGAAATAATTAAAAAGGAAAATCAGTTGGCTAGTTAGTTGGAAAATAAGGATTCTAAAAATATTGACCCAATGCCTCATTGCAATATATTTCCATGTTGGTGATCTCTACAGCATTGATCAATCTGCATTGATTGAAAACCTTTGCTGTTTAAAATTCCAATGCAGTTTCTAATTAGGTCTATATCTTCTAACTCCCACGGCCTCATTACCTAAACAGAGAATGAGATTAGTATTAACGACCGGATATAGATAAGACTCGTTAAGGTATCACAATGAGAATACTTAGGCGTCTAGTAGGTGACTCATTGGAGAGCGTCTAAAATAGGTGCCTTCATTCTTAAAATCGCGTCGTTATTTGTTTGTCTGTGTGATAACTTTTAATGAATGGTCCTAGGACTAAAAACTGTTATATAGGTTCCTGTGGTCAAACTAAGAACTCTATTGTTTTTGTAATAGAAAAGACAGCAAAGTTACGATGGGAAAAAAACCTTTTGAAAAGATTATCTTTACATTTTGTCAGAGCCTTCCATAATCTGTTAAATCGGTTTGTCAATCTATGAATAGAACCTTTGACTGTATTAGTTACTCAGGAGACAGATAATTTATATGGACAATTGTGCTGTAGTTCACGGGATATTTCAGTTAGTTGTGAGGTCCGGTGCTAGGTTTGTATCATAGTTAGCATTCAAATATGTGCTTCCGGACCTCTCACACTACATATGTACGAATAAGCAGTCACTTTTGCCGTGCCTCATAATTATAGCATTGGATATGTTATATCTTGGCTTTTTATCGATCATGAAATAGAAGTTCCTGTCTTTATTCTACGTTTTATAACGGAATTCATTGCAATTTGACTGTAACAGTGAAAATTGCAATATTGTATAGTGCAGTTTAATTTTTGGACTAAATTGGATCAGTTTATAGATCAGATAAATATTTCTGACATCGATTTGGCTTGATGTATAAAGTTACTTAGTGTCTGAACATCAGAGATCGCCGCCACCAGAGGAGAACTACTGTCGCGCCGCCACCACAGTCCATTAGTAAGCATGATATCAGACTGTCGATTCTTCAGTACTCACTAGTTGTTTTGCTCGATTGTCAGAGCATCGCGTTGACACGTCTGAAGTCGCGCCGACCAGTGTATAGATGGCCACGACAAATGTATAGATGTCCACGGCAAGTGTAAGAGTGAAACCTGGAGGATCAGGGTCAGGTGGCCGGCGGCGCGACGAGAGAAATGCTGTAGATATCCGTGTCACCGGGGAAAGCAGACGATACCGGCCTTACGCTCGGCACCGGTCGATCATAGCCGATACTTTCGCTCCGTGAGGGACATCAGTGATCGGAGACGTGTGGTTTTCGCTTGGACTTCGATATCACTTGACTAACAAGCTGCCACTGTAATTAAACATTAATTCAATACTTGCATCTCGGATAAAAATCAGGATAAGACTCATTGAACAGTTACCTATCTTGAATATCAAAATGAAAAAAATGCCCTCTTGATAATGATCAATTTGTACAGTTGAACGACAGAATCATCTATTGCAGCATTTCTAGCTTTGCCCAACTATATTAAAAAAAACTAGTTCCAATAACTAACAACCAAATAACTGTAGATCCTAATGTTTAATTCGGAAAAAACTTCACTTGGTCTACCGTGAAGATTGATATTTTAGTCCACACTTTATTTATAATGCTTTAGCATATCAGTTATCAACTAATCGTTATGTAAAGGAATGTTCAATGTCAAGGGTACCTAATTAACAAACTGTTGTAGTTCCGTATAACCCCAGTCTAGAACTGAAAATTGTTTTTATCTCCTATTTTGATCTACTGACTGTTTTTTTTATTTTTATTTATTTTCCTATATAAAATAAAATCTTATCTTTATCATATCATCCGTTCCTGCTATAAAAACCATGAAAATATAAAAATAATATACATAGTCTTGCAGCGTTTTAACTCATAGTATGTTATTATCACGAATTTGTTTGGATTTTAGAATGAAAACTGTTCAAGTGGATTGTACACCATTATAAACTAGACTAGTATTATATTGAAATACTTGCTCATAAGTCGCAATAGACTACCGTACCTGAGAACGTGCTACGAAGAGTGATCATAATTGAATTCCCTTTCCAAGAAGGGCCCTCATCTCATAAAATGTATCGGACATCCCACATGGCTGCCAGCTTCTATTCATGTAAAGACTACCATCTTAAGACTGAATTATAGTGATTGAATTTCGCCAGGTGAGACGGTAACGCCCAGTCAGTCGAGGCCACGCCTTGTAAAACAATGTGTTCGTTAAATGTCTCGGGCAGCTCGGCACGGCGAGGAGTGCAGTGTATATAGTACTGTATCTCGTGCACGAGCGACGGTATACAGGAGGCACTGGAGCAGCGGCCTGCCTAACCTCACGAGTCACCACTTACCCGCGCAATCAGACAGCTGACCCAGTTATTCTACCTAACCTAACCTGTCCGACAGACTGGTTCGTCAGCTGTCCGCCTCGTTATAAGTTTTGCAGTGCAAATAGCTTAGGTTCATATCGTATTAGGTTAATAACGAATAGGGTTGTTGTTAAAGATCTAAAGTCAGTTCAACTATTTTTAATTCTCTTAGCTGATTCAGATATTAGTGATTCTCAAACAGATTTATCACCAAGAGAGGTGAAATCACATAGTATTTTCTGTACAAACAGAAACAGTGAAAGTACCAATACAAACCAAACATACCATTAATAGAGCTTACTCTGAAAACCAATTTGGGCCGATTGCTTCACCCGGGAACTGCAACTGAACGGGGAAATTGCAGTGGGGGAAGGGGGTGTAGCAGTGGTACAGCATTGGATGACGAAAGGTCATATTGGTGATAAGTGCTAACCTCAATACCAGAACAGCCAAAGCGGACAGACGAACTCAACCGCCATGAAATGAGAGTCAGACCACATAATTGGCCCTAAGCCACTGTTTTCGCACTAATGACGCCATTTAGCTTGCATTTTTCCACGAGTTCTTCTTTTGACACGGGTGGGCGTTTTGAAAGGGATCATAAAGGTGAAATTATACCTGGCCACACGCGTATAGCTTTTGTGAAAGTCTTCTTAGATTTAGACCCTCTAAATCTTTCTTCAAAAAAATCAAAACGATGTCTAGACTTTGCAAAGTGAAAGTATACGGGTGACAATTTAGCAATTTATAATTTTGAAAAGTGAGTGTACTTTTAAAAATTTTAAACTTTTGACACGTGAGTGTGCAGTAAAAGCATTCCTTGATTAAATATATTTAATTTAGACAGTTTAAATAGAAAAGATTAAATTTTAATTTGGATTTTACATTTCTCTGTTAAAAGAAAAAAAATCCTTAAAAGTGGAAGAAAAACTACGGGAATTCACTGCCAATTGAGGGTTGGGGGAACGCGCAACACCAATAAACAGTAAATACCACCAGCTACCACCTCTGGTGCATTTGTTCACCGCCCGTAAAAGCAACAAATGTCACCTGGTCGACACAACAAACCGCCGTAAACTCCCACAATCGGCATCCATAGCTCTGTCAGAAAAGCGTCACCATAATGTCAACCGGTATTTTTAACGCGGACATTTAACAGTTGGGTAAGCGAGACAGAACGACCTTGTGATCTTACACAAGCTGAGCGGGAAAGGTTAGGTTATAAACACCACATCTGAGCTATTCCCGCAGCTGATGGCAACAATGTCTGACGTCACTGCCAGCTGATTTGTAACTGGAACAATGGCGGGGGACTTTAATTGATCCGATCGTACACCACTCGGAGATCTCGAGCGTCGCCGTTAAATCATCATCGGCTCCAGACGGCTGTTACTTCCCTCTGTGTTATGACTGAATTGTGGGAACTGCTTCTGCTCCTGTTATGGGTTATTGTCTCGCTCCTAATGCGATACCCTCATTGTCTCCTCCTTCGCTAATACGTGTTTCACGTTCGTAGTTAGTGTTTGTACTGTTTCAAAGTCGTTCCACTTACACCACACGTAGCAATTAAGCTGTTGCTCATCCCGTGTTCGATAGTCGCTTTCATTGTAGTGTCTTTGAGCAGCTCTTTAAACCCCACTGTACTCCTAAAATACTTCTATAAGCACAAATATATATTGAGGTCGTCCAGAATAACAGACTGTGCAATAATATAAATGGACAGACAAATTTCGGACTGTCCATTAACCTTAAGAGTCTAAAATCAATAGAGTCCTTCCGTCGGCTAAGGGGAATCTAAATACCAATTTTCAACTCTCTAGGACCTTTTTATCAAGAGTTATTACATAGACGGACATACAAACGGATAAACTGATGGAGTGCTCTTTGACCTTTTGTTTCCAATAGCAATACGCTACAGTTCTTTCTTGGAGCAAGAGAAGGCGAAATTTCAAGTCTAGGACCTTTTTACGGAGAATTATAGCACAGATGGGCATATGGACGGGCAAAAACAGATTTTAACCCTGTTGGGTGGAGAAGTGTTGAATAATTGCTTCATTCTATGTTTTATCGTCACATGTGAAAAAGTTAAGCATTGATGGTTATGTGTAATGGCAAGTTCTTTCGCTATGATTTGTAACAGTATACAGTATACAGTATACAGTATACAGTATGCAGTGGTATTTAAGAGTCAGTTTGGGAAACCTACACAGTCAAACTGTATAACCAGCCATCTAAGCCTGCCAACAATCACAAAATGGGAGCCACTATATACAGTTTTAATAACCAAACCAAAATATTTTATGAAACCATCAAAAAAGCGACTATGATGAGGCATTTGAACAACTCACTGCTGATTTCAAAAACAAAGGTCTTCAAACATTAGTCTGCTCACCGATGGGATGTATGCGGGACAAAATAACAATTGGTCACTTCATTGAAAATATTTTTGAGTTCCAAAATGCAACTAATGCCCAAATTAAAAATCATTGTTTTTAATGAAAAAACCCCAAAGAAGCTTGAGAAATGGTATGACTCACAAGGATTTTCTGAAAAAAATTCAGGATTACTATTAGTACCAGACAGTTACATAAAATAGTGGAAGATAAAAAAAAGACAGCACCAACTGACTATCTTTCTGCCTCAACACCAACGCCCATGACAAACAACCCACCATTACCACCAGGGAAGCTGGAAGGGGCACACACAGCAGCTCAAGAGAACCAGATGAGTTTCACTGAGCCAGCAGAGACTACACTCTACATACCCAGGTCCTCACCACATGACAACTCGACGCATTGTTTTACAAGAAAAGACTGCTCTGAGGCAAACAGTAGTTTTAATGATAGCTGTCATTCTAGCAGTGTGGGTTTAAGTGATTCTGTTAAATGGTGAATTATTGTTAAATGGTAGGCATAAGGCATGTAGTTTAATTAATAACTCAAATAACAATTCTGAAGATTTTTTTAATGTTCACAAAGCAAAAAGTCATTGTAAGATAAAAAGGAAACCGAACTACATACAAAATCAAACTTCATATGTAACTGTCTTCCCATCAGAACATACAGCACCTGGCCACCAGAATTGATCCTCTGACAATAACTATCCAAGAGCTTGAACCTGACATCATAATTCTGACTGAACATAAATTAAAATAGTGGATGAAGTTGAAAAACTTAAAATACCAGGTTTTGTATTAGCAAAAGGGTTATGTCAGAAAAAATTATGAGGGAGGTGGGGTATTAATATTGGTATCGGAGCATTTAATAAATTACAAAACAATCGTTTTGATGTTAATTTTGGACCTACTGAAATGAAGACAAAATATTTGAATCTTGTGTTATTCAGATTAAAATCAATTCAGTAAAATTCTTAGTTGGAGGGATTTATAGGAGTCCATCTGAAAATACTGCAAGTTTTTTACAAAAACTAGACATGTTTTTAGAGATTTTATCCAAAATTTGTGATAACATTGTTATTGGTGGTGATATTAATGTTGATGTTTTGAGGGAGGATAGAAAAAAAAAAAGATTTTGTCAATACATTGAATATGCATGGTTTTTATTATACAGTTAAAATTCCAACCAGGGTAACAGACAACAGTGAAACTGCAATAGATAATTTTCTCACCAACATGAAAGCTACTTTATTTGATGTAGAATGTATAATAACATCACTCTCTGATCATGATGCTCAAATGTTCAAAATAAAGAAAAATAAAAATGTTAAATTAAAAATAAGTAGAATTGGAAGAATTTTTAGTGAAAGAAATATAGAAAACTTTAAGAAAGACATATCTAAGGAAGGACTGGACTAAACTTTATATGGCACCAGTAGATGATAAGTTTACATATTTTTACAACATCCTAAAATATTATTTTGATATAAAATTTTCCCTTAAAACGCTTCTTTATTAAAACACAATAAAAACCAATGGATAGATTATGAAATAACTTGCAAACAAAAAGAACTTATAAATAAACATAATTTATATAGGAAGAGTAAAAATAACAAACAAATAAAACTTTCTTTGAAGGAACAAAAAAATAAATATAAAAAAATTGAGATTCAAAAAAAGAAAAGAGATTACATTAATAATAAAGTGGTGAATACAACAAATATCAATAAAACTATATGGCAAGTGGTAAATAATGAAAATTAGAAACAGTAAGGAAATGTCATTTAAAAAATTATAGAGCTTAACGATGGTGGTAAAATAATCTGTGACCCTGTTTGTGTAGCTGATTTATTTAAACATAAGTTTTGTCGAAATGGTAAAGAAGCATGTTGCTCCAAATTTAAACAAAAAGTCAATTTATATTAATCGAAATTCAAATTATAAAAGTAAATTTAAATGCAACACTATTGACTGTAATCAACTAATTAAAATAATTGATTCTATTAAGCCAAAATGGTCGGCAGGTATGATGACATACCTATAAAGATTATTAAAGAGGCAAAACATGCACTTTTAAATCCTCTTTTACATGTGGTGAATGTTTCTATAATAACAGGAAACTTCCCAACTCAATTAAAAAATTATCAAAAGTTGTTCCTGTGTTAAAAAAAGGAGACAGCAAAAATCCTCTAAATTATAGACCATTGGCAATACAACCTGCTTTATCAAAAATATTTGAAAAGACTATGATGATTCAATTAGTAGACTATTTTGAGAAAGGTAATTTGCTGGATTTGGAGCAGCATGGCTATAGAAAAAAATAGATCAACGGTAACAGCATTAATTGATTATATTGAGAATGTGCTAGAAAATTTGGATGAAGGGAATCATACTGTTGGAGCCTTTCTGGATCTGACAAAGGCATTTGATAGTGTCTGCCATAAAACCTTGCTAGAAAAATTAGAATCATATGGTATTGAGGATAAAAGAATTAAGCTGGCATCAGTCATATCTGGAAGGGCGACAGCAGTATGTTAGTATTAAATATCTAGGTAATAATGAAATGAGAAATATTGATTCAAGAATAGAAAAATACAATATTCTGTACCACAAGGTTCAGTATTGGGCCCATTTTTGTTCTTATGCTACTTGGGAGGTATGCCACAGATTTTAACAAATTTATCAAATAAAAATCATTTATGTTTGTTTGCAGATGATATAAGTATGTCGGTTTCTGGAAAAGATTTACAAAGTGTAATAAATACAACAGAATATTCAATGTCACAACTAAAATGTTACTTGAATGATAGAAATTTATTACTTAAATTCTGATAAAACAATTCTAATGAAATTTAAATGTAAACAATCAAATGAGATAAATACAATTGGAAATAAATTTGTAAAAGATACAAAATTCTTGGTCTGGCTCTAAGTAATACATTAAGTTGGACAAAACAAGTAGAAAAAATTTGTCATAAAATGAGTTCTGGAATATTTGCAATCAGGCGGTTATCATTCTTCCTAGAAATAAATGCACTGAAATCTGTTTACTATGCCTTGATACATCCACACATTTCATATGGCATTGAAATTTATGGTGGAACCAGTGCAAATAACTTAAAACAAAATATTACATTTACAAAAAGTGGCAATTAAGACATATTCTACACCTTAAAAATAATGATAGTTGTAAAGACCACTTTATTAACCTAAGAATAATGACAGTATATAGTTTAATATATTTATAAAAACTATATTACATGTCAAGACAAATGCAGAGTCTATACCCAAGGCAACAAGATTATCATTAATTATAATACAAGAAATAGAGAAAATTTTGTTAGTAAAGAAACATAATAAAGAAAAATATAAACAGTGTCCGACATACATAGGAATAAAATTTATAAATAACCTTCCAGGCTGTATTAAGAATGAAAATTCTTTTAATAATTTTAAGAAAATGTTGAAACAATTTTGTACAGATCATTCATTCTACTCTCTTGAAGAGTTTTTTACACTGTGACTTGAAAGTAATTTTGTTTGTATTTGCCTACCATTACAAAACATATTAACACCATGGACATAAATATTTAAAATATTATACTGTATTAAATATAAAGTATGAATACTCTACACCTGAGTCTTATGTTTTATATTGTAGTAAAGGTAATTGACGCAATTCATGTACATTATGTATAAAAAGAATAAAGGAATTTTGAATTTGAATTTGAATTTGAATTTGAATACCAACTGCGCTAACAGAATGCAATTTAACTGATTAGCATTCTTTACACTAAGCGAAAGTCGGTCGGGTCGCAGGCTGTCCGTCGAATCATGATGGACACGATAATACCCGTAATTGGAACTGCCCGACGGTACATCTTCCAGTAGCTGTCCGGCCAATGATATCCAGTCACGCGTCAATCCCGCAATCCGGATAGTCTATCCATGATAAACACAGATTTCACGCTCTCACAATGTTCGCTTTATTTACCCTCCCCCCCCCCCCCCCCCACCAACAACGACCTCACTTTCACTGCAGCCGCGTTACATAACCGGCTGCAGCATAATAAACGCCAATATTGTACTCGACATTCTGATAAATCCCCACGGGAAACCCGGCTCTGAGAGGACACTACTGAGTGAGAGAGAGAGATAGACAATGATCTGGTAGAGATGGAGCTGGAGTCCCGACTGGATGGAGGAGGACGGAGACACAGTTTGCACTTTCTCTAATCAAGGCCTGTAAACGTGTGGGAGGTTCTGTTGTAATCTATTGTTACTTTGCCATTGTTTATCCTTATCTGGGCCCCAGTCTTGCCAACTCCTTGGTTGAAATTACAAGACAGATCGTATTGATTTGGAATTAATTCGTGAAGACTACATTAAAACCCACTCGCCGCACCGCGCCGGTCAGCCCTTGCTATTATGTAAGCTTACCGACAATGTTCTACTTTACTAATGTCTTTGTGTGAAAGCAATCAGTCATTATGAGATTTAAAAGTGTGTCCGTTTAGTTATTGGACATGATATACGATATCCATATAAGGTTAATTATAAAATGTTACACTAGGGAAGGGATTATCGAAAATTGGGGGAAACAAGGGTATTTCGTATAATCAAATTTCGAATTAGTCGGACCACCGTGCCATAAAATATTTGCTTCCGCCTATAATGGATTTTTTAATAATATATAAGAACTGAGCTACATATAAGTTTTGAAATTCACTATTTATTCCAATAGGATGTAATAATCAGTTCCTAACGGAAAGCAAGCTAACGACATAATACTAAATATGGCAACAAGCTATTGTTATGTAAGAAGTTCACAAAATATATTATTAAAGTCGAACGTATCAATAATACGGTGCGTGCACCAAAATATGGCTGACAACACCGTTAGGCTTCTAGCAGTGTAAGAATTAAAAAAATAGTTTCTATTGAACAACTTCCTGTTTTAAATTTTTATTTTAGAAGCAATAGGATTGTGGAAATATAATGTACGTCGGATAAACCTTACACCGGATAGCCACTCTTTGGATAATTGCATACTTAGTGTATATTTATCGTGTATAATAACCCCTCCTTACTTATTTTTATTGCTACTGTTGCCATGGAGGTTTTTGCACCAAATGACCTCTCAAGGTCGATATACAGGAGTTCGTTAGCATGCCGTCTAGCCCACGCTGGAGGTGCGGAGGCCGCAGCTGTGAGTGACCTAACTTTTTTCCAATTCCGGTTGCTTCGATCTGTTTTGTTATTTTCTACTACGTTCTTCAGGATGTGGAGAGGAATGACCTCTCGAAACGAAAGTAATAGTTCATAAAATGCATTGATAAGAATCTGACTTTGGGAATTCAAGACATTAATATCTCAAGGTAAATGACATATAGATGTCTTTGGCGTTCATCCGTCGTATTCACTTTCATTTCGTAAACTGAATCTCGTAAACTTCATTTCCTGATTTACAACTTTACTAATAGTTTTCCTGAAAGTTTGTGTACAATTTCCTTCATTTTTATAATGCTGCTGCAGTCAGTTGCAGTACGGCCACTTATATACCTTTGCCTAACCCTTTTCTAAAAGCATGCTTACTAATAGAGAGGAAAGGAGTGAGCTTGTTGTATTTCAACGTTTATGAATAATTTTGCCATCCGGCGATTCTATAATCGCCCTTCTTAGCGCTATGTATTATGTTACAAATATACCTGCGAACAAATTTATCGTTTGGTATTTTAAATTTTTTTTATAATCTTCCATTTAAATCGCTCCCAAAATTAATGCGTCTCACAGAATTTGTTTCTTACTTCAGCAAAATTGATCTATAGATTTTTCCAAAAAACTGTTGTATGCTTATGCAATACAAACTCATTCTTGGCTCCCATAACTTGAACTTATATTAGTATATGTCTAGTGAACTTACTTTTGCCGCCATCTTGTTTCTGCCGCGACGATCACCATCTGTTATTGGGCTCTGGTCAGTCATAGGTGGTTAGTCGATGAACGCAGACATATTGTGACCTGTATTCTGTAGTTCAGTTTTGATAATTATTATTGTGTTAATTTTCTTTAAGTGCATGTTTTAGAGTTAGTGAAGTTGACACACAACGTGGTGGTTGTGATTCCTGACTTACGCGTGTCACAACGCTCTGATAATATTTGTTTATTTTAACGTAATTTGTAATTGTGTCTATAGGTTAGTTATATACCTAAAGAAGAGATCAAATAGCACATCTCAAAGCGTAGTGTTACAGATTTTTTTGTATCACTGAACGATTGCAAATGTCCGGAAAATACTGTTTCCTTCACTATATAGAGAGGTTTCAGTATTTATTTGATAGAAACTGGTTTATTTCTAATTGAGTGGCTGTTTTAGTCAGATACTTTTCATTACATTTCCCCCAAAGTCCAACATGATATTTGAAAAAATTACAAACAAGAATTAAATTTGCTGGGGACACCATGGGCACCACTATTTCTTCAACTTCCCCCGTACTAAATGTCGGGTGGCGAAACCCTTGCGCAACGGGCCGACCTGCCGACTCACGGAGTTGCTTTCACTGCCTGCACCAAAATACATAAACATCCCGAGATCTCAGACTCGCCCCCGGTGTCTGTTGAATAACATTCCCCCTCATAGGATATAAAGTGCACCTGACGGTAAACCTGATGGTATTTTTCCCAGGAGAGACCTTTACTCTCAAGTAACATCTCCGTCGTGGGTAATTTATTCCAATTACCTCTCTGTCGGAGGATACTATATACATACATATGCAGTGGTTTAACCAAGCTGATTTGTTATTCCATGTTTTAGAAAGTAAAATTGATGTCTTATTAAAACTAATGATTGTTTTTTAAGCGTGCGATTTGTTGGTTGGATAATTCGTAAATTTTACCTCTGTTTGCATTTAATATTTTTCAGTTAATAATGTTTTAAATCTCGAATTTTTGAATTTACTGGATGTAAGAGTAATAGGTATCAGAGTCAAGAATCTTATTCCATGATTTTTAATATAAATTAAAGGTCGATCCCCTTTTAAGCCTTATTCTGCCCGTTCTCATGGGTCACTGACCTGTACCAGGATCTGATCAAACAGAAAGGGAGGAGTCGATATAGTACAAGGTCGATGGTACTGATAAAGAGTGCTACAGCCACAGACAGGATTTAAACCTGCGCTGTCTGCAACTCTGATCCAAAGTCCGTCGTCTTAGACCGAATATTTTTACGAAACTGTCACTACATATGATTTGGCTGAGCGTTAGCAAATATTTTTGCATTGGTCTTAGGGGTAACCATTATAATAATTGCATCGAGAAATAACAGAATAAGTACATGTGTAAACAAGCAGAATACAAACGAATAAAAAATGTTAACATGTAACATAATAGCACGTGTACTTTATTCATACTGTAAAGAGAAAAAAAAGTATGAAAGGCAATGTTAAATGTTAGTGACAAATTTTGATTTCAACGCACTCCTGAATTTTAGATCCCTTCAAAGCTGAGTTTATTATTTGAACACTACTATCAAACCCAACTTAATAAAAAAATGTGAACGTGTCATGTGGGAAAATAACTTGATGAAGATCATAGCAGACTTTAAATTTCACAAGTACGTCCATTTTGTACATATAGGCTACAAGAATGAATTATATGATGGTGAGCGTCCAACCAAGGGATTTGGCTGAGCGTCATTGAAGTCTATTACTTAGTAGGGTGACACAATTTCTTTTTTGTCCGCCGGGGCTGTAAAATTTACTTTACTGTATGATGTCTGTCTATTTGACTATCGAGAATGAAATTAGCTATATAATTGATATTTTCATGCAGCGGATCTTGTTACGCGACAAGTGTACCCCCTACCTTGTGTTACATATGAAAGTGATCCATTAGAACTGTAATATATCTAAACGAGGTCACCTATTTGCCCACTCTAGGAACCTTAATCACCCAAATCAGCTCGCTACGCACTATTTGTGGTAGGCGTTGCCTCAGACTCGGAGAGATTCGTAGAAATTACACCAACACTAGGGGAGCTATGTCGATGTCGTCACTGCTCAATGGGCCGTTAGATTCAGAACCAATCAGCCAATCCACGTTGTGACACGTTGACCACATCCGTTATATCAGGCAGATCTGTTGTTGCACACACAGCGTCACGTGACGTCACGCCGCAGAGCACAGTCTTTATTCACGCTCTGCGGGAGGTCGTGAGTGTGTACCTAGTGCGTTAGACTGTGGGGGGGGGAGGGGGTGTCACTGTGACCTATATAACGTAATGTTGAGTTGTACATATACTACATATGATATGGGAGTTCATGAAATTAAATTAAAAATGCCTTTATAAAAAAGGCGGAGTTAGAGCTATCAAGCCCTCTCTACCACTGAACTTCATATTATATACAGTTAATTTACAATAGTTTGATACAATTTCGGTAAATTATTAAATTAAAATTAAAATTTAAAATAACAGAATTTCTTAACCCTTCACAAAATGAAATGAGCTTAAAGTAAAAATACAAAAGAATAAGTTTGTATATATATATATATATATATATATATATATATATATATATATATAATTAATACAAGAAAAATTCAAAATGAAGAACAGGAAGACAGTCAATCACTCTAACACACCCTCTGACCACATAAGTTTATGAATGTAAATCGGTAATATTGTTGAAAATCCTGTAAAAAGAGTTTAATGTCTCAGAAATAAATGTATCTTGTATGACTGTATCGCTCTGGATAGCATTGCAGAGCCAGTGGCCGAAGGAGTGAAAGTTACTTTTCTTCACTGCAACAGTTTTAATTCGATACGTGGATTGTCAGCAATGATAACTTACTCCTCAACTGTTCGTATGGAAACATACCTAACTATATACGATGTAAGAATTGAAAGTCTTAAACACTTAATAAGAAAGAAGAGCCCACTACTGAGTGATGTACAACATCTAGGGCGGAACCGCCGCACCACCCGCCTCCCGGGAGGAACGCCCCAGTTCGCTCAGCCCGCCGTGACGTACGAGCGTATATCGTGTTCACACTTTCCCTGCTCTGATATCCCCCGCTGTTTGTTGTGAGTTAATGGTTCACGCCGATTTATCGACTGTTAGCTAATAAACAAAATCTCACTGCCGATAATGTTGGTTGTACTAAACGCTATTTTATGGAGGACCTTGTCAGCGTGGTATACTGAATATAGACATTTACGGAGCAAGAATTTGAGCCGTCCTCTATACTGATTTGTGGATAAAGTATTGGTGTTTATTATTAAATTGCCATCATTCACCCACAATGCCTTTGCGTATCTTTTATGTACACAATGCAACTGTGAACAGCTTCAAGCATTCTTACGTATAAGTATTACAAGGCTCCAAGAGGTTACATTTTGTGTAGGCTTGCAGAAAATTGAGAAGTAGTGACATTTCATGGAGCACTGTAATGTTATGCCCATGGAAAAAATGATAAGTCATATATGATATTGTTATAAGGTAGTCGGTTAACTTGTAGTAAATTACGATATTGTTAGTAGCTTAACTTACTAACTTAACTATCAAACTTAACTTACCTAAAATATTTTTACAACCCTGAAAGTAGCAAAGTTAGTTTGAGATTTTTGCCGGAGTACTTGATATAGATATCATTTTATTAGGGCAGTACGAGATTGGTTTTCTTACATCATGTCGTACATCATACAGTAAAATAGCCATTCATGCCATAATTTATATTTAATTTGATGTATTCAATTTCATCCAAACTTTTATAATAATAATCATCCTCTGAAAATAATTGTTGGTTACTCACAATAAATTTTACAGATTACTTTTAAAGTATAATCACAAATGTATTAGTGTAGTACTGACTAGTTGTTCTTTTTCAAAATGACGCAAAGTTGTGTGTATAATAAATTTATCTTTATTTATAGATTTTCAAAAGTTGTTTTTTCATTTACAGATTTTGAAATCAATAGTCTGTAAAACTGTAAAAATACTTAATACTTCTTTTAAAAGAATATTTTTAAAAAATTGTAATCACATAGCATGGTGGTTTAAAAAAAAAACGTAATCGATGAGCCCGAACATTGTCTTCTGACAATAAATTGCATAATTAGATCACTTTCATGTAGTTACATAAATTAACAAATGCTGAAAATATTACTCCTTTAAATTATATGAATTATTTTGTTAAGAACGCGTATTTACTATTAGGTATCTTACTGTGTGTTAAGGTATACAATTATAGTCACCTTAAAAAAATTTACGAAGTAATTTGCAGAACAAAACTGCTTTTATGTTGCGCTGCGCATTATTCTGCAGCGCCTCCAGTCATGCGACCTTCCAAGGACATCTCGGATCCTTGATGCTCTGGGTGACTGATCACCAGTCATCCGCCCAACAATGCCCCGGAGAAAGTGACCGGTGTCACTGCCTCTGTCCTTTCAGCGTGATGCCGCTGTCACCAATGATTGCTTGTTTTCATTTCTCCGATGATCCCACGCTTTCCTAGCTCCTGCTGTCCTCGGGTCCCACGGCTGCGGATGGCACAGTGGCGTGGCGCTCATCCCCCCTCTTCGGCCACAACACCGCGCCCTTTCTTGCCTAATTCGTCCCATTCTATGTTAATGTTATTGTTATGCACGCACGCATCCACTGTTCTTGCCATCTCTTAGGGACTCAGATGGTACTCGGCAATGATAATTTTCCTGTAAGAAGCCGTCAAATTAGTAGATGACACATATTTTGATGATCTGTATCTACATTTTTTCACGACTTTGTGGTCCGAAGAAGAGTTCACCTGAAGCTAATTTTATCAGTATTCATAAAGACATGTAGGAACAGAAAAAGTAATTAATTTTGTCCGTCACTTACATTAGGGTAATAAAATGAATGTGCAGGAATCGCGCATGTCTATTCTGCTGTCGTTCATGAAGAATAACATGGTTTATTGCGAAGAGGGGTCATATATTTGGCGGGAGAAAGGCTGAGAGAGTCCCTCCCTCCTCTGTTCATTACTCAACGAACATAAATGGAAATGGCGAGAATAACATGATACTAATATAGGTAATGTGCTTCAAAACAATACTCCTAGCGAGCGAAAAATATTTGTTTATTCGGTTTTAGATACTATTAAAAAATGTATCTATATATTTTTATAGCTCATGGTATCTCGTAGATAAATAGTACAGTTTAATTAATAGACCCAGGATTGATGTAATAGCTTGCAGTACTGCTTAGTGTGGTAGGTAGTAGCGCTTTCTCCAAGAAAGCGCGATAGGTTATAGCACTAACACACCTCTCGAGGTTACGTATATAAACATAGCATTGCATAGTTATTCACTTTTTGTATTTGTCATTCTATATTAAAAATTCCAGAGCTTCCGGACTTGTTTTTACACACCAACAGAACGGCAAAAATAAAGATAGGCAAAATGAGTAATAGGCTTTGCTAATGCTCAGCCAAAAAACAGTGTAAAGAGAATGTACAGTATTTGAATACTTATAATTATCAGTACCATTCAAGCTCACAATCCTAATGAATGCAATCAAAAAATGTACTGAAAGATACTCAACTATATTTCCTTCACAATGAAACCGAATTATGAACGGCACCAGGGTTTCCTCTTCTGCACTGCTGAGGAACGGTTGCTGCACAATAATACAGTAGTTGCGTGCTGGTCTCAGCTCTGCTGTTGCTGACAAACAAGTCCGTAAGCTTTGGGTGTTGCCCTCTCCTGCACTGCTGAGGAACGGTTGTCGCACAGTAATAGTTGCTTGACGGTCTCAGCTCTGCTACTGCTGACAAAAAAATCCGGAAGCTCTGGGTGTTGCCCTATCCTGCACTGCTGAGGAACGGTTGTCGCACAGTAATAGTTGCGTGACGGTCTCTGCTCTGCTACTGCTGACAAACAAGTCCGGAAGCTCTGGATGTTGTCCTGTCCGCTGCGGAGCCGCCGACTCCAGACTTTCTCTTCTAATTGTCTATTTTTCTCCTCTCGCGGAATTCCCCCGGCCATCACGTAACCTGTTGTCCAAGGTCGGTATCCTCCGCCCTCGCAACGCGACAGTGTGGTTCTGTTAATGTGACAGGAAATATGGAGCTACGATATCCTCCGTTTCAGTTGTGAGTATTTCTTCCAATCGAACTTTCGTTGGGGTTCTGAGAGACTTTAACGCAGGGTTACTGAAGTAGCGTGTTTAGTTGCTGTTAGTCCTACAACAGAGTTTCTTTCAGTTACTTTCTGTAAATAAAGATTTCATTATTGTGGTAGTTGAGTTTATATGTAAAGAGGAAGAAATGATACTGTCAGTACAAACTAAATAATTTTGATTTATGTTGTAAAATTTAATTTGTGTTAACAAATAGCAAAATAATAACATATATTTTTACTATGTACTTTACGTTTCTCTTGTAAGAGTGTTTTCAAGGTCATCGTTTTGAGAGCCAAATTCGTCCATTTCTCTTTGATTTTATGGAAAAAACCTCCAAAATAGTTATATTGAATTGTTTAATGCGGACTGAATTTTTTCTTGAAAGTAGGAATGGAGTAAGTGTAGCATATGGATTTGAAATATAGCACATACATTTATGTATTATAATTATAAAACCACAAGTGACTTGACGTCAGACTTATTTCTGATTAACTTTAAATGTAAGTGATAGGTGATATTTTTCAGAATTTAATATATCTATAATTTATTTAGTTTTTGATTGAATTTAATATTATAAAATTATACGGAATGTCTTTCACTGTGACTTTCTCTTACTATTTTAATATAGCACGCCACCGCGCCTTAGTAATTTGCCTTTAAGTAAGAAAGGTTTACCTGTTTTTTGTTTCTTCATATTAGTACGGTAATTATTTGTTCAATGTAATTCGCTTCGCTTCACGTCATAGCACTACAATCAGTGTCATAACCCAGTTACCATGGTCAATTTATACAAGACCTTAGTACGCCCTGTTCTGGAAATATGGCTCCGTAATTTGGTCTCACTATCTAATTGGCCAAAATGAGTTGCTGAACAGTGTCCAGGTACGTTTTGTGCGTCTCCTCGGAACACGACTTGCATATGCTTTTTTGGATATTCCAGTGGCTGAAGTGGAAGACGTGTTTAACTTGCAGCCCCTCTCTCTTCGAAGGAGGTTCCTCGACCTTGTGTTTTGAACAATATTGTGAGTGGTGTACTGGACTGTCCGCTGATCTAGTGTTACATCGACATCTCCATTCCAAGAGGTACAAGGTCGAGGACCGTCTTCCAGAGAAGATCCATGCCTACTGTGCTTACAAATCGTCAGACCCAAGACTCCTCCACAGTGGCAGCGACTGACGTGGCCCCCAAAACTGAATTTTTAGTGAAGCCAACTGAATTCTTAAGAGAACTCTCTAATATTATTTATCAAAACCCTACTTAGGATTTTGTTGTGACAGCAGCATAAAAATATAATGACTTCTGATGTGGGTAAATTTTCTACACCGTGCACTTAAAGTTTGAAAATTATTTTCTTAATCTGTTGATTGTTGAAGTTTGTTTCTAAGTCTATCTATTGTTATTTCTTTTGAAAATTAACTTTCGATTTTTTCAAATTTTTAACTCGAGTTACTGTAATTGTTATATTTTGTTATCAAGTTTATCTATTGTTATTGCTTTTAAAAATTTCTCTGCTGTAATATTTTTCAAATTTTATTCAACTGTTGTCTTATGGCCTGTTGACTGGACTTGTTTTTGCTCACTAGCACCTGACTTTGTTTGTTTGCTGTCCACATATCCAATGCATGTATTATATTTTATTAGTTATAGGAATTGTTTCATTTGATATTGTAAAAATGGTGGATACCGTTGATGAATGAATAATTAAATAAGTAAGTAAATAACCTCATGATGTTCGTTTTTATTTTATAGTATATTTTAAATCTAAATAAAGACGTTGTTTCTTCAATTCAGTTAATAATTTTACTCTGGCACGCCTTACAGGTTTTACGAACACACGCCTAATATTGTATTGATCGTAGTTTAATAGCCATGGTAAAAATATGTGTACACTAAACATATTAAGATGTTTAATAAAAACTGGGTTAGCTGCCTATAGCCCATGAGGGACCCTACAGCCCATGCTTGTCCCGTTGCTCGTCTTGAACGCTCATGGAATAAATTATTGCCTATACGTGATCAAATTGACCTGATAACCGGCCTCCCTAAACACTATGCAATCAATGATGTTGTAATCTTCTTCAACACCGCCTCCACCTTACCAGGTGGTTACAGACCTTTGTAATTCGAGCTATCCGCATTGTAATAAGATCCTTACTATGCCATTAAGGAAGACAATCCCCTTGAAAGTATTAGAGAAATCCTAACCACTATGATAATTGTTATAAATTCAGATACAAACTTAATTTTTATAAAAATTACTAATACTACGTTTAAAAAAGCTACAGTAATACATAAAATTGTAAACAATACTAGCGAAAATATATTCTAATGTAAATCTTTGTGTTAATAATGTCGAAGAAAATTAATTTATGTTATTTCATCGGCAGCTGCTTAGAAACTACGTCCTTTAACATGGTTTTCATCTTATACGTGTAAAGCGTAGGTAGTAAGCCTACAACCCATTGATGAGACATCTCTGGCACCCATGAATGGTTGTACTTCCCTACAAGCCCGTTGGCAACCTTGGCCTGAAGACAATACCGCTGACGGGGTCGAAGGTCACGTGCCTGGTGATATGACGTCATACATTGGTGACGTAGTTAACTGGCCCGGAGGAACCGTTCATTTTACCAGAGGATTCACCTCTGCTGACGTCGGATTCTGTATTTTTCCTACGTGAAATTTCAGTCTTACTATGCCTATAAAACAAGTAATAATATTCATTTATCAAAGTATAGATGGAAATTTCTTCTGTTAGTGCATTTATACTCAAATAATGTACTAGAGATAAATTTCAACAATTAACAAAGGAAAACTTGTAACTACTTAAAATCCTCTAATGTAAGAATTTAGATATATAATTTATTTAAAGCCTAGTGTTTCTATACAGCCATTGGCCTTGTACTGTACCTTACACATTCGTTAATTTTTTACATATTTATTGGTTGAACATACTTAAAAGACCTAAAATAATACATGTGTAATGAAGTGAAGACACAGAACATGTAGAGGCCACATCTACCTTCTACCAGTGAGAAAGATAGGACTCAAAAAGGCAACGGATAACAATAAACAACGAGAAGGCCGGATATCAGATCGAATAAAAAACAAAAAGGCCGGATATGGTTTGAATAGAAATAGCAAAACCCCATACCGATAACAATAAACAACCATAAAGGCCAAACAGGATAAGGGTAAATAACAAAATGCCGTATATAAAGGCCAATGATTTAAACAAGTTTTCGTAAATCCCTTAAAAGCCGTGATATCTTGTAAGTAAGTTAATCTCTCAATTCTCACTACATCCTGCCCCGTAACAAGAAGCAATAGCGTCTGGCGTAACCTCTCAGTCAGTCAGGGACTAATTGTAGAATAGCTCCTGACCCGGCTCCCTCAGTTCAATTACTGTTGTGTGATGTAACACAGCTGTCACCGTTTCGGTTTCGCAATTAACGCAGAACAGACTACTGTTATTTAAACTTATTCCGGGCAGTGAAAGTGGGCGATTGTTAACCAAATTGTGACGAGTACTGCATACAGATGGGGTGGTTGACCGCGTCGTGGTTGGCACATTAGCCTGCCTAGCTCTTGACAAAGGAGGGTGTGCACAATTACGAAGTTGGCGAAGCACAGAAGATAATTTGAGAAAAGTTGAGAAAAATTGGTAATGAAGCATTAGGATAACAGTCTTATCTATTCATTTTTTATTTTGCCTCTGTTCCTTGTATCTAAAGTAGAATAAGTCCTGATACGCTTACGAAATTTGACGAATCAGGAATTCAAATTTTGCAGCTTGAAAAATGAATCTTGGATTAATAAAATGATTTTGTCGTTAGTTCTGTATAAAAACTATGTTTAGCCCATTAGTGAAGAATTTAATATTCATCCTTAATTTTCCTCTGATTTACTATGTTAATATATTCAATGCAATTCAATTCAACGTTTTATTGCATAAAAGACAGTATAAATTGCATCGCAATCGACATAAAATTTAAAAGCTACAATTTTGAATTCTGTATTGCAGTAGTTCTCCTTTAGACTTACAGTTTTTAATTCACCCTAATTCACATTCATTACATCTTTTTCTCACTCTAATCACATAGTCAGTCAGCCAATCATGTGGTCCTCCAATCGTTTGCCATGAACCCGTCTGTACTATAAATAGCTTCCGAGATCAACGCGGTCTTCAAACGAGTTTTAAATGCCTTGGGCATTGTGGTTCTTTTGATCGAATTTGGTGCCCTCGCTCCTTACGAAAGATGTGGGTATATTATTCTATAATACGCAGTCTTCAGTACCTGAATTAGACAGTATTTGGAAGCTGTTTCAAAACATAAATGCCTGAAGATAGTTTTGAACAGACATTGTCGACGTGAGAATTCCATGTCAGCCCTCTATCAAGGTATATCCCAAGGAATTTAGTCGAGAGGACGTGTTCGAATTCAGTTTCATCCAACATGACTATTGGATTCCAATTTCTGTATGTATTTCGCAAACAAAATTGGTTGAAAGTTGACTTTGTTTTTAGATTGAACTTGTTGAAGTGCTGGATTTCGTTGTTGAGCTCTGTGAATGTCACATTTTCCAGTTCTGTGATTGATTTTGAGTTGAAACAGAGAGTCGTGATACATGATTTACTTGAATTGTGTATCTAGGTATTAATGCTACTATTAACTTAGGGAAGTTTTCGAATCTTTACCGATGGCTATGGTTATGAAGAACAAATGCGATGAACGCTGGAATCATGTTGGTCCATATCAACACGGGATGGATAGTAAACTTGATTTTACTACCCTAGGGTCCTTTATTAAGTATGAATTTTTTACTTTGGGCTTAAATCATTCGATTTCAGATTCAACTAGGAAATCAAAGATTCCTTGTGCAAAAGAACATAAAATTACAGATCAAGCCTCCGTTATGCTTTCAGCACAATCTTCCAAGCGGTGTCCTTGACCCGAAGTGATAAGGAGGCGGGCAGGTGTTGACGTTATCAGTCATGTGTCACATTGTCTAGGTGAAGTGGCAATGAACGACTCACCGTGTCAAACGGAAGTGCCCGCTGGCGGACGGATGCAGCTTCCTGTTGAAGACGCTTCATTCATTACTGCAAGGCTAACGGTGTGTCTGTACAAGGTGATAGGTGGCATTCTTTGCGAATCCGTGCCTCCTAAATACCAATTAAAATAGAATCCTCCTCCTTGTTAAATACATCTATGGCAGGCTACATTATGACTACTTAATAAACTAATATACCTTAAATGCTGATTTTCCCTTTTTTCTCTGTAAATACTATGAGTATACTTTTGTTAGGATTTTAGTTCACTACTGAAGATTGTCATCCAAAACCTTTACGGACAGTCTTTACTCATTGTAATAATATATAATTAGTTTTATCCAGCGAAAGAATATGTTTTACTTGCCCTACCATCCATTCTATTAGCGTACGCTGTATGTACATCACCTAACTTACAATTAAGGAATTATAAACCGATTCTTTCTTGGGAAATTGAATTTTAAGTATGACCATCTATTTGTTGTAAAATTCTCAGCTCCTAAAAAAAGGTAATATTTCAAGAGAGTCATGAAATCCTTTCACTGCATCTATAAAGAAGCACAGCTTATAAGAAGCAAAGTCTTTGACTTCCTATAATGCGGTCTGTGGGATGGCTGCAACCATAGACTTGTGAAACTCTAGTCCAGTGGCAAGGTTGGCTGACTCACTGACTGACGCAGTTGGAAACACTTGTGAGTACACCACAGGACAGCGAGTCCTGGCAATGTCTGCACCTTCTGACGAAACTTTCCTCTAACGTGTCCCACGTATTACCGTAAAAAATAGTTCTGATGTGACTCAGGTTGTTGTAGAAATCGAGCTACCTTGGGAGGTCGTATCTTAGCTTCAAAGGATTGAATACTTTTGATCATGACTAATAGAAAGAGCCCAAATTTAAAATATATTGAACTAACGCAATAGTTTGAATCGATCGTCATATTTGCTAGAGTGCCTTTGAT
Organism: Homalodisca vitripennis; assembly: GCF_021130785.1. Lineage (NCBI taxonomy): Eukaryota > Metazoa > Arthropoda > Insecta > Hemiptera > Cicadellidae > Homalodisca > Homalodisca vitripennis. The sequence goes on along the minus strand of NC_060211.1, from coordinate 47,247,493 downwards.
ACGATATGTTAATATAATAGCCCCTGATATAACTGTAAACCTACCTTTTCCAAATGTGGTGGAAGGAAGTTTTGAATATAATGAGCAAAATTTCTTTAGTAAATGTATACAATGCCTTGACTTTTGCATAAAAAAATACAATGCCCAAAATAGTTCATACTTAAGGATTGTGAAGTTGAGTCAGTGGCGTATATAGACAATTATTTTGGAGGGGGTTGACATACTGAGTAATTTAGGTCGTATAAAATACTCTCCAAAAACAAGGAATATGGTACGTTCTGCAGGGAAATATGTACTGGATGCAGATTTAAATTTTATTTTTCAAATTTTGGGGGAATTAACCCCCCTCCCTATATGGACCCAAAAGGTGAATTGTTATTTTTAGAATTACAATTTCCAGCTAATTTCCATGAGTCTCACTGTTTCATTACGTAGCATCCCCGGAAGGCTTAGCCTTACCACACCTTATTATCCAAGATCTACCCACTCGACGACTCTAGGCCTATAAACATGTTGTGGTATCTAGTCCCAGTCCGTTAGGCCGGTCGGCTGCAATATGTCCCCGTGTTGATATCCGGCCCCCGCTCGCTCTCGCGCCCACTGGCTTCCTCTGTATTTGGCGGGGCTCCGCCTCTGACGCCCTTACCAAGGTCACTGCCCCGGACATTACCTCCGGGCTCGGGCCGGGGTGCGCCCTCGCCCGGTGTCATCAGGCGAGTCCGATCTGGTGGGTGTCATCGTTTAGTGTTCGCCATTAACCTAACAACTACCAACCACGTCTTCTTCCGGGTATGGTCAAGACTCTTCACTGGCCAAATTTGGAAAGGTCAATGTTCTCTTCCGACGCCTTGCTTTGCATATCCTAGATTTGTCTGTGTTGTTATATCTGAAGATTAAGTAAAATCATGTGTATTTGTAAACATTTGTTAAAAACTGATAATATCCGACTTTTCAACCATGCTCAAGAAGTGGTGTTGGATTTAAACTCAAATGCAACTAAGAACCCAGATAAAATCACGTTACATTCAATAGGTCTTTGCAAAGGAAATTCAAACATATCTACAATTTATTTTTACTTCCCAAAACTCTTAACACACTAAGCACTTTCTATGGTTTGGGTGTTTGTCACAATCCTTCCATGAATTAGCGGTTGAACTGCAAGCACTGCGAAACCGTTTTTCTATTCGTTATTCTAGGGCACGACCAGACTCCGTTGTTCCTGCACACTTCAAATATAACGGTTGCGAACATCTTTGTAAGTTACCAGGAGACGTATGGGAACCGTGTTCGTGCCAAGATACCTTCGTCTTCCGACTGCCAAGTACTGCATTTTATATTCTTGCGATACGTCGAATCTGCCTTTATAATATGTTGTAAGTAACCACGTACGTTTAATGGTTGGGGCGTGTATCAAAGTATTCGTTAGTTACTAGTTAGTTAACACGAAGCCAGATTTTACTTTCAGAAATATATACGAAGGCACAACGGAGGCATTCTTGATCTGGAATTGTGTATCCTTTTGCACGAGGAGTCTTTGATATTCGTGGCTGAATCTAACACGAACTAAACATTATAATTTAGCCCAACTGTATCCTGAATGGTGGAAGTATGATGGTGTTTGTTGGCGTAAACAACACACAAAGCATTAAGTGTATTAGTAGTAACAATTGTCATTATCCGTTAATTTATAATTATCAGTAAGTTTTATGAATCACTATTCACTAGGAGTATTGTATTTACTTCACTCTAGTGTTGTCTTGTGAGTTAGACTTAAATCGGATCGGTTTGTATTTAATGTTTAATAGACCCAATGTTCAATACCATCTCTTCTTGCCATTTTTTCGGATGTGTAAAAACGTTATCACACTAATATCTATTAATTTAATTAGTACCATTAAACCCATTATCCATTGTTTTGGTATATGTTTAAGGTTAATTTTGGAAAATGATTGATTTCTTTTGAATATCTACATTATTTTCTCTTTCCAACACCTCAGTTGGTCAAGGCTTCAGGAAACAAGTCGGGCGCCAATATCGACCCTTGTGGTACTCCACCTCGCCAACTCGTGAGGAAACGGTGGCCTTGAGCTAATCACAGTTAGATGTGGCAACCTCCATTGTCGTCAGACAAACCTCTGTCGCCTCAGGTGATTTGTATTCTATGGCCACTTTGTACCCGACGGAATTCTATGAAGCTTTGTATTTATATAAGTGGAGGTAGTAGACACAGGGTATACCTATTGGCTCAGTACTGATGACAAATGGTTGCTAGAGGTTAGGTTGAGTGGTATTTATCTCTCGTAAAAGTCATTTATCTTAAATAAATTGATTTTTATCTACTAAAGGATTAGGTTTTAATTAGAGCTTGGTATTTTATTTGTCATCAAAAAAAAACCAAAAAAGATTCACTTTTTCATTTTTAAGAAGTTAAAAATTAAAATTTGTATGTAATCAATCAAAAAATGGTGCTTAACTCAGTTTTATTTAGATTGAAATATATTCAAACGTCTTATTCATTATATTTGCTTCGAAGACATAACAAAGAAAATCGAGTTCAGCCTCAGCGTAGTGCAACATGTTCTTGTCATAATGGTTGACGTATTTCTTATCTTAAATGATGTACACCATGGATCGTTCTAGAGTTAACTGGATTTTTAACGTATTTAACCCGTTTAATGAGTCTTTAACAACATTGTTGTAGTGAAAGGGGGGTGGGTGTATGTTATGGGAAGGTAGTACAATTTTAAATTCTATTTTACATTTGTCTAGGACTTTTTCATCTCACACAATTACAGCACTAAATGGTGTAATACAGACACCAGGCAAGTCAGGAACTCTAGTGTAGGCGTTGAGGTATGGTTGGCCACGGTGTTGCAAGTGGAAGACTGTGGAAGGGCGAAGGAAGGAAGCGGCGCTCTTTTGTTTTGCCTCTCTGGAAATTGGCTCAAGGCGAGTCCCAGGCACCTAGCTCCCTTCGCCTCTAACTCACTCTGCTGGCAGTCACATCAACTCCTAGGAATGGTGAGAGGTACAAACATAGGACCAACGTAACTTTGCAAAATTAAAGACAAAACAGTCCATATGAACTAATAAATCTTGCGACTTCCTACTAAAAGAACTACAGTTACGTTTTAAGGATTGAAGAACTTTCATTGACTAACGAATTGCCATATACGTGACGAACTCGGTTACGGAGTCTTATGTATTTTGAGTTAATATGGATCTAAATAACTCCCAGTCATTAGAATTTATACTTATTTTAAATAAGCGTTTGAAATATTATTATAAAAACATGTTTTATTGATATGTCATAACATTTAAAAATACTCAAATTATATACATTGTTGAATGATATTATTAAAATATTAAATATTTTTTAACATATTGGTATTAGAACGCTTTTAAAATAAAAGTACTCTACTTTAGTTACGTAACAGAGGCGGAAAATGGTCAGGCAACATAAAAAGGAAGTAAACGGGTTGTAATCTGTCCTGTAACTGGACCAAACAAGGATTCGTTCCGTCAGGTCCAGGAGTAAAACATCTGGCAAGCTGGGAAAGTGACCCTAAACAAGACCTAACGGGCCATAACATACGTTCAAGAGAACTATTCGCAATGAAAAGTGTGAAACAGACAATGTGTTGTGTAATCTACTGGTTGTCAAGCGGTTTGAGTTATCGAGTCTACTTTTAGATCCTGTTTGAAGAATTTTCATGTTTGGTGTGTTGCCAGAAGTTGAGATCACTGGTTAAATTACGAGGCTTAACAAATTCGAACCAATTTAAAGTGAAACCTCCAAAATATTCTAGAATGCAAGATCATAAAGTATTTTTCACTTGTTCTTTGCTACATTTGTTGGCCTGGCAAGTTTAGAATAGTTCAAAATGTAAAATACTTGTTTATTTTAAAGTTCATATTTGGAAAGCTACTACAGTAACTTTATTTACGAGAATCAGTATAGAATATTAAATGATTATCAATATATTTTGTAAAGTAGAATTGTCAGCTCTTTCTGTAGATGAGCGCTATCTTATATGCCGATCTAGGAAACGAGGTAAGGTTTTCTTGAAAACCAGTCATAGATACAAAATTAATTTATCTAATACGACCTTGATGGACCGTAGTTAAAGAACTCATTATAAGCCCATACTTTGTCTTAGTCACCGAACTATTATTATTATAAACATTGTTTCTAAATGTACATATATTGTGAGGTATAATTGGATTTAGTCACACAATAACGATTGTACTATGCAGTTTAATACACAGTAACAAGCTGCAGTAAGTTCCTAATAGGCCATAGTCACTAAACTATTATTATAACAATGCTGTTATTATTATGTTATTAATTATTATTACCATTATTGCCTTAAGTGTCATCACAGTTTGCAATATGTCTCTAATTGGGCCTAGTCACAATTAGATTCATGACTAATACAGTTCCGATTATATTAGTCATCATATTTAATAAATACCAATTAGCTATATACCTCTAATTGACTCTAGCCACTGAAATATGAAATGTCTTTGATATCCATGCAGTGAGATTTAGTATCTAATTTGACTTAGCTACGATTTTACCAAGCATATTTTAATATATTATAGTAACAGGATGCAGTACGTCTTTAATTGTACTTAGTCAGTGAACTATTATTATAGCAATTGATTTTAATGTCAACAAAGTGTGTAGTCTCTAATTGTGCCTAGTCACAGGATTCCGATTGTGTTAGTCATCATATTGAATAACTACTAAATTGAAATATGGCTCTAATTGGCTCTAGTCTCTGAAATATGATTTTATCCAATGCCTTTGATGATATCTGTGCAGCCTTTAATTGAGACCTAGTTGCTGAAATATGACTGCAACTAGTGCCACTAATATCTATGCAGTCTGCAGTAAATCTCTAATTGGCTGTAGTCACATGAAAAGATCAATGAGCTTTAGATGTTTGATATCCTTACTGTCTGTAGAAGCCCTAATTGGACCCAGTCACAGAACTGCGATTGTAACAGTACATCTTTAATTTCATTGGTGGGTAAAAAGGAATGATGAATGTGTGAAGTTTTAAGCAATACGTGTTAAGTAAGAAACAACTGTAATGAATTTCACTTTCAACTCTTATCTACCACTCTCCTCTAAAACAACCTTGAGAGTACGTTCCTCTCTGTCTCTCTCTGTCTGCCTGGCTCAGTAATAAATGTAATAGTGCCATCCCACCATGAGATGACAATTACTCTCTTGGCTCTATGACTATTAGGGGGCCTTGTCTGTGGCGACAGACTGCACTTCAGTAGTCTCGGAGGACGCCGGAAACATGGCTTCTGACATTGTGCACGGTTCCTTCCGCGTTTATAATGACGGAAAATATCATTTACTAAACGTTTTTTGTCTTGAATTTCTTCAAATTTTATGTTGAGACTGTCACACTAAAAATAACGGATCAAGGATTTATAATCTTGTATTTTATAATATTGATGCTTCTTTATCTTACAAAGACCTTTTCCATTTCCAGTTACATCCTGCAATGTGAAATTCGTGAACCGCATAGGTCGAAATGTTCAGTGACCAATGAAAGATTCGTAGTGTTTTCTATTAATAATATATTACTCGTATGTAACTTTACCCTGAGAAATGTGTGAATACGAAGCGAAAAGGTTCAAAATGTTACAAATATACATTCATATTTCTGGACACCTAGTAAACCTTAATTATAAAAACTGTCGATGACTCAGGAAATTGATAAAATAATATATTCATATTATACTACGAGATATATATATATATATAGTGATCTAAATATTAAATATTTAGAGTTTACAATAGATACATCTCTTTATAAAGAAGTTATTATATAATAGCTAATGTCAATTATATAATAATCAGCGGTACATAATGATTATTGTTTCAATGACCACCATAAATGACAGTTTCACCCATAGGGATACATTTTGTATACAAAAAAATCCATATTTTTAATTTACGGTGAAAAGTAGTAAGTCGATTTCATATATTTCACACAAGCAACAAAGAGTGATACATTTAAGCAAACTATTATTTTCTCCGATGACTTTTAAGAGGCAAATATCAAACTTCAACGGATATTTTAAATTCCATTTAGCGATATTGTATGTTATGTAGTATTGTACATAGGTGGTATAGCAAAGCAAAATTAAAATTTCTTGGTTCTTTGAAAGGATTACGAGTTCAATGCAGTATTCACTTGGATGTTCAATTTCAATGCTACAAGCTGGGCGCAACCGCTTTCGTGATTGAAACACGTGTAAATATTTTAAAGCGGAGGAATGCTTATTTTGGAAATGCTTTCTGTATGCATATACTTGGAAAGAAGCTGTTACATGTATAGAACTGATGGCCATATGTTAGGGTAAAAGACTCTTTGGTGTCTGCAAAGTATTTGTTTTTGTGCTGAAGACCCGTCATTATTGTCTGGTAGTGAAATGGGCAACGCCTAAAAACTTTGATGTGGGAAAAATACATATGCATGTAAATAATCTCATTTTAATTACTGATTAAAGGATATGTGGTAGCTGAGAAGTACAATGAATATTCAATTTATTTGGTCACTTCAACGTCTCCTCTAGAATACAGTGAATGTATGAATACTGCCGCTGTGGGACACGCAGTGAAAGGTTACACGACAAAACCAAAAACCAAATCACCCATAATCGCCACATTATCGGTCGTACGACCTCAAAACCACAAACTATTTCTCAGAAGGGACATTTGCGAGGTGAAGCTGATAGAGTTGCCGCCTTGAAGAGTTTTAATAAAGTCTTACACCGCAACAAGAATGTTTAGCGGCCTTCAACTCGGCCTTACCAAATGTGTCGGTTTGTTCTGCTTTCTGAACATCGTGCAGGCTCGGCTCAACTCGTGAGTTTCCGCTGGCACTCGTGAATCTTCGTCAGTTAAACATGGGAACATTTAGTAATACTTGTGTTTTGCCGGGTTTCTCACCCTTTTGGTGTTGTAAAGAAACCATAAGATTGCAGCATATTCATTATGAACCAGTTCTCACACCTCCAGACTCTATACAATTACAGAGCTGTTCTGTTATAATTTTCTGTAATCTATATTGGAGGGCTTGCTTTTTTCATAAAGAAAAAACTGCAACCAAGTAATGCATATGTTTTTGTACTTTTTTGAAGGAATAAATCATTGTTCTCATTATTCACTTCTCTATTCTCATTACTCTCATATTGTGTTATCTTATAAAATACAAAACTTTCTTTTAAATAAACAGTAATCTTTTCTCATTTTCAGAAGTCATGCATCAGTTATGAATACTATTTTTTTTAATTCTGCTTATTCTTCTAAACATCTTTCTCAATACATGCAAATTACATAATACAATTGATTTGTTTGTAATTATTTCCTCTTTTGTAAATGATTGCTTGATTGCAAGCTTTACTAATTCGAAATCGTATTTAAATTTAACATAATTCAAGTACATATTATCAAAAGTGAGTAAACAAGCCAGCTCATTTAAAACAAAGACTTTTGTCCTTAAGTCTAGGAGTGAAATGAGCAACACCAATGCTAACCAGATTGTGTTGGTTGTGTTCTCAATCCTTAAAAATCTCCTAACAAGACACTGGATACAGTGTAGTAGCTTACGTAACTAATAACTTTGTAATACATAGCGGGGGTGGTAGAACAAATCATGTTATATATTATCTGCCTGTTTATAACTCGAAGCACTTGATTTGAGATTTATTTTTTTATCAAATTTAGTTTTTCCAATAAAGAGTTGCCAAAATAAATGCTTAACAACTCATTTGAAAGAAACTCAAATTAAAATTCATAGTATGTTTCCATTGAAGTATTTAAACTTATGTGTTTATTGGTGGATGTCAGTTGATATCAGTTTAATTAAATTTGATATAAATACACAACAATACAAGTAAGGTAGAATAAATGACGGTTGAAAAATATTCTATCCGTTGCAGCAATCAAATAAATTTTCAACATAAAATAGTTTCGTTAATAATTGGCATTAATAAGATCGACGTAAATTACTAAAGTTATATATACATCCTTTAAACCCCACCTGCATGTGTTACATTTGACAGGTACCGCCAGCAATAATTATAACCCTCTAAAATCTTCTAAACGTGTAATTTCCAAGTGTCACACGAAATAATTAATGAGTGTTATCAATAAATAATAACTACTTTATGAAATTTATCCTATTACTAGTCTTGTAACCAACTAATAATTCCATCAACAATCTGTTAATCTAATACGAAAGTAATACATATCTGTAGTATTAACATACACTTTATATAGTATGACAGTGTTTGCCGACTGCGCGATACAGCAAGCAGTGCATAGTACCGACAGCTGCCACCAGTTGCGCAACGAGCAATCACCGTAGTGGGCCAGCGTGTCAGCAGTCAGCTGAACGCTATGTTATTAGGCCGCACTTGTATTATACGGTTCCCCGTAGCTCGAACGGCCTGCCATTACTTGCTCCGATGTGGCCATTAGACGCCGTTTGCCGTTATTAGGTTTGTAGTTTGTATAAAATAAAATTACGTCGCCCGTAGGTTTACAGTCACATCTGCGGTGAGTGGATTGAATGCATTGCTATTGAAGGTTACTGTTCAATTTAAAATTCCAAACAGCCATTTAAATCCAAGTAATTCAGGGGGTTTAATTTTTGTTCAGTACAAGATTTTAAATTGTGATTTCGTAAACTACTTATTACGTTGGTATTACTTAGATTATAATTTCTGGAAAATTATATTTACATGTTTATTTTTCGTAAATCAACATTGCTTATCAAACTAACAGATTTTTTTAGTATGACAGTAAAGAACGAAAATAGTTTATATACACATAAATAAATAAATCGATATCGCAGTACTAACTTTACTGTCTATAAAAATGTAAATTATTAACGTTTCCAGAATCAACACTATGGAGAACGTTAGCTTTCTCTTCTATTGTTAAATTTTACATTAAGTTTCAGTTACTTTTGCTTTGATTGTAAACAATTTTATTCGAATTAAAATAAACCTAAAGCATACAATATTTATCAAATGATTAGCACCGATTATAAGAGTGGCGCAAACAGTTTCATATTAATTGATTTTTTGCTAATAATTCATGTACACATTCATACCAAGAGCATTCAAGGACACTGTAACATTTTATCGAACTAGTATAATAGTACTCAATAAAGTAGTAATATACTTCTTGACACACATAATAGAACAATTGAAAAAGAAAAAAATGTTAAGATAATAACACTGGTTAGAACTGTATAAGGAAGTACGCAAACAGGATTTACTGTAGCAGTTATAAAATCTAGTAATCACAGACTTAATCCCAGTAAGCCTATTAAGTGTCAAGCAAATAATCCTATTTCACGGTCCGTAACTCCAGTTGTGATGAAAGACCGACGTCAGAACTAGGATTAGGCAGAACTACTTCACGTGGGCAGTCGACAGCCGGAATACAGGGTCTGGACGGCAGAACGTGATTCTATCAGGAGGTCCTTCGGCGACAGGCGGTGCTGCACAGGAATTCGGAAGTGTTGGGTAATCCTGCGAGCTGACACAATGGCCGGGGAGAGGTGAGGGCGTGGGTGTTGCTGACTCCGGCTGGACGTGGACCAAGGATCGTAACACCTGGACGGATCTAATAATAACACCACTTGGACCAACACTATTGTTATTATCACCGTAAAAAGTAATCAGGAATTTCCAAAATCCACTTATTTCTCAAATGGTCTCATCTCGCCGTGACAAAACATGCAGTCTGTGTCAAGAACGTTCAATTTATATTCAAGTATCAATTCGGCTTTAGAGTATGAAGAGAATTATCCAATAAAGAGGATGAAAATGCTCATAATTAAACAATCTCAATCATGACCATCGACGTAATATACCAAATATTATTAAAGTCACATATGTTTTTAAATTCCATGAATTATATTTACCGTATTTGAAGAAACTAACCATGAGAGAATGGCGTTTCTTCTAATTGCGTCACTTACCTTAGAGATGCTAAGGAACATTCCCAAAAATTTCACTTCGGTTTCGGGAGGTCTCTTTTTTGAGGCCAAATATAGTCTGTCATGAAGCCACCGACATGGAATGAAGAGCCGAGATTGGATAGATTTTCACGAAAGTTTTTATCCGTTTTGAAATCCGGTAATAGCCTGATCTTACTCAGAATTATCAAATACCCTTAGCTCCTAGTGTTTGTGAATCAATCCAGACGGTCATTCAACTGGCCTATCCCAAATCCGACTGAAGACGCCAAAAGTTGATTAAGTCAAGTCAGGAGTTGGCGAAGAGCTCTTCAGTCAGCTCGGAAAATAGAGTTGAGGTCAACTGTTGGTGTGGTTTGAGTCACAGCTAGCCAGCTGTAACGCCTAACTTGGCACCTGTGATGAATTGGTATTCAGCAGGCTGTGTAAGGCGTAGAATGTTGGATGGTCATGAAGTCATTCCGCGGATGTGTAAACACTGTTAATTGAGTGTCTTGAGGGGTTCCAACAAGATTCATGTTGGTTGATGGAATTCTAAATGAGCATCATCAGTCGCGCCCACAAATATTCTTTGTGATTTTTCACTATACCTTCAAATTACGTCTTTAGTGATACAGTTGGAACTTTACAGGTTTTAAGTCATTACATTAAAACTATACAAACACGTAATAATATAAGATAATTGTTATAAACATTTGTACAATATGGCATTACTTGGCAAGTTGTATACACGAAATAACAGTTACAGTCATACAAATAAAATGTGTTTTAAGAGATTTTTAAATTATTAGAATTTTAAAAACTATGCGGAAAAGTTTAGGTCCAAAGAACAAAACTGAATTTTATGACAAACAAAAATGGATTCAATCTACGAAGAGACTTTCCTTGTGTCTGGTGTAGTTTCAACCAGTCTGAGAAAATATAATTGTTTCTAAACACAAAAACCACTGCTTGGTAAATAAGGAGGTTTGCTAGTGTCAGATTACTGCTTGATTTCATGAACCCGTCACAGCTTCCCAGTTGTTTTACCCCTAGACCATCCTTAACGCTCTCTTGGATACAGAATATCCTATTGAATGACAGAGCATCACTGTAGTACAACAAATGATTGAAGCTAAGATGTTCTATAATGTTGCTGGTCTGAGTTCCATGTGATCACTAGAGTTTTATTAAAGGCGAGGAGATTCGTCTACATCCCACTATTGAAAGCTACAGACTCGGTAAATGCTGGGGACATAGGGCAGGGCGGGTCGGTCACTGACAGCTGTCTGGGTAATATCACTCGGAACTGACGCAACGTTGCGTCACGAGGTCTCTCCTTGACGCAGATTGACCCAGTTGCATCTGCAGCTTCCCACTTGTTAGGACTGTTTGTTGCAGTTTACCACTTAGATCTTAACAAACAGCTGTAGTAAATGTTTCTATGGAATGGAAGCAAAAGCAGCTGAGAATTAAGCGGATAAGTCGTATCGCTTTATACATTAACGAAATGTTTTCTGTTGTATTAGCAATATATGTACTTGATGTAGCAAAATAAGATAAACATATAACAATGATGTATCCAGTAAAATAAGTTTTTAACACATAAGTGCTTTCAAATTTATTTAAATATGAAATCTAATATAATAGTGCATTATTTGAGTCGTTAAAAGCTGATGTTGTTAATTTCATATGTAGTTATTTCAAACAGTTTATAACTTATTAGCGTATCACCAAATGGCTTGTTGGAGTCCTAACTAAAATTTCATGTTTTCAACACGTATCATTTTTTCCATATCAAGTTTTTACTGATCCACCTATATTATTCATATCAAAGAACGACACAAGACTAAAACAAACTATTGGACAGTTTTGATCCATTAGAGAGGATCACGGAATAGGTATACACTAACTTTACAACAAAGCCATTTAATATAAACCGATGCAATGTAGATCAAAGGATCAATAGGGTTCTTCCTAAGAAGAGAAGAATCAATGTACCAAGTTTCAAGTCCCTAGGACATTTTTCTATCACGAGTTATTGCAAAAATAGACAGACTGACAGACTAGCCTTTGACATTTTTTCCCAAAAATCAATAGGGTTTTTCCTAGGACCGAGAAGAATCTACGTACCATGTTGAAGTCGGATTTTTTTCGGACATTTGCCATCGTTCAGTGAAGCAAACAGACATACGGACAATCACACAAATTTAATGCGCTCTCGCTGCTCAAACAGAAACTTGAGCATTACGTACACGTGTGTGACGGTATACAATGTTTGGCATGTTGTTTTTCCAAAACAACCCAATGAACTTAATAATGAATTAGCACTCGCTCATAAAATATCAGTGCAAAGGTTAAATCGAAAGGATATCTTTGACAAACTAAACAAAGTGATGAGGGAGTGGGTCAGCAGTGGCACATTAAGACAGACGACCTTGGAGTCAGCTGTTAGCATGATCACAGATTGGCCAACTGTAGGCACAATGGGAACGCCAGGTCCTACACGTTACCGGGGTATTTGCATCTGAATAGCGATTGGTATACAGAGTGTTGCCGAGGGCGTCCCTGCATACAGAGTGAGACCTGGTTGGCCTACCGTTGCGCAGTCTTAGCCCGGGTCAAATATTGACTTGATGCAACGGTATTTGTTCCTGAATACCTTACGGTGTTACACCGCGTGCTGATAGTATTTGTTCCTGGATACCTTACGATGGTACTCCGCGTGCTGATAGTATTTGTTCCTGCACACCTTACGATGGTTCTCCGCGTGCTGATACTATTTGTTCCTGAATACCTCACGATGGTACTACGCGTGCTGATATTATTTGTTCCTGAATACCTTACGATGGTACACCGCGTGCTGATAGTATTTGTTCCTGAATACCTTACGATGGTATCCGTGATGATATTTGTTCTGAATACCTTACGATGGTAATATATTTGTTCCTGAATACCTTACGATGGTACTCCGCGTGCTGATAGTATTTGTTCCTGAATACCTTACGATGGTACTCCGCGTGCTGATAGTATTTGTTCCTGAATACCTTACGATGGTACACCGCGTGCTGATAGTATTTGTTCCTGAATACCTTACGATGGTACACCGCGTGCTGATAGTATTTGTTCCCTGAAATATCTTACGATGGTACACCGCGTGCTGATAGTATTTGTTCCTGAATACCTTACGATGGTACACGCGTGCTGATAGTATTTGTTCCTGAATAACCTTACGGCGGTACACCGCGTGCTGATAGTATTTGTTCCTGAATATCTTACGATGGTACACCGCGTGCTGATAGTATTTGTTCCTGAATACCTTACGATGGTACACCGCGTGCTGGTAGTATTTGGCTAGTTTGTCTGTATTGAGCCTACTGAGGATTTTAACTGAGAAACGATTTAGTTACGGTCTCGCAGTAACCTAACTAACTTTAGGAGGCCACACCATTATGCTGAGGTACAATTTTTGAGCAATTTTTTAACTCGTTAATATAATATATTTGTTGGCACGAGCAGTGTTGAAAGTCACATTTGTTAAAAATGGCCTACTGTTGCGCAGTCTTACACCGAACCAAATATATTGACTTGATGCTACAGTATTTGTTCCTGAATACCTTATGGTACACCGCGTGCTGGTAGTATCTGGCTAGTTTGTCTGCTACTGAGGGTTTTTTAAGTGAGAAAGGATTTAGTTAACGGTTACTCTGGCAGCAATCTCTATCTTTAGGAAGCCATACGTGTATGATGAGGTACAATTTTTGAGCATTAAAATTTTTGACTCGTTAATATTATATATTTGTTTGTACGAGCTGTGTTGAAAGTCACATTTTGTAAACTTATATTCGTCACGTTATATACAAATATAACGTTTTTGAATGGCTTGTAAATGATTTGTTGACTCTGAGATCTAACTAAGATTGAATAGAGCTTTGGAGTTGTTTATAAGTCAAACTGTATTCTTATTACCGCAAAACAAAAACTACTTTATAATCGTTGAGCCAATATGCTACTTTGTTGAGAAAAACAGATCTAAAATGTGAATTTTAAAGCGTAAAAAGAACTGTGAGTTTTGATGGGTTTGTAGTCAATCTATCGTGATTTGTAACAAACCAAATGTTATGCGGATGGAATACTGATTATTTAATATTCGTAAAATTTGTTCAAGTCCATTAGTACAAAGTAATATTCTACAAACTGGGAGCCAACTTGAACTATATCAGCACAGAACCTAGATTATCTCTTAAAATCTATCTAAAGAGGAATTTCTTCTAAGAAATAATCTATTGTATCGTATAAAACGCTAGGTTTCGTGGAAGTCAATCTGAGGTGGTCTTGAAGGACCTAAAAATATGAAACAGTAATCTTTTCACTTTCAATCCTTTCAAATTATATTTTTTTAGCTAGATGTACTTAAAACCGACTACCAGGCACATAAGTAATAGTTATACCACAGTCACACATATATAAAGGCGAATAATTTGCCACTTTAAGGATCTGTATATCAAAATAGAATAACAAATCTTCCATGATGTTTGGTAGATTTTAAGCTGAAATGTTGGTCTATAGTTAAAACATCGTCAGTTGTTGTAAGCGCAAATTGTAAGCATCTGCAATTTTCATAAACTAATTACACATTTATTAGTTTTACTGAAAATAATATGTTTCACAACTACACAAATTTTCGTACAAACCAATAATCTTCTTGAACAAATATTTCAATATTATGTAAAATACACAAACCAAACAGTTATTTTAGCAATTTTTTGTTTGTAGTTCTGTAGAGAGATTAAATTTAACTACATAAAATAAATAATATTAACCGTTTCTGAAAAATAGACGTTAACATTACCAACGATAACTTTAATAATATACATTACTATGCATCTGAGTCATGTATGGAAGCTAGAACGCCCCTAACGAGAAAATGATGACTAAATTTAGATAACTCTTATGCATTTTTAACTTCTTAATCCCTCATAAATGTTTCTATTTACTTATCTTAAGCTTTGTAAACGAGTTTCCCATTCATTCGTCAGTGTTTCGTTTTCTTTACACACACACACTTCATACAGTAGTATTTTACATCGAGTTTTGCTGTACAAAAGTTGGTATTACTGTCACTAATTGAGGTTATGTTTGACAGTTACGGGCCGAGTACTATACACAGTGACATGGTGTCCCGTCGCCGCATACTCTCTCGCTCCCGGGACGACCTGAACCTGGACTCTGGCAACACATTCACACCTCCCGAGGACGAGGAAGACGTTTGGTATCAGAGGGACAAACTTTATAAGGTCAGTAACTTAACGTCTGGATTTTAATCTTGTATAATTATGTACCCCATAAGTTGTATTAAATTTGTTTTTTTGCTCCAATTTTGGTGAAGAAAAAGGAAGCTGGGCAAGTTCGATAATATCTAAACTCCAGTTTAAATCTGATATTTTTCATAATTTATGATCTTAAATTTCGGTTAGAATATTACTGGAAACGGTCAAATAATATAACATTAAGACTTATTCAAGAAAGTTGTTTATATTTGGAAACTAGTGTTACGGGCATTAAACAAACACGCAGTAAAATAGTTGAATAGAAGTGTGGTACTAAAAGTGTCAGCTGGGCTACAGATTTACCCAAAAAAGAAACCGATCATCAGCCACACTACTTTTGATAGTGGTCGAAATGGAAGGGTATCAAAAGGGTTAAACATATGAAATAAAAATTCTTTGTTTATATATAGTAATCAAATTTCTCTTCGCTTGAACATTTAAAATCAATCGTCAGTCACGTAAATAAATTTAACTCAACGTCAGAATAACCAGTACAGACCCTTAAAGTAGTGACTTTAAGTCCCTTTATCTAGTAGTCTGGTAATGATTTAAATATTATTTGCGTGTGTGACGGTCAGTTTTAAATTTAAAATTAGAAAAATATAATCATTTAGAAAATTTTCGTTTAATTTAACTTTTTTTGATGCCTTTCCATTTTGATCTCTCTCAATATTGTACTACACGGCTTAGGAACAATATCTACCTCTGTCGATTTTACTCTCCAAATTGGCTCTCGAGTACTAGACTATAATATTGGTAACACTTGTTAGAAAATAGCCCAGCTTTCTACGGTTGTAGCTGCACAACTAGTAATTAAATGGAACACTTTCTCAGGATTTATTTTAACAACGTAAATCCCTACTACAGCATTATAGAAGTTAAACATCGTTGAGATTACTTATTATTTGTATAGCATACTTCAAGGTCCATTTTATATAAGTGACAACATTTTTATAATAGTACAATATTTTAAAAAACTACTTTCTACTACACTATTGAAGGCCAGATTACAAAAATTATTTTCAATAATTATCACAACACTGAACATATTCGATGTAAATTGGTATTGTAATTTTTTTGTACTCAATATGACTAATGTAAAGTACACCCTACAAGTGATTTACTTTCTACTATAACATCAGAGTCCATTGAAATATTTTTGAAAGAAAAAAACATCTTCAGATTTAGAATAAACCTTTTTAACACTTTTTGATACATTTTTTATTTTTTGCAGTGTAAATTTCAAATTCTAAGAATTCATCATCAGGGATTTCTAGGTTCAAAAGTGCCTCATGATAAATTCTTAGAATTTGAAATGTATATTGTACAAAAATAAAAAAAAAAATATATATAAATGTGTTACAAAGGTGTATTATTCTTTATCTTTAGATTTCTTGTTTAGCTATGGACGTATACATTTTTAGCTTCATATATTTCAGTAGGCGAACCATCTTATTAGTTGTAACAATTTCAGAAAATCTAAGGGTGTTAGAAACATTGTTGGCTTAATTTTATCGTTATGCAAAACTGGCATTTTAATCCTGCTGTCTCGAAGCGGAGCTGTGACTAAACAAAGCAGCCGGATAAGTAGCAGCCGGATGGTAGCATTGTTGTGAAGCAGGTCCTGATCTAAATTTATCAAGGCTCCCTGCCGAGAGGGAACGGTTGAACATTACGTCTGATCTGACCTTTTTACGATATCGTTCGTCTCGAGGAACGGTTCAGGCCCTGTTCTAAATCTGTTGCAGGACCTACCCAGGACCACTCACCGGCCGGGCCGCCAACCAGGACCTCTCCTCTCCCTCGGCGACCTTGCTTCTAGTCAGCCCTGTTGCCTCCACTTTCCCCCCGTCAAGGTCTCTTTGTTATTGTCTTCACCTAGGTCCTTTTCTTCTACTTATCCGCGCACTGGGTACCTTCACTGCGTTTAATTCTCACAGAGATTATTCTCACAAAAGAATTCTACAACCATTTAGGAAAAAATGTTCATACTTCTTCACCTTTTTTGCTTCAGATACAAATAAATGGTGAATCTTTATGTATTTTTGCATGAGTAATATAATGATTTACTATCGCAAACCCCACGAAGAGGTTATTAGCTTTTCCTGTTGTTACTGCAGTTCATATTGTACAGTACATATACTCTTTAGTATCTAGCTACGAATAAAAAGACCACTATCATCTTAATTGGAATCTTTCACAACACTTTTAATTGTTTTGATTAATTTCTTAGAGTTTTTTCTACGGCATTCAAATTTAAAATAATTACAATTACTGGTTTTAGGAGGAAAGGATCTTATCTACAGATTTGTATTAATCTCCCCGGGAATCGAACTCGTGACCTCTCGGTTATAGAGCCACAGCCTTACCCCTACGCTAAGGTGAAGGTCATTGAAGTGCTCCACAATTGCGCTCTTCTCTTGTTCGAGTTACATAAGGCGTATTAACTCGGCCACCAGACTACCTCAGCTATTATTACAGTTACTCCAACCTATGCGGTGGTGGAAGGGAGCTGACATTTCCTATCTTCTGCCCACATCACCCTGAATGAGGACAGCCTATCGTTACAGATCGTCTAGAACACGTGGGCCTTTGGTCACGATCATGACATTCAAAGTGACGATTAAATGTGCTTTATTACCTACCCAAGGAAAAGGCAGTCATTATATTGTTTACAATACTCGGTGCAAAAACTCTAGCGAGACTAATTTTATAATCATCACAAAAACAGTTTTTAACCTTTCCATACCACTAAAAGAGTAGCGAAGTCTATCGCCAGCCATGTTTATTCACATGTTGGTTTGATAAGTTTTCTCTCCCTATACATGCTTTATGTCTGCAATTTCGGGAAATAACTGGGTTATATGTTAAATAACCGGGTCTTGATACTTTTTTGGCGCAGCATATTACGTTCTAAATCGCTATAGATATCTGTAATCTCTATTATTTATACTTAGCTGACATAGAAAACTGTTACTTCATTCTGTTAGTATTCTATACATACATGGGAATTTTGTCAGTCGGCTCAAAAATTTCATAGGATATGTTAATATATCAATTTCCTCCTTAGTGAAAATTGTAATTGAGAAGCTATAAAAAGTTAGGAAAATTTAGCAAGACAAACGGATGAGGTAACAAATAAGTACATGAGTAAAAAAGAGATTTGGATCCTGAAGCCAAACACTGGAATTTTAAAATTCAAGACCTGATTAAATACACACAGAATATTTGTGATTGAATTACTTGAAAACGTAAAGCCTAAATTTGTTCGACCATTTCAATTTTTATATCAGGAATTGGTGAAAATACAACAATTTGTATTTTCGAAACATGGCTTAGCATATTATTATATGCCATTATTGAACACTTACTTAATCAAACTGGCATCTCATAAACAATAATATGGCGAGTAAATAAAATAAAATACCTTAAACATATATAAAATCCACAAAACTAAACCGGTACAAAGCAGTATTGAAAGACCCGAGTTGCTTTCCAAACTGTTGCAGTTTTCCTTTAATCTTTTTAACTCAAAATCAATAATGATCTTCTTTAACCCAAGAGGGTCCTACATACCAAGTTTTAAGGCTCCAGGACCTTTCTATAGAGCTGTCGCTAAAACGGACTGACAGGAACACCATTTTGAGAAGGACCTGTCGGATCCTTAATAATGCCATTTTCCAAAAAATGATTAATAAATAATAATTTTATTTTTTACTTACTATGTACAACACAATAGCCTAAATAAATTCATAATACTATTGATACTTCATGAGTTCCCTCCGAAGTAGATACACATCAGCCTGTTTTTTGTATCGTGCTTCCCAACAATTCTGTCGGAGAGGGCAGGGAAGACTAGTCACATGGACTCCTCCTCGAGCCGAAGTATCGGTCACACCAGGTCGGGGACTCGTGGTGTAAGTTTATTCCTTGTATGGCGATTTGAACCGGTGCCCGTCACCAACATGAGCCTCGTGCCGAACTCATTACACGTTGGGCAATCGACAGAAATACGGCGCTAAGATCATAAGATAATCGCAGCCGTGTAATGATGTGCCGGCTTTGAGTTTTTAATGATAGAAGCGAATCTCGAAGTATGTGGTCGAATGTGAGATTTTCAAGCGGTGGCCATAAAAGTTCAGTGATTTGTTGGATTGTGAAAGAGCACCTTTGATTGATTACTTTTAAATGCGTCTAGGCCATAAGCCAGTATCATTAAATAATTTTCCAAAATAATTTTTCGATTTTACTTTTTAACTTTATACGTTTCTGCGGTTTTGTTTTTAATCATAGATGACTATTATCATGATAAGAAAAAATAAATTACGGAAGTCATTCGAAACTACTTATTATCAAATGTCTGTTTCATAAAGTTATGTTCAGCCTTAAACTCAGTGAGTGGTTCATTACTATAGCGTTCTAAATAAAGGAATTAACAATAATAGGCCCCCAATAATTGTGATTTATGTCTAAATTACAACCCTACTTGTTCTTACATCATTTGTGTCCATTAATGAGGGGTTTACCTCCAGTTCACCTTCCTCTTAGTGCAGCGTCTTGGATCTAATGCCCTCACAGAATTCAAGACGCTGAGCTAAGAGGAAGGTGAACTAGAACTAACCAAGCATTCATTTTAAATCAACCCTTCCCACCATAGCTACGTTATTAGTAGGTATCCAATAAGCCTTGAAAAATATGCGCGTTAGTATTTACCATCAAAGTAAGGTACTGAAATTATATTTTATTTTGGTATACAAACGTTATTGTAAAGAGCAAATGGTCAAAGTAGAAAGTCACCTTTAATCCAGCCAAGAACGGGCGGGAACCCCAAAATCACTTCATTTTATTACATGCTTAACATTCTGCTGACAAAGCAAGTATCAAAGTTGGCAAGAGTGCAGCGAGAAAGTGTTGAGGAGAAACTTGCGCGACGAGCCGACCAGCTGATAGTAGAAAGCAGTGGGACCAACTGTCGGGTGGATCTGTAACATAATATCACTCTCACTAGCGCGGTTAGCCTCACTGAGCATTCTTGCTCTGCTCATTCTCATCTCATCACATCGCATTGTCTTACTTTCTTCGCTTTGTTTGTTTATATATATATATATATATATATATATATATATATATATATATATATATAATGTTCTTCCTCAGTTACAACGTTACACTCAGTTATATAATCATAGTTTAAGTAACGTTATAGAGTCTGTCACGTGTTTTCTTAGCTATGAAAATTAATTTTTTCGGAGTGATCTGGTTAACTTTCTGAACTTTCTTTGAAGGTCCTTACACATAACGTAGCTATGTTAGGAAGCGGGTTGATTCAATGTGAATGTTGAGTTAGAATGTTAGAAATCTTACATTATCACATACTTGACTCCTGGAATCCGAAAAAGTCCAAAAATCACCGACGTGACGTTTAAAAAGAATGGATGTGGTCTCCAGATTCCAGGAGTCTGTGACAGTGTCTAATTTCGGACTCTAAGCGGAAGGTGAAAGGAAGCTAAACTCAACATTCACACTATTACCTTAGCCATAGTATGTTGAAGGGAATGCTAAAACTCCTTGAGGCTAACGTGTTAAGGGATGTAAGTGGGATCCATAAATATAATAGAAAAATATTTAAATTATTATAAAAAATATTAGGTTACTGGTCCTAACCTATTTGTTTATAAATATTTCATATATTCATAATGTTACAATAATTCTATAACGGGTTGATGTCTAAAAATTAAAATGTATTATACAACCTAATGTACTTTTAGAGTTTATTCTTATTTCACAGCATTTCACCAGCAATTACAGATTTGGATTGCGCTATTACAAGAAGACGGAGGAAATTAAATTAGAAGATTAATGACAACTCAATCTTAAAAGCAACACTTTCCTCTTCCGTTTCAGGCACCGGTTATTAATCCATAGTAAATGTATTTCCGCATAGTTGTTCAGAACTTTAATTGGCGGTAAAAGAACAGGTTTTTGAGACAAAGACATTTCGTTCAGTTTCAGCACCGGTTCGCGCAGGCTTAATCGCAGACATTAGTGCGCATGCGTCAACAGAGCAGTTACTGTAGCGGCACGATGGTCACCAGATAGCGGTGCGTGGCCGTGACTGGCGGCCTTGACCTTGAGATAACAGGCCAGAGGTCACTCGTTTAGTGTCGCAACTGCCCGCCGTATCTGGGCCGTGCTGACGCCGCTGATGGAGATCTGATTGCGTCTTTGTCGAGACATCGTTTTGTTGCTATTATCTTCAAGGAAAGAGAATGTTAACGTCGATAAGAAGAAAATTGATGGATACGTTCACAACTACGTTCCTCGAAATCAACTTTGTATTTGAAACTTGTATTAGTGGATATGTTCTCTTATTGTCACAATAAGGGAGTTATTTCTAAATAAATTCTCTGAAATTTATCTGGATCAGTTTAAAATTGCAAAATTTGGATCAAAATCGAACTAAGCCTTTTAAAATTTTAGTCACTTTTTATGATAGCAGTTTTTAAAACTGAAACTTTCATTCTCCTTTCAAAATCGATTACCTAGCCACTTCCTACCGAAATCACACTATTCACCTTCACAGATCTTCTGGCGCAGTGTGATTATACTTTCTAATTTCAGGCTCACTTTTGGTCACGACTTCCGTTCACTTTTAGCTCTACAATTTTCTGGAGGCAAAGCGTTGGTTAGGAAACTGTTGTAGTTTTAAAAATTAACCACAGCAGATTAGTTCAGTTTTAGGAAACCTAAGTTTATACAGTTAGGTTTCTGGGTACTTCGATAGGGGTTGTACTTAGATTGGTTATTTGATATGATCATTGTTATTTATATTTATTGTTGTAACTGAGATCTAAAAACATTACATTTGCTTATAAACTCAATCAGTATTTTATAGATTATTTTTGGCTTGGCTTCATTATCAGAACCTACAGGATTTAATGTTGACGTAGTCAACATGTGTTGAGTAAACCACATCAAGTGATGTGTTGAAGGCTCCATTAAATCTCGAGATATGCAGACAGCTAGTTTCGTTAACGTACAACCAAAGCCTTTTGAGGAACATGGACCACCATAGAAATGTCTATATAGAAATAAGCTACAAAACCCTATTAATTTGAGTGATAGGGCTTACTAACACAAACTTGTATAGCAATCGTATTAAGCAGTTATCCTGTAGGAAAAAATAATCTTACAACACACATTACTACTCTACTGTATCTCACTGTATAGGAATAATTCATTCTAAATTCAAATATCGTCGTGAATTAATTTACAATAAAAAAATTAAATTATCGTACTGATGATCGTGTTGTCGTTAACAAACACGGCATACTATGGTCTGGAACCCAGAGATTCAATCTTAAAAGCTTGATCATACAGTCGTTGAAGCATCTTGTAGAATTGAAACTCTAATGCAGCAACTGGCAAGTCATCATCGCTTCGTGTTCTACAGAGAAACTCGAATCTTGATGGATTTTGAACGCTACAAGGACATTATTTGGCGTCAATGTGAGAGAAATTTCTAAACACTGGTCTAAAACAGAAGTGAGCCCACAGTTGTGCCCTGATGAAGATACTGTAGACCTTGGTAGAGTCGGAGTGCTACGATATTGCTGCTGTCGGTAAGGAATGTCAAGGTTGCCCAGGTGAAGGTGGAAACGGCATTAGATTATATGCTGTATACTTATGCTGGTTGTATAATACTGTTTTCTCAGGGTCAGTTTCCTATATGATCTCTGACCGTTGGAATAATTGCTGAGTTTGATTAACCTTCTGATTAAGTCCTTGCTATTTTTCAGTTGTGCAGACATCCTTGTGCGAACTGCACGTTGAATAAATTAATTTGTAAAATATTACATGAAAAGATTATCACGTAGAAATTTTCTTTGTGAAAAGTGGGAAGCTATTGATATAGTGTAGCTTTTATATGCCCTAAAATTACTTAAAATACTCTAGCAAATTTAAAATTGCCTTTGGTATATGAATTGTCTACGGAAAACGTACAGTTTGATTTAGGAAAGGCGCATTTCTTTAAATTATATTTTCTCAAATGTGGAGGAGAGCTATATTTTATAGTTTATAAGGCACATTTGCGACACTCACTTTAAAGGGCTTGATGTACAGTAAAACAGTAAAAGAGAAATTAATTTCAGCCTACAGTATTATGGCCCCTGAATTTTTTTAGTTTTTAAAGTTGAATATAAAATAGAACATTCAGTTTTTACAACAGCTTAAAAAATGAGTCTTAAATAAAATCAGATACTAATAAATGACGTATTTTTGTTTAGAACTGTACAAATTTTTAAGAAGCACTCTTCGGATTTTTTAATTAACTAACAATGTTTTAAGTTGTTACCGTCCCAATTTTGATCTTAATAATTATTTTTAGTATCCAGAACAAAACGCCATACCTATTGTAGTATTTGGCATAATAACTTCTTATCACGAATTTTAAGATGGTTGGTTGTACATTTTTATTTTAACTATTTTTCTGGAGTCATCTTCTCATCAAAATTTTTATACTCTTTCAGTAAGACGAAATATTCCATATTGCATTAAACTGTGCTTTCTCACGCACATTTAAGCCTTGATATCTCCAGCCAGCTATAACAACCATAGATTTGAATAACATTAATAACAGTTTTTATATCTTCCTTGAGAAAGTTCTTTTCCTCTGATTGTCCAGTGAGACTCAGCATTAACCACTTACTCTAAGCGGGCCACAATCACTAACAAAGGTTGACAGTTGAGCAATATGCACTCACGCAATGCAGCAGTTATGATACAGCAATGCCTTATTAATTGATGCCTGAGAAGTCTATATTGTACATTGTGCTGTGAGAACGCTGGCTGCTGTTGGGTCTCTCGGGGCCGGACATTTGGCAACGGCGGACCATGGCCTCAGCTGCAGGATCTGGGACGTCGTCGAGTAAGAGATACGAGATCTGAATGGATAAGTGAACTGGGCTCTTATTTCTACTAAAAACCTTACTAACGGACTAGTTTGCTCAGACCATATTGGACTTATCATCTCAAACCTCAAGAAGTGGAAAATCCAAGTACTTTTTATATCTACTTCCCTTTAGTTGTAAAGTTCGATAACATATTCTCAACTTAATCGGTCCATTTAAACCTATTAGAAAAATAAATTCGTCCATAAAGTGTGTTTGGGTATGGTCTACGAAGTTCTGCTTTGTAAGGAAATCAGGTTTTGTATGGAAGTTACTTCTTGTGAGTATTTAATTACGTACAAGCTCATAATAATTAATTTTCAATAAAAACATGAACATGTTTATTTAAAATATAAATTGCTTCAGCCTAACATCGTGATCCATATTCCATGTTTTCTCATCGTTTAATAGAACATTAACAATTGTGAAAAATAGTCTTAAATAATGAAAAACTTAGATAAATCCTAACAAATAAAACATACCGTAAAAACAGACATAATCTCTAAGAAAGACATCTCTGAAACAATTGTGAAAGAAGTAATTTATAAAAATACTAAGAGATAAACATACTATACAACAAACAGACTGAATCACTAAGAAAGACACGTTTGAAAGAATTTTATGAAAACAACCCGATACTACGACAGCCATACCACTATGTTTCATGATAATGGATAATATTAAAAAATTAAAAAACAGAAAACGAATAAGCGTATTTTTTTCTCACGATTCGTTTAATGCATAGAAAAAGATGGTCTCCTATTGCAGGGCACCATTCTACAACTGGAACAACCATTACTGCAGACCAAATTTCTTCAAAAGGTTCTCTTTTACTAGTAGAATCTGTAAACATAGAGACTACTTAACCGAGTGCTGTGACATACTGAATGGATATTTACGTTTCTTCACAGACGCTCAATGAAAACAGTTTTCGTTTAGGACCAACCTTAATGCTGCAATCCATCGGCAGGCCTAGGTACGTACAGTACCTTCAACTCAAGGGAAAACCTTCCACCTACCATCACTTACCTCAGGAATGACCGGTATGCCATTTATAAAGGACTTTAACTACCACTTGACTGTCATGCTGTAGCGGAGTGCGTATGGTGCCGTAAACAGTGCTAAAACAATAAAGGAACTCTAGTACTTACAATCTAGAGAACTTCATAATTAAATGAAGACAAAATTATGACAAAATCGAATACCTTAAAATGGTCTAAGGCAACAAAATTTAATTAAATTAAAAAATCACTCCTGGAGTACTGACCACGAAAAAAGCAAAGAAGACTCTAATTGGTTGCATAATACTTTTTTTACTGATTTTAATGGACATTTTGAGATTTATTATTGACAATAGTTGATTGAAAGTGTAACAGGATTTCGAACTTTTGCAATCATTTAATGTTTCAAGAATAAAACACTACGTTTCGTGAATTGAAACCAATCCCTTCCTTCAGCGTGTTTTGTGCAGTAAGATTACATTTTGAACTCTTATTGATTGTGATTCCTCACATAGCTATCAATCTCAGGTTCATATATGAACTTATTTTGCAGTACGACTACCTTTATTTATTTATTTGTATGGTACATTACAGACAAGATATCCAATTACATTGTAGCATTATACTATAAATTATTAAATTTTACGCTAGTTATCAAATATACAAAATACTCAATCATGCAAGTCTAAATACTAATAACTGTAACTAATAATAAATGCATTATACAATTTATTTTCATCTGAAATAACCTTACATAAATATTGAAAGCTGAACATATTGAAATATAACATATTTTACGAGACTACGTAAAATATGTTATATTTAACATATTTTGCCTTATGGTATAAAGTGATGTAAATGTGACGTTGGGAATTACATCACCTTTTCATACGTATCACTTTTCCATAAGTTATTTTGGAAACTGGAGAAGAGGTAGATTCCAATCCTTGAAACCTTGTGTTTTATTCTTGTAATATTTAACGATGATGAATCCTGTTATTTTACACAGTTATCAAATCATTTATTATTTACTCTAGTCCTAAATATCTTAAAATTAGTTTTATTGAAAATCTTCTGTAACTGTATTTACATTACATTCAAAGAGAAAATTATCCTAGTCAGGTAAATGTCACACAACACATTACAGACTGTGCAAACACCCAAGACATGAGTCGTACGGCTCCAGTATACCGAGAAATTGTTAGTTGGGACACAAACTAAAACTACATCTCAGCTGACAACATCTGTACCACAGAACTGTGGCAGGTCCTTGACCGTCTTGACGGGGCCGCCTCTTATCTCTCCCCAGCTCTCACGCGAGCTAGCGGGTCATTGTCTTGCACAAGCTTTTCATCTGTTCGTGCTGTTCCAGCCATTGTTGCATATATTTGGAGAAGGCATTATTATCGGCTTTAACTACAAACCTAAGAAATATTCATTCGTTGGTTGATATTCAGTGTATCCATCAAATACCACTCGATCTTTCATGTGAGTCATCTTGAATATTCAAACTGATAAGGCCTTATCATCTTCAATCTAGATCTATACAATATTTTTCATTCGTTGATATTCAGTGTATCCATCAAATAACACTCGATCTTTCAAGTACGTCATCTTCAATATTCAAACTAATAAGTTCTTATCGTCTTCAATCTAGACCTATACAATATTTTTTCATTCGTTGATATTCAGTGTATCCATCAAATACAAGTCATCTTGAATATTCAAATCATCTTGAATTCTTCAATCTGATAACAATATCTCTTTCGTTCGTTGATATTCAGTGTATCCATCAATCCTTTCATTCGTTGATATTCAGTGTATCTATCAAATACCACTCGATCTTTCAAGTGCGTCATCTTCAATATTCAAACTATAAGTCCTTATCGTCTTCAATCAAGATCTATGCAATATATTTTCATTCTTTGATATTCAGTGTATCCATCAAATATTACTCGATCTTGTCAAGTGCGCCGTTTTGAATATACTAACGGATAAGTCCTTATCGTCTTCAATCAAGATCTATGCAATATTTTTTCATTCTTTGATATTCAGTGTATCCATCAATTACCACTCGATTAAATCATCTTGAATATTCAAACTGATAAGGCCTTATCATCTTCAATCTAGATATATGCAATATCCTTTCATTCGTTGATATTCAGTGTATCTATCAAATACCACTCGATCTTTCAAGTGCGTCATCTTGAATATTCAAACTGATAAGACCTTATCATCTTCAATCTAGATCTATGCAATATCCTTCCATTCGTTGATATTTAGTGTATCCATCAAATACCACCTGATCTTTTAAGTGCGTCGTTTTGAATATTCTAACTTATAAGGCCTTATCATCTTCAATCTGTGCAATATCCTTTCATTGATTAATGTTTAGTTTATCAATCACATACCACTCGATCGTTCCAGAACACTATCTTAAATATCCAAACTGATAGGGTCTTATCGTCTTTATAAAATATCATTTTATTAGTTAGTATCCAGTGAATATTTCAGATGTGTTCTCTTGAATAGTCTAACTAATAAGGTGTTATCGACTTCAATCCAGATATATGCAGTACCCTTCTTTGGTTAATATTTAGTGTATCCTAAAAATACCAATTTATCTTTCGAACATCATCTTGAATATTCTGTCTAATAATGTCTAATATACAATCCAGGCTTATAAAACATCCTTTCATACTTAAGGAGTGGTATTCAGTACTTTCTTTCTTTACCCTTTATTTACAACTTGTGATTAAAGAATTTCTTGAATGTTGTAACTGATAAGGTGTGGAAGACATTGTCAGTATGTGAGAGTAAAAAGAAATAATTCAAGCCCACATGAAATCTTGTCTCGGGAGATCATGCAAAGCCGGTTTGATTGATCTGTTTATCTTTCGTGCCTTGGGAAATTGCCAAACTTGCAGGCGTAAGTTAACACGTAAGTTGGTGCGGCGTGGGACGTGCTTTGCATCACATTATTCTTTACCAAGACAAGATAAAGCTACGTCGTTAAAAATGCACAGGTTACAAATGAAAACACAATAAGAATACAGTAATTTTTTATTATAAAAATTGTTATGTGTCACAGTTTTATGATATCCTAATTTCTCAAATTAAATACATGTCGTGTTTGGTCCTAAACTTCGCATTGTACTCTGATGATAGATTCGGTTATAGTATTTACAATTCATCATTTGAAAATACCTCATTAAATAATAGATTCGGTTATAGTATTTACAATTCATCATTTGAAAATACCTCATTAGTAATTAAGTGTGATGATGACAACAATTCTATACATTGATGCAAACTGAATACAATTCACTTTAGAAATAACTATATTACCTTATAACCACTACAATACATGTAAGTTATTACATTGAATATTTTATATGCATATATAATTAATGAGAACTAACTGGTGGATGAAATTTTGCAGTTTAGTGAGTCCAAACTTAGAAGCTCCGTGCAAACTGTTTGTAAAGATGTTCTTCACATGTTTGCTTACTGTTTCTTCTTATTGACGTTCTCGCACTGTCTGTTTGTAGTCATGAGACCGCCTGCAGAGGCTTGTTTGTTCATTGTTGTTGTATCAGTGAAACGGTCTCTTCTGGCAATATTTGTCTTTAAGGATTCATTAAACTTTAGTCACCATGTTTTCTACCTTGAAAAGTAATACTTGATTAACAATATTCTATGTCCTTTATGTTTTATGATAACACATTCAGACTGAGGTCGTCAGGGAATTGATCTAAAAGGTTTCTTTACAATCTAAAATAAGGAAGTAGACAGAATTTTACATAGTTTTTTGAACTTGGACATCGATTACACGTTTAGAACCATAACGTAAAGACGGTTTCATGAAAAATAAATAAATACAAAGGTAATACTAACCGTATATGCGTTTTCAACAAGTTCGTACTAAAAAAACGTTAGCTTAGAGTAGGGAGAGCTAAAAAATTAGTGACTGATGATAGATATTTGTTGGTTGTCTCTGAAAATATAAGAATGTCTCTGAAACTATAACACTCTCATATACTGCAGAAATTGCACATTTTTATATTAAAGAATTTGTATTTTGCCTTGATTACCAAATTGCTGTATTAATTTACATAGGTAAAGCAGCAAATAAAGCATCATATTATTTAAATTTTCATGAAATTTTCTGTGGTACGTATATAAATGAATGGGTGTTCACCTGTATGGGTACTAAAATAAGTTACGACAGTAAAATTGACGGGTGATTCGCAGATTGGTGGTGTGAGAGTTTTAAAGTAATCCACTAACTCCTTATGCTTGGGAAAAGAATTCCTTCCTCCCACCTCCCTAGGAGATTTATTATCCCCAATAGCGTACAAAAGTATATTTACGAAACCTGCGTACAGTACACATAAAATGTTTTAGCAGTATTATATAAGGGATACATTTTGTATTCTTTAGTTTCGAGGTAGTATCTTAGACTGAACGGTAAAGCCCAGCACGCAAGGCCCGGCCGAGGTGATTGGAGCGGGCGAGGCCAGACCTTGCTCCCGATACTTAAGATCAACAGACAGATACGTAGCTCTCATATCCGCGCCAAGGCGGGTCCACCCTCACTGAACGTTAATTCATTTAAGCTCCTCAACAGAAATAAGAAATGGAATTAGTATCCATAATACCCAATACTGGACTAAAAAATCCTCAAAAAATGTTTCTTACACGTCGACAATTTTAGTACGTAGCAACACACATCCGTTACCTGTGCTCAACTCATAGAGTATTATATTACCCAATACATTGACGCATCACAGAAGTTCTTGTCATAACAGGAATGTAGCTAGAGATAATTACAAGGGACAGGTTTCATTCATGCCGCCGACCTTGGGAACCCACAGACTATTACAGTGCAGTAAAATGTAATGAAGGTGCAATTTCACTTTTGTAGCATTATTGAGTCTTGCAGTTTGCCCTGTGCGGAGCGAAGCTTGAAGAAAGTGATCAACAACATTACAGCTCGCTTTTTATGAACAGGGTTCTTCTATACCTATGCCATATAGTTGTACTGAACCTTATTTAAAGGAAAACAGTGATAAAGCCAGTTGTAAATTGTTATTGACCTCCCCGAGAATCGAACCCATGACCTCTCAGTTAGAGAGCCGCAGCTTTACCACTGCACGACGGTGAAGGTCATTCAGTTTGAGGTATTTACTGAATGTTCCCCCTCCAAAGGGATTTCTCCACGTGGATACTTCTTTGGCGATTTATCAAGGGAGGTTTGTATCGCGGTGGCCTGACCTTAGCTAGAAGAGGTGTTATCTGAGCACAGGAAGCGCCACTTGACACTCGTCATGAATTGCAGATCAGTAATCCACAGAGTGACTCGACTTTCAAGGTGAAAGAATATTAGAAATCCGGCTCGGATGACCTTAATTCATCGCTATCCGTGAATTAATTTGACAAAGGTGAATGTTGTAATACTTAGATATCAGTAACTGATTGACAAAATATCATGCTTTTATTAGTAGTAATAACTCTTTAATGCTCTTCCAGGAAGGTACAGCAAAACGAAATACTAAAAAGTTCAAGGGTAATTAATATTTACTAGAAAATGTATTTAAAATTGCATATTGTACCTTATAAGCTGTAACGTTAGCAACGACTAACAACTATGTAAAAATGGCCGAGACTAAATAATTTTAAAAATTAAGAATTCTATATTTGTTAACTTTTAACGTGGTTTTACAATATTATCAACAAATGTTTTTGTTTAGTTATATCAATAAACAGTTGATATAATATTACAATTTTGTAATGTTAATTTAGATATATACGTATTCAGCTGTAAACTATCACACCATTGAAACATTGGTTACAAAATGTGGTTTACGGGATTTACAGTAAGTATGGTTTTAATGGAGTGAATCATTGTATTTACAAATGGTGAAATTCTAAAAAAAAAAAAAATAAATTTCGTTATAAAAAGAATATAAAAATAGAAAAGGTATAGATGCATTGTATGTTCACATACTGAATCAGTCCGTCATACAGTGCGTTTTATCGCGGTTTCATAACATCCAGCATGAATACTCTTGTTTACCTTGTAATAAATTATGCAAGTTCTATGGCATTGAGGAACGTTGAAGATGACATGTAAATGTAAAATGTAGATGGTAGTGGTACTGTTTGAGTTTAACCGTTTTAGAACAACGCCACTGGAACTGTAGTAAAAAGTTGATTGAATGAAGATGTAATAACAGCAATCCTCTGTCATGGGAAGGGCACTCGCCCCACCCCCGTTGCACAAGAGAAGATGAAGTAATTACATTTTACGAGGTGTTTCTCTCGTCTCCAGTGACCTTTTCAAGGGAGTCTTCCGTGCCAAAAGAAGCCTTCCTCGATCTATCATAACCTACTGAGCAGCTTGTAATAGCTCTACTTTCTTTATTGTCCTTATTTTTAAAAGATCAAATCTTTTTTTGATCGCAATGGGTACCCAGCATTGAATTGAAGTAATTGTTCATGGTATAGTAGTATACTACTGGGTAGTAAGAAATGCTTGATTGATTTGTCTAAAAAGATATTCAATCTGGGAGACACTAATACCGAGTGGGAAAACCACTTTATAGATATGTCCAAACTGGAGTACTTGATGTCCAAAAAGCACTTAAACCATTAGAAAGAAGTGTCGGTTTTGTCCGTCCAAGCCGATCACAGTTCGCTAATGGCTGTTTGTGTAAGAGCTTCGGTTTCGCCATGTAATTGTGGTAACACAGATCTTGACATTTGGTCGTGGCCTTGGCCTCTCACCTCGCCTCGCCCGTTCGCCCACAGTTCTGTCCAATCGTACTAAAGTATGGGCAAAATATTATTATGACTACTCTCAATACTAAAACTAATCAAACCTTGATAGATCAAAGAAGGTTCCGGGACAATTAGGTTATATTAAAGCGATTTGTTTCATTCCTCAGACGTGATCACTTGATTGGGAAGGATACTCAAATATAGCCAAGTTGTTCTATATCTAGTGCATTTATTTATTGCGTGACATAGTAGGTTTCCTGAAAGGTTTCCTGGATCTATGATATTTCTGAAAATAAATTTATAGTTAAAGTAGGTTTTTGAGAAAGAAAATCCAACTAAACATGGGCAGTTTTGTAAAATTAGTCAGGTATGTCGTGGAAGAAAAATATGTATACACATTTGACGCTCATTATGAAGGAACCTGCAGTAGCTCACTTTCCACATGGGAATTTCCAAAAAAACCAAAACATGGAGTTGTTTACGTTGCACTGTAATTATGTGACATGCTAGTTCTTTTCTGTCTGTCAGCGCCTTCAGGAAGTCCACAGAGCAAATTGCCCATGATGCCGCATCTTGAAACCTTGGTTTGACGAGCTATTTACTAACCGATACTCACAAATCTTGTCCGCCTCTGCGGAAGAGCGTCAAATTGTTGATGTCCCTGGAGAATAATGGTCCATCATTGTACCTAAATGTGTTGTAAGGGGCCTAAAACATCAGTGAGCCGATTTGACGCGGATATACTCTTTAAAATAAACATTTGAAGTAATCAGGTTTATAGCCTATTGAAGAAAGATCATTGGTCCGAGGGTGATGCCCTGAGTTGACCAGCCGGCGACATCAAACACAAAGCCCATCTGAGGAGACTGCGCTCTCCATTATGATGAGTCTCATCTCCCTGCATTGACGTGTTGCCAGAGGCATTGGCTGACAAAGCTGAAGGGAATTAGCCGAAATCCAATCAAAATTAGTTGTGGTCTTTGTGTGGAGGCCTTGGCGACATCTCAAGGCTGCCGATATTGAATCTGCGGCAGAAGTAGAACACGCGGGAATGTCAGTTGCGTTGGTATCCTTAACCTTTGCTCCCCTAAGGTATTTATCGGGATTATAATAACTATCGTTCAAGGCGATCCAGTTGCGTTCTGGTCACCGGTGTCAGTGTATCAGTCCACCGTCTTCCGCCTACAAGAACCACCCTTCCTCATTCCAAGACCGGTGTTGCTCTGCACTGGAGGAATTCCTGGAGTCCGATTTATGCTCTTCTTTGTCTAGTGCGTCACTTGAATCTGTCATCTTGAGAGAGAAAAAGAGGAGGCTGGTCATAAACTGGTTCTATGTTATACACTCATACGTTCTGACTCTTGTAATCTATTTTTTACTTGTCTTGTATATAATTGTCCTGAAAGAGGTTTAACTGCGTCTGTTTAACTATCATCAATGTAATAGTGTAATATTCATACCATCTAAATTATAGCACTAATTTATTAGTATGACAATACACTGATTATAGCAATATAAGTTTACGAGGTAGAATTTATAAATCTCGTCTCCAAATTCACAGAAGTTTCTCGGAACATTTTTATGGTCCACTTTACGTATGCGCGTAATTAGTCACGTTTGTGCAAACAATACATAAACCACACGATCACTAGGCAGTAATAGTGCAGTTCTTATAAACCTCGTTAGAATCCACATGATGATTTTGGATTGTGGACCCAGGATCGGCTAAGGCCTTCAGCAGTGAGACTTGTATTAATCAAGACGCTGATGACACTCCACGAGTCAGGAGCCGAGGTTGCATAATGACTCGTGCACAATAAAACATAAACACCACATCGCACAACTCTGCAAGCACGCGTGGGAATCATTGTCGTATCTGGGTTGGGAAACAGGCTGAGTGTGCCTATCCTCTTGTGTGCAGGATTTCGTCTTCATTGACAACATGATGTTGAAGTTTGTTTTTGACGATTGAAGAATTGTGAAGGAAACACAATATTCAATTCAGTGATTAGTACAATACGTTTCGGGATCTGTTATCCAATCTCCTCCTCAGGTGAATAACTGTAACACATAACTGCAGTTTAGAATAAATAAAGAAATCATACCAGAGCGTATGCTATGCGTGTCACAACGCTCTGGTATGATTAGTTTATTTTAACCTAGGTTGTAGTTATGTGTTAGGTTAGTTATTGAAGATTTCGAAACGCAGTGTTACTGATTTTTTGTAACACTAAACGATCGATAGTTAATGTCAGGAAAATCCTGTTTGCTTCATGATGAAGACGATAAACCAATACTGCGTGACATTATTTTAAGTTGTTTTTTCTTGGAAAATGAATAATATAATACTGTTGTACCTTTTGTTTAGTGCTGTTCATTTGTTTACTTTTACTGTCAAGATCAAAATTCAGTCTTAATCTTCCAGAGGATCCCACATTAAATTGCTGTGATCACAAATCAGATTCACAAGACTCAGATCATTTATGTTCTTAAGATGGCGTTAAGAACACGACCTTTAGCAACTATTTTCATGAGGAAAATTTGAAACTTTCATTTCAAAGTTCCATTTATTACTATTTTAGCTGTAATTCAATAGTTTATCTCAGAAAATAAATGACACCAGCAAAGACATCCTCTTACATCCTAGACGGCTAACCTTGAAGTCGCTGTTGATGGAGACGTTGAAAGTGTGTGGATGACAAATAACTTTGATAAATATCTCTCAAAGAGGTTTCATAACAAGCCCTCCGGCAGAAATCGGTGAAAGGCTTGGTATGGACCGTTAGTGAACGTTATGGTCGCCGTCAATCTTACGATCTTTATCTAACACGCGTTGTTCCCTTACTCACTTTCATCTGCCGTTTCGGACTTTGCCGAGCCTGTGAGGTCCAGAACATCAACAAAGCAAACAAGCTCTTTTGTTATTTGCTTCGGTGTAAATCATAACGATCCGGCAAACTAAGTACGGAAGTCTATTTGTCCAATGTCGCAAGTGAAGTACCGTGAAAGAAAGGAACTGTGCGGTTCGGCGTCCCCGCGTTTCTGGCATTAATTTCCGGGAGTCGCTCTCTTGTCATGGAGTTTTGCGCAACTCTTTGCATAACTCTGCTTGCGACGCTATCGGTTCTGCGCAATTGCCCTATCTCATCCCGACGTGGCGCTGCCGGTTATGCGGAATCGCTGCCAAAACAGATGATACGACGTTGAGCGCAACCGACACCAGACAATGGTTTCACCGACGGACTAATCAAAAACTCACATTGTGTAAACTAATCTGCATCAAGGGAGCTGTAACGAGAAGGCATACTAGAAAGGATCGCATATCATCCGTGAAAAATTGATTTGCCATACTTACGTTTTGACATGACTACTATTGAACTTAGATACTCTAAACAAAACTGGTATCTTGAAAAGAAAAAGCATGCCATTAATACTAATATAGTCCACTTTCGGTTATCTGTCTATTTAAAATAAATTTAGAAGTACTCGTAAATATAATTCATACTCAACCTTCAATGAGGTTTAGCGTTGTAGCATATTCTGCTATGCGTTGTAATTTACATTCTTCCGAAGAAACATTATGTTTCTGTAAATTTTGACTAGAATATCTTAGAATTGTTCGTAATATCCTACACTGCGAACAAATCCATATTCGTCAATACCAAATATAAGAATAATTGGCTGCATTGGATTAAAATCGTGGGAAGCTCTGATACTAATCATTATTCATCTTCGATTCATTGTTACTATTAATCATGTAGGATCAAGAATTTAAAAATAACAGACAGAATGTAGAGTCAAGGCATTACAGAACTCTTTGAACACTCTTCTGAAGTATCGAACAGTATAGCATTGTAGACAGTATTGTGTTAAACGGTTTAAACTTTGCGAAAGAACCAGAACTGAAAGATTGTGTAAAAGAATTTCTAGAAATGCTAATGAATGATTAAATGATTTTAATACATTTCTGAAAATAGTTAGTTAATTCATATAGGCTATAATTCATAGGTAAATGTGGTGTACCAGCGTGAGCTGGCTCCTCTAATGTGGGAAAAAACTGTATAAATCTATTATTTTTGTAACTCTAAGTGTATATATCTAAGCTATGAGCTTACATTAGTGTATAAAATTGTCTTTGAAAGGCAGAATTTTTTCCTTCGTTGAGGTGTATTTTTAATTGGTATACCAAAAGTTATCGGAATAAGTCATTGGTGGTAAGTGAATTCTGGTTTCTGGAGCCTTTAATTGTGTGCTTGTTCTGCCTATTGCGGAAATTTAGATTTTACCAGATCTAATAAGTAATAAGTAATCTTAGTTGTGTTATAACTGTTTTAAATATGGCATGTCTCAAAACACAGATTGTTGTGAGATTTCCATTAATAGTACTCTATAATAACTCTTACTGCATGGCGCGGTGGAACAGTAGACTGTCCATCACGCTGCCAATTTCCATGGAAATTGGAGAAAGTAAAACGACCGTGAAAAAATTACAGAAACAAATGGGACATCCGGACTCGCCACGGCGTGGAACCGCACGATCAGCATATTCATCAACTCGAGGGAAGTGGAGGAAGAGAAGTGAGTCTTGTCAAAACACAGCGGGGGGATTTCTCTTCTGCGGACCACAGGGGGCTGAGCAGTCTGCTGTGTAGTTTGGCAACGATAGTGCTTGTCAGTCTCTCAGTGTCATTCAAATTCTGTGTCCGAACCATTACGAGTCTTTCCATGTATCTGATTGTGTGATGTGGATCTTGACAAGAAATAGATTAGCAATGAAATATGAACTGCGGCCCACCGAGGCTGTTTGGAATTTGTTAGAGTTTTTGTTGCAATATCCATCTTCAGTATTGCAGCGATTCTTATAATCAGATATTAAATGACACCGTGTTTACTTTTGCGTTAGTTGCAGCATTATTACATAAGTAGGGTGACACATATCGTTACAGGACCATTTACAGTGGCAATTAATATACAGGGTGTCAATTTAGTCCCGAGAAGGCTTAATATTATTGTAGCCATTGCAACGAGATCTACACAATTTTATATTTTATTAGTGCTCGTGAAAAACTATTTTTAAATGCATAGTGGACCATTACCCTTCCAGGAGTTCGGCCAGCAAGGAGTCAGATGAAAAGTTTTAATGGGAGCATAGGTCGAGCAGCATTTCAAATTATAGTTTTTAATAAATAAAATACAATGCCAAAAACTCGACCTCAAAAGGTTGACTGTAACCAAAATCAAAGCTTATTGACGTTTCAAAAATTATTAGTATTAGCTTTGAATGATTATATGTGAAGAATAAGTACAATGGAAACAATTATAAGAAATAATTTAAACACAAAATTAAAGATTTTTTCAGTAATACACAATGTATGTTTATTTATTTATTATAAAGACGCCGGAAGTCAACTCATTTTTGTATAAGGCATAATTTGCACATCTGATCCCAAAAAGGTCATGCATAAAAATATAACAGCTGATTATAACAGGGTAAATAAAAAGTTTTCCTATATTTTCATATATAATTTACATTGTAAACCGCGGAAATAAAGAATTTTCTTTGGTAGTGGTACAGTTGGTAGGATTACAACATATCAGTATCACAGAGATGTGCTGCTTACTTCTCTCAAAAAATATATGACATAACATTTTGTCGTATGATTTGTAAAAGTCTGAAATTTGTTTACAATCTTTATAGATGTGCAGCACACCTATGTGCCTATTGGTTGCCGGCAGTTTCATGTTGAAACTTGTAGTTTGCTCTTACAAGTTGGTAACCCTGTTTACATTTTCGTTACAACTGACCTAAAGTGGATTGATGACCCAGAAATAATTCTAACCTTAATATACGAGAAGGAATTTCATAAACAATGGCCACCAAGAACGTGATAAGAAAACACTATTTTAGCAAGAACTGGCCTCGACGTATTTCACCATACTTGATCTTATCTCATGTCATAATATCTCTTCGTTTTATTATTTTATCTCAATATAGAAATAATATCACGACAGTTACGATGGTTTATGGTATTCATATCCCATAGGGTATTCAAGAAAAAAGAAAAAACCCTATAAGAAAATTGTTTCTTGTGCAACCAAGAATCAATTAGTTTAAATTCATTGGTTTGCTTTAAGTCCCAGAAGCTCGGACCCAATCGATCATTACTCTCGGTTATTGCCAGAGATAATCGACCACCAGGAAGCGGAGTTACCTCGCTCTCCCCTCAAGAACCCAACCAACACTGATAGGAACGGTTGCGATTGTTCCAATTACGGGGTTGCATCACGCAGTTTACGGTTATTGATTTCGTTCGAACTCACTTTCTTTAAACGAACTCACGTATTCCAATACCATTTCAATTACCCATAACTCAATAAGATCAGGTGCGTTTAAAGAAAGTATGCCCTCTGCATTCCTGTTCGAAAGTTGAACTAGTTTACCGTATTGCCTCCAAACTGGTAACATACCCAATTACTGAAAGGAAATAATGTACAATTTCTGTGTATTTTAAAATAATTACTGTTACTTCTCAAAAACCCTTTTGGTATTTCGTACAAAATGTCATATACCAAAGACTAAGTGTGCTGCTATTATTTCTGTGGCTCTAGGGCGAGTCTGTCCACTCGATATCGCAACGAACTAAACTTTTACATTTCTTTACAAGCAATATGAGTTCAGTTATGATATATGTCACTACATGGTATTTGTCTGACCCTTAACGAACATTTTTACAATGGTGTTACGACTAATCCTGATGGCAACGAAAAACCAAAGAATAAATTAATTCTTATGCAGACTGAATTTAATCATAAAATTATGAAAAAAACATTTGACATAGTGCACATGTTGCCTAATGAAAAGAGCTGCACACTTAGAATTTTGCATGCAATGTCAGTGAAGTCTGTTACGCGACATGTGGTGTGGGGGACTCCTACCTTGTATTTACAGGAATAATATATGCAAGAAAGACCTCACAAGTTGGTTTCACACAGATCTTTATCAGGTTTAGTGGAATAATAATATATAAAATTACTGTAAGACATATTATATACAATCTTCATGTTTTGTTTAAAGTAATTTCTTTATAAAACTATTTGACACAAATTATCTACTTATCAGATCATAGAAAGATCTGTAGATGATTTTTTAATAATAGGTTTTCCTTTTTATAAATATTGATAGGCATTAATATTTAACGTAATTTTCTATTTTTAAAAGAGTTGATCTACAAAAGTATTTAAAAATATGCTTTAACTTTGTTTATTGTAATCATATCCTATTCTAATATTATGGTATTAAACAAAAACAAATATCATTCTTTTGAGAAGGTCATTGAATTTCCTCTCTCACTCAAAACATACTATAAGCGTAAATCTTTCTGAATTGTTACAGCACAATTATGTCATGGTGAATGATTAACCCTCCAAACAACGACAATGACAAACAATCGAATAAGCCACGGCTCCGTACAAGAGTAAAGGCGGTCATTTCGTTTCATTAAGCTAAAGAGAGAGGATGCAGTTGATGGCGATCATTAATTGAGCTCACAGCGTCGTAAAGGTGGGGTAATGATCGGTTCTACCATTGTATACGCGCAACGTTCTACAACGGTCATTAAACACGGAGGGAGAAGAAGAGTGCATTGCAACAGTGAATTAGACAAGGATGGAAGAAGATCTCCTACAAGAACAATGAGTTGAAGAGAGATGAAGATACTAATACGACCGGTAAATGAGAGGGAGAACGGGAGATTCCTCGCTGTTGGTCTCAAATTTACTCTCGTTTTCATCCATTCACATTCCACTTTCCATTTCGTCCCCGCCATGGCGCGCCACGCCGCCTGACACGACGGTTCTGCCCTACTTGTTCCGCCACTCGCCTTCCTGTGTGCTTGTGTTTGCATCCTTCTCTGCTAGACATGACATACCGGCACTAATGCAAGAATTCCGCTCCTTCAATGCTTGCCTGCCTGTTAACATAAATAAAGGTTATGTAAATAAGGATCATTCACACCTTGAGGCTACTAATGCTTACGCAAGTAATGTTTTTGTGTATAAATTTTCATTGTATTAGTTACACTTGAGATAAATCGTTCATACGGACGTAGTGTAATTAGGTACGGGGATTATTTCATTAAGTACAAGTATTTACTAATTAAGCCTCTCATTCGTCGTAGGGCAGTTCGAGCTTTCAAACTTAAGTGCCTGTAATATGTCGGCCTCCCTGTTGAGAGCCATCCTTTATAAACATAATATGTTAAACCGAAACTTCCAATACTACACATTCGTCTGTATGGGGGAATTAAAAATGACGGAGCTTTGTCATGATTGGCTGAAGGTCAAAACCCAAAGACCTTCGTGATTAATTATTTACAATAATATGAAATTTAACAAGTGACACTTTTACCATTACTTATAAATACAAAAGTCAATAGAAAAATCGGTTCATTGTACCCGATTATATATATCGTAAATAAAGTACATTTAAGTTCTAACAATACTGAAGGATTAAAAATGTTTTTCATAGTTACGTATTACAACCTGACGTTTCGAAAGCCAGCCCAATATTCTCCTGGTACCAAATTCTAAATAAACACTTGATAGTCATGGCAATAAACAAACCATAGCCAAAGTTGATAACTGGTATTATTTTCGTAAAAAATCCCAGTATTCTCATAAAAAGCAGTAAAAAAGAAGGAGAATAATTTAATAACGACATAACAGATACAACAAGCACCACGATAAAAGTAATAAAACAAAAAAATCGTATATTCAAATTTGAATAAGTTTACAATCCAAAATTCAAGATGAACGACAACTGAAAAATTAAATAATAATAATGTGTCCAATATTGTTACCCAATATTGTGAATAACATCAATCACGATGGCAAACAATACAGATCTCAAAATACAAAAGCCGAAGCAGATTTAATAATCTCCGTGGTTGATATTCTTGTTCCTCAATTCTGTGGAAGTCTGAGTGGAGTCTTGCTTATAGCGGTCAAAGTGGGTTAGACCTGTTGCCACTTTCTCTATCCAAGGATATCCACATCCACTGCACCGGTCGCAGCCACCTAGCCACGTGTATCCACCAATCGCCTCCTTGTGTTTGTTTGTCTACATCTTTGTTGGATGAGGCGGACTGTAGACAATATCTCACTGAACGTTTACAAAAATACTTTATCAATCAAATACTGTAATCATTGACAAACGTTTAGGAAAACATTGGACATCTCTAAAATAGGTTGCGTAAATGACGAAACACATGGGAAACAGTAATTTTATTAGGCAATATTACACCAATGTTATTTAAATATACAATAATAAACCTTTTAACACTTTTCATATATTTTTATCGTTCAATGTACATTTCAAATTCAATGAATTCATCATCAGGTACTTGTAGGTTATTCTAAAAAATACCTTACCCTACAAGTACCTGGTAATGAATTGATTGAATCCGAAATATACATTGTACAATAACACATGTATAAAAAGTTTTAAAAGGTTTATTATTGTATATTTATATAAAACACTTTTCGAGGGTACATTTCTAATATTATATAATTTTCATTATTAATTCCTATTTCTTTTTCTCATATTTTCAATGTCAAATTTAGTTCAAATACTTTTTTATAATGGGAGTTTATGTATGAAGATCATCTATAGGCCACTACATTACAGTAAGTAATTAAATGCAGAAATATTCTTATGAATTTTTAATTTTTTTTAGGCTATACTGTGTAACAGTACAACACCTACATATTCAAAATACTTTATTGTTACGTTAAAATGTGTTTTGTAAACAGTACATGATTGTACGTGTTTTCAAAAGAAATCTTCATACACAGAGTCCTTCACTTTCAGTTTTCATGTAAATCTATTTAAACAATGTTTATGAAAAATGTGAATTGTACCGTTTTTATTGTTTATATTATCTCCTTAAATGAATGATATCCACATTCAATTTTAAATTATAATTTTCAATTCGAGGAATGTTTTTCTCATGAACCCATGACCATATTGGTGCATAAAAAGCGGTGTATAAGAGAGTCTCTTCAAGAAATGCACAGACGGAGCAATAATGGAATAACGGATTATAGAACATGACGTCGAGAAGGATACGTGGAGGACTATAAGAGAGCACGAGAGTTACTCCCAGAACAGGTGCCCCTTGTGACGTGGTGAAAGTGAAGCTATTCCACGCATCCATTACGTCAGTATGAGAATTCCGAGTCTTATCCCACCGATTTGAGGCGTCTTAATTAAATTTGCATCCTGCCAACTATCCAACGCACCGCCACGGGACGTAAGAGCTTGCGCCAACAGTTCAGGTCAGTTGCGAAACCTGAGAGCGATTGAGCGATAACAGTTGACATTTAAAATTCGCCAAGCTAATTCCTTACGAAAGGAATCTGATGAACGTGTTAGGGCATTTTAATTCAACTGTAATAAGTGCTTTGTCAACTTTTGTTTCAACAAGAATGAACTATGCAACAAGAATTTAACGTTTTGTGCATGACTGAACCGTTTCTCTATTATATGTTAAACTAGAGTAATGGTGAATAATTTGCGAAAAATGTGTAACTTAAAACATACCTTTAAGGATGTAAAATTGAAATACATTTAGTTACATCGAAATATTACTATGTGTGTAAAACATAGACAATTTTGTAGTATTTCTACTTTTAACTTACTTCTTCTAAACATTCGTGAGTAGGGTTTTATTGTTTGAAAATTACACACGTGATAACAAAAATTATAATGGAATTTAGCAAAGCTAAATTAAATATACTTAATAAAAAATGCCATTTATTATACTTATTCATTTAAGAGTAATTATTTGTTTTTATTTAGATTATAGTTTCCACTAAAACTCTCAATTCATATTTTAAAATAATTTAAGGTGTCCGTAGATATTTTCAACACGTACTTATAAAAAATCTTTGCTGAGCCTAGTATATTTTTAACTTGTAACATTCTAATATATCTTTGGTTGTTGGATTTCATGAGTTACAATTCACAGTTTTGGATAGCGCGTTATTCAGGAAAACAACAATATAAAAAATAAACTTTAGCTGTTCAAAATTCGTGTTCTCTTGTACACAATGTTTGTTGGATATTATTATCTCTTAATAAACTCCAAAATAGATGAACTGTTATCACCTGAGTACCAAGCGTAAGTAATAATTGTTACCGACTTTACAATAATTCGAAAAAATTACTAATTAGATACTTTTCGTTTTTCTGGGCACTTTTAAACCTACCGTAGTCTGGCATGTTTATGTTTAAGCCAAATTAAAAAAACCTTGGTTCCAAATAACTTTTTTATCATTTACAAAATATATAATTTTGTGAATATGGGATTTTGTTCTCGGTTTTCTTTTAATTTATATTTAAACTGAAAACTATTTTCCAATTCCTCGTATAGAGCATATTTTCTAATTTCCAGATAGGCGCAATACAATTCCTAAAGTTCAATCTATTCCGACAAAACAGAAAATAATGGTATAGAATCCGACCGATGCGGTAAGCGCTAATTCAAGACATGGCCGATTCTATCAGGGGGCCAGAAATGTAATGTCAGCTATTAGCAGCTCGTAGTTGCAGCACTGCCATTAATTTTACGACTGCTCGACAATATTGAGACAATGTCACAGAATCCTACCGATGTGGTAAGCACAGTTGTAAGACACGGTAGATTCTATCAGGGGGCCAGACGTGTAATGCCGGTTATTAGCAGCTGGTAGTTGCAGCACTACCGTTCATTACAACCGCTCAACAATATTGAGACAATGGCACAGAATCCGCCCGATCCAGTAAGCACAGTTGTAAGACACGGTAGATTCTATCAGGGGGCCAGAAGTGTAATGTTGGATATTAGCAGCTCATAGTTACAGTACTACCATTCATTACAACCGCTCGACAATATTGAGACAGTGGCACAGAATCCGCCCGATCCGATAAGCACAGTTGTAAGACGCGGTCGACAGTATCAGGTGGCCAGAAGTGTAATGTCGGCTATTAGCAGCACTACCATTCATTACAACCGCTCGACAATAGATTGACACAATGGCGCTGTCAGCTCAGTGTTAAAGTTCATCACCGCTAATCGATATTGATGAATGGCTATCACAACCACAAAACATTTCAATCTCGCTTACTTGTTGTAAAATCATTAATGGTTTTAATGAGATATTGTATTAAACATGGTACTATCATATGTTCATTCGTATCGTTTGCACAATATAAATGCACACACTATAAGACACTTTAATTATCATACAATTCAATAGTTCTTGTAAAATTCTAAGAATTCTGTCTAATTTGTTTTAGGGCAACTGTCATTAAACTAGCATTGCTACGGAAAGACAAACAAACTTTTGGTTGCCAATCTTTAAGAGCAGGCTGTACTGACTGCCATCTTCATATAACCCCCTCAAGAACTATTAATCTTCAAAAATTTGTATGACTTTACTTTTAGTAGTCCAACCATAAATAGCACCTAGTCCTTTAAGGACCTTAGCGCTGCTTCCGGAGTAACAGGATATTCTGGATTGGTAAGGTTGGGGGTAGAGGCCGCCTTCTATC
The DNA here is from genome assembly GCF_021130785.1 of Homalodisca vitripennis. Taxonomy (NCBI): domain Eukaryota; kingdom Metazoa; phylum Arthropoda; class Insecta; order Hemiptera; family Cicadellidae; genus Homalodisca; species Homalodisca vitripennis. The sequence continues at coordinate 47,202,835 of NC_060211.1, read as the reverse complement.
GAAATCCATGAGGAAGAATTTAGGGCACTAATCTCAAGTCATATCCCCTCGTAAAAAGGGGATGCTCTGAACCAGCCCTCCAATCAAAGCAAGCAGTGGGTGTCACGCCCTTATGTTGAGGCTGGCAAAAATCTTTGACACTTACAGAACGAACCCCACAAATTCCAAAAGTCATCTCCCGCAGTAGACTAGACTTATATAATTGTCCTTGCACCCCATAATCTCAACATTTGCGGTTAGTAATGTGCCGCTCCTGGACATAAGGTTGCCCAGATTTACGCGACACATCGTTTTTTGCTGTGCCTTGTGGTAGGGTCAACTGGAAGGTATAAACTATCCATAAATGATCCCTGCTGGGTAATTTAGTCCATTAAGTACGCAATTTCCCTGTGCCCTCTAAGACCATCATGGTAAACATAAGGATCTATAAATATCATATATTCTTTAATTTAGATTTTGAATCACTTCCGAAAATTGCTATTAGTATATCTTAGTGTAAATTGCTTTAACAACTTTTCAGTTTACATAAATAATAATTTCGCTGCGCCCTCTAAGATCAAGATGGTAAATAGTACAGATCAATGGGAACATGATACATTCTTAAACCTAGATTTTGAACCACTTTAGTGTAAATTGTGTTACCAACTTCTCACGTTATAAGAACATAAATACCAATTACCCTGCGCCCTTCAAGATCCTCATGGCAAACAGTAAAGATCTGCGTACACAGAACTGATTGTGCTATTGTTGCCTACGCACGGAACCAAGAGCAGGGCAGGGCAAGGTCGAGCTCAATGCCAGGACAGCCAGGTCCGGCTCTGCGTGCAGTTCCTGCTCCTACCCCGGCCAGCCCTTGTCACCCGGGGCACCCGGCGCGGCGGTCCACCTTGTCATATGTCGGACTTCCTGCCTTATCCTCGGCTGCATTTTGAATCACGAAATAAATAAAGTAAAGACAACTTCAGGTTTACGATACAACATAACCTTGGCTCAGTCTCACTTACAGAGGTCATATAACTCCCACCCCGATGAACTTGATACAACTGATAAAAATATCATAATTAAAAAAATATTCTTTGATTTTAAATTCCCTAAATATATTTAAATCCTCTGATATTTTATTCAAGGTAGGAATACCCCACGTGTAACAGCTTCGCCGAAGCTGCTTGCGAAATTTTAAATCTACAGCTGATTTCATTCTCGGGCTGTCCTGCGGTTATCATACAGAAAATAATTTTTATTACCCCCTGACAGAAGAAAGAGAAATGTTGTGACCCTACTGAGTGGTAGTTTATAATGACACAAATTCAAATTTCATAGTTGGACATATACCATCATATGACCCATTCTTGTCTGCGTAAATAAAGTTTAATGTGAAATTTAAAATCTACTGATAAGACCTTTCTCGAGATATCTTGCCACATGATACATTCACACTTTTATTAATTAAGATAGGTCTCGTACCAATGTTCATATAATAAAAGTTCTGGTGACCTTAGGAGGGTAACAATGCAAGAATATGTTAAAATCAAATCTTGTCACCGATTATTACAATTCTATTTGTTTTCTATTAACAAGCTTCCATTCTATTTTTTTTTTAACTTTGTTCTGTGAACCAAAATGTGACATTTCAAAAGCCCATATGATTGTACTTTGTTTGCTTACACGTTTATTTATTCTGCTACTTTATCGTTTCCATCATTGGTTACCCATAAGACCAATGTAAAAATATTCATTAACGTTCAGCCAAACCCCATGGAGTGACATGCATCATTATCGAACTCAGCGTTGCTTGTATAGAAATGAATTTCCTGAAAAACGTTAAGTTCAGAGTTATAGATCAGATATCATACGGAGAAATAAAAATATAAACAGATAGACAGAAATGAAATGTTTCTAGGTTTACAAACAACACAGAAAAGAAACAATTTTATAATAATTTAAAGAAATTTAAAATTCACGTTACCCACTTTACATGTATTTACATTGATTTTTTATGAACTTGCTTTTTTACTAATAGTGTAGTGTAGTATATTATAGTATAGTACACTATGATTGCTTTTCAAGATCAACGTGGTGAGCTCTCTTTTTGTAGAATTTGTGAAGGGTCTGTTTTGGTCGTTCGTCTGTGTCGATGCATGAATGTGTGTGTTTTTGACTGTAACTTTTAAGGAACTAGTCAATTAAAAAAAAAAAAAACTATAATTTTCATTTAGTTTTTAACAATTTTGTTACTAAGGGTACTAATTCAAATTCAATAAATATTCGTAAATATAAGCTTATTACCTTTAAACTTATTACATAGATATAGGCTTTTTCAAAGTCTTTGGAAACGATTAAATAAACGAGTATTAGAACGAAAAATTATAAAATCTTATTAAAATAATATTTTGAAATAATATTTGTAAATTTCTTGTTTTTTATAACAAAGATATGTGTAATAAGTATACCAAAATCTAATTCTGTTTTACCTGCCCCGTGAAGGTTATGAAAAATTCTATGCCAGATACAGTGAAAATAATTAGTGAAAGTCTTGAAAAATGTGTCGTCATGATATTCTGCCTATACCGATAAGAAAACTATGGTTGAGAACATGGCTTCACCGACGTATTTATCACTTTGACCAGAACAGTGTATAATCACGGGCACACTTTCGAGCTGAAAATGAGTGCCCAGTAAGAAAATCTCTTGGAGGAAACAGTTTAGCTACTGGAGTGGAAAGCATGTAGTTGCTACGTCCGCTCCTGACTTCCTGAGGCAGCCGAAGCGGCAAAAGCGACATTAATTTTGCTCTTACTCATATTCTTTACTCGTTATTCGCGGGGGGGAGGGGTGGGGGCGCGGCCAGGGCCGCAGGTGGAGATTGATGATGTGGGGACGAGTGAAAGTTAGAGGGGGTGTGACGGGTGTTTCTGGGTTACTAACGTCAGTTCCAATGCCGCTCTGAAGAACAATGGGGATAATCAGCTGATTTTACTCTATATCACTGCCACTTGAGTCGGAGAGACGACAAGGGAGTGAAAGGTTGACATGTGTAATTAGAATTAATTCCTCTTCGGTATTGTAATTAATTTTCGACCCCATATTGATTGATAGATTTGATTTGTTATGGACGTTCATTTCGTATTGGCATTTGCATCAGATAGTAATTTGTAGTTGAAAGTGAAGACAATTAATCACGCTTATAGAAACTTTTGTAATAAAACAATTGATTATTTACATTAAAACTTTTATAAAATTGTGTCAAATAATATTTTACTGGTATATAATATATTACTAATTGTAATTTCAATGTATACTGTTTTACGCTTATTACAACACAAGAACTTGTATAAGTGTCAGATACACAATAATTAATTACTTAACAAGGCGCGGCTAACAATTTATATTATAAACAAAGTGTATTTATTGTGAGTTGGGTTTACATGTTAAATTATCACGTTCCCACATTACACTAGTCACGATACTAAAATGTAATCTAGTCTATTGTACAAAAATAGGTCATGAATTGAGACAAATTCTCGTATTTAAAAATAACGTGATATTTAAAAGGCTCTAATGGGAATAACACATTATCCTTGGGGTTTCATCCCTCAAAATTGTGAAAATCTGTGACAAAAGAATTAATATGATGAGTGACAAAAAATGTTTCCAAAATTCTGATTGATGTTGAAAATAAAAATTTTAATTATAAATATTTGTCATAATATATAGTATTCGTGAGATATTGTTAATAAATAGTTTTAGTACGCTAATTTATAAATTAATATTTCTTGACAAAATCATTAGTGCTTATATTAGTCCTGGTTGTGTACTTATATCGTACATGAATATTTAAATGTTTAATATCCTTCTGTATTTGATTGATTTGATGATATTTTATTGCCAAATAACTATTACTTACCCTTAATAGACATTAGAATAATTATTTAATATAATCTTATGTATACACTTTCAAATCCATTATTGATTCCAATGGGGTTATTTGGTTAACTTCTCAGTTGAAGAATAGTAATTAAAATATAAATATTCATAGTCGTGAACAAACGAATTATCATCATACAATGAACTCGAGAAGTAACACACACAGTGAATTGCTCACAGAATCAAATTAAGGAAATTGATGCAAAATTTTACACCTTTCACTCAGACAAGCCAAACAATGACTTGTTGCTCTCAGCCATGTCAACAGTGAAAGTGGCTATAAAGTTAGTCTACAGCGTTATATTGTCCAACGCGCGTGCGCTGTTTCAGAGTTGCGCCACAATTCGTTCGGGCCGCGCTGCACTACGCCTGCGCATTACAGACTATAGACGTGCGTCTGCGCCGTTCTCTCGAAGACAGACTGTGTCCGGACATTCAACCGACTTCTTCTACGTTTGCGTGCCCATTCAATACCGCAATACCGCTGTTCTTTGCCTGTGGAACGTATCCATTACTTTTGTTATGTTACAGGCAAGCAAAAACCGCTACCAAATCTAGTCCAGTTTCAACAGTTTCCTAGACTATTGAAGGCTAAGGATGTACTTTTGGTAAAGCGACCGGGAGGATATAATGTGGCTGGATTTGAACCGAACCAATTTCAATATTAAGTAACTATCGCGTTTAACCCCTAATGGCCTGATAGTAATATGTGAGGTCAGTAACCGCATTGAAATTGAACACAGAGTTGTGAATTTTAACAAGTGTAACCCTATAGTAAAAAACGTAACCTCATAAAAGAAAATAGTTCATAGGTAACAGAATGGTTATTTCATAATTCAAGCATGCATATGTCTAATACTGCGAAGACAAAGGACCACTTCATTAGGTTCAGCAATATAAATCCCTAATATTGCATGATGTGTGCGAAGTTAATAGTAGGTACGAATTTATTCAGTTTGGTTGGAAGTGTTCATCAAACGTTGTTATTTATAATATATCTGGTAAAAAATATTTATAATTCATATACACACACTTCTTCTACACGTTTTATTTTCATTGGACCTATGTAACTAATGTACTGCCATATTAAAATATAAAAAAAAACAAAGAATTGCTGTCCAGTTTTATTAACTAATTAGTAAAAATACTTACATATTTAAGAAAATATGAGTAACAGCAGTTACCGTACATCTTTTGCCACCGTTACATGTTACACGCTTGGGCTCCCAGGTAATCTTTTGACGTGTAATATGTTCTTTTATATGAAGTTTGTTTTTAGAAGTTTATTGATTTGTGCATGCATATCCTTATTTCTTAAAGCCCTTAAACACCTTAAGAAGAGGGTAGATATAAATCCTCGAAACGTGGGTTCTATCTTTATAATTTAAAGGTTGGAAATGTGTGATATCATGTTATCCTTTCAAAGTACCCGCTGTCAATATTAAACGTCAAACGAAACAATACTAGGATTTCCAGAAAAATTTAAACTGTATAGTATACAATTTTGTAACCTGCATACAAAATGGCAATGTGCATATGACAGAATGGCTAGTCAAAAAACAATGGTCTAGGAAAACTGCCAATTTCCCGTAACAAAATCGACCTTTTGCAACAAAGTCCGGTGATCTCCGAGCGTAAACACCGAGCAGAATCAGAAATCGTTCAGGTGTGCAAAATGTGAGCAGTTCGGGTGCATTACTGTAATGACAGTTTTCACTGTCGCTGCCGCCGCCGCCCTCCGCCTCTCTGGAGGATGGATGTGAAAGTCCGCAAATTGTAACCTACCGGCAGACTACGAGAGCGGTGTAACCTGATAATAATGGTGGTAATAGTCGGTGGACGTGGGGTCATCGGTCAGGGGTCGACTGTAATAGCGAAGCTGCTGACGGACGAACTACTGTACACGTAGGGGGATGGTCGGGGTCAAAGTGTTTCTCTTTCGATTACTACACACCTTTTAAATCTTTAACACTTGCCTTATTTTTATTAGTGTAGCAGATATGTATGTGTATAGAGACAAATTTCAACCAAATTTCCTTGTAGGTCTAAACAAATTTTGGTTTGAAGAGATTTAATTAATGAATAAAGGAAAATACTTATTTATCAGTTGAAGATTTGGACCCCTCACAAAACCATTCTTACTTGTACTCTAACAATTTTAAATATAAAAAAATCAAAAATATATTTTGCCATGAGTGGAAATAAAAAAGTACTTATAAAGTGTAATAATGTTACCGAGGATGATTGGAGATTCATAGGGTTACATTAAAATAGTATAAATTTTATACAAAATGCACTAATTTGAAAGGATGCATATTCAAAAAGCAATGTTGTAGAACGATTCAAAACACTACTAATAATAAAGTTTTTAAGTATAGAATAGTATGTTAATATTTAACTTACATTGCACACTTAGTTTTTACTTAAAACACATTTTTCCTTGTGTTGTAACTTCACTCCTCTCAGGGTTCTGTAAACATTAAGTCAGAGTTCCTATAAATTAAATATGGACGTACAAAATGCTGAAGCAATTTAGGTCTAGAATATATATTTATTTATTTGAATAACTTCGGTGGAAAAAATCACGATTACCCATAGTAACACTAAGACGTATATAATGCATATCTGAATAATGAAGTAACTAAAATAATTACAAATTAAATCATTGTGTACAAAATGAAATAGTGACGTAATTGATAATTGTGTAAGATTTTATGATAATACTAATCTACACACTAGCACTAAATATTTCAAAATCCCAGTGAGCTCTAACGATCTGGAATGAAACTTGGACGACAGTAAAAACTTGTCTTGCCTAATGTCAATTCATCCCACTTTGATCGGCGATGCAACATCTCACAAGCTGAAGGTCGCGCGCCCACCGCGGCCGGTTAGACGCCCGAACGCCCGATAGACGACTCACTGGTGACGTCTCGTATCCAATCCATCTTCACCGGTGTGCCACCGCCTGGGCGCATTACCTATCCTTACCTGAGGGCATCGTTAAAAGAGATGACGATACCGCCCAGTACATCTATCCTTTTTGTTGGTACGTAAAATCATTTTGAAACACTCGATAGGCAACCGTACCTGACGATAAAAAATCTTTGCATTTAACGATCTCAAAATGACGTCATAGGATATGATTCTAAATATAGTGAGATGTGTCATTGTTTTGGTACTAAAAATATCCTTCCTTCTGATGTTGAGAGAAACGTTCTCTGTGCTTCATATCTAAGAAATGTCAAAATCTTCCAAAGTCATAAAGGCAATTTCTTCTTTTAGACCAAGTTGTATTGTCAAATGAGAAAATGTGTTAAAACCTCGGCCAACTTTTGTGAGTTGGTCTATCATACTGACCGTTTCATAAAGGTGTCAGCTTTGTTTTTAATGCTATACAGTGTGCAAAAATGCCCTTAACAACAAAAAACTTTTCTTCGTTATCTCTCAGACAGAATTAAAAAAAATATTATAACTCACCTTTGCAAATCTGTGCATTTCCATTATGCCCCGACAGGTTCTTGTTGAAATCTTTGTTTCACAGTCTGAGCAGTAATTCTTCATAAAATATTTCAGAAACTATTTCTAGAGTTCTAGAGACTAGAGAAATTTCTTCTATGGATTCCTCACGGTCCAAATTAAGAAGTCTTTTGATTTTGGGGTGAAAAGGTCGAGGGACGTTAAACTTACCTTTAGAGACAGTTTGCAAAAGACTCGTTATGTTCTGTCGGGTCCTTCTCTTGTATCGATTTATTGTAACGAAGTTTGTATTGATGTAACTTAGAGCGTTTGTTATTGTTGTAATTGTGTTTGCAATATATTTTAATCAATAAAATTGTTCATGACAGTGTCGAATAAACTACATTGACAGTAAAACTCGTTTAGTAAACAGAATTTGATAACGTTTACCAAACCTTATTGTAATAATTATGCAGATTTCTATATTTTACATACGTGATATATAATAAATATATAAGTAGCTCCTAACTTTTATCATTCTCTGATCATTACGAAAAATGACATTTCCAAAATTGTATTAATATACAAAACAACTTATTGCTGATTTTTGCTTAGGTTGTGGGGTAACAATAAATAATTTACGCATCAATACGTGTTTCCATCGGAGTCTTCAAGGCCTAATTTGAATTTATTACATTATATTTCTTTACGACCTTGCAATAAATTGTGAATGTGACATTATTCAGTACAGTTGAGATAGATACAGTGTTCCAGACCATATAATTAAATATGAAGCTGAAGAGCACGCGTTACGAGCAGAACCGTCCGTGATGCAAGTGACAGACCCTGATGGCGGCCTTGCCCGAGGTCCAAGGGCGTGGTCCCGGGCGGTTCTCTTTTTGTATCAATCGGCTCGCCTACAGAGCCATCGCAAGCAGAGCAGGTTTCTTCCCTCACTTCGCACGAGATAAGCCGAGGCTAAGGTAGCACACTCTGGTAATTGTCGGGTCGTTTTCAAGCTGGAATAAAGTCCAGAGCCTTGCCGGAGGCTGCTGAAGAGTAACGAGCCTAGCCGAAACTTGTAACTGGTCATTATAGGCTGATCTGTGCGGAATCAGATATAGATGAAATATTTTCTCTTGATGAAAAAGCTCCTTCTTTGTTTAAGTGGCTAAAACTTATTGTTATACTCGACCATACTTTTCAGTTCCCATTTTGTCAGTCACAACGATTTTGTATGGATTAAAAATGTTAACCTAGATCGTAGTTACGTGTTAGATTAGTTATCTACCTGAGGAAGAGGGCAGATTCCAGATTTAAAAATGTAGTGTTACTGATTTATTTATATCACTGTACGATGCGTTACTTTGACAAAAAGTTTACAATATACTCTTAAGCAAATAAGTCTCAAAATAAGTTAGAGTTAAAAAAATATTCACAAGTTGGTGTAACATATGTTAATAACATTTAAATTATTAAATGAAACTTCACAATTTGCATGGTTACTACATGCTGTAAAACAGGTTTGCAAGAATATGAATGTAATGCGAATATTGAGTTTAGCCTTTTTCACCATTCGTCTAGTGTACCATCTGACAGTGATACAGATTTGACTCCTGGAGTCTGAAAAGATCCAAAATGTCAGTGACGAAGACGTTCAAGACGAACTCTTTTCACCGTTTCGCCATCAAAAACACATAAAGTACAAAGGAGTTATGTCTGTTTACCCAGCAGCCATCCAAAGCAATCTACGTGGAGAGGTGTTCAACTGAGTGCCCTATGATGTTTTAGGCACGATCCAAAAGCACGGAGAAGGATTCGGGGTTTCTACACTTAATATAGCTTTGTCAAGATGTGTCCATTGATTTGATATATAAAATATTAATATATTTTACAAGTATATATTATCAGACAAGGATAACAAAAACCGATTGCAATTCTGCAAACATCATGTTGGTACCCGTGTTTTCTATAGCAGTTCCTTAACAACCACCGTTTCCGCTACAGAGAAGGGTTTCAAGCGGAAGACGTCGCGGCGACGTGTACGTGATTCGCTTGAGATGCAAGACTAGCAGGAGCGTTGTCCTGGAGTCCGGCTCCAGCAGTCACTCAAAGTTCAATGTCACTCCCGTATTCTGGCATTTCTTCTGCTGGAACTGTCCAAATCCTTGACATTCAGATGAGATCACGATCCAGTACGTGTTGCCATTCGGCAACTCGGGCGTCTCTCTTGGCTGAAATTGGCTTCCTCATGTTTCCCTTTGATACATGTTTCCTCATACATGTCCTTTGATAATGTAACAAAATTATGTGTCTCGGTCGGAAAGAAGTTGGATGTTGATATGGATATCATCGAATTAAATTTTCACATTATGGCATATCACTATATTCTAAAAAGCTAATGTTGTATGCAAAATCTGTCTAATATGATATTCTAATTAAATAGAACACTATTGTTTGCAAAACATTTGTGGCATAAGTCCTATTAATTTTAAAGATATTACTTTTTAAGGTTTAAATAATGAGATTCATATCTATTATTACTTGTATTAAATAAAGCAGAACTGAAAGAGTTTTCCCTAATGAGACATTATTTTAAGACAGGTTGACAAACCTCCAAATACGGGTGGAAATCCCTTCCTCCCAAATACCTTCCAGCGTTTTGGCTAAATAATTCCTTACTGAATGTTTTTAACTTATTATGTTGGTAGTATATAGTTTGGAGACTACATAAATAATCAGTGTTAACTTTAAATAATTAACTTACCGTTTTGTAGAATAAACTGTTAATCATATGTATTGTTAAATCGTTTACCCATCAACAATAACACAGTAGTCGATTTATGCTATTGCCAGTATAATATCATATGATCGTCCAACTTATTACATCATAATCATATTGTATATTTGCTACTTGTGAACGTTATCTTATCTTATTTTTTATCCTTACGCTGTCCTGTTATTGAATTGTGACGTCATCACTTCCTACTTATTCAAATGACAGTTGGCTCTACTGATCGGCTATTACGTGTGTCGCAGAGCGGTTTGCCTTCTGCCAGAGCTTATGCTGAATAGTATTATGGAAAAGCTAATTCCTGTTATAAATATTTATTGGTTTTAATGAGGTTGGCTGAATTTTTTATAACCACCTCATTGACTTTTAAACATCTCAGTAACAACGCACTTCGAATACACTTTAATACTTTATACTTTTGCTTACATTCTAAAGAGGATTCTAAATGACTATGAGTGATGACTTTTGGTATTTATACATTGTACGAATATTTGGATTGTAGCAGAGTTATGTTTAGTGAGCACCATACTTGCTGTGTCATTTCGTCAATATATGAACTAAAGAACACACTTCATTATATATAAGAGATACACTTACGAGCCTTTTTGGAAATTGGTTAATACTAAACAAGAGTGAGGTTAATACTGGGGTATTCAGCGGCGAATACGTTCGGGATTCAAAGCTTGTGTTGTGATTTGGCCATTTTTTCGTTTCATATTATTATTATCTTTGCTATTTTGGGTTTATGCTATCATTTTTTATTATTTCCTATTCTGTACTCTTATACAGCGCTAATTTTATGTATATGTGTATTATTCGGTTACCATATTATAGTCTCTGGCTATTCTGTTGCTTATTATATTGTTATAGATTATGTATATTTATTATTGTTTATTGTTATGCACAGTTATATTGTCGCATTGTATTTATCTGTGCAACTGCATGTTACCTAATTTATAGCTAACGAACATGATAACTTACCTTTTTCTTTTTAGATTGTTAGTACAGTTTTGTTGCAAAGTAGCACACTAATGCATGCTAGACTGATTCCATGTCATTACAATTTTTAGTAGCTATTCTTAGCGATTCGGCTGATAGTGACAGCAGTACGGTTTACTCTGTATATTTCCTCTTCTGTCACTGCCATCTTACTGTCATATTGTAGATACAGTATAAATGATTCATCTAGCCTAGTGTGTCAAATACATAAATAAAGACAGTGTGGTTTTTAACTCAGAATATGGATTTTCAATAGTAAATATTTTGAAGGTGGTTATTTATACTTCAGTGGCATTTTCAATCGATTACACAAAATAACTATACAATCCGTTTGCAAATTTTTGTTGACTTTTCTGCGAATCGAACGTGTGACCTGTCGGTTTGGTCAAACATTTCATGGAAACAAAACTACTCTGAAGATTGATAGAAGTATAAAATGACTAGCGTGGGATTAACTGCCTGGATATCAAATTCTCTTCCTCCAAACCATCATAGTCCAGAATTTTATTACTCGTATAAATCTTACAGTTCCATAAAATATATGACAAAAACTGCTATCTCTCCTAAAGATCTGAAAGGATCGAAAGGAATGTAGATTTTGAGATGATAAAGTTAGATAACTGAGGAGATGTTGATGCAGTCGGTTGGCAAAGCTCCAGTAGTCCCGTGGCCTGGTCGACCTTGAAGGCCAGGCAAAGTAGCGGGTCCCTGGTGATAGAGGTAATCTTGTAGTAACGTTGCAAAAGCAGTACTTGACATGTTGAAGTAAACGTATTCACCAGAGTTCCGGGAGAGGCCACAGATTTGTCAGCACATCTGGCTCGCTTCCAGGGTTTCCAAATGTTGGCTACCTTGATGACTGGCCAAGACATGGTTTATTGTAATATTGGCAATTGCAAGAGAGCTTGTTGTGGCTCAATTGGTAGACATTTTGTAATTGCCTTGATGAATGAACAACATTATTTATTACAAAGTATCATATTTGCTATCAAATATGGAAAAAGTTATCACATTACCTTCATAAATGATACGTTTTTTTGGTCTATCGAAATCCATGAGGAAGAATTAGGGCACTACATCTCAAAGTCATGTCTCCCCCGAAGAAGGGGAGACCAGCTCTGAACCAGCATCTCCAGTAAAAGTAGGCAGGGGGGTAGCACACTCTTGTTTAGACTAGCAAGAATCTCTGAGGTTAGGGAACAAACTCCAAACTCCACCAACTTAAACAGTCATCTCCCACAGTAGACTAGACCTATCGAATTGCCCATGAACCCCAGAATCACGACATTTGCGGTTAGTGATGTGCCGCTCCTAGACATCCATAAGGTTGCTCAGATTTAAGTGACACATCGGTTTTTGCTGTGCCCAGTGGTGGGTTTAACTGAAAGGTATAAACCAGCCAGAAGTGATCCCTGCTGGGTTAGATGATACGTTACGAACAGCACTTGATTAAGCTCAATGACGAATTGTCTTTGGGTGTGGCCATTTTAAAAATAAATAGTTCGTTAATGTATATTCATATTTTTTATTTACAATGCTGAAACAAGCACTGAGTAACCTGGACTTATATACAAAAACAATGCCTTTACTAAGATAAATTAAAAGATTCCTTGTCAATGCTCTACACATCTCTACAATTTTGTGAACAGAAGAAATCAAATATGACTGACTGCAAGAGTTTGTGCAAACTGTTGAAATTTTATAATTAATCTTTTACGAAATACTGCATCATGCAATCCTTCCACGCCACTCCTTTTATTTAAATTTACGCTCGGCGCCTGCCTGGCTGATTCAGTCCTGTGCCAAACCGGTTCCTCACAGCTCTACCGACAACATCCAAATAAGGCAGGCTACCACCGACGAGGTTTTAATGAAGGCGGTAATACCGCGTGAAAAGTGCGTAGCGGCAGATAGATGCGTGGGAGGGGATGACACACGCACCCGAACGGCTGCCCACGCACTCGCAGATTGTGCGTACGTATATCAATGTACAGTTATAATAGGTCAGACCGATGCGTGTAGGACTGTGGCGGCACCGCTAGCGTTCCATGGCGTCTAGCAGGCGCTGGCCACCGCGTGCCCACGCAGCTGTAGCTATATTGCCTATCAGCGCCTAATTGTTGCTCCGCACGCAAAATAGTATCGCATTCTGGTTTGTTTATGTCAGACAATGTTATTTTTACACTGCTCGAATACTGTTATATAGCAGGGATCCAACTGGATATCTGTTAAGGTCAGTCATACCGTGACAGGCCTTGAATGCTATAGTAATAATGCTCTTCTAATTCGGTGTAGAAGAATTCTACTCACGAAGCACTATCATAACTGTTAAATTTACGAATGATTCTTCAACTGATACTGTTATACAATGATCTAGAGATAATACGTAGATAACTCAAACTTCATGCCAAATTTTTAAAATATTACCTCATGCTTTTTAAATAATATATGTAAGTTTTGTTAATATTGTTTGGATTTTACAGTATCGTATTGATTACCAGATATGCAGTATTCTGTTGCAGATATTTTTCCTGTATTAACAGCATCGTTTTTGTAAATATTCCATACATACCTTAGTATACCTAATACAAAAAATGTTTTCGGCATTAGATTACATTTAACTTAATTACATTACATTTGTAAATTTAAAAAAATGAATAATGTTAATTTTTTAATGCAAATCAGTATGATAATATGTCAGAAAAATAAAAACCTACTTTACTCGTATTACAGCAGAGCATGATCACTGAATAAATTATTGTAACACATTGATAAAGTATGATTTGTAATTTCAATAAGAAATCATAATATTGCTAGTTCACTTTTTGACATTACCAAAACCGAAAAGTGTGTTACTCTAAAATTTAAGTTTAGAACGTTTTAGTGAAGTTAATTAGAAATTTTATATAAGAATGAATCCATATAGTTTACATTATATGTGGGTTTTTAACAGGTCTCTGCCCTGAAACCGTTCATCAAATTACTTAGAGGAACAATTACTTAGGCAGTTTTTTTTGTTAAAGCGTGAAAAAGTCACCTCAAACAGGGTTTCGAACGCGATTCCCTAGGGCGATACCCTGCAGGGATAGCTGGGTTTTGTGTGTGCTTTGGTAGTTTTTGGGTTTTGTGTATTTTATTCATTTGAATATAAAGAAAAACAGATGGTATCGAGTATTGATTGATTTCAGGTTTCCATCTGCTAATGTTCAATAATTTAAAGAAACTTGAGATCTCATTAACAAAAATGTATTACCCGACGAAATACTCCAAACGACAAATTCTTCACGTTAAGGTCAAAGTTGCAGTACTATACAACCACAGTTACATTTAACCAGTTAAAGTAAATAATCATTAAATGACGAAGTTAAATCTTCTACAGGCCAACGCCAGAATACCTATGATACGCTAGAACGGCGCATTGATTTATTCCGTGAAGAACGTAAGTTGAAGGAAACAGAAGCAAGTGGTAAACAGTATTCTCCATTTACGTCTGTGCGGAAATAGATTGGCGCAAAGCCAGGTCACGTGACCTTGACAGTAACCGTTGTTATCAGCGCGATTATCTCCGAGGTGACCTTAAACTTTGCGACACGATGACGTGACGATCGGACACTCCCGCGGTCGCACTGTGTGTAATGATTTCATTGGAGTGGGGAAATCGCGATTATCACATCTGGGCGTTTTTATGTCTGATTGTTCATGTTTTAATGGGGTGTTAAATAAAAATTGCAGATAGCTTATGTTGTGTAATGCCAGCCATAGTGGGTGTCATGAAAGAAAAAACGGTACATTTTATATAACACAATGATTGGCAATTAAGTTCAATACCTTTCCATAACTTGTATTAGTATTTTTACTCGTGTGTCAAATCAACTGGTTGATAATATTATTAGTTTAATTTATATTGTAGAATGGTACTGCGTTTAATACGATACAATCATCATTCATAAAAAGTAGGTCTATATTAATTCATAAGAGTACATTAATAAAATATATTTTAACTTAGAAGAAATTGGTTAACTTATATATATTAAATGGTCTTCAGTATTGCAAAGTAATTCTTGGACTAACACGCTTCGTAATCCGTATTTGCATTGTGAAATATTTAAGTGTACATTGTGTCAAAGTTGTTGTCACAAAATAAAAAAAAAAAATTATACCCTTAGAACTAATTTAACAATCGTTTTGTTTTAATATAGCACTCGAAAATAAAAACATGATATTATCTGAAAGAGTCACTTATAAAACAGGAAAAGGATTAATACTTACCCAATAATATTACACCAATCTAAATTAAATTCAAGTCCTATTCAAATAACATAAGTACTTTTAAACAATAAAAAACACGTTTTTTATGAATGAAGAAGTTTGTTTATAGTTTGTAGAACTAAGCAGTAAAAGTATACTTCATTGATAACTAATTATCTGTTTAGATCAAATGATAGGATCACAAAGCGTAACCCAACACTTGCTGTTATATTACACGAGTTCTATTTCGTAATATTTTCACACAAATAAAAGAAATCAAAAATTTATTAATTTAATATTATCAATGTAAAGAAACGTGAGGAGGAGAAAGGTATCCTAGCGAATCGTGTAGATTCATCATTAAGAAGTTGTGTAAGAAATCAATGTGCTGAAAATATAGTAGGAGAGACTACCTAGATAGCCGCCTAAAGTGTAGGTAAGGCGTCATAGGGGCAAGGAAGTCTAGCACGCCCAGAACTATCGTGACTCACCGGTCAATGGCAAGCCTGGAAGGCCGGGCCGGGCTGCAATTCTGCGCGCGCGCCTGCGCGGCATCAACTTCTATACCAATCACAAACTCCTGTGGAGACTTTAACGTTGGGTATCACTGGTGGTCCCCATTTGTTAGTAATATCCATATCCGTGTAGCTTACTTTATGTTTCTTTTAGCTCCAATAATGTTGTTGATCAGAATGTATAAGCGGGGGTAACTGAGTAATTGTATAACACACAGTAACTTGAATAATTTAAAAGAATGTGCTTGGCATGTTACCACATAATCATTTGTCTGCCCAACTTGGACTTATTCGGTTTAAAACACTTATTTATTTCTAAGTAAAGAAGTTTTTTCTAAGTAAGGAAGTTTGAAAGCAAGATTCTGGCCTATTTACTTAATTCTACGCTTCCAAATTTTCGGTAGAACATATAAACACCTAACTACAATGATCAAAAATATGATTTAGAAATAAGTTCAACATAACTTGAATAGAAATGTTAAAAGGCGGTTTTATTGAAACAATCTTGAATTTTACCTCATAACGATAATGTATCACTTTAAAAACTTTACTCCCATATTTAAGATTTTAAAGTTACAAAAGGTGTCTCATTAAAAAATATTAATAATAATATGCAACCTAATGGTTTTTATTTATTTTTTGTGAAGTGTGTACTTTAGATTTTTAAATGATTAAGTAAAACAATTAATATTGTTCTGAAAAATCAATACAACTATCGAAAAAGCTAAAACCTTTAGCACGCGTATTAGCCATGCCTTTAAAATATCTTTTATAAGTCTATACTACAAGTAATGGGAAAATAATTGAAGTTTAGCAACATTCTTTGAGGGCTAACATCAAGAGAACAGTCGGCTGTTAAGATTGGGAAGGCATATATCATGAAATGAAAGAATAGCATACAATAATTTCTGACTAGCCTTTTTATTATAGTAATAATCATTGGAGAGCTGTTAAAAATACACATTCATTATAATGCATCCAAAAGATGACCATTAAGTCAAAATGTGACTAAAAATATTCCCAGAAAGAATAGAAATAGAGTCGAAATTGGTGCAAATCCCGGAGCGAGCGCACGCACACAAACCGTGTCCGACACGGCCGCGATGCGAGCCGCCGGTGACAAGTGGGGCTTGCATAACGGCAATTACCATTCCGAGCAGTTTTAACAAATTACACAACCGCTTTTAGTCAGGCACAAACTTGATCAAGATCACGCGAGGTTAGGCCTGGTTTCACATGTGAGTGCTGTTCAGACTTACTATTCTAGTTATTTATTTACCTAAGTCAGAACTTAAAGTAAATAACTTTTTCTTTAGTAGTAGGACTATTTCTTTTGGCGGAATATGGATGTATGTTTTGCTTGGGGAATAAATGTCGTTTCGCGTGACAGAACGTCACGCATGTTTATGTTTTCAACATGCTTTCAAAGTAGAATGACAGCTTTACCAAAACGGAAACCAAACCGTTATATAAACATCTGATCTGGGCTAACATCCCACTGAAACTAGCAGCAGTCAACAACTAAGCAGTGAGAATGGTGTCTGTAATCAGCTGTGTTGGATTATTATTATTTGGATTCACAGGTCATAATGTAGTAGAGGAAAACGTAGATAATTTTTCCGATTCCTCCACAAAACCAAATAAAAATTGGTGATGATATCTCTGAACACAGTGAGGCAGAATTTGTAATTTTAAAAAGCCAGAAAACAGAAGTAAGTATAAATTAAAGTACGAGTGATGAAGTGAAGCGAGCAAGACAAAAAGAATTGGCATAGTGATAGACCCACATTTTTTACCTATTTTATACCTTTATTTACGGTTTATTTACAATTTTGTTTTATTGATGCACAAAGAAATATTCCAAATAACAAAAAGTATAGGAGAAACTATATGGATAAAGATGTAAACTATTTACTGCAGGTTGACGTGTTAGATTATTTTGATGAATTCGGGACAGTAAAATTTACGCCAGAGTACGGTATTTATGGAAGTTGAGTTAGATATTTCATAGTTACATTTATTGAATCTAAATATTCCTCAAAAGACGAAAATGATTTTAAAATATTGTAATTAAATCATGAAGAGTTCTCTCTGGATAATTTAATTGAAGAAATTACGAAACAAAACTAATGAAGTAATGCTAAAAATATTTTACAGCATTTGAATGAATGAATTTTAATTTAATCAATAATAACGCATAAATTAAGGAAATTGAACGTTTATATATAAAAAGGTCTTTTTAGACCATAACAATACCATGTATGCAATTCATTGAGTCTGATTACATGATGGTCTCAATTACAGTTTGAAATATCGAAAGTTCCTCATGGAAAAATTAACCAAAACCGATTGTCCCCTATTAAGACAGAAAAGTGAGAAGTGAGCATGTTTCCTCACCTTTCCGAAAACATGTCCCCTACAGCACCGCCACGGGGTCGTCTATTACGTTTAGAGAGGCAGTGAACCGACAAACAGCGGTTACTCACCTTTCCCCAGAGTCAGAGCAATCGCAAAATTCAATCTGTGGTGATTAGTCCGGCGCGGCCGAGCGAGCTCGAGAGCGGGGCGAGGGCGAGCCGCGAGGGCTAGAGCTGGCCGCCTCGTGAAAGGCCACCGGCCGGTTACAAAATGACAACACGACATGTTATTCTACGGTTGCTCAACAGTTCGAGATGTTCTCAACAATGCCAGAGAGCGGAGTTGAAAGGATACACTGGCACGCTAGTGGAGCCGGTGTTGTCTTTACACTTTAGATGTAGATAAGGATCTGTATAAGGCTGGCATGCCTCTGTGGATGAAGTCAAATGAATACCTACCACAGATCAATGAAGAATATCTGACACTTATTTTGTTACTCAACATCCATGACAGTTTTAACTTCAAGGTCTTTTTGTAATACATATATTCAAAATATCATTCCAAACAACACTGCATAGTATTTTAGTATACACATTACATAGCTATCGTGGGTAGGGTTGATTCAATGCAAATGTTGATTTTAGCTGCATTTCACCTTCCGCTCAGTGTATTGTCTGAAATCTGACACGGTCACAGTCTTGACTCCTAGAATCTGGAGCCCATATCCGTCTGAATAGATTAAAAAAGTTCGACGATGAAGATGTTCAAAGCGAACTCCTTGCATCGTTTGGACCAGAGACCCTAGCGTACAAAATAATTCAGACTTATTTACCCAGTAGCCAACTAGTGTAATCCAGATGAAGACGTGTTTACATTTACTTGCGAAGCAACCATTTCTGCGTCTGTCACAGTGTCATTTCATACGCCGCCCTCATGTGAAGGTGAAATGGTGCAAAACACATTCGCTTTGGTCTAAAGTGTAATATATTCTTCTGATACAAAACTACAAAGTCAACAACTATACATCAAACTATCATTATGTAGTCTTTATAAATGTAATGTACATGAACAAGGACTACCTCAGGGCAGCAGTCTGGGACCACACTTCTTCATGCACGCGGAAGCGCTGTAAACCACAGCGAAAGTCCTCATTAGCCTCGTAGCGGCATTGCTAGTAGCAGACGCTAATTGCAAGAAAGTGTGGAGTATCGGCGATCCGATTCGGCATTTCTTGTGGATGCGATTGGCCACGATCAGAGAAAGCCCGGCAAAAGTGAGGTGAACAGCCTTCCACAGCAGGTATACTGTGGCACTACTGCGACAAAAACCTCGGTCTGAGCCAACTTCGGCTTCCGGGACTGCTCTCTGCTTCTTGTCAGGCAATATTATCAAAGCCTTTAAAGAATTGTAGCCAAATATTCTTTTTGGTTGAGATATTCAAAATGCTTCTGACCCTTTGCAGTTGAGCAACGAACAAACCATGGGATTCTTATGCCTGAATGTAAATCGTAGAATTAAATGCATTGCTTAGTTCAGTTTCGTGAGGTAATTTCAAGGTATTTTAATTCGTAGAGACTAACTTATTCTATAATTACCCACACATTAACTGTGGTATGCATACATCTGTTAAAGGAATTGTTGTTTCCTCAAAGAATTGGCATGTTTGGTAATACGGTTTTTTGCTTTATTTCGCTCTCCAGCAGCTAGCTTTTACTGCTCTTGGATCCTGTAGGCCTTGAACACAAGACGCTTGAAGTGCCAAATAATCCTTCTTTATGCCACCGCTGACGTCCGAAGGACGTGAACTTTTTCGCAGACAGTCGAACCTCTGTATTGTAAAAACCTCTCCGCTAAACAAAGGAACATTTTTAAGGAGAATTTCATAAATATCTATAAGAAAATCATAATTGTTAAAGGCGTTATAAATATAAAACAATTAGGATTTACAAAATCTCATAATGTTGTAAAAATTTAGTTATCATTTTGATAAAGAACTGTTGTTACCTGTAGACCCAGTTAGGTGCTAGAGTTGTGTGTGCCCTACAATTTCCATGAAAGCCGTCTGTTGTTGGGGACTCGCCCACATTGTATAAGACCGACGCCCATTACAGCACTTGCACGATCTCAGCCCGTTCTGGGGAAAGCGCGTACCCGCTTGGGTCCTGCGTCATGTGGAGCAGTTCGCTGACAGTGCCTAGCAGAACACAATAGTTACGGACTTGCAGGCGAGAACAGACAGTATTGCGTCACATCACTGAGTCGACAGTCGCGTGCCTGTGATTTCGGTACATTTTGGTGGTCACGCTCCTTCCTCTAATAATGTCTAACATCGTAATGTTTTAATCAGCTGCTCTTATCGGGAGCTAAAGTTAAACAGCTGATTGTTGTGGGTCACTAACAGTGCTGGCACATAGTGACAGTGGTTATTAAAATATGTTTTCTCCAATGTTTACTACCGATTTTCTGAAACTTCATATAGTTGGATTTGCAATAAAGTTGTCAAAAATAAGGCATAGTAATTGTAACTTTTTATCACGAACTGTTTTAAAAAAAGTTCCTATTTAAAAAAATAGAGCTAATATTATATCAATTTTTCTCAAATTAGGTCTTTGGGTCTTAAAACAATATACGAAATTTCAACCTCGCTGTGTTCTGAGTTAAACATTTTAAAGTGAGAAAAATAAAAAAAATTACGGCTCTTTGAGTAATTATCGAGTTAAAGAATGTTTAACTAAATTTTTGTGTTTTTTTTAGCTCCACGATAATCCTACCTGAAAAGTTTGGTAGGGACTCCGGAAACACTCTGTATACATACATATTTGTGCGTATAAAAAGATATTTTGTACTTTGCTGCAATTTAGATTACATATTTCTAATGGATTGTTACAGATTTACTGTAAAATTTACCTTACTAATCATTTAACTTTGTAAAATTTGTGAAAATACGAAGCAATATTTTCAATTATACTGCATGACTCATCACTTACTAGTTAATTATACATGATTGTCTCACATTCTATCTTAGAATAATCTAAGGCATTTTACATTATATATTTAAAATATTCAAGTGTTTGGTACTGAAGTGTATTTCTTTACGTACCTTCAACTATAGTCATAGAAAATTATACTTAAAAGCAGGTTGGAAAATTAGTTAGTATATCCTCTTTTCTGTACCCAAAACACATTTCGTTGATTTATAAAATACTCGACTACCACGTGACTAACGCGATGTACGGTTACCGGAAGATCACTGGTCCCAAGGTCCTCTCCTCGGTGAGGTGGGTCACTGCAGGAAACCGTTGTAGGGCTTCGCCCCGTTGGCCCCTGCTTGCCCCTCCGTACCGCACCACACTTTGCCATTAGACAAGCTTCACGCCATTACACCACAACGCGAGATATTTGACAATAGTTTCAGATATTTCCGGATCCTTTTCATTTACCGATACCACGTAGCGGACCGATTCCCAAACAAATTCTATTTCAACACATTTCCCAAGTGCCGAAATATTCAGATTTCTCCAACAATGGCCCATTTCTATCGACGTTACGAATTACACATTAGAGGTACGTTTTAAAAAGACCAATTTGGTTCTTCTTGGTGAAAGACTGTCGAACATTCAAATTGATAGATCGTTTGAACTATAATTACTATCAATAAACCTCCTATTAATTTATTACACTACCAGATAAGGAAAATATAAAATATGATGTAACTACGATCACAGTTGGAAGAATAACATTTCAGTAAATGTTGTTGTATTGTAAAGCCCATTCTTTAATTTTACTATATTGTATGTTATTATTTTGTTATATTATATTATTTCATTGGATTTATATTTTTATATTTTATTTTCTTTTTAATATCATGAAAAAGTCTCTTATTGCTTCTTGATTGCTTAAGCAATCAATTAATTTTATATCATTTAATGACGAAAGATTATTAGTCAAGTTTAAAGCGTAACATAAATATTTATTATGTTAATTTACTGTAACTGTATTAAATTATAAAAATATATTTACTCAATCGAAATCTACTGAAAAGTTATAAAATTATTAAATTAAACAAATAGAAAGTTTAAAACAAAATTCTATGAAAAAAGGCAGATCAAATGTAGCAAAACAAGTGCTTAGTAAACAAAACACCAGGTTTAATATAGTAAAAAGTATACATTTAAAATTAGGTTAAAAGCTACAGGGTTAAAGTTAGAGAATTTAAAATCAAAGATACAATAATGGCAAATGTTGTGTACAAAATTGAGAACATAATAATACATTTCTACCCTATATAAACTAATTAAGCCGATTTATTTTACCTGAATAAAAACGTCATTATTGAAAAAGATTTTTTCGGATATTTTCCATTGGTTCAATAATAAAAAATCAGTAACATAAACTTATGGCAAATGTCCGACAAAATCCTGATTACTTCTGAATCCTTCCATCCAAACTTGTTTTTTCATTAAACGAAAACTTTAATAACAAATGTTTGTATGTAACAGGTTTTAAACCAATGAAGCTTGTAACTTTTTTCTCAAAAATATAAAAGTCAGCTGTCTTATTTCGGATCCAATTAAAAGGCGGTGTCATAATTTCATAGCTATAGCTCATAGTCGTATGCAATGTTACAAAAGGAGTACACGAGGCTGTATATTGACTCAGCATAACACTTTCTCACTTACATCAATCTGAGGTGATAACAGCTGAGTCAAAGCAGAAGGCAAGATCCTAGAAGTATAATGAAGGTAGGCAAATGACAGCTGACATTGTGTAGATGATGTCACGCCATTATTCTCTTAGTGACAATGGGATGATAGGCGGATGTAAAGTGATAAGGAAATGATTATTGAGACAATAACCTGTTAACCAACAGTTGTTATCAAGTAACTCATCACCTTCCTGAGCAAAAGGATCACCAATCAGGTTATTCCCCACCAAGGCCGACCTGATTGCTGCTTTATCCCACATTCCTCTTCTCCTGATAACGTACGTCTGAAGATTGTAAGACCCTGTCAAGGTGTCCAATCCCAGACGACCTCCAGGAAAGCATATGCGTGAGAGACAGACTTTCAGGGTTAATTAGACATACTTTTGTTTCGTTTTGCAATTTGCGGAAATTGAGGATGCCATTTTAGATTTAAAATGCGGTACCGGTATTGCTTTCCAAGAAATCTCATTTGTGTTCTATTTTTAGGTTCTGTTTCATTCGTAATCAATTATAAATGTTGCAAGCAATTAGAGATGGTTTACTAGTATAGAGAATAAACGGAACAAAATGTATAAACAGGTAATTAAATTGTATATTTACAAACCCTGCAATAATATTTCTTAATATTAAAACATATGTCGTTTAAAATGTGGTATAATTAATAAATCCAAGATGAGAGTTTAATATTCTTCCTAATAAAAACAATAATTTTATTCCATTATGATGTTTATTGGAATATTAGCAAAGACTACTTTGGAATGGAAATTTGTTCAATCTTCCAGCCACATGTGGGATTAAAAGTTTAAAAGTAAAGCAAAAATAATTTGCTTGAATTTTTAAACTACTGTTATATTGATGTTCAGGTTGATATAAAATATTATAATTAATGAAAATATCGCAGAATTTTAGTCCAGACATAAATATAAACACACACACATTTATAATTTAGGGTTACAGATATAAACACTTTATCCTAAAATTCTGCTACGAAATTGTTCATTATTATTATGCTGAACATAAAATTCTCTTGTTTATCATTATTATTTTAGTAATCGAAATGCTAAACCTTTTAGTGCACTGATAGACTAAATGTATTCAATTAATAAAATAGTGTTGTCATACATTTCTTAATAATTATATTCAGACGTGGTTTACTCCTTGTAGAACACTGTTTACGTTGCAAATTCTTTAAAAACATTGTCATGAAAATAGTTTGAAAAGCATTATCTATTAAATAGTAATATGATGTTCTAGTATTGCTATATTTCCGAACGAAATAACGATCTTCCTCATAACATTAAAAGCACAAAGGGCCTAACAGTAAAGTCAAACATTTTATTGTTGGTATTTTGAATTCTACCAATTCTGACTAGCGAAGACTACATTGTTATTAACGTTTGTGTGTTTTGTATTTTCGTTATCGTTGTTGTGTGTATTGTTTATGTTTTAAACTTTGATATTTCCATTGTTATATATTTAAGTTATAACGTTGATATTGCTGCATCTTTGATATTTAAAATCATGATATTCCTGACGAAAGTTATTCTGAGCAAACAGTGTACCCACACTTCTACGGTGCAAATTAGTTAGCTGGCCCTCGTACTTGACGCACTCTATGATCGTGAACAAGGTGTTAACCGCTCCATTAATTACCCTTAGGGGAGTGTTACAGTTACACATGTTTTGGCGCACTTTCTCCGCTCTCAGCTGATGTAACAGGTAACAGCTGTCCGCAGCCAGCAACAATGCTCACTATATCACCGATGTTATCGTGTCGCTCCAGAACCAGTGCACGATCTCCGGCTCCAGCCATTCGGTCGTTCCATTCATGTAAAGTTCGTTATTATTCCGTTATCACAATATCTGTAGAATGCTGTCATATTGTCCAAAATCGTAACAATCTGTAAATCCGGTTTGACCGATATTTGAATCCAGGAATACCAATGATTACATAAAGTATAATCCAAAACTTCAATAGCATCAATATAGCATAACATTTCAATGCCAATGGGCAGTATTGAAGTGTTAAGGAGACTATCGTACACATAGTCTACCAATGAGAATATCACATTGTAGGTTGGGTTAGACACACAAAACTTTACTTCGTGATTTTACGAGAAGACTAGATCCACCCTGTTAATTTATTGTTCAGGGAGAACCAATTTGAATTGTATAAACACAAAACCTATTTTTTTAGAGTAAAATCTTTAGAGTGAATTCCCAAAAGAAAGAATTCCATCGTAAGCGCGATAAGTTTGGTTGTTAACCAACTGAGAGGGCATTAAAAGAGTTATAAACCTCACACAATAGCTTTTTTCACAGTCCCTAGTCATATTGGTTAGACGCACTTCAAACCATCAGACACGAAAATTAACGTTAAAACGTTATCACCCAATGTTTGGTTGACAATGGTAACTTTAAGTCTCTTATCTCTTAGTCTAACGATAGTATAATCATTATCTGTAGATCTCATGGTATTAATTAATGAATGTCATGGTAAGAAAAATGTGATCTGGGACAAAGATCATTGTTAAATTGTAACCATTTTTATATCCTCCAATTTCACCTCCCATCGTATGTAACGCGACGGTCGATTTACTTGTGAAAGAAAATACGTCTATCGATTTCACGAAAAAGTAAGTTGTGTGCTGATACAAAGAAAATTGGCTCTCAGCTCCTATACTGTTAGACAGTAAAGCATTTCTACCTTTCTGTTTATATTTGTTACCACATTTTCTATGCATTGGAACGAAAAAAATCAAGATAATCGTAACTAACCCTCTTCTTCTGTTTCCAGGACCATATCCAGGAAGTGTTAGACAAATGGACGCAGATAGATGATGAGATCTGGGCCAAGGTCATCGTGCTGGAACGCAACAGACGGGTAGCCAAAGCGTACGCGCGCGCCCCTGTACTCACAATCAACGGCAGCGACGATGGCTTCGATGGTTTCAGGTAAGGGTCGCTCTTCACAAAAAATGTATAACTTTAGGTTCAAAAATTATTCATACATTTCCGAATTGTTCCTACCTGCTTACGATGCCAAAGGTCATTTTGGAAGTGCATTCCCTAGACATACGACTGCGGTTGACTCCTCCTCGCAATTCGTATTCAGTATTCATTAATTCTATTAATGCTTGTACAACAAGCGGCGGATAATTGCGCTGCGACATTGTCTCGGACGATGTCTGTCACCTTTGAGTTACGGCGGTGGCCTCAACAATGAGACCCCGCTGCACCTTCGCGAACCGCACACTAAATCCGGCCCTCAATGGCCCATAAATCTCGGGTTGTTCTCGAGTAGGCTGTAAACCCAGTGACGAGTCTATCTGCGACTAACGAGGAGCCACAAAGAGACCACATACTGCCTCTTTACACTCTTTATACCACTCTTAAGATGTACATAAGCGTTGCTTCGTGAGTTATTGTTACTCTTTCGTCACTTGCCAGTCATCGCCTTTCGTACTCCCATTCAACTTTTCTTGCTCCATGTTGTCTCACAGTGGGATAGGACTGATCAGTAAGGCTGACATGAGTGTCTTTTAGGTTTTAAACATGTTTTTCGTGTTTCTTAATATGTCTTTGAAATGATATGAAAGACTGTTTCTTTCTTATTGTTTATTGGTTTATAAATAAGAAAATATCAATATTGAATAATAAACCTAATCTAAATCTCTATTTGATATGTATTACAAAAGTAATATGTGAGATAAGCCAAAGTTCTTTATGAATGCTGTTGTTTTATACGATTGAAAATTGTTGAAAAACACCAGCACACTGATTAGAAATATTATATTATTAGGAAACCGACAGGGCATAGTTGACAGTCTGTTCCTTCAACCGTGCGATAACTCTAGAATGATCGTACAGACTTGAGGAGTGAATGGTACGTAGAGTCTTCTTGGTCAAAGGAAAAGCTTTATTGATTTGGTGTTAAAAGATCAAAATTGACATGACTAACAATGGTGGCAACGTGATATTGGTAGAATAAACAAATTTGTAAACTAAAAGATTACTATCATATGATATTTATCATGTAATATAGTAACACATTTAATGATGTTAGATTGACCAGTAAGACTTTCGTTACATAAATTATGTCATTCATTACTGCAATGAATCGGTTTATTACAAACCTGTACGTTGATTTTCATCTTTGTATATCTCGCATGTGATGTAACGTTTTGAATATATTTTATTAACTGGCATGTCAACAGATTATTCCTGAAATATGTTGTAGACATACAGGGTTAAAATTTTAGAATAAGAAATAATTATGAGTAATTTTCCTTGTTGATACAAACAAGTCATATCCTCAAACGATGCAAACCAGGTAACAGGAGTTTATTTAATCTTTAGCATGTCCACTCTGCAGTGTGCAGCAAACTTGACTTCCTCCACTGTCCTCCCCATCGTAACCTTATCACCGGTTACCGGAGTGTTCTTCGCAGTACCGACAGCGAGTCCGAGATGCGAGAAGGCCGCAGGCCGCGCCTCCAGTCGCCGGCTCCCAGTAACCCGAACCGCGGTGTCCGGTGTCACCTGTGGACGCTACAGAGCCCGGGCACTGCTCGAGCTCTAGCTCTCATAACCTTCCTCACACCATCACAGCTTGCTCACAGTGTAGGGTCTTCTCTTAAACTACAAACACACTGCTCGAGCTCTAGCTCTCATAACCTTCCTCACACCATCACGGCTTGCTCACAGTGTAGGTTCTTCTCTTCAACTACAAACACACTGCTTGAGCTCTAGCTCTCATAACCTTCCTCACACCATCACGGCTTGCTCACAGTGTAGGTTCTTCTCTTCAACTACAAACACACTGCTCGAGGTCTAGCTCTCATAACCTTCTTCACACCATCACGGCTTGCTCACAGTGTAGGTTATTCTCTTCAACTACAAACAAACTGCTCGAGCTCTAGCTCTCTAACCTTCCTCACACCATCACGGCTTGCTCACAGTGTAGGGTCTTCTCTTCAACTACAAACACACTGCTCGAGCTCTAGCTCTCAAAACCTTCCTCACACCATCACAGCTTGCTCACAGTGTAGGTTCTTCTCTTCAACTACAAACACACTGCTCGAGCTCTAGCTCTCATAACCTTCCTCACACCATCACAGCTTGCTCACAGTGTAGGTTCTCCTTGCAACTGCAAACACACTGCTCGAGCTCTAGCTCTCATAACCTTCCTCATACAAATTACAATTTGTTTGCGTTGTAGGTTCTTCTTCTCAACTGCAATCTCGCCAGTCGAGCCCTAACCCTCAAATCCTGTGTCATAAGTAATGTAATATAATTTTATTTGAAATTATCTTATGCTGCTACTACGAACATAAAATATATGGCAGGACAATTTGTCTGTTTTTGGTTATAAATCGTAGAAATATTTTACGTAAGTTTTATAAAGCAACCAGACAAATGTACATTATTACCAAATACCTTAAAACGTTGCTCACGACAAAGGTAATGTAGTCATGCAGGAACGAGGTACATTATACCTTCTTGTACTATACTCTTGTAATAATATTCATACTAATGTCATTCTTATGTAAAGACAGTCCTTTCTCTGCGCCAAACCCTAACGATAATTCGGACCTGGATAACGACAGCGTCGTGCGACATGCGCTGACTGCTGCCTGCCCTACTCCGGACAGAATTACCGCCAAACAGCTCATTATCAGGCCCCGTAACTCACGGAAATACGCTAGCGTCGGCCATTAACCTAATGTCACCTGACGATCTGAATAGCCTAAAAGAAAGCAGACGCCAAACGGCACCGACTGCGCCTGCGCGTTACACAACAGTTGCTAGTGCCTCAGCTGATCAACAGGTTGCGCAGCGGCGCTATCACGCTTCGCTACTGCACAATGCATTAAATTTGCTCTCTCGTAACTCCCTTATTTACCCGACAATCAATGTTAATCCGTGAAATTCAATTACTATCCCCTCCTGAACTCTGAACAGTTGCATGATACGGCCGTGGATTGGTTTAGATAGTAAGGATTCTGAATATGAACGCCTTTATTCCAAGACTTTTTTTGTTCTTCTAGGACAAGAAGCTTAGAAAATTGCACTTAGTCCTATAAGAATCTTTTCGATACTTTTGGAGTGACAGAATATTTTGGATGGGTAAGGGTGGGGGGTAGGGGCCGCACCCGTTGAGGTCCATGAGGAAGAATTTAGGGCACTAATCTCAGGGGAAACCAGTTCTGAACCACCCTCTCCAGTCAAAGCAAGCAGGGGTTGGCACACCTTATATGTCTAGGATAGCAAGAACCTTTGACTCTTGGGAACCAATCCCACCAACAAAAAACTTCATCTCCTGCAGTATACTATACGTATGAAATTACCTTTGCACCTCAGAATCTCCGACTTGTGCAAGGTCACTGAAAGTATGTGTACTCGTAATATAGATGTCAACGGATAATTAGGTTGTGAATAAACCTGGATAGTGGTTTACGAAATATATATTTTCATTCATTAAAATAATGTAGGAGATATTTTTTATTTCATATACCTTTTATAATTTTCCAAATATGTCATTAATGTAAATTTAAAGAATATTCTTCAAATGTGTACAGTCTTGGAAACTTCTACTAAATGAACTCTCATTTATAAACATAGCACTAAGTACATATTACTATGTTTTTTCCGAAGTACAAAATTCGTCTTTATTCTAAAATGTCAGTGTATTTGGATCGATATATCAAGTGAATAATTTAGTTTTCAAATAAAAATTTAGTTGAATTGCGCAAAGACGGCTGGTTTGATTCTCTGCAGTTGAAGAAATTTTTTATAGTTTTGTAATGTTTTTTTTTCATTTAAAAAATTGTTAGATCTCTGCTTTACATACTAGGCTATATTTTTAAACAATCAGGCCATCACTTTGCCCAACCTTTTATTAATATTTTGGACGCGAAATTGGGACTACACAGCCCTTCCACACACATACACTGGCGTCTTGAAAATGATAAGTTGTCAGGAAATAATAGCACAAAGAACATTTACGTTAACGAGGCTTTTTTAATAATCAAATCATGTGAAATTAAATTAAAAAAGGAAAATACAGATCATACCAATGAACAAGAACATACAGAAACAATTATGCCGTATTTTACATGCCTATGGATTAGGTGGATTAGAATTAGTTCCATTTCAGTTAGTCTATTATCCAAACACAGTTCTGCCAGAGTAGTAAAACGTATCTTGTGTACGACATGCGAGCAGCTGAAAGTCTGTTGTAAGAAAACTGCGTCGGCGATAAGTCACCGGAACACCGAACGTTGTGGCCCACGCCTCCCACAAGACCGCGGCCATTTATAAACATGAAATATTATACGCTAAAATCTCCAAGGGTGAAATTATTAACGGACGACTTTGACATAAAACAAAAAGATGAAATGTGAGCGTAGTAGTAAACTCGGGTCGACTGCGAAAAAAGAATGATTGTTTCACCAAGGTTTGACGTTAGGCAAGTCTGGCCGAGTAGACGAAGAGCTTTACGTCTCGGATAAACGGGCAATTTGCATGAACACCCCTCGCCCTGGGCATCGGTAATTACCCCGGTTACACAAGGCGTCATCACAGCACTTCCAAACAGACGCTCGTAAATTAGAACATCCTCTGCCGCGACCTTGATAGTAACGATGGCTGTATGTTGCTGATTAAATGACCTAAAGACTAACGTCAAACCGAGCTCGTAAATTCTCTAAGATTATTTACCATATCTTCCAAGTACTTGTAATACTCGGCTATGTGTTTAAAACCAATACTTCACTGACATTGATGTAGAAGTCATTAACGTCCGCCTTTGGATGTACGGAACTCACCACTATATAAAGCCCGGATAATAAGTCGATTAAGTGTAAATGAGGCGGTCGTTATTGAAACCTCAAGTGCCGACTTTTATTGAAGAACACAAATAAAACCGAGATATCACTGTCAGAGTATAAATGTCTTGTATGCGCCGTAAAAGCCTTGTAGCCCTAATTTCACCTCTGTACTTTTGTACAAATAAAGAAATTACGACTGTGACTATGACTATAGAAGGTGCTGAGACCTCTAACTGCAACTAGTCCTAAAAGGATCTTTACATAGCCTCCGGGATGACAGGATATTTAGAATAGGTTAGGTCGGGGGTAGGGGGCAACCTCCTGTCGAGATCCCGTCTTACATCGACCATGAAGAGGGATCCACCATGAAAATACACTAAGAGAGGCTCTCGTACTCTAAAAGTTATCCTCCGCAGTAAATTAAACCTATTGATCCACTCTGTTATCCAAATATATTTACATTTTCGGTTAGTGATGTGCTGCTCCTGGACGTCTATGGGGTTGCCCAGATTTTAAAGGCAGATATTTGCCATACCCAGTGTACGATCAACTAACTGGAAAGTATAGGCCAGCCAGAAGTTTATCCTTCTAGACCAACGAGGGGTCCAAGGTGTCCGGACTTTCCAAATTTTCAATTTTTTAAATTACTTTTTTAGTAAACGATTATTACTTTTTAAATAATTCATTGTTACTAAAACGTACTGCTGATAGATCGTTTCAACAAAGAAATGGGTCAAGAACGTTTTAAGAAACAAAATAGAGCCTTATTCCCTGTCCTCTACGAGAAAATATCAGTTGTCTGGACGCCCTCAAAACATTTTTCCTGGCTACGTTCTTGCTTCTAGGCTTACTTAAATAATTAATAGGAAGCTAGATAATAGTCTTTATTGTGAAACGTTCTTTATACAAACCTTATCCAAATTTAAGTTTGGTGTTGATAAAGCACAATGATTGGCCAAAAAGTTGTTTTTCTTATTAACAAAGAACTATTCTTATTTGAGGATATAACGGTAGTTCAAGGACAATAACATTCAATGAGTTGGTTATTTACGGAAAAGTATTTTAATTTTTCAAACGATGGTGGAATAACTTGCCGCTAGAAGTACAAGGTTTGCGTGGGCAATCTTGCCATTCATTTCAAGTGTGGGGTTTGCGTAAATTAAAATGTTACGGTTACAAGCGCTGTTAGATTAACCTTCCACTACCTATTTACATATTTTTTCAATGTTTTCTGTATAATTTTCTTGAAATAACGTATATAGAGTAAGAATAAAATGGAAGTTGTTGGATTTGAAACATGTTATTGGAAATGTGCCAATGCAACCGAGTAAAAAACAGTCCTGTCTTACAAGCACTGACCTCGACTAAGGTACCAGTTTGGTGACATGTTAAGGCGTAGAGCACTAATTGAGACATAGAATCCTTCACCAGGAGGCTCCAGACGTGGAAAAGTAGAGGCGGCCTTCTAAACACGCACCATCACTACCATCATGGACGGCAATAGTGAAAGTACCAGGAGCGTGCTGCCGCGCCGCGCCGCGTCGTTTCGGAAGCTTTTAACACACGCAAATGGGCGAAAGTGAATGAATCCTTTCTCTATCACTTTAGCAAATCGTTCTCCTAATATGGAGGAAGAGTTATGGTGAGGCCCTCATTCATAATTTTCAATTCAATTGATGGATGAAATTGAATACTTCATCAACTTGGTAATCAATGTATTGTTTCGACTGCATCTCTCTTTAACAAAAGAATATAAATATAAATTTGCAGAAATATTTTGTACATTTTGTAAATATTTTTAACTGCGTCGTTACTCATGGAAAATTGCAAATGGGCAAATTTCAGACGGAAGGAGTTTTCTATTGCATTTTTGGTTGAGATTAATAAATTATGCTTGAACGTGAAAGAAGTACGTATTTGATATTTTTATTTTCCTGTGGTGTATGCGTAGGAAGTAGGTTATATGTTTAGATATACTGTGTATTTAAATTATCAAATTATAATTTATAAATGACTCTGTATTAGGTCAAAATTGTATTTTTTACAAATTAAAATACTAATGAAATAAATCATCAAAGACGAACGCAACCCAATGTACATACTCAGTAAATAATAACAATAATGATTACTATAATTTATGAACATGAAGAATATCTATTAATTGTTAGGTTTTTATTAAGATTATTTTACTACATATTAAGAAACTACTAAAAGGAATGAGACTTAATAGTCGTGTTATAATATTTCGCTTTCCTATATGAGAATTAAAAATTAATAAAATATGTACTATTAAAACTAAAAAGTAGTCAATGAGTCTGCGTGCCATAAATGATCCACTCACAGATCTGACTAGTGCTCCAATCTCGTGGTAATGTCAAGAACTATAATCTTAGACACTATATAATACTATGTACTTGGTACCAAGAACCTTACAGAAAGCGTAGACCAGTACTTAGTTTTTGAGATATGTACACAACTGGAACCTAAATTGGTGGGACCCTGAATGAAATGTCCTTAGGATGCTGGAAATAATTTATGTTTTCTTGTGTGTTCATGTTTAATGTGTTATGTTTTTTTGTAGCTTTATTGATTTATCTAAAAAAACTAATTGATTTCATTGTATTTCTATGTCTACGTAAAACTTCTGTAATTAATTTTAATGGGATATGTTATTTTAAATTCCTTAATAGAAAAATGAAATATCTGTACAATGTTTACCCCTTGTTAATAATGTTAGAGTTATAGGGGATGTGATATAAAATAAATAAATAATATCTTAGATGACGTGGTATTTTAAGATATAACTAATATAGATTGAAACGCTTTTAAGTTTATTCAATATTTTAATTGGTTATTTAGAAAGCAAATCTGAAACTTGTATTTCCTCATTTGAGTAATCGAAAAGTATAAAAACTACAAGAAAATAAGGTCGTAGTAAAAAATCTGTTTTGCACCATTATTTCATTTCTGTATAGGAGTACATATAATTTAACATTTTTTGGAACTAATAATACCTTTAAATACCAATTTTTCAATAGAAAGAGCAAAAAAGAAATTATTGTGATTTTTTGAAAAATCTTTGAGATTTACACAATATTATGAGTTAATATAGCCTGCATAGATATTGATCAGCCAGTACAGTGGAAAGTTGTAAGAGAGGTTATAAAGAGTGGTTGGTGTGTTTCATTAGGTTTCACTTTCTCACAGTCTGAATGTTAATATATAGATTAATAAATATACGCCCAACAGATATTTCACTTCTTTAAATTTATATCTAGTGTTGAATAACTATCCGCTTATTTATTCCATCACATTGTTATCCAGTGACAGGGCAGTATCGGAGACGCTCACAGCCCGTGTAGACTCGAGCGAGCGATTTCCATTCTTCTTTGTGCGTGTGCCGTGCATATGCTGACCCATTGTATCCCACGCACTCACGCATCTTCTTATGCAAATTATGCAATGCCTGCATTAGCACCCCTCCATTAGGTGCCAGTCTGCTATGTTTATCATCTCTAATACAGTCGACACTCGCTCGCTCGTGGTCCTTGTTATTTTACTTCGGACGCCTCGGGATTTGCAAGTCAATTGATATTGAAACACAGCGCTCTCATGTTGTGCTGTAGCACGTCCTGTTGTCTATGATTTTATTGGTGATAGAGGTGAATACTTATTGTTATGTGTTTATTGTGGGTGTTTTAGAACGTGAAATGTATACGTTTATGGCGACTCCATTTTACAATGCAAAAGCTCCGGGAATACTTGGTATTCTTTGGCTTTATGAATAATTGAAATAGCCTGTAGACAAATCGAGGAATAAATATTAAACCGCATTTCACAATATTGTTTTTTTACCTTGGAATTCAGTCACATACGGGGGATTGTAAGAAATATGGAATTCAGTCAGTCCTTTATCCACCACTTTCCTTACTTACAGGAATGTATAAAAAGTACAATATTTAAAATACCATGCTAACACTTAAGGTATATTTTTGTAAATGTTTAAAAACTTTGGAAAAGAGTTTTTTCTCTTATTTTAAAATTAAAATAAACACGAATTATTAAAAAAAAAACTCCTTAGTTAAGTATTCATTGTATTTGATCTAAAGATATTTTTATTAACTCTAAATTGATTCTAAAGCAGTAGGATATCGTACTAACCACGGATAGACCAAACAAACAAAAGGTGAAATCTGAGATTAGATTTCAATATCAATGCTAAAGGTAATATGATTTTTAGTTGTACTGATTTGCATAACTTTTATATATTAAAAAACATAGAAAAAATAATAATAGTATAATAAATAATATGTAGGTATATATTATTATTATATAGTAATATAATAATAATATCTTCTGGGAGCGGGGGAGCTCCGTGAATATCAGTTTTAGAGCAGAAAGTGAATACTGTTTTGAGACTGGTGTAAAAAACCTCGATTTTACAACATCTAGGTGAAGACATTGACGGCTAGTAAACTGAAGCCTACTGCTACGCCCATGTTCTTCTGTTAATCCCTTTCGTTGCTTTTTTACTTAATCAACATATCAAGCAGTGAACTGGTTTCTTCCTTCACTTAGCTACTCGTACTAATCTGAGAATATAATGGGTATTTCAACATACATAATTATAAAAAAACACGTATGCAGTTATAGAAACGTCTAAGGATTAACACAAAACAACTTTTCCCAGCATTATAATTAAGGCCTTCATTTCTCATTTTCTTTTTCATTGCAAGCCAAAAAATCAGGTCTTATTCTTTTTTTCTCTCATCTTACTTTCTCAACGTTGCTGTCCTAATATATTGTGTCTAGGAGTGTTAAAACCAATAATTCTGTCATAGATTAAATTATCGAAACATACTTTAATAAAAAAATAGTACTATTATTACTATTTATAGATTCTTGAGTTAATATAATACTGGAACTCTCATTTTGTTTTTCTTTAGAAATAACGTATCTTCTTCAATAAATAATAATCATTGCCTAAGAGTTTATATACATCTGATAATGGAAACGGAGGTCGTCAGATCAGTTCTTGATGGAATCTCATTATATAAGTGTGCAAACTGGATTTTGTTCTTGTTCCCTTTTGAAAACCCATAAATAGGATCATTGGTCTCACCTAAACCATTTCAAATCTGAATTAATTTAGTATTACCTTAGATTGTATTAGTTACAGGAAAGATAACTAATCCAATGCTATAAATTGAGGCACGAAGATGTTAACGCTCGGACTGCACTCTGTGGAGTGAAAGATGAAGTAGCAAACGTTTGAACGGGAATAAAGTTACGTCACGCATCCCCTAGCGTCAGGCTTAAGAACTAACTGAGTGATCCCCCGGACCTAAACACAATATGTCCGTACGAATATTTTTGCTCTTGTGTAACTAATAGAATTAAAAGTATTACAAAATAATTCATTGCCTCTGGGATGCTCACAGATGTTTACTATTCAAAGCGAGCAGTTAATTACTGGTTTACTCAACGAAACCACCATTTGTGCAATTGGATTAATGTTACAATAAACATAAATAACCCAAATGAAATCAAATTCATTAACACAGAATTAAATGAATTTAGAAATACAATTCATGAGTTAAATTGTAAGGTTAGAAGTTTTGTTACGAGAATTGGACACATAGAGTGACAGAGCACGCTTAAAGGGATTGGAGACAGTAGGACAAGCAATAGCTGTTACACATATCCCCGGGCTACAGCTAGCGGGGGACCCGTTTACCTTGGACTGCCTTAGCGGATTGGCGCAGACTCGGGTCTGTGTGTGTGTGAGTGTGTGTGCTTGCTCACAGTTACATACGGGTACAGTTGTCCGCCTTGATTATGTCCACAGATTACGTAACGCTTTCTGCAGATTCTAGATAAGAGGAGCCGCGGTCGAGGGTCCCGAGAATGTTCATTTTCTACAAGACTTGACTCTTCGAATATATATCTTTCTTGACATATCTAATGATTCTCATTCATGCGGAACAGATTAGGTTGATATAATACAGTTACGTCTATTCTTGTCTCTTTGAAAAGATCATTAGTATACACGTTTAGACTGCTGTAATTATAATTAGTTTTCCGTCTGTCACATTTATCCAAGTTTTACTAAACTACAAGTCCAAGTTTTGTATTTTTCTTACCCTTTTCTGACAATATTGTACCTATTGTGATCACTAATCACCTGGTTGAATAGATATATTAATTAAGCAAAGCGTTTGGTGACAATTGTCATACACTACTACAGTTAAAATACTCCATTGTGTTCAATGAATTTAGAGCTGTCCAATTAATATACCCTACTCAATTACTCATATTTTATTTTTTTTTATCACAAGAGAATTTTACTTTTTAAAATTAACTTGAACCGGTATGTTTGATCAGTAGTACATTTATCGATGTGCCGTAATGTTTTGCGGAAAAAAGCATTCTTTTACGACATGTTTTTGTACAATTGAACGTCATTTACCTAATTAAATTTGATGTTTAAAAATGTCCGATATTTAAAGTTATTTCAGAATTTTTGTGAAATAAAACTTAAATCAGTATTACGGTTGGATTCTAATTGAATGTTATTACTGCAGAGGTTTATTAAATTATTAATTTGACATGTTATATAAATATTCAATGTATTATTTTCCACATAGCTGATGTTCAAGGTTCACCTTATGTCTGTACAATGTGGGGAAAATATTTGAAGTAAATCGTATATTATCATTAACCCCTATGCTATTGATCTCTTTTTACTGTTTTTTACATTTTCTTCTGTTATAATCTAAGTCATTATGAAGTACCCGTTATGGTAGAAAAGTTATTGAATGAATAATTTGTACCGACAATACCGGTGAAGGCGGGAAACGCTAGTCTCCCGGAGA
Organism: Homalodisca vitripennis; assembly: GCF_021130785.1. Lineage (NCBI taxonomy): Eukaryota > Metazoa > Arthropoda > Insecta > Hemiptera > Cicadellidae > Homalodisca > Homalodisca vitripennis. The sequence goes on along the minus strand of NC_060211.1, from coordinate 47,165,126 downwards.
AGAATGGGAGGAAGAAGGATTAATAGATCGACAAACAATAGACCATCAGTGAATTATTGTACTCGTCGATCCTTATATAGTCTGGAAGCGATAAAATTGCTTAAACGTTACTGTCACGTTTCGCTTTGAAGCTTATTGTTTGATAGTGACTGTCATGTAATAGGTATACAATGCCATGCACATTGGTCCGAATATAGTATGGCCTATCCTAGTGGTTTTATGTCTTCAAAACAGCTGTCGCTATCTAATATTATTACTATTCATAAATATTAAAATAAAATTTAACTTATTACTGTATGTATGGTCTACACACTGTTTTTAGGATTTACACATGGTGAAGAGCGTAGATACCAGTACGCGAAACGTTGTATTTACGTTGGTGAAACTTGAGACAGTGGCACAAAAGAGTCATAAATCTTGTTATCCATGTAAATATTAAAATGTTACCTAGAACAATAACGTCTTTGGTATACCATTATATACCATATATATATTATATACGTTATAATTAAATTTTAAATGTTTTTGTTTCAGAATTGGATTATGCGGTTTTGATAATCCGATGCGAGACCCTAAAACAGAAGACCTCAAGAAACACATAGGACATGTAAGTTTTATACAAGAATATCTACTCACCATTTGCTCATCATATGGTTTATCATAATTTAGTTGTGTTATTCTTCTTTTCGTATTTATCACTTGTAGTCTTACCCCGTTTATACATCTAGTTATAAGCATAGGTAATAAATTTCAAATATCCCATAAAATAAACAAAAACTGGGTAGGAGATCATTTCAAATAATTTTATCGTTAGTGAATCATCTGTCTATGCTCCACCATTGGTCCTGTACTTATAGAATTTTTAAGTAATCTGTATTCAATGCAATATTGTTAAGAACCAGAATAGTTTTGGTTATGAAGTTTATAACTGCTAGGTATTGAAACTCATTGACAACTAATTAGGTATCCTTACCTCCGTCGAATCCAAAAACAACCGGAGCTCCGCGGAGGGGTTGTTGCAAGTTACATGTTTCGAAGATAACACTACATCATCAGACGACAGGAAAAATTGTATGTGCTAAATGGTTTCAGTTTTTAGTTAAAATGACACTCTACACATAAGACAATGAAAACAAATAAACATACATTCAGTTTACAAATACGCATTAAGACTTTGCAGGCCAACATCTACACGGCACCGGTTTAGTGTTATCTCCGAAAAACGTGACTGAGTCACCTCACGGTTATTTTTGGATTGGACGTAAGCAAGGGTACCTAATTCATTATCAATCATCTCCAAAAGGAGGTACCAATAAATCTAAATTAAAACTCACTTTAGTAAATCTTTCACAGACTATGATGTCACATTAATCTAATTTATCTAATTATGTTTTAATACGTTTTTCCTACAATGTATTTAATATAAGTAATAACAATTGTAGTTTTATTTTCACATAGTTCTTGATCAATTCAAAGACTTCTCATGTCTCTGGAGTTAATTACTAGTTGTGTAGTAGAAAGTTAAAAGACTCGGAAGAATATTTAGAGAATACGAATAAGGCAATATTGCATCAATAATTGGATATTTCCCTCAGATAAGTCACTTGAAATCTTTTTGAAGGAAAAATCCGAGAAGCACCTCATGATTTGCATAGTCAACTGGTCCAACTATCAGTCTAATCAGATGGAAACTTGATTTTCATTAGTCAAAGCCACAAAACATGTAGCTAAATCTTTGCAAATGCCACAAGTCGCTGAAAACTGGCATATCCTTTTTGGTTCGGCTTAATTGTGGTGAAGTGGTCCAGCCGGTTTCCTGACGATCCTCGAACCTAGGTGCGCCCTTGGAAGAGCTGATTTAGGAGGGCAAGTTCACTTATTCCTGTCAATTACCATGTTTCTTGGATATTTATTTTATTTAATTCACTTAGCTTAGCATTATTTGTAGCTATTAATTAATCCTGTATCCATATAAAAATTGCTTTTAAGTTATTAAGGATAGGTTCAGATTTACAAATCAACTATGTTAAGACAAAGTTTCCTTGGATACTGAATTATCTTTTCAATGTTATTAACTGTAAGTCTATTTTTAATTCTGATAGAACATAAGAATGGCTAAGATCTGTAAGATGAGCAATATTTGCCGGTTTTACTAAATGTTCTTATATTTACTTAAACATGAATATCTACAATATAATAATTTTTAAATTATTATTATATTGTAGGATTACGGACAATTGCCTTCGTTAAATTTTACAAAAAAAGTATATCACCATTGTGTTAAGTACAACACCATTTTAAAGATGGCAAATGTCTGAAATTCTACTACGTATCCTTTCAAATTATCCCTTGTCCATAACAAGCTTTAAACAAAAAATTATAATCTTGTTAAATATAATATTTTAAATATTTGTAGTGGTTTATTCCATTACAAGTGAAAGAAAACTATTTGATTATGTAACTAGCTCACCTCCATCGAGTCGTATTTCCTTGTTTAGTGGATTTAAGGAATTTTCAAGACTAAGCCCATCTACAAGCCAGACTGTGGTTCAACATGCCATCTACAATGTCCAGGAAGACTACCGAATAGGGCTGTCGGGGCAATAAGATGTTTGTTTAAGGATAAACTGGATTTTCCTTGACAAGCCAACTTGGCTGAGAGCTCAGGGCAAGGCGAACCACTTCTTGGGTGGGGCGAACTCTCTTCCACTTCGCTCGTGTCACAGGCCGTACTATGTACTTTAATTTATTCTTTCCGTAGTTAAGATGGGATTTAGGATTAACCAAAATTGTATTTCTCAGATAGGTTACTTTATTCAACAAATTTTCACTAATAATTCCTTAAAATTTGTGTAAGAATAAATGATCATTTTACTTTTTTACGTGTCATGTTTTATATATTAAATCCGTTTTTTGAGAAATGAAAAGCTGTACAGTTTTAAAATCTGTGACGTCATAGAGAGTAATTATATCAAAAGTACTAGACTATGTATGCGCTTATTAAGTGCATAGGAATAGCCACGAAAGAAATACTTTGACTTGTCACTAGCACGTTGAATGCAAACTGAAAGCAGGTTTATAAGTGCGGAATATCGATCGGAACCAGAAAGTAGCAGGTGTAGGCAAGGTGAGCAAGTCGCCTTCCTGCTGTTCTGCTGGAGGGCAAAAACTGTTGGCGTGGTCTTAGATTTGCGAAGTGGTCCTTGGAAGTCACTGGACAACTGGAACTGTCCCTTTGTCACTGCAGACGGAATCTCTTTATAATAACATCAAGACTTGTTATCTTTGCAGTAACATATAGCCAAGGTATGACATTTTTTATCATCCAAAGAGTAACAGGTTTAAGTGTAATAGCTGGCATGGTCTTAGGGTTCCAAACCGGTCCCTGGAAGCCACTGGACAACTGGGACTGTTCCTTTGTCACTGCACACAGAATCTCTATATAATAACATTAAGACTTAAAACAACTTTGCAGTTATATTTAAGTACAGTGTGTTCCAAATTGTATGCGCACTGAAGGGATCTTGGAAACTATGACATAAAGTGAAGATTAAATGGACAAAGTTGTCCGTAATATCAAGACCAACAAGTGCTGTGACAGTTTGAAAATGTTGACAAAAACAGTTTTTGGAGCGTAACGAGTGAACGACGCAACCAATAGTCAACCAAATTAAATCGTTTGTCTTGTTATTATGCACGAATTTGTCCTGTTAATCTTTGCTGTATCTCTTACAGTTTCCAAAATTCCTTCAAAATTTGAAACACATGGTATATAGCCAAGTTATGACATTTTATAAAATCCAAAACTGTAACAGGTAGAAATTTAATAGCTGGAATTGTACTAGAATTCCAAACTGCTTTTTGGAAGCTACTGGACAACTGGAATTGTTCCTTTATCACTGCATACTGAATATCCAAATAATAACAATCAGTGTTAGGACAGCTCTTTGCACTTATATAGCCATCATTGGACGAAATTATGTACAGTCCTACAAATATTGTTAAAAATGTAATAGCTGCAACAGTGTTACAGAATAGGTCCTCGGGAGCAACTGGGTAATTGGAACTGTTCCTTTATTACCGCAGATTTAATCCATAAATAATAACAACCAATCACAGAACAGCTATTTTGCAGTTTTCTATAGCCAACATTAAACAAAGTCATCTGAAATTCCGAGAGTAACAGGTAGAAGTGTAATGGCTGGGATGATCCGCGACAATGGTTCATAGGTCCATGAACACCTCTCCAAGAGCCGCTATAGCTTAGCTATAAAAGTGTAATGGCGGTACACGTGCCTTATTTACTACTACTTCTCCCTTTTTAACGCTCAAGAGAGGAGCCATAAAAATATAATCGACTGCATATCGTAAATTAAGAGTTAGTACTATGTAGGCGACATGGAATGCCTGTTTGTTATGACATATTTATGCTTAACTCCTTTAAACAATCCTTTAAATAGTGCTTTTCAATGATGTTGCTTTAAAACGAATTAGTGTATCCTAGTAGTGTTGGATAAATGTCCAAAATATATTTTGACCATATCCTGCAGACGGGGACAGAAAGGACAGATGAATAAATAAGATATATTGAAGATTTGCAAAAGAATATATAATTTATTTTAATTTCAGTTGATCAAGGAATAAATTTAATAAGTATCACTGATTAAACCTCTGGTATGATTTCTTGCTTTATGGAATCTTTTTGTAGATTGTAGCTATGTGTTGGGTTAGTTATCCACCCGAGGAAGAGATCAGATTGCAGAGCTCGAAACGTTGTGTTATTGATATCTTGTATCACTGAACGTTGGAAAATGTCTGGAAAAAAATCATGCTTCATATACAATTCTTTCATTGTTAAAAATAAAATTTAAACAAAGAAGTATAACTTAATTGTGTCTTTGGGGGAAATTGGGTACAATTTCCAAAATCACGGAACTGAATACCTTATTGCTCATTTTCTTTGAATATCGCATCTCTGACTATTACAATTATGAGGTCCGCAACTTTTTTTTCTCTTTGTAAGAGCAATAGCTCTTTGTAATAATTCAGCCAGTGGGCAATGATTTCTTGTATCACTGAACGATGGAAAATGTCCGGAAAAATCCCGTTACCTTGAAAATCCTTTCATCGTCAAAAAAGAGGGGAAATTGGGTACAATAACTAAAAAAACAGGGAACTGAATTTGTCTTATTGTAAATTTTCTTTGAACATCGCGTCAGTAAGAACTATTACAGTTATGGGTCCCGTGCATTTTTTCCCTTCTGAGGAGCGGTAGTTCTGAGCAACGATTGTGCCAGTGGGTCGCCAGAGGCTGCAGGAGCGAGACGAGTGCAGACTTCCTGTGCTCAGCTGACAATGCCCAGTTGCGTCACCGGCCCACACTACTGCTGCCCAGTCCAAGTGTGGTGTCATCCACATCCTGCCTTGGTCATACTACCATGCGCTGCGTAATGTATATGGTAGTCAGGAATATATTAGTGCGGCAGTAGTCTGGATTCGTAATCTCAACACATCTTATCCCTGGGATAACACAATGCTCGATGGGATAACACGAAACTGGTTTTGGGATAACGCAGTACTATCCATGGTATAACAAACAAATGTCTGTGGGATAACTTATCAATTGTCCGATTATGAGTTTTCTTTATCACGCATCAAGTTTTAACATCGGATAAAGCTTTATATTACTTTTATTTATTTAATATGTCACAGTATTAACAATTCACTCAGATGATACAGTTACAACAGTTGATGATATGGAAACTTTAGGTTGTCATGTAGAATTGAATTATAAACGTTATTTGATAAAATTTAAACAACAATTATTTTCTTATTTTGTTCTGGTAAATCTGTCTGCGTTCAATTAATTAAAAAGTTAACTCATATTACAAATTTATAAATTAAAATGCGTTTGTTTTTTTAAGAAATCTTGATTAATAGTGAAAATTTTAAATATAAACACTTGAAAGATATGACAAATTAAGTACAAATCTTTGAAAGCCTCATATCTCAAGTGAGATTTTTCACTCGAGCTATGATGCCGATGGTTTGACTAGGAACACCAAATGAAAAGTACGTGATAGGAATCTATGAATACGGTAAAGGATAGAATATTGTGCAGTTTGATATAATTATCAAGCATTCTCCTTTAAGATCGTAAAAACATAGCAATCAACAGTCGTGGAAATAAAATACCAAATGTATCGTAAATTTTCAATGCAAATCCATTGTACTTGCTAAATTCTACAAAGTGATATCTCGGAAGCAAAGTTTCTCCTTGTGACTGTGTAATGACACTAAGCCAATGTGTATTACTTGGAAGCAGATAGTCTTTTAATTAGTTTATTTATTTATTTACGTTAAATGGTTTTAAAAAACATAACAAATGTGTGGATTATGAAATATTGTTCCAAATTAAAAGTTTTACTCCTCCATAGCACTGCTTCTATAATTTTATTTAGATCAACTGTAACTTTCCGTGGAAACTGATCAGTGAAATTCGGGAACTGATCATTGAAATTCGGGAACTGATCATTGCAATTCTAAATAAATACAATCAGATCAGTCAGAATATCCGCGGCGGCGCCAAAGACTCTACCGTCAACATAATCTACAGATTTTGATGGTCGGCAGTTCAGTTAGCAGTCATAACAGCCGTTGAACCAATACAATAAATCACGTTTGCCGATCCATAGATGGTTTATGTTCACTAAACACTGTCGTAAAGTTTACGAGAGTCAAGATGATCCGGTGTCCGTCGCTACCCACACGCCTCCCTCTGCTCTTTGGTGGTCCGCGGAGGAACATTCTTCCGAGAAACGCCTCACGCAACTCCTCCACACTCTGAACGATTGGCAACATTTCGCGCTTTTATCGCTCATAAAGGATCAGAGATGTTACTTCAACTAACAAGGTGTTTTAAGGTGCAACATAGAACGCCAACCTCCGCAGAGTGGTAACAGTTTCGTTTTGATTTAAAAATGAAATATGTTTGTTTCATTATGGTTATTGGCAGATGGCAGTCTAGCCTCTCTCGCTGCTTGTTCGGAAAATGTGTCGTCACGTTGTTTCCTCTGTGTCCACTCAATAACAACCAGTTAAATAGAGCTACGTACTTGAAATGTTCAATATATTTTGTATTTCAAGAAATAATTAAAAATTCAATTTCGTGGCTGTAGCTTTAATTTCTAATTGAATACACATGCTTCAATGTCAAGAATTGTTTGCCGTTTATATAATATTAAAATTAATAAAACTAAACAATTCCTCCTTTATAACATTGTACAAAAAGATATACAAAAACAAAATATTAATTAAAATAGAAATATATTGCCTAAGTACCACAACAAGGCAAGTCCTAGTTACTTTTAAAGCGTTGTGGAATGTTGAATCGGACTTTTTATATTTTATTGTTGATTTAGTAAATACTACAATGTGCTAAAAAAATTGATCTAAAGTTTTTGGTGTGAACCATTACAATTATTTATTAATAATAGGCTACAAATGAAGATTTAAACCCTTTTTTCTAGGTTTTTATATAATAGGTTGTATTTAAATTTTTAATGGGAGGTAAGAGTACCCTATTACTATTACATATACATTAACTAATGTATATTCTTAATTATTAAAATGCCACAGTTTGGTATAAAACCATACAAAAATTTAATAATGATGAACTAGCCTACCTTACCTGATAATTTGTATTGCTTGGAATTTACAAATCCAGTTACATATTTGTAATATTTGAAGCCAGTTTCTCATTTTTTATGATACAAATAAGAACTATAAAAATCATGTGAGATTGTTAACAGAAATGCAAGACTAAATTATGACCTTTAGATCGAACTCTTGGCCTATTTAAGCAGCTCAATTAAAACAGTTGCAAATACCATACAAAATGCCAAGTCAATCTTACTGTAACAATGATGTCACCTTTGATTGTTCGGGAGTGCCTCAAGGTTTGCATTGGGCCCGATTCTATTTCCTCCGATAATGCCACCGCTTCTCTGATGATTGGCCATTGTTTCGTATGGATATGTGGGTCAAGTATGAGGTCTGATTCATGTAGGCGTGCATATTGCTCTCAAGGTTCCTGGGCGCATACCTCCACTCGGTCGTCCGTGTGACGATGCTTCCTCTCCTCGAGAACCCCGCTCTCCCTCGGTGCACGATCTCCACTCGAGCACGTATTGCGACATTACCGGGTTTTGAAGACTATGACGTGTCAGATCGTTATCCTCAGGGCCGTTCCTGTCAAAATCATTAACTCTAGAACAAGATCTGTCTCATCACCCTCTTTATCACAACTGCCATCTGTTCCATCCTCCATGTAGAAGTAGATCCAGACGGCCTTCGCTGTCCAAATTCCTTATAGAGATTCCCCTATCAGGTTCATTTAAGCGATCAACTGCTGTACAATTTATTAAACAGTATCGAGACTCTTAAAAATGTAGAGTTGTTTACGATGAAAAATTGTTACGTTAATGTAATTAAGTCTGTTTCAAAATCTATACAACCGGTGTGTTGTATAAATGTTTAGAATTAAAACTAAAACTAACGTAACCACTGTATACTGCCTCTTGGTTGTCAATTAATGTGGCATTCCAGAAATAAAAATCATATTTTTGAGATAGATATGCATACTGATCATTATCTCAACTTTCCACCCTCATTATTAGGGAATAAAACAGCGTGTATCATTTAAACATTTAATTATATTGTTAGCCCCTTACTTTACATTTTTCCATTAAATACGGCATCCTGATTGTGTCTACTTTCGTTAGCGTGATTCACTCATCGTATCGTGCCAAGTAAAGAGTTAACTGCCTTTAGCATTTAGTAAACTGTAAATGATTTAGGGAAGATTTTGACAGAACCAAAAAACGAACTCTAAGTGTGCAAGTGAAGGTTATTATGTAATGAAAAACGTAATGGGGGAGTATTTAATACGGATGACTATCTGGAAGTAATGCTTAGATATCAGTATAAGTTCTGAGCTGCAGAAATGAGGGAAATAATACGGCCTGAACTTTAACTCGAAATGTGCACATATGATTTGGAGTTAACATAACGTTTCAAATGAGGGACAAAAGTTCAGCTCCAGAACAATGGAAAGATTACAAGCAGTCAAGGGTCAACAGTCCTGGCGGCGGCACGTGTATAACACGCGTGTCGGACTGATCTCCACCAATTATGCAGCGGGTATCTCTCGGGAGATGCAGACGTGCAGGCAGACAGGCGTTGTGAGGGTCGAGGCCGGTTCTTGACTCTGAGGGCGGAAGTGCAGAGGAAGGCTGGAGATATGGTGATAAACACGAACATATGTCCAGAGTCAGCAAGAATAACAAACAGCCACGTCAGAGCGGGATCCCATAGCTACGGCCGGCCTGGCCACATGATATTACTTCCAGATGAGTGGAACCTGCGAGCGGATAGGCCTAGGAGTTGGTGATTTATAAATGGATAGTTACACGATTGAGTGAGGGATATTTAAGTGGCAAACAGTGGCAGGCCTGTAGTAGTAGTAAACTGTATACACCAATTTTTCCAATAGCAAGCTATAGCACGTCTTAATTACTTGCAGAAGTAAAAAGAGGAACACGGTTGGTAACCGATCTTAATAGCACCATTCAACTATTTTGCAATCATACCAAAAGAGTTATGTAAAATATATAAAATTTCGCTACCTGCATATTTCGTATTTTTTCATACATTTGCAATTTAAACTTTGAAGGTGAGTTATTCCAGCAAGATCAGCATTTGTTAAATTTTTTAGTACAGTATTTATAACTTGCAAAACAAACCGGGACGTACAGGGAGTACTGAAGCTCTAGCGAAAAAATTTTAGAACACATTTTAAAGTTCGGATATTTAAGCAAGAAACAGAGGTGGACATCTGGTAATGGTAAACTGTGAAAAGAAATACTAATGTTTGCAGTAGAAATACCGCCACACACTAAATACCGTATTGTGTTTGGGTTGCTATGTCACGTTTTAAAGAAAGCATCCCATAAGATCCAGAACAATCCCAAGTTTTCATTAATGTTCTTTTTATGATGCGGCCTATTTGTTGCAAGAACTGAGGTTGCCAGGTTTTAGCCGTCATTTTGACTATTTAATTCAGAATATGCAAAGGAGAACTTTTACTAAAAATATGCAAAAACTTTCTGCATTGCAGAGCAAATTTTTGTTAAATTGGAGAATATTATGGCTCCATCATCAGATAGTGCATAGAAAATGGAAAACATTTGATATTTTAATTTTTTTCCTGGGGTGAAACAAGAAAAGGATGAATCGTCTATGTGTACATTAAGAGATCAGGAATTGCAAAACTAAAAGTATTACTAGGTACATTCTGCGTTGATAGCTGTGCAAAATTCCTATAGCAGCGGTGTTACTCTACGATCAGAAACTAAGCAAACCCCTATAACAATTAAAAACCATAGTTTGGTGTAGCACAATTATGTAGAAAACATACAATACGGAAGATTTAATGTTTCTATCTCCAAAACTGTACATTCTGTATACCAAAACTTTAAATTTTATTTACGACCTTTTGTAAATCCAAGAAGATTGTATACTTTTTATTCACAGATTGTACTATTTAACCATTAAATTAAAATAATAATACGATTAAAACTTGTTCGTAATGCTGAGATGAACAATATAATTTGCACTAATTGTGGTAGATATAAATAAAAACCCGCTACTTGAGCATAATATTAGATATGCGTCTCAAAAAGTGTTCATTCATTCAGATTGATTTCACCCCTCTGAAAATGGCTCGGGTCTCGTAATGATGATCCGCTACTGTAATCTGGATCACTCGAGGGCGCGGGCCGGCACGAGTTATAACTGAAATCCATTATATCGTGTGCAGTTCGGTCTAATGACCATTCGTTAAAGTGCCGCACTCGCGCCCGCGTCTGGCAGACCGTGCCGCTAATCTTCTCTCTGCAAGTCAGCTGGTATTGTTATTGATGCCCTCTGCGCACGCTTGTGCGCACACCGTTACATCTTGTTTACACCGTAACCTAGCAACGGCAATATTCCCATTGTCTATTGTCCTACTTTCTGTTGATCTGTAACTCTTGAACGGGTTTCCTTTTCGAGTCACAGCCGCTCTACCTGAAAGGGCCTCGCGAACTGAAGCTAATTAGAGGAACCTGGATAATTATAGGCTTTATCTCAGCCGATAACTGCTCCCAACTACTTTGTCTAATTGCCTCCAGTTGATGCAAGATTGAAATTAGCTCCTTGATGGCCTATGGTGTAGTTGGAGTGAGTGGTCACATACATTGTTACAACACCTATATCTAATAGCCTACTATAACGCAAGCAAACTATTACAAGCGACTTATTAACAGTCCACTTACAGTAGTTGGGAGGAAAAAAATATATATTGACTACTAAAAGTTGACTACTGTAATTTGGATGCACATGAAATCTAGATTATTCGGCAAGATAGTGCCATATTGCAGATTAAAACATTACTTTACATAAATTACACGGTTTAATTTATTTTATTGTGTGGAAACATGTACATTTCATGTGCACAGAAAGAACTAAAATTTTACTGATAGTAAGAACCTATTATTATTTGTTTTTTTATCCAGGGGCAAATAATATGATGACAATGAAAAATATACCGCCTTGTTAAAAAACATAATTGATATGACGAAAATACATTTACAAATAACTACCACAAACACAAAGTTAATATTTAAAACACACGTATTATGCAACAATACAGTGTATGAACTAAAAAACCTTATATACCTCGCGTATGCTTTCAGATATGTTTTCAAACGTAACAACTAGAAATTGTGAAAATTGAAGAAAAATTGTATCTAATATTTATTATTTAGTTTTACATTTTACTGCCACAATTACTTAGTTTTAGGAAGTTTTAAAAAAGAAAACAAAAATGTTTCAACCCTATATGGACAGAGTCGTTAAACGAAATATAATGTTGGAATGCAGGTGCTCGTTTCATGTAATTATTCTCCTTTTGTTTTTATTGGTGGACAGACGGTGGACAATCGCCCCTGTTTGACATTCTGAATCGGTTCTTTTCCATGAAAATAAGGACTGTGCGTGATAAAATTCAATTCCTGTGCGCCTCACAATTGTATGCAAATTCCACCAAGATGGAGCGGTCTGAGTGTCCACTCCCCAAAATAAATCATTGAAACAAATCGGTTATTTGTATTAGCCTCGCCCGCAAAACCAAAACCGCCAAACAAACAAGTGGTGGGAGCAAAACGACACGAAATTTTCGCAATAAAATTGCAATCCGCAAAGGACGTAATGGCACCATTGTCCTCAGACGGTAAGAACTGCAATCAATTTGTTCTTTTCTTGGTCCGTACCGGCGCGGCGCGCCGGTCACTGGGTAACCAGCGCCTTCCTGGGCATTAGGTCAGTCCAAGTACTTTTCTCGGTTGTCTTTGAGCCAAACCTGGTGATTAATGGTTACTCCATCCACATTGCTGCCATTCTTCGGGCAATGTTCTCCTCCTTGACAATAGTGCTTTTAGTTTCCAAATACTTTCTGTAGGGACGATAATTGTACATGTGAAGCGGTGATTAGTAGATTCGAGCTTTGTTGATGTCTGTTTGATAATTTAATCGCGATATGATGTTTCTGAATAATTTAGGAGATTGTTTATAAATATCATTCATGTCTTGTTAGTAACTGAACACAAATTTAAGAGAACCTAAACACTAAACACTGTCTAAACATTCTTTGCTTAGGTGGTAAACACAGTTTACCTTAATGTAACACCAATCACTCGTTGAAAGAGGTCATTGTGAAATTTGCATAGTTTTATACCCCGGAACAGTGATTAGTGGTCAAAGGCAATTCGAAATCAAAATCAAGGCTGTATTACTGATGCCTTGTTTATTCATTTCATTTTGTTTCAACGCTTTCAGTGTAATTTGTGGTCATGATATGAAATTCTTCGTAATTTGTGGTCGCTACCACTTGTTCTTCCTAGTTTACGTGGATGTCTTTGTTATTTTCTTCCAAATTAGCATATTGTTTTATAATTTGTTTCATCCTCCTGGCCTTCCCTTTATGAGTCAGTATTTCCATGTAGGTTTCTGTGCCTAACAATCCGTTCAACTCAGTATAGTTATTTTGACAGACTGAGATAAAATACTTTTAATGGCGTTGATACCTTTTCTCTTCGCGGGCTGTGATGACATACTATTATTCCTTACAGCATAACCTATGGATTTAGGGAGATTTCGATCCTTCGCTGACTTACTATTAATTTTATTTTATGGGTTACGTGCCTACAAGAATAAGTTCATACGCTTGTATTATAAGTACAGTACCGTGCTTACATTGTTGTGAAGAACAAAATTTATTTGAAGAGCCCCAATAATGTACCCTTGCTCCAGTACTGTCTACTAATTGATGACAAAAATTACTAAAACGACAAACTAGAGTAATTTATTTAATTCCGTGGAGGAAATTCTTTAGAGTTCACATGCTTTACTACTTAGCACGTAACGGATCATATTGGATCAATCCACGAGTGTCTAAGAAAAATAAGATTCTAACAAGGAGCAAGTTAGGTAAAATATTGGTTGTGTTTTTATATTAGCTCCACACTCTTCCTTAAAATCTTATAAGCTATTTTATTAGCCAGCAACATAGTCTACAGATGGAATTATTTACAGGAATTATTTTTATTTATTTAATTATCTACAATTTGAAACTTAACACTCTATAATCAATAACTTGCAGTCATACTGTTAATTTAATTCAATATCTTTATTCACATTATGTTGGGAGAACGGTCAAGCTGAGCGGTTAAAATGTCAAACTTTGGATCTGAATAGCGCAGGTTCAAATCTTGTCTGTGACCGTTTCACTTTTTATCAGTAACATCACCCTTTTAGTGAATCGACTATCTTTTTTATTCTCTTTGTTAATATCTTCACATAGGCCAGTTGCTCATTAGGATGAACAGAGCAAGGCTTAAAAGAGCCTTTTCCTGATCCAAGATAAAAAATGTATCAGTTCCGTTAAAAATCTGCCTAAACAAGGATCATATAGCTTGCAATAATATTCGTTTCCTTGAAAGAATCATTTATATTGCAGGACGTGAAGATGGAGTTTGGACCAGTATAGAGGATACCAGTATAGGAGGAGATGTACTCAAACTATCTATGTTTGATTGCAGGGCGTGAAAGTGAAGATGGACGACCAGGGCAATATCCTGGTAAAGCGCGTGTCCAAGTGTAACGTCTATGTCAAGAATACGAGTGCCGGGGAGGATACCAGTATAGGAGGAGATGTACTCAAACTGTCTCTGTTTGATTGCAGGGCGTGAAAGTGAAGATGGACGACCAGGGCAACATCCTGGTAAAGCGCGTGTCCAAGTGTAACGTCTATGTCAAGAATACGAGTGCCGGGGAGGATACCAGTATAGGAGGAGATGTACTCAAACTGCCGAACTGTTCACTTGAGCCCGAAAAACCCGTCAAGGTAAGTATGGTTTCCATCCATCATCACTTTCCATACGTCGTCTCAGGGTCTAATAACAGTGTGAAACTTTCATTTCAATTTAATTACCCCCCACGTTAGAGTTTTAAGGTAATGGAAATTTAGTGTTACATGAGAGATTGTCTCTCATTCTTGATTGAAATTATAAAGGTAAGAATGTCTATAAACCTGTATATCTTCCGGTGTACATCGTCAAAAATGTAATATAACAATAGAAACAAGAAAAATACATTAAGCACTATTTATCTTCCATATACAATTTTATTAAACGGCTGGACAGTGCGTAGAATTGGTTGTAAATCAAACTTAACGCTACATGAAAACACTGAGTTGTGGTAATTTTAGCTTTTTCTTAATTTTGAAAAGCAATTCGTAATATTTACCTACTTATAAACACTTTATTGCTCTTCCAAATTAATTTGTATAGTGTGTATTTATTCTTATCAGTAGCACCTCTACCGGTATTGAATAAAATGAATATTTAGATGGTGTAAGAATAGTAATTATTTCCTCCTCGCCTTGAGGAGTATACGACGACGCCCAGGCTAGACAATGGAGAACTGAGGTCATAGAGCATCATTGTGGAGAGTTAGCGTTCATACTGTTTATTGAGACAGAGAGTGCGAAGAGAGAGGGAGGGAGGATATATCGAGAGGAAAAGAGAAAGAAGAGGATAGGAACGGCGATTGATGCAAGGCCGAGTGAGCGAGCAGATGAAAAATGGTCTTATGATACAATAACAGTGTGGGAGAACTAATGAAATAGTAGAGGGGCAAGGACGGGACCTTGGAGTACGCCCACGCCCTCCTCTTAGCTGCCTATCTGCCGTTGTAGTCGGGCTGAGTTTGATTAATTACGGGGTAATAAGAGGACCAGGCTAAACATTGTGGTAGGGAATACGAAATGCCAAAAGGCTACCTTGGAAATTAGCAAATTCAAGAGCTGTATCCTGATCAGTCACTGTTGAAGTATTATAATTATTGTCTGAGTTGCTGCTTGTTTTAAATGTCGCCAATGAAACATTGTTTCAAAATAATAAAAACTAAATTTTATAGATTGTTAGCATTTTCAAAATTTTATTTAACAATCTTTTTTATAGTCAGTTATTATTTATACTAGATTCAAGGTCAAGCGTACAATTCGGTGCATTGCAAACTGCTTGGCAGTTTAAATGCAGAAGATAAGAAAAGTGCAGGCAAGGTCAGCCCAGCTCTGCGGCAAGCATGAGGCTCAATCATGGCCGATGTACGTGAGATAGATGTGGTCTATTGTCATCCTAGTGCCGCTGGAACCTCGCTAGAGCATCAACCTCGTGGGGACCATTGTGATCTCACAAGAGTCCTGAGTGAGATCATTAATATTGATGCTCTAGAGAAGCGTGGTAACAGAATCTTTGCTAGATGTAGATATACATATTAAGTACATCCATTTTTATATAGACCCTGAGTAGATTTACTGAGTGCGTTAAAGTTTTCGCATCACTAACATCGAGAATCTTTTCTTGCAGTTGTTCGATATGAAGAAATTCCAGGCCAATGTGAGTCGCGAAATGCGGAGAGCCTACCCTGACAGAAAAACTTTAGAATCCCAGTGTCTAAGCGCTCTCGCTTTCGTAAAGTCAGAAGCAGAACTTCTAGATTGTCCTATTTGGGTGCTCATCATCAACGTAGTAGCGATGGATATGCTCAAATCCAAATTCCCTCCAAGTAAGTAAAGTTTTATGTCTATAATGAATAAAACAGCCTTCAAATAATATTCGTACTTGTATATTGTTTACCCTACCATAGTATAACTAGTTACATGTGCAGCGCTATCTAAATAAACATGGTAATGGTAGTGTGCCTATACGAGTACTAGAGAAACTTCATTATATGTAGTCTTCAGGTCATATATAAGCTAACACATAAGCTATTATCCTCTTGCTTTTATTCTGGCTTTATTTTTCTCTTTATCAACCTCAGTTCGCAATTCAATAAAATTTCTGCGATCACTTACGGGAGGAGAAACTCGAAGAGCTGTTTACGATAGACGTGTGCCAATGCCGCTATACCCCTTGATCATAAACCGGTGAGCAAGAGTGACGAGCTGATCATAAATCATGCAACATTGCGTAGTAAAATGTTTTACAGTGAGACTATAATGCTGCAGTGGAGTCAACTCACTTGGTAATTTAGGCCAGGAGGGAATATGATGTCACGAATAAATATACTATTTGTTATGTTAGGAGTTTTGAAATACTCACAAGTATTGTAGAATATATTTTGACTCTCTGTGCAGTTTGAGTTTTTCAACAGCTCCCCAGGACATGACAAGGGATACGTTGACATATCGTGACTTGTTTTTCCTATGAGTAATGCATCCTACGTAAGGGTCAGGGCCTTACGCTGATATTGTTCATCATGAATAGTCGTAAAGAAGGCATGTTTTATGATGGACAGTGGAAGAGAGGTGGGCTCCTACGCAGAGAGGTGAAGGCTGAGCTTTATGTCCTCATTATGAAGCGGATCAGTTTCCCAGGTTACATAGCATTCAGACAATTTATGAATACCATTCTCGGCACGGTGGTTTCGTCACATCCATAGACAAATTTAGCTATTACAGTCTGGACGAGAGTTCCTGAAGATATTACATTTGACTATTGCTATGCACGAACTATGAATTCACAGATGAATAGGATTGACCCGATGTCTGACCGGGGAAGGCCATCCGAAGACGTCCAGTCCGCGGCGGCCGAAGAACAAAACCTCGACCTTGGTCGCCACAATGCCGATACTCCAATTAATCCGTCCTCAGCTACAAAAGACTTCATTTCGAGGAACAAAACACTGGATTTCACATTGGACACGGTTATCTCTCCCGGTGGCGGACTGGCGGCTCCAGCCTTGTGTCCGATTGTCCCAATCGTGTGGTCCGTGTCATCAATCGAACACATCGATCCAACGTCGAGTCTCTTTGTTTTTGTGCTTGATAAAAGAAAACAGTTAGGTCTGGATCTAAATACTCAGGGCTTTGTTCAGTTGGCACAGTTTCATCGTTTCTACAGACTCTAGTTTTTCTATAGTATAGGGTACCTATCCAATCTGATAAAGCAGAAGGATAATAGCAATGCAAGGAAACAAAAATGTTAAACTTCTAGCTACTATTAAACTATTTATTAACTTTCATTAGAAAAAACACTTTATTTATGATTCACACAAATCTGCTTCTATAAAATTTGCCTAAATTTGTTTTAAAGTTGCAACCTTCGTGTCTTTGCGACCGGAAAAGGGCACCTTTCCAGAGGACCAATTAGTTAATTACCGCCACTAGATTACCCCTTTCCAAACCCACCAGCTTTCATGAGGAAAAGATAAACTAATAATGTAGATATGGTTCTGAAAGTTCCCTAGCTATAACACTTAAGCCTACACGATCTACATACACTTCTATCCGGCCTAATCTACACTATAGCCGCACAATGACTCGCACACAACCTCCGCTCTCCACTAGCTATCCTAGGCAGGAATTATCCTACCAGAACCTGTCTAGTAGAATTCCAGATAGTAGAAGGCTCCCATTGTTAAAGCTATGGCCGAAAGGTCGGCGCAGCTAGCTATCGTGTTCGCGGCTACTGACAGATTACGCGCCAAATTCAAATTTATAATGGGATTCACCGCAAAAATAAACATAATATTTTCCTTAATTACGGCCAAGGAGAGGATTTGTTCAGAGAATTCTAACCATGTGAACTATAAATTCGCCAAGCTTTGTTCATATGTACAATGTCGTCAGCTCACCGGTAGTTTCCAGGCTATAGCTAATTAGTTGAAAGAGGCATTCTACCAATGACATACAATTTCTTCTCGCCTCGCGTTATTTTTGCCCAGACCGGTCCCTGGCAGCCGTTATCCCATATCTCTCAGTGCTGACAGCACTCACTGTGCGATATCCTGCTTAATTCACCAGCTCCACCGCACATTGTCGCCATCGACAAAATCTCCGCACACGGAACCGGTCTAACTAATGGTGTCCCGGAGAATCGCAAAGCCAGACAACAATGGGCACAGGCTTCTGAATTACAACACCTGCGGACTGCCCACCCCGGCTAAGACTGCGGGAGGCGATGATAAGAGGTGGAATACCATAAATCATTCGCTTCATCTGGAGATCATCACAGCTTACAGTTGTGACCCGTTACAACCAGCTCTGTAGTTTTGAAATTTCACCATCTTCAGTTCAGGCAGTGTATTCGTACGTGGAAGACAATAACAAACAGGGTATGGCGAGTTTAGTTATTTGTCGCGGTGGCTCAGTTTTCGACACTCGCGCCTCGCCCCGCCGGTCCACGCAACTGCTGCGGGAAGTCAGAACTACTAGACTACCCGCTCCCGCCACCGCTGTTATCAGCGCATGACGGCTGTTCTGCGCCACTTGTCACCTCTTACTGCGCATGTCACAATGGCCCTGGTATTGTTGCACCTTTCATTATTGTTTTCCCGCTAAACCGCATATTTTACACTTTCCATTGTTGTAATACCTTTATTAATGTGGACCTTTATATAAGCCTTGTGACTGTGAACTTACGGGAAGCAAAGTCAGTGACTGCCCTGCGGAATGCAGTAGACAGTATCTAATAAACAATAAGCTCAGTATCTTTTCATAACAAGTGTCCTAGTGGTAATGTATCTGGAATTATTTTGGAATTATTACAACTTAACAATAATGGCTCTTCTAGGACTCTGAGCATTTGAAAGTGCTTTCATGTGAGTGCCTCAACCTACGTCAGAGAGTGTCATTGTTGACCGACGTCGAACAAGCATTTGCCTCTTTTAAAGTCATAACAACAAACAGACAAGTATTGAAACGGCCAAATATCCCTTCCTGGCCCACTTGTGGAGGACCTCTACCAGCTAAAATCACTCTTGAAGAATCAATAGTTTGCCCCGAAGAGCTCTCGACTCCTGAACAGATAAGGATGATTGCTCTAACAACAGGTCGTTACGTAAGGTGCTGATCGGAATTCACAGGGATGACGGATCACTTTCCGGATCTTTTATGCTCCTGGCCTCCACCTCCACAGTTCTGGACTTCAAGGGGTTCCTGGGCACGTGGCCATTTTATGACGCGTGCGATCATGTAGGACTACCGATTAGGTCAAATGTGAAGCCAAAATTCTTATCTCAAACTTCATATATTTTTCTATATATATATATATTATTATTATGTATATTTTACGTAATATTTTAAATAATATAATATATTTGATACTCATACATTCTAACTATGTTTTGCACGTCGGAATCTGAACTCGAATGATGTACTGAGAAGTAGTGTGCCTGTAGTGTCCCTTTTGAAGTTTTATCAATAGTTGTTTTTTTCTAAACATGTTCACAATTAATAAAAACGGGTTAAACATAAATAGCAGTTATGTTTTGTTTTATATTTTATCCTTATAGGTTAAGCATCTAAATCATTCCTTAGATCTTTGAACTGAATCTTGTTGTCTATAGAAATCAGGCGGAAATTGTGAGTGGTAAAAACTGTTGAACAATTTTGTTATGTTAATGTTAAATGGCGCAAAACTTTCCCTTTTTGCCACATCTTCTTAAACACGGATATTAAGATCTGTTTTCCAGAAAAATACTTAAAATACGTATAATAATTGTCATTATGCGTGGTGTGAAAGGGAACTAATTACTTGTGATCCTTGGCGAATGGTATGAATGTCCTTGTGGTTTATTACGCAGTAGGCTATTTGTAAATACTACTTTATTTATAAATATTTTTTACAGAGTTAAATAATCTAGGTAGAAATTTAATAAATATTTTTAATACATACACTGATTTGACTACTGCAAGCTACCTCTCTATGGAAGTGGAGGGGTTAGCGTCTCAGGTGGGAGGGACCCTGGTTCGAATCTATGCTTGGTCATTCCATTTTAATACAGTGAAAAATAATAGGTATTGCTTAGCCTGAATTACTGTGATAAAAGGCTCCGAACTAGTGCTTTAAATGTTCCATCCAAAAAAGATAAAAAGGTATTATAGCCCAATCAAAAGTAAACGCAATTGAACAAACTGTTGCAAAATTCATGTGGAAGAGCCATTTTATATTCCGTGTTTTTAGGAAAACTTGTTGTTAGGTACTATTGGTACGGATTTGAAACAAAAAAGTTGAAATCAAAGTGTTAAAAGTTATAAAACGTATACGTCATGTTATGTCATATGCGGTTGGTGGTTATTGAATGTTCCATGATATAAAGAGACGTTAGGGTATTTTATTAATTATATGATACTAAAAGAAAGAAAGAGTAAATATGAGAAAGAGTTCTTGAATGTTGGGTTTCCATTAAGACAATTATTCACTGAGAGGTGCCGGAAGCTGTCTTTATCTCGAGTGATTCACTTCCCCCTGGGACTTTGCCCTTGGTCCAGAGTTCACGTCGGAGTTCCCATCACGCTGTAGGAGAAAGTGTCGGGGAAAGTGGTAGAAGTATCACTTGCACAAAGACCCTGTGACGGCCCAATTGTGCCATCTAGATCACGTGTTGAGCAACAGACGTCTAGTGAGCCACTGCCGACTGTAAATAGAAGTATTGTTGAACTTTCATAGACCACTTGACGATTAGTTTCTACTTACGCAACTGCACGTCACAGGTACCACACAGATGTGTTGTGTGCGAGTACGTTACCGCACGTGTTACGAGTAGCGGTGTAATTTATTGTGCTGTCTTTTCAGAGTTATAAGAGCCAACAGGACTGGACACATTTCTTTCGTGGTATCCTAGTATTGCTAAACGTCGTTATTTATCATGCTGTGTCATTTGGACATGATTGTTGTGCAATGTTGAATTATTGGCGTATTCAAATTTCATTTGTTGGGGGGTTTTTGACGATTTCTCTTCCCTTAATCCAACAGCTCGGTGGAGGTACTTTGCAACAAACAACGCATGTTACCCCATTTTTTTATGCAGCAGAAGATTACAGCAGATGAAGTAAAAGCTATAGTAATGGCTGCAGCCATATTTACATGGGGTGTAGATACATAAAGCAGTATATAAAGTACACAAGACCCTGGATGTATAAAACTATCCTTTTCATAAGCATAAAAATTAATAAAAAAATTGGACACACGATGTAAGGCTTCGAACTTTGAAGCTAAGTTACATACATATAGAGGAAGTTCAGGCGCTGTCTATAAGTGTAGTATTTTTATTATTCATCGTCTTTTTGTTCTACCGATTATTCCCCTTATTAAAATCCTAAGATCCTCCTAAAGGCCAGTGGTTCCTGAGAGTAGGTAGAATAAGGCTAAAAAAGGACCAGCCTATGATTATAATAAAATTAACTAGACATTAGTCTCATAATGGGCCCATCGAACCAATTTCCTATTGGAAGCAAATGATATATATATATATATATATATATATATATATATATATATATATATATATACATATATATATATATATATACATATATATATATATATAATTAATATTCATTTTGGCTTTTGATGGTTTATTTTTCAAAAATATAATTTTTATTTAAGATTTTTACTATATATACAGGGTGAGTCAGAAATATGGTAAAATATTTTAAGACGTGATTGTAGAGCTAAAAATAAGAAAATAATGTTATATAAAGGTAGGTCCGGAAACGCTCCATTACTGAGTAATGGCTGGCGAAAGATTCTGCTTTGTTTTCAGTTCACCTGGTTGAAATTAAGTGATTCTGAAAGGTTTTGTTCATACTTTTTAACTCAAATAAGATGGATGTATAAAGAAAATCACCTGAAAAATCAAATAAAACCACTCTAGAGGTTGTAGTGTGAACAGTTTTTGAGAAAAAGTATGAAATTTGCCAAAAATCTAATAAAAAAAATACCGTCTTAAATGTTTGATGTCGAATAACATTGTTAAATGACCATTAAACAAATTGTTTTTCCTAAAACAAGATTGTAGAGAAATTAAATATGAAAACAACCATAATAAAAACAAAGTTAACTAAATGTGTAAAAAAGGTATGAAATCGACTCCTTACGTATTACACTACACAGCAATGTTTTGCTGTTTTAGAATAAGGAATGGAGTATCTGATTGGTAACAGCTGGTAATAATTTAATTATTTAAACAACAACTATTTAAACATTTTTAAATAATAAATAATCAGCTTGGCATTTATTATTAGATGACATAATGATGTCACCTCCTTGTTGAACAATACAACAAACTGTAAATATTACTATGTGCTTTGGTTAAGTATTTTAACCAGTTATTTCCATCCATTTTATTAGTGATTTTGTGTTGTGTGTTTCATTTATTAAAAATGGAAGGTAATATTCATTCTGTATTCAAACTCTGATTTAGAAGACATGCATTTTAATGTATGGTTTGGGACGCTGCAATTAAAACTTTGTTTATTATGGTTGTTTTCATATTTAATTTCTCTACAATCTGTTTTAGGAAAAACAATTTGTTTAGTGGTCATTTAACAATGTTATTCGACATCAAACATTTAAGACGGTATTTTTTTTTATTAGATTTTTGGCAAATTTCATACTTTTTCTCAAAAAACTGTTCACACTACAACCTCTAGAGTGGTTTTATTTGATTTTTCAGGTGATTTTCTTTATACATCCATCTTATTTGAGTTAAAAAGTATGAACAAAACCTTTCAGAATCACTTAATTTCACCAGGTGAACTGAAAAACAAAGCAAAATCTTTCGCCAGCCATTACTCAGTAATGGAGCGTTTCCGGACCTACCTTTATATAACATTTTTTTCTTATTTTTAGCTCTACAATCACGTCTTAAAATATTTTACCATATTTCTGACTCACCCTGTATAATACTTTTATAGTAATGCTACAAGATTTAGCGTTAGTAAAGAAGAGAAATATATTTTATACACAGTTTGTTTGGCTTTGAATATACGTTAAATATTATCCATTGGACCTTTTGAAGTGTTTCAAATTTTGATATGTTACTAACCTCTTATACGAGTATATAAAAATTTGATTTTTAAAATTTTAGTTTGGTGTGCCAGAAGGCGTTTTGAAAGGAAGTGTTGCATACATAAACAACCCTGGTTTTATTGCAAAAGTTAAAATGAGAAAACAAACCTTTATCTACGTCAGCAGTCAATTGGACGTTTATATGTAAATGCCTAGGTTTCACAGTTTCTTGGTTGGCTAAAATCTTTAAAAAGTATAATCTAATTAAAAATGTTTGGGTTTAAAAGACCTTTGAAATGTGGTATAGCACTTCACATATGCTTACATTTAAAAGAAACTCAAGATTCGACCACCAAACCTTCTGATTTTGCCCATCTTGTAGTTGATTCTCAAGAATCAAAATTGGGGGAAACCATGAAGTTGACTAGCCTAGGTTAATTATGAATTTGAGACACTTTTTTAATGATGCATCCTTTCTAATAACGTCCTGTAATAAAACATAATTAAGTTGGTGACATTGGAGTGGTATTGTAGGAAGGTACTAACTGCACATTGGTACAATATTTGTCGATTAAGAGTGGAGTAAAGGACTACAATAGGCAATGTAATTTAGTTACTATACCTTCCAATGCTAGTAAAACACAAACTCGACCATATTTCGTCTTAGACCACTTTAAGTACCAAGCAGTAGCTGGTGTCACCTCTGCACCGATCAACCACGGGTCTCATTGTTCTACATGTGGCGACACCCGGCTCCGGCCCCCGCTGGGATGTTTTTGCCCCTCTTCTTGCCGCGGGTGAGTGACACTGTAATAGTCGCGGTTTGTGGTCTAGATGCGCCCCGCTGCGGGATCCTCCGGAGGATCTCCTGATCCTTGTGTGGTCCTCGACTGATCCCGGCGACCATCAGTAAGTTCGGTTCATCGTCCACGCTCGTGTGCCCGCGTGGTTCGCTTCATCAAACTTCAAACCGGTTGCTGTTTATATAATAAGCAGTATGTCACGATTTGGTTCAAAAATAATCATGAACATGTAATGAAGAATCTTGGAGCATTGGAAAAAAGTTTTATTTTTACTATTTACTATTTTGTGAAGTGCCTGATGATGGCATTATTGTTTCCGGAAGGCATTGCGCCATAATAAAATAAATATATTTTTTTTATTCATTTACCAGTGATGATAAATTAACACGTAGGCTAATTCCACACAGTTCTCTCAGATCAGTAGTGAAAAAAATATTCACGGACTAAATGTGTTGTATTTTTGTGACTCGCTTAGTAAAATAAAAACTCTCTTGATAATCTCATGATGATCTCACGTAAGTGAATATTAAATCTATAATGCATTTATAATGATTTATTTATCTATAATGCATAATTTGGCCAATTTTTAGTAACAATAGTCTTAAGAGCCGGTTGTACTGGAGGCCATGTTTATTTTATCCTAGAACAATGCTACTCCTCAAACACCTTTACGTCCTTATTTTTAACCCTAAGAGTTGTGGGAGGTATTTAATTTAAAAATATTACTAGTACGCATATAAACACTATTTAATTTTTATATTTTAATTTGTTATTCATAAATATTCTTGTTTCTTAATACTTTACGGTTTCACTATTCAAAAGTATACACTTTATAAGATATACTAAAGGGGCGTTTGGATGAGTATAGGATCTCTACAATGAGACATATCCAATAACTTTGCGTCTAATTATAAACGCGTAAGGTCCTCTTAAAATGCCTTCAACATAATTTTGTGTCAAATGAAAAACATTTATTCGTTATCAAATGTACAGCGATAAATTGAGAAATGGTCCCCCAAAACAAATTGGGGTCTCAGATACTATATTTTTATTACCGTCGGTCAACCTCAACCGCAAAATCGACCGTCGTCGGCAAGTTTACCATAACGCGGATGATGTCACAAGCGCGAGACAACGAGGGCTCTGCGTGCAACCGCGATATCCGGCGCGTTGTCGGCGACTAAACCGCGCCGCAAAAACTTCATCTGGGCGCTGGGAACAGAAAACGTCCGGATTAATTGCAATACGTGAACAATATACTGCCATCGGGGCAACGACTGCCGGACAAAGCTGTGAAATGATCTTCCCACCGCCGGGATCCATGAATAAATTGTCAGTTAATGACGAAGCTTTGAGCGAGCAAACAGGACAAATTGGACTATTTAACGACCTTGGCGGCCTTCGGCGAAATGACCGCGAATAAATTGTGGCCCGGACAAAGAAAATACAGCGGCCTCTTTGCAAAAATTAGTGGTCAGTGAATTGTCAGCAATCGGACAAATCTATTGAGAGTGCTTATTTTCTGCGATGACTGTCCACCCCTTCCCCTTCCACAGGGCAGTAAATTGCATCTTACCGGGTTTTGTTATGGGCACCCAGAAGCTCGTATTTTCAGCTCGGTATGAATAATACCTCACAACTCATTGGGAGGTGTAATTATTCAATTTTCGTGGGCGAAAACGCTCTACCTGCTATCTTCATCAACTTATTTTGCTAAAACTAATTGTTAGCCTACTGCAATTTGAACTCGATAAATTTATAGGATATGTTGCTACTGTGTTTATTTTGATAGTAGCTTACCTTATGCAGAAATGACTCTTCAAAAATACATGTTACAACACTTTTTATACCCAGATTTGTAAACTAGAGCAGCCCGCACCAAAATAGTCGTATGATTTGAGGCAGTGTTGCCATATCGCTGTTGATAACCGGCTATGGTCACTACTGTCTGCTTGATTTACATGTTGTCTTAATACAGAAGGAGGAAATCAAACGTACGCTTATTTGCTAACAGTAACCACTATTTATGTTTTCATTGCTTTATATGTTGAGGCTGACCGGTTATTTTTCTTACACGTAAAATTGGCAACAGTGTTGGGCGCGTTGTAGAGGGGATGGATCTGAAAACGTAACAGTCACCATCGCTCTACTTTGGTGCGGGCTACTGTAGTAATAAATGAACTGTATATGTGGTGCAACTGTGCTTGCCAAAAGTAACAACGTATCCTTTAATAGTCCATAGTATTATTACTCAATCTATTGTATTGCAACTTAATTCCAGTAACGAAACATGACATTAGATAGGCAAATGTAAATTGAGCTGACCTTTTCAAAACAAAAATATCCCGTTTGATCTGGTCCATTTTAAAGCAGTGGTGGTTAATGAAGCCATATGTTCTGTTGCTAGGGCTAGACTGTTACCAGCTGCCCAGTTAAGCAACAGCCAATAGCACCGCGACCTCAAGGCCGCGTTCACCGCGCCCCTTCCATCTCACTCCAGTTCACTTCACTTTCAACTTAACATATAATTGCAATTGGTCAACCGTTCCATTCCAATTTCCTTCTCGATTCGATTCCTTTTAGTGCCTTCCATTTGTCTTGTCTTTGGCGGGACCGATTTGTCCGTCAGCCCGAGGGAGCGGTGGAACAAATTCAATACTTCATCCGCCGCCTTGTCGCAACCCCTTAGCAGTGGCCTTCGCTCTTGTGCCCCATACAATGACAAGTACCATACAAATACAACATATTAATTTTCAACAAAAATAATGAAAATCACAAACCCTGTCACGATTACTTAAATAAAAAGGCAAACTTTGAATAGCAAATATTGATCCTGCTGTAGATTACCAATTTTTCAAAATTTCCATCCCACTCTTAATATATGGTGTGTTCCTTGACTGTAATAAACCGTTACATATTACCTTCTTTGATTGGCTAATCGTTAGCTAAAGCGCTGTAAATATTTCTCCTGTATTTCTGTCTCTTTGAGTGAAATATATATCGAGAACTTAATGTGTGCATACCTGTTTGGTGATGTATTTGAAGTTCTGTATATATTTAATTTATAATCATGTAAAATCGAGTTCGATGACTAAGTACGTGTGTATGACCTTCAGTGGGGATTTGACTGATAGTGCTAAGACTATCATTTAAGGGGAAAATCAAGAACGAATTAATCTGTGGACTTGAAAATCTCTATGAAACATAATTTATACATTGACAAGACCAAGTTGGGTGATGGCGCATTTCCCTCAGTGGCATTTCATTGAGCGTTACCGAAGCCTATCAGAGGGATATCTTAGGAACAAATTGAACTATAGACTTAAAATGTTGCATGGAACTTTATTTCTACATAGACAATACCAAGGTGCAGGTCCTTGTATTGGACGTTCCTTATTCTATAATTGCCAACGTGTTACGTCACGTGGTCTTGTGTACTCCTCCCTTGTGTTACTTATTACTACTTGTGTTACAGTGAAACGTTCCACTGTAGACATCCGCAACAGACCTCGTATCCCGATCCCGGATGAGGACCCGTACAGCGTGGCCGGCAACGGGGGCGGCAGTTCTGGCAGTTCGGGAGGCGGCGGCAGCATGGGTACACAACAGCACGTACGGCGTAGTGACAAACCGCCAAAACTGCCTCCAAGGGGTGACGCCCCTTATCCTCACGATATACCCAAGGTTGGTGATCCTTCTATTTTAGAAAATATACTGGTATCTATTTAAAAACTGGTGCTACATTTCCATGTGTTCTGGTAAATTAATAAAGAGACTATTCTATATGCTGAGATTTACTGACTTCTTGAATCAGCTTCCTTTCCTGTCTAATTAACGTTACCACTTCCTGAGCGGACTTATAATTCATGTTCAACGTTTTCTTGCAGCCTGACTACGACGATATCGAGGAGGATGAGAACAGATTGGGAGTAAAGAACTTCCCCTCATCTCGTGGCACAAGAGATAAGACCAAGGACAAGAAGTATGGTAAGTTGGTTACTGTTTTCATTATTAATTCCTTTGTAAGAAGACTGAAGGAGTTCAGGCAGTTAATAGTAGTACCTTCAATTAAAGAATTTTTATCTTCTAAATTTCATTTTATTTTAACGTAAAACATGCAGAAATTAAATGTAAAAATTTGAATTGGTCTAACGTGCATTGACTTGAACAGGTCTAAAAACAGCAAATATACTAAAAACTCTTTTTACAAAGGAATTTGTATTGATTAAAATGCATTTTATTTTGAAGTGAAATGTGCTGATATTAATCTTGACCTGGTTTTTGACAAAGTTACATTGTACAACATTTTAGATTTAAACACAAGATGAATTTAGTACTGGCAGACACACTTGTGTCCAACACTTTCTTCGGAAACTCCACCATTTATAAGTTAGTCCTTAATATTTGTATCCGTGTAATACCTGTAGTATCAGGTTTGTAAACATGCATAAGCTAGAAAGTGAATCAAAGACCCTGCAGCGCCGCCTTAGTTTGCGTAGCGACCCAGTTCCCTAGCGACAGGGAAAGCTGGTAGCAGCACTGTACGCATGCGCGATAGTGAAAGTGGGGCCACCGCGCAGGCGCAGCAAATGCCAGCTGTTTAATGGAGGATGGCTGCCAATTATGCAACAATTTGCCCCGTGTTTGGGCGCACGAGCGTCCTCAGCTGTAGCAACACGAGTTGACTGATGTCAGCTTTGGTATAAATCCTTGTATCGAGCTTGGAATGCATTTCTACAATAATTCCAAATGGGCTGAAGCAAATGTTGATAATTTTCTGGCCGAATTTACGCTAACGCTACTGCATGTTGTTTAGTAGATTTAGAAAAATCTTCTACCTATTCCACAATAGGGATTTTTTACGTTTCACTCCATATTTACGTTTACGACCTTAGTAAAAACTACCCCCCGTTGGTTTATCAATGTTTTGTCATTTTATATATATATATATATATATATATATATATATATATATATGTAGGCTTAAAAACAAAAAGTTCTTCACCAACAATGTTTTACTACATTATATAACTAAATAAAAATGTATAAGTATGGGTTAATTTATTAGTTTATCCAATTAATTTATTTTCTTGGTATATATATATATATATATATATATATATATATATATATATATTTATATCAGTTTATTTATTAACTTTTGATACGTGTTAGGATTTTCACGTTAAAAATAATGATTTGAACTCGATAGCGGGTGAATTTAAATTTCAGTATGTTTTAAAAATTGGAGCCATCTACAAATGAGGCTCAGTATATTTCCCGTACCTTTTATGTTTGATCCAAAAACGCTTTTAAAATAAAAATTATTATATAGGGGCAGAGTGATTTTAGAATACCAAACACTCTTATCAATTCACAATGGTCGGTGCAGGCTTTTCGTATGCCCTTTTTCGGTATCTCCTAAGGTTAAGATACACAACGTCCTCAATGTCAAAACTTTGGTTAAACCCGAAAAAGTAAACAAACTACGTTTTACTTTTAACTCCTTGGCAAACCTAATCTCCAGACTTAACCTATCAACAAATTCTTCTTGTCTTCGAATTTGCCAACTCCACTCAGGACCTTGTGCGTAACCCTCACCGAGCTGAAGAGGATTGTGTAGTATAGCATTGCATGGTTACTTTATATGCCAGCTGTTAGTCCATTAATCATGCTGTTTTCGATGTTCCAGATGACCCCTACTACTGCGGACTCCGAGCCAGGGTTCCCAACTTCACCAAGAGCAAGGAGGCGAAGGCCAGTATCGCCGCGCAGATGGCCCGCTACCCCATGATGCCCGCTCCTCCACCACCGTCACACCCCCACCACCAACTGATGTGGCACGCCCGGAGCTACGACAGTGGCATGGGTATGACTCTCCCTCTAGGTCTGCAGTCGATATGTATGTATCATTGCCATAGTCGTCTTGAGCTTCGTAACTGTGTGCACGTCACTAATCCAACTGTGGCGGAACTGGAGTAATTCTACCTTTCTTTGGTCCTGTTCTCCGTTTTCTGGAACGTCATCTCTTCAACTTCCGTTCTCATCTGTGACTTTATTCCTTGTTTCGTTATCTTCACAACACCCTGTACATAGTAAGGATAGTTGTCGTTCGTTTCATGGAGGTTCGGCATATAGGGATATCAAAGTTAATACATTGTTATATTTTATTCATGTTTTTTTTATGAATACGTCGTTATGAATCCATTTGAATGATGAATTGTGTGATATCAATACATATTCCCTTATTTTTCAAGACATTTATACTTAAAATTCGATAGTAAAACCATGTGGTTTTAGCTCTTTAAGCAGAAGGAATTATTGAATTTTCGAATTGTTTTGTTATTGTCCCAATTTATCACCAAAGTCCCGATTTTTCTCTGAAATCACAGGTTCTGCAAGTTATTAAAATAAGAGTGAGCCTGATTACAAAGTCCAAGAATGAGAAAATCCCAGATAGCCTCGAATGTAAACATCGTCGCGAAGAACGTAGGCCTTCTAATAAATTAATCAGAAAGACGCAACACTTACCAGGCAGAGCTACCACTTAATCACTACATCACAGGAAGGTAGCTCTTCAAGAGTATTGCTCTAGGGTAATTTCTTTACTTGTGCAGTGTAGACTAGCTCTCACTGCGTTATATAAATCGCAGCTGTCATCTGAATTTTAAAAAATCTGTCATTTTTATTTCTGATATGTTTTGGGCAAACTTTCGTATTGTGTTCAAAACATAATCGATACCTCGATTATTCGTAGTCATCGAACACAAAAAATCGATTGTTACTATCGATGGCTTTAGAATCGAATTTGTAAAACAGTTAATTGTTAATGGTGAATATTTTTTGAATCCAAACATAAAACTGTTAGATAATAAAAGTCGATGCTATAATTATTGATTAATACTATATCATGATCAATTACAATCGATCCTTAAATCAGCACAAACTAAATAATTGTTCGTTACATCTATCCATACGTCAAGATTGCACACAAAGTTGCTTAGGGTATTTTTTTACTATAATAAGCCAACGTGCATATAAGTTTGAATAAATCTTTAACTTGTTCTCCTGTGCACAACGTGTCGTCCTTAATCTTTGAATTGAAGAAAAATTCTATTATGTTCTATAGTTTATTCATAGTCTACTTTTTGAGAATTAAAAAAGGTGGTTTCCTTCCAAGGAGATAGCACAGGTTAATACATGGAGGTTACTTACTGTAATGTTGAGTTTCTTTTTAATATATCGTAGATACTTAAATCCAAATATTATATTTAAATTACATTTATTCATCAATCCTTAATAGAGCCGCGCTTAGCTATTTACTACGAACTACAGAGTTACAGTTTAAGGTAAAAGGATATACTCCAAAAAATACACGATGAAGAATGTTTTGATTCCACATTACGTTCCACATGATAGAGCAATTTATACCTGTGAACTATTCTTGAATTGTCACAATAGTCCTCTGTGTAGGCTACGGGATAATATTTTAGTACCATTCATTTCTGTAACTTTCATCATTTAATCATTGAATTACAAGTTCTATATAACGTTTGGAAAATTACTTATAATTGAAGTAAATGAGTTTACCGTCAAATATAATTGAATAATATACATAATACAAAGGCATTGCAGATGTTGTTTCCTTATTTCCAATCAGCAGATTTAAAAGAATTAAATTTTGCTCTTAACTTTCTAATTTCGTTTTCATTATAAAAATAAATGGTCAAATGTGTTGTCTTCTTCTTAATTTTCAATTATTGACAACTAATAATACTTTTTATCTTAGACTATTAGATAGAAATAACAATCTCCTCTACTCGGTTATTGTATGTTCTTGACTTATGTTGTTTTTTTAACCTCTTTCATTGAGTCTTCGACCTGCTTCCTTAATTTCTGTGTTTCTTTTTTTTACTTCTGTTTGTGTGGAATTGGTGGATTGCAACCACTGTCTAACATAAATTGATGTGTCAACATAACTGTGTTTAAGTGTTTAACTGTGTTAACGCAATCTAAATTACATTAATAGAATCGTATTGTTTTGCTTAGTTTAAATGTTTTCTTTTCGTTTCTAATACTAAGTAGACTTAATATAGAAGATTCTCACACGTAGCATTGTTTAAACTGTGCCTAAGTTGAATAATATATTTATATTAAGTTGGTTAAGAGGCTTTATAAATTTAAATTAAAGCTGTAATTTGTGCATATAATGTTTTAACATGAATGAAAAAATTACTAAATGACTAAGAGTATTTTACTATACAACATATGAGTATATAATTAACATAACTGAGGAACCTAAGAATTTCGTACCTAATGAAATTATCGTACGCGTACGCGTATCATCAACTGTCATATAAACATTTAGTTATTGCAATTTTATAGTATTCCATTGCAGTTTTCTAAAAGACAATTAAAGTTTCATGTGAGTATCTGAAGTCTAGTAGTATAAAAGTCGGAATCAAATAGTTCCTTTTTGGTTAGAAGACAAGTACGTAAGCAATCATCATCTTACTTCACTTGTTATATTTCAACCAATTTCTTTAGTAGGCAAAACCTGACAACTTCAAGGCGATTTTCATGATTAATCATCAAAACTACCAATTGCTCACTGCAAATCATCAGCAAAATAACAAATATAATATCTCCTCTCCTCTCCCTTTAAGTCAGTGAAGGTTGAAAATTTACTTAACATGAGGCTATCCATTTTTTCCTTGCTATGGAGTTTTGATACATATGTTTGTCTTGTGAACACTTTGAAATTCATAGCTTATCGTATTTTTACAAACTACTTAATTTTGTATTTAATTATTTTCTCCCTTTAAATTTGTTATGGATTTATATTGCTAAATAGTCGTGTATTACTTTTTGAATAGTCTATAGTTCAATAAATATTTTGATTGCATTTACACCTAATCTTTAATATATGTGAATTATGTTTTTCCAGACTCAGAACACCTTGACTCGCCCTATAATCATATCTACGGACGTCTGCCTATCCCCACCCGTGGGTACATACCCCCCACTCCGCGCACCATGTACATCGGCGAGTGGGACTAAACCCCCTCCACTAGCGTCTCTCCCCTCCACTTGCTGGCGCGGCGTGTTGTAGTGGGAGCAACTCAGGCCGAACATGACATTCCCCTCTGGGATAGACTACTGAAAGGACAACATAGAAATACTCAACCGGGAGATATTACGTGTACTTTTAAGACTTTCCGCTGGACGTGAGAAATTGATATGTACCAATTCTGTTACAGTTTACCTTAATTGTATGTTTACTTTTATGTTGATAATT
Source organism: Homalodisca vitripennis (assembly GCF_021130785.1). Taxonomy (NCBI): domain Eukaryota; kingdom Metazoa; phylum Arthropoda; class Insecta; order Hemiptera; family Cicadellidae; genus Homalodisca; species Homalodisca vitripennis. The sequence goes on along the minus strand of NC_060211.1, from coordinate 47,131,569 downwards.
TATTATTTTTATATCTGCCAAGTCTGTGGACCGACACTAGCCTGTGTACAGTGTGTTTAACATGTAGTAATGCTAATACCAGTAGCCGTACATATGTAAATAGAATATTTTAAGTGATGTATACTGGCGCCATCTCGGTGGGGACTGCTCGATACTCCCCCCCCTTGTCTTGGGCTCTCCCCACTGCTACAGTTCTTCTCCTCTTCACGCCGCCTACAGTCGGCAAAACCTGCATTCAAGTCTTTTGGGAAATTAAATTATTTACAAATTAAATTTTGAAAATGCAATTTTAATTCTCTGTGAAGTTCTTGAGACTACGTTAAGTAATAAAAAATATGACATATATTAAAAGTAAAGTATTTTAATACGTAATTAATTTCAACTTAAAAACAATAATTTTCTAGTTATTTAAATTTATATTTGGCAATTAGGAAAATATTGATTTAAATTATGATAAAATTTATTTACAGTGTTATCAATACATTTATACTACAAAATGTTAATGTTTGATCCAGATGTATGGTAGTGAGCGTACGATTATACCTAATGATTGTAAACTATAGAACGCAAGATTTTATAATTTGTATCAGGTAGCATATTAGAACGGCTGTAGGCGGCAGCTCTGTTCAATAGAGAGTTCTGTAATGTCGATGACATCTTAATGTAAGGCTGTAAACTTTTATTTTATATTGGTAAATTATTTCACTAACAACAACACTTGGAGAGCAATGTTTTGAGTGGAATTCGTACCTAGTCACAGCGATTTCCCTATGAGGCTCGAAGCCTAGGGCCCTACCAAGGACACTATGGGGTCACACCTCGCTCTTCTTGTATATAAAGTTGCCTAGACACCCTGCGTGTGCTATATTATTGTTAAGCTACTGACTGTTTTATATCCACTCTGTAAATGAAATAAAATGGTGATGGAAAGAGTGAAATGTGTTGTTATTACCTATTTTCCTAACTTTGAAGTATTACAAGATGGAGTATTAGAAGTATTAGTGGAATATAAAACAGTACTAAACAAAATATAATACTTAATGGTTTTATTTTTTTTGTTCGGTTGGCAAGCTATATTAACGAAATTTTGATTGGACATTTTTTTAATGTATTCAATTACTTTTGTTCCTTGAGGAAATATAAGCATATACATTATACAAGCAATGAATGCTTGCATTAAATCTAAATTGAAATTTGGTTAACCACTAATGTTTGCCATCCAAGAAATTGTGGTTTACTTACATATCATGCCTGATTTTCGAAATAGCAGAAGGTCTGATAAATTATATGTCGTCCATAAGTTAGAGCATATTAAAATTAACAAACTTTTGCAAATATTTGAACAGTTTCATCCCAGCCGGAGGTGAAATAAACTCACACTTGGAATAAGAGTGGCATAGATTTTGAAAAAGAACCAGCTCGTTACTAAGGTAGTTTAGTCGAGCTAATTTAATAAATTCTAAGTCAAACCCCTTAATATAATTTCCATGAAGACAGAAAAATATTTGATCACTTATCAAAGAATTATTTGCATTCAAAGTTGGAAATTTTGACAATGTTGGGACAAGAACTGTATATATACTTTGATTTAAGGAAATTTCATTTTTGGCTGTACATAATTCAAGAAAAAGGCACGGTTTAATTGTAATGTTTTTTAAACAAAATACGTGTTTCGTACATGTATTGTAAAATTTCATAACTTAATCTTCGAAATGTCTTTTTTGGACCTAATTGTAAGATAATCTGAAATTATAATTTTAAGTGTCACAAACATCTTGGTAATTTTTCAGTTTTTCAAAAAAGTTAATGTAAAGAGCTGTGACTTAAACGCTTATAATAGAAAAACATATTTCTTCCAAAGTTTGATTACACCGTCTCAAATATTTGAGTACTCCAACGAAGAAGACTGATTTTAAGCTGAAATTCTTCTGCAATGATCTTGGCAGCGTTCTTCTTGTAGGATCAGATGATATTATGAGACCTCCTTATATAAAATAAACACTATCTGACACTCATGAATCGTGACCTAATCGTTACCGTACGTTCTTATCGTTGTTCTTTGTCGAAGATATAGCCAGTAGACTGTTTTTATATATGTCTTTGTAGTTACTTTATTCAAAACATAATATCAACAAAAAAATAAGAAGCACCACTCCATAAGGGTTTGTTTTATAATTAATGGAAAATTATAGAAGTTATTGAAGGTAGCAACATTAAAAATGTAGTGAACGACATGTATTGAAATGCTTCTTAAATAGGAACAGCTCTTTTATTTCTTAACTTTCGTTCTTTCCTACCATATCGTTCAAATATTTTTTCTCGATTAACAATTACTTAAGCTGTTAAATGTACTATCAAACATACAAGTTTTATAAAGCAAATAACATTTTAACGACTAAGAACATGTTTTCAAAGTAATTGAAAGTTTTATAATTCTGACGATAACAGTTACCTATATACGAGGAATAGGTTCACTAGTTCTAGTAGAACATGTTAACTGAAGAGCAATGTTCTAACTTCTTATATTGCTTAATCTTACCGCTTAATTTTAGTATGATAAACCAATACAACTGTTAATTGAAGATTCGACAGAAGATAACGAAATAACTAACACGGACGAACGAACAACCCTGCCCTTTGACCTTTATGGACTCCAAAATCAATACACTTTTTCATTGGTCCAAGAGGAACTTATGTACTAAGTTTAAAGTTTTTGGACATTTTCTGATACGAGTTAACACAGATATGGTTAGGTTTTACAGACGGACAGAATCCTCTTTGACCTTATGTTCCCAAAAAACTTTCTCGGATCAAAAAAAAGCTAAGAACCAAGTTTGATATTTCTATGACCTTCCTATCAAAAGTTATCGCACAGACCTCTTTGACCTTTTGACCCTAAGATCAACGGGGTTACTCCCGGAACTAATATACAATATAGGGTCAGATAAACCTATACACCAAAATTTAAGTTTTTGGGCCCTTTCTTTCAAGCTAGGCTTATTGCACAGGGGAACTGAAATGGCAAACACCTTTTGACCCGAACATTAGGAGGAGGAGGGTTCTTACATAGACTAAGAATATGTACCAATCTCAAAAATATCACACTTATAGACAGATAACGGCACTATTTTAAGAAGGCCCTATCGGTTCTAAAAAAAGAAAACATGGGCTAATGTTGCCACGGTTGCATATATTTATACTGTGGAGTCAAGAAAATGCTTATTCAAGATCTTTGGTGGTCACATAAATTAGAAACTAGTTTTCTATAAGCACTTAAAGAGTGATGTTTTGAAAACAAGGTATAATGCATATCTTATACATAGGTCGCTTGGTTTTTTGAACAATAAGTTACTATTAGCAGTATATAATGACAATACTTTTATGGCATACTTACAATGGCAGTTTATGTGGTTTAAAGCTTTCCATGTCGTTGTTTTCCACACCCTGAGGGTTTCCTCAGGTATGTATGCCTTGTGCCACCTACCAAAATTCTGCTCCCCAAAAATTGTGAAAATTGCTTACTACAAATTTGAGGCATCCATTCTGATTGCGCGTATGAAGTAAGTTTATGGGGAAGTTGTGCCAAAAGCAAGATAGACCATGTTTTCAGAGTTTAATATAAAAGGAGTAAGAATTATTGGCAAGCTCAATTATAGTGAGTCTTGCAGGGAAACTTTGGAGAAGTTGGGATTGCTGACTTCCTTTCCTCTTCATGTACAGATGATCATGTGCTGAAGATCAGGGTGCACCCTTTTTCGTGGCGGGGACGTTAACCAATATGACACTAGAAGCAGGGACAACTTTAGAATTCAAAAGTTTACATTGACACTGTCTCAACATTTAGCGCAACTAGTTGGTATCAGATTAATCAACAAGCTCCCAGAAGACATAAAATCTGTAACAACCAAAATAATTTTAAAACTGGGATATAAGATATACAGAAATGCTGAACCTTAGGTCAGTGCAAATGTGTGATATTGTAAGTGAATGTGAGTGAAATGTAATTTTAAGAAAAAAGTAATAAAAAGATTACTCTCCAGAAATCACAATCTGTATAACACCACCATCTACAATTGAGAATGAACTTATACATATGTACCAATCAGGTTCTGCTGAAAAATTTCTTTCCAAAAGCTCTACGCATTCCTTTTCGGTATTTAATGTCATCAGCAAATCGTGTTTACAGCCTTCGACATAATTATCATGTATAATTAAAAATTATAAATCTTGAAGACTTAAGAGAAACCTTTGTTTGAAAATATTTGAAGGTTTGTAGGTTTATTGGCAATGCCAAAAAATTGAAAAGGAAATTTTTTAATATTGACATTGATAAGTTTTCAGAGCCAAAAGTATGGTGAGTGCGTTATAACCAACGTACTCATCCTCAGCTTGTTTTAAGCATTGCATGCTCAGGTTTCAAGGCTGCTTTAGTATTCTAATGTTAGAGAGTGTCAAGTATCATTATTCAGTACAAGGTTCGGTACGGTGTAGTGGAATTATCAATAAAAAATAAAGAACATTGTGTATTCTTTTGAATATTGGAATCGGCTAGACGATCCCACAGTGAAGCAAGCATCGATGCTATCAGGTACATCTTTGATGATAAAGCCAGAAATAGCTTCAACGCCACAGGGTGGGAGAGTCTATAGCCTCCTAATGACAGACTAAACACATCTCGTATCTTGATCAGCATCACTTACACTCCTCCTTTCAAATACATCTAAAATATAGTGTTTCTAGGATAAGTGATCACAACAACTTCATTATTGAGCCCCTGCAACGGATTCCTGCAATATATCCCTAGATGTTCTTGACGGTCAGTGGTAACTCTGATATGGAAGTTGTGGAAGTATCAATTAAAAATGAAGAAGTTTTATTATTTTTTGGAATATTGAAATCAGCAAGGCGATCCCCACATGCAGAGCAGGTTCTTCTTAAATTCCTGTTTTTTTTTTTCTATCCGTCTGGTTCCAACATTTGATACGCAGGTTCTACTGACATGAACCTTAGTACGTAGGAATGGTCTTCCTCCAGACCATTTCAAAGCCCATTCATTCATCACTAATTCTACAATTTCTTGATATCTCAGATATACTTAATTTGGCACACACATGCCTCAAGATTTAAAAATAAAAACTAAAGCTTTAAGATAAGTTCAAATTAACATAAATATTAAATACCCATATAAGTTGGAAAAGGGTTGTAACCCCTACGGAGACTATATTTAATTTTTAATCTTCCTGAAGTACTATAAATATGAAATTTGACACATGTGCCCCATCACTTAAATGAAAAAATAAAAGCATTTTCATGAAGATCAACCGATTATAGTAGTTTAAATTGGGTTGCAAACCTTTAGAAGAAATATATTCCAGTCCAGAAATATATTTCAGACCAACGGATGTACATACATTCGTGAATGGATAATATGGCAAAGACTTACTTCGACCAAAGTTGACGCTTTTTGTAAATGACGATTTATCAGACCGATGTATTTCTTCGTCGGCCTGTTTTTCTATGTATTACCAACTCAAACGTACTACGACACCGACAATACCATAGACAGGCAGTAGATTGCAATAACCAGAAGAAGGTGCTTTTGACCAAGGCAGAATTTTCCAACCGAGTTATGTACATTATATTTTCTTGATGGGGAAAAAGATGCAAACGCTACTAGGGCATCTAGAAATAACTTAGATTGGAAGGAGGTAACCATGTTTGGTCTAAGGAAGAACACTACTGAATTCTGGGATTAGTTAAAGCGCTTTGATGCTCCATCGTATTGGTTTATTTTTATTATGAAGAAAGATTATATTGAATAGGGTGTTCGGGTGACATTAGTTTAGTTAGTATCTTGTACTTTCGTCGATTGTGTCACAACACTCAATCCAGAATTTTTAGGACCCCAGTACCTACAATCACATTGCGTCACAAAGAGATGCGCAGTAGTCAGCTGGCTACGTGACGTCACCAGCAGAAGCCGCTGTCGCCCGCCAGCTGTCTGCTGTGCCACAGTAACACTATCCCAATAAAAAAGCGGCGATTTTTAGGTTATGTTGGTTACTAGTTTTAGATTTGCGTTTGTATGGCTGGTTTAATTTCCTTTTAAGGCATGATATTACATTTATTAAAATGCCATTTTACGCTATTTTTGATAGCTATAAAAATGGAAAGAATAACAAAAATGGAAGGTTTACAAATATAAACAGGAAAATCCGCTGTGAAAAACATGGACTTTTCAGGACAAATTTGGTACTGAAACGGCCAGCTTATAATATTATAATTATAAAATTTTGTTTTTAAATATGATTCAAAACCTCAGCTACTGTTACCAAATACTGTACCATCGTTATGAGTACCGTTAAGGCAACGACAAAATACCAGAATAAATACATTTGTAAGCAATCTGAGTAAAATTATGTGACATTTTGTATCCCTAGAGTACAACTAAAAGATAATGGGTTGGAAAGTTCTTGTTGAAATGTGGTGAAAACATTAGATACTAACACAATCTTGCAATTTAGCACCCTCCCTAGCTCACTGAAACTTTTTTTTTTTAAAAGGAAACCCCCTTTTAAGCCTTATTCTACCCGACCTCATGGGCCACTAACCTTTACGAGCATTTTACCGAACACAATGTAGGAGTGTCGGAACAATACAAGGTCAATGGTGCCGATAAAAGCTATAACGATCACAGATAGGATTTGAACCTGCGCTATCTCTAACTCATAATAATAGAGCAGTGTAGTGTTTATTATTCAAACACAGTTATGAAACTTAACTTAATATGTAAACAAATAATTTAAATATATTTTGTGGCAAGATATCTCGAGAAATATTTTTTCTTTAGTCTTTAAATTAGTACGAAATTTAATTTCTACGTAGATAACAAAGAGTTGATGGTCCATGTCCAATCATGGCATTTGGCTGAACGGCGTTGAAGCATATTCCTCTCAGTAAGCAGACATATCTTTCCTTTAACTGCCAGGTGGGATCTAAACATGTTTTTTTCTGTATGATCTGTCTATTAGGAGATCTCTAGAATGAAATTATATATACATAAATAGAAAATTGAATTGAGTTGGTTTATTTCCAAAAGCTTACATTTCAATGGACCCGCTAAGTACAACACTTGTCAGCGGGGTCCAAATTAAACTATCTTAACTAAACTATACAATGCATTTATTAAATTACGTATCAAAATTGGCACTTATTATTTTGTTAAAGTTTACTAGCAAAAATAACAGCATACAGGTTTGTTTGATTTTATCTTTACATTTCAAATTATAAACACTAATAAAACCGGCGTCGTAACTCTTAAAATTAAGTTCATGTTCCTAACTAACAAATTTGCACTGGTCATATAGTGTGATTGGATTGTATGATTTCGATCCAGAAGCAGTCGATGTCCTTACCCAATTCCAATCGGTATGAGACAAGAATAAATACCCCCTCCCATCAGGCGTTCCTTGTTCCGCCACTACCAGTGTTTATTTCTGCAATTGCAATGCTCGTGCAAATCTAGCATGAATTTTGCTCTAATTATTAAAGTTCATTTTAGTTTATTATCAATAAATAAATGAATGTGTTAATTTATTTCTCCTTTGTGTAGCATTTACAGCTTTTAAAATATATGTCAACGTGTCTGTTTGCCTATTTAGTCTGTGATATGTGTTTGTGTTATCCCTGTGCTAACCTAATTGTGTTTTGGTATTGTGTTATTGTGTATGCGCTATTGTGTATGTGTTATTGCATTGTGTTTTGACGCATTTATATGTTGATAATAATTTATTTTCCTACTCCTTCCAAAATGTAAGTTATTTCATATTGCATATTGTTTAGTCATATCTAACGAACTTCCGTTCCCTAACCTCTCTCACTGCAGTATAGTACAGCATATATATTTGAAGTTTTGCAAGCAATATCCGCCTAGCCTGTTGCCCTCTTTAATCATGGCTTGTTTACAAAGTTCATGAAGCCTGTACAACAAACATTAATAACAGAAGTAGATCATGTCACAAAAAACTGTAAATGTAACATAAAAATATTCACTAACACTTAGCCAAATCCTATTTAATGAGTGACATACACATCATCGAACTCAGTTTCGTATATATACATATTATATATATACGAATATATATATATATATATATATATATATATATATATATATATCTTCTATATAAGAAAATAGGAATATATTAACAAATAAGGCTATAAGAACATAATAATCATAGAACATCAACGTAGTATAATATCAAAATGAAGAATGAATGAAGTAGAATGGTTAGCATATGGCTACATTATATAAATTAGCTTTGCTGACTAAGTAACCTCAAATTCAATGATCTTAGAAATTTTTGTTTGGTGACGAGCTGGTACGCTTGTTCTTTGGTTGTTAGGCCGTTTGTACTTAAATTTTGTGATATATTTCTAACAGGTTTCACTGAATATGTTTATTGAAAGGTTACATTATGTTTCAACAAATGTGCCACTACAGGTCGCTCTGTCTTTTTATATCTATATGCATTGCATACATGTGCTCTGGAATCCTTGTTATTAGAGAATTTATTGTTGAGCCAATGTAATCTTTAGGGCATATCTTGCATTGAATGCAATAAACTATATTTCTTGACTCACAGGATAAGTCTAGATAATTGTTGGTGTACTAAAAATGTCTTTTGAAACTGTTGGTTTTCTAAATATTTTTTTAATGTGTTTGAAAATGTTGTTTAGTTGAAGCAGAGCTATCCAACCAACTAAATGCTACTCGAAGAACACTGCTAACTTTATAATGTCCTGGGTGGTACTTTGTTAAAAGTTTTGGATCATCAATAACAATATTAGCTTTATTTGTTGTAATTTATAGTTATTTAGTGTTGAAGCAATGACGAATTCTGATAGAAACCGTGCAGACAGACAAATTAAAAAAAAAATAAATAAATACATAAATTAATTGTTTCCATCCTATCGAGTGATCAGCTTCGATGACGCGCAGAAAAGTATACATTTTATGTCAATATATGAAAGAGTCTGTTTTTTTGTTGCGTGAAATACTTTATTTAGATTCAAAAGATCAGTGTAGGTATCAGCTGTACGTCCACTATTTTAAACAACTGAGAGGCATAAACAAATTTCGCGATATAATCAGTCTGTATTTCTCTGTTGGGGGCTTTTATGAGCATTGAGCTCTTTAACATATGGGCAGAGTGTAAATCTGTTGGATTAATGGCTGCACACCCCCGCATAGGGGCGCGACTAGGGACACATACACGGCACGCACGCGTCTGTACGGGCCGGTGCGGTGTGAGATTGCAATGGATGGCTCTCACCCTTACATAATGGAGTGCCACAAGGATCCGTAATAGTTCTTATCTTATTTATTGCTCGGTTTACGCACACTTGTACATGCAATTCTCACACCATTGTTAGCCGATTTGTCGTGGGTGCTCCACGTCAGATTATCCCAGGATTTATGTAAGTATCTCTGTAAAGCTGATGTGTGTGAATTCGTTCCCTTCTGTTACTTAACGAAGCGATGTAATAAATCGAAACATGACATGAGGCCTGGTATTGTATTGTAGAGGAAACTATACAAATTTCTTATTTGCCTATGTGTACAATAATCAATATTCAAACCAATAAATTGATCGATATCTGTAGAGTAACTCTTTGGAAAAAATCCTATGCTTAATAATAATAACAATATTTATTTTCGAAAAATAATATTTTATGAATCCCCTTTCACTCCCTGTCCCATTTATTTTTACATTCTGTTTCCGTTCCAACAAGTAACTTCTGAATCATCTATGCACAACATCTCACTTTTCACACCGCATTATACAATTTACTAAGTAATATTTCATGATCCACTGTATCAAAGGCTTTTTGAATATCTCGCTCGCTTACCTTCATTTAATCCATTTGATATCCTTCCATCAATTCTAGTAGTGCTGTTTTAATATTCTTACCTTGTCTAAAACAAAATTGATTTTTACTAAGAAATTTGATGTTTTTTAAATAATTTTCTAATCGCTTCTTTATTTTTTCAAACACTTTTGAAAATGATGAAAGCGATGAAATCAGCCAATAATTATTGCATACAAGCTTTGTATTGCTTTTACGAATTGAGATGACGATAACCTCTTTCAACTTTTAAGGGAAAACTCCAGTCTCAAAACTTAAATTAATAACATGTAGCAATACTTGATATTTTTCGGTAATACGTGTTGATAATATGTGAACTAATACCGTCAATTCCAGAAGCTGCCCCAATCTTTAGTGAATTAACTGCTTCTCTAATGTCACTTTCCAGAGCTGGCGCCATATACATTGACTGTACAACTGGTGTCTCAATAAATTGTTCCTTATAATTTAATGCAGATAAGACAGCAGACTATTTTCTCTTTATATTTAGCAGCAACTGACAGAAAAAATTGTTTGGGTTATTTGCAACAACAGGCTCACTCTCAAGCCTTCCACAAATATCCAAGGATATAAAACGCGATTTGAATTTTGGTTTGTTATTTCCTTAACTAAATGCCAAGTTTCTTTTGAATTTGTTTTATGCTTTTCTAATAACGATATGTAATATTTATGCTTCAAATTGCGAATATCGGTCTGCAATTTATTCCCGATTTCTATAATATGGTATTTAAGTATTGCATTGGTCGGTTGCTATTTAATCGTTTTCATTAATACATATTTAAACGTAATCGGTTTTACAGATGTTTTCGTTAATCCATGGTTTTAATTTACTTAAGGGGCTGTTATTATGACGTAAATTGTCTTTACTTTTGTCTAATAAAATACATCAAAGACACAGAAAGCGTTGTGTTCTAAGAATAAATCACTCCGGTCCGCTTTATCTAGTAGATTGTTGAGCTGGTCATGGTTGATGCGATAAGAACGCCGAGCCTGTTTAATCTTCAACAAATCAGCTGGTGCAACTCCCGAATCTGGCGTCTGGAACCAAACAGTTCTTAAACAATGATCCGTTATTTGACTGTCGATAACTGTGGTCTCGGGTAAAAGTTTGTTTTTATTTATTTTTACAGTTATGTGGTCAATACAAATTTTAGATTTGTTTGTAATTCTTGTGGGAGTGTTTATCAAGATTCTAGTCCATTTGAAGCCATGGTAAGTTATATTTATCAATAATACTGTTTTCTTCTAACAAATTCAGATTTATATCACCTATCATTACAAAGTTATTAAATGTCTGTAAATAATCTGCATTCATATAGATATTTAGCTCAACTAAAAATTACTGTTGGTTGTTACTACTATAACCTATATACTGCCAAGAGTATGAAATCATAACCTAACATTTAAATGAAAGCTCAATAATGTCAATAGTAATAAACATTAACATGTGATATTTTTATTTCATGAAAATTTGATTGGATATAAATAGTAACTCCTCCAGCCCTATAGTTATCATTAGTGTTAAAAAAGTAATTGTAGTAAGGTATATTGAATAAATCTGCTTCATCGCCTTTAATCCAAATTTCTGTTAAAAACAGTACTTGTGGAAGTTTCTCGTATGGAGGCAATTTTGTTATAAATGTGTAAAAGTTTGCTTGAAACTTCTTATATTTTGACGAATCAAATAAACCCAACATTCCTACTAATACAATCTATAGTTTCATACTATAACATGTTAAGCTATTTCAATAGAGTTAAATGTATATACACAAAGTTCTATATGCACCAACAAAAAGAAATACACAATAAAAATAATTAAAAGTAACCTATAAATGTACATGTAAACTAAAAGAATAATAAGTTTAAGTTTAAAAGAAATTTTATATAACATCCATAACTTACAACTTACAGTTTACCTAAGTTGTTTTTCTTTTCCTATAAATAGTTATTCAATTTATTTTTTTACTTAGCTTTACAGTTATTGCAGAATAGATTAACTGCATCTTGGGCTGTTAGTCTTACTTAAATTTGGACTAAATTGCGTTGTTCAGTTATAAATTGTACCAATACTAATCTTTATAATATAGTTGAATCATGCATATATTGTATTTTAAGCTTGTTTTGTAAATTGGTTACCGTTGAAATGAATAAATAAATGTAACTTGGCATTTTACATGAAATACAGGCTCTCCATCACATTTCCTGAGACATATTTTATCACCTTCGACCCAACCACTTGTAGTTTTTCTCAGCCTTAACTCTTCTAGCAATAGCAATTATCCTTCTCCTTTCAGGTGTTAAAAATTCGTTTATAAAGACAGGAGAGTCTGTTGGAAGTCCCAAGTGTCTCGTGAAAAGTTGCTTACCTCTTATTTTCATCAATATGCTCTCTGCATCCATTCTTCTTACAAACTGCACTAAATTTCCTGGAGGAATAATAGTTATAGGCCGTTTACCAAGTAAGTTTCAGGTATCAATCATAGAGTCTGTTATTTCTATTCCTACAGCCTGACCTACACTGTTTACACTATATAAGACTTTATCATTACTAGTAGGAACGTCTATACTATTCCTTATAGAATATTGTTAAATATCTTCTAATTTATGCTCTAACAAATGCGCCTTCTCCTTAAATTTTATATTTTCATTGGTAAGAGAATAAATAATTGTTATGTACTCATTCATTTTATCCGTGTTTTGCTTCAAAGCATTAGCTAGGGTCGACATCCAACTTATTATTTAACAACTAATAAGAATCATTAGAATCCTTCACGGAGGCTTTGTGCTTACCTCTTAGCTCAGGAATTGCCTTCATGACAATCCTACAGTGATAGGCTTCTCTCGTTACTTTAGACACTAACCATAAACTGCTGAGCCTATTTACGCTACAAGGCTCACACCTCCAGGCAACCTGTTTAACAGCCAAATGTTGTCTATGTCAGCTTTACTCATCTAAAATCCATCATACCCTCTGTCCGTGAGCTCATACAACTTCATTCTAAATACAAAGTGTGAATATTATCCATTTTTTTATTAAGATAAATTCCTCTATTTTTATTATAATGTTTTTATTGCAATTAATGTTCGGAAACGTTGACGGTATTTATAAAATAGGAAAAGTTATGAATAGTTGAAAAACAACGTAATAAAATACACGTTGGTTGTAGTTAAAATTTGTTTAAAATCACTAACTTTTAAAAATCTGGGTGTTTTAAAGAATACAGCTTCTATTTTCGTTATGAATTCTAGTATCGTTACATTGTTTCAACTTATGATGATTCATGGACTAAGTCATGGAAAACACTAATTTTCGTTTGATAATACATTATATAAAATTTTATGCTGTGAAATATTGAGATTTATTGTCCATTGTAAATTGAAAATGATGTCTACTTAATACTATTTCCATGTTTATATCAAGTACTTTACTTTTTTTAAACCTTCTTAACCATCACTGCAACCTTAATTAACGTTTTTATTATTACAAAAGAGTTAAGATTTCTAAATGGGGAAAAACATTCAGAAACTTCACCGTATATTATTGAATACATCAACATCATATTTTAATATTTATTCATTTTCGTAATTTATAGCCTTGAACTGCGGGTTGACTATAACAATAACTACGTACCTTCGTCAAACAGTTCAAACTATAGTCATACACTACTATAGTTTCGACATTTAATAAGTCATCATCTTCTGGTGTCGGTGTCAATAAATATTAAAAGCGAGGATTATCCAACTGGAGTCGTCGTAGTTTCAAATTCACGAACACAGTACAAACACAACGAATAAATAATAATAAATAGTTACAGGAAACACAACATTTCATAGGCTTACATTTAGTTTAATGTGATGTATGTTAGATTCTTGAAGCAGTAATAATAAATTTAAAGAATCATAACATTTTATTTCTGGTGTAATTTGTGTGGTTAATAGTTTTAAAGAATTTAATTTTCGAAAGATGGAGTTTAACGTCTGGCAAATCATTAAATATGGTAATGTCAAGAACTCATCTGCCCGGAAGTGCTCTCTTCGACTATCTTTTCAGTCATTCCCGGTTTATATACTAGGTGGAGTACTCCAAACCGCTAATTTCTGCGATGTCTTCACTATTTTAAATTTATTCTGTCAACCATTAGTTTTTGTATGGAACAAGCTCCACAAACTGTCTGTGTTCCACGATGTCCTCCACTCCTAGAAGCCTTGCCGATCACACACGGAGACGTTGAACTCCTGTAAACATCCTCCGATTTGCAGCTCTCTGCGGCAATTGAGCGGACGTGTTTATAATTTCAAATGTTCGAGTGGTGAGGTACCGACACGCTCCGGCGCTTCGGTCCCACGTCGGTTTAGTCACGGGGCTTTGTGTCACGTCTGCAGGAGTTGACGTCGTGCGCTATGGTGGCCAATCTTGTCGTTGGTGTCATTAACGCCTTGCTCGCCTCGTGCCGCACTGGGCCGCTCACAACTCCTGCCCGCCCGCCATTCATGCCTCGGGGCGGCCGGTGGCGGCGGCTCCTGTACACCTGTACTCCATTCATCTTTGGCTTCTCTTACTTTTAACTGGGTTGTTTCATTCAGATTAATATCTGTCAGCCGAGAGCTACATTGCAATGCACAAGCAGAAAACCTAATATTTCTCTAAATAGTAGTATAGAATTTCCCTTAGTAAAACACATAAGTTCAGCCTTGTAGTTTTGAGGAATTTATCAAAAGAGTTATCAATACCAAATTATATATATATATATATATATATATATATATATATATATTCTTAGATATTGTTCTTAGTTTGAATAACTAAAACCGGCCATAAATCAATGTTTCTTATTCCTTACCTCCGAACCTCAAATTACAATAATCATTTGTCGTTACTGCTTACCGGGCATGGAATTCCCTTCCTAACCATTTTTGGTCAGTAGGAAGCCGAAACCGGTCTCCAGTCTTACTAAAAGCGATTTCAGCGATGGGTTCGTTGGGGTAGTAGGCTTTGGAGACGGATGGGATGCTAATGAATGTGTGCATGAATGTATGTCTACTTCGAATTCATATTATATTCTTAAAGAGACCTTTATTATATAATACGGTTTTTAATTGTAAATGTAGTAGTTTTATCTGTCTTAATATTATTGTATCAGGGTTAATTTTTAGACAGAGCCTTATAGCCCTTAATTCGCTCTTTTGTACATAACGAATATGATAGAAATTTATTACTATTACTCTATAATTAATTATTACTTTATAATACAATTGATCGACTGATTAATGAAACATACAAAAACAGCTATATAACCACCTGGCCCAATGAAAAGTACCACTATCAGCCAGGTAGTGAAGTCAGTCTCTATACGGTTAGCTTTGATAGTTTCATATGTTTCTACATAGATAACGGTAAGTATGGAATTGTTAAGCGATACACAATTTTTATTCCTACTAAAACTAGCACTGCTGATGATCGATACATTTCTTTGAATTATGTTTCATAAGTTTCAAAGTCGTTTTGGGAGTAAATCAGCAAAAAAATACTCCTAATAGTTAGGAATATGTCTTCCTTACGTCTTGTTTTAGAAACTATCTCAAGAATGAAGAAGACTGTACGTTTAAACCTAGTTACGTTCTTCTTTACATTCGAGGAATGGTCGATAAAATATGGAGGATATTATAGGTACTTTACATCAAAACTTTAATAAGCCGTTTTAAAACACAACAAACCTTTTCACAATTTTGCTCTGTACGGCTGAAGTCCACGAAATTCAATGTAATTGTGGCTCAATCCACGTTAAGAAATCAAACTATATATCTACACAAGTATATTTTCCAGAAGTATTTTACACAAGTAGATTAAGAACAGAAAACGTCTGGACACTGAAAAATAGTTCACAGTGGTATACAGTTAAAATAAATATGGAAAAGAATTGGTTATATAAACGTTGAAAACACTGCAAACATAACTTATATATTTACTAGTCAACTCACAACATTAACATAATAATAATCAATCACATTATTCTGGTAAACTGTCAATAATAGAACATTACTGTTATAATACTACAAAGAGTTCAAAGAGAATTCATAGCAGTCCTACCCATCGAAATTGCAAGGTACTACCTGATCAATGTGGCTCCTCCATTTAGAATTCACCCGAAACGATTTATTTCGGGTCTTGTCGTAGTCCCTGACTTGTACTCCGGTTCCAACTTCTATTGCTCGGCAAGGAGCAGCATTAGATCCAGTTGCGAGACTTCGAACCCTTACACCTACCAGCAGGTCCAGATTAGTTTCGTATTCTCCTTGGCTTCACAGGGAGACTGGCTTGTGTTGTTTGGCGTTCTCCTGAGATGTGTCGGAAGGCGGTTGATTTTGGAATGGATGTCACCAGACTCTTCAGACATAGCTTCAAGTGATTTTTTATCATCTGAACGGATCAGCCTGGCCATGTTTTAAGGGATGAAAGGCTGCCTTTGTTTTATATATTATAGTGTTGTCTTGAAGGATGTTCTCGTACATCTGGAACACAAATTGTCGTCCGTTATCAGACACGAAGACCATTGGAATCCCAAAGGTTGCAAAAGGAGTTTGAAGTGCTCTAATCTGATGTTCTTTTTGTGGGAATGGCTTTACTCCATTCAGTATTAGCATCAGTAACAATGAAGTAAGGTACCCTATTGCAAAGTCCAACAAAGCCAACATAGTATAACAGTTTTTTATAATACAAAGAGTTCAAAGAGAATACAGAGTTCAGAAAACAAAAGTACTTCAAATTTTATACAATCATTAAGGGATGATAAATAAAACCATAGGCATAATCAAGAAAGAAAATATCATCACCAAAGAAGATAGCGCAGAACTTAAAAAAAATTGGTTTGCTTTCACAAAGAAGCCATAGAGTAGAACACTATTATTCGTATTAGTTTAGTCTTGTCACGGTGTAGGTTCTCCTCCTTTAACTTACCTCTAAAGGCAGATGTGAATTAGTCGCAGTTTCTTAACCATCTTAGTTGACTGAAAAGTTTGTATTCTTTTCTAGATACTTTCTTACGTATTGGTATCTTCCAGATATGCTATTCATTTGCAAGAAAGCTTGACAGCATGTTGGGATCACCTCCAAAATTTCAATATATAAATCTTATTTTATTGCCTCCAAGAGATTTATTTCCATCATAAAGTTTGGATATACTATTGGAAATATGAATTAGTTATAAATTCATTATATATTTATAAATTAATTTCTGTGAAAAGTAATTTGCGTGGTCAATAGTTTACATAGGGTTTTAAGTACTCAGCAAAACCTTCTTTTATATCTTTTTCCTAATAATAATCTGTTCTTTATCTCTGGCGGTTGTTAAGAAACACGAAATTACCTCATGTAGTAAACACTTAAAATTACCATTGCGGTATTTAAATCTACGTTAAAAAGAAGAAGAAATGAGAGTCTTGGTCATTACAAAGAATAAATACTCAAATAAAGAGTACTTTGCTACAACAATGGTCACAGCCTTAGCCGCGGAATGCCGACGCCCTTGCCACCTGGTAGAGGCTCAGAGGATTATTCACCCGGTTCACAAAGAGGTGTCCGTAAAAATCCGGCTACAATGGCAAAATGTTTATCAGGATTCATATTTCTCAACTTGTTATCTCAACCGAGATTCAGACTTAATATTCAAAACCTTTGCCTTTATTCATTGAGATTATTCATAAGATTTTTGTAAAATATAATACTCAGTGGAAGAATGCGTATAATGTCATGCAGAAATTCATAGTGGAACAGATCTCAACCGGATAAAAATAACTAATGGCGAGATTGCACAATAATATTCCGTAGCCGCACATTGAGCCGCATATACAATTTATTTTACACTGAAAATTTATCTAGCCAACATAGTATATCAGAAGGATAAATCTGGAATATAAGTAACCCAATAAGAATATAAATGATAATTGTTAAACTAAACAGAATATTCCATTGCATCCGTGTATTTCTCCATCCTTATTTTTACTTCTGTAAGTAATGAAATAGCCCACGTATACAAATCTATAATTTCAGTGTAATCTATTTCAAGCCTCCACGTGACAACGCGATTATGATATTTTAGTTACTAATACGAGACTAGTTAGAATTATGCTAATCATGTGTCGCGTAAAAGGTTTCGCTGAGGTTGCACGCAAACTTTGAAGTCTGTACCTCATTCCATTCATGAGATGTACTGCGGGGAGACAGACAGGAAGGCAGTCGTACAGGAAAGAAATCTTTTCACCCTTTTAATGGCAAACAAGAGGGTACGCTAATCAGCTCTTTCATCTTGGTCTCCGCTTTTAACTGGGGATAAAGTTTAAAACTGCGTTATAATAGGAACTCGTCTCAAATTCTTAAAATTTTCACTATAGAAGCTTAAATTTTAGTGTGTCAATGATGATTAATTGCTAAAAATATGATTATTTAATATGATTATTTAAATATGATTATTATGCTAACAACGAATTATTTGTAATTTTAATTGAATATAGAACTCCTTATTTGAAAATCTATAAGGAGTACAAATAATAAACAATTACTATTAATAAATAATTCTGGTAATCTAGTTTTTAACAATGCAATAGAAAGAAGACACTAAAATCTAAGCTTTTACGTTGATTAATTTTTATATTTGAGACAAGTTCATATTCAAAACGCAGTTTAAACTTTAGGCCAATGTTAAAAGTGGAGCCTCAGACACTCGGCCGGCCGCTGACTCACCTTCCCGCTTCAGAGAAATTGTGCTAGCCTACTGACTGATAGGATTCAGTCACGTTCAGCTAAATCCCATGGACGGGTTTCCAACATCATAGAACTCATTCATGTTCATGTAAAAAGAAGTTTACTGAAAAGTGACAGTCTACAGATGAAAACTTTCTCGAGATATCGAGCCTCATGATACTCTGACATTTTCGTCAACAAGTTGGGTGTAGCAGTGAGGAGAGTTTAAATCATAATAGTCTACAAATTAAGTAACGAAATTATGATTTCGTATGAGGTAGGAGTAGTTAGTCCAACTGTGTTACTATGTTACACGTCAAAATGCCGTGTGATTGTAGTGAGGAGAGTTTAAATCATAATAGTCTACAAATTAAGTAACGAAATGATGATTTCGTATGAGGTAGGAGTAGTTAGTCCAACTGTGTTACTATGTTACACGTCAAAATGCCGTGTGATTGTAGTGAGGAGAGTTTAAATCATAATAGTCTACAAATTAAGTAACGAAATTATGATTTCGTATGAGGTAGGAGTAGTTAGTCCAACTGTGTTACTATGTTACACGTCAAAATGCCGTGTGATTGTAGTGAGGAGAGTTTAAATCATAATAGTCTACAAATTAAGTAACGAAATGATGATTTCGTATGAGGTAGGAGTAGTTAGTCCAACTGTGTTACTATGTTACACGTCAAAATGCCGTGTGATTGTAGTGAGGAGAGTTTAAATCATAATAGTCTACAAATTAAGTAACGAAATTATGATTTCGTATGAGGTAGGAGTAGTTAGTCCAACTGTGTTACTATGTTACACGTCAAAATGCCGTGTGATTGTAGTGAGGAGAGTTTAAATCATAATAGTCTACAAATTAAGTAACGAAATTATGATTTCGTATGAGGTAGGAGTAGTTAGTCCAACTGTGTTTACTATGTTACAGGTCAAAATGCCGTGTGATTGTAGTGAGGAGAGTTTAAATCATAATAGTCTACAAATTAAGTAACGAAATTATGATTTCGTATGAGGTAGGAGTAGTTAGTCCAACTGTGTTACTATGTTACAGGTCAAAATGCCGTGTGATTGTAGTGAGGAGAGTTTAAATCATAATAGTCTACAAATTAAGTAACGAAATTATGATTTCGTATGAGGTAGGAGTAGTTAGTCCAACTGTGTTACTATGTTACACGTCAAAATGCCGTGTGATTGTAGTGAGGAGAGTTTAAATCATAATAGTCTACAAATTAAGTAACGAAATTATGATTTCGTATGAGGTAGGAGTAGTTAGTCCAACTGTGTTACTATGTTACACGTCAAAATGCCGTGTGATTGTACTAAGTCGGTTTACAAATTTATTTATTCTGCAAGTTTTTTCGTTGCAATCAGGGGCGCACCAACCGGAAAAGGGGAGGGGGTCAAATGTGGTATGTTATCCCCAAGAGCATTTTATTTCAATCTATCTATCTATCGCCTAATAGTCTAATTTCAATAAAAAATACATATTTGTAGAAACTTTGAAATCAGTCGTAATCTATCTAATATTTAAACTAAAAAATTATTACTATTTTAATTTACGAAATACACGGCACTGCACATATTTTAATAATTAAATTTTGTAAGAACGCTAAATGTACGAAAGTGAGATTAGTTCTGGTAATATATGTGAACATCATTTTGGAAGAGTGTCATGTAAAACGTATTAATATTTTGACACTTTGAAGGGGCAAGGGTTTTCTTAAAAAATTATGTCTACATCCAAAATTTACGTATTTTATTAAAATACTAACTAATCTATTATAGCTACTGCCATTAAATACTGTCTGAGAACGCGAGTATCAAAACTGATGACGTGACACCACAGCCTTCTTGTCACGCCAAGCAATGGCGTAGCCCTTGTATTCTAAAGCCCTTAGTCAGACTAAACTCCTCCTAACTTCTACCTGTACCCTGTACTTTCAGTAACCTAGTAAAAATTGAACTCGTACTTATTTAGAATCATACGTTACAAAATGCTCCTAAAATGGTACAGGTACATTTTCCAGTAAATGTTACTAAACAAGTCCGAGTATTTTATATATGATATGCAAATGTAATATAGCATGTTTTTTAACTAATTTAAACCCCGACTTTATGAATTTATCTTGTACAGTATAAGCTTTTGGTATTAATCGGATTACATGTTTTCGGGTTACGAACTTTCACAGTTGCAGTTTGTTAAAAAAGCTGGAAAGACCGGTATATTTTAGTTGTTATCTGTGTACAAACTAGAAACTGTCTTATCAATAAACATTTTTATTTATAAAAAAATATGAATAAACAAGATAAATTTATAAAGCTTGGTTATTGTAGCTTTATTATTTAGTTTTTGGTGTATTTTCAACTCGAATATCTATTATATACTTTTTATATTCCTGTTTATCCGATACATTTATATCCGAGAGTACACATCAAGATTTATATTTTTTGATTTTGATATAAATGTTACTATTTTGTTCGATATTTTGTTACTATTATGATTAAAGTTTGTTTTAGTTAAATGCAGTTTATATAAAGCTTCCTGGTGATTGGTGTTAGAGTGAGTGGTTTTACTGCAAAACATACACTCTGATCTGATCTTTTTTAGTTCAGAAGTACTGCAAAATAACGATTTTAGGACCTAATAATTAAAAAATTTCTTGGATGTGAATTCCCGGACCCCCCTACTGATATGAAAGGTTTCTCATACCCATGACTTTCCGTTGTTCCGGACACCCCTCAGAGAAGATTTCTGGGTGCGCTACTGGTTGACATCTTAGATTCTCATAAAACTTTTGAACAATGTTTACAAACAAAATGTTCTATAGAGTTACAAGCTCCAACTCTGTGTTGCATATATAGATATGAAACTTCATGCTAAATTCAAACCTACAGATCATTTCATTCCAGCGATATTGTACAAATGGACAGACAGATAAAAATTATTTTTCCATCCCTTAGAGTAATAAGATTCGCTGACGCCCACCCAGTCAAAATAATAACCTGAACTGCCATAATCGTTAGTCCTCTAAGAAGATCTAATCTACTGACTATTACATTTATCCTCGGGACCACTGGAGTGCCTTCTTGGGTCTCCCAAAGACAGGCGTGGGAGCAGCGCGTGCGCAGGCCCAGACTCTAGCCCAGCCACAATGCCAACACATGCCTGCTTCGTGTTAACAGGCATTATACATAAGTGAGATGGAGATGTCTCTATCTCTGCACCGGTGCCGTGTAGCCATATGGTCACCCGAACAGAGGGTGGACGTGGGTGTGCAGACACGGCCGATATTACAGACAAACACATGTGCATTATCTGATATAACTCTTGTGGTGTTCTCCACGGATGGCTACAACCTCATCTGGTGGTGTAGACCACTATTTTTGTTCTTATTGAAGCTCTGCTTGACATCGCAAACAGAACAAATAGAAAAGCTGATTTAAAACCCTAAGGTAAATGTATTGTAAGCGCACCCTTTTAGGCTTCAAGGAGAGGTTGCAGATTTGTTGCGTAAAAGTATTAGGGGCCAAGAGCCATGTTATTGCCAGGCACGTCGATTAAATTTAAATTTTCAAATACGTAAATTTGAAAAGTTTTCAGAATATGTTTGAGTTTTGGGTTTTATGTTATATAACTATACTTGTTTTTTAATATTCCGGCCTAAAATATTTTCCTTTGGTTTTTATAGTTTTGTTTATAATTTGCATTAAAGAACTATTCTAAAAATTGTAAAACATTAAAAAAAAAAACCACTAAATAAAAAAATCAACCAACTTAATACGAAATATGTGTTTCATAAACATTTCATTACATTAATGTAATGAACCAAAAACTGAAAAATATTACAAAATTTATAATTTTGATATAAACAGTAAAAAATGTAGTGATTGCTTCAAATTTGAATTCAATTAAGATAGATCTTCAGAAGTTCCTAAATAACTATGCAATCCAATTATATACACGCGAATTTGAAGAGTTATAAATATATAAAATACAAAAAACTTTATTATACTATTATGATTGTGGGCCGAGTCCTTATGCAAGTGATTAGTAAAAAATTAAATTAATGAAAGATTTTGTATTTTAGTCATTATTACTTCCAACTGGTAATTAGCGTATAATATATTACTAATTTAATTAACTAGTTTTCTCGAAAATTTTGGCAAAAACCTACTGAAATAGTTTGTTCAAAATCGTTTGACATTTGTGAAACAATCTGTGTGAGAAACAAGAAAGGTCGACTATAAAAATCCAATCACCCAAATGCGTAGGAGTGTCATACATTCTATTGTCAGTGTTGAGCTCTTTCCTGGGATTTATCGGCCAGTAAAGTCCCACAATCCTGAGCACAAAGTGTAAATAAATAACGTTTGGAGCAAGAGCTGGACCACACGCGAGGTCGAGCGGGTGGTGCGCAAAACGAGCAAAGCTTCTAAGTGGTGTCTGAGAGGCGTTATAAATGTAAGGTGTGTCTTCCGATCAGCTGATCGTTAATAGCTCCGTCATCTGTTTGTTTATGATTATTTAACACTATCATGGTTATTAATTTAAATTTTCCATTTGAAGAAATGTTTCTCATATATAGTCAACAAATATGTCAAGACAGCTGATGCCTCTCAAGTGACAGAAATGCTTGTTACTCCTGGTTTGTGCAAGCGTACCCTTAAAACGGTCGTCCTTGCTTATGCGTTGAAAGATTTAGTTTGAAACGTTCTGTTGGAATTTTAATAAAATCCGAAAAATAGTTGGCATCCTGGAAGTGTTATATACCTTTACTGTGTTTTTTTTTCGACTTTACAAATTACCAATAGGTTTTGTTAATATTAAAGCAAATCACACAATTATTTTTCGAGTTTTCTCTTTTTATATACATACACGTACATAACTTATGTGCAAAGTTTGATACCTCTAGTACTATTTATATAGATAATAAATAATTAAAAATACAAATTACTATTGGCTAAACGACACGTTTATCAACATTTGTGTATATGTAATTTCTTGCTTGAAATGAGTTCTATCAGACACATACGTTTGTGGCACGCTTTTCTGAACACTATGTGTATAATTAAAGTTAGTTATTGAACTTACTGCTTGCCAACCAATTGAATTACATTAATATTTAAAAAATAATAATGTCGTTTGTAACAGTGTAATAATGGCGACAAATGACTGTTTATTCTTCAGTATCCAAGTGCCAATTTTCGTTGTATAAAACATGCAACCTTATTTTATTTGAAATCGTTTGAGTTTGCCTAAGAAATAACTCGGTCGACAGCTGCAGTATATTTGGAAGAGTTCGAAATGGAAGGGTATTAAGAAGCTTTAAATCATAAATTAATAATTTTTTTCAGATAATATTTCCCTTTGGCATGACTCACTTTAAAACGACCGCTAGACACGCAAATAAATGTTAAATCAGCACGAAAATTACCATAAAAACCCTCAAAGTTTCAGTCTCTGATCATCTGACGATGATATATTTTATTATTTATATGTCAGTATTTATAGTTTTTTTTGTATCAAGCCACTAAAATATAATCAGAGAAAAACATTATCTTTTTATATTTTAACCCTTTCTATATCATCCCATTTCAACCTTAAAAAATCTAGTACGGCTTACGATCAATTTCTTTCTTAGAAAAAAAATATTGTCTATTTCAGAAAAAACGTTGTGTGCTTGTACAATGCAAATTGCTCTTCGCTCTTGGAATATGCGGGGCAATATTGAATTTGAAACACTCCTATTAATATGTTACTTATTAATAATGTAATCTGTAGTATTACTGTTACAAATAATGTATATGTTGCAGAGGCAATCAAGTCGACATCAAAGCATAATTATATAATATTTCTTGGTATTATTGGAATTATACGTTAGTTACACATCTCGAAAACTCATTAAGGAGCAAGAACTTTGATAATAAAAGACAAAACAACTAATTAAATACTAGTATTCATTTAAACTGCAATGATTTCAGGAGATTTTTTACCTTCTAGAATTGAATTAAAAATATAATTTAATATTTGGCGCACATATTTTTAAACGCATATTAGTACATACTTGAATTTTAACGAAGAGAGAGAAAATTGACTTCAAATGTATAGGTAACTTTTAGATGCACGATTTTTATACTAAAAACGAACAGAAAATAAAGAAAATATACAATAATAAATTTAACAAATCGTATATTTTAAGTAATTTTACATACAAGTATGTTGACTCGAATAGAATGAAGGCTGATGGTAGGTACTTTTGTATACATATTGCCCAATTTATTCGTAGTATAGATTGATGATTTAGTTCTCGTCAAAATAAAAAGTAAGGTCAGTATTTAAGGAATACTATTGCATAGAAGACCTTATTTATAGAAGACGCTAAACAAGGTCAAATTCACACCCAAAATTATAATTATTACCGGGAAAAATGTTCCGGTATTTAATAGCAAGAGTTAGGTATTCATTAGCGAGTTCTTTTTTATTAAATCCTAGATTTTTGTTTTCTTAGGAAAAGAAGTTGTGTACTTAGTCCTAAAAAGGACCTTTGCGCTGGTTCTGGTGTGACAGGATATTCTGAATGGGTAAGTTTAGGGGTAGGAGCCTCATCCTGTCGGTATCCATGAGGAAGGATCTGGGGGAAGGATTAATCTAAGTTATATCTCCTTAGAAGTCAAAGCGGGCGGGAAGCCCCACGAACTCCCAACAGTCATCTTCCGCAGTAGACTAGACCTATATATTTACCCTTGTACCCCAATATCTCGATATTTGCGGTCAGTGATATGCCACTCCCGAAACTCCATGGTGTTGCCGAGATTTAAGTGGCACATCGGTGTTTGTTGTACCCGGTATAAGTTCAACTGGAAGGTATAAACCAGCCAGAAGTGTTCTCTCCTGGTAATGTTCCTAGCTATAAGCCACAATGAGATATTTGCGTTTGGATTTTCTTAGTAAATTTGTAATTTTTTTGACAGATTTACGTGTGGGCGTCTAACTGAGTTTAGGTACTGGGAGAAATGAACAATTGAAGTTTCGATCACATGTCAGTAATATTTATTTCTCATATTTTTTATTCAAAGTTAATTTTTATAAACAATTGAAATGATTACTTGACTTACTACTTACTAAACAACTTATGGCGATTCCACTTTGTGTTCTATAATTTTGTTAATAAATGTCAAAAGTTTTACTGTTCATCTTAGCATTGGAGAGAAATAAAATAATATAAAGAAGAATGCTGTTGTAACGTTTTTTTTTTAAATATTGAGATAGATTTACTCGAAACGTAGGTCTTTGATAGCTTCACTGTGGTTGCAATAGAACTTATGAAAATTTAAAAAAGTGAGTTTAAAAAAAGTGACTTCTCAAATATATTTCGCTCGAAAAGATCAAGGACAGTAATGTTAAAATTCAATGTTTAATTAAATGATTAATTAACGATAACTAAGTTAAATTTTGATTTTCATTAAAGGAATATTGGATAGTCGAGTTCGTGAGTTAGACTTATGGTTGAAAAGTTGATGGTTCATTTACAAACAAGGAATATGAAGTTGATATCGAATTTGGTTGAGAGTTAGAATCATCATCATGCAGTGTAATAGAATGGGCAATAAACGTTTAAACCTCAGCCACACAACACGTGTGGTGGCATAATTCTACCTTGTTAATACTCAATAAAAACATAGGTATGGTGGGAAGCGTTGATTCAATGCGAATGTTGAGTTTAGCTCCAGTTCACCTTCCTCTTAGTTCAGCGTCTGTAATCTATAGATGTCACAGGCTTGATTCCTGGAATCTGGAGTCATGTTCATCTAAAGAGATCCAAAATAAGTTGACAAAATGATGAAGAGGTAATCATCAACTGTACAATAAAGTGCACTGCAATGTTTGAGACTCGGTCTGTATGCACGGTAGAGGAACCGAGTTTCTACACTTGAGTTAGCTATGGTGGGGATGTGATACTTCTTCACCTACATTACACTTTATTTTGTAGTCTAGCTGTCTCTGTTAGCTTCTACGTTGCTGAATTTTTTCGATCTCCTCAGTCGAACATGACTCCAGATCTCAGGAGTCAAGTTTATGACAGCGTCTGATTCCAGACTCTAAACTAAGAGGAAGGTGGGTGAACTGGAGATAAATTAAACATCCACACTCAATTCAAAGTCTCTGAAATAAAATTAATATAAGTGGTACAAAGTCGATTCAAAATTACTATTACAAAAGATAAACCTTATTAAAATAGAAGTTCAGGCACTATAATAAGATATAGACAGTTAATCTAAGTTTTAATTAAGATTTCATTGTATTACTTATTGTATTGACAGTGCATCTTATTGAAACTTAGTACAAAATTAAAGATTAAATAGTCCATCCATAGTCAGTCACATATATTAAGATACGAAATTGTACAATAATTTCAATTATTGCATGATGTATATGACTACTTTAAATCCCAAAAATTAGAAAAGAAGTATGTGAAGTGTTTAAAAATATAATATTGTACAATATGTGTATAGTATAATGTAATGTGTAGGCTATAATAATTGTTTATTGATTATCCCATTAGCCTAATTTGTATTATATACTTTGCTGAATTGACCTTGACTGATGCCCCAGACAGTATCGTATAGCAAAGCGCTGAACAACAATAAACGCCAGTGCGAACTGGTTAAGGCCCACGGCCAAAACGATCTCGGCTCTTCGGGATAAACAGTCACGTGCGCTAAAAGGTCCTGTGTTCCAAAGTCCAAGGCAAGCGAGGGCGTTTAACAATATAGACCACGCCTGAGTTCACTCGGATTCATTAATATCTTTTAAAGATTCGAGATAACGAAGTCAATTCACTCGCCGCACATGGTCGGAATATTTGTTAGCGAATTGCGTTTCTTTATTTTTCCGTTCAAGTTATAAATGTAAATTAGCCAGACATTTCCACCGCAGCTAATCGAGGTATGTAGAGCGTGTCTCAGGAAAGGTACAAGCAGTAGTAGAGTACCAGTAGATATTGAAGCAGTAGACCACGCCTGAGCACTCGGATTCATTAATATCTTTTAAAGATTCGAGATAACGAAGTCAATTCACTCGCCGCACATGGTCGGAATATTTGTTAGCGAATTGCGTTTCTTTATTTTTCCGTTCAAGTTATAAATGTAAATTAGCCAGACATTTCCACCGCAGCTAATCGAGGTATGTAGAGCGTGTCTCAGGAAAAGTACAAGCAGTAGTAGAGTACCAGTAGATATTGAAGCAGTAGACCACGCCTGAGCACTCGGATTCATTAATATCTTTTAAAGATTCGAGACAACGAAGTCAATTCACTCGCCGCACATGGTCGGAATATTTGTTAGCGAATTGCGTTTCTTTATTTTTCCGTTCAAGTTATAAATGTAAATTAGCCAGACATTTCCACCGCAGCTAATCGAGGTATGTAGAGCGTGTCTCAGGAAAGGTACAAGCAGTAGTAGAGTACCAGTAGATATTGAAGCAGTAGACCACGCCTGAGTTCACTCGGATTCATTAATATCTTTTAAAGATTCGAGACAACGAAGTCAATTCACTCGCCGCACATGGTCGGAATATTTGTTAGCGAATTGCGTTTCTTTATTTTTCCGTTCAAGTTATAAATGTAAATTAGCCAGACATTTCCACCGCAGCTAATCGAGGTATGTAGAGCGTGTCTCAGGAAAGGTACAAGCAGTAGTAGAGTACCAGTAGATATTGAAGCAGTAGACCACGCCTGAGTTCACTCGGATTCATTAATATCTTTTAAAGATTCGAGGACAACGAAGTCAATTCACTCGCCGCACATGGTCGGAATATTTGTTAGCGAATTGCGTTTCTTTATTTTTCCGTTCAAGTTATAAATGTAAATTAGCCAGACATTTCCACCGCAGCTAATCGAGGTATGTAGAGCGTGTCTCAGGAAAGGTACAAGCAGTAGTAGAGTACCAGTAGATATTGAAGCAGTAGACCACGCCTGAGTTCACTCGGATTCATTAATATCTTTTAAAGATTCGAGACAACGAAGTCAATTCACTCGCCGCACATGGTCGGAATATTTGTTAGCGAATTGCGTTTCTTTATTTTTCCGTTCAAGTTATAAATGTAAATTAGCCAGACATTTCCACCGCAGCTAATCGAGGTATGTAGAGCGTGTCTCAGGAAAGGTACAAGCAGTAGTAGAGTACCAGTAGATATTGAAGCAGTAGACCACGCCTGAGCACTCGGATTCATTAATATCTTTTAAAGATTCGAGATAACGAAGTCAATTCACTCGCCGCACATGGTCTGAATATTTGTTAGCGAATTGCGTTTCTTTATTTTTCCGTTCAAGTTATAAATGTAAATTAGCCAGACATTTCCACCGCAGCTAATCGAGGTATGTAGAGCGTGTCTCAGGAAAGGTACAAGCAGTAGTAGAGTACCAGTAGATATTGAAGCAGTAGACCACGCCTGAGCACTCGGATTCATTAATATCTTTTAAAGATTCGAGATAACGAAGTCAATTCACTCGCCGCACATGGTCTGAATATTTGTTAGCGAATTGCGTTTCTTTATTTTTCCGTTCAAGTTATAAATGTAAATTAGCCAGACATTTCCACCGCAGCTAATCGAGGTATGTAGAGCGTGTCTCAGGAAAGGTACAAGCAGTAGTAGAGTACCAGTAGATATTGAAGCAGTAGACCACGCCTGAGCACTCGGATTCATTAATATCTTTTAAAGATTCGAGATAACGAAGTCAATTCACTCGCCGCACATGGTCTGAATATTTGTTAGCGAATTGCGTTTCTTTATTTTTCCGTTCAAGTTATAAATGTAAATTAGCCAGACATTTCCACCGCAGCTAATCGAGGTATGTAGAGCGTGTCTCAGGAAAGGTACAAGCAGTAGTAGAGTACCAGTAGATATTGAAGCAGTAGACCACGCCTGAGCACTCGGATTCATTAATATCTTTTAAAGATTCGAGACAACGAAGTCAATTCACTCGCCGCACATGGTCTGAATATTTGTTAGCGAATTGCGTTTCTTTATTTTTCCGTTCAAGTTATAAATGTAAATTAGCCAGAGATTTCCACCGCAGCTAATCGAGGTATGTAGAGCGTGTCTCAGGAAAGGTACAAGCAGTAGTAGAGTACCAGTAGATATTGAAGCAGTAGACCACGCCTGAGCACTCGGATTCATTAATATCTTTTAAAGATTCGAGACAACGAAGTCAATTCACTCGCCGCACATGGTCTGAATATTTGTTAGCGAATTGCGTTTCTTTATTTTTCCGTTCAAGTTATAAATGTAAATTAGCCAGACATTTCCACCGCAGCTAATCGAGGTATGTAGAGCGTGTCTCAGGAAAGGTACAAGCAGTAGTAGAGTACCAGTAGATATTGAAACAAACTGGTTTTGAATTCTTATTCACGGTGTTACCCCAATGTGTGTAATTGCTGTAGAGCTTTGTAAACTGTGAAGGAATTTTATTTATTTTCGAATGAAAATAGCATCTCAATATGAAATTAATGGATCAAATGAAAAAATGCTTTATATAAAAAAAAAAACAAGAAATAACATTACTTTTGTACAAGTATTTCATTACCTTTCAACATGTTCTGTTTAAACTCAATCAGATAACAAATTCGTATAGCACAGTGAAAACCTGGCATAACCGTCGGCTTTGAATGGCCTACTGTTACGATAATAAGTAGCAACCATATTCGTCTTTGAGGCATCAATAACCAAACACAACAGTTACTTAGTAGAAAAGAACACAAAAAACCGAAAATATTACTATATACTAAAGAAATACATAAACAGATGGCAACTGTTCACAAAAGAGGTAACACAACACTATATTTACAAAATACGATGCAATGTGTTTTTTTCCAATAACAAGTTATTTAATTATTTTCATTACATATATATTATAGATTAGCCACAGTTCTCATGAGTTTATACGCACACTATACCTTCACACCCACACGCACATAACACAACACACACACAGGACCTAATAGTGATACTTTATCTCTTGTAACTCAAGCATTTTGCGGTTCTTCCATCCACATCTTAAGCTGTTCCAGATATTGGAGTCTGCAATGATTAACATCCTCTTTGTTTTTGAGTGGAAGAGTATTGGAACACAAATAATAAAATTCAACGTAGTATCTCACTGAAGCATTTAAAAATTTCAAATTTTGTAGGGTTTTGTGAAATCAGCTGTTCTTAATGAAATCTAAGGCTTGCATTTTTAGTCTTTTTCTAGTCAATAACTTTTAGAGGATAAATAAATAAATACGTAGGTCTTGTCGGGTTAACTTTAAATGTGTTATTTTAGATAACATATCCCTCTTCTTCACTGAAGCACGAACAATCGCTTAACCTTCGTTAGTTCGGGTGTGACGTGTTTGTGTCCTTTACCCCTGTACAATAATATCGCATGGGTTTATTTTATCTAGTCTGGAGTTCAAGCAGTTCGCCATGTATCACTTAATTATTTAACTTTGAGTGGCAGTGTATTGTCATATTATTTAAAATTCTAATGCCTTAGGAGGTTTCACCTGAAGAAGTGGTTAGATTTCAGCCCTTGAAACGTAGTGTTGTACTTTTTTGTAACATTTAACAATTGCAAATGTCTGAAATCCTGTTATACTTTTATTAGCTCTAAAGTAAACTCCGTCCGAAATAATGATTTATTGTGTTCAGTTTACTTCGTCCCAAATTAGAATTAGTAGAATATAAAGAAACGCAGGTAATAAGATATCAAGTACACTTGATGATGATAGTTTAGTTCTGCCTATGGAATTTGGTTGACTGTTAGTGAAGCTTATCCCCAAGGAGAATGTCTCGTAGAACACGTGACTTAAAAATTTTCATGAAACTTAATTTCACAACGGGAAGATCAAGTTAGTTGATGGTGAATATATCTCCTCAGTATATCTGTCACAATATCTTTAGCGATGCCTATTACGTGACACTGCTACTTTGTCGTATGTCCTCGACACTTGCCTTGAAGGACCGTTGGAGGAAATTGATTTCATGAAATATTGTGACATGCTCATGATGTTTCATTTTAATGCTCCGTCAGTGACTGGGATGAGTCCTTATTTTTATTCTGTAGTCTTTATTTCAGGTATATAATAGGCAAATTATGTACTGAGTTGTGTTGTTAACAGTTTTAATCTTTACACCTGAAACAGTTAATACAAGTTTTAATTGAACCCCCCGTACACTATGAATAACGGAATTTTTGGCCTGATCACGTCTTGGTGAAGAGGAAAGATTGGTCTCGTCCTCCTAGTAGAATCTCCTTATACAGTTTTCATAATGGTTCACTCGATTATTCTTTCACTTTTACCAAAGAATTACTTTTGATTATAATACCAGCTTCCATTGTAATCCTGAGAGGTTGCCAATCCATTTTTCTCAGTTGTCGATACTATAATTAGCGATTTTAAGTTAGTAAAATGTTCTCATGGTGGTGATATACGCATGAAAATGAGAAAAATGTTTCATACACCATACGTGGCAATCCTTTACATATCGTTCTTTTGATAAATCATCCTGTATGTCTCGAAAACCAATTGATTGAATAAATCAATCTTATACTCCGTCTAATAAAATGTAAACACAACTTTGCGAACTATTCATAAAACTAATATGTTTGAAAAATTGTAATCGTCTTTTAGAAATACGGACATTTTATTATATAAATGTTGCTTTATTGAACATACAGTGTGAAATTAGCTCTCTGATTTATGGAAATTAATAACTGAAGGTTAATACATTTCAGCTTTTATTTAGAGATCTTTAAAACAGAATACAATGAATGTTACCGCAAAGATACCACATTATTGGTTCACAAATTTATTTTGTACTAGCTGTTACCCGAAGCTTCACACGTAAGTTAAGTTAAGTGTTTATAAATAACAGAAGTAGCTAATTTATTAATGTGTTAAATTTTAATTATAACACGTTAAAATATTATATTAATTTCACCACATTGTTTAAATGTAATTATTTCTTTATTTTATTATCATTATTATTTTTTGTTTTATTCTTAAGTTAATATTTATTTGATGTTTTAAATTTTACGTTGTCGCAGGTTAAGTGTAAGAAAGGGCCATGGGGCACTAACTTTGCTCGTATAAATAAACAATTTTTCATTTAATTTCATTTAAGTTAAAATAAAACTCCTTATGTTATTTAAAAAAAGCTCTTATAATGTTGTATGATGGTGATATACAAAGTTTTTAGACGCATACCTTTTCACATACTATTGCAGTGTTCATGCTTAAGAGGATCAGTGTTTAACCCGACTCTTATATCAGTGCATTATATCTTTGCACAGTGTAGGAGTATTAATTATTTGAATTAATTATATTTCCGACGACACAGCTTGTCTTGTTCAAATGAAAACCTATAATTAAATAGATATTGGATACCTATTTAGATCAAAAAGGTATATAGTTTAAATATAGCCCTTATCATATAAGAGAAAGATTTTCCCGTTCCATACTTGAATCTTGAGTTGCGTCTTATAATCCTGATAAAGAAGATATGCATGCTACGCGTGACTGAAATCTACTTCGGTCTGATAGTCCATATGTATTTAGTCTGATATCTATTTACGGTGGTATAAATTCACTTATAGTGGCTCAGTTGAGTTTGCCTTATTCCCTCTATTGAAGCCATAAACTTATGTAGCTTTCCGAAATATACTTCGGTCAAAAAGTATCTACTTCCTGCTCTTGTACTTTACTCTCGGTTTGAGATATTCCCAGTGCCATAGTTGAGTTTGCCTGCTGTCTCGATGCAGAAAATATAAATACATACTACGGAGAACAGATAAATGTATTACGGTGTAGTGAAATATCCTATCAATCCCGTATGAGGAGGAGAACCTTATTAAGTTCATAAGAACATTTCAAAAGAATAATTTTTAAGGTTTTGCGTTGTAGAAGTCTTTTATTTTTCGGACAGTCTGGAATAGAATTGGTCATTGACTCACATTAAGTGTTCGTTTTTACTGTATTTCTGCCACTGTTAACATGCCATATCACAATGTCAAGTATTCACGCCAGTTTCGAGTACCTTATATGAAAACATTTGATTTATTAACATTGTATAGCTCTATTCATTAAGGTTGATTTTATTTCATTTCATTTCATTTCATTTATTTATTTCCACGGCAATTTATTTATTTATTGCGGTGTTAAACAATATTTCCAAGGCATTAAATGTTTAAATCCATCACTGATGATACTACATTTTAAATTCCGAGAGTGCAACAAAACCCGAACAGCATGTGAATAGATTTGCGATCTTCTCAGTTTCATGTTTTGACATTTTCAATATAAATTAGGTGCTTGATGAAGAATTGTTGAGTGTCCAGTTCGGGAGCGGAGGTGTCCGCGAGACAAAAGTCTAGCCGCGGTCTGCCAGGCACGAGCTGCCCGTAAAATCGCCGTTTAGCAGCTGTCGAGCACAAAAAGGACCTTGCTAATGTCATTTGCAGCGATGGGTGCACACAGTCAAGGACGATCAATGAGACACCTGTGCGCTTCCTATCCCCGAAGGATTTTGAAACTTATCTTTGTAAACTCGTCTTCCGCATGATATTTTAAACAACAAAGGGTGCTACAGATTTGAATTTTTGTTTGAAGATTCATTTCTGAATAAGTAAGAACAAGTTTAATTATTTTTAATATACCTCCATGGAAAATGGCTGAGCGTCAGCGAAGCCTAACACCCCTTTAGGATATCTGGAGGACGGATTGAGCTACATACTTGAAAATTTGGATTAACTTGAACATGTGCAAGATAAAGTTCAATGATGGTGCGTATCCGTCTATGAACTTTGACTGACCATTAGTGAAGCCTAATATCCTGTGGAATATCTCGATATATAATTAAGCTGTAGGCTTTAAGTTTGGATGAAACTTCACTTTTACGTAGTTAAAATCGATGTTCCTGTAACGGATGTTCCTCAGATAGCCAAGAAGCCGCGAATGGTACGCCCATTTTTTAAATACAGTGAATAGAGAGGACAGGAGACAGTAGTGCTCTTGGTATGATTACGAGTAAACGGTCAGTATTTTTTGGCACTTATAGTGTAAAACATTACCAACGCATGTCACGTGACACATTTTACGTTATAATGCATGGTACAGCCTTTTTCAGTGGGGGAATATGAAGGATGGAATAATATAATCAATAAATTTTCAAATCTTTTACGAAACCACCGAAACTTTAACGAGTTTGCTATTAGCGAAGCACTATCTTATGTTATAACTATTCTCAGGCTTTTCGTACTTTCATACAATTATATTTAAATAATTATTGTGTTTGAAAATTATGCAGTTATAGAATTTAAAGTGATTTTTATGTAGTAAAATACATGATATGATAGTATTTTTAATCAATGTTGGCAAGTTGGGTTTGAAACCTATCATGAATTGTTTTTTAACAAATGAGTTGTTTGCCTCTACCAGCATCAGAATATGAGTTATTTCCTTATCATGATGTCTCTGGAAGGTTGTTTATAATAGTAATAATCCATGGCATTGTCATAAGCTTTTGAGTTAACTCTGATTTCAAAAAATCAGTCATTAAAAGTGGAATCCTAAAACTATTATCAAAAGAACTAAATTAAATAATTTGCATATTACGCTATACAATGAACAATTACATACTTTAATTTAGAACCATATAATATTAAATAATACACAAATAACAATCAAAATTTTATTAAACGTTAATTGTAAAATACAAGATACCTGAAACACTGGCACAAAACTAAGCTATCTAATGCTTCCTTTTAATGCCAGTGCACGTTAATTACTGTAGGCTAAGTAGGAGGTAGGTTTTACAGTGTAGGTAAAGTAATTGAACCCTCTCTTGCCACGTTCGAGACGAATCCTAGGGAAGTGAAGCTAGTTGTCCTGGCGTGTAGGACGCTCCTTTACCGCATCCCGGAACACAAGTCGTTCATATAGGTACTCAGGTTCTTTAACTTTCAAAGTATTATGAATCATGTAGCATGTCAGTAACCTCTACAAAGCATCCATTTGTAAAAGCTTATCCATTTCTCAATAAGCGGGTACTTAGTCGTGTTTTTACAAATCTTTAATCAAAACGCATAAATATATTTTGAATGGTTTTATTCACTCACCGTCTTCTTTCACAATGCTGATTCAATATGCCAGGAAACAATAATAAAACACTGACAGGCTATTAAATTTCACCTGCTGCAGCTTAGCAGCCTCAGGTAACAAGGTTTTGTATCGCTACAGTCCTCACAACCTACCCAGAGCTCACTGGTAAGCATAAGTTACATGATCAGAAAATGCCAGATTGTCCAGCAATACTCCAAGCGTTTTCAGGATGTCAGACACGATTAAACTATCACCTTCGAGCATCACTTGCACTGAAAACTCCCTGATAGTTAGCACAAATACTGTACTGCTACATGAAGGGCTGGGCACTTATTTACATCTAGCTGGAGGCCAGGGCTAATCGACCTTTTATGTATCCCTATTAAAATCGGCATTGATTTCAGAAATGGAGACACTCACTAAGTCAGGCCTGTAGGAAAAATGTAGCTGCAAGTCATCAGCTTACGGGTGTGCCATACAATAATCGATGCAGTAAGACAAATCAGCTGTGTACATACAGATTGAAAAGATTGGCCCTAATCAACTTCCATGAGGGGCACCTCTTATTTTCCTGACGTTTTGACGTTTAAAAAGTCGATTTATGGATGGAAAGCTTCGCCAAAGCGTGTGTTTACTACCAGTTTATAAACGAAGGAATCTCCAATAAAAGTGCTATTTCGGAAATTAACTTTTTGATTGGTGAAATAAAGACGCAACAGTTATAAAAAAAGACACTTTCCATCTTCTCCAGAGTGCGACTCTTTCTTCCCCTTGTGCAGCCGACCGTGGCGGTGTCGGCGGTATCTGGGCCCGAGGCGGCGACAAGGCCGTGGCGTATCAACTGTTGACGTCTACATCACCAGCTGTTTATCTGACCACGGATCTGCCGATCGGTGAACACCTTGCGCCTCTGTGTGCTGCAAAAAAGCCAAAACCGCTGCAAAACCCAAGGTTGATGGCTTCATCGCAAGGCCGATGGACGGATAAGTCACCTGTACCCTGGGTTGTAAAACATCGCTTGAATACTCGGACCGTTCAGAGCTCATCGTGAGGACGATTGTTATCTTCGAGATCACAAGATACAAGTAGCTAGCTACGTGTAACGCACCGTCAGCTGTGGTTACTAACTATCTAAAGAGCATCTGAGTTAGGATTCTAGCTCCTGTTGGAGATCTCAAGTCGATAAGGTAAATGAGTATATCAAAGTAGTTTACCGAAAGATTAGTCTGCTACTGAGCATTAGCGAAGGCTAT
This sequence comes from Homalodisca vitripennis, assembly GCF_021130785.1. Classification (NCBI taxonomy): domain Eukaryota; kingdom Metazoa; phylum Arthropoda; class Insecta; order Hemiptera; family Cicadellidae; genus Homalodisca; species Homalodisca vitripennis. Next base: position 47,094,504 of record NC_060211.1, on the reverse strand, counting down.
CACTCGAGGCCATCAGAAAAATTTCATTTTTCATTTTTCATTTCATTTTACTGTCTGTCCACACGATATCTCGGAAACGAACTGGCCGATAGTCTTGATATTTTGCATGGTTTCATTTCTTAATAGGGAACACTGAGTTCAGTGAGTAATTGGGCATGCTCTCCATAACATTTGGCTGAGTGTTGTTAACGAGTATTTTTAAATTGGGCTAATGGATAACCTTGAAAGCAACGAGAAAATCAAAGAATACATAATTCTATAAACAAACTGAATGTAATTACATGACATTCTAGCGTATGATATAGTAACACATGTAGCCTATTTAACACAACATCATCTTTTGGTGACTTTGTGTGTAGACTCTTCTGATTTAGTCTGGTCATGACTGGTCTTTGCCATTGTTGTAAAACATGTAGTTTTATATAAACGCTAATGAAGAGTTGAAAATTCTTTCTTTCAAGTGCAACTTCTTCTTCTTTCTCAAACACACTAACGTTTGCTGTTTTATACTGTAGTAAAACTACCACGATGAAGAATAGTATATTTATACTTCAAGTTGTAAAATTTGAACTCGATGATAGTAATGTATATGTATTAATACATTTGTTTAATCTTTCAAATTGAAATATCTATAACTGACTGAATACTCAATATAGTTCATTTTTATGTAATAAAGTTGTTCAATTGTTCAATTAAAACTAATAACCTCAGTTTAAGATATTGAACATAGTACCTATATGAAAGGAAAACTAAAAGTCACAATTTGTGTTACTAAAATGTGTATTTTGGTAACGTAACAGTTTAAGTTTATGTTGTAGTAAATATTGTATTAGAAATGATAACTATTAATCTCAGTTTGTTACCAAACATGTGCATATTGAAAATACTAATAATATTAGTTTATGTTACTACACTGTAGATTAAAAAAAGTAATAGCTTCAGTTTATGATGTAGTGAAATTTGTAATTGAAACAATAACTACTAATCTCAGTTTGTCAAAAAATCATATGAATATTGAATCTAAATTTCATATTTTTATTTTATGTTACTAATATATAATAATTATTGTAGTCTAAGACCTATTTTCCTATGAGTATTCCATAATTATAACTTTTGTAGCGTTCTGTTCATGTGTGTCGAATACAATTTTAAAACTTATACTTTCGTCTATACAATAAATCAAACAATATTATATCATGATCGTAATTGTGAACATTACCGGGTCATAGTATCATTATTGTCAGTTAAATGAAACTTTGTGTAAGGTTAATTAAAATTCAGAATAAATTGAACTGTAAAGTAGCATTCTTGAAAAAAAGTTCACTTTTCATAAAACTATAGCATAACAACTCTAAAATAATCTAATATTGAGACTAAAATGAGTAATAAACTTTTACAAATATAATCATGTTTAAAATATATTTATGCCTAGATTTAAAAATAAAAGGATAAAAATAGCAGGTATGCAGTCGCCTTATTGTAACAATTAATTTAATACTCCTCGTTCTTTAAATATTTAGCTTGATTTGATAGAGCATGAATTATAGCATAAACGCGTATATTAAACAATTAATATGATTTTAATCGTTTTTCTTAATAGGTTAATAACTTCGGTTAATGTATTGTATTAATATTTGACAAATGGTACTATTTTTATAATAGCTCGTTAAACTGAGAAATTTACATACTACATCAAGGAAAAGTACAGAAAATGAACCTGATTTCGTAGGCAAGAGGAGATTAATAATAGGGCAAATAACTATAACTTATCGAGGATAAACTTGGTGTGGGTGCACCGAGTTAATAAAGCAATTTTGATGCGACCCGTGGTGAATTTACGACCTATGATAATCACCTCTCTTTCATCATCATTGTAAAAAACTAACAAAATCCCGCCGATATCATCATAGCAAGCCGCGCCCCTCTGCGCCTTCGTCAGGCGTCCTTGCTCCCGGCAATGCCGTCCTTTTTTCTCCCGAGAGTCGTACACTTTTTTCCGGCCTTGGAGAGCATTTCAAGTAGCTCAGAAGCGGCCATGTGCAAATAATTGCAAAGACATTGCTGTGGTTGGTCTCGTTCTCCTCGTCATAAATTTACGACGCTTGCTGTTCTTTTTGTGGCCACCAGGCTTAACAGTGTAAGGAGTTACACTCGAGTAATAAATGTTATTCACAGTGGTTACTGTTGGTTAGCTAATAGATGATAAAAACCTTTATACTTTGTAATGTCGCTGACATTTTATTAATTTTTTTCATAAGTGTCACAAATGGACTATTTGAATTGTTTCCTTATATACTCGGTGTGCCACGAATAGATTTAAACTTTAGAATAATCGTGGACTGTAATTTTAGGTTTTTTAATAGGCAATATGTTCTAATTTTCTTATTGAAATGCTTTATTTCTCTAGAATATGAAAATAATTAATTTGACAAAAGCAAAAATACTTTTTTTAAAGCGTAGTTTTTCAAAATTACACCATTTTGTTTCAACGTTTGAAATTTCCAGAGAATATTTTTAAAGCCTATTTAATGAATTATGTAGAGTTTGAAAATGTTCGGCGCATACATGGGCAAGTAATATAAAATCAAACGTTTAAACCTCTTCGTGGGATACCCGGTGTATAGAGTAATAATATTAAAAGTTTTCTTGTGGCTGTGAATTATGTAATAAAACACTTTGTGATATTTAGAGAATTATGAGTAAGACGGATCAATTTAAAAGTAGCGTCACTAAAAAAAGTTATCTAATAGTTGATAAGTTGGATTTTTCCTTTAACAATGCAATTTACCAGCTAACATGTAGGCTTTATCTCTAGGACAACATTAGGCAAACCTCAAATTTCCCGTAAATAAGAACGATCGGACACAGTTGTTCAATAATTTATAAAGAAGAACAAAATCAGTAGCATTTCACGTTATTCGCCATAACAAAAGCTTTGAGTATCGCTATGACCGCTATAACCAAAATTAAATCTTGTGATAACAGTTCATTACACGTTTAAATGTAAGGAATTATTGATTGGCTCATCAGCTTGTACTGAAATCTAAGCAACTATATTGAATTAATACAAGATAAATAATTATGGTATGCCACTTTGATTTTTAAGATAGGAAATTTACCAAAAAATAATATAGTTTTTATTTTAAAATTTGCAAATTATCAAAATGTGTATAAACATGTGAACTTTTATTAATATTATAGAGTTTGCATTATCAGGTGTTTCTTCTATTGTTTTATTTTTATTTATATGCGTAGTTGAATGTTTATATTGCGTTCTTAAAAAAAGTGTACGTACAACGAAATAGTGTACAAATAATTTCAGTTTTTGTCGAAACTCTTATACAAGTAAAATATATCCTACTATACGATATCCTGTAAAAACTCTAATGGCCACAGTTTTTTCATACGGCGAAATAAAAACATAACACCTAGAGTACTAAAAATATTTTAACAGTCAGATTTAAAACATACGAGTAATTATTAGGTGATTCTAAAATAGGATAACAAAGTTCATAAAATTGTCAGTTACATTACAATAAAAATTAGGTTCCCATACAATGCATGATCTGAAATGCTTGGATTTCTATTTTGGAAATGTGGCGACCTATTGCATAAATAGATTAACTTATTAAAGTTTGGTTACTGGTCACTTTACATATGTAATCGACTCAAGAAATATGTTACAACTTTTTGTTAGTTTTTGTGCGCCCGTAACAGTAATAGTCCAATGCCGTTTGTTTTAGGATAGAGTACAGCAAGTTTTATTTTACCTGTAAATATTTATCAATTTACCCTTACACTTTCTAACACGAACTCCATTTAAATCTTTGTATAAGAAAGTAAGATATTGTTTGAATAATGACCTTCAAACCATATGTTAAAAATTGCAACTAGCTTCAATAGTTGCATACAAAGATACTATAACGTAAAAATACAAATCAATGGAAGGAAAATCGATACTTTAGTGCATGCATTTATAGAAAGATAAAAAAACATATTTTTTAAAAACCATATAGTACCAAATAATGGGAGTTACATTACTGCAATTTTTAACACTCTTAACTCAAAAACTGGAAGTCTGATTCAAACAAAATTTTGTATAAGATAGTTAAAAATGTTGTCTTTTTGAATGTGAAATTTTAGAATTATATTTTAAACGTTATACTTATAAAGCGTCATTAACGCATAGTTTGCGTTAAACTGCCCATAACGCTGTAACATCAAATATAGAGTAAAAAAACACGAGACGAGCTGGGCTTTATTGATCAGAGTTTAAGTAGCCTAATCATACCTTGAATTCTTTAAAAGATGGGGACAATCATTTATTGAAGCAGGCTATATATCCTAAAAATGTAGTAAATTTATCAGCTTTTCGTTGTTGCCTCTGCTACTTAATCCGTTTGCTACTCAATCGAAAACACAGTACAGGCAATATTCTTCTTAATAAATGACTTCGTAAGATTATCCATGGATCGATGTCAAAGACCTTCTTGGTCTATTCAAGAAATGAGTTTCCAAATTGGTATTCTCATTTATTTAAAATTAAATTTTCAGCGATTCATATATTAATTTAGCAGACCAACCGATCGGTCAATAACAGTAGAAATTAGACCGCTATGGTTGCCAATTCTGAAACGTGATCTAAGAAAGAAATCTAAAGTATCAAGCAGATTATAGATTTGCAATAAAGTAATGCTGAGTCACAGTATGGTTTTTATTGGTTTATCTAGAATTAACCAATAAAAAAGGCCCACTCCCGTTTCCTTTTTTGCTGTGACCATATCCGATTTACTATTTGCCTCAAGTCAGTTCTCTGTGGAGACTTATTACGACCTCTGTTCTTTATTTAAGTTTTTATTAAGTGCATGTTTTAGAGATAGTGTGTATAGAGTTGACCTATAACCTGGTTGTTGTGATTCCTGACTTATACGTGCTACAACGTTTTGATATGATGGCAGAACGATGGAAATGTCCAGAAAAATTCTGTTTCCGTTGGAACTATTGCCCAGGATGACGTCTATTCTGGGCGGCAGATGTCAGAGTGTGTTTCATGGCAACAGTTTGTTGAAATAAAAGCCTGTTCTGTTAGATGTGGATTTCCTCAGGGATCAACCTTAGCGTAGGTTTTGTTCACAGTATACGTAGGTTCATCAGAAATATAAGACAATTATATACGGCGTTTGAATTCATACCTTGATGATTTTGTGGGATGACACTCACTTCAAAGATAGTGAATTCAATGAGACTGTGGGGAGTACGATGATCGGACCGATCAGTGAAGTGTGAAGCGCGGACTGAAACTGAATCCGGACAAGACGAAACCAATAATGGTTGGCAATTGACAACTTCCATATTCAATTGAATTGAAAAACGATTCGTTATTCCTGTATTATAATAAAATGAAGAGCCTTGGACTGAGTATCAGCAAAACAATGGAACGGACAGTTATAGTGGTGCATTTCTGTAGAACGGTGTTTGCTGCTGTTCACAAGCTGAAACAAATTAAACATCTGTATCTCATCACTGAAAATTATTGTAACGCCGTCTTCATGGCATGATTGAGGTCTTCAACACGAAACTGAAAAATACAAAACTTTTGCATCCACTTTTTGTTTTACCTCAGATGAGATAAACACGTAACACCTAATTAAATTTCATATTGGATCTTAAAGCAAGCTTACAGCAGAATAATTCGTATTTTACTTTTGGCTAATTTTATAATTTGTACAGGTTTTACAATGATTTTAGCTGACAGATTTCAGTTTGATAAGGCTGATCACGAAAATACAAGTACACATAGCCGGAGTTGGTTTGCGAAGTGGGCAGGACCGTCCTCCCCTCACTCACTCACTCACAAAAAGTGCTTTGTACATTTTATTAAAACAGAAAAATGAAAATGAAATATTTGTGTGGGTCGTTAACTCTGAACGCCAAATATATTCGCGTTTCGCTAACTTTAAAACGATAGATTGTTTTAGTGCTTAACCTCCTTACTGCAGCCCTATAGTGAGTGATCTTGAGTTTATCTCATCAGCAAGCGCACAATGACGTTCGGTGACAATAAAAGTGTTACAATATATGTATGTATTTCTTGTACGGAAAAAAATTAAGGTACATAGTTTCATTAATGCCTTAGGTGTAAAGCCAACTCTACCACTCTTCGCAGTCATGTAAAGAATGTAAAAAATAATAAGAAGCACCGGTTCCTGGTATTCCTGGTTTAAGTACTAAGGCTAAAAATAAAAAAGAATATTGAAATATCTTCAATCCATAATTTTTTTTTATTTTTGGAACGATTAAAATTAATAATAATACTGTATACAAATAAAGTATTCAAATAGAAAAAAATGCACCGATCATAAATCCATAATGAAATTAAAATCACAATATGTGAATATTTTTAAATGTTATAAAATTTCTGAATGGAATATGAAAGTATTACAATTTTATACAAAACCTAAAAGCAAAATATGTTTATAAAATGGTTGTTACATAAGATTCATAATACAGAAACAGACGTAAAAACCACCGGTAAAAGATTTTTACATCATATCATTATATCTCGTAATAAATATGGTACAGATATTCTACTTTACTAAGTACTCCTCAGTAGTTTCAATTATAATTAGAAAACAAAATAGTATATATTTTAAGAGAACGCGCAGTATGTAAGCAACGTGTTATATGTCTTATTTTCTGGTATTAATAGTAAACATTGGGTTTTAACAAAGTATAGCATGTAGGTTTGACTGAGCAAAGTTTCCATCTTCATAAATTTATTGGCTGAGGCGAATCCTATCACTCAAGTGACTGAAATATTTCAATTTTGTCTGTTTTGTTGTCTATTTGTATATCAGGCCGCATGATATCTCAAAAACAAAGCTGACCTACAGCCGACATTTTGTACGAAGCTTCATTTCTATACAGGGGACACTGAGTTAGATAATGTATGTCACTCCATGGAATTGGGCGAATCATGTTTACATTGGACCTATGAATAACCATGAATAATGTACACCCAATCCCTTTCATATGATCTCTATTACGTAGATTATATATGAACGAGCTTCATTATTTTCAGTGTATATGTTTTCATTCCTCCATCATGAAATATTCTTACTGCTAATATTGATAATAGGGTTTACTGTGCCTCAGAAATGAGATTAATAATGTTTAATTTAAATCTTAAAACCTCACGTAATAAATTATTTTGATAGTACACAACTGTAATGCGACTGTTATTATTTTATAAGTGTAGTATTAATTAATTTATGACAACTACGAATATTATCAAAAATATGCTTTTCTTTTAATTCCATGGTCATATAGTTATTGTCCATTGTGTAATTGTAACTGTCCCCCACATAATTTAAAACAATAATCTAAGTTGTTTATTAAGTAGGAATATGTATTTCGATAAGATCACACATCTATGTAGTCACTTATACATCTATTATATCACAACTTAACAAGACAAGGCGTGTAACTTCTTATGACTCACATCTATAGTAATAAACAATTTTTATTGCTCTTTAATTATACACCAAGAAAACCTTTATTGACAAGGTTACTCCGATGTTCTTTGGTTCTCCGCCAGGAGCACTTGTGTCGTCTTTCCACCACATTAACCTCAAAGATGGCAGCACCTGACCGAGTACAGTCGATAACACAGATCTTGTTGGTATAGTATGAACTAGAATATGTAATAAAGATCATTTAGCTCTTTGAAATATGATAAAACACATGCAATAATAGTTGTAAACAATTTATTTTATAGTTTATTTAGTGACTGATTCTACAGTATTGCAATAAATATATGCAATATAATGAATTACTTGTGTACTTTATGTCTAGTACATAAATGTCGACAATGTCCATTTCGGAAGTACCCATATAAAGACTCGTTTTAATGGAGCTGTATAATCTTTGTATTTATATCAACATATTATTTTGATTCATCGTATATTTTATAAACAACATAATCTTAATAATAATAGGCAAGTTGTATTACCATTTTGTATAAACATCCTTAAACTACATCTTCATTTATAAATACTGGCTATCCATTCTACTACCTAGTCCCTTCTACTTCTATAGCAGCCTACACATCATCCAGAAATTGTGTCGAATTCTCCTTTTTACCTTTCTAGTTTATTGGACCCTTTACTTTCTCACGCAACAGCTTCAGCAGCGTATTAGTTTCAAAACAGCGTAAAAGGTTTTCTCTGGAATATAGTTTTAGTGCTGTTCCTAATGTTTTTGTTTGCGTTCTGAAAATCTTTACAACTCGCATAGAGTTTCACCTTTAATTTTTTAAATAAGATGTAACAAATAAGAACAAAATAGCCACTTGTACAACGTTTTCATCATACTTTTATATTCTACTCCTTACTACAGTTTTAATTACTTTACTGGACCATATTTTTTCACTCGCTTCTTTTTCCTTTTCAACCCGGTCTTTTTCTTGCACCATATTAGTTATCAATAACGATTTGTCTTTTTCGTATATTCCTTCTACTGCATCAGAGACTTTTCTTTTAGGTTGTAACACTACTTAAAGCTCACCTCCCTTGCATTAACACACCCTTCTTTCTTTATCGACATCTGTAGCTGAGTCTTGATTTGAAATTGTATCTATTTTTCAGCATTATAAAAGAAGCATTATAATTTCTTTTGATTTGTGAATCGCAAATTGTTAAAAGTTAGAGATTTCTATTACTAATTAATTAATTCATGATATATTACGTACTTCACTTATCCTGAAAATTCAATTTTGCCTTGTTTTATTACAGTAAAAATCAACTGATAAGAAAGATAAATTGATAACTTACTCTACCAATGTGATAAACAATGGATCAACAAAACTTTTATTGTTGAAAATTTGTGCATCTTAAATAAAATTAGCGTTTGGTAAACCTGATTGAACTTACTCAGTAAGAATGTCCTAAGTTCCACCACATCACTATACTTATTGCCAAAGACGTGGAATTATTGGAAGAGATTTTAATTCTGCATTAAACTTTATTCATACCATTTAATATCAAACATTTGTACAATAGAAAAAGGAATTTAGTATATTATTAGTATATTAATTAGAGTATTATAAACAACTCTTAACTACTTTGAACACAAATGCATAATTGTACTATTATTCCTGAATAATGTTCAAATTCTAAACTTCACGCTTAGTGTGCTTGCAGAACAAAATAACATTTGTTAGTATAATTTGTCGCAGAAGATTTAACTTGTTAATTAACCTTACAAGTTAAATCCTGTCCAAGCCATCGGCGTTATTTACGGGGAAAACTGGAACCTGGTGTAGCCTAATTCTAGTGGCTAGAGAAAGAAAAGTTCAGATTCAGTTATCGTTGAGCAAATTATAAATTACTACATATGGAATTATTCTTCTTAACTTAATTTATACTACAAAACAAATATTTATTATAAGTACATTTAGTAAGTTATACTGAAAAACATAAAAGGTGATAACAATACAAATTAAGACTTTTATTATTATTGATTAAATTACATAATCGATGGATTACTATACCAGATAGTCTATTCCTTAGCCTTTACTTACAAGAAGTATTGTATTTTTGTAAAATAATTATGTATATTCAAAATCTTTCAGAGAAAAGGCATTTTTTGTGTTTGACTGCAATCAATAAGTATTGACCGTTTACAGACACATTGAACTTATGTAAATATTTGCATTATTTTAAAGTATGAAGGACGTTGAAAATAGGTAGACGTTTTAATACATGTACTTTTAAAACCGGCTTCAAAAAGAAGAAGGTTATACAATTATTCAACCTGTTTCTACGTTAGTATTTTTATGTATTTCTCCCCATTTTTTCAGACCCTACTGATTCAATTTTGGTGAATCTTTTCTAAACGAAATAAAAATACCTTACAGTGGGTTCACATAAATTTTATAACAGTTGAACAATGTAGCCTATCTGAACAGGATATACTTTGGTTATAAGTGTTAGATATAAAAATCATATAGAGAATACAGACAAATGAAATCACGGGGATAAGTTTTTCTTATACACTATACGACATGCCTCAGAATTACTAAGCAACATAACTTTTCGTGTTCAGCTTCGTAATAAAATACTTAAGTTATCGATTGACTAAAATGGCTCGTCCTTTTAACGTTCTTTATAAAGCAATATTAAATGTCGTTAATTTAAAAATGTGCGTTTTGTGGTTGTAACATTCTTTCCCTTAGTACGCTGAAATATAAATTTATCACAGTATATTAACCTTATGTCATTAATTTAACCTTATTGTTTATGCATGTTGCTTATATAAACATTAAACTAGCATTTATGCGTATTTTATTAATTAGATTGCTTGTAGTTGTGAAATAATTTTTCGAAAATATTTATCCTTATAGTATGTAAGCCTTATCTGACAATTGTCACGAAACTTTGTTAACGCTGAGCTGTCAGATTATGAGAAGCGGAAGAAGGGTAGAAGGTGAAGGGAAAGAGCTTAGCGAGGATCATCATTACAAGTAACAAGACATTTCAAGAATGTTTGGCTCACTGAGCTGCAATACGTCTTAGGATTCTCTTCTTACACCAGTTGTGAAGCGCGCTTCTACCTGTACTTGACACTTTAAAATATAACAACTGAAGGTTTCCATATGGTTCTGTTTCTTTGCATTCGGGATATTAAGTTTTCCGTGATATACCGATGTTATTGTTTTAAATAAATAATTGTCGCTAAAATTTAATCATTGAAAAAATGTATTAAAATTAAGTTATATTTTCTGTTACTTTAAGAAAAAAGGTCCACCATAAAAAAACCATCGATTTATTTAAATGTAGTAATAGTTCAGAACATTATTTGTTCAAAGAGACGCACGCACGTAATAATGTAAGACAATATTTTGAAGCAATATTAAGAATTTTACGAGATGTTGCATGGATACACCAGGATAAATATGTTATGAATGTAATATACCACATTGAAATAGTAATTTGAAATGATTTAAAAATATTATAACAACCTTACAAATGAAATTATACATTTAAGGTATATAAATTAGAAACTAATTAGCCGTGTACTTATCCAGATCTTGCAGCAAATTCCGCTGAAACTACAGTAGTTGTAAATTATGACTGTACTTTCCTATATTATGGCTCCAATGCCATTTTGAAATTCTGAAAACACTTTGATCCCAAAAAAGTAATTTAAAATAAATAGACAATTACACAAATCTTTTCAATTTTGTCTTTGATAATTACCAAGCAAGACAAACATTGAGAGGGTCTGCCATGTTAAAACATTTTTTAATGTCGCTGGCAAACGAACTTATCTCTGATACGTTTAAGTACTGTTTCCGTACAAATTTCGAGTTAATAATAATAATAATTACACTGTTAAATAACTAGCGTCGTTACTCTTATATCCTTAAGTTCAACTTGGAGTTCTTTGAAAACTACTTAGTTATTTAACAAAATTTCTCCATTGCAAGAAATAATTATTTAGAAAACATTGAAACAGCGGTACTGTAGGCGAGTCATGAGATGCTCCTGGCCTAACACGCGGCACAGCTGTGTATTGTAGTTGTATCACCCGATTTTGCAGTCACTGATGTCAGTCATACGCACAGTTTATTTTGTAAAACCTATAACACTAAAGAACAACATTGAATATGTATGCTGCTATTTTACTGAAAATTGTGAACTATAAACCCATTAAACTAACTATAATAAATAGCCAGCTTATAAAATAAACTATATATAGGCATTAAACCTAATTTGATATAAGAGAGTATTTTTTGATAGGACTGTTCAGTAGTAATTTTTAATACATGTGCGTTTTTATTGTGACGTTTCCTTGATAATGGCTACTGTGCGAAAGAATGGTGCTATGGTACGTAATGGTGAGAGAGAAGTGATTAGAATAGTAACTGAGTGTTGTGATTAGAAGCGTGGGAAAATCATTGTTTTGTTCTATGCAAAGCAGCTGCGAAAGCTGCTGCAAACAAAGTCAAGTAAAAACAAAGTATTTTAACATGACCGATAGCACTGTAAAAAGTATTTGGAAAGAACCAAAGAACACACCGTGTGAGAAAAAGAATTCAAAAATAAAAAGTGACCAGGTAAAGCAATGTAAATGACTGAAAGGAGGGTTATTTTAGATATGATAAGGGATTATTACATAAATAAGAAAAATGTTCTAACGTGTACAGAATTGTTATAAAATATCTTTACTGTTTATGAATAATTACTTTTAACCGACAAAAAGTAGTGTTTTAACGTAACTTTTAGTTTATTTAAAAGAATTTAAATACTAGAGGACATTAGCTACGTTATGTATAAAAAATTACATAATTTAAATAAAAACTGTAATCGTTATAAGTCTGGATTCACAATTAAAGTTTGGAACATTAGTGCACACGATTAGAGTTAGAGTCTGTAGAGAGGTGGCTAGCTCATTCAATTTTCCCGTATGCGAGGAGGTCTTGGGGGTCGTCTCGTGAATCCCTTACAGTAACCCAGATGTAAGTATTTCCAAGGTGTTTATACTTTTATTTGTTATGTAAAACATAATTATGTCATATCGTTTTAAAGGGTGTTCGTTGAAGAAAGAGAATTAGTTTCAAATAAAATTTGCGTTCTTTTTGGTAATTTAAAACGGGTAAATATTTTTGAAAACAATGTTCACTCAAAGTTTTCTGTCAAATAGAGCTTTAAATACAACGTGCCATAATTGATGTCATAGGTTTGAATTTGAAAATATATAAATCCGGGACCTCCACTTTTGGTTATATCTCGTTACTTAAATGGGGTTAATTATTTTATGTATGTGATTTAGCAGGAGGGGAGTTGCATTTTGTTTCTATATTAAAGCTCTAACAGTTCTAATACGTGCTATAACAAGCTAACCTTAGTTAACTGTATAACACAATGCTTAAAATATCACAAATATAAATTGTAACCTAACGATATTTAAAAACCGCAAATAAATAAAAATTATTGTAAATGAACAGATACAAGCCATTTTACTTTGGTTTTGTCTGTAGCTAAACAGCTGATATAAAATATAGGTGAGATGCAATCTTAGAGCCGCTATCTGACAACTGTGATTCAAAAAGTTTTTGTTTTGTAAAGTGATTTGTAACGCTACATTTTGTCTTAAATTGTGTAATGACCGAGATAAACACTACACAGGTGGAGCTAATACACCTTGGAACTGAGTACTGAATAAGGCTAACTAACGAACTTATCTACACCACGAGTAACTTCTACTCCCACACCAGCTGTGTTCTGAATCAGAAATTACGGCAGTTATCGTATTCAGATTGCCGCGCTATATGACACAAGCCCATACATATACAGAGTGTTTCAGAACTTTCGCATAATTTTAGAGATTGCTTCTTTGATTAAAGTGAACTAATTTTGTACATTTCTAAAATCTTCATTGTTTTTAATGTGCACCGTTTTACGTCCGAACGATTATAAATTATTACATAATCGTATAACGTCCTGGCTGTTATTACATTGTAATTGAAAAAATGTAGAAACACTCACGATGTTGAAAAAAAAAACAATAGTACATTTTAATGTTAATAAACATTAAATTAATTTAAAAAATTGTAATAATTTGTTTGTTAGTTCCTATTTTATAGCAAACTCATTCAAGCATACGAAAATCGCACGAATATAACAATTTACGGGGGATTGGAATTATATTTATCAAACTGGCATGGAGTATTGTTTAAAAATATAATTCCAGGACACAATAAATGTGAAACCGTTATTTCACTTAAATCTGGTTAACCTTATGGATGTCAAAGAGCAGCACAACCTCAAATTTCAAAATATTTAATGAGGGAGATGACTGTTGGAGTTGATGGGGCTCCCTAAGAGCTAAGTGCTGTTGCCAGCCTATAAGGGTGTGCCAACCTTGGTTGCATTGAATGTGGTGACTATATAAAATTAAACTCTTTCCCTCAATACCCTCTGGGGATATAACGTGTGCAGAGAGAGACAGAAGAGAAATTATGCCAGCCTCTTCTGATAGGCTTCGATAACACTCAGCCAAATACAAATTACACTAGTTTTTCTTTGAAATGTAAAGGTGAAATATATAAAACAGTTTTTAAACTATTAGTTTTCAGTGCAATATTGTGTAGAGTGTAGGTAAAGTTTCAGTTCACGGAGTTTATAATTTGCATTCAACGCAATCAGATCGGACACATTGCGTTTTCCCACCAGTTAAGTAAAGTTCTTATTCTCCCACTACGCTGGCCACCCAATACAATTATAAGTATTATAATAAGTATTAGTAATAATAAGTATTATTAGTAATTATTTGACCATATATCCTGCATTATAAATTACTTTTTCATAACTGTGATAGTGGGCGTGAGGCTTGTATTCATTTGTAATGAGTTTACCTCGCCTCAGTTTGTTCACAACACTGTGTATGATTGTCATATTGCAACTGAATGAAATATCAACACGTCATAGACTGTATTAGATATGTGTAAACTGCAATCATCGTAAACACTGTGACTTGAATCATACAGAGATTGTGGGTACAATTGATAGAATTCTATTCATTTGTTTATGTTTAAGATAAAACTTTACGCCATTCTTGTTATAAACGTGATTGTAATAGGCAGATATCTATAACATCTACGTAACACAAATAATGTCTGAAAAACAATCTCTTTTCAAAAAATCCCTACACACAAAGGGATGCATGTAGCTGTGTGATTATTGAATACGCTCACATGTAAGGTTTGAGTGTGGTGGATTGTGGAGAAGAAGGCAGCGCACATGGCTCCCTAGGGGCAGATCACTTTGAAACTTGTGTTTTCTATGTTGATTGATATTGTTGTTACGTCCAATTTCTTTTTTTCTTAACGGCTTAAATAAAATTGGTTATAATTTGTTCGTTTACGAGTATATGGAATAGGTGTCCTAATGAGGAATTTTACATTCATAATTATAACAATATTTAACTTAAAGTTTGACCAATGAATGAAAAATTCAGTATATTTGTGTTAAATTTACAGGAACATTGCAGCATTTTGTTTCAAAATTATTGAGTGTTAATAACCCCTATTGCTCCAAAGGCTGAAATGAATTAACAACTTGTGTCTGACTTTCCGAACGATATTTGGAGAATTAACTTACCTATAGATTTGAAGTTTTTGTTTACGCTTCTTTTCTATTTGAAAAGAAAAATAACTGCAAGATAACCGAATCAAGCAAAGTCCAGGATGGCTGTCGCTAAGATTGGTGACCGCTGAACGATCCTGTCCTTGCAAGCAGCCCGCCTGCCCGGAAGGCCGATGTTGAAAGTGCGAAAGTCACCTTTAATGCGTTGGTCCTCAGGTTAAGTGGTAAAGAGGGCTTAGGAATTCTAATGTTGCCTGGTTAAATAAGACATACTTACCTAAGTATCTTAAGAAAAAATATCAACTCTATATATAAATAATCTAAATGTCCAGATATACATGAATGGGTTCCATGAAAGTGCACATGTATTCTTAGGACTTGACTGAGTGCCATTGAAATCTGTCACTCAATAAATTGGCAGATTTTCTCTTCTGTCTGACTGGGAACTGCAAAATGTTTTTATGTCTGATCACCTGTCTCTGTAGGAAATCTCGAGAGTTAAATGAAAAATAGACTTGAAATATTACAAGCTGCTCAGTTAGAAAGAGATATCTAACGTCTCCGACTTTTGGGACTTACCTCATTGATTCAATAGCAACACCTAAAATCCTAGAATAAGCATATAAATTCTATCTATTATGATGCTGATCATGGAAATTGCCCCTCTATCTCTTACGCTTACGCGAGGTTTATTTTATCTGGCATAAAATTTGTCAGTTCATAGTATATCATATTTTATTATTATATAGTATATAGAAAATGTACATAAGCACAAGTTTATCTCAGGGAGTCTTAGAAGAGTTTATCCAGTAAATACCTAATTAATTAAACCCTACCGGAGGGTAGCGCACAGTTTAGTTAAGTAGTTAACAGGTTTAGTTTCAAGTTAACACTAATTACTTGGAATTTTAAACGTCAGTTATTTTGATTGCCATAAAGAACAAACAGGGGAAATATTTCTGTAATACAATTTTGAAGTATAATACCGTCAGCTCAAATGTGCGGTGATTTACAATCCATCAAGTTTCCCATAACTTCAGTTATTAGTTCTTCTCCACCCACAATGTAAGGGCGTTTTGGGCCCAAAGAACTTTTCAATCTTTTTATATTGCCCGTCTAATATTATTTGAAACTTTTCAAACTGTAATTATAACAAAACGTAAATATAAGAGTAGTCAACGAATTAATTGTAAATTTTACCCATCAAGTCCAATAAGTTCTTTGCAGCGCATACATCACTCCGGGAAAGAAGGAGTATCGGCGTATATTGTGTAATGGCGAGACTGGAGGTGCGACTACTGAATATTGATGACTGGAAGTGAGTTTCCTTGTTCATTGACAGTCTATCACTTTGGAAGCCAACTCTGCTGTTGGTTAATTATGTGATGTCTTACTCCAAGGAAAACATTGTAGTAGTCACTTATTTGTTTTTGGTCAGAGAGATACAATTTCTTTATCTTGTTATTATATGTGGTACAAAAACTCAATCTGCGCTCTCTCCTTCAGCATAAAAAATATTAACTAAACTTTTAGCAAGGTTTGTTTTATTTTTGTGTCTGTGTTACTGGCAATTATAATAAATTTCAACTTTACATAATCTACTAAATATAAACCCCTCCAAGGGTTCACAGATGATGACGTCAATTTGTCGCTGCCTGTCCATCCGCCTGTATGTCCGTCGTATCGCACATACTCTTGGTAGAATGGTTCTAGGGACTTTGGAGCTTGATATATAGGTTAATATTGCTTCAAGGTATTTAATCCAGGGGTCAAAAGGTGAAAGTTAAGCAGTTATCACTAACGAGGTTAAAAAGGCTAGGTGCCTAGTTGGGTGTACTATTTATTTATTTCCAACGGTTCCACCATTTATACATGAGTTTACTTAACTAAGGATAAACTAATCAAGATGGCATACAATGACTAATAACTGTGGTAACAACAATCCTAGTAATAACATACAAAAGTCAATTCAATAATACATCGTATAACATAACAACAATAACATAACAAAACTAGTAATGATAACAGACAACACAAGGAAGACATTATGCAATAATTTATAACAATACACAGCAATCATACCAACTAACGCAGGAGCAACTAGCAAAGAGAAACAGAACAATGTAACAATTATGATAATAATAACTTAACAATGAGATAAATATATAAAAACATGCAACGATATAGATATATTAGAATGTAACAATGAAAAACTAACTCATGAATGTAACTATTCTCGCGTACCTTGTACGAGACTACCAGCTCCGGACAGAAGGAGCCCGTAATAGCCGCGAAAGAATCCATGACGTTCTGTCAGATTCTTATATACATCGCTGTATCCATTTATATTATTAAATTAGGTAGAAACAGATTTTACTTACAAACTGTTTACCACGTCCACAAAAATCTTAAGAATGTTTATAATATTGAAATGTTTTCATTATTCAAAGGCTAGAACGTTTAGTATAAAAAAAATAGTACGATAAAGTTTAGAGAACAGCATTTAAAGCCATATATAATATATTGTGTTTTAGAATAACAGTTTAAAAACAGCTGTGTGTTTAAACTTTCACCGTTACACAGGACAAGCAAAAATCTGTGAAAAACAGGATGGTGATAAGTTATTAATTACAGGCTTCGAATACTGTTCGGACAAGATTTACTGATTATAGCAATACTGCAACATTACACGTTACAAATTGTACTATTTCTACCAATAAATAGTACGCTTGAAAATAGTTCGCACAGTTTTCCCTAATAATTTATATAATGAATCAAAAACTATATTGGTAAATAGGAATTAGGTAAGGTTTGATGGTTACTACAGATTATAAGGGTAGTTTGAAAACAGTTTTCAAAGCATGTAATAATTTGGAGATAAATTTTAACTTACTGAAAAATAAATGGTTTAACATTTTAATGACCTTCTCTGTGTAGTAATTAGATAATCCGGTATCAAAGGCTCAGTCCTCTACTCTTGCTGTGGCTACAGAACAGAGTCCACACTTCATTATAGCTTGTGTCGTGTTTTATTACAAGAGACTGCATATTTCTAGCCTGCATAGTATGTTTAACATTACCTCATATAATAATCGCCTCATACAGAATTATAAGCGTATTTCGATAAACCAAGAGAACATTGAATTATTTTAATTCTAAAATTTTAGATCGTATAAGTAACAGTAATAAATACAAAGATATCATACGGTTTGTCTAATGGTAAGGCCAATATTGCTCAGCTTCAATAAACTGAAATACAAATACCGTATGTGATTCTGTAACGTGATATTGTTGTAATGTTCAAAGTCCAGACCACGAGTGGCAATATCGTTAAGCGCTGTTCTATGTTCTCCCACTACAGGGACCCACTACCATTTTTTTGTCTTCAAACTCCAAGCATTTTGTAAAATATTTATATCCATAATGTAAAATGCCCAGGTTGCGTGGTATAAATACAGCTTTAATATAAATAAATTTTCTTGTATAAAAATTGTATGATAAAATATCGATTGTTATAGAAAGTAATCGTATTTTTTGTTATGTGCTATTTAGTATATGAATTTAAAATATATTTTTAACACAGAATTATTTGTTTATTTTCTATGATATTCCGTCAAGATGAAGATTTAGATAGAAGCTAGCCAAAAATGGAATTGTACATGAATATGTATTGTATAAGAAAAGTCAATTATCCATTCTAAATAAGCTAAAATTGATCAGTCACTTATCCAGTAAATAATACGAAGGCACATTCATTCAACTTCTATCTGCTCGCCAATGGTTTCCCTATTCGACACCAGTATATCATGTTTCTCCGAAATCATTGGTTATCTGTACATTTTAGAAAATATCAAGTATGCAGTGCTCTGTAAATCAGGTAAAGAAGGAAGTTACCATCTAACTTTTACTATAAATTTAAATATTTTTATAAAACCCACTCTATTTGTCTAGGCTTTCTAGACTTGTGTATTAATATAGATTTTCTTGGTAATGAGAAAAGGAAAACTCAGCATTGGCGTCGGAAATATGATACATTCGGGTTCTGTATAAGACAAATCCAAACGCAGTACATTGATAAGGACGTAGTTTTTACTGAGATTTTTATTTGTATTAAATATAAAAGCAAGGCAATATAGTGCATTGATTTCTCTAATTACATTGTGAGATATATGTATATATTTTAATTGAATTGAAACAGTTTTATTCTTATGTATGATGTTTTATTAAAAATAGTACATTCGACTTTAAAGTAAAAGCAAATACTGTAAGTTTTTTAAAATCTGTAGTAAAACAAATCGATTGTTTATACATTTTATGTTCTTAAAATCGCATACATGTTATGTCTCGAAAACTTTAGGTACAACTGTGTCATATCTTACAAATTGAAGCTGAAGTAATACTAGTATTTATATGAAAAAAGTCATGTAGTTACGCACAGTTTAGTTAAACATGAAACTAGGGACTAAGCGATAAACGATTTTAGCCCGATATATAGTGACGTCTCGTCCTTAGGGTAATTTGGTCACGTCCTGTACTGTGTGGAACACTAGCGCATGTAGTGTAGCCTTGGGAACACGGGTCTGTAATGTTTTCAGTTAATTGTGTGTACGATCATGGTGGGAGACATTTCTAAGTTCTCTCTGCATTTGAAAGTCTAAGAGAAATTATATTAGCGATAGTTTTAAAACCAAAGATTTGTGAGAATGTTACAACTGATTATCACAACTGAATAATGTTCTCTTGTTGTGATGTCTAGGAAACGTTACAAACCATTCGTCTTTGTAAACAGTTACAGAACTTCATGGGTTTATTGTAAACAAGCGATTTGATTCTACCTATTTCTGTAGTGCAAATGTTTATACATCTCTGTTGCAACATTTGTAGGTAAAAATGTTACCAGGATGAAAGAGTCTTCTATTACCACAACTATTAAAAAAACTTTTAATATCATGTGAAGACATTTCTATAACCATTTATAAAATTATCCTGTAATTAAAGAATACAAACATAGACTGCCGATAATACCAGAAGGGTAAATAAATTTTACCATGGCAGACAATGTATTATTTTGCCAATAGTAAGGCTGAATGTTAGTATTTACTTTGAATGGTTTTAACCATTTCATCTGAAATAGTATGATCCGAAAAAAAGTATTACCTTATATTGTTTTTTTTTTCTAGGCAATTCTTTAGTGTATTGCCTATTTTTTTTTTATATATATTTATTTATTGTATTGATGTAATACATTCTGTAAAATATACTTCTGAATGGTTTTAAACTTAAACGAAAATCATAACACTCATAAAAACCTCCATTAAACGTATTGTGACATTTTATTAATATTATACTTGTAAGACATATGTAATTATTAGTAAAATAAAATTCATAGCATCGATGTACAGATAGTTGCTGGAAAGGAAGTCTTGTATTACAATTCGAGACAAACATCCTCCGGATGTAAGTGGATACGCACATCCGCCCAGACACCGATGGTGTAGAAACAGGAAATGATTGCTTAAGCAGCGGAAATGCTTATATAAAAAAACCGTGCGACGATGTAAGGGGCAGCCATGCTGACATGAAAAAATTGGTACTCACCAATTATGATGGAGAGATTTGGCAGAGGCGTGGTCATGAGCTGGCAGGAGAACAACATCAAAACTGAAGAACAAGGAGGAGAGGAGGAAGTCGAGGACGGGAATTCGAAACGCGACGTTCGGGAGTGCTAGTGCTTGTGTTCGTGTGCGGAAAAATATCTCTAGGCGTAATAAGTGTGAAGTGGAATAAAATGTAAGTAATTTTAGGAACTTAGTATATATCAGGGTTCATTAACCATTTACAATTCCATATCTATTTAAATGTTGACAATCTCGAAAATGTAAAGTCATGTAAATGTTTAGCTATTTTAAAAGAAAGTTTCTCACGTTAGTCCATGAACTCATATTTATTGCAAAACTACAAAATTACTAGTAAATGTTATAATGAATTAAATTAAAAATAAATTGAAATGAATAATTTAATATTAAATATGTCTTCAAAGTATTAAGGTATTAAAATCTGTGCTTAATATGTCGGTTGACGCAATCAATTGTTAATTAAAATGTTTAATCAATTTAATGAGATGTTGTCACAAATAAAATATGTGTTGGTTCATTTGAGGGTATTGTACTGCCAATCTAACCTATTATTAAATCCTCTCACAGCAACCCTTGCTCATAATATGTCACAACCTTAATCTTAAACTAAACCAAACTTACAAAACCTTACATACTTCAAGTACTTTCACCTTATAAATCGGGCAATTTATTGTTAAGGATTATCTAGAGATATAAAAACAGCTCAATGTTTAGCTTTAATTAAACTCTGTAAATATCTTCCAAGATTGTAAATTGCCACTCACTTTAATTCTCACTTTGATTTCTTTACAGAAAGTATCACCTGAAATAGAATTATCCGAAAAAAACAAGTATTACCCTACATTGATTCTTCTAGCCAATTCTTTAGTTGTAAGTTTAAAATAAAAATAGTAACAACAGTAAAACATTGGTAAAAGTATAACAACAAGTAACTACGCATTAATTGAATAATAGGTAAAAATTATTATTTTACGATCAAATATAATATTTTATTAACTTAGTTGAAACGTTAAATTGTCATATAAATTGAGTTTTTAAACCCGAACAGTTGCAACGATCTATAAAATGAAGCAGATTTATTTTATTATTAACCATAATTTATGATTTTACGTTTTACAATCTAATTTTTTTCCTTCGACGGTAAGTATTATGTAAGAATGCCAAATTTAACCAAATAATGTACTCTACTGGCTGTTCTTCTGATACTTTATAAATCAGTCTACTATAGTAGGAATGATGCATTATAATGACAAGTGTTAATCAAATGGATGTTAAGCATAATCTTCCAACATAGTTAGCAAACTAGAAGTAATTTTTAAATGTTGTTTGTAACGCAATTTTATATCAGAAAACCAAATTTAATTAAATAAAATACCGGTACTCTACTCATTTTAATCGTTTTAGTATTTTCTAAATTACAGTAATATTGTGAATATGGTGAAATATCATGTCCAGCGATCATTTTCTGATGTATTGTACGTAACACTGTCAACAAAACTGTAACTGATTTATGTTCCCTCGATGTGTAAAAAGAGACATACGAAGGATCGGTTCTGGGTGTTGCGCGAAAATATCAATTGAAAGAAGTAACAACAAATAATACAATACACAATCTCTAACAAAATATTTATCTTAACAATAAATGTATGTTCTATACGTGATGTATTACCTACAGATGAAGTGGTCCTTTTTTAATATTGAATATATTGAGTTGATAAAGGCTGCAAAATTGATTTCCACGCAACTTCGAGTAATAAATACGAAATCATTAGCGTAATGAATGACATGAACCGATCAACAATATAACATGTTCAATCACTAACTGGTAGTAGTCAGAAGGGAAATCATTGACGGCTGTTACTGTCGTATAACTCGCGTGTGTGTCGATACTCATTCTTTATATACAATGTGTTGTTATTATGACACGGAGGTTATGTAATTCTCATTTGTGTCATACAACTGAGGAAAGAGTGTAAAAATATAATATCTGAATAATAGGCCTAATTATATGGATTCAGTGTTACAGTGCATTCAACAGGAACTTAGTACCATCTAGACTTATATCTGCAGAAATGATGTAACAATAAGTAAATCAAAGAAAGTACTTTAAATCAATAATTATGTGCTTTAAATGTTTTACTAAATCTTCTAACACAGAGGAAATATTAAAATGTCATTCTATAGTCTATTCGTCAAGTGTTGTCATAGTGATGTCCCGCCCACAGCGTGGTGAGCCTCGGGGGTTGTGAAATCCAAAATAGTCCACGTGGACCGTGCGAGTTCACTAGAATATGGACGAACCGAGTTCGCAAGCGGTTGGTATTGTGACATGCTGTTTGTCGGTTAGTGCTCTAGTGAGTTCGCGCTGCTTTAGACCGCATGTGAACCGGCCTGGTACACGCACGGCAGTGATGGGCGGCTCTTCACTCTCGATGAATGTGTTATAATCAATTTCCATAATACTATCACTTGGATTAGTAAAATGATTACTATGCTTGTTACTTTGTTACTTTGCAATTCATTGAGATGTGACATTTTATAGTAGTTCGAGATAAGTGATAAAATGTCATATATTTATACATATATATATTGTTTTGATGTAATACATTGTGTAAAATATGGTTATTATAAGTCATTAACATTATAACAGGTGTATATTTAATTGCAAGTGACCGTAACAAACAGTAGAACTCAGGAATGCAATAAAACATTCCTGACTTAATGAAAGTGGCGTGTGGAATATGCTATTACTTTTCTGGCTCACAGCTTGTGTATAAACTTTGAGGATTGAATTTAAATTAATATTTTAAAACAAAATATACATGTCTTAATTTAATAATATTTAATAAATAAATGAATGTATAACTCAAGTAAGAACCTGGAGAACAAATATTTATACATATTTGAAATAAAAAATATCAGTTATATATAACGCTGATGTACCTGAATAATATTGGTAATTATTTAATATTTTATGCCTTCCTGGTTCAATCTACGAAAATACATTTATTTTTGTTAGTTTGTTGCTTCTAACAGTAAAATAATGTCCTTATCAGATCACGATTTTAAAGTTAAATAATGATTTGATCAATTAATAATTTATAAAATCAAATATTGTTGAAGGTGTACCCACGGAGTGCAAAATGAAAGGTAAGAAATACATTTAAGACAGGAAATGTTTGGAAGGGTGAGGCGTTCTATAACATAAAGAGGACGCTGATTTATTTAATAATGAAAAGCTACCAATGGCCTTTACTTACGTATTCATTAACGCGTAACCATAATAATTGTAAGTGGTTCTTTAAGAGCGGGATTTGTAGATTCTGTCAATATCAATGAAGAATTAAGATATTCAAAAGTATGTACAGATAAATATCATTGTTTTCTTCAAAAGAATAATTTAATTCTAAAACGGTTTAATACGAAACTGTAACTACAGTCACAGTTTATGGATAGAAACAATTCTATTGAATACTCATCAATACATTACTGGGTGAGCATTAGCGCAACCTTTCACTCGTAGAAAAATTCCAATTCCGTTTGTCGAACAGATAATATCTGTTATAATATGAATATATAATATATATATATATATATATATATATATATATATATATATATATATATTCATTCTATATATTATATAGAATGAAGTATATAGAGAGATAAATCAACGGTGATTTCAGAAATGTAATTGATACAGAACCATAAATGCATGCTTAGACACGCGCAAAACCTAAAGTAATAAGAAGGATAAATTTTATTTACTTTTGAAATTTCTTACTCATAGTGCCCGAAATAGTATATATAAGTGTAACAAACTAGGTAGCGGAATATGGTAATTACGAGTGTTTAATTGTAGGATCACATTTTGCTCAAGTGGATAGCAATTAAATAACTCATTTGTTACCTGATTATTACAAGTATTTTCTTGTATATCTACAGTTAAATCTTTTTTGTGAACATGAATGTAGATGGAAGAAGTTTCCCCTGTCTGCTGTCACACTCAATCCATATTACAGTTATACACTATACATTAAAATGATAATCCATTCACCCACTATTTCCATAGCTGCATGATGACACTGAGAAATAACAAATATCCGTGTAATAGTCAGATAAATAACTTTGTCAATTAGTTTCTTTCCTGACAAACTTATTAGTGTATAAAATACATTTAATGATATATTGTTGGACAGATCATGTCATTCCTTGCACTAATAATTTGACACATTGACTAATGACTTTTTTCTTACATTGCTGTTGAAATGAACCTTGCTGCCATATCCTCTCCAATATTAAAGTGGTATTTTTATAATGAATAGAATATAGTCTCTATTCATAGTTGGATATTTTATTTTTCATTTTACAAGTATATTGATATAGCATTATTTACATTTATATATTGATTTGTCTGTGTCTTTTTTTGTAACTGCAAACCCAAACACATAGTATATGACAGCAAAACAGCTATATTCTGCTAAAGATTTTGCATGATAAGTATAAACACTTGCCATTATTATGTATCATTTCTAAGTTAACAGAGTGTTTTAGAAAGCATAAAAAATATAAAAGCTAGTAGAGTACATTATTTAGTTCAATTGGGCTTTCTTACACGATTTTTTAGCGTTGAAGGAAATAAAAATCAACATAGTAAAACAATGAAAACTTATATTCTATTCCTTTTACTATATAGTAATTCATGAACTATTCGTGCTTGATTTTATCTACATCATTGAGTAGTTACAATAATTGTTTTGGTTTTGTAAAGAATAATCCCTATGACTTTTGACTATGTTTCTACAAAATATAAATATATTTTCTTGTAAAGTATATGTATATGTTGTGTATATATGTAGTTTATTCTTTTATTTGAAAAGCCGCAGCTAAAACAGGGTCTAGAAAAGTGAATATAAGGTGCGGTGTATTCATAGGATAATAATGCTTTAGGGTATTTTCGGTAAGGAAAGCAAATGAAAGTGAAATTGCTGTGAATGGCAATTTACAATCTTGGAAGATATTTACCGAGTATAATTAAGGTTAAACACTGAGATGTATTTGTGCCGGCCGGAATTATATCTCCGGATAACCGTCAAGAATTCCTTTTCTGATTTATAAGGTCAAATTACTTAACGTCTTGTTTTATTAGTAGTTTTCTTTACGGTTTATAATGTGCTTTACCACCGGTACGTCATCTGTATAATATAAATATACAGGGTGATTCAAAACTAAACGGCAATCTCTCGGGAGCTTATTCTATAGCTAAAAACAAGTAAAAAAGTTTCATATAACCATATGCCTGGAAACGCTTCGTTAGCGAGGTACGCCTAGCGAAAGATTTCGCCCGGATTTCAGAACCCTTGGTGAAGTCAGGCCGTATAAAAATGGTAAAGGTAGTTACAAAGATACAAATTACGATTGTTTTTTATGTTTTTTATATCTGAAAAATTTATTAAAATTCGTCCCAGAGCTGTAAATGCAATACTTTCAGAGATATATTACGTAAATACACAAGAATGGTGCAAAGAAATAACACATTTTTGTGTTTTAACGTAAGATTTGTTCCATAAATGTTAAATAAAGGTCATTTTTTTCTTAAACAGATTTGTAGAACATTTAATTCTGAAAAGATTCATGTGAATTACTTAAGAAAAAAATTAATAATAGGTATTGAAATTTAGCTTTATTTAAAAATAAAACAGACGCACAAAAATGCATATTCTTATCTGCATAAAATATTAACTAATGTTTAGGTTTGTGAGTAACAGCTGATCATTTATTTAACACTTTTTATCGTCATATTTTCTTTGCAAAGGTTGGCAATATCAGCTGATCAACAATTAAGTTCATGAAGTAATATTTGGAATAAACCTTTATGGAGGTTTTTGTATTGTGGCGTGTGAAGATTGTATTTTGTGAGATCCTGTGATTATTTGGAAATATTTTATACAAGTGTATAAAATATTTTATTAAATATTTATTTTAAAATATTTTATTAAATATTTTTATAAAAGTGTATGTAATTATCTTAGTAAATAATGGCAGATAAGTAAATGGTATGTATTCGTTTGAAGAGTATACGGACATGATACTGATTTACGGCAAAGTTAACAAGAATGGTTTAGCTGCAGTTCAGGAATATCGTGATACTTTTTCCACATCGAAGAACACCTGATCGCAAAACATTTGAAGCTGTGGTTGAGACGACTTAGAGAAACTGGTAGCTTTAAACCGAAGCGAATAGATACTGGTCGTCAACGTAGCGCAATGGAACTATAATAATGAACAAGCAATAATAAATGCTGTAGAATTATCACCAACCACAAGCACCAGACGATTATCACGTCAGTTAAATATTTGCCAGTCAAGCGTATGGCGGACACTTCATGAAGCACAGTTGTACCCATTCCATATAACACGTGTTCAAGACTTATTACCGCAAGATCTTAATAAACGGATGATGTTCTGCCGCTGGTTAAGAAGAAATTGTTTACGACATCAGTATTTTCTTCGGCGTATTCTCGTTACTGATGAATCCCTGTTGTTACTAGAAATGGAATTGTAAATTTTCGTAATACCCATACTTGGGCGTACGACAACCCACATGAAACTGCGACGAGGGCATTTTCAACATACATTTTTCAGTCAATGTATGGCTTGGTGTTCTGGGTGATAATTGATTGGTCCATTTTTCCTCCCTAATCGACTTAATGGAGTTAGCGTACTTAAATTTTTTAAGAACAAACCTGCCTACCCTCTTGGAAGATTATTCCTGTTCAAAATAGAATAAATGCATGGTTTATGCACGACGGAGCACCTCCACATTTTTCTAATGATGTGAAAAACTATTTAAATTATACATACGGTTAGACAATGGGATTGGTCGAAATGGACCGGTTTAAAATGGCCACCACGTTCGCCTGACCTCACGCCAGCAGACTTTTTCTTATGGGGTTGGATGAAGTCAATTGTTTATTAAAAACGGATTAACACCATAGAGGAGTTACGTAATCGCATTACAGAGGCGGCAGAAACTATCAAGAATGCTCCAAACGTTATGAAACGCGCTAGAAAAGAGTGTGGATTCGTTCGTGCGAAAAACGTGCATATGCTAACAACGGAGGACACTTTGAGCAACTATTATAGGTGATTATTACAGTTTTATAAAGGTAAATACATTTTACGTTAATGTTCAGTCTAGAATAAATGATCAGCTGTTACTCACAACCTAAACATTAGTTAATATCTTATGCAGATAAGAATATGCATTTTTGTGCGTCTGTTTTATTTTTAAATAAAGCTAAATTTCAATACCTATTATTAATTTTTTTCCTAAGTAATTCACATGAATCTTTTCAGAATTTAATGTTCTACAAATCTGTTTAAGAAAAAAATGACCTTTATTTAAACATTTATGGAAGTAAATCTTACGTTAAACACAAAAATGTGTTATTTCTTTGCACCAATTCTTGTGTTTTACGTAAGATATCTCTGAAAGTATTGCATTTACAGCTCTGGGACGAATTTAATAAATTTGTCAGATATAAAAACATTAAAAAACAATCGTATTTGTATCTTTGTAACTACCTTTACCATTTTTATACGGCCTGACTTCACCAAGGGTTCTGAAAATCCGGGGCGAAATCTTTCGCTAGGCGTAACTCGCTAACGAAGCGTTTCCGGGCATATGGTTATATGAACTTTTTACTTGTTTTTAGCTATAGAATAAGCTCCCGAGATATTGCCGTTTAGTTTTGAATCACCCTGTATATATTTAGTTACAAATATTTTTTATTTCCATTTCTTTAATTATTGATTGTGTGATGTTTTGATTTTTATCATTCTTTTACAATCTTTATTTCTGAATTCAGGTAAGAAACATTTTATAATTTGAAAATTAAGACAAAACCTCCTAAATCTTATTAATGAGAACCAATTCTTTCTCTACTTATAATGTAACTTCAGGATGTAACTACACATATATCTTTACATTATTACAGAAATAGAGACGTTACTTTACATTGTATTTATAAACGGTTATTACCATCATTGTATAAAAATATAACATTAGCAAGGTTTATTTCTTAATATGAAAAAATACATATTACCTTTAGTAAAAAACATCTTTATTGTATTTATTTTATAACTAAACACCATTGCTCCTGCAGACTACAATGTGTGAGCAGCTAAAGGAAAGTTTCTTCTATTGTGATTCATCTGTGTCAATATGTTCCTTTTGTATCGAACAGTTCCAGTTGATGGGAAATAGAACTTATCGCTTCATACCAAATGATACACACCTTTCAATTGGATTAGAGCTAGAAACCATGTGTAATTCGAACCGAGATCCTGTTAGAAAATATTGGAGACCTTTACATATCGTTCCTGCATATTTGTTATGCTGTTCTTTCGAACACCGATTGTTCCAAACATATTAATTTCAATAGTATTTTACTTCCATCTATTAGCCAACATGAACAAACTTTGTAGTCGTTGTATTATTGATTGTGTCTGAAACTAAACATTTAATACTATACAATATCTATTATAACGATTATTACGTAGGCTATCAAACTTTTCATTCATCATTTAACACCCATGATAGGAAATAAGGTTTGTATGATATCAATGTATATAATATAATATAAACATGGATCAAAATGTCCAATAGAACTACCCCCATCTGTCAATATGGGGTTGATTAAGTGTTTTATGTAAACTAAGGCTAATATTAAAATTAACATGAGTTTTAGATATATACGTAGGCATTTAGACGAAAGTGTTAAAAATAATGTTATACAAACAGAAACAATTACATGTGTGATTGAAATTGTATGATCTGTCTACACAGATTGCGTAATGTACATAGTACCATTACCCATTACCTAAATACATATTGGTCTATAATCACTCTGACACTAAACACATAACTGTGGAAGATGGTACACAACTTTGTAATAGAGAAATTATCCTCATCACGTTGCTGGCAGCTTTGATAGTTCAAATTTGTATTGTATTTAGTCTACTGTAAATTTGAAATTTCGATATAACTAACTTATATTACATTGTTGGATTTTTTAAAATATATTAGTGATGTTGTAGTTAACGTATTTGAGTAAATACAGTCTTTACTTCCCTTTTTTCTAATGGTAAATCGGCCTTACTTAGCAGATCCGCACGATTGTAGAGTATTGAAATTAAATATGTTCTATTCTCAGTAAATAAACGTTTTATTTTTAAGTAAAATGAGCGGTAATCTATAAAAATATGTATATACACTATATTTTACATGCTATATCAATTCTATAAATATTTCTTTGATAAGGTTTTTTATACTTTTTCCAATGTTGACCGTATGAAGAATATAAAACATTATCAGGTCATCATTGTTGAACCTCAAGAGGGCGGTAACTCCTAAGAAAAATGTCTGCCATAAAGTTTTAATGAATAACACCTAATGCAGATATCAGGTTTCCAAGTTCATTTTTCATTAATTTAATTGACCAGACATCTCAGTTAAAAGTGATCTGTCAGCAGTAATAAACAACTGGCTCAAAGGGGTACAAAGACAACAGAGAAGATAGAAAAGGCAGAAAAATTGCTAAGAATAATGAAAATCTAATTTAACTGATCATGTATCTATAAACAGATTAATTGACAATTAAAGACGCATATTAACGTAAACAACAACACACATATACACAAGGTGTTCCATACTACCCCTCTACTTGTTGTATAGGGATAACTGTAGAAGCTATAATCCCCAAATATTTTAAATAAAAAAAACTGCCTATCCGAAAAAAAAATATTTCTGTGTGTGTATTGTGTTTAGGGCGTTCCTGAATCTGATCATAAGTTTAATTTCAAAAAGCTCAAATGTTAGAGTATCATAGATAAAGTGATGCAACATTTTACAGCTTATTGCAGATAATATTTAAAAAATGTACTTCTATATTTATATTATCATTTTAACATTGTAGACAAAGATATAAAAAATTCAGATATTAAGATTTCCACTTCCCTTAAATAAGGCTGATGTTATCATTTGATTCCATTTAAACTCTGTCAAATCTCTATATCTAACCATTTCAAAATGTCTGCCTAAAACAGTTTTTCCTTTATTTTTAATAAAGATTAACCTCAAATACAATTGCAACTGGGAAAGTACTACCGAAGAATAAAGATCTCTCTTAATGATCAATTCAAGTTTGTAGAAAAGGTTAAACTTAAAACTCCGTAAAAGTCACTTTCCAGTATAAAACTTTATAATATATAATATTAATTAATTTTATATTCGACAGTAAGAAACCAACCCAATTCCTTCACTGTGGTTCACAAAGAACAATTTTAGGTTTCCGACAAATGCAATGCAATTTTCTCATTTCCACCACGAAAGTAAAACTTTTATGGTGAAGACCGTTTAAAACGACATAAAATCAAACATTTCCAATGAACGTACCTAACACGAAGAAGTCACCGCCTGACAGGGCAGAAATACGACAGTGGTTGATAGTCACGTGAGAAGGGGCTGTAAACGGTCATTGCCTGATCGTGCTCCGGCATAATCCGCACCTGATAAAACGGCTTGGCGGCTGGAATTGCAAAAAGTCCTGGGAGGGAGGACAACAATTAACAGCCCTGTTATATCTCATCTTGTTATCTTTGCAGGATCTCACTACGGTCCAGTCAGAGTAAATTTACATAGTACATTATACTCATAAATTTAAATAGGTGTACAAATGAATAATCTATAAAATATGATTGCTTTAGATAATACATAGTTAAATTTAGAATTTAAAATCATTTAGTTTTATTATTTTAACCAATCTAAAGTATTGTTTGAAAATAAATAATTGTTTTAAAATCCCTTTTGCTGATGGTACTTGACTGTAACAAGCACTGACCGTACTTTAGTTACATTATAGCTGTGTAATTTTCTTTCCACCTGTCTTTCCGTCCGTGATATAAATCTTGGTAGAAATATCCTAGAAAATTGTAACTTGAGACACATATTTCTCTTGGTTTACGGAAGAACACAAAAATACATAAAAATTAAATATAATGCAGACTTTTACATATTTACAGTGATACTATGGGTAATTAAGACAGAAAACAGAAATCACTGAGTAATTTAAATTTTAAATAGAATTAGTAATATCATATCACATTTCATAATGTGACATACAATAATGACACATGTCATGAAGTTAATTGGTCGGTAAAACTCCTCATGCGTTATATAGGGTTAACGATTTCCCGCTAAATCAGGTATCCCCTACTAATCTATAGTAATATAAATAACGACGCCAAATTTTACAAAAGTTTAAACCCTACTATGAAACAAACAAGGTTTTTAGGAAATTACATTTTTATGCAAAAAGAGCATATATAACTATATATTTATTACAATAATTGCTCATATTAATATCAAGGATAGTTACTAAAGCCATACTATTTCTTTGTCCAAATTGTATTTCTACTTTCAGGAAATTCCTCGTCTCCCCACTTTGGAATATATATCGAGTGATAACTAAAAAACATCGGTATTTATTGTGTTTTATTTATTGTGTTATAAATTTATGTCATAATTTGCTAATTAATAAAAGTCAGTGAAAACACATTGGATAGTAGAGTGAAACGCCGCCTACCGCATCAGAATACGACGATCCAGTCAGAAATGGCAGCGCATAATGTACTTCACAATGTGTACCTAAAATAACCCGCCATTTCTGATTGGATTCTTTTGAGATGCGGTTTGCGGCATTCAACTCTACTAAGTGAGCTTTTTCAAATGAGGTATCACTCGACCCATGCTTCAATTTAAGATTTCCATGTTTTCCTCTGTGGGCCGTCCCCCCATGGTTGGCATGTCATGGTAATAGCAAGGAAAAATAGTTTACATAGCCATATGCCACTGTGCAAAGTTTATAGATGTTATCTCCTATGGTTTTTAAAATATTAAGCCGTACCCATACTTTTCAAACACCCTGTATATTGCACGTTTAATATTTTGAATCTTTGCAATCTGTAACTATAACAACACGTAAATATAAAAGTAGCCAACAAATAATTATAGATGTTGCCCATACAAGCCAATATGCTCTTTTCAGTGTATAGAACGCTCTGGGAAAGAATGAATATCGGCGTTATGTTTTCTAATGGTGAGACTGGAGGTGTGCCTAATGAATATTGATGGCTTTAAGTGAGTTTCCTGAATCAAGGAAAACATTGAAGGAGTCACTAATTTTCTTTTTGCCCAGAGAGATACAAATTTCTGTATCTTATAATTATATGTAGTGCAAACATTCAAAAGTTGCTAAAGCACAAACCTTCAACAATTTGTTGTAGAAAATAATAGCAAACTAATAAACAAATAACATATTAAAGCCTGCTTATTTTTTATTTTTGTTACTGGTAATTATGAGAAATTTCTACCGTACATAATGTACTAAAACTGAATTTTACCTGGAAAATGTAATTTAAATTAGGAATGAACGCTTTTTTTTAATTCATTCAGAGTCGATAGTATGTTTAACTGTGTTTTGAAGGAATATGATAAAATAAACAAAATAATGGTAAAATAAATAATTGATTTGTGAGTACATGAATATATATATATATATATATATATATATATATATATATATATATATATATATATATATATATACACACACATACACACACACACACACACACACACACACACACACATATATATATATATATATATATATATATATCCACACACAAACACACATCTTGTGTGTGTGTGTGTGTGTGTGTGTGTGTGTGTGTGTGTGTGTGTGTGTTTTAGACATGTATTTTGTTCTTGATAAGGCAAAATACATGTATACAAATACAAATAAGGCAAACTCAACATTGGCGTCGGAAATATCATTCATATGATTCACTCGGGTTCTGTTTAAGACAAATCCAAACACAGTAAATTCACAAGGCCGTAGTTTTTACTACCTACTCATAATTCATCTTAAAGAAAAACAATATAGTGCATTGATTTCTTTTAATTATATTGTTTGTGATTTATAAGTGTACATTTATATTGATTCGAAACAGTTTTATTCTTTTAAATGATGTTTTATTACAATAGTTCATACGACTTTAAATTAAAAGCGATCACTGTAAGGTCAGTGAAATCTTTAGTCAAACAAATCGCTTGTTTATACATTTTATGTTCTTGAAAACTCACCATGTTATGTATCGAAAACTTAAGAGAACTGTGTCATATCTTATAAATGAAAGCTGAAGTAATAGTAGTATTCTTATGAAAAAAAATCCTGTAGTTACGCTGGGTTTAGTTAAACATATATACTAAGCGATAAACGAGGTTAGCGCGATATATAGTGACGTCTCGTCCTTAGTGTAATTTGGTCCTGTACTGTGTGGAACACTAGCGCATGTAGTGTAGCCTAGGGAACAAGGGTGTAGCCATGTAGTTTAGGATGTTGCTAGGAAACAGTTCGTGGTATTAAGGTCTGTATAAGTTTTAAATAACTTTGAGATCGGATTAATGATAGTTTAATCGTTTCTAATATTAGTCGTGCAGTAATAAAGTTATAGTAAAACTAAATTATACAATGTTTATATTTAAATTATTACTTACGCTATGTTTAATTTATTTTTATTTTAAACGATAGTAGTTTATTTCAATAATGTCAATGTTGTATATTTGTTATGTATGTTATTGGCTTAGCGTTAGTGGAGTCTACCTCTCGTTTTCCTATTTTACTTGGGGGATGTTTACTGTAGTACTAAGTTAAATATTACTATGTAAATACTACGTAATAATGTATGTATATCTCTTGGATCAGTATCGTGGATTGTTTCTCATTAGTTATAAATATTGTGACTCTTTGTACTTCGTGGCATACGATCCCTTCAATATCCGTCATACTTAAAAATATAGGATGAAAACACCACTAGATTAGAGAAGAGTTTCGTTATTTTAATTCTCATATACAGTACAATGATTGTGGTTTATATATCCATGGAGACAATACATGTATATATACAATGAGACATTGTAATATCTCCTAATAGATATATCAGATCAGATGTTTTATTTAACACTTTGTTTACGTTTCCATTAAGCGTCAGTCTACTTTGAAAGCATGTGGAAAATAAACATAATTGACGCGAAACTAAAGTTTTTCCCCTTGCAAAACATACATCAATAGCCTGCCTAAAAATTAGTCACTCCAATAAAAATAAAATATCCATATTATATAATTTAATATACACTTTTGACCTTGTACCAATACTTCCTAAAACTTATTATCCTACACACAATTAACTGAACACAATACACAACCCGTGTTCCCAAGGTTACGCTGTGTCTAGTATTCCTCACAATACAGGACGTGACCTAATTATCCTAAGATTAAAAATTATGATATATTACGATAACATAATTTACTGCATAGTTCACGTACGTTAGTCCATAGCATCACGACTAAATCATTAAAGTACGTTGTACCACACATTGGGTTTATTTCTTTAATAATAAAGGTTACATATTAATAAGAGATTGCAATTTTTAGCTGGAGTTTATAAAAATATAATAATTGTAGAAGAATTCTAGCTAATTAGTTATTTTATAGAGATAGTTTTGTATCAATGGAATGTTTTGTATGTTATGAAACAACTTATTAGATATATTATAATATATAATTTTTGGGTTACCTACTTATCAAATCAAAGTATATTTACTTTGTATTTAATAGTATCACTCACAAGTTTAAAATTTTAGAATAAATATGACAGTGTTCTATTGGTTTATCGAAATACGTGTATAATTGCCACATTATATGAGTTAATATTAAACATATTATACAGGCTAGAAATATGCACGGTTTTGTAATAAAACACAAGTTATAATTAAGTGTGGACTCATTTCTGTTGCTACGGCAAGAGTACAGAACTGAGCCTTTGATCCCAGGATTATGTAATTACTACACAGAGAAGGTCATTAAAATGTTAAACCAGTTTCTGACATGGAAGATAATATTTTATTTCTATAGTAAACTAGCTTTGGGTAAAAGTTTTAATATCGTAATATGTTAAAGTAACATAAGATTCTTTATACAACAATAACACCTATATATTAAATTATGCAAATTGGTCCAAACTATTTGCATAAATACTAAAATACCTACATCGTGTTATGATGCAGTATTTAAATAGTAACAGTATGCGACGTTAAACAAAATTTTATCCGAAAAGCCTTGTAGTTAGTGATTAACAATCTTGTTCACCTTTGATTTTTGGGATAAAATTTAAATCTACAACAAATTAAACTCAATTTCCCGAGTACATATTTAAAAAAAAGAAGTAAATACATTGATGTATCGAAATATCTGCAAAACAGAAGGAAAGTTTCAACCACACTGAGTATCATTCTTTCTCGTCTGTTATGAGCACCTTCTATCATATTACTTGAATACTGTATTGCGGGAATTGTATACTTAACCAGGCTTACCGTGTTTTTACCTTTTTATTGATAACATTGTTTTTATTCGACTTTTTGACTCCTCAAATAAACACTTCTTTATTGGACAAAGAGGAAGCTATACATCAACTTCCAAGTCTCTAAGACAATTCTATCAAGAGTTATCACTCGGGCACAAGGAGAATTTCCTTAACGCTAAAAACTCACACTAAGGCTCACTTTTCAGTTTTGAATAATACATTCTACTATAAATTGCATTTTACTTTTTTACACACATAGTGTGGTGTAGGGTCTGCCTAAAAAAAAACCTGTACAGTTCTGAGCATTTGTGATTTTGCATTAAGTATTATTTACACAACCTATACAAATGTATGTGTAATTGTTTGTAAATTACTAGAATTATTCTATTTTAGAGTCTGTATAATGTATATGATGTCTTATCTTAAGGACTAAAATATTAGTTGTTATTATCCTGGATCCTTCTTCTCTTTTTTTTCAGATGTTCGTAAAAATGTAGTCCATTCCCAGAAAAATGTATATTTGGAATCTATAAGGCTTAACTTTGTATAAAAGTCTGATATGGAATTATTACTAGAACAACATGTTCCCTGCTCTTACACTGGATTATTTCTACTTTGCGCTCAAATCACGTGTAGTCTATACTGAGACATACACCGCGACGGGGTCAGATATATTACTTCTGGAGATTTTGTATACAAAGTTAACGAGTAACTTGATTATTCAATGGTTAATAGTAATCTAGTTGTCCTAATTGCCAGATTCTCTATAGTAAGTAGCTATGGGTAAGTAAATTATTTTAAATCGGATCAACAACTGTGAAAACTAATACTTACTTCCTTCATAACACGCTCCAGCATTAAGTCAACTAAATGTTTTCAAGTTTAATGTTGGATTATAATAATGTATTTTCTATCTTGTTTATTATAGTTATTTCAATCAAAAAACCAGGCATTTAATTGAAATATTGATCAGACCACAGCAACTTATGATAAATAACATGAAAATGTTTTACATTTAATTTCATGTAAAATTGTATGTACGTATTTTGTAATTTCGACCTTAAATTTGATGTGCAATTGCTGAATAAAATTTATTGAGATAAATTTGAATGGAAAAGTGGATGTAATACCTATATTGTTTTAAATAAAATATTATTATTAACTAAATCATTATAATTAACGAATATCCGGCTACACAGAAGGCAGCAAATACTGGGTTAGGAATTGACTCTTATTTTCTTTTTCATTTTAACATCTTGTTTTCATAGTTTAGCTGCCACTGATAAACGTGGCAGTATGAATTACAGGGATATACATACTACGTTTATGAAATATCATTATAAATAGAATAATTCATTTTTCGAAATTAAGTGTTAATTATTCTATAATTGTAAACTGGAAACAGCATTTCTTTCTTACTACCTTCCTAACTAAAAAAATGGTCTCGTCCGTCCCAACAAAGTTAGGAGTATGCAAGATTAGGGCAAGTATCATGTGTATTACGATACTAGTATCAACTACGATACTAATGTACCTTAGACCTCAAACTCGACGTTTATGACGATGGTTTACAGCATAGAGTTATGCGCAATCTTTATAAATAAGTTGCTGTTAATATATGACTGTTTAGTGTCAAATATAAAATAAATAACAGTAAAATAATTACAATTTTCATATTCTTTATACCATGGAATGTACTAAATTGTACCGAAGTTAGTAAGTTTCCAATACATTATGGTGAAAAAGCTGTCTGATAGATATTTAGTACCGATACGTAGTAGAATCTTTCCAATACCATCAAACACGATGTCAGTTCGAATTCCTTTGAAAGCCTTTCACCACTTGACACCAGATTCTCCGCCCGTATTAGTTTACCTTCACCTGATTCTTTCACTACAAATAAAACTACTTGAAAATCCGAACTCAACCGATGAAAAAAGTTAGTCTGATACACTAAACATTACGCGTAACAGTCTTTGCTGATATAAATGCAAAATTTAAAGTCTATGGCTAATTTCTTTATCTTGCGGGCACATAGACGGAAAGACTAATAGAGAAAAAAGGAAAGATAAATATTTTTGACAATCTTCCGATGTATAGGTTTCAATGATGTTGAGCCAAATAACATGGTTCTGCATGCACTGACATAGAACTCCTTGGTTATTTAGAAGCGTTTTCTGCCAAATGTAAAGTCTACATACATGATAAATTTATACATTTACATTTTTGTTAATTTATGTAAGTTTCATAGCATTTTAAATGTAACAAAAGTTCCGATTAATAAGCAGGTTACTACATCTAAAAACGCGATGACCTTTAAGTGTAGCTTTCCACTTTTTTTCTTTTTACCGTATGAACAACCTAAGCGTGTTAATATGTCACATGTCAAAATCTCATGATCGTACCAGCTATATTAGGCTTGCCTACAAATTATTTAATCTGTTTCTTATATGTTTGCCATCTACAACACATTAAAAAAAATATTTACTAAAAATCATCTAAATCCTATGGATTGACATGCACCATCTTCAAACCCAGGTTGCCAATATAGAAATGAAGCATTAGGCTAAATTTCAAGAGAGCAGATAAGCTCGTTTTCGAGATATTTTGTAATTTCCAGTCTGAAGTGAATAACTCTCTGTTAATAACTAATACATTAAACAGAATGAGTTTTATAATGATTTTCATTAAATATTAACAATAAAAATCTATATAAGTAAAATTAAACTTTTTTTAAGATTACCAAAATTAATATTTAGGAAAAAAGTATCAAGCTAAGTTTTTGCTAAAATTTTAATTGTTTGGTTGATTTTAAGCTATAAAATATTTCTTATATGAATTCATAAATAATCCTTGCAGAAAAATTACCACAATAGATACGTGAAACAATTGTAAGACATTATATAATTATAGTATTTTATGTGTATTTAAGAAAATGAAATGTTTCAAAATATACGTGCAAAATGGATAAAAAATATGCACCTCATCACCTATCGTTATAGACCTTGTCTACTGGAACTGCACGTATTATATATATTGTGTATTCTACTTGTAATGTTTTAAAAGGGAATATAGCTAAGATTTAAGCAATTAAACATAACTTTAATTTCTCAAATAATTACTAAATCATACAATAATAATATTCTATATTTATTTCAGAAAAGAAAATGTTTCAAAACATCAATAAATCAGTCTGTACATTCGTAGCTCTTAGTTATTTATTATTTTAAAGTTCTGACTTGTATGAAACTAGGTTAAAAGATAAATAAGCAAGATTAAAGAGTGTTTCCAAAGTATACATAGATGCTTGTTTACTGTAGAAGATACTGTTGTGAGTTCAAATCATGTTTCCTGAAACTGAGGTAGCGTTATCAGACCCACTACATTGCACTATATCATGTCTTCATTTATCTCATAAAATAAATTCCCTATCTATTTTAAAGTCTGAGAGGAATTATATTAGGGATAGTTTTAAAGCCAAAGATTTATAAGAATATTACAACTGATTATCACAACTGAATAATGTTCTCTTGTTGAAACGTTACCAACCATTCGTCTTTGTAAACAGTTACAGAACTTCATGGGTTTATTGTAAACAAGCGATTTGATTCTAATTATTTCTATAGTGCTAATGTTTATACATCTCTGTTGCTACATTTGTACGTCAAAATGTTACCAGGATGAGAGAGTCTTCTATTACCACAACTATGAAAACAACTTTGACATATCAAGTGAAGACATTTCTATAACCATTTAGGAAATTATCCTGTAATTAAACAGTACAAACATAGACTGCCGATAATACTGGAAGGGTAAATAAATTTTACCTTGACACAATGTATTAGTTTGCCAATAGTAAGGCTGAATGTTAGTATTTACTTTGAATGGTTTTAAACTTAATTATTTTGACGTACTCCTAAAAGCGGGAAACAAAAACGAAAATCATAACACTAATAAAAACCTCCATTAAACTAATTGTGACATTTTATTAATATTATACTTCAAGTACTTTCACCTTATAAATCGGGCAATTTATTGTTAAGGATTATCCAGAGATATAAAACCAGCTCAGAGTTTAGCCTTAATTAAATTCTGTATATCTCTTCCAAAATAGTAAATTGACACTCACAACAATTCTACTTTCATTTCGTTTCCTTACAGAAAGTATCACTTGAAATAGAATGATCCAATAAAACTAAGTATTACCTTATATTTACTCTTTTAGGCCATTCTTTAGCTATAAGTTTTAAAATAAAAATGGTAACAGCAGTTAAAAATTTGTAAAACTATGGTCACAAGTAATCTACGCTCTAGCTGAATAATAGGTGAAATTATTTTTTCGATTAAATAAAATATTTTATTACTTATACATCGTTGAAACTTTAAATCGTCATATAAATTGAATATTTTTTATCCAAACAGTTATAATGATCCAATAATTTATACAATCAAACAGAGGTATTTTATGATTAAACATTATTTAAATGTTTTACGATCTCATTTTTTTATTTTCTTCATTGTTTAATATTATGTAAGAAAAGCAAATTTACATAATATTAAATGTTAAATGCAGTTGCTGGCGGCGCGTCATTCTTAACACTCAGTGAATGTGTTACAATAAATGTGTATATTAATATCACTTGGAGTAGTAAGATGACTACTTTACTTCGCAAGTTACTGACATGTGATATTTTATAGTAGTTCGAGATAAGTGATACATTTTACATTTTGTATTGTTGTAATCCATAGAGTAAAATATGGTTATTATAAGTCATTAATATTATAACACGTGTAAATTTAATTGCACCTAACCGTAACAAACAGTAGAACTCAGGAATGGAATACAAATTCCTGAATTAATGAA
This sequence comes from Homalodisca vitripennis, assembly GCF_021130785.1. Lineage (NCBI taxonomy): Eukaryota > Metazoa > Arthropoda > Insecta > Hemiptera > Cicadellidae > Homalodisca > Homalodisca vitripennis. The sequence goes on along the minus strand of NC_060211.1, from coordinate 47,053,366 downwards.
AGTAACGTATGAAATATGCTATTACTTTTCTGACTCATAGCATGTGTATTAACTTTAAAGATTGGAAATGGGAAAAAATATTTTACAGCGAAATATGTACGATTTCTTTTAGTAAATCTTAAGAAAGAAATTTATGTAAAATAGGAGGAACTATTACCGTTAATCTATGTTTTTCTTAGCTTATATACGTTTGAGTGATGTTAAGAAACCGGGAAAAAGTGTTCAGACAAATTTGAAATAAAACATCAGTTATATATAACGCTGATGTACCTAAGTAATATGTATGATTATTTAATATTTTATGCCTCCCAGGTCTAATCTACGGAAATACATTGATTTTTGTTAGTTTGTTGCTTCTATCAGTAAAATAATGAGTACAGTCGTATCACATTTAATCAGGTGACATACAATAGTGACAGATGTCATGAAGTTAACTTGTTGGACTGTTCGGTAAAAACATTTCGTTCGTTATATCGGGTTAACGGTTTTGTGCTAAATCAGGTATCCTATACTAATCGATAGTAATATTAATAGCGGTGCAATATTTTACAAAGTACCCTACTATGAAACGAACAAGTTTTTTAGGCAATTATATTTTCATACGAAAATAGCATATAACAATATATTAATTACAATCATTATACATATTAATATATAGGATAGTTAGAAATAAAATAACTAATACCGTACTATTTCTTTGTCCAAATTGGATTTCTACTTTCAGGAAATTTTTCGTCTCCTGACTTAGGAACATATACGTTATTGAGGGCTGCTCTTCATTTGATGTTTTTTATAAAGCAATATCAAGTTTTTTCCTTTCAAAATTTGTACTTGGTTGTATCATCCTTTCACCTAGGGCATTGTGGGAAATAAAACTTTACCACAGTATATTACCCTAATGTCACTAATTAAATCTTATTTTTAGGGATGTTGCTAATCTAAACATTAAACTAGCATTTTATGTGCAAGTCGCGTTAATAATTAGTTTGCTTGTAGCTGTGAAGCATTTTCTAGATAAGATTTATCCTTATAGTATTTATGTCATATCTGACATTTTGCACAAAACTTTGCTAACGCAGAGCTGTCAGATTATGAGAAGCGGAAGAAGGGTAGAAGGTGAAGGGACAGAGCTTAGCTAAAGATCATCATTACAAGTAACAAGACATTTCAAGAATGTTTGGCTCACTGAGCTGCAATACGTCTTAGAATTCTCTTCTGACTCCAGTTGTGAAGGGCGCTTCTACTTGACATTTTAAAATGTTAAACATAAATATTCCCACATGTCGGTGATTCTATGAATTCTGGATAGTACACTTTGCTGTGGCTTTCTTAAGATATTGTCAGAAAAAGAATTCTAGCAAAAACCTAACGTTTGAAAAAGTTTATACAATTTTATTAAAGTTGTTATAAAACATTAACAGACTTGTAGCGCAAAGATGTCTTCTTAAATTTCCTAATGAACTGTAATCTAATGCCTAATGTGTATTTTATGGTAACTACATAAGTAGAGCTGCTACATCTTGGAACTGCGTATTGAATAAGGTTAACTAATGAACTTGCCTACTCCATGAGTAACTTCTGCTCCCACACCAGCTGTGTTCTGAATCGGAAATTACGGCAGTTATCGTATACAGAGTGGCACGCTATATGGCACAAGGGAATACATATACAGAAGGTTTCAGAACTTTCTGATAATTTCAGAGATTTCTCCTGTTACTGAAGTTATTGTAGTGAACTCGTTTTGAAAACTTCTTTGTTTTTAAGGCGTGTCGTTTAGTTTGGTCGTGTGTTATGGCCATTATTACATTATAATTCAAAATATGTTCACACGTTCACCCTAAAACAAAAAATAGTATATTTTAAAAGGTTATTAAATTTTAAAATAATTTTAACAATTTTCTTTTCTGTCCCATCACCTGTCTGTCCGTATAAAATATCGACATTAAAATGAGATATAGACAATTTTACATGCAACTTCAACGATACCTGTTACGTGACACGTAATGTGGGATACTCTTACTCTGTTGTACACTTCCAATAATATTACAAGGTTATCGGTCAGAAAGATATATGGTCTTCGACTTTCGTGATTTATCTCATGAACTTAAGGGCTACTAATTAAATTAGCAATAATTGCATATTAAAAAAAATTAATTTTATGTAAGTTTATGCTAAACTAAATTAAAACTATTTTGTAGTAATATATATATATATGCTGCCCATTGAACATGATCATTCCATTCATATGCTTAATTTAGTAATGTTACTTCTTACATCCTTATATGTTATATGTATGTGAAATTTTGGAAATAATTTCTATATTATTTATCACACAAAAATGTGTATTAGAAGTAAAATTCAATAATTGATGTTAATATCCAATATTCTCTGACCGCGAAAATTTCGTGATTACCGATTCGAATTGTTGTCCTCTATTGTCTTTTACACATTTTAAATTATACAGGTACTTTTGCAATTTATTTATTACACCTTTAAATTATCCGTTTTCTAGTGAAGGATAAATTTGCTGTATTCACATTACACAGTACACAGATGTACAATAATAAAATTTGTAATTTTCTAAAATTTATTGCCCTACAATTAAAAATCTTCCTGGATGGTTGTGTAGATATTTCTGTGTATAATAAGACTAAGAAATACTGACTCATTATACTACGTGTCTTACAATTTATGATTTTTCATTAAATTTAGATACATTGGCATTTATTGTTTGTGAGACAAATTCACTGTTTATTTATTGCATGTTACATAGAAGTTTAATTAAGAGTAACATATTCGCCATTCGATTAAAATACGTAATTTGTAATATGTGTCATTACTTCTAGGAGTTTTATTGTATATGGAGTACAAATACTTTACATAGTTTACAATGTATATTGATTTATATGATACAGAAAGTTTATATACACCCAATTTTATCTTTGTGAGTTTCGGAGTGGTTTATTCAGCTTTTTGATTTTAACTTTACTAACCCAAAACTGTTTACAATCGAATCAGTCATTTGAGAAACACCTCATGTCCATTTTTACCAATAATGAGTTAGGCATGCCAAAGTGTAGTTGAATGCAAGGCGAATCTACTACTAAGTAAACACCACATCTCCACTAAGTAACCATAGTGATAGCTGATGTTAAAATATTCATTCTTTAGAGCTCATCAGTGAATTTTTAACATTAACCTAAGTTGCAAACTCTAGCCATCTTTGAACGGCTGTCATTTTTGATTTGGTCATCCGTTTGAGGTCGGGTTCGCGGCTCTGTACTCTACTAATAAAGACCTTTCATTTGATATGCATATCAACCTATGCTTTCATTTAAGATTTTCTTGTGACTCCTAGCGGGCCGCCCCCCTGAGGAAGTAGCGGATCACTGAATATGTGATAACATAGATTTTTATGTCCAGTAACTTTGTGTAAGGGTTTGTAGCTCTATTTTAAATATTTTGAAAAATATTTAACCGACCTGGGACTTTTTGGACACCCTGTATAATATAGCGACAGCTAAGATCAAAGAATACATAGTTTAGAAAATTCAGTCTAACAACTGTACATATGTTATTATGTAAAATATTCATTGCATTATATATAGCATGAAAGTTAAATAATGTAAATGGTTGTTGTAAAACTGTAAGGATAAAACAGACTCATAAAAATAGTATTAAATATTTAAATCCATCCGAAAGTATCTTAAAGAGGATAAAATAGTGTAATAAAAAATGGTAAAGCAGTCGTGGGATTGACCGACAGAAGTGACTAATTATAACGGGCTGTGAATATATATAAGACATATATATCTTCAATAAGTACGTTCGCTTATTATTAAATTATTATTTATTAAATTTTAAAATAGTGAGAGACATTCACTTTTTTAACATGACAAGTTTTATGTTTTGTATTATTTTATATATATTTTTGTAAAATTCGTTACATTTTTTATACTAAAATAATCACTAAATTTTTAAATATCAAGGTAAGAAGTACTTATACTTTTTTTATTGTTATCGTTAATATCAGTTTCTATAATTTGACCAGTATATTTTTACTACAATATTTTCTTTCCGAAATAATTACTTCATTTGCTTTATAATTTATAATTATTCTATAAATAAATGTATGGGTTTTAATTAAATTAAATAAGAAATAGCAAATTCAGGAATAGAACCTTGGTACATATCTTGTAAACCCATAATTTATTGTTATTTCATTTCACGTTGTGTTTACGTTTTTATCGTTTAACATTGTTACATTTAATTTACCTTTTCAAAATTAAATTATTTGTTTTGACGCGTCTTCAGTAAAGTTACTATTAAAATCAGTTTATGCGTAATTTATTTTCTAAGTGAATGTAAGGTCAGGGCTAATGTATTTCAGTAAAGATTATAATTGTAATAAAATAGACTAATTTTTTGCAGCATTAAATTATACTACGGCCATGTTTGCTAGAAAAGGTAAAAAAAATATTTTAAATTCAGTTGTACATATTTCAGGACGAAACTAGTCATGAACTGGAATAGAAATTAATATTAACCGTAATGGAATTCAATTTATAATCCGATGACCTTTAAATATTGCTACAAAATAATGTAGTAAGTTAATCAATTCTACGTTGGATTCATTAACAAATAAATCAGTAGTTCGTAGATGTAGTCAACATAGATAATAATAGTAAAGTAACAATTAATCTTGTAAAGTTTTGATAGCTTTTAAATTGGAGCAAGTAACAAGTCCTAAAAAGATCCATAACCCAGAAAAGTCTGCAGAAACAGGAATAAATCCAGACGTCGGTAATAATATGAGTAAACCGATTGAACAGTTAGAAGACAAATCATTCTAAAACACCACTAGTAGAGATGAGTTTCGTTATTTTCATTTTCATATATAATAGTTTTGGTTTATATTTCCCTTATAATATCTCCAAATAGATTTTTCATCAAAGTCAACTTTAGTTATTCAGATAAGATACCAGTTTAAATAACAGTTTGTTTTCGTTTAGGTAAAGATGCAAATGTTTAGGTAAAGAAGTAAAGATGCCATTTTACTTTGTGGAAAAGCATGTGGAAAACAAAAATATGTGGCGATAAACGAAAGATTTTTCCTTGCAAAACATACATCCATAAACCACCAAAAAGTTGTCACTTCAATACAAATAAAAACATCCATCTCATATAATTTAATGTATCTGTTTGACCTTTTACTAATACTTACTCAAAAAGATTTACATTGAATAAGTGAACACAATATGTACATAAAGTACATGCATGTTTTAGATTCCATTGTGTGCTCGTATGCACTCCTATCGTAATTTTAAACCAAATAAGATTAATGATGATGTTTAAAGCCGAATAACAAGTCTAGTCCTATATATAATGTAGTATTTTGGGTTTATGTTTTTTTATGATTTGAAACAGCATATTCGATATATCGTAATACCTTTTGTATGCAAAGTCAAAGTTTCAATTAAAGCTATATTTTTACCACTTAACCTAGGATTTTCACTGTATGGATTAAATTATATTACAAAATGCTTAGGGTAAAAAACACAAAAATTTGAATGTAGTGGTTCCCTGTAGTGGGAGAACATAAAACTGCTCTTACCGATATTGCCACTCGTGATCTGGACTCTGAACACTGCAACGATATCACGTTACAGAATCACATAACCTGTATTTGTGTTTCGGTTTATAGAAGAAGACTAATTTTGACGTTACCAATCGTCAAAGTATATTTACTTTGTATTTAATAGAATCACTCATGGGTTTAAAATTTTAGAATTAATATGACAGTGTTCTGTTGTTTTATCAAAATACATTTATTCTTGCCACATTATATGAGGCAATATATAAACATATTATGCAGGCCAGAAATATGTATGGTTTTTTAATAAAAACCAACATAAATAATAATGAAGTGTGGACTCATTTCAGTAGTTACGGCAAGAGTACAGGACTGAGCCTTTGATATGTATCCTGGAGATTATGTAATTACTACACAGAGAAGATCATTAAAATGTTAAAACAGTTTCTGTACAAGCTAGATAATATTTTATTTCCATAGTATACTAGCCTTGGGTAAAATTTTCAATATCATAATATGTTGAAGTAACATAAGATTCTTTATACGCCAATAACACCTATATTTTGAATTATGCAAATTGGTCCATATTTGCTTAAATACTAAAATACCTATATCGTGTTATGATGCAGTATTTATATAGTAACCGTATGCGACATTAAACAAAATTTTATCCGAAAAGCCTGTAGTTAGTGATTAACAATCTTGTTCATCTTTGATTTTTGGGATAAAATTTAAATCTACAACAAATTAAACTCAATTTCCCGAGTACATATTAAAAAAAAAGAAGTAAATACATTGATGTATCGAAATATCTGCAAAACGGAAGGAAAGTTTCAACCACACTGAGTGTTATTCTTTCCCGTCTGTTATGAACACCTTCTATCCAGATACTACTTGAATACTGTATTCCGGGAATTGTATACCCAACTAGGCTCATAGCGTTTGTTTACATTATTATTGAAAATTTTGATTTTATTTGACCTTTGGACTCCTCTATTAAACACTTGTTTATTGGACAAAGAGGAAGCTATACATAATGTTCCAAGACCCTAGAACAATTCAATCAAGAGCTATCACTCAGGCACGAGGAGAATTTTCTTAACGCTAAAAACTCACACTAAGGCTCACTTTCCCGTTTTGAACAATACATTCTACTAGATATTGTATTTTACTTTTCACGCACTTAGTGTGGTGTAGGGTCTGGCTAAACAAAAAATTGTATATTGTGCATTTGAGCATTTGTGATTTTGCAGTAAGCATTATTTACTACAAACTATAGAAACTTACGTATAACTGTTAGGTAAAATTACTTTACTTCTTATTTTTAGAGCCTGTATAATGTATATCTTGTATATCTATAGGACTGCTTTATTAGGGGTTATTATCCGGAAATCCTCTTTTCGTTGATTTAGGTGTTCGAAAAATTGTAGTCCATATTCAGATAAATTTATATTTGGAGTTTATAAGACTACTTAGTATAAATATTTGATATGGACTTATTACTAGAACAGTATTTTTTCTGCTCTTACACTGGATTATCTTTACTTTGCTTTCAAAGCACGTGCGGTCTACACTGAGACATACACCGCAACTGGGACGGTTATATTTCTAGAACTGGAGATGTTTTAGAAAATGTTAGTAAGTAACTTGATTATCCATTGGTTCCTAGTAATCTAGTTGTCTTAATTGCCGGATTCTTATATTAAAGAAAGTAGCTATGGGTAAGTAAATTGTTTTAATTCAGATCGACAACTGTGAAAACTAATACGTACTTTCTTCATAACATGCTCCAGATTTAAGTCTAGTGAATGTTTTAAAGTTTAATGTTTAATTATAATCATGTATTTTTCATCATGTTTATTAATAGTTATCTGTATAAAAAGCAAGGAATTTAATTTAAATGTGTATCAGACCACAAAAATTTGATGAAAACAAATCATAAAACATTTTACATTTAAACTCATGTAAAATTGAATTTAAAAATGTATTTTGTATTTTAGACACTACAAAATTTATTTTATATACAATTCCTGAATAGGGGAACACATTTAAACGAACAAGTGGACTCAATATTCATAATTTTATCTATTATTATTATTAACTATCATTATCATTAACGAGTATCCGACGATAAAGAAGGCAGCAAATGCTGTGTTAGGAATGGACTCCTATTTTCTTTCTTATTATAACACTTTCTTTTCTTAGTTTAGCTGCCAGATTACTGGCAAATACCTGTATGGCAGTATGAATTACAAGGCTATACATAATATGGATATGAAAAATAATTTTTTAAATTTAATAATTCATTATTCATTAAAAACTATATGTTCACAATTCTTTAATTATAACCTTGAAACCACATTCTTCTTTACTACCTTCCTAATTAAATAAAGTGATCTCATCCGTACCAAAAAAACTAAAAGTTTAGGACAAGTATCATATGTATCATAATACTATTATCAACTATGATACCATTGTATCACAGTTTATACCTTAGACCTTAAAATAGACATTTACGTTGATGGGTCACAGCATGACTATATGCGCAATCTTTATAAATAGTTCACTGTTAATGTGTGACTGCTTAGTGTCAAGTATAAAATAACCAAAAATACAATAATTACAGTTTTCATTTTCTTTATACCATGGGACTAAATTGTACCGAAGTTAGTAAGTTTCCAATACGTTATGGTGGAAAAAAGCTGTCTGATAGATATTTAGTACCGACACGTAGCAGAATCTTTCCAATACCATCAAACACGATGTCAGTTCGAATTCCTTTGAAAGCCTTTCACCACTTGACACCAGATGCTCCGCTCGTCTTAGTTTTCTTTCATCTGATTTTTTCACTAGAAAGAAAACTTGTTGAAAATCCGAATTCAACTGATGAAAAAAAGTTAGTCCGATACATAAAACGTGACGCTTAACAAGTTATGCTGCATTGCTATTACATGCAAAAATTTAAATATATGGCTAATTTCATTTTTAAGATTTCCTATGGGCACATGGACGGAAAGACTAATAGTGAAAAAAGGAAAGAGAAATATTTTTGACAGCCTACAGATGTATACGTTTCAATTACGCTGAGCCAAATAACATGGTTCGACATGCACTGTCACAGAACTCCTTCTCGGCTATTTAGAAATGGTTTATGCCAAATTTAAAGTCTGCAGACCAAATCAGATAAAATCTGTCTCGAGATATGGTACATTTTTGTTCATTTATTTAAGTTTCATAGCATTGTAAGAGTCATAAATGTTCCGATGAATAAGCAGGTTATTACATCGCAAAATTCGTTGACTTTTAACAGTGGCTTTTCACTTTTTGGTCTGTTTACTTACGTATGTTAATATGTCACATGCCAATATCTCATGATCGTACCAGCTGTATTGGATTAGCTTACAAATAATTTACTCTGTTTTTTTCTTTCTCATCTACAAGACAAATGTAAAAATTATTTGTACAAAATCATCTAAATCCCATAGATTGGTATGCACCATCTTCAAACCCAGGTTGCCAATATAAAACTGAAGCATTAGGCAAAATTTTAAGACTACAGGTAAGCTCGTTTACGAGATATTGTGTAATTTCCAGTCTGAAGTGACTAACTCTCTGTTACATTAAAAAGAATGAATTTTGTAATGATTTCCTTTAATTACATGTAATAAAAATTTATGTAAGTAAAATGAAAGTTTTTTTAAGATTACCAAAATTAATATTTAGGAAAAACTTATCACCCTACGCTAAGTTTTTGCTAAAATTGTGGTTAGTTGATTTTAAGCTATAAAATAATTCCTATATAAATTCATAAATAATCGTTGTAGAAAAATTACCGCAATCGATACGTGAAAAGTTTTTAAGACATTATAAAAATATAGTATTTTATGTGTATTTAAGAAAACGAAATGTTTCATGGAAGATATGCGCAAAATCTGCACCTCCTTAAGTATCGTTATAGACCTTGTGTACTGGAACTGTATGCTATTAAATATATTGTGTATTATACTTGTAATATTTAAAAGGAAATATAGATAGGATTTAAGCAATTAAACATAACTTTAATTTCTAAAATAATTACTAAAATTATAATACTATGATACAATAATAATAATCTTTATTTATTTAAAAAAATTAAATGTTTTAAAACATTAATAAATCGGTTTGTAAATTTGTAGTTCTTTGTTATTTGTTATTTTGAAATTCTGATTTGTATACAACTAAGTTAAAATATGAATAAGCAAGATGAAAGAGTGTTTCTAAAATATGCATAGATGATTGTTTACTTGTTTTGAGTTCAATTCATGTTTCATCTAACTCACGTAGCATTAACAAGCCCACCGCAGTGCACTATAAGTTTTCTTCATTTATCTCAACAAATAAATTCCCTCTGCATTTGAAATTCTGAGAGGAGTTATGTTAGGGATAGTTTTAAAACCAAAGATTTATAAGAATGTTACAACTGAATAACGTTCTCTTGTTGTGATGTCTAGGAAATGTCAGAAACCATTTGTCTTTGTAAACAGTTACAGAACTTCATGGGTTTATTGTAAACAAGCGATTTGATTCTACGTATTTCTATAATGCAAATGTTTATACATCTCTGTTGCTACATTTTTAGGTCAAAATGTTACCAGGATGAAAGGGTCTTCTATTACCACAGCTATTAAAACAACTGTGACATATCACGTGAAGACATTTCTATAACCATTTAGGAAATTATCCTGTAATTAAAGGGTACAAACATAGACATAATACTGGAAGGGTAAATAAAATTTACTATGGTACACAATGTATTAGTTTTCCAATAGTACAGTTGAATGTTATTATTTTTTTGAATAGTTTTAAACTTAATTATTTTAACGCACTCCTAAAAGCGGGAAACGAAATCGGAAATCATAACACTAATAAAAACCTCCATTAAACGTATTGTTGTGACATTTTAATAATATTATACTTCAAGTACTTTCGCCTTATAAATCGGGCAATTTATTGTTAAGGATTATCCAGAGATATAAAATAGCTCACAGTTTAGCCTTAATTAAACTCTGTAAATATCTTCCCAGATTGTAAATTGTCACTAATAGCAATTCCACTTTCATTTGGTTTCTTTACAGAAAGTATCACCTGAGATAGAATTATCCGAAAAAAAACAAGTATTACCCTACATTGATTCTTCTAGGCAATTCTATAGTTGTAAGTTTAAAATAAAAATAGAAACAACAGTAAAACATTGGTAAAACTATATCAACAAGTAACTACGCACTAGCTGAATAATAGGTGAAATTATTATTTGACGAATAAATAAAATATTATTTATTAATATTTATTTATTAAACTTAGTTGAAAAATTAAATCATCATATATTGAGTTTAAACCCAAACAGTTACAACGATATACAAAATCAAGCAGTGTTATTTTATGATATACCATAATTAATTTATGATTTTCTGTTTTACAATCTAATATTTTTCCTTCGACGGTAGTATTATGTAAGAAAGCCAAATTTAACCACATAATGTACTCTACTGGCTGTTCTTCTGATACTTTATAAATCAGTCTACTATAGTAGAAATGATGCATTATATAAACAAGTGTTAATCAAGTGGATGATGAGCATAATCATCCAACATAGTTAGCAAACTAGAGGTGAGTTTTAATTTTTCTGTAACGTCAATTTTATGTCAGAAAACCAAATTTAATTAAATATAAAATACCGTTTCAGTTTTTTCGTAATTCATTGAGATATGACATTTTATGGTAGCTCGAGTTAAGTGATAAAGTGTTTTATATATGTATATATATATATATATATATATATATATATATACTTATTTATTTATTTATTGTATTGATGTAATACATTATGTAAAATATAGTTATCATAAATCATTACTATTATAACACGTGCATGTTTAATTGCACCTAACCGTAACAAACAGTAGAACTCAGGAATGCAATAAAACATTCCTGACTTAATGAAAGTGGGGTGTGGAATATGCTATTACCTTTCTGGCTCATAGCTTGTGTATTAACTTTACAGTTTGGAAATTGACAAGGATATTTTAAAGCAAAATATACATGTCTTATTTTAATAATAATTAAGAATTAAATGCATTTACAATTGAAGTAATTATCACCGTTACTCTGTAATTTTATTATCTTTTACACTTTTGAGTGGTTTTAAGAATGTGGGAAAAAAATATGTTTGTACATATTTGAAATAAATCGTCAGTTACATAATGCTGATGTATCTAAATAATATTAACGATGATTTAATATTTTATGTCTCTTAGGTCCAATCTACTGAAAAAGTTTATTATTGTTTGTTTTCCGATTCTAAAAGTAAAATAATGTTCTTAATATATCACAATTTTAAGGTTCAGAAATTATTCTAATAAAATATAATTGTAGTTGTACCCATGTATTCTGAAATTAAAAGGACAGTCAAAAATATATCCAAGCCAGTTAATTTTTGAAAGTGTGAGGTGTTCTATAAAATAAAGAGGATGTTGATTCATTAATACATGAAAAGCTTTTAATGGCCTTTGCATACGTATTCATTAACTATAAGTGATCATAAAGTAGAAGGATCTGAGATTTTTATCGATAAAAATCGATAAAATATTAAGATATGCAAAAGTATGTAAAAATAGACATAACTGTTTGTTTAAAAAGAATAGTTTTATTCCAAAAAGGATCACTTCAAAACTGAAACTACAGTCAGAGTTTATCGTTTTAAACCAATTTTATTTCATACTCATCAATATGCTATTAGATGAGCACTAGCGCAGCCCTTTAATCACAGAAAATTTCCTTTCACGGCTAGAGAAATTACTATTCTCTCAGCCTATCTGTTTATATACCTGATTGTGTCCGCACCGATAGTTCTATAACCAAGTGGCGTTTAGACTTGAAACTTTACGTGAATCTTTATATATAAAAGTAAGGGGGTTTGGTTTACCGTTAACACTGGTCTTACGGGTAGCCATTATGGCAGCGTAAATTTTCTGAACAAATTGTGTAAAAACATAAGCAATTGTTACATTTGAAACTTTTATTCAAAGAGTAAATAGAAAATAGTTGGGGAATATACTTGATTTCAGAGCACTTTTGCATTGTAGTACACTATGTAAGTGGAATTTTTAAATGTTTAGCTCTGCTATGAAACCGATCTTAATATTCGTCTAACAAGATATTTTTAAAAATATTTTGTGTGTACACTTCAAAGTTTGCATGAGACTTCATTTCTTCATAGACAAGAATGAGTTCCCTAATGAATTACCAACCAGGAATTTGGCTGAGTATTTCTTTTACGTAATACTTTGTGCCTGTGTGTCTGTCGCATGATTTGAAATATTAAATATTATATATACTACTACATATTCATTTAATAAATTATTTAATATTTATTTAAATATGTCACGTCTTATACTAACATAATGTTTGTAATGCCACATCTACATCCATTGTTTTGTACGTAAATTGTTACAATTTAGAGTTAAGTATGCAATTACGACTTGCAAACGTAGGATCACATTTTGGTCTCGTGGTTAGCAATTAAAGAACACATTTGTTTACTAATTTAAAGTATTTTCTTGGATATCACAGTTAAATCCTTTTTGTGATCATGAATGTAGATGAAAGACGATTACACTTTGTGCTCTGTCACGATCATTCCATATAACTGTAATACGCTATACATTCAGATAATAATCAATTCAACCACTGTTTCCATAGTTGTATGATGACATAGAGAAATAACAAACCGCCGTGTAATAGTTAGATCAATATTTTTGTCATAATAAAGTTAATGAATATGCATATGATAGTTATGCAAAAGGAAATTAAAAAGTAACAGTCGTCAATTATTTTCCTTCCTGACTACCAATTAGCGTACACAATACATATAATGATATATTTTTGGACAGTTCATGTCATTCGTTACACTAATGATTTGTTACATTGACTAATTACTATTTTCTTACGTTGCTGTTGAAAAGGAACTTTGCTTCTTCGTCCTTTTAATATAATTAGTCCAGTCATGTTAGGTTTCTTAAACCTAAATCTGCGCAAAATTTAATGAAGACTTGAAAAATCGACATTGATATTATGCCGGCTAAAACAGTTATGAGGGTCAAAAGGTCACGAAAATCAGTTTTTCACTAATACCCCGCGACCTATGGCACGGAGGTCAATAAAGATTATTATACAAATTATTTCGCACACAATTATCTGCAAAAAATGTCTCTTCCATTTTTCTGTAAAGTTAACCGTTTTCGGACTAGAGTGCTGAGAAAGCGAGTAGAATGCACTCACATAGGGTATTATATATCGTATACATATAAGGCGTCAACTTTATTGGTTTTTATGAATGTATTTAAGTTTTCTTAAAACTTGCAAATTTTACTCGGATGTTTTGTGACAAATATACCTATATTATAGAGGTTTTGGAACTTAGTAAAATCTACTATATATATATATATATATATATATATATATACATATATATATATATATTATGATACATATATATATATACATATATATATATATATATATGTAGAAAAAGGCCAACATATTAATATTAATTAACTATATTTCGCATTACGCTTCTTCAGGTCAAAACAACATAAAAAAACACATAAAATAATTAAAAACATACATGTAAACAGATAAATAAATTAATAAGCATAATATTCTTGAAATGATAAACATATGTTCAGACTGTGGGTGTAAAGATGTGATGAGTGTTCAGATGATTTAAATTTATCGAAGATTTAATCCATAGGGAAATTTAGATTTTGTGAAAATTTGACATGCTTGTTCTAAATTTCTTAATTTTGATGTATTTGAATTATTTTTTATTGATCGTATTGGTATTACTGTATATAAATTTTCAAAAGATTCTTTGTGTATTTTACTATAAATGACTAATGGTTTTGATTCATCATTATGCTTAAAATCATAACGGTGACCTGTCATTCTTATTCTTAAATTATTTGTTGTAGAGCCAATGTAGTATTTAGGACATTTTTTACACTGATATACTAGATATACTACATTTTTTGTATCACATGTGAAATTTCCAATAATTTTGTATACTTTTTTAGTTGAACTGCTTTCGAATTTTGATGACTCTTGTATTTGATTGCACACCATGCATCTTGATTTATTACATGGATGTGCTCCTTTAAATTTATTTTCCACATCAGAATCTGCTGATAATTTTGGTTTCGATATAATGTCCTTTAAGATAGGAGGTCTTTTAAAAACAATACGTGGAATACTTTTTAGAAATGAGTCTGTCAGTGGAGAATTTTGTAAGCTACTTTAAAAATGTTGTTAATTTTGTAGAGACCAGGATGATATTGTGTTATTAATTTAGGCTCATCATAATATTTCTTTTTAACATAATTATTATTAAGGTTATTTTCATTGAGCTGTAGCTTTTCATTCAATATATATATATATATATATATATATATATATATATATATATTTTCATTCAATATATATATATATATATTGAATGAAAAGCTATATATATATATATATATATATATATATATATATATATATATAAATTCCCAATCACAATTTGCTTATGATTTTATTTCTATTTATTAAGTGATTATTACATTTCTAAAACTAAACATTAAAAATTACATATTAAAATCTATTTATTTAGGAAAAAATTATGATGTGGGCTATCAAACTCCTGAAATTATAATTATTCATTACATCATTTAATATTTCTTATCAAACAGAAATAAAATGATGATGTACAACTATAAAGAACTTTTCCCAGGATACAAAAATACATGCTGCAGCCCATCGTCATCAGTCATCGTAAATGTCAGTGTTATTTTCTGAGGTATATTGTCATCTTGGTTATAATGTATTACTAAGAGCTTACTTCTACATACGTACTCCTTATAACTGAAGTGAGTTACTTATTTTAAATTATGTAATAATAATTTTCATTTTTATATTTTATTGTATATTACGATATATACCAAACATTCCTATACTTTTCAAGGGAGTATATAAGCTATTTTTAGTGTTATTATGAGTAATCATAATTGGTGTTGTTATTATTGAATGATGAAAATTAAACATTAACCATAAACATATTTAAGAAACTAAAAGTTGAACTATGTCATAAAAAGACAGTGCAACAAAAAGGTTTCTAAATGTCTAGAAATGCTGCTAGTTATTAATAAATTTAAACCGATTTAGGTAAGATGAAAACTGGCAGGTAAGACTAGGACTCAATGGAAAATCAAGTACTTATTAACCTTTTCTAAAGTATCTCCAGAAGTTATATAACCGACTCAGTTGTGAGGTATGATCACACGTGCTTTGAGAGCAACGTACCAGTGATCCAGTGTAAGAGCAGGAAACATACTGTCTTAGTAACAATTCCATACTATTTTTTTTTCACCACGTTTAGCCCTGAAGATTCTATTTCCCTCTGTATATATGTCCGTCTATGTGGCAACTCTTTATAGAATTCTCCTGGAAATTTGGAACTTGATACATAGGTTCACTCTTAGTCCAAGGAAGACAGATTTTTGTTTTTGCGATGAAGAGGTAAGAGGCAGCATGGGTTTCCTTAAAAAGGTCTAAGGAGCTTAACGCCTAGGCCTAGTGGTGGATGCAATTCCTGTCATACAGAATTCAGGAGGTATTGTCAATGCTGGATTGAAGGCGCCAGTAATAGTCGTCTAAAAATCAAATTTATTTCGATTTGGTTGTGTCGGATCCTGACAAAATATTTCATTCAATTATTAATTTGCTTAGAAATATACTAGGTCCACATGTTTACTATACTAAAATAAGGAACCGATTAAATAATTGTTTAAAAGTCCTACTACTATTATAGAAAACGAAATATTAAATATTGTTAATAAAAAAATAATCTACACATAACGTTTGCCATCAAAAACGAGTTTGAAAACAAAAGTGAGAGTTTCACCGGTACACGTCACTACTGAACTACACAGTGGTGAACAGGATCGTATTAGTTGATATTAACTGCAGTCTCCAAACTCCTGGATCAAAATTTTCTTTCAATTCCTGACGTTAATCATAGATTATGGATACAGTAACCCTGCACCATAGTATGGTATCCTATCAACCAGAAGGAATATGGAGAAAAAAACTAAAATACAGAGGTGATTTTACATCTAATACTCAATTTGTCAGTTTCCTTTCGGCTAGATATTTAAAAAATCCAGTTGTGTAATAATGTAATAATAAAACGCTGGCTGCAACAAGAACGAGTTGTAGAGTTCCATAGTAGAGATACCCGAAACGTTTTTAATTAATAATTGCCAATCATAAAGTTCACAACAATAAAATTGACTTCGAAACTCCTAGGAAACTCAAAACAAACATTTGTTTAGGATCTTACCTGCCATGTGATTACATTCTATGCACAAAACAGTTGTTGAAAATGTGCCCTGAACCTTAAACTATTATATATATATATATATATATATATATATATTATATATATATGTATATATATACAGGGTGTATATTATGTCTGGAAACACCCAAATATATCCTTTAATAATTTAAATATAAATTTGAAACCTCTTACAATCGTGATAGAGATTGGGCAACTACTTTTTGGAACAATGTTTTGTTATGTCACACCAACGGGGGACGTCCTGCCGAGGGTATCGTGAATATTCTTAATGGAAGCCTATACCTTGTGATACATAATTTTAAAGGTAATAGCTTACTGAATTGAATGCCACAAACCGCATCTCAAAGGAATTATTCTATCAGAAAATAGAGCAATTTTAGTATTGAAAATTTACTGATGTTCAACAATGTAATTTTAACATGGTTCTTGCCACAAAATGTGTTACACTAATTTTTTAGCATTTTTTAAATGTTCAATTAAAATAAAATAAACAATTTATTTTTAAGCTGGTTTCATTAGTACAAATTTACCAGTTTTTATTACAATGAATAAAACTTATGAGTCACTTTCTCTGATTACATATGAATCTGTACTTGGTGTTTTCCAGTCAGCAGGAAGGTTTAAAGAGACAAAGGTCACTAGCCTATGAGAAACATTATTGTGTTATTAATCATCTGGTCTACAGGTTTCAGTTTGTTGAGCATGGAGCTTTCACTAGACAGGTCTAAGCTTGGGAATTACAAATGGACAAAGGTCATATCATTCCTGTCGAGTTAATCAGTGTCTCTGAAGCATTGCTGTCAACAAGTTATCTAATTACAGTAGTTCAGTTTTTATTTGGCATTTTAATGGAATTGTCTGAAAGAGAACGAATTACTCTGTTGATGATGCGAGGATATGGCGATCGTCAAAGATCTTATCGGGAAGTTTGTAATTTGTTTAATGACACTTTCCCAGAAAGGAATCCCATAAGTGTTTCAACAATATCAAAAACTATTGAGCGTTTTGAAATGACAGGGAGTGTACGTAATCGGCCAAAGTCGGGTAGGATACAATCTGCAACAGATGAAGAACATGCACTAGATGTTTTGCAAACATTTATTGAAGACCCACATACATCGCTCAGAAAAGCTGCACAGCAACATGATATGCACCCTATGTCTGTGAGAAAGATTTTGAAAATTAATAAATACAAACCATTTAAAGTTCATTTAGTCCAACAGTTAAGTGAGGATGATTACGACAGAAGAGTTGAGTTTTGTTTGTGATGCGCAAATGTGATGACAATAGAGATTTTCTGACCAACATACTATTTTCTGATGAGGCAACTTTTTTCCTAAATGGCAATGTTAACAGGCACAATTGCCGTTACTGGGCTAGTGAAAACCCACATTGGATTACTGAGTCCCATTCACAGCAACCACAAAAACTGAACGTATGGTGTGGAATTTTAGGTAACAAAATTGTTGGACCCTTTTTCATCAATGGAAATTTAAATGCCGAACTTTACTACAATATGCTCCAAAATGAAATAATCCCAGCTATTCAAATTGCATCAGGAGAATACTTTGATAATGTATGGTTTCAGCAGGATGGTGCTCCACCCCATTATGGGAGACAGGTAAGAGAGTATTTGGATTTAAGGTTTCCTCATAAATGGATTGGCCGAAGAGGAGAAATCGAATGGCCTCCAAGATCTCCGGATTTGTCACCAATCGATTATTTCCTATGGGGTCATTTAAAATCCAATGTTTATAGAAGAAAGCCTCATAATTTGGAAGATCTAAGAAATAGGATTATAGAGGAGATTGCTTTGATAACTGAAGAAATGTTAGGCAACTCTGTCGAATCATTTTACACAAGATTGGCTCATTGTCAAAACCGTAGAAGGAACACAGTTCGAACAATTGCTTTGACACCAAATGCAGGTAAAACGTTTGTTGTAAGACTTTTCAAATCTGTGCTAATAGAACCAGCTTAAAATGAAATTTTTGTTTTATTTAATTGAACATTTAAAAAAATGCTAAAAAATTAGTGTAACACATTTTGTGGCAAGAACCATGTTAAAATTACATTGTTGAACATCAGTAAATTTTCAATACTAAAAATGCTCTATTTTCTGATAGAATAATTCCCTTGAGATACGGTTTGTGGCATTCAATTCAGTAAGCTATTACCTTTAAAATTATGTATCACAAGGTATAGGCTTCCATTAAGAATATTCACGATACCCTCGGCAGGACGTCCCCCGTTGGTGTGACATAACAAAACATTGTTCCAAAAAGTAGATGCCCAATCTCTATCACGATTGTAAGAGGTTTCAAATTTATATTTAAATTATTAAAGAATATATTTGGGTGTTTCCAGACATAATATACACCCTGTATATATACTTTAATTAACATACACATTTTAAAATTATATTTTACTTTATCTAGACAATATAGTTTACATAACTATTCTTCAGCTGCAGCGTGTTACCATAGTTTATTCTTGTAATATTGAAAAGCCGGAGCTTTACACTAATAATTCGTCACATTGACTAATGACCCTTTTCTTACATTGCTGTTGAAATGACCTTGCTGCTATATCCTCTACAATATTAAAGTGGTATTTTTATAACGAATAAAATATAGTTTCCAATCATGGTTGGATATTTTCTTGTTTATTTTACAATTATATTGATATAGCATTATTTACATTTATATTTTGATTTGCTTGTGTCTTCTTTTGTTACTGCAAACATAGACCCATAGTATATGACAGTGAAACAGCTATATTTTGCTAAAGCTTTTGCATGATAAGTATAAACACTTACCGTTATTTCTAAGTTAACAGAGTGTTTAAGAAAGTATAAAAAATATGAAAGTTAGTAGAGTACATTATTTAGTTAAATTGGGATTTCTTACATGAATCTTTAGCGTTGCAGGAAATAAAAATCAATATTGTAAAACATTGAAAAAATATATTCTATTCGTTTTACTATATAGTAATTCATGAACTATTCGTGCTTGGTTTTCTCTACATCATTGAGTGGTTACAATTGTTTTGGTTTTGTAAAGAAAAACCCCTATGACTATTTAATGTTTCTACAAAGTATAAGTATATGTTCTTGTAAAGTATATGTACATGTTGTGAATATATGTAGTTTATTATCTTATTTGAAAAGCTGCAGCTAAAGCAGGGACTAGAAGAGTAAATTTAGTATGCGGTGCATTCATTGGATAATAATACTTTAGGGGATTTTCGGCAAGGAAAGCAAATGAAAGTGAAATTGCTGTGAATGGCAATTTACAGTCTTGGATGATATTTACTGAGTCTAATTAAGGTTAAACACTTATTTGAGCCGGCCGGAATTATATCTCCGGATAACCGTCAACAATTCCTTGTCTGATTTATAAGGTCAAATAACTTGACGTCTTGTATTAATAGCGGTTTGCTTTACGGTTGATAATGTGCTTTACGGCTAGTACGTCATCTGGTATATATATATATATATATATATATGCTAATTATATAAAAATTTGCCCAAATTAATTTACTTATGCTCTTTATTTCTATATCTATTACCTTTGGATTGTAATATTTGTTTTTGAATTCAGGTAAGAAACATTTTATAACTTGAAATTCAAGTAATCAAACTAAACTTCCTAAATCTTACAAATGAGAAACAGTTTCTTTTTACTTCAGGATGTAGCTATACATGTAACTTGTCAGTATTACAGAGAAATACAGACGTAATTTACATTGTATTCCTACAAATGTATTATTATTTATTTATTTACTCGTACATTTAAGGCGTTGTTATAAATATGATTGAAGAAATAATCGAGAAAAGTGTCAAAAATGTATATTTTGTAGCATAATTTACATCTCGTACCAGTTTATACACGATCATAGTTATTATTATCACTGAATAAAATGTCACATTAGCAAGAATTGTACGTAAACATGAACAAATTCCATATTACCTTTCGCAACATCTTCAATGTATTTATTTTATAACTAAATACCACTGATCCTCTAGAATGCAGTATAATTTCAGTGTGTGAGCAACTAAAGGAAAGTTTCTTCTATTGTAATTCATCTGTGGGTCAATATTCCTTTTTTAACCGAAATATTATATATAGCAGGTGATGGGATATAGAACTTATCACTTCCGACCAAATGATATACACCTTTCAATTGGGTTAGAGGTGGAAATCATGTATGGATATGTTTGTAACAGGTTACATATTCAGATCCACCTGGAATTACTTAACTTATAAAAAGTTTCTAATAGAGATATTTTTTTCACCAGCTCACTTTTATACGTCCTTGAAATTTTAAGAAGTTATCCTTTGAACTGCGAGAGCCAAGTTCGAGTAAATAAAGCTGGTCGTGTGAGACCGAAGAATGGAACTTGGTATCGAGTCGTGGAGACTCTCAAAAGCAATTCGAACCAAGATCCTAATAGAAAATATTGGAGAGAGTCTTTCGCGTATCATTCCTGCATCCGTGTTATTCTGTTCTTTCCAACAGAGATAATTCTAAACGTATGATTTTTATACTATTTTACTTAAATTTACTAGCTAACATGAATGAACATTGTAGTTACTGTCTTACGGATTGTTATATTTCTTAAACTAAACAGTTGCATACTAAAAACTATAATAACACTTACGATATAGTCTATCAAACTCTTGAAAGAATAATTATTCATTACATCATTTAATATTTCGTATCAAACACAAATAAAATGATTGTGTATAGCTATAAATAGCCTTTACTAGGATACAAAAGTGCATGCTGCAACCCATCTTCATTATTTATCGTAAATGTCAATGTTGTTCTTTTAGGTATACTGTCATCTGGGGTATAATGTATTACTAAGAGCTTACTTCAAGATCTATACTTCTTATAACCACAGTGAGTTATTTATTTTAAATTATGTAATAATCATATTAGTTTTCAATATTTATTGTATAGTAATAATGTACATTCAATATTCTTATAGTTTTAAAGAGAGTATATTATCTATGTTTTAATGTTGGAAGTGGAAGATTTAAATTATTATTTTTTAAAATATAACAGCTGGTTTCATCTGGTAAATAGTTTGAATACAAACTACAGTAGTGATATACATAACGAATATGAACGATCTCAAATAAACAATAATATAAAACTATTCAATAGACAATAAGGTGGGAGCACGTCTTAGACAAAGTGGTTCAATAGAAAACTTTCATAATATCTATCAATGCTACTAGTTTAAGCGATCAATATAAACCAATTTAATTACCAATAATTACTTCTGTAAGATAAAAATAAGGCAGGTAAGACTAGGAAATAATGGAAAATCAAGTTACTTATTAACCTTTTCTAGAACATCTCTAGAAGAAATATAACCGACACAGTCTCAGTGTAGACCGCACGTGCTTTGAGAGCAAAGTAGAGATAATCCAGTGTAAGAGCAGGAAACATACTGTCTTAATAACAATTCCATACTAATTTCTTATACTACGTTTAGCCCTGATGATTCTATTTCCCTTCGCCTGTCTGTCCGTCTATGTAGTAACTCTTTATAAAATTCTTCTGGAAATTTGGGACTTGATACATAGCTTCACTCTTGGTGCAAAGAAGAACGGTATTTGTTTTTGGGAATAAGAGTTTAGAGGACAGCAAGGGTTTCCTTATAAAGGTTTAAGGAGCTTAACGCTTAAGCCTAGTGGCGTATGCAAATCCTGACATACAAAAAAACAGGAGGTATTGCCACTGCTGGATTGAAGGCGCAAGTAATAGTCGTATAAAAATCAAATTTATTTCGATTTGGTTGTGTCGGATCATGATAACAAGTCTTTCAGAAAATCCAGAAGATCTAGAAAAAAGGTTTTCTTAAAAAAGGCCAAAGAGCTTACATCTGCTCCTAATGGCGTATTCAATTCCTGACATACAGACAACAGATGGTGTTGCAACCGCTAAATTGGAGGAGCTCGTGATAATCTTCTAAAAATGAAAGTTACTTCGATCCTAACAGCTAGATATTTGGAAAATCCAGTTATGTAATAATGTAATAATACCACGCTGGCCACAACAAGCACGAGTTGTAGAGTTACATAGTAGAGGTACTCGTACCAGCGCTTGTCTCGTCACAGCTTGGAGCTCTTTAGCTGTCGAAACGTTGTTAATTAATAATTGGCCATTTTATACTCCACAAAAATTGATTTTGAAACTCCTAAGAAACTCAGATTAAACATTTGTTTAGGATCTTGCCTGGCATTTGCTTACATTCCACGCATAAAACTGTTATTGAAAATTTGTTATGGACCTTAATCTAATACATATTATATTAAGTAATGGTAGTGTTCTACTAAAATGAATGTATTATAAGATTATAAATATTTGATAAGCGTAAACCAAGTTGGTAAATTTAAAATAAAGAAGGCGTATGCGAAATTTCCTTCGACTTTAGTTCCAAAAACCTTTGTACCTACTTAATGGATTTGTTTTTAGCACAATAAATAGTTATTTAATGAAAAAATATAATACTTGTTAGTTCTAAGTTTAAGACACAATTTTTAAAATTGCAATTAAAACTACACGGATTTTATTAATTTATTTATAAGTATTTACATGTACATGCTTAGTACCTATTAAATTGCAATTAACGTTGCTATTTGAATGAAAAAATACAGGAAATTTTATTGTTTATACCAAAACATAAATAAATATTGATTAAATTAAAACCAAATGTTTTACAACCTTGGTTTTTGTTGCAATTGGTGCAGGCAATGACGGCCTTTGGCGGCAGTTTAGTGAGATAAGGGTCTTCCACTAGTGGGTCATCAATATTGCCTTTGTACGAGTAGAAATTAAATTGCATGTAAATTTCAGGCTTTAGCTTATATTCGTCTTTGATACATTCCTCTCGGTGATAGCCTTCTCTAACACTTAGCCAAATCTAATACTCGATTATGTACCATCATTGAAATTGATCTAGGCTATTTAACATTTCTTTGGCAGTTTTTCTTGCTGTTGTATAACTGCCCTGCGGAGGGCAGACCGATAGACGTCATACAGACAAAACTAGAGTTTTGCTGCCCGCTGTGTGATATAAAATGTGCCAAAGATGTACAAGCTTCGCCAATGCTCAGCCAATTATTCTTTAAAATTAATATCAAGGTTTCAAACCTTTGTCATAATGGTCGTTCTATTGACAAGTCATTCTATCTCACTTATAAATTGAAGTATCTTTAACTTGTAACTTAAACATTTCTGTGTTTAAGTCTATTCTTAATGTCGTATATGGTCTATGTAATGACATTTATTGTGCAATGAAGCTTATCTATTTCTTTGATTATTACGGACGTCTCAAAAACGTTCCTACCGTTTGTTTGTGCTTTTGATTTTTAGATCTGCATTTTGAAATAATCATTAATCTGGTATTATATTATACCAAACCGCGAATAAAGGTATTAACTTCTGAAATAACTAAATATAAACTAGAAATTAAATGGATGGACAAGTAATAGCAAATACATAAATCTATCAATATGATAATATGTAAAATACACCTTTAGGGTTATTAATCGCAGTACAAGTACAAGAGTTATCTCAATCAGCACAAAAATATTATAATAAATTCAAATAACTTAAAATAACTAATTTACACAGAATAGTTGAATGATCATAAAACACAAGTATGATTGATTACATTCTGAAGAATCATGTTGAAGCACTATTGCTAATTGCGTGACTACATTTTTAATAACATTACAGTCGTTGAAATGCAGACATAAAACTGAAGGAAATAAAAGTTATTGCAGTTTAAAAAATTAAATTTATTGGTAATAGGGTTTACATAATATCAAAGTACAGTATAATACTTGGATCGAAATGTCCTAAAGCACTACTGATTGTATAAAATATGGGGTTGATTACGTGTTTTGTGTAGAGAAAGCCACATATTAAAATGATCATGAATTTTAGATGCATACGAGACATGTAGATGTAAGCGTAACAAAAATGTCATATAAACATAAATAATTACACATGTAATAAGAATTGTATGATCTGTCTACACAGATTGCGTAATGTACATAGTAGCATTACCCATGACCTAAATACATATTGCACTATAATCACTCTGACACTAAACACATAACTGTGGAAGATGGTACATAACTATGTAATAGAGGGATTACCTTGATCACATTGCTGGCAGATATGATACTTCAAATTTGTGTCGTATTAGTCTACTTTCAATTTAAAATTCTATATAATTAACTCATATTAAATTATTGGATTGTCTTGATGTATTAGTGATAGTGATGTTATATTTAATGTGCTTGAGTAAATATGGTCTTTACTTCCACTTTTCCAGTGGTAAATGGGCCTTATTGGTAAGTTAACAGATCCGCACGTGTGTTAATTGCTACAAGTCTGGTTAAGATAGATTATTTAAACTAAATATGCCCTAGATGAGCGCATATATATATATATATATATATATATATATATATATATATATAATATTTATTCCTTAAATCTTTCTGTATAACAGTATATATATATATATATATATATATATATATATATATATATTATATATATATATATATATATATACATCCACACACAAACACACATCTTGTGTATGTGTGTGTGTGTGTTTTATACATGTATTTTGTTCTTGATACTAGCATAAGGCAAACAACATTGGCGTCGGAAATATCATTCATATGATTCACTCGGGTTCTGTTTAAGACAAATCCAAACACAGTAAATTTACAAGGCCGTATTTTTTACTACCTTTTCACTCATAATTAATCTAAAAGAAAAACAATATAGTGCATTGATTTCTTTTAAGTATATTGTTTGTGATTTATAAGTGTATATTTATATTGAATCGAAACAGTTTATTCTTTTGGATGATATCTTATATTTAAAGTATGTTCATTCGATTTAAATTAAAAGCGATGACGATAAGGTCAGTGAAATCTTTAGTCCAACAAATCGATTGCTTATACATTTTATGTTCTTGAAAAACTCATCCATGTTATGTATCGAAAACTTAAGAGAACTGTGTCATATCTTACAAATGAAAGCTGAAGTAATTGTAGTATTCTTATGAAAAAAATCCTGTAGTTAAAAGTTTAGTTAAACATGAAACTAGGGACTAAGCGATAAATGAGGTTAGCGCGATATATAGTGACTTGTCGTCCTTAGGATAATTTGGTCACGTCCTGTACTGTGTGGAACACTAGCGCATGTAGTGTAGCCTAGGGAACAAGGGTGTATAGCCATGTAGTTTATTAGGATGTTGCTAGGAAACAGTTCGTGGTATTAAAGTCTGTATAAGTTTTAAATAACTTTGAGATCGGATTAATGATAGTTTAATCATTTATAATATTAGTCGTACAGTGATACAGTTATAGTAAAAGTAAATTATGCAATGTACAAGTTTATATTTTAAGTATTACTTTCGCTATTTTTAATTTGTTTTTATTTTAAACGATAAAAGTTTATTTAAATAATGTCAATGTTGTACGTTTGTTATGTACGTTGTGTAACATTATTGGCTTAATGTTATTGAGGTCTACCTCAAGCTTTTATACTTTACATTGCGGATGTTCACTGTAGTACTAAGTTAATTATTACTTTGTAAATATTACGTAATGATGTATGTATTTCTTTACTTGTATCAGTATCGTAGTTTGTTTCTCATTAGTTATAAATATTTATATTTCTTGGCATACGATCGCTTCAATCTCCTTCATACTTCAAAATATAGGATGAAAACACGAAGAGATTAGAGAAGTTTCATTATTTAAATTCTCATATACAGTACAATGATTGTGGTTTATATATCCTGGTTTATATTTACATTGTAATATCTCCTAATAGATATATCAGATCAGATGTTTATTTAACACTTTGTTTACGTTTCCATTGAGCGTCAGTCTACTTTGGAAGCATGTGGAAAATAAACATAAGTGACTCGAAATTAAATTTTTTCCCCTTGCAAAACATACATCAATAGCCTGCCAAATAATTAGTCACTCCAATAAAAATAAAATATCCATATTATATAATTTAATATACACTTTTGACCTTGTACCAATACTTCCTAAAACTTATTATCCTACACACAATTAACTGAACACAATACACAACCCGTGTTCCCAAGGTTACGCTTTGTCTAGTATTCCTCACAATACAGGACGTGACCTATTTATCCTAAGATTAAAAATTATGATATATTACGCTAACATAATTTACTGCATAGTTCACGTACGTTAGTCCATAGCATCACGACTAAATCATTAAAGTAGGTTGTACCACACATTGGGTTTATTTCTTTAATAATAAGGTTACATATTAATAAGAGATTGCAATTTTTAGCTGGAGTTTATAAAAATATAATAATTGTAGAAGAATTCTAGCTAATTAGTTATTTTATTGAGATAGTTTATATAATCAATGGAATGTTTTGTATGTTATGAAACAACTTATTAGATATATTATAATATAATTTTTGGGTTACCTACTTATCAAATCAAAGTATATTTACTTTGTATTTAATAGTATCACTCATAAGTTTAAAATTTTAGAATAAATATGACAGTGTTCTATTGGTTTATCGAAATACGTGTATAATTGCCACATTATATGAGTTAATGTTAAACATATTATACAGACTAGAAATATGCACGGTTTTATAATAAAACACAAGTTATAATTAAGTGTGGATTCATTTCTGTTGCTACGGCAAGAGTACAGAACTGAGCCTTTGATCCCAGGATTATGTAATTACTACACATAGAAGGTCATTAAAATGTTAAACCAGTTTCTGACAAGGAAGATAATATTTTATTTCTATAGTAAACTAGCTTTGGGTAAAAATTTTAATATCGTAATATGTAACATAAGATTCTTTATACAACAATAACAACTTTATATTAAATTATGCAAATTGGTCCAAACTATTTGCATAAATACTAAAATACCTATATCGTGTTATGATGCAGTATTTATGTAGTAACCGTATGCGACGTTAAACAAAATTTTATCCGAAAAGCCTGTAGTTAGTGATTAACAATCTTGTTCATCTTTGATTTTTGGGATAAAATTTAAATCTACAACAAATTAAACTCAATTTCCCGAGTAAATATTTAAAAAAAAGAAGTAAATACATTGATGTATCGAAATATCTGCAAAACAGAAGGAAAGTTTCAACCACACTGAGTATCATTCTTTCTCGTCTGTTATAAGCACCTTCTATCCAGATATTACTTGAATACTGTATTGCGGGAATTGTATACTTAACCAGGCTTACCGTGTTTTTTACCTTTGTATTGATAACATTGTTTTTATTCGACTTTTTGACTCCTCAAATAAACACTTCTTTATTGGACAAAGAGGAAGCTATACATCAAGTTCCAAGTCTCTAAGACAATTCTATCAAGAATTATCACTCGGGCACAAGGAGAATTTCCTTAACGCTAAAAACTCACACTAAGGCTCACTTTTCAGTTTTGAACAATACATTCTACTATAAATTGCATTTTACTTTTATACACACATAGTGTGGTGTAGGGTCTGCCTAAAAAACCTGTACAATTCTGAGCATTTGTGATTTTGCATTAAGTATTATTTACACAACCTATACAAATGTATGTGTAATTTTTTGTAAATTGCTAGAATTATTCTATTTTAGAGTCTGTATAATGTATATGATGTCTTATCTTAAGGACTAAAATATTAGTTGTTATTATCCTGGATCCTTCTTCTCTTTTTTTCAGATGTTCGTAAAAATGTAGTCCATTCCCAGAAAAATGTATATTGGAATCTATAAGGCTTAACTTAGTATAAAAGTCTGATATGGAATTGTTACTAGAACAACGTGTTCCCTGCTCTTACACTGGATTATTTCTACTTTGCGCTCAAATCACGTGTAGTCTATACTGAGACATACACCGCGACGGGGTCGGATATATTACTTCTGGAGATTTTGTATACAAAGTTAACGAGTAACTTGATTATTCAATGGTTCATAGTAATCTAGTTCTCCTACTTGCCAGATTCTCTATAGTAAGTAGCTAGGGTAAGTAAATTTTTTAAATCGGATCAACAACTGTGAAAACTAATACTTACTTCCTTCATAACATGCTCCAGCATTAAGTCAACTAAATGCTTTCAAGTTTAATATATGACTGTTTAGTGTCAAATATAAAATAAATAGCAGTGCAATAATTACAATTTTCATATTCGTTATACCATGGGATGTACTAAATTGTACCGAAGTTAGTAAGTTTCCAATACATTATGGTGAAAAAGCTGTCTGATAGATATTTAGTACCGATACGTAGTAGAATCTTTCCAATACCATCAAACACGATGTCAGTTCGAATTCCTTTGAAAGCCTTTCACCACTTGACACCAGATGCTCCGCCCGTATTAGTTTACCTTCACCTGATTCTTTCACTACAAATAAAACTACTTGAAAATCCGAACTCAACCGATGAAAAAAGTTAGTCTGATACACTAAACATTACGCGTAACAATCTTTGCTGTTATTACATGCAACATTTAAAGTTTATAGCTAATTTCTTTATCCTGCGGGCACATAGACGGAAAGACTAATAGAGAAAAAAGGAAAGATAAATATTTTTGACAGTCTACCGATGTATAGGTTTCAATGATGTTGAGCCAAATAACATGGTTCTACATGCACTGACATAGAACTCCTTGGTTATTTAGAAGTGTTTTCTGTCAAATGTAAAGTCTACATACATGATAAATTAACGCATTTACATTTTTGTTTATTTATTTAAGTTTCATAGCATTTTAAAAGTAACAAAAGTTCCGATTAATAAGCAGGTTACTACATCGAAAAACGCGTTGACCTTTAAGTGTAGCTTTCCACTTTTTTTCTTTTTACCGTATGAACAACCTACGCGTGTTAATATGTCACATGTCAAAATCTCATGATCGTACCAGCTGTATTGGATTTGCTTACAAATGATTAACTCTGTTTCTGTTATGTTTGTCATCTACAACACATTAAAACAAAATATCTACTAAAAATCATCTAAATCCCATGAATAGAAATGCCAATATAGAAATGAAGCATTAGGCTAAATTTCAAGAGACCAGATAAGCTCGTTTTCGAGATATTTTGTAATTTCCAGTCTGAAGTGAATAACTCTCTGTTAATAACTAATACATTAAACAGAATGAGTTTTATAATAATTTCCATTAAATATTCATAATGAAAATCTATATAAGTAAAATTAAACTTTTTTAAGATTACCAAAATTAATATTTAGGAAAAAAGTATCAAGCTAAGTTTTTGCTAAAATTTTAATTGTTTGGTTAATTTTAAGCTATAAAATATTTCTTATATGAATTCATAAATAATCGTTGCAGAAAAATTACCACAATAGATACGTGAAAAAATTACAAGGTATTATACAATTATCGTATTTTATGTGTATTTAAGAAAATGAAATGTTTCAAAATATACGTGCAAAATGGATAAAAAATATGCACCTCATCACCTATCGTTATAGACCTTGTCTACTGGAACTGCACGTATTGAATATATTGTGTATTCTACTTGTAATGTTTTAAAAGGGAATATAGCTAAGATTTAAGCAATTAAATATAACTTTAATTTCTCAAATAATTACTAAATCATACAATAATAATATTCTATATTTATTTCAGAAAAGAAAATGTTTCAAAACATCAATAAATCAGTCTGTACATTTGTAGCTCTTAGTTATTTATTATTTTAAAGTTCTGACTTGTATGAAACTAGGTTAAAAGATAAATAAGCAAGATTAAAGAGTGTTTACAAATTATACATAGATGCTTGTTTACTGTAGAAGATATTGTTGTGAGTTCAAATCATGTTTCCTGAATCTGAGGTAGCGTTATCAGACCCACTACATTGCACTATAACATGTCTTCATTTATCTCATAAAATAAATTCCCTATCTATATTAAAGTCTGAGAGGAATTATATTAGGGACAGTTTTAAAACCAAAGATTTATAAGAATATTACAACTGATTATCACAACTGAATAATGTTCTCTTGTTGAAACGTTACCAACCATTCGTCTTTATAAACAGTTACAGAACTTCATGGGTTTATTGTAAACAAGCGATTTCATTCTAATTATTTCTATAGTGCTAATGTTTATACATTTCTGTTGCTACATTTGTACGTCAAAATGTTACCAGGATGAGAGAGTCTTCTATTACCACAACTATGAAAACAACTTTGACATATCAAGTGAAGACATTTCTATAACCATTTAGGAAATTATCCTGTAATTAAACAGTACAAACATAGACTGCCGATAATACTGGAAGGGTAAATAAATTTAACCATGACACAATGTATTAGTTTGCCAATAGTAAGGCTGAATGTTAGTATTTACTTTGAATGGTTTTACACTTAATTATTTTGACGTACTCCTAAAAGCGGGAAACAAAAACGAAAATCATAACACTAATAAAAACCTCCATTAAACTTATTGTGACATTTTATTAATATTATACTTCAAGTACTTTCACCTTATAAATCGGGCAATTTATTGTTAAGGATTATCCAGAGATATAAAACCAGCTCAGAGTTTAGCCTTAATTAAACTCTGTATATCTCTTCCAAAATAGTAAATTGACACTCACAGCAATTCTACTTTCATTTCCTTTCCTTACAGAAAGTATCACTTGAAATAGAATGATCCGATAAAACTAAGTATTACCTTATATTTACTCTTTTAGGCCATTCTTTTGCTATAAGTTTTAAAATAAAAATGGTAACAGCAGTAAAAAATATGTAAAACTATGGTCACAAGTAATCTACGGTCTAGCTGAATAATAGGTGAAATTATTTTTTCGATTAAATAAAATATTTTATTACTTATACATCGTTGAAACTTTAAATCGTTATATAAATTGAATATTTTTTATCCAAACAGTTATAATGATCCAATAATTTATACAATCAAGCAGAGGTATTTTATGATTAAACATTATTTATATTTCTATGTTTTACGATCTCATTTTTTACTTTCTTCATTGTTTAATATTATGTAAGAACAGCAAATTTACATAATATTAAATGTTAAATGCAGTTGCTGGCGGCGCGTCATTCTTAACACTCAGTTAATGTGTTACAATAAATGTGTATATTAATATCACTTGGAGTAGTAAGATGAGTACTACTTCGCAAGTTATTGAAATGTGATATTTTATAGTAGTTCGAGATAAGTGATACATTTTATATTTTGTATTGTTGTAATCCATAGAGTAAAATATGGTTATTATAAGTCATTAATATTATATCACGTGTAAATTTAATTGCACCTAACCGTAACAAACAGTAGAACTCAGGAATGCAATAAAAATTCCTGAATTAATGAAAGTAACGTATGGAATATGCTATTACTTTTCTGGCTCATAGCTTGTGTATTAACTTTAAAGATTGGAAATGGGAAAAAAATATTTTACAGCGAAATATGTACGATTTCTTTTAGTAAATCTTAAGAAAGAAATTTACGTAAAATAGGAGGAACTATTACCGTTAATCTATGTTTTTCTTAGCTTATATACGTTTGAGTGATGGTAAGAAACCGGGAAAAAAGTGTTCAGACAAATTTGAAATAAAACATCAGTTATATATAACGCTGATGTACCTAAGTAAAATGTGTGATTATTTAATATTTTATGCCTCCCAGGTCTAATGTACGGAAATACATTGATTGTTGTTAGTTTGTTGCTTCTATCAGTAAAATAATGAATACAGTCGTATCACATTTAATCACGTGACATACAATAGTGACAGATGTCATGAAGTTAATTTGTTGGCTTGTTCGCTAAAAACTTTTCGTTCGTTATATCGGGTTAACAGTTTTGTGCTAAATAAGGTATCCTGTACTAAACGATAGTAATATAATTAGCGATGCAATATTTTACAAAATACCTTATTATAAAACAAACAAGTTTTTTAGGCAATAAAATTACTAAAACCATACTATTTCTTTGTCCAAATTGTATTTCTACTTTCAGGAAATTTCTCGTCTCCCGGCTTTGGAACATATACTTTATTGAGGGCTGCTCTTCATTTGATGTCTTTTATAAAGCAATATCAAATTTTTTCCTTTCAAAATGTGTACTTGTGGTTGTATCATCCTTTCACTTAGTGTATTATGGGAAATAAAACTTTATTACAGTTTATTAACCTAATGTCATTAATTTTATTTTATTCTTTAGGGATGTTGCTATACTAAACATTAAACTAGCATTTTATGTGCAAGTCGCGTTAATAACTAGTTTTATTGTAACTTGAAACATTTTCTCGATAAGATTTATCCTTACAATATTTAAGTCATATCTGACATTTTTCATAAAACTTTGCTAACGCTGAACTTTCAGATTATGAGAAGCGGAAGAAGGATGGAAGGTGAAGGGAGAAAGAGCTTAGCGAAGGATCATTATTACAAGTAACAAGACATTTCAAGAATGTTTGGCTCACTGACCTGCAATTCGTCTTAGGATTCTCTTCTGACACCAGTTGTGAAGCACGCTTCTACTTGTACTTGACACTTAAAAATAAATATTCCCACATGCCGGTGATTATATGAATTCTGGATAGAACACTTTGCTGTGGCATTCTTATGTAATTGTAAAAAAAGAATTAAAAAAAAACCTAACTTTTGAAAAAGTTTATAACATTTTATTAAAGTTGTTATAAAACATTAACAGATTTGTGGTGCAAAACTATCTTCTTAAATTTCCCAATGAACTGTAATCTAACGCCTAATGTGTATTGTATGGTAACTACACAGGTAGAGCTGCTACATCTTGGAACTGCGTATTGAATAAGGTTAACTAACGAACTTGCCTACTCCATGAGTAACTTCTGCTCCCACACCAGCTGTGTTTTGAATCAGAAATTACGGCAGTTATCGTATTCAGAATGCTGCGCTGTGTGGCACTAGGCCATACATATACAGAAGGTTTCAGAACTTTCTAATTTCAGAGATTAATCCTGTTACTGAAGTTATTGAAGTGAACTCGTTTTGAAAACTTCTTTGTTTTTAAAGCGTGTCGTTTAGTTTGGTCGTGTGCTATGGACATTGTTACATTGTAATTGAAAATATGTTTAAACGCTCACCCTAAAACAAACAATAGTATATTTTAAAAGGTTATTAAATTTTTAAATAATGTTAACAATTGCACACGTATCCTGACTGACTTGAGTGAGCGTCATTGGAATCTGTCACTCAATAAAGTGGCAGATATTCTCTTCTGTCTGCTTGGGTGCTGCACAATTTCTTTTCTGTCCCATTACCTGTCTTTCTGTCGGAAATCTCGAGAGTAAAATGAGATATAGACTTAAATTTCTGCATGCAACTTCAACGAAGCCTGTAACGTGACACGTGGTGAGGCGTACTCATACTTTAATATACACTTCCAATAATATTGCAAGGTAATCAGTCATAAAGGTCTCCGACTTTCGTGATTTATCTCATTAACTTAAGAATGTTATAGTAACATCTAAAATCCTACAATATGTTTAACAGTTTTAAAAGAAATATGCATCTAGATTTAATCTATTATGTAGCTCTCTAACCCCAACTTTTGACTATCCGCAAATTAAATTAGCAATATTTGCATATTATAAAACGTTAATTGAGGGAGTTTATGCTAAACTAAATTAAAACCATTTTGTAGCAATATGTCCTGCCTATTGAACGTGAACAAACCATTCATGTTCTTCATTTAATGGTACATCATACATCCTTATATGTTTTTAAAATTTTGGAATTAGTTTCTAGATGTATATTAGAAGTAAAATACAATTGATGTTAACATTCAATATTCTCTGACCGTAAAAATTTCATTATCAATTATCGATTCGAATTGTTGTCCTCTATTGTCATTTACATATTTTAAATTATACTTTTGCAATTTATTTATTATACCTTTAAATTATCCGTCTTCTAATTTCAACTTCTGTAAGTTTTATGTCCATAAAAACAAACTTAATTTTGTAATAATTTTTAGAATGTTTAAGTTTCTTACAGTTAAATTCCGTCAGTTAAAGTGTTATGTGCATTTAATGTTTCATTTATAAAAGAATTAATAACTGTTAGTTATTAATTCTTTTTCAGCCTCAATTAATGTAAGGTCGTTTTGGACCCAACGAAATCATTAACCTTTAAATATTGTTCGTTTAATATTTTGAATCTATGCAATCTGTAACTATAACAACACGTAAATATAAAAGTAGCCAATAAATTAATTATAGATGTTGCCCATGCAAGCCAATATGTTCTTTTCAGTGTATAGAACGTTCTGGGAAAGAATGATTATCGGCCTTATGTTTTCTAATGGTGAGACTGGAGGGTTTCCTGAATCAAAGAAAACATTGAAGGAGTCACTAATTTCTTTTTGCTCAGAGAGATTTTCTGTGTCTTATAATTATATGTAGTGCAAACATTCAAAAGTTGTTTCCTCTTTGAATAATTTGTTGTAGAACGTACAATACATAAATAACTAATAAACAAAAAAAAACTCACTAAAATCTGCTAGATTTTTTAATTGTGTTACTGGTAATTATGATAAATTTCAACTGTGCATAATTTACTAAAACTGAATTTTACCTGGAAAATGTAATTTAAATTAGGAAGGAAGGTTTTTAGGAGTAGATAGTATGTTTTAACTGTGTTTCGAAGGAATATGATGAAATAAACAAAATCATGTTACAATCAGTAATTTATTTGTGAGTACATGAACACACACACACACACACAAAATATGTGTGTGTTTTATACATGTGTTTTGTTCTTGATATTAGCAAAAGGCAAACTCAACATTGGAGTCGGAAATATGATTCACTCGGGTTCTCTATAAGACAAATTCAAACGCAGTACATTAACAAGGCCGTAGTTTTTACTACCTTTTCACTCATAATTAATCTAAAAGAAAAACAATATAGTGCATTGATTTCTTTAAATTATATTGTTTGTGATTTATAAGTGTATATTTATATTGAATCGAAACAGTTTTATTCTTTTGGATGATGTTTTATTAAAAACAGTTCATACGACTTTAAATTAAAAGCGATCACTGTAAGGTCAGTTAAATCTTTACTAAAAATCGATTGTTTATACATTTTATGTTCTTGAAAACTCATCCATGTTATGTATCGAGAACTTAAGAGAACTGTGTCATATCTTACAAATGAAAGCTGAAGTAATTGTAGTATTCACATGAAAAAAAAACTCCAGTAGTTACGCACGGTTTAGTTAAACATGAAACTAGGGACTAAGCGATAAATGATGTTAGCGTGATGTATGTGCGGGACGTCTCGTCCTTAGGGTAATTTGGTCACGTCCTGTACTGTGTGGAACACTAACGCATGTAGTGTAGCCTAGGGAACAAGGGTGTATAGCCATGTAGTTTAGGATGTTGCTAGGAAACAGTTCGTGGTATTAAGGTCTGTATAAGGTTTAAATAACTTTGAGATCGGATTAATGATAGTTTAATCGTTTCTAATATTAGTCGTGCAGTGATAAAAGTCATAGTAAAACTAAATTATACAATGTTTATATTTAAATTATTACTTACGATATGTTTAATTTATTTTTATTTTAAACGATAGTAGTTTATTTCAATAATGTCAATGTTATATGTTTGTTATGTATGTTATTGGCTTATCGTTAGTGAAGTCTACCTCAAGCTTTTATATATTACATGGCGGATGTTCACTGTAGCATTAAGTTAAATATTATATTGTAGTATTCCTCACAATACAGGACGTGACCTAATTATCCTAAGATTAAAAATTATGATATATTACGCTAACATAATTTACTGCATAGTTCACGTACGTAGTCCATAGCATCACGACTAAATCATTAAAGTACGTTGTACCACACATTGGGTTTATTTCTTTAATAATAAAAGTTACATATTAATAAGAGATTGCAATTTTTAGCTGGAGCTTATAAAAATATAATAATTGTAGAAGAATTCTAGCTAATTAGTTATTTTATTGAGATAGTTTATATAATCAATGGAATGTTTTGTATGTTATGAAACAACTTATTAGATATATTATAATATAATTTTTGGGTTACCTACTTATCAAATCAAAGTATATTTACTTTGTATTTAATAGTATCACTCATAAGTTTAAAATTTTAGAATAAATATGACAGTGTTCTATTGGTTTATCGAAATACGTGTATAATTGCCACATTATATGAGTTAATGTTAAACATATTATACAGGCTAGAAATATGCACGGTTTTGTAATAAAACACAAGTTATAATTAAGTGTGGATTCATTTCTGTTGCTACGGCAGGAGTACAGAACTGAGCCTTTGATCCCAGGATTATGTAATTACTACACAGAGAAGGTCATTAAAATGTTAGACCAGTTTCTGACAAAGAAGATCATATTTTATTTCTATAGTAAACTAGCTTTGGGTAAAAGTTTTAATATCGTAATATGTTAAAGTAACATAAGATTCGTTATACAACAATAACACCTTTATATTAAATTATGCAAATTGGTCCAAACTATTTGCATAAATACTAAAATACCTATATCGTGTTATGATGCAGTATTTATATAGTATCTGTATGCGACGTTAAACAAAATTTTATTCGAAAAGCCTGTAGTTAGTGATTAACAATCTTATTCATCTTTGATTTTTGGGATAAAATGTAAATCTACAACAAATTAAACTCAATTTCCCGAGTACATATTTAAAAAAAAGAAGTAAATACATTGATGTATCGAAATATCTGCAAAACAGAAGGAAAGTTTCAACCACACTGAGTATCATTCTTTCTCGTCTGTTATGAGCACCTTCTATCCAGATATTACTTGAATACTGTATTGCGGGAATTGTATACTTAACCAGGCTTACCGTGTTTTTACCTTTTTATTGATAACATTGTTTTTATTCGACTTTTTGACTCCTCAAATAAACACTTCTTTATTGGACAAAGAGGAAGCTATACATCAAGTTCCAAGTCTCTAAGACAATTCTATCAAGAGTTATCGCTCGGGCACAAGGAGAATTTCCTTAATGCTAAAAACTCACACTAAGGCTCACTTTTCAGCTTTGAACAATACATTCTACTATAAATTGCATTGTACTTTTATACACACATAGTGTGGTGTAGGGTCTGCCTAAAAAAAACCTGTACAGTTCTGAGCATTTGTGATTTTGCATTAAGTATTATTTACACAACCTATACAAATGTATGTGTAATTGTTTGTAAATTACTATAATTATTCTATTTTAGAGTCTGTATAATGTATATGATATCTTATCTTAAGGACTAAAATATTAGTTGTTATTATCCTGGATCCTTCTTCTCTTTTTTTCAGATGTTCGTAAAAATGTAGTCCATTCCCAGAAAAATTTATATTTGGAATCTATAAGGCTTAACTTAGTATAAAAGTCTGATATAGAATTATAATTAGAACAACATGTTCCCTGCTCTTACACTGGATTATTTATACTTTGCGCTCAAATCACGTGTAGTCTATACTGAGACATACACCGCGATGGGGTCGGATATATTACTTCTGGAGATTTTGTATACAAAGTTAACGAGTAACTTGATTATTCAATGGTTCATAGTAATCTAGTTGTCCTACTTGCCAGATTCTCTATAGTAAGTAGCTATGGGTTAAGTAAATTATTTTAAATCGGATCAACAACTGTGAAAACTAATACTTACTTCCTTTATAACATGCTCCAGCATTAAGTCAACTAAATGTTTTCAAGTTTAATGTTGGATTATAATAATGTATTTTCTATCTTGTTTATTATAGTTATTTCAATCAAAAAGCCAGGAATTTAATTGAAATATTGATCAGACCACAGCAACTTTTGATAAATAACATGAAAATGTTTTACATTTAAATTCATGTAAAATTGTATGTACGTATTTTGTAATTTCGACCTTAAACATATTTGATGTGCAATTGCTGAATAAAATTTATTGAGATAAATTTAAATGGAAAAGTGGATGTAATACATATATTGTTTTAAATAAAATATTATTATTAACTAAATCATTATAATTAACGAATATCCGGCTACACAGAAGGCAGCAAATACTGGGTTAGGAATTGACTCTTATTTTCTTTTTCATTTTAACATCTTGATTTCATAGTTTAGCTGCCACTGGTAAATGTGGCAGTATGAATTACAGGGATATACATACTACGTTTATGAAATATCATTTTAAATTGAATAATTCATTATTTGAAATTAAGTGTTAATTAGTCTATAATTGTAAACTGGAAACAGCATTTCTTTCTTACTACCTTCCTAACTAAAAAAGTGGTCTTGTCCGTCCCAACAAAGTTAGGAGTATGCAAGATTAGGGCAAGTATCATGTGTATTACGATATTAGTATCAACTATGATACTAATGTACCTTAGACTCAAACTCGACGTTTATGACGATGGTTTACAGCATAGAGTCATGCGCAATCTTTATAAATAAGTTGCTGTTAATATATGACTGTTTAGCGTCAAATATAAAATAAAATAACAATACAATAATTACAATTTTCATATTCGTTATACCATGGGATGTACTAAATTGTACCGAAGTTAGTAAGTTTCCAATACATTATGGTGAAAAAGCTGCCTGATAGATATTTAGTACCGATACGTAGTAGAATCTTTCCAATACCATCAAACACGATGTCAGTTCGACTTCCTTTGAAAGCCTTTCACCACTTGACACCAGATGCTCCGCCCGTATTAGTTTACCTTCACCTGATTCTTTCACTACAAATAAAACTACTTGAAAATCCGAACTCAACCGATGGAAAAAGTTAGTCTGATACACTAAACATTACGCGTAACATTCTTTGCTGATATACATGCAAAATTTAAAGTCTATAGCTAATTTCTTTATCCTGCGGGCACATAGACAGAAAGACTAATAGAGAAAAAAGGAAAGATAATTATTTTTGACAGTCTACCGATGTATAGGTTTCAATGATGTTGAGCCAAATAACATGGTTCTACATGCACTGACATAGAACTCCTTGGTTATTTAGAAGCGTTTTCTGCCAAATGTAAAGTCTACATACATGATAAATTTATACATTTACATTTTTGTTAATTTATGTAAGTTTCATAGCATTTTAAAAGTAACAAAAGTTCCGATTAATAAGCAGGTTACTACATCGAAAAACGCGTTGACCTAAATCCCATGGATTGACATGCACCATCTTCAAACCCAGGTTGCCAATATAGAAATGAAGCATTA
The DNA here is from genome assembly GCF_021130785.1 of Homalodisca vitripennis. Taxonomy (NCBI): domain Eukaryota; kingdom Metazoa; phylum Arthropoda; class Insecta; order Hemiptera; family Cicadellidae; genus Homalodisca; species Homalodisca vitripennis. The sequence goes on along the minus strand of NC_060211.1, from coordinate 47,013,023 downwards.
GGCTAAATTTCAAGAGAGCAGATAAGCTCGTTTTCGAGATATTTTGTAATTTCTAGTCTGAAGTGAATAACTCTCTGTTAATAACTAATACATTAAACAGAATGAGTTTTATAATGATTTCCATTAAATATTCATAATGAAAATCTATATAAGGAAAATTAAACTTTTTTAAGATTACCAAAATTAATATTGAGGAAAAAAGTATCAAGCTAAGTTTTTGCTAAAATTTTAATTGTTTGGTTGATTTTAAGCTATAAAATATTTCGTATATGAATTCATAAATAATCGTTGCAGAAAAATTACCACAATAGATACGTGAAAAATTACAAGGAATTATACAATTATAGTATTTTATGTGTATTTAAGAAAATGAAATGTTTCAAAATATACGTGCAAAATGGATAAAAATATGCACCTCATTACACATCGTTATAGACCTTGTCTACTGGAACTGCACGTATTGAATATATTGTGTATTCTACTTGTAATGTTTTAAAAGGGAATATAGCTAAGATTTAAGCAATTAAACATAACTTTAATTTCTCAAATAATTACTAAATCATACAATAATAATATTCTATATTTATTTCAGAAAAGAAAATGTTTCAAAACATCAATAAATCAGTCTCTACATTCGTAGCTCTTGGTTATTTATTATTTTAAAGTTCTGACTTGTATGAAACTAGGTTAAAAGATAAATAAGCAAGATTAAAGAGTGTTTACAAAGTATACATAGATGCTTGTTTACTGTAGAAGATACTGTTGTGAGTTCAAATCATGTTTCCACAACTGATTATCACAACTGAATAATGTTCTCTTGTTGAAACGTTACCAACCATTCGTCTTTGTAAACAGTTACAGAACTTCATGGGTTTATTGTAAACAAGCGATTTGATTCTAATTATTTCTATAGTGCTAATGTTTATACATCTCTGTTGCTACATTTGTACGTCAAAATGTTACCAGGATGAGAGAGTCTTCTATTACCACAACTATGAAAACAACTTTGACATATCAAGTGAAGACATTTCTATAACCATTTAGAAAATTATCCTGTAATTAAACAGTACAAACTTAGACTGCCGATAATACTGGAAGGGTAAATAAATTTTACCATGACACAATGTATTAGTTTGCCAATAGTAAGCCTGAATGTTAGTATTTACTTTGAATGGTTTTAAACTTAATTATTTTGACGTACTCATAAAAGCGGGAAACAAAAACGAAAATCATAACACTAATAAAAACCTCCATTAAACTTATTGTGACATTTTATTAATATTATACTTCAAGTAATTTCACCTTATAAATCGGGCAATTTATTGTTCAGGATTATCCAGAGATATAAAACCAGCTCAGAGTTTAGCCTTAATTAAACTCTGTATAGGCTATCTCTTCCAAAATAGTAAATTGACACTCACAGCAATTCTACTTTCATTTCCTTTCCTTACAGAAAGTATCACTTGTATAGAATGATCCGATAAAACTAAGTATTACCTTATATTTACTCTTTTAGGCCATTCTTTTGCTATAAGTTTTAAAATAAAAATGGTAACAGCAGTAAAAAATTTGTAAAACTATGGTCACAAGTAATCTACGCTCTAGCTGAATAATAGGTGAAATTATTTTTTCGATTAAATAAAATATTTTATTACTTATACATCGTTGAAACTTTAAATCGTCATATAAATTGAATATCTTTTATCCAAACAGTTATAATGATCCAATAATTTATACAATCAAGCAGAGGTAGTTTATGATTAAAAATTATTTATATTTCTATGTTTTACGATCTCATTTTTTATTTTCTTCATTGTTTAATATAATATAAGAACAGCAAATTTACATAATATTAAATGTTAAATGCAGTTGCTGGCGGCACGTCATTCTTAACACTCAGTGAATGTGTTCCAATAAATGTGTATATTAATATCACTTGGAGTAGTAAGATGAGTACTATACTCCGCAAGTTATTGAATTGTGATATTTTATAGTAGTTCGAGATAAGTGATACATTTTATATTTTGTATTGTTATAATCCATAGAATAAAATATGGTTATTATAAGTCATTAATATTATAACACGTGTAAATATAATTGCACCTGACCGTAACAAACAGTAGAACTCAGGAATGCAATAAAAATTCCTGAATTAATGAAAGTGACGTATGGAATATGCTATTACTTTTCTGGCTCATAGCTTGTGTATTAACTTTAAAGATTGGAAATGGGAAAAAATATTTTACAGCGAAATATGTACGATTTCTTTTAGTAAATCTTAAGAAAGAAATTTACGTAAAATAGGAGGAACTATCTAACGGTGATCTATGTTTTTCTTAGCTTATATACGTTTGAGTGATGTTAAGAAACCGGGAAAAAGTGTTCAGACAAATTTGAAATAAAACATCAGTTATATATAACGCTGATGTACCTAAGTAATATGTTTGATTATTTAATATTTTATGCCTCTTAGGTATAATCTACGGAAATACATTGATTGTTGTTAGTTTGTTGCTTCTAACAGTAAAATAATGAGTACAGTCATATCACATTTAATCACGTGACATACAATAGTGACAGATGTCATGAAGTTAATTTGATGACTTGTTCGGTAAAAACTTTTCGTTCGTTATATCGGGTTAACGGTTTTGTGCTAAATCAGGTATCCTATACTAATCGATAGTAATATAAATAGCGATGCAATATTTTACAAAGTACCCTACTATGAAACGAACAAGTCTTTTAGGCAATTATATTTTCATACGAAAATAGCATATAATAATATATTAATTACAATCATTATACACATTAATATAATATAGGATAGTTAGAAATAAAATTAGTAATACCATACTATTTCTTTGTCCAAATTGTATTTCTACTTTCAGGAAATTTCTCATCTCCCGACTTTGGAACATATACGTTATTGAGGGCTGTTCTTCATTTGATGTTTTTTATAAAGCAATATCAAATTTTTTCCTTTCGAAATTTGTACTTGGTTGTATCATCCTTTCACCTAGGACATTATGGGAAATAAAACTTTACCACAGTATATTACCTTAATGTCACTAATTAAATCTTATTTTTAGGGATGTTGCTAAACTAAACATTAAACTAGCATTTTATGTGCAAGTGGCGTTAATAATTAGTTTGCTTGTAGCTGTGAAGCATTTTCTAGATAAGATTTATCTTTATAGTATTTATGTCATATCTGACATTTTGCACAAAACTTTGCTAACGCTGAGCTGTCAGATTATGAGAAGCGGAAGAAGGGTAGAAGGTGAAGGGACAGAGCTTAGCTAAAGATCATCATTACAAGTAACAAGACATTTCAAGAATTTTTGGCTCACTGAGCTGCAATACGTCTTAGAATTCTCTTCTGACTCCAGTTGTGAAGGGCGCTTTTACTTGACAATTTAAAATGTTAAACATAAATATTCCCACATGTCGGTGATTCTATGAATTCTGGATAGTACACTTTGCTGTGGCTTTCTTAAGTTATTGTCAGAAAAAGAATTCTAGCAAAAACCTGACGTTTGAAAAAGTTTATAAAGTTTTATTAAAGTTGTTATAAAACATTAACAGACTTGTAGCGCAAAGATGTCTTCTTAAATTTCCTAATGAACTGTAATCTAATGCCTAATGTGTATTGTATGGTAACTACATAGGTAGAGCTGCTACATCTTGGAACTGCGTATTGAATAAGGTTAACTAACGAACTTGCCTACTCCATGAGTAACTTCTGCTCCCACACCAGCTGTGTTCTGAATCGGAAATTACGGCAGTTATCGTATACAGAGTGGCACGCTATATGGCACAAGGGAATACATAAACAGAAGGTTTCAGAACTTTCTGATAATTTCAGAGATTGCTCCTGTCACTGAAGTTATTGTAGTGAACTCGTTTTGAAAACTTCTTTGTTTTTAAGGCGTGTCGTTTAGTTTGGTCGTGTGTTATGGCCATTATTACATTATAATTCAAAATATGTTTACACGCTCACCTTAAAAAAAACAATAGTATATTTTAAAAGGTTATTAAATTTTAAAATAATTTTAACAATTGTACATTTATCCTTAGGACTTAACTGAGCGTTATTGGAATCTGTCATTAAATAAAGTGATTCGTATAAAATATCGAGAGTAAAATGAGATATAGACAATTTTACATGCAACATCAACGAAGCCTGTTACGTGACACGTGATATAGGATACTCTTACTCTGTTGTACACTTCCAATAATATTACAAGGTTATCAGTCAGAAAGAGATATGGTCTTCGACTTTCGTGATTTATCTCATGAACTTAAGGGCTACAAATTAAATTAGCAATAATTTCATACTATAAAAAATTAATTTTATGTAAGTTTACGCTAAACCAAATAAAAACTATTTTGTAGTAATATATATGCTGTCTATTGAACATGAAAAAACCATTCATATGCTTAATTTAGTAATGTTACTTCTTACATCCTTATATTTTATATGTATGTGAAATTTTGGAAATAATTTCTATATTATTTATCACACAAAATGTGTATTAGAAGTAAAATTCAATAATTGATGTTAATATCCAATATTCTCTGACCGCCAAATTATCGTAATTATCGATTCGAATTGTTGTCCTCTATTGTCATTTACACATTTTAAATTATACAGGTACTTTTGCAATTTATTTATTACACCTTTAAATTATCCGTTTTCTAGTGAAGGATAAATTTGCTGTATTCACATTACACAGTACACAAATGTACCATAGTAAAATTTGTAATTTTCTGAAATTTATTGCCCTACAATTAAAAATCTTCCTGGATGGTTGTGTAGATATTTCTGTGTATAATAAGACTAAGAATTACTGACTCATTATACTACGTGTCTTACAATTTATGATTTTTCATTAAATTTAGATACATTTGCATTTATTGTTTGTAAGACAAATTCACTGTTTATTTATTGCATGTCTACATAGAAGTTTAATTAGGGGTAACATATTCGCCATTCGATTAAAATACGTAATTTGTACTACTTGCCATTACTTCTAGGAGTTTTATTGTATATGGAGTACAATTATTTTACATATTTTACAATGTATATAGAATTTTAATTGTAATTTTAAACAAAACTGATTATACAGATAAAATAGACAACTTTATTTCTTATAACAATATTACTAAACTAAATAATGATCCTACAGAATCTTTTCAAAAAGATATCAAGAAATGCATAAACAAAATTAATCATATTCCGAATAAAAAAAAAAACAGAAATTAAAAATGATGAAGCCTTCTGCACCAATCCTCAAAGGTTTGCCAAAAATTCACAAAAAAAACTACCCAATAAGACCATTAGTAAATTTTCAAAATGCACCTTCTTATAATTTAGCAAAATACTTGGACAGCAAAATTAAAGAACATTACAAATTTAAAACTGAAATAAGACTGAAAAACAGCATTGACCTAGTAAACAAAATTAATTATATAGATATACCAAACAACAGTAAGTTTGTATCCTTCGATATAACAAATTTATACACAAATGTTCCAATCCAAGAAACAATGCTTAAAATTAAAAATAATTTAACAGAACAGAACATTTTAAATACACAAGAAATTGAAGAAATACTTGAACTCACAAAAGTAACTCTAAGACAAAATTACTTTACATTTAACAACAATTACTACATAGAACATGAAGGATTACCAATGGGATCACCACTATCCGGATTATTGGCTGATATATTCCTTGACAACATAGAAGAAAAATTCATACTAAGCGATAAAAACAAACATCTAACACAAATAATTTATTATTACAGATACGTTGATGATATAATATGTCTATTCAAAGGAAATGAAAGACAAATAGACATGTTCAAAAACTACTTAAACCAAATCCATCATAATCTAAATTTTACCAGTGAAATTGAAGAAAATAATGCAATAAACTACCTTGATTTGACTATAACCAAGATCAACAAAAAACACAATTTCAAAATTTACAGAAAACCGACATATACAGATTTAGTTATTCCTTCCTCATCGAATCACCCATATCACCAAAAAATGGCTGCATTCAAATCAATGATCGACAGATTACACAAAATTCAAATGACAACTGAAGATTTTTATAAAGAATTAAACATTATTAAATACATAACCCAAAATAGTGGATATAAACCAAGCATGATTGATATATTATTGAAGAACTACAAAAAGAAAGGAAACAAGAAGAAAGAAGAAAGAGATATCAAATACATTCAATCAGACTACCTTGGTAAACATTGTCACAAAATTAACAAATCATTTTATAAACAAGGATATCAATTGGCATTCAAAACATCGAACAACATTGGACTTTTAATCAAAAACAAAAGCAATTCAACAAACCAAAATCAAAAATTAAAATTCAACAATAGTGGAGTATAGAAATTAAATTGCAACGATTGTCAATCCCACTATATTGGACAAACCGGCCGATCATTCGAAATTAGATTTAATGAACACATAAAAAGCATTGAAAACATCATCAAATTCAAAATATGCAGACCATTTAAATTACACTGGCCATACATACACTAACATCGAAAACAACCTTGAAATTTAACACTCAAGCAAAAAAAGTCGCTTATTATCTACTTTAGAACATTTTGAAACTTTCAAAAGTGCCAAAATTAATCATAATATATTATTAAATGACAAAGATTTTCTAACAAAAAATGTATTATTGGATAGACTTTTAAACAATATACAATGATCTCACATAAAATTAAATACAACAAATTTAGCCACCAAGGTAGTAAAAAACACGTGACAAATTGATTTTAATGATTTATTTTTATAATTAACTTAACCTTATTTTGTACCTGAAGATGGAATCAATGATTCCGAAATGTACATAGTAAGAAAAATAAAAATTTAAAAGTGTTAAAAGTTTATTCATATTATGTTATTAATGTATATAGATTTATACTATACAGAAAGTTTATATACACCAACTTTTATCTTTGTGAGTTTCGAAGTGGTTTTTTCAGTAAACCAATAATTAATTAAACTATGCAACACCTTCCTAGTTGGAGGTAGCACATAGTTTAATTAAGTATAATTCAAAGATACTCTAAATACTTGGAATTTAAACTTCAGAAAGTTTTATTTCCATAAAAACAAATAGCGCCAATAATTTTGTAATAGGTTTTAGAAAGTTTAAGTTTCTTACAGTTTAATTCCGTCAGTTGAAGTGTTAGGTGCATTTAATGTTTCAGTTACAAAAGAATTAATAACTGTTTAGTTATTTATTCTTTTTCACCCTCCATTAATGTAAGGTCGTTATGGACCCAACGAAATCATCAATCTTTATAATTGTACGTTTAATATTTTGAATCTTTGCAATCTGTAACTATAACACACGTAAATATAAAAGTAGCCAACAAATTAATTATAGATGTTGCCCATACAAGTCAATAAGTTCTTTTCAGTGTATAGAACGCTCTGGAAAAGAATGAATATCGGCGTTATGTTTTCTAATGGTGAGACTGGGGGTGCGCCTAATGAATATTGATGGCTTGAAGTGAGTTTCCTGAATCAAGGAAAACATTGAAGGAGTCACTAATTTTTTTTTGCTCAGAGAGATACAAATTTCTGTATCTGATAATTATATGTAGTGCAAACATTCAAAAGTTGCTTTATCCTTCAACAATTTGTTGTAGAAAGTAATAGCAAACTAATAAACAAATAACATATTAAAGCCTGCTTAGTTTTTTATTTGTGTAACTGGTAATTATGATTACTTTCAACCGTACATAATGTACTAAAACTGAATTATACCTGGAAAATATAACTTAAATTAGGAAAGAACACTTTTTGAATTAATTCAGAGTAGATAGCATGTTTTAACTGTGTTTTAAATGAATACACTGTTTTATGAAGGAATGTGATAAAATAAACAAATTTATGTTACAATCAATAATTTATTTATAGGTACATGAATTATTTACCTGTATGTGTGTGTGTGTGTGTGTGTGTGTGTGTGTGTGTGTGTGTGCGTGCGTGCGTGCGTGCGTGTGTGTGTGTGTGTGTGTTATATGTATTTTGTTCTTTATACTGGCAAAAGGCAAACAACATTGGCGTCGGAAATATGATTCACTCGGGTTCTTTTTAAGACAAGTCCAAACGCAGTATATTGACAAGGCCGTAGTTTTTACTACTTTTTCACTCATATTTAATCTAAAAGAAAAACAAAATAGTGCATTGATTTCTTTTAATTATATTGTTTGTGATATATAAGTGTATTGTTTATATTGAATCGAAACAGTTTTATTCTTTTGGATGATGTCTTATTCAAAAATGGTTCATACGACTTTAAATTAAAAGCGATCACTGTAAGGTCAGTTAAATCTTTAGTCAAATAAATCGATTGTTTATAAATTTTATGTTCTTGAAAACTCATCCATGTTATGTATCGAAAACTTAAGAGAACTGTGTCATATCTTACAAATGAAAGCTGAAGTTATTGTAGTATTTATATGAAAATACTTTTGTAGTTACGTACGGTTTAGTTAAACATGAAACTAGGGACTAAGCGATAAATGAGGTTAGCGCGATATATAGTGACGTCTCGTCCTTAGGGTAATTTGGTCACGTCATGTACTGTGTGGAACACTAACGCATGTAGTGTAGCCTAGGGAACAAGGGTGTACAACCATGTAGTTTAGGATGTTGCTAGGAAACAGTTCGTGGTATTAAAGTCTGTATAAGTTTTAAATAACTGAGATCGGATTAATGATAGTTTAATCGTTTCTAATATTAGTCGCACAGTGATAAAGTTATAGTAAAACTAAATTATACAATGTTTATATTTAAATTATTACTTACGCTATGTTTAATTTATTTTTATTTTAAACGATAGTAGTTTATTTCAATAATGTCAATGTTGTATGTTTGTTATGTATGTTATTGGCTTATCGTTAGTGAAGTCTACCTCAAGCTTTTATATTTTACATGGCGGATGTTCACTGTAGCATTAAGTTAAATATTACTATGTAAATATTACGTAATAATGTATGTATATCTTTACTTGGATCAGTATCGTGGATTGTTTCTCGTTAGTTATAAATATTATGACAATTTATTATACTTCTTGGCATACGATCGCTTCAATCTCCTTCATACTGAAAAATATAGGATGAAAAACTAATATATTTGAGAAGAGTTTCGTTATTTTAATTCCCATATACAGTATAATGATTGTGGTTTATATTTCCATTGTAATATGTCCTACAATAGATATATGGTTAAAGTCAACTTTTGTTAGTCAAATCAGATCAGTTTGTTTACGTTTCGATAAAGCTTTCAGTCTACTTTGAAAGCATGTGGAAAACGAACATATGCGATGCAAAACGTAAGTTTTCCCCCTTGCAAAACTTACATCCATAGTTCGCCAAAAAATTAGTCACTTCAATAAAAATAAAATATCCATATTATATAATTTAATATACACTTTTGACCTTGTATTAATACTTACTCAAACTCATGATCCTACACACAATTAACTGAACACAATACACGAATCGTATTCCCAAGGGTACAATGTGTGGCTAGCATTCCTCACAATATAGGACGTGACCTAATTATCCTAAGATTAAAAATCATAATATATTACGCGAACGTAATTTACTGCGTAGTTCACGTACGTTAGTCCATAGCATCACGTCTAAATGATCAAAGTACGTTGTACCACATATTGGGTTTATTTATTTAACAATAAATGTTGCATATTAAAAAGTGATTGCAATTTTTAGCTGGAGTTTATAAAAATATAATTTTAGAAGAATTCTAGCTAATTAGTTATTTTATTGAGATAGTTTAAATCAATGGAATGTTTTGTATGTTATGAAACAACTTATTAGATAAATCATAATAACTTTTGTGTACATGAAAGTCAAAGTTTCAACTAAAGCTGTATTTATCATACTTAAATTAGGAATTTAACTGTATGGATTCAATTATTTTACTAAATGCTTAGGGTAAAAAATATAAAAATTGGAGAGTAGGAGTTCCTTGTGTTGGGAGAACATTGAACTGCTCTTAGCGATATTAACACTCGTGATCTGGACTTTGAACACTATAACGATATCACGTTACAGAATACGTAACAGAACCTGTATTTGTATTTCGGTTTATAGAAGGAAAAATAATTTTTGGGTTACCTACTTATCAAATAAAACTATATTTGCTTTGTATTAATTAGTATCACTCATAAGTTTAAAATTTTAGAATAAGTATGTCAATGTTCTATTGGTTTATCGAAATACATTTATAATTGTCACATTATATGAGTTAATATTAAACATATTATACAGGCTAGAAATATGCACGGTTTTGTAATAAAACACAAGTTATAATTAAGTGTGGACTCATTTCTGTAGCTACGGCAAGAGTACAGGACTGAGCCTTTGATACGAGGCTTATGTAGTTACAACACAGAGAAGGCCATTAAAATGTTAAACCAGTTTCTGACAAGCAAGATAATATTTTATTTCTATAGTAATCTAGCTTTGGGTAAAACTTTTAATATCGTAATATGTTAAAGTAACATAAGATTCTTTACAAGACAATAACATCTTTATATTAAATTATGCAAATTGGTCCAAGCTATTTGCATAAATACTAAAATACATGTATCGTGTTATGATGCAGTATTTATATAGTAAGTGTCTTCGACATTAAACAAAATTTTATCCGAAAAGTTTTGTAGCCTGTAATTATTAGTAATTAACATAACAATCTTGTTTATCTTTGATTTTTGGGATAAAATTTAAATCTACAGCAAATTAAACTCATTTTCCCTAGTAAATACTTAAAGAAAAGAAGTTTATACATTTATCTATCGAAATAGCTGCAAAATGGAAGGAAAGTTTCAACCACTCTGAGTGTTATTATTTCCCGTCTGTTATGAGCACCTTCTATCCAGATACTACTACAACACTGTATTGCGGGAATTATATACCCAACTAGGCTGATAGTGTTTGTGTACATTATTATTTAAAACTTTGATTTTATTTGACCTTTGGACTTCTCTATTAAACGCTTCTTTATAAGACAATGAGGAATCTATACATCAAGTTCCAAGTCCCTTGGACTATTCTATCAAGAGTTATCACTTAGGCACAAGGAGAATTTTTTTAACGCTAAAAACTCACACTATGGTTCACTTTTCCGTTTAGAACAAAAAATTCTACTAAGTATTGTATTTTACTTTTATACGCACTTAGTGTAGTGTAGGGTCTGCCTAGACAAAAACCTGTACAGTTCTGAGCATTTGTGATTTTGGAATAAGTATTATTTACAACAACCTATACAAATGTATGTATAATTGTTTGCTAAATTACTTGACTTATTCTATTTTAGAGTCTGTATAATTTATACGATGTCTTATATTAAGGACTAAAATATTAGTTGTTATTATCTTGGATCCTTCTTCTCTTTTTTTTCAAATGCTCGTAAAAATGTAGTTTCATACCCAGAAAAATGTATATTTGGAATCTATAAGGCTTAAATTAGTGTAAAATCTGATATAGAATTATTACTAGAACAACATGTTCCCTGCTCTTACACTGGATTATATCTACTTTGCACTCAAATCACGTGTAGTCTATACTAAGACGCACACCGCGACGGGGTCGGGTATATTACTTCTGGAGATTTTGTATAAAAAGTTAACGAGTAACTTGATTATTCAATGGTTCATAGTAATCTAGTTGTCCTACTTGCCAGATTTTCTATAGTAAGTAGCTATGGGTAGGTAAATTATTTTAAATCAGATCAACAACTGTGAAAACTAATACTTACTTTCTCCATAACATGCTCCAGCTTTAAGTCTAGTAAATGTTTTCAAGTTTAATGTAGGATTATAATACTGTATTTTTTATCTAGTTTATTATAGTTATTTGAATCAAAAGCCAGGAATATAACTTAAATATTTATCAGACTACAACTAAGTTATGATGAATAAAATGAAAATGTTTTACATTTAAATTCATGTAAAATTGTATGTACAAATGTATTTCGTAATTTAGGCACTAAAACATATTTGATGTACGGTTGCTGAACATAATTTTTTAAGAATAAATTTAAATGGACAAGTGGACCTAATACCTGTATTGTTTCAAATATAATACGAACTTTCATTATCATTAACGATTTTTTTAAATTTTTATTTTATTACATTCCAAGCATTCCAAGCAAACAAGCAAAAGTACAAGTGGGTAGTATACATATAAATATTTAAATTTCAACTGAAAGAAAGAAACAATAACAGTGATAACAATCTAACAAAAACAACAACATAAATTATTAAATATAACAATTAATAATACAAGTAATAGTAACAACAAAACAGCATAATAGATAACAACAAAGCAGTAAACTATTCAGAAACACAACAATCAATATGAGGGGTAACAAGCATAAAAATGAAATAAATTACCATCAACATGTAAAGATTAGAAATTGTGTTTCTACTCAGGATCGCGGAGGGATGCCAGCACTCTTCTCCGGATGGTCGAAGCACTGTCGTGAAAAAGATCGACAAGGTGGCAGAAGTTATTTCCCAGCCTCATCATTCGGGCGAGGGGTGACGCCTGCCGAACAGATCACGCGACCGAGTAACTGAAGGAATGCGGATATCCACTTGTGCGAGGAGAGAAGGACAATCAAGCAGACCATTCAGCAATTTGGCAAGGAACAGGACATCTGCAGCCTTTCGTCTGGCTAGGAGATCTGGCAGGAGTAGCTCGTTCTGCAGATCCGACGACACAGAAGGGACCATATACTGTGTTAAGAATGGACTCTCGTTTTCTTTTTTATTGTAACATCTTGTTTTCTTAGATTAACTGCCATATTACTAGTAAACGTGGCAGTATGAATTACAAGGCTATACATACCATGGTTATGAAATATCATTTTTAAATCGAATAATTCCTTATTCATAAAAATTAAATGTTTATAAGTCTATAATTATGGAAACCACATTCCTTCCTTACTTCCTTCGTAACTAAAAAATTGGTACTGTTCTTCCCATCAAAGTTAAGGGTATGCAAGATTAAGGCAAGTATCATGTGTATTATAATACTAGTATCAACCATGATACTAATGTACCTCAGACTTCAAAATCGACGTTTATGATGATGGGTCACAGCATAGAGTTATCCGTAATCTTTATAAATAAGTTGCTGTTAATATGTAACTGTTTAGTGTCAAATATAAAATAACATAACAATACAACGAATAAATGTTTTATTCTCGGTATACCGTGGGAAGAAGTAAATTAGTTGTGGTGGAAAAAGCTGTCTTATAGATATTTAGTACCGACACGTAGAAGAATCTTTCCAATACCATCAAACACGATGTCAGTTCGAATTCCTTTGAAAGCCTTTCACCACTTGACACCAGATGCTCCGCCCGTCTTAGTTTTGTTTCATTTGATTTTTTCACTACAAAGAAAACTTGTTGAAAATCCGAACTCAACTGATGATAAAAGTTAGTCTGATACGTAAAACGTGACGCTTAACAAGTTTTGCTGCATTGCTATTACACGCAAAAATTTAAATATATGGCTAATTTCATTTTTAAGATATCCTATGGGCACATGGACGGAAAGACTAATAGTGAAAAAAGGAAAGAGAAATATTTTTGACAGCCTACAGATGTATAAGTTTCAATTACGCTGAGCCAAATAACATGGTTCGACATGCACTGTCACAGAACTCCTTCTCGGCTATTTAGAAATGTTTTATGCCAAATTTAAAGTCTGCGAACCAAATGAGATAAAATCTGTCTCGAGATATGGTACATTTTTGTTCATTTATTTAAGTTTCATAGCATTGTAAGAGTCATAAATGTTCCGATGAATAAGCAGGTTATTACATCGCAAAATGCGTTGACTTTTAACAGTGGCTTTTCACTTTTTGGTCTGTTTACCTACGTGTGTTAACAAGTCACATGCCAATATCTCATGATCGTACCAGTTGTATTGGATTAGCTTACAAATAATTTAATCTGTTTTTTCTTTCTCATCTACAAGAGAAATGTAAAAATTATTTGTAAAAAATCATCTAAATCCCATAGATTGGCATGCACCATCTTCAAACCCAGGTTACCAATATAGAAATGAAGCATTAGGCAAAATTTTAAGACTACAGGTAAGCTCGTTTACGAGATATTGTGTAATTTCCAGTCTGAAGTGACTAACTCTCTGTTAATAACTATTACATTAAAAATAATTAATTTTATGATGATTTCCTTTAATTACACGTAATAAAAATTTATGTAAGTAAAATGAAAGTTTTTTTTTTAAGATTACCAAAATTAATATTTAGGAAAAACTTATCACCCTACGCTAAGTTTTTGCTAAAATTGTGGTTAGTTGATTTTAAGCTATAAAATAATTCCTATATAAATTAATAAATAATCGTTGTGGAAAAATTACCGCAATCGATACGTGAAAAGTTTTTAAAACATTATAAAAATATAGTATTTTATGTGTATTTAAGAAAACGAAATTTTTCATGGAAGATATGCGCGAAATTGATAAAAAATCTGCGCCTCCTTAAGTATCGTTATAGACCTTGTCTACTGGAACTGTATGCTATTAAATATATTGTGTATTATACTTATAATATTTAAAAGGAAATATAGATAGGATTTAAGCAATTGTACATAACTTTAATTTCTAAAATAGTTATTAAAATTATAATACTATGATACAATAATAATATTCTTTATTTATTTAAGAAAATTAAATGTTAAACTTAAAATGTAAAAATGTAAAAATTAAAACATAAAAATCGGTTTGTACATTCGTAGTTCTTAGTTATTTATTATTTTGAAATTCTGATTTGTATAAAACTAAGTTAAAATATGAATAAGCAAGATGAAAGAGTGTTTCCAAAATATGCATAGATGCTTGTTTACTTGTTTTGAGTTCAAATCATGTTTCATGTAACTCACGTAGCATTAACAAGCCCACCGCAGTGCACTATAAGTTTTCTTCATTTATCTCAATAAATAAATTCCCTCTGCATTTGAAATTCTGAGAGGAGTTATGTTAGGGATAGTTTTAAAACCAAAGATTTATAAGAATGTTACAACTGAATAACGTTCTCTTGTTGTGATGTCTAGGAAATGTCAGAAACCATTTGTCTTTGTAAACAGTTACAGAACTTCATGGGTTTATTGTAAACAAGCGATATGATTTTACGTATTTCTATAATGCAAATGTTTATACATCTCTGTTGCTACATTTTTAGGTCAAAATGTTACCAGGATGAAAGGGTCTTCTATTACCACAGCTATTAAAACAACTGTGACATATCACGTGAAGACATTTCTATAACCATTTAGGAAATTATCAGGTAATTAAAGGGTACAAACATAGACATAATACTGGAAGGGTAAATAAATTTTACCATGGTACACAATGTATTAGTTTTCCAAAAGTACAGTTGAATGTTATTATTTTTTTGAATGGTTTTAAACAATTATTTTAACGTACTCCTAAAAGCGGGAAACGAAAACGGAAATCATAACACTAATAAAAACCTCCATTAAACGTATTGTGACATTTTATTAATATTATACTTCAAGTACTTTCACCTTATCTCGGGCAATTTATTGTTAAGGATTATCCAGAGATATAAAATCAGTTCAGAGTTTAGCCTTAATTAAACTCTGTAAATATCTTCTCAGATTGTAAATTGCCACTCATAGCAATTCCACTTTCATTTGGTTTCTTTACAGAAAGTATCACCTGAAATAGAATTATCCGAAAAAAAAACAAGTATTACCCTACATTGATTCTTCTAGGCAATTCTATAGTTGTAAGTTTAAAATAAAAATAGAAACAACCGTAAAACATTGGTAAAACTATAGCAACAAATAACTACGCACTAGCTGAATAATAGGTGAAATTATTATTTTACGACCAAATAAAATATTTTATTAACTTAGTTACAACGTTAAATCGTCATATAAATTGAGTTTAAATCCAACAGTTACAACGATCTATAAAATCAGGCAGAGTTGTTTTATGAAAAACAATAATTTATGATTTTACGTTTTACAATCTAATTTTTTTCCTTCGACGGTAGTATTATGTAAGAAAGCCAAATTTAACCACATAATGTACTCTACTGGCTGTTCTTCTGATACTTTATAAATCAGTCTACTATAGTAGAAATGATGCATTATATAAACAAGTGTTAATCAAGTGGATGATGAGCATAATCATCCAACATAATTAGCAAACTAAAGGTGAGTTTTAATTTTTATGTAACGTCAATTTTATGTCAGAAAACCAAATTTAATTAAATAAAATACCGGTACTCTACTAATTTTTATCGTTTTAATATCTTCTAAAATACAGTAATATTGTGAAAATGGTGCAATATCATGCCCAGTGATCATTTTCTGATGTATTGTACGTAACACTGTCAACAAAACTGTAACTGATTTATGTTCCCTTGATGTATAAAAATATAAAAACTATGGAACGGTTCTGGGTGATGCGCTAAAATATTAATTGAAAGAAGCGACAACAAATAATATAATAAACAATTTATAACAAAATTTTATCTTAACAATAATTGTGGGTTCTATACGTGATGTATTACCTTCAGATGAAGTGGTCTTTTTTAATATTGATAAAGGCTGCAAAATTGATTTCCACGCAACGTCGAGTAATAAATACGAAATAATTAGCGTAATGAATGACATGAACCGATGAATAATATAACATGTTCAATCACTAACTGGTAGTAGTCAGAAGGGAAATCATTGACAGCTGTTACTGTCGTATAACTCGCGTGTGTGTCGATACTCATTGATTATAAACAATATTATTGTTATTATGACGTGGAGGTTTTGTAACTCTCATTTGTGTCATACAACTGAGGAGAGAGTGTGAAAATATAATATCTGAATAATAATCATGTGGATTCAGTGTTACAATGCATTCAACAGGAACGTAGTACCGTCTAGCCGTATAGCCGTAAAAAGGAAGTACAAATAAGTAACAAAGAAAGTACTTAAAATAAAAATTAATGACTTTAATTTTTTACTAAATATTTTACCACAGAGGAAATATTATCATGTCATTCTATAGTCTATTCGTCGAGTGTTGTCATAGTGATGTCCCACACAAGCGTAGTGAGCCTCTGGGGCTGTGACCTATAGGGGAAAAAAATCCAAAATAGTCCACGTGGATCGTGCGAGTTCCTAGAATATGGACAAGCCGAGTTCACAAGCGGATGCTTTTGTGACATGCTCTTTGTTGGTTGGCGCTTCAGTGAGTTCACGCTGCTTTAGACCGCATGTGAACCGGTCTGGTACACGTCACGCAGTGATGGGCGGCACGTCACCTTTAACACTCGATGAATGTGTTATAATCAATTTCCATAATACTATCACTTGGATTAGTAAGATGATTACTATACTTTTTCTGTTACTTTGTTATTCATTGAGATGTAACATTTTATAGTAGTTCGAGATAAGTGATATAATTTCATATATATAATTGTATATATAATATTGTGTTGATGTAATACATTGTGTAAAATATGGTCATTATAAATCATTACTATTATAACACGTGTATATTTAATCGCATGTGACCGTAACAAACAGTAGAACTCAGGAATTCAATAAAACATTCCTGACTTAATGAAAGTGGCGTGTGGAATATGCTATTACATTTCTGGTTCATAGCTTGTGTATAAACTTTGAGGATTGAATTGAAATTAATATTTTATAACAAAATATACATGTCTTAATTTAATAATATTTAATAAATAAATGAATGTATAACTCAAGTAAGAACCTGGAGAAAAATATTTATACATATTTGAAATAAAAAATATCAGTTATATATAACGCTGATGTACCTGAATAAATAATGAAAAGCTACCAATGGGCTTTACTTACGTATTCATTAAGGCGTAACCATAATAATTGTAAGTGGTCCTTTAAGAGCGGGATTTGTAGATTCTGTCAATATCAATGAAAAATTAAGATATTAGATAAATTAAAAATATGGAGAAATAAATAGCATTGGTTTCTTCAAAAGAATAATTTAATTCTTAACGGTTTAATACGAAATGTAACTACAGTCACAGTTTATGGATAGAAACAATTCTATTGAATACTCATCAATATAATACTGGCTGAGCATTAGCGCAACCTTTCACTCGTAGAAAAATTCCAATTCCGTTTGTCGAACAGATATATAGAATGAAGTATATAGAGATAAATCAACGGTGATTTCAGAAATGTAATTGATACAGAACCATAAATGCATGCTTAGACACGCGCAAAACCTAAAGTAATAAGAAGGATAAATTTTATTTACTTTTGAAATTTCTTTGTCATGGTGGCCGAAATAGTATATATAAGTGTAACAAACTAGCTAGGAATATGGTAATTACGAGTGTTTAATTGTAGGATCACATTTTGCTCAAGTGGATCAATTAAATAACTCATTTGTTACCTGATTTAAAGTATTTTCTTTTATATCAACAGTTAAATCTTTTTTGTGAATATGAATGTAGATGGAAGAAGTTTTCCCTGTCTGCTGTCACGCTCAATCCATATTACAGTTATACACTATACATTAAAATGATAATCCATTCACCCACTATTTCCATAGCTGCAAGATAACACTGAGAAATAACAAATATCCGTGTAATAGTTAGATAAATAACTTTGTCAATTACTTTCTTTCCTGACTACTACTTATTAGTGTTTAAAAGAAATTTAATGATATATTGTTGGACAGATCATGTCATTCTTTGCACTAATAATTTTTCACATTGATTAATGACTCTTTTCTTACATTGCTGTTGAAATTAACCTTGCTGCCCTATCCTCTCCAATATTAAAGTGGTATTTTATAATGAATAGAATATAGTCTCTACTCATAGTTGGATATTTTCTTTTTCATTTTACAAGTATATTGATATAGCATTATTTACATTTATATATTGATTTGCTGGTGTCTTTTTTTGTAACTGCAAACCCAAAAAACATAGTATATGACAGCAAAACAGCTATATTTTGCTAAAGATTTTGCATGATAAGTATAAACACTTGCCATTATTATGTATCATTTCTAAGTTAACAGATTGTTTTAGAAAGTACAAAAAATATAAAAGCTAGTAGATTACATTATTTAGTTAAATTGGGCTTTCTTACACAAATCTTTAGCGTTACAAGGAAATAAAAATCAACATTGTAAAACAATGAACACTTATATTCTATTCCATTACTATATAGTAATTCATGAACTATTCGTGCTTGATTTTCTCTACATTATTGAGTAGTTACAATTGTTTTGGTTTTGTAAAGAATAACCCCTATGAATATTGACTATGTTTCTACAAAGTATAAATATATGCTCTTGTAAAGTATATGTATATGTTGTGTATATACAGGGTGTATATTATGTCTGGAAACACCCAAATATATCCTTTAATAATTTAAATATAAATTTGAAACCTCTTACAATCGTGATAGAGATTGGACATCTACTTTTTGGAACAATGTTTTGTTATGTCACACCAACGGGGGACGTCCTGCCGAGGGTATCGTGAATATTCTTAATGGAAGCCTATACCTTGTGATACATAATTTTAAAGGTAATAGCTTACTGAATTGAATGCCACAAACCTCATCTCAAAGGAATTATTCTATCAGAAAATAGAGCATTTTTAGTATTGAAAATTTACTGATGTTCAACAATGTAATTTTAACATGGTTCTTGCCACAAAATGTGTTACACTAATTTTTTAGCATTTTTTAAATGTTCAATTAAAATAAAATAAACAATTTATTTTTAAGCTGGTTTCATTAGTACAAATTTACCATTTTTTATTACAATGAATAAAACTTATGAGTCACTTTCTCTGATTACTTATGAATCTGTACTTGGTGTTTTCCAGTCAGCAGGAAGGTTTAAAGAGACAAAGGTCACTAGCCTATGAGAAACATTATTGTGTTATTAATCATCTGGTCTACAGGTTTCAGTTTGTTGAGCATGGAGCTTTCACTAGACAGGTCTAAGCTTGGGAATTACAAATGGACAAAGGTCATATCATTCCTGTCGAGTTAATCAGTGTCTCTGAAGCATTGCTGTCAACAAGTTATCTAATTACAGTAGTTCAGTTTTTATTTGGCATTTTAATGGAATTGTCTGAAAGAGAACGAATTACTCTGTTGATGATGCGAGGATATGGCGATCGTCAAAGATCTTATCGGGAAGTTTGTAATTTGTTTAATGACACTTTCCCAGAAAGGAATCCCATAAGTGTTTCAACAATATCAAAAACTATTGAGCGTTTTGAAATGACAGGGAGTGTACGTAATCGGCCAAAGTCGGGTAGGATACAATCTGCAACAGATGAAGAACATGCACTAGATGTTTTGCAAACATTTATTGAAGACCCACATACATCGCTCAGAAAAGCTGCACAGCAACATGATATGCACCCTATGTCTGTGAGTAAGATTTTGAAAATTAATAAATACAAAACCATTTAAAGTTCATTTAGTCCAACAGTTAAGTGAGGATGATTACGACAGAAGAGTTGAGTTTTGTGAACTTGTGATGCGCAAATGTGATGACAATAGAGATTTTCTGACCAACATACTATTTTCTGATGAAGCAACTTTTTTCCTAAATGGCAATGTTAACAGGCACAATTGCCGTTACTGGGATAGTGAAAACCCACATTGGATTACTGAGTCCCATTCACAGCAACCACAAAAACTGAACGTATGGTGTGGAATTTTAGGTAACAAAATTGTTGGACCTTTTTTCATCAATGGAAATTTAAATGCCGAACTTTACTACAATATGCTCCAAAATGAAATAATCCCAGCTATTCAAATTGCATCAGGAGAATACTTTGATAATGTATGGTTTCAGCAGGATGGTGCTCCACCCCATTATGGGAGACAGGTAAGAGAGTATTTGGATTTAAGGTTTCCTCATAAATGGATTGGCCGAAGAGGAGAAATCGAATGGCCTCCAAGATCTCCGGATTTGTCACCAATCGATTATTTCCTATGGGGTCATTTAAAATCCAATGTTTATAGAAGAAAGCCTCATAATTTGGAAGACCTAAGAAACAGGATTATAGAGGAGATTGCTTTGATAACTGAAGAAATGTTAGGCAACTCTGTCGAATCATTTTACACAAGATTGGCTCATTGTCAAACCGTAGAAGGAACACAGTTCGAACAATTGCTTTGACACCAAATGCAGGTAAAACGTTTTTGTAAGACTTTTCTAACAGTATACATTATTTTTTATTTGTAATAAGAAATCAATAACATAAGTATTTCCATAATTGTACTGTAATAAAAACTGGCAAATTTGTGCTAATAGAAACCAGCTTAAAATGAAATTTTTGTTTTATTTAATTGAACATTTAAAAAAAATGCTAAAAAATTAGTGCAACACATTTTGTGGCAAGAACCATGTTAAAATTACATTGTTGAACATCAGTAAATTTTCAATACTAAAAATGCTCTATTTTCTGATAGAATAATTCCCTTGAGATGCGGTTTGTGGCATTCAATTCAGTAAGCTATTACCTTTAAAATTATGTATCACAAGGTACCTATAGGCTTCCATTAAGAATATTCACGATACCCTCGGCAGGACGTCCCCCGTTGGTGTGACATAACAAAACATTGTTCCAAAAAGTAGATGCCCAATCTCTATCACGATTGTAAGAGGTTTCAAATTTATATTTAAATTATTAAAGGATATATTTGGGTGTTTCCAGACATAATATACACCCTGATGTAGTTTATTCTTTTATTTGAAAAGCCGCAGCTAGAGCAGGGTCTAGGGGTCTAGAAGAGTGAATGTAAGGTGCGGAGCATTCATACAATAATAATGCTTTAGGGTATTTTCGGTAAGAAAAGCAAATGAAAGTGAAATTGCTGTGAATGGCAATTTACAATCTTGGAAGATATTTACCGAGTATAATTAAGGTTAAACACTGAGATGTATTTGTGCCGGCCGGAATTATATCTTCGGATAACCATCAAGAATTCCTTTTCTGATTTATAAGGTCAAATTATTTAACCTGTTTTATTATTAGTAGTTTGCTTTACGGTTTATATATATATATATTTAGTTACAAATATTTTTTATTTCCATTTCTTTAACTATTGATTGTGTGATGTTTTGATTTTTATCATTCTTTTACAATCTTTATTTCTGAATTCAGGTAAGAAACGTTTTATAATTTGAAAATTAAGACAAAACCTCCTAAATCTTATTAATGAGAACCAATTCTTTCTCTACTTATAATGTAACTTCAGGATGTAACTACACATATATCTTTACATTATTACAGAAATAGAGACGTTACTTTACACTGTATTTATAAACGGTTATTACCATCATTGTATAAAAATAGAACATTAGCAAGGATTATTTCTTAATATGAAAAAATACATATTACCTTTAGTAAAAAAACATCTTTATTGTATTTCTTTTATAACTAAATACCATTGTTCCTGCAGACTACAGTGTGTGAGCAACTAAAGGAAAGTTTATTCTATTGTGATTCATCTGTGTC
This sequence comes from Homalodisca vitripennis, assembly GCF_021130785.1. Taxonomy (NCBI): domain Eukaryota; kingdom Metazoa; phylum Arthropoda; class Insecta; order Hemiptera; family Cicadellidae; genus Homalodisca; species Homalodisca vitripennis. The sequence continues at coordinate 46,990,389 of NC_060211.1, read as the reverse complement.
AATATGTTCCTTTTGTATCGAACAGTTCCAGTTGATGGGAAATAGAACTTATCGCTTCAGACCAAATGATACATACCTTTCAATTGGATTAGAGCTAGAAACCATGGTAATTCTAACCGAGATCCCGTTAGAAAATATTGGAGACCTTTACATATCGTTCCTGCATATTTGTTATGCTGTTCTGTCGAACACCGATTGTTCCAAACATATTAATTTCAATAGTATTTTACTTACATCTATTAGCCAACATGATCAAACTTTGTAGTCGTTGTATTATTGATTGTGTCTGAAACTAAACATCTAATACTATAAAATATCTATTATAACGAATATTACGTAGGCTATCAAACTCTTCATTCATAATTTAACATCCGTAACAGGAAATAAGGTTTGTATGATATCAATGTATAATATAAACATGGATCGAAATGTCCTTAAGAACTACCCCATCTGTCAATATGGGGTTGATTAAGTGTTTTATGTAAACTAAGCCTAATATTAAAATTAACATTAGTTTAGATATATACGTAGGCATTTAGACGAAAGTGTTAAAAATAATGTTATGCAAACAGAAACAATTACATGTGTGATTGAAATTGTATGATCTGTCTACACAGATTGCGTAATGTACATAGTAACATTACCCATTACCTAAATACATATTGCTCTATAATCACTCTGACACTAAACACATAACTGTGGAAGATGGTACACAACTTTGCAATAGAGAAATTATCCTCATCACGTTGCTGGCAGCTTTGATATTTCAAATTTGTATTGTATTTAGTTTACTGTAAATTTGAAATTCGATATAACTAACTTTTATTACATTGTTGGATTTTTTAAAATATATCAGTGATGTTGTATTTAACGTATTTGAGTAAATACAGTCTTTACTTCCCTTTTTTCTAATGGTAAATCGGCCTTACTTAGCAGATCCGCACGATTGTAGAATATTGAAATTAAATATGTTCTATTCGCAGTAAATAAACGTTTTATTTTTAAGTAAAATGAGCGGTAATCTATAAAAAATATGTATATACAGTATATTTTACATACTATAACAATTCTATAAATATTTCTTTAATAAGGTTTTTTTATACTTTTTCCAATGTTGACCGTATGAAGAATATAAAACATTATCAGGTCATCATTGTTGAACCTCAAGAGGGCGGTAACTCCTAACAAAAATGTCTGCTATAAGTTTTAATGAATAACACCTAATGCAGATATCAGGTTTCCAAGTTCATTTTTCATTAATTTAATTGACCAGACATCTCAGTTAAAAGTGATCTGTCAGCAGTAATAAACAACTGGCTCAAAGGAGTACAAAGACAACAGGGAAGATAGAAAAGGCAGAAAGATTGCTAAGAATAATGAAAATCTAATTTAACTGATCATGTATCTATAAACAGATTAATTGACAATTAAAGACACATATTAGCGTAAACAACAACAAACATATACACAGGTGTTCCATACTACCCCTTTACTTGTTGTATAGGGATAACTGTAGGAGCTATAATCCCAAAATATTTTAAATCCAAAAAATTGGCTATCCGAAAAAATTTATTTCTGTGTGTGTATTGTGTAGGGCGTTCCTGAATCTGATCATAAGTTTAATTTCAAAAAGCTCAAATGTCAGAATATCATAGATCAAGTGATGCAACATTTTACAGCTTATTGCAGATAATATTTAAAAAATTTATTTCTATATTTATATTATCATTTTAACATTGTAGACAAAGATATCAAAAATTCAGATATTAAGATTTCCACTTCCCTTAAATAAGGCTGATGTTATCATTTGATTCCATTTAATCTCTGTCAAAAATCTATATCTAATCATTTCAAAATGTCTGCCTAAAACAGTTTTTCCTTTATTTTTAATAAAGATTAACCTCAAATACAATTGCAACTGGGAAAGTACTACCGAAGAATAAAGATCTCTCTTAATGGTCAATTCAAGTTTGTAGAAAAGGTTAAACTTAAAACTACGTAAAAGTCACTTTCCAGTATAAAACTTTATAATATATAATATTAATTACTTTAATATTCTACAGTAAGAAACCAACCCAATTCCTTCACTGTGGTTCACGAAGAACAATTTTAGGTTTCCGACCAATGCAATGCAATTTTCTCATTTACACCACGAAAGTAAATCTTTTATGGTGAAGACCGTTTAAAACGACATAAAATCAAACATTTTCAAAGAAAGTACATAACACGAAGAAGACACCGCCTGACAGGGCAGAAATACGACAGTGGTGATAGTCACGTGAGAAGGGGCTGTAAACGGTCATTGCCTGATCGTGCCCCGGCATAATCCGCACCTGATAAAACGGCTTGGCGGCTGGAATTGCAAAAAGTCCTGGGAGGGAGGACAACAATTAACAGCCCTGTTATATCTCATCTTGTTATCTTTGCTGGATCTCACTACGATCCATTCAGAGTAAATTTACATAGTACATTATACTCATAAATTTAAATAGGTGTACAAATGAATAATCTATAAAATATGATTGCTTTAGATAATACATAGTTAAATTTGGAATTTAAAATCATTTAGTTTTATTATTTTAACCAATCTAAAGTATTGTTTGAAAATAAATAATTGTTTTAAAATCCCTTTTGCTGATGGTACTTGACTGTAACAAGCACTGACCGTACTTTAGTTACATTATAGCTGTGTAATTTTCTTTCCACCTGTCTTTCCGTCCGTGATATAAATCTTGGTAGAAATATCCTAGAAAATTGTAACTTGAGACACATATTTCTCTTGTTTTACGGAAGAACACAAAAATAAATAAAAATGAAACACAATGCAGACTTTTACATATTTACACTGATACTATGGGTAATTAAGACAGAAAACAGAAATCACTGAGTAATTTAAATTTTAAATAGAATTAGTACTGTCATATCACATTTCATAATGTGACATACAATAATGGCACATGTCATGAAGTTAATTGGTCGGTAAAACTCCTCATGCGTTATATAGGGTTAACGATTTCCCGCTAAATCAGGTATCCCCTAATAATCTATAGTAATATAAATAACGATGCCAAATTTTACAAAAGTTTAAACCCTACTATGAAACAAACAAGGTTTTTAAGAAATTACATTTTTATACAAAAAGAGCATATATAACTATATATTAATTACAATAATTGTTCATATTAATATCAAGGATAGTTACTAAAGCCATACTATTTCTTTGTCCAAATTGTATTTCTACTTTGAGGAAATTCCTCGTCTCCCCACTTTAGAATATATACGTCATTGAGGATTGCTCTTCATTTTGATGTTTTTTAAGAAGCAGTATCATATTTTGTTACTTTATAAAATGTGTACTTGTGTTTGTATCATCCTTTCACTTAGTACATTATGGGAAATAAAACTTTACCACAGTATATTACCTTAATGTCACTAATTAAAAATTTTTTTTTAGGGATGCTGCTAAATTAAACATTAAACTAGCATTTTATGTGCAAGAATCGTTATTAATTATATTGCTTGCAGTTGTGAAATATTTTCTCGTAAGGATTTCTCCTAATAGTATTTAAGTATTATCTGACATTTGTTAGCGCTGAGCTGTCAGATTATGAGAAGCAGAAGAAGGATGGAAGGTGAAGGGAAAGAGCATAGCGAAGGATCATCATTACAAGTAACAAGACATTTCAAGAATGTTTGGCTCACTGAGCTGCAATACGTCTTAGAATTCTCTTCTGACACCAGTTGTGAAGCCCGGTTGTACTTGTACTTGACACTTTAAAATGTTAAACAAAAAGATTCCTACATGATGGTGACTCTATGAATTCAAGATAGTACACTTTGCCGTGGTGTCCTTATGTTATTGTCAAAAAAAGAATTCTAGCAAAAACCCAACGTTTGAATTAGTTTGTACAATTTATTATATTACAGTTGTTATAAAACATTAACATATTTGTAATACAAAGGTTTCTTCTTAAATTGCCTAATGCCTAATGTGTATTGTATGGTAACTACATAGGTAGAGCTGTTACATATTGGAAATGAGTACTGAATAAGGTTAACTAAGGAACTTATGTACTCCGTGAGTAACTTCTGCTTCCACACCAGCTATGTTCTGAATCAGAAATTATGGCAGTTATCGTATACAGAGTGACGCACTATATGGCATAAGGTCATACATATACAGAAGGTTTCAGAACTTTCTGATAATTTCAGAGATTGCTTCTGTTACTGAAGTTATTGAACTCGTTTTGACAACTTCTTTGTTTTTAAAGCGAGTCGTTTAGATTGGTCGTGTGCTATGGCCATTATTACATTGTAATTGAAAATACGTATAAACGCTCACCCTAAAAAAAAAACAATAGTATATTTTTAAAGGTTATTAAATTTTAAAATAGTTTTAAAAATTTCACATTTATCCTGACTGACTTGACTGAGCGTCCTTGAAATCTGTTACTCTCTAAAGTTGCAGATATTCCCTTCTGTCTACTTGGGAGCTGCACAATTTCTTTTCTGTCTGATCGCCTGTCTCTCTGTAGGAAATCTCGAGAGTAAAATGAGATAGACTTTACATGCAACTTCAACGAAGCCTGTTACGTGAACGTGATGTGGGATACTCTTACTCTGTTGTATACTTTCAATAATATTGATACTTCAGTGGTTATTATTGGATAACCAGAGTGGATAATAAATAAATGAGCTAATTATGATAGTTGCCTCTGTCTATTATAACTTAACCAAGTAACACTTCACCTCACTAAACTTACAGTATTATAAATATATATATATATATATATATATATATATATATATATATATATATATATATGTGTGTGTGTGTGTATGTGTGTGTTTTGTGTGTGTGTTATATGTATTTTGTCTTGCTAGTGGCAAAAGGCAAACAACATTCGCGTCGGAAATATGATTCACTCGGGTTCTTTTTAAGTCCAAACGCAGTACATTGACAAGGCCGTAGTGTTTACTACTTCTTCACTCATATTTAATCTAAAAGAAAAACAATATAGTGCATTGATTTCTTTTAATTATATTGTTTGTGATGTATAAGTGTATTGTTTATATTGAATCGAAACAGTTTTATTCTTTTGGATGATGTCTTATTAAAAAAATGGTTCATACGACTTTAAATTAAAAGCGATCACTGTAAGGTCAGTTAAATCCTTAGTCAAATAAATCGATTGTTTATAAATTTTATGTTCTTGAAAACTCATGCATGTTATGTACCGAAAACTTAAGAGAACTACTGTCATATCTTACAAATGAAAGCTGAAGTTATTGTAGTATTCATATGGAAAAAAACTCCTGTAGTTACGTACGGTTTAGTTAAACATGAAACTAGGGACTAAGCGATAAATGAGGTTAGCGCGATATATAGAGACGTCTCGTCCGTAGTGTAATTTGGTCCTGTACTGTGTGGAACACTAGCGCATGTAGTGTAGCCTAGGGAACAAGGGTGTAGCCATGTAGTTTAGGATGTTGCTAGGAAACAGTTCGTGGTATTAAAGTCTGCATAATTTTTAAATAACTGAGATCGGATTAATGATAGTTTAATCGTTTCTAATATTAGTCGCACAGTGATAAAGTCATAGTAAAACTAAATTATACAATGTACACGTTTACGCAATTTTTAATTTATTTTTATTTTAAACGATGTTTGTTATGTAAATTGTGTAACATTATTGGGACGCCAACGCCCATCACTCTGCTGGATGGGGCAGCACCAACACTAACCCCAGAGGTGAGGCACTTTTACAATTTCTTCTAAGTAGGGACCTATTTATATGTAATAAAGGTAACCGCCCTACGTTTGCAACACGAATTAGACAAGAAGTTATTGACATAACAATCTGCACACAAGGTATACTTGGAATGGTTGATAAGTGGCACGTAAGCGAAGAGGCCTCATTATCGGATCACAGGTATATCCGCTTTAACTTGCAAGATGAGGCTGCAGAGGTCCTCTATCGCAATCCCAGGAGGACTGACTGGTTGGGATATAAGTCTGACCTTCAGTCACAGTTGGGATCGGTAGGCGGAAGGGTGCGATGCTTCACAGACATAGATCAGATAGCTTCTGACCTGCAGAATGCTATAATCAATAGCTTCCACGACAATTGCCCATTGCGACGGGGGAAGAGTCGAACCAATACTAAGTGGTGGACTGCGGACCTCGCTCGCAAAAGGGCTAATGTCAGGAAGCTGTACAATCAATGCAAAAGGAGCCGTATCTGGGAGTCCTATCATAGAGCTCTAACAGAATACAGCCTAGCAATTAAAAAAGCAAAACAAAGTTCCTGGAGGCAGTTTACACAGAAGGTAGATGAGTTAAGCGCGGCAGCTAGACTGCAACGCTTACTAGCCTCAAGTCCAACCGGTCACTTGGGATCTTTAAGGTCCCAGGGAGGTCAACACACTTCCGGGTCTAGTGATAGCCTCAAACTTCTCCTTGAGACTCACTTCCCTGATTGTATCTTTGAGAATGACGACACTGGAACGTCTGGTAACCACGAGGCAGGCTCACGGCCAAGAGCTTGTCGTGGTAGCTGGGCCATTGCCAGAAGGATTGTCACTCTCTCTAAAGCCAAATGGGCAATTTCTAAATTTTCCCCTTTCAAATCTGCAGGAGGGGATGGAATCTTTCCGGCCCTGCTTCAACAAGGGCCGGAGAATCTCCTTACCCTTCTATGTGAACTATTCAGGGCGAGCCTAGCCTATGGGTACATACCACAAGTCTGGCGTCTCAACAGGGTGGTCTTCATCCCTAAAAAAGGGAGAGCGGACTACTCTGTCCCTAAATCTTTTCGTCCCATCAGTTTATCTTCGTTTCTACTGAAAACATTAGAAAGACTGGTGGAGAGGCACCTGAGAAAGGGAGTTCTCTCAGACACTTCCCTTCATCGCAACCAACATGCATACCAGCAAGGCAAATCCTGTGAATCAGCACTGCACCAACTAGTCAGTAGGATTGAGGATAGCCTGTCCGCCAAGGAATTGGCATTGTGCACCTTCATAGACATTGAAGGAGCTTTCGACAATGCCAAATTCACTGCAATGGTAAGTGGAGCACAGCGACGTGGCCTCGAGCCAGCTCTGTGCCGGTGGCTTAGGGCCATGCTGTGCTCCAGACGGATCAGGGCCGATCTCAATGAAGTATCGCTTGTGATCGCACCCACAAGGGGATGTCCTCAAGGAGGCATTCTGTCACCTCTACTGTGGAATCTAGTAGTAGATGGTCTACTTGAGGACCTTACTAACAACGGAATCTATGTCCAAGGATATGCAGACGACATAGTCCTTATGGTACAGGGAAAATATACAAATGTTGTTGTTGATATCATGAATAACAACCTTCAACATGTACACAACTGGTGTCAGGGAGAGGGACTGAAAGTAAATCCCTCTAAGACAGTAGTTGTACCATTCACTAGAAAAAAGAACCTAGAGTCTCTTTCTAGGCTGAAACTCGCATCCACTCAGCTGGAGTGGTCAAAGACAGTCAAATATTTAGGACTGACTCTAGACCATAAGCTTACGTGGAATGATCATCTTAATAATATCCTGCACAAAGCAAAGTGGGCGCTCATGACGTCCAGGAGACTTGCAGGAATCTCATGGGGCGTAAAACCCCATATAGCACTATGGCTTTACAAAGCAGTTGTAAGGCCTCAAATCACTTATGGTTCATTAGTCTGGTGGACAAAGGTGAATCAGGTAACTGCCAAAGCCAAGCTTGAAAGCTTACAAAGGCTTGGCACAATCTTTGTAACCGGAGCATTCAGGAGCAGTCCCTCAGCGACCCTTGAGGTGGCTTTAGGACTTCTACCTCTTGATGTCCATATAAAAGCTGAAGCGCGTAAGTCAGTTTATCGGCTGATGGTTGCTGGCTTGTGGAGGAATGGTGCGTCTAACGCGAGCCATGGCGCCATCACTGTAGCTGTAAACCCAAGCGCTATTCTCGAAATGGTCTCCGACACAATGAGAACGGAGTTCGTATTCAATAAGCCATTCTCTGTTGACTTCTACTCCAGAGATGAGTGGAAATCGCAAGATAACATCCCAACAATAAGAAAGAGCTTTGTCTGGTACACGGATGGCTCGCTTATTAAGGGTAGAACTGGATATGGAGTGTTTAGTCAATCCCCTAGAACTGCCCTTAGCGGCAGTTTGGGTCGGAACTGCTCCATATTTCAAGCCGAAATCTATGGTATCCTAGCCTGTGCCAACCTAGGCCTCACCAGAAGGTACCAGGGAATGAACATCTGTATAATGTCAGACAGTCAGGCAGCTCTTAAAGCTCTTGACTCCAACAGCATTTCATCCAGGCTTGTGTGGGAGTGCTTTAACACTCTCTGCAAGCTTGGATCACGCAACTGTGTGCGTCTTGGTTGGGTACCGGGCCACACAGGCATAGGTGGCAACGAATGCGCCGACAGGCTTGCCAAAAGCGGAGCAAGCATGCCATACACCGGTCCAGAACCGAGTTGTGGTATAAGCAAGTCAGCCGCTTACCAAAGTATAAACAAATGGTCCAGGAAGACACACCGCTTGCGGTGGCAGAGTCACCAAGGACAAGCACTCGGCAAAAGACTGCTTGCCGATTCTAGCTCCGGATTCACCAGATGGCTGATGGGGCTGGGCAGGGATCGGGTTAAGCAAGTGATTGCCTTGATCACTGGACACGGCCACTTCAGGAAACACCTAAACACTCTAGGTTTACGAAATGAGGACTCGGAGTGTAGACTCTGCAATAAGTCTGAAGAGACTGCAAAACACATAATACTGGACTGTGAGAGACTGGGAGCAAGGAGAAGGGCTCTTTTCGGTGATAAACAACCAGGCGACGAACCAGATGCTAGTATCGGGGAAAAGCTTCTTAGCCTAATTAAGGGCACGAAGATAGGCTTACCCCTCTAACATCAAAGGGGCACACAATAAGCTCAGGTTGACGTGTGAGGATCTATGAATCCACCCCAATATCCCAAAGGAAAAAAAAAAAAAAACATTATTGGCTTATCGTTAGTGAAGTCTACCTCAAGCTTTTATATTTTACATGGCGGATGTTCACTGTAGCATTAAGTTAAATATTACTATGTAAATATTACGTAATGATGTATTTATATCTTTACTTGAACCAGAATCGTGGATTGTTTCTCATTAGTTATAAATATTGTAACCCTTTATACTTCTTGGCATACGATTGCTTCAATCTCCTTAATACTGCAAAATATAGGATGAAAAAACTAATATATTTGAGAAGAGTTTCGTTATTTTAATTCTCATATACAGTACAATGATTGTGGTTTATATATCCTGGTTTATATTTGCATTGTAATATCTCCTAATAGATATATCGGATCAGATGTTTGTATAACAATTTGTTTACGTTTCCGTTAAGCGTCAGTCTACTTAGAAAGCATGTGGAAAACAAACATAAGTGAAGTGAAACGAAAGTGTTTCCCCTTGCAAAACATACATCCACAGCCTGCCAAAAAAGTAGTCACTCCAATAAAAATAAAATATCCATATTATATAATTTAATATACACTTTTGACCTTGTACCAATACTTCCTAAAACTTATTATCCTACACACAATTAACTGAACACAATACACAACCCGTGTTCCCAAGGTTACGCTTTGTCTAGTATTCCTGACAATACAGGACGTGACCTAATTATCCTAAGATTAAAAATTATGATATATTACGCTAACATAATTTACTGCATAGTTCACGTACGTTAGTCCATAGCATCACGACTAAATCATTAAAGTAGGTTGTACCACACATTGGGTTTATTTCTTTAATAATAAGGTTACATATTAATAAGAGATTGCAATTTTTAGCTGGAGTTTATAAAAATATAATAATTGTAGAAGAATTCTAGCTAATTAGTTATTTTATTGAGATAGTTTATATAATCAATGGAATGTTTTGTATGTTATGAAACAACTTATTAGATATATTGTAATATAATTTTTGGGTTACCTACTTATCAAATCAAAGTATATTTACTTTGTATTTAATAGTATCACTCATAAGTTTAAAATTTTAGAATAAATATGACAGTGTTCTATTGGTTTATCGAAATACGTGTATAATTGCCACATTATATGAGTTAATGTTAAATACATTATACAGGCTAGAAATATGCACGGTTTTGTAATAAAACACAAGTTATAATTAAGTGTGGATTCATTTCTGTTGCTACGGCAAGAGTTCAGAACTGAGCCTTTGATCCCAGGATTATGTAATTACTACACAGAGAAGGTCATTAAAATGTTAAACCAGTTTCTGACAAGGAAGATAATATTTTATTTCTATAGTAAACTAGCTTTGGGTAAAAGTTTTAATATCGTAATATGTTAAAGTAACATAAGATTCTTTATACAACAATAACACCTTTATATTAAATTATGCAAATTGGTCCAAACTATTTGCATAAATACTAAAATACCTATATCGTGTTATGATGCAGTATTTATATAGTAACCGTATGCGACGTTAAAACAAAATTTTATCCGAAAAGCCTGTAGTTAGTGATTAACAATCTTGTTCATCTTTGTTTTTTGGGATAAAATTTAAATCTACAACAAATTAAACTCAATTTCCCGAGTACATATTTAAAAAAAAGAAGTAAATACATTGATGTATCGAAATATCTGCAAAACAGAAGGAAAGTTTCAACCACACTGAGTATCATTCTTTCTCGTCTGTTATAAGCACCTTCTATCCAGATATTACTTGAATACTGTATTGCGGGAATTGTATACTTAACCAGGCTTACCGTGTTTTTACCTGTTTATAGATAACATTGTTTTTATTCGACTTTTTGACTCCTCAAATAAACACTTCTTTATTGGACAAAGAGGAAGCTATACATCAAGTTCCAAGTCTCTAAGACAATTCTATCAAGAGTTATCACGCGGGCACAAGGAGAATTTCCTTAACGCTAAAAACTCACACTAAGGCTCACTTTTCAGTTTTGAACAATACATTCTACTATAAATTGCATTTTACTTTTATACACACATAGTGTGGTGTAGGGTCTGCCTAAAAAAAAACCTGTACAGTTCTGAGCATTTGTGATTTTGCATTAAGTATTATTTACACAACCTATACAAATGTATGTGTAATTGTTTGTAAATTACTAGAATTATTCTATTTTAGAGTCTGTATAATGTATATGATGTCTTATCTTAAGGACTAAAATATTAGTTGTTATTATCCTGGATCCTTCTTATCTTTTTTTCAGATGTTCGTAAAAATGTAGTCCATTCCCATAAAAATGTATATTTGGAATCTATAAGGCTTAATTTAGTATAAAAGTCTGATATAGAATTATTACTAGAACATGTTCCCTGCTCTTACACTGGATTATTTCTACTTTGCGCTCAAATCACGTGCAGTCTATACTGAGACATACACCGCGACGGGGTCGGATATATTACTTCTGGAGATTTTGTATACAAAGTTAACGAGTAACTTGATTATTCAATGGTTCATAGTAATCTAGTTGTCCTGCTTGCCAGTTTCTCTAAAATAAGTAGCTATGGGTAAGTAAATTACTTTAAATCGGATCAACAACTGTGAAAACTAATACTTACTTCCTTCATAACATGCTCCAACATTAAGTCAACTAAATGTTTTCAAGTTTAATGTTGGATTATAATAATGTATTTTCTATCTTGTTTTGTTATATTTATTTCAATCAAAAAACCAGGAATTTAATTGAAATATTCATCAGACCACAGCAACTTATGATAAATAACATAAATTCATGTAAAATTGTATGTACGTATTTTGTAATTTCGACCTTAAACATATTTGATGTACAATTGCTGAATAAAATTTATTGAGATAAATGTATATGGAAAAATGGATGTAATATTTATATTGTTTTAAATAAATTATTATTAACTAAATCATTATAATTAAATCAGATCCGGTTACACAGAAGGCAGCAAATACTGGGTTAGGAATTGACTCTTATTTTTTTTTTTTTTTCATTTTAACATCTTGTTTTCATAGTTTAGCTGCCACTGGTAAACGTGGCAGTATGAATTACAGGGATATACATACTACGTTTATCAAATATAATTTTAAATTGAATAATTCATTATTCAAAATTAAGTGTTAATTAGTCTATAATTGTAAACTGGAAACAGCATTTCTTTCTTACTACCTTCCTCACTAAAAAAGTGGTCTCGTGCGTCCCAACAAAGTTAGGAGTATGCAAGATTAGGGCAAGTATCATGTGTATTACGATACTAGTATCAACTATGATACTAATGTACCTTAGACTCAAACTCGACGTTTATGACGATGGTTTATACAGCATAGTGTTATGCGCAATCTTTATAAATAAGTTGCTGTTAATATATGACTGTTTAGTGTCAAATATAAAATAAATAACAATACAATAATTACAATTTTCATATTCGTTATACCATGGATGTACTAAATTGTACCGAAGTTAGTAAGTTTCCAATACATTATGGTGAAAAAGCTGCCTGATAGATATTTAGTACCGATACGTAGTAGAATCTTTCCAATACCATCAAACACGATGTCAGTTCGAATTCCTTTGAAAGCCTTTCACCACTTGACACCAGATGCTCCGCCCGTATTAGTTTACCTTCACCTGATTCTTTCACTACAAATAAAACTACTTGAAAATCCAAACTCAACCGATGAAAAAAGTTAGTCTGATACACTAAACATTACTCGTAACAGTCTTTGCTTGATATACATGCAAAATTTAAAGTCTATGGCTAATTTCTTTATCCTGCGGGCACATAGACGGAAAGACTAATAGAGAAAAAAGGAAAGATAAATATTTTTGACAGTCTACCGATGTATAGGTTTCAATGATGTTGAGCCAAATAACATGGTTCTACATGCACTGACATAGAACTCCTTGGTTATTTAGAAGCGTTTTCTGCCAAATGTAAAGTCTACATACATGATAAAGTTACACATTTACATTTTTGTTAATTTATTTAAGTTTCATAGCATTTTAAAAGTAACAAAAGTTCCGATTAATAAGCAGGTTACTACATCTAAAAACGCGTTGACCTTTAAGTGTAGCTTTCCACTTTTTTCTTTTTACCGTATGAACAACCTAAGCGTGTTAATATGTCACATGTCAAAATCTCATGATCGTATCAGCTATATTGGATTTGCTTACAAATGATTTACTCTTTTTCTATTATGTTTGTCATCTACAACACATTTAAAAAAAATATTTACTAAAAATCATCTAAATCCCATGGATTGACATGCACCATCTTCAAACCCAGGTTGCCAATATAGAAATGAAGCATTAGGCTAAATTTCAAGAGAGCAGATAAGCTCGTTTTCGAGATATTTTGTAATTTCCAGTCTGAAGTGAATAACTCTCTGTTAATAACTAATACATTAAACATAATGAGTTTTATAATGATTTCTATTAAATATTCATAATGAAAATCTATACAAGTAAAATTAAACTTTTTTAAGATTTCCAAAATTAATATTTAGGAAAAAAGTATCAAGCTAAGTTTTTGCAAAAATTTTAATTGTTTGGTTGATTTTAAGCTATAAAATATTTCTTATATGAATTCACAAATAATCGTTGCAGAAAAATTACCACAATGGATACGTGAAAAAATTACAAGGCATTATACAATTATAGTATTTTATGTGTATTTAAGAAAATGAAATGTTTCAAAATATACGTGCTAAATGAATAAAAAATATGCACCTCATCACCTATCGTTATAGACCTTGTCTACTGGAACTGCACGTATTGAATATATTGTGTATTCTACTTGTAATGTTTTAAAAGGGAATATAGCTAAGATTTAAGCAATTAAACATAACTTTAATTTCTCAAATAATTACTAAATCATACAATAATAATATTCTATATTTATTTTAGAAAAGAAATGTTTCAAAACATCAATAAATCAGTCTGTACATTCGTAGCTCTTAGTTATTTATTATTTTAAAGTTCTGACTTGTATGAAACTAGGTTAAAAGATAAATAAGCAAGATTAAACAGTGTTTACAAAGTATACATAGATGCTTGTTTACTGTAGAAGATACTGTTGTGAGTTCAAATCATGTTTCCTGAAACTGAGGTACCGTTATCAGACCCACTACATTGCACTATAACATGTCTTCATTTATCTCATAAAATAAATTCCCTATCTATTTTAAAGTCTGAGAGGAATTATATTAGGTATAGTTTTAAAACCAAAGATTTATAAGAATATTACAACTGATTATCACAACTGAATAATGTTCTCTTGTTGAAACGTTACCAACCATTCGTCTTTGTAAACAGTTACAGAACTTCATGGGTTTATTGTAAACAAGCGATTTCATTCTAATTATTTCTATAGTGCTAATGTTTATACATTTCTGTTGCTACATTTGTACGTCAAAATGTTACCAGGATGAGAGAGTCTTCTATTACCACAACTATGAAAACAACTTTGACATATCAAGTGAAGACATTTCTATAACCATTTAGGAAATTATCCTGTAATTAAACAGTACAAACATAGACTGCCGATAATACTGGAAGGGTAAATAAATTTTACTATGACACAATGTATTAGTTTGCCAATAGTAAGGCTGAATGTTAGTATTTACTTTGAATGGTTTTAAACTTAATTATTTTGACGTACTCTTAAAAGCGGGAAACAAAAACGAAAATCATAACACTAATAAAAACCTCCATTAAACTTATTGTGACATTTTATTAATATTATACTTCAAGTACTTTCACCTTATAAATCGGGCAATTTATTGTCAAGGATTATCCAGAGATATAAAACCAGCTCAGAGTTCAGCCTTAATTAAACTCTGTACATATCTTCCAAAATAGTAAATTGACACTCACAGCAATTCTACTTTCATTTCCTTTCCTTACAGAAAGTATCACTTGAAATAGAATGATCCGATAAAACTAAGTATTACCTTATATTTACTCTTTTAGGCCATTCTTTTGCTATGAGTTTTAAAATCAAAATGGTAACAGCAGTAAAAAAATTGTAAAACTATGGTCAAAAGTAATGTACGCTCTAGCTGAATAATAGGTGAAATTATTTTTTAGATTAAATAAAATATTTTATTACTTATACATCGTTGAAATTTTAAATCGTCATATAAATTGAATATTTTTTATCCAAACAGTTATAATGATCCAATAATTTATACAATCAAGCAGAGGTACTTTATGATTAAACATTATTTATATTTCTATGTTTTACGATCTCATTTTTTACTTTCTTCATTGTTTAATATTATGTAAGAACAGCAAATTTACATAATATTAAATGTTAAATGCAGTTGCTGGCGGCGCGTCATTCTTAACACTCAGTTAATGTGTTACAATAAATGTGTATATTAATATCACTTGGAGTAGTAAGATGAGTACTACTTCGCAAGTTATTGAAATGTGATATTTTATAGTAGTTCGAGATAAGTGATACATTTTATATTTTGTACTGTTGTAACCCATAGAGTAAAATATGGTTATTATAAGTCATTAATAATATAACACGTGTAAATTTAATTGCACCTAACCGTAACAAACAGTAGAACTCAGGAATGCAAACAAATTCCTGAATTAATGAAAGTAACGTATGGAATATGCTATTACTTTTTTGGCTCATAGCTTGTGTATTAACTTTAAAGATTGGAAATGGGGAAAAAATATTTTACAGCGAAATATGTACGATTTCTTTTAGTAAATCTTAAGAAAGAAATTTACGTAAAATAGGAGGAACTATTACCGTTAATCTATGTTTTTCTTAGCTTATATACGTTTGAGTGATGGTAAGAAACCGGGAAAAAGTGTTCAGACAAATTTGAAATAAAACATCAGATATATATAACGCTGATGTACCTAAGTAACATGTTTGGTGATTTAATATTTTATGCCTCCCAGGTCTAATCTACGGAAATACATTGATTGTTGTTAGTTTGTTGCTTCTAACAGTAAAATAATGAGTACAGTCATATCACATTTAATCACGTGACATGCAGTAGTGACAGATGTCATGAAGTTAATTTGCTGGACTGTTCGGTAAAAACTTTTCGTTCGTTATATCGGGTTAATGGTTTTGTGCTAAATCAGGTATCCTCTACTATTCGATAGTAATATAAATAGCGATGCAATATTTTACAAAGTACCCTACTATGAAACGAACAAGTTTTTTAGGCAATTATATTTTCATACGAAAATAGCATATAACAATATATTAATTACAATCATTATACATATTAATATATAGGATAGTTAGAAATAAAATTAGTAATACCATACTATTTCTTTGTCCAAATTGTATTTCTACTTTCAGGAAATTTCTCGTCTCCCGACTTTGGAACATATACGTTATTGAGGGCTGCTCTTCATTTGATGTTTTTTATAAAGCAATATCAAATTTTTTCCTTTCAAAATTTTTACTTGGTTGTATCATCCTTTCACCTAGGGCATTATGGGAAATAAAACTTTACCACAGTATATTACCTTAATGTCACAAATTAAATCTTATTTTTAGGGATGTTGCTAAACTAAACATTAAACTAGCATTTTATGTGCAAGTCGCGTTAATAATTAGTTCGCTTGTAGCTGTGAAGAATTTTCTCGATAAGATTTATCCTTATTTTATTTATGTCATATCTGACATTTTGCACAAAACTTTGCTAACGCTGAGCTGTCGGATTATGAGAAGCGGAAGAAGGGTAGAAGGTAAAGGGACAGAGCTTAGCTAAAGATCATCATTACAAGTAACAATACATTTCAAGAATGTTTGGCTCACTGAGCTGCAATACGTCTTAGAATTCTCTTCTGACTCCAGTTGTGAAGGGCGCTACTACTTGACATTTTAAAATGTTAAACATAAATATTCCCACATGTCGGTGATTCTATGAATTCTAGATAGTACACTTTGCTGTGGCTTTCTTTGTTATTGTCAGAAAAAGAATTCTAGCAAAAACCTAACGTTTGAAACAGTTTATAAAATTTTATTAAAGTTGTTATAAAACATTAACAGACTTGTAGCGCAAAGATGTCTTCTTAAATTTCCTAATGAACTGTAATCTAATGCCTAATGTGTATTGTATGGTAACTACATAGGTAGAGCTGCTACATCTTGGAACTGCGTATTGAATAAGGATAACTAACGAACTAAGTTACTCCGTGAGTAACTTCTACTCCCACACCAGCTGTGTTCTGAATCAGAAATTACGGCAGTTATCGTATTCAAAATGACGCGCTATATGGTACAAGCCCATACATATACAGAGTGTTTCAGAACTTATCTACTCCGTGAGTAACTTCTACTCCCACACCAGCTGTGTTCTGAATCAGAAATTACGGCAGTTATCGTATTCAAAATGACGCGCTATATGGTACAAGCCCATACATATATAGAGTGTTTCAGAACTTATCTACTCCGTGAGTAACTTCTACTCCCACACCAGCTGTGTTCTGAATCAGAAATTACGGCAGTTATCGTATTCAAAATGACGCGCTATATGGTACAAGCCCATACATATACAGAGTGTTTCAAAACTTTCTTGATAATTTCAGAGATTGCTCCTGTTACTGAAGTTATTGAAGTGAACTCGTTTTGAAAACTTCTTTGTTTTTAAAGCGAGTCGTTTAGATTGGTCGTGTACTATGGCCACTATTACATTGCAATTGAAAATATGTTTAAAAACCCACCCTAAAACAAACAATAGTATATTTTTAAAGGTTATTAAATATTAAAATAATTTTTAAAATTGCACATGTATCCTGACTGACTTGACTGAGCGTCAATGAATTCCGTTATTCACTAAAGTTGCAGATATTCTCTTCTGTCTGCTAGGGAGCTGCACAATTTCTTTTTTTTCTTATGACCTGTCTCTCTGTAGGAAGTCTGTAGAGTAAAATTAGACATTGACTTAAAATTTTGCATGCAACTTCAACGAAGCCTGTTACGTGACACGTGATGTGGGATACTCTTACTCTGTTGTACACTTCCAATAATATTACAAGGTAATCAGTCAAAAAGTGATGGTCTTCGACTTTCGTGACTTTTTATCTCATTAACTTAAGGATGTAACGGTAATACCTAAAAACTCTACAATATTATTAACAGTAAAAAAATATGCTTATAGATTTGATCTATTATGTAGCTCTCTATCCCCGACTTTTGACTATCTGCAAATTAAGTTTTAATTAATTGCATATTATAAAAATTAATTTTATGTAAGTTTATGCCAAATTAAAATAAAACAATTTTGAAGCAATATTTCCTGCCTATTGAACATGACCAAACCATTTATGTGCTTCATTTAATAATGATACTTCATACATCCGTATAAGTTTTTCAATTGTTGGAAATACTTTCTGGATTACTTATCACATACCAATGTGTATTAGAGGTAAAATACAATTGATGTTAATATCCAATATTTTCTGACCGCCAAAATTTCATGATTATCGATTTGAATTCTTGTCTTCTATTGTCATTTACGTACAGATTTTAAATTATATTTTTGCAATTGAATTATTATACCTTTAAATTATTTGTCTTCTAATGAAGGATTAATTTGCTGTGTTCTAGTACACATTAAATGTACCATAATAAAGTTTATAACTTTCTAAAATGTATTGACCTGCAAAAACAATTTTCCTGGATAGTTGTTTAAATATTTTTGTGTATAATAAGACTAAGAATTAGTCATTATACTACGTGTCTTACAATATATAATTTTTTTATTAAGTTTGGATACATGGGCCTATTTTGTTTGTAAGAAAAATTTACTGTTTATTTATTGCATGTCTACATGGATAGGAGTAACATATTCGCTATTCGGTTAAAATACGTAATTTGTAATATTTGTTATTAATTCTAGGAGTTTCATTGTATATGGAGTAAAATGTATATTGATTTATATTATACAGAAAGTTTATATACACCCACTTTTATCTTTGTGAGTTTCGGAGTGGATTACTCAGTAAACCAATAATTAATAAAACTATGCGATACCTACCTAATTGGAGGTAGTACGTAGTTTTAAGTATAAGTATAATTAAGTATAATTCCAAGCTAACACTAAATACTTGGAATTTCAACTGCAGTTAGTTTTATTTCCATAAAAACAAACAGCGCCGATAATGTTGTAATACGTTTTAGAAAGTTTAAGTCTCTTACAGTTTAATTCCATAAGTTGAAGTGTCAGGTGCATTAATTTCCACTTTATAACAGTTTTTTTTATTAATTCTTTTTCACCCTCAATTAATGTAAGGTCGTTTTGGTCCCAAAGTACTCATCAACCTTTATATATTTTTCGTTTAATATTTTGAATCTTTTCAATCTGTAACTATAACAACACAATATAAAAGTAGCCAACAAATTAATTATAGATGTTGCCCATCAAAGCCAATATGTTATTTTCAATGTCTATAACGCTCTGGGAAAGAATGAATATCGGCGTTCTGTTTTCTAATGGCAAAATGGCGGTGCGCCTAAAGAATATTGAACGCTCGAAGTGAGTTTCCTGAATCAAGGAAAACATTGATGGAGTCACTAATTTTCTTTTTGCTCAGAGAGATACAAATTTCTGTATCTTTTAATTATATGTAGTGCAAAAATTCAAAAGTTGCTTTCTCCTTCAACAATTTGTTGTAGAAAGTAATAGCAAACTAATAATAAATAAAGGAGATATTTAATGGTAGTTGCCTCTTAACGTTGGTTATAACGTAACCAAGTAACACTTCACCTAAACTTACAATATTATACGTATATATATATATATATATATATATATATATATATATATATATATATCTTGTGCGCGCGCGCGCGCGTGTGTGTGTGTGTGTGATATGTATTTTGTTCTTGATACTGGCAAAAGGCAAACTCAACATTGGCGTCGGAAATATTATTCACTCGGGTACTGTTTAAGACAAATCAAAACACAGTACATTTACATGGCCGTAGTTTTTACCACCTTTTCACTCATAATCCATCTAATAGAAAAACAATATAGTGCATTGATTTAAAAAAAATTATATTGTTTGTGATTTGTAAGTGTATATTTTTATTGAATAGAAACAGTTTTATTCTTTTAAATAATATTTTATTAATAATAGTTCATACGACTTTAAATTAAAAGCGATCACTGTACGGTCAGTTAAATCTTTAGTAAAACAAATCGATTGTTTATACATTTTATGTTCTTGAAAACTCATCCATGTTATGTATCGAAAACGTAAGAGAACTGTGTCATATATTACAAATGGAAGCTGAAGTAACAGTAGTATTCATATGATAAAATTCCTGTAGTTACGTACGGTTTAGTTAAACATGAAACTAGGGACTAAGCGATAAATGATGTTAGCGCGATATATAGTGACGTCTCGTCCTTAGGGTAATTTGGTCACGTCCTGTATAGTGTACAGCACTAGTGTATGTAGTGTAGCCTTGGGAACGAGGGTCGTGTATTGTGTGCAGTTAATTGTGTGTAGGATCATGTTGGGAGAAATTTCGTGATATTAAAGTCTGTATAAGGTTTAAATAACTTTGAGATCGGAATAATGACAGTTTTATCGTTTCTAATATTAGTCGTATAGTTATAAAGTGATAGTAAAGCTAAATTATACAATGTACACATTTATATGTTAATTAATACTTACGCTATTTTTAATTTATTATTATTTTAAACGATAATAATTTATTAAAATAATAGGCCTATCAATGTTGTATGTTCGTTATGTATGTTCTGTAACATTACTGACTTACCTCAAGCTTTTATATTTTTCATGGCGGATGTTCACTGTAGTATTAAGTTAAATATTACTATGTAAATATTACGTAATAATGTATGTATATATTTACTTGGATCAGTACCGTGGTTGTTTCTAATTAGTTATAAATATTGTGATAATAACATACTTCTTGGTATACGATCGCTTCAATATCCTTCATACTTCAAAATATAGGGTGAAAACACTACTAGATTGTAGAAGAGTTTCGTTATTTTATTTATCATATACAGTACAATGATTGAGGTTTATATATCCTGGTTTATATTTGCATTGTAATATCTCCTAATAGATATATCGGATCAGATGTTTATATAACAATTTGTTTACGTTTCCGTTAAGCTGTCAGTCATGGAAAACAACAAGTGAAAACAAACGAAAGTTTTTCCCCTTGCAAAACATACATCCATAGCCCGCCAAAAAAGTTGTCACTTCAATAAAAATAAAACTCTTATTATATAATTTAATATACCTGTTGGACCTTGTACTAATACTTCCAAAAAATCATTGACACTGATTAAATAAACACAATATATACACACATCTGTATGTACATACTCTACACCCGTGTTCTAGGTTCCACTCTGTGGCTTGTATTCCACACAGTACAGGACGTGACCTAAATATCCTAAGAGAAAAATTCAAAAATATATCACGCTAACATAATTTACTGCGTATTTCACGTACGTTAGTCCATATAATCACGTCTAAATGATCAAAGTACGTTGCTCTACATATCATAATTTAAAGGCGAATAAGAAGTCTAGTCTTAAATAAAATGTTTTTAGATTTATTCGTTTAATAATTAAAGTTGAATGTTAAAAAGAGATTGCCACTCGTAACTAGAGTTTACAGAATATGTAGAATATTTGTAGAAGAATGTACCTAATTATTAATTTCATTGAGAAAGTTTAAATCAATAGAATATTTTGTATGATTTGAAACAACGTGTTCAATACATCGCGACACGTCTTGTATACATGAAAGTAAAAGTTTCAATTAAGGCTCTATTTTTACCACTTACCCTAGGAATTCAACTGTATAACTAATTAAAAAAATGTTTAGGGTAAAGAAAACACAAAAATTGGAGAGTAGGGGTTCCCTGTAGTGGGATAACATAAAACTGCTTTTAGCGATATTGCCACTCGTGATCTGGACTCTGAACACAACAATATCACGTTACAGAATAAAATTACCGGTATTTGTATTTCGGTTTATAGAAGCAAACTAATTTTGGCGTTACCAATCATCAAAGTATATTTACTTTGTATTCAATAGTACTCCTAGTACTCATATGTTTTAAAACTTAAGAATTAGTATTACAGTTTTCTGTTGGTTTATAGAAATACATTTATAATTGCCACATTATATGAGGTAATATTAAACGTATCATGCAGATTAGAAATATGCATGGTTCTGTAATAAAAAACGACACAAGTTATAACGAAGTGTGGACTCATTTCTGTAACTACGGCAAGAGTACAGGACTCTGAGCCTTTGATACGAGGCTTATGTAATCACTACACAGAGAAAGTCATTAAAATGTTAAATCAGTTTCTGTACAAGCAAGATAATATTTTATTTCCATAGTACTTTAAATTATTACTTTGGATAAAAGTTTTAATATCGTAATATGTTAAAGCAACATTAGAAACATATTGTTTTGTTTCATTCTTATATGTCAATACCAAGTTTACTTTAAATCATGTAAATCGGTTCAAGCTATTTGCATAAATACTAAAATTATTGTATCGTGTTATAATGCAGTATTTATATAGTCTGTATATTTGACATTAAACAACATTTTACTCGAAAATTTGAAGCCTGTAATTAATGATTAATATAACAACCATGTTCATCTTTGATTATTGGGGTAAACGTTAAACCAACAGCAACTTAAACTCATTTTCACATATTATAGTTATGAAATTGTAATTGAAACGTGTTTTCTTATTTAAAACTTTTCATTAATTAAATGAGTCAATATTACAATTTTTTCAACATTTACAAGGTTTTTTGAACTTGGTTTATAGTGTCAAAATGTTACACTTCTACCCGTGAAAATATTTTAAGGAAATTATTTGATGTTAAATAAATAGATGTATCGGAATATCTGCAAAACGTAACGAAAGTTTCAACCTTACTGAGTGTTATTCTTTCAGGCACCTTCTTTCCATTGCTGGCAATACTTGCAGAACATTGTATTGCGGGAATTGCATAACTATTTAGGCTCATAGCGTTTTTACCTTATTATTGAAAACTTTTATTTTTTTACCTTTGGACTCGTTTTTAAACACAACGTAATTAAACACGTCTTTATTAGACCATGAGGAAGCTATACATTAAGTTCCGAGTTCCTAGGACATTTTTATCAAGAGTTACAACTCAGTCTAGAGGAGAATATCCCTTTTTGAGGAGAATTTTTTCTCATACAACTTCCGTTTTGTATGCACTAAACATTGTAATTTACTTTTATACACAACTAGTATGGTTTAATGTCTGGTTAAACAAACACTTCTACAGTTCTGAGCATTTATGGTTTTGTAATAATCATCTTTATAATAAACTATAATTGATTTACGTATAATTGTTAGGTAAAATCACTTGACTTCTTCTATTTTAGAGCCTGTGTAATGTATATGTTGTGTATCTTTAGAGCTGTTATTTAAGGAGTTACTATCCTGGAATATTTTTTAGTTTTTTTAAGTTCGTAAGGTTTTAGTTCATACTCAAATAAGTTTATATTTAAAATTTATAATACTTAACTAAATATAAAAGTTTGATATGAAATTGTTACTAGAATAGTACGTTCCCTGCTCTTACACTGGATTGTTTCTACTTTGCTCTTAAATCACTTGTAGTCTGTACTGAGACATACAGCACAACTAGGTCGGATATAATATTACTTCTAAAGATGTTCTATAAAAAGCTAACAAGTACCTTGATTATCTATTGGTTGCTAGTAATCTCCTTGTCTTACTTACCGGATTCTCATAATAAAGTAAGTAGCTATGGGTAAGGAAATTATTTTAAATCTGATCGACAGCTAAGAAACCTCATAATGTTGTTACTTTCTTCATAACTTGCTCCAGCTTTAAGTCTAGTAAATGTTTTCAGGTTTAACTTTGGAGTATAATAATGTATTTTTTATCTTGTTTATTATATTTATTTTTATAAAAAGCCAGGAAATTAATTGAAATATTTATCACACTACAGAAATGTATGATAAATAACATGAAAATATATTTAATTTAAATTCATGAAAGGTTGTATGTAACATGATACTACTGTACCTTAGACCTCAAAATCGACGTATATGACGATGGTTTACAGCATAGAGTTATGCGTAATCTTTATAAATAAATTGCTGTTAACATGTGACTGTTAAGACGTGTCAAATATAAAATAACCAACAATATAACGATTAAATTGTTCATGCTCAGTATAGCATGGGATAAAGTAAATTACTTGCGGTGGAAAAAAGCTGTCTGATAGATATTTAGTACCGACACATAGAAGAATCTTTCCAATACCATCAAACACGATGTCAGTTCGAATTCCTTTGAAAGCCTTTCACCACTTGACACCAGATGCTCCGCTTGTCTTAGTTTTCTTTCATCTAATTCTTTCACTACAAAGAAAACTTCTTGAAAATCCGAAGTCAGAAGATGAAAAAAGTTAGTCTGATTCACTAAAAATTACGCGTAACAATTTTCGCTGGTATTACATGCAACATTTCAAGTATATAGGTAATTTCATTTTTGAGATATATTGCAGGCAGATAGACGGAAAGACTAATAGAGAAAAAGAAAAGGGAAATATTTTTGACAGCCTAAGGATGCATAGGTATGAATTACGCTGAAGCAAATAACATGGTTCGACATGCAGTGACATAATTATAACTCCTCTCGGTTATTTCATCAAATTTTATGCCAAATTTAAAGTCTACAGAACAAACAAATAAAAATCTTTCTCGTGATATGATTCATTAGATTCTGAAGTGGCTAACTCTCTGTTAATAACTATTACATTAAGCAGAATTAATTTTATAATGATTTCCTTTAAATACTTGTAATAAAACTGTATATAAGTAAAATTAAAGTTTTTTAATATTACCAAAGTTAATAGTTAGGAAAAACGTATTACCCAACGCTAACGTTTTTGCTCAAATTGTGATTGGTTAGTTGTTTTTTTTAGTAATAAAATATTTCTTATATAAATTCATAAATAATCGTTGCAGAAAAATTACCACAATCGATACGTGAACAATTTTTAAGACATAATAAAAATATTGTATTTTATGTTTATTTAAGAAAACGATACGTGCAAAATGGATAAAACATATGCACCTCGTCAAGTCTCG
The DNA here is from genome assembly GCF_021130785.1 of Homalodisca vitripennis. Taxonomy (NCBI): domain Eukaryota; kingdom Metazoa; phylum Arthropoda; class Insecta; order Hemiptera; family Cicadellidae; genus Homalodisca; species Homalodisca vitripennis. The sequence goes on along the minus strand of NC_060211.1, from coordinate 46,965,202 downwards.
TTATAGATATTGTCTACTGGAACTGTACGTTATTAAATATATTGTGTATTCTACTTGTAATATTTTAAAAGGGAATATAGCTAAGATTTAAGCAATTAAACATAGCTTTAATTTCTCAAATAACTACTAAAGTTATAAAAGACTGATTCCAAAGTATACAAAGATGCTTGTTTACTGTGGAAGATAGTGTTGTGAGTTCAGATCATGATTCTTGGAACTCATGTAGCGTTAAAAGGCTCACCGCAGTGCACTATAACGTTCCTTCATTTTTGTCAAAAACATTCAATTCCCTATGTATATGAAAGTATGAGAGGAATTACATTAGGGATAGTTTCAAAACCAAAGATTTCTAAGAAACAAGTAAATAATGTGCTCTTGTTGCGAATGCTATAAAACAACAGAAACCATTTGTATTTGTAAACAGTTACATAACTTAATGGGTTTATTTTAAACGAGCGATTTTATTCTACTTATTCCTACAGTGAAAATGTGTATAAATTTTTTTGCTACATTTGTAGGTAAAAATATTACCAGGATGAAAGTGTCTTCTATTACCACAACTATTAAAATAACTTTGACACATCATGTGAAGACATTTATATAACCGTTTAGTAAATTATCCTAAAACTAAACAGTAGGAACACAGGCTGCCAATAATACTGGAACGTTTTAAGATTTGTTACCATGGCACACAATGTAATAATTACCGGGTAGGAAGTTTGAATATGAGTATTTAATTTTTATAGTTTTAAACTTAGTATTTTAACGTAATCCTTAGGGAAAAAACGAAATATGAAATAATTTACCAGTATTAACTGGTAAATGTTTTTGAAAATCCTACATTAAACATATTATGACACTTTAATAATAGACTAACATTAATTTCACCTTATAAATAGAGAATTGAATTGTTGTGGATTATCCAGAGATATAAAAACAGCTCAGCGTTTATCCTTAATTAAACTCTGTAAATATCTTCCAAGATTGTAAATTGCCACTCACAGCAATTCCACTTTCGTTTGCTTTCCTTACCGAAAATATTACCTGAACTAGAATGATCCTATAAAAAAAACCTGTTGATCTTTTACGCCATTTTTTAGCTGTAAGCAGTAATATAAAAATGGTAACAACATTAAAACAGTGGTAAAACTATGGTAACAAGTAATCTACGCTATAGCTGTATAATAGATATAGTTATTATTTTACGATAAAGTAAATTATTTGATTAACTTTTAACCGGTTAAAACGTTAGATCTTAATATGAATTGAGATTTTAAACTGAAAACTTATAGAAATTCCATAATTTATACAAAATCAAGCAGATGTATTTTATGATTAACCATAATTTATGTTTCTATGTTTTACAATCACAATATTTATTTCCTTCAACTGTCAATAGTATGTAAGAAAGCCAAATTTAACTAAATAATGTACGTCAACTAGCTGTTTACGTTTCTGATACTTTCAACAACAGTAGTATAGTAGAAATGATGCATTTTATGTCAAGTGTTTATGTTTAACACCCAACATAGCAAACTAGAAGCGAGCTTTCCTATTATTATAATATAATGGATCTGGGTGTCTTGTTTTTTTATTTTTTTCTGCAACGGAAATTTTATATCAGAAAATCAAATTTAATTAAATAAATTACTCGTACTCCACTAATATTTATCATTCTAATACCTTTTAAATCACTTTAATGCCGTGAAAATTATATAGTATCATGTTCAGTGTTAATTTATGCTTTATTGTGCGTATCACTATAAAAATAAAACAGGAATTGATATATCTTTCATCGATTTATAAAAAGATACATATGATGGATCTGATCTTGGTATGGCGCTAAAATATAAAGAAGTAACTACAAAATGTAACTCAAAATCTAGATAAAATATTTAATTTTGATTACAGGTTTTAACGTGATTTATTTTATCAAATGTAGTGGTACTTGTTAATATTAAAGTTGATAAAGGCTGCAAAATTGATTTCCACGCAACGTCGAGTAATAAATACGAAATCATTACCGTAATGAATGACATGAACCGATCAACAATATTACATGTTCAATCACTAACTGGTAGTAGTCAGGAGGGAAATCATTGACGGCTGTTACTGTCGTATAAGTCGCGTGTGTGTCGATACTCATTCTTTATAAACAATGTTATTTTTATTATGACACGGAGGTTATGCATTTATCATTTATGCTATACAACTGAGGAAAGAGTGAAAATTTAATATCTGAATACTACAAGCAACAATTAGACCATTAACTCTGTAAACAAAACAATAAAAATACAAGACCCAAGGCCCATAGTGTGTTGTTTGCTATCACTGTTTTTTAGCGTTGTTATGGATTATGGATCTCATGGATTCAGTGTTCTAGTGCATTCAACAGAAACGTAGTACCGTTTAGACTTATACCCGCAAAAGGGATGTCTCAATAAGTAACAAAGAAAGTACTTAACATAAAAAGTAATTGTTTTAAATTTTTACTAAATATTTTCCCACAGAGGAAATATTATCCTGTCATTCTATAGTCTATTCGTCTAGTGTTGTCAAAGTGATGTCCCGCCCACAGCGTGGTGAGCCCGGAGGTTGTGAAATGCAAAATAGTCCACGTGGACCGTGTGAGTTCACTAGAATATGGACAAACCGAGTTCACAAGCGGCTGGTATTGTGACATGCTGTTTGTCGGTTAGTGCTCTGGTGAGTTCGCGCTGCTTTAGACCGCATGTGAACCGGTCTGGTACACGTACGGCAGTTGTGGGCGGCTCTTCACTCTTAACACTCGATGAATGTGTTATAATCAATTTCCATAATACTTTCACTTGGATTAGTAAGATGATTACTATACTTTTTCTGTTACTTTGTATTCATTGAGATATGACATTTTATAGTATTTCGAGATAAGTGATAAAATGTCATATATATATATATATTGTGTTGATGTAATACATTGTGTAAGATACGGTCATTATAAATCATTACTATTATAACACGTGTATATTTAATTGCAAGTGACCGTAACAAACAGTAGAACTCAGGAATGCAATAAAACATTCCTGACTTAATGAAAGTGGCGTGTGGAATATGCTATTACATTTCTTGCTCATAGCTTTTGTATTCACTTTACAGTTTGGAAATTGAAAAGAATACTTTAAAGTAAAATATACGTTTCTTATTTTATTAATTGTTAATAAAATATTTATATAAAATAGGATTTGTTAACTTTAATCTGTGTTTTTCTTAGCTTATACACATTTGAGTAACGTTAAAGAACCGGGGAAAAAAGTGTTTAGGCCCATTTTAAATAAAAATATCAGTTATATATAACACTGATGTACCTTAATAATAATGGTCATGATATAATATTTTGTTTGTCTCACAGATCATTACTATATAAATACATGTATTGTTAGTTTTTCGATTTTAAGAGTAAAATAATGTTCTTATCAATCAGAATTTCAAGGTTATGTAATTATTCTAATCAAATATTATTGTGGTTGTACCCATGCAGTCTGAAATTAAAAGTGCAGTAAAAAATATATCCAAGGCAGATAATTTTTGGAATCGTGAGGTGTTTTACAAAATAAAGAGGATGCTGATTAATTTAAATATGAAAAGCTTTTATTGGCCTTTACATGAGTGTTCAATAATTGTAAGTGATCATACATTAGAACGATCTGAGGTTCGATCAAAATCAATACATTATTAAGATATGCAAATGTATGTAAAAATAAATATAATTGTTTGATTTATAAGAATAGTTTTATTCCAAAATGGTTAATTACAAAACTGAAACTATAGGCAGAGTTTATCGATTGAAAAAATTTTTATTGAATACTCATCAATATAGGCCTACTATTTGATGAGCATTAGCGCAGCTCTTACTCATAGAAAAATTCCTTTCAGGCCTCGAAAAATTACTATTCTATCCGTCTGTCTGTTTACATGCCTGTTTATATATATATATAATGTTTTAAAAACACTTTGTTTCAATTGTACAGTAATATACTAAAAACAATATATATATATATATATATATATATATATATATATATATATATATATATATATATATATATACAGGGTTTGTCCGGAAAGTAATAGGACTGATTTTCTTTCGCCGAGACTGTACTTCGGAGCGTGCGCACTGACTGGATTCGGTAGAGGGCGTTCCTAGCTAACGAACAAGCGGCTGGTCAGTTGTGTACGAGCACCTGAAGAGTCAGGACAGGCATTTTCACGTGACGTGTTTCTGTGAGTGGTGCAAGCCGAAAATGCAGCATTCGTTAGAGAAGAGGTACACGATTAGATTCAGTGTGAAAACTAGGTAAATCTGCGACAGAGACATTTGATATAATCAAGCAGGCTTACCCAGATGTTGATTTAGCAAGAAGTGGTGTGTTTCGGTGGCACCAGGCCTTTTTGGAGGGCCGGGAAGAGGTCGCTGATGAAGACCGTGCTGGAAGACCTTCGACTTCGACAAACACCGACAATGTGACTCGTGTGCGCAAAGTTTTGAACTCAGACCGTCGACTAAGTATTCGTTTAATTGCCCAGATGTTACACTTACCGAAATCTGTGGTTCATGAAATTGTAACGGAGCATTTGAACATGCGCAAAGTGTGTGCGAAGATGGTCCTAAAAGTGCTTACTGACGACCAGAAATTGCGGCTCACACCGCCTTTCTTGTGAACAGCTACCTGACCAAGGCCGGCATCCCAACTCTTCTACAACCGCCCTACAGCCCAAATGTGGCTCCCCCAGACTTTTTTTTGATTCCTCGCCTGAAAAGGCAAGCATTTTGAGACGACAGAGGGGATCCAAGCAGCTTGTACCGCGGCTCTCAAGGCTATTCCGGAGAATGCCTTCTGTGACGCCTTCAATGCTTGGAAATCGCGCTGCCAGCGCTGCATCAACGCAGAAGGAGCCTATTTTAAAAGTTTTTAAAGAATTGTAACGATTTGCTCAATAATGTTTTTTCATCGAGTCAGTCCTATTACTTTCCGGACAAACCCTGTATATATATTTCAGAGCACTCTTGCATTGTAGTAAACTATATAACTGGAATTTTTACATATTTAGCATTGCAATGAAACCAATCTTAATGTTTATTTAACAAAACATTTTCAAAAATATTTTTTGTGTAGACTTTAAAGTTTGCATGAGACTTAATTTCCCCATAGACAAGAATGAGTTCCCTAATGGCATTGCCAACCATGGAATTTGGATGAGTATTTCTTTAACGTATTACTTTGTGCCTGTCTGTAATTCGCATGTTTTTAAATTTTACAAGCAACCTCAGCGAAACATGATATGCGACACGTTGTGTAGCGTACTTAAATACTACTTCATCTAATAAATAATATATTTTATGTCTCATATCAACATACTGTTTCTAATTACGTAATGCCACATCTACATCCATTGTTATGTATAAAAACTGTAACAATTTAGAACCAAGTATGGCAATTACAACTGTTAAAACGTAGAACCACATTTTAGTCTAGTGAAAAGCATATAGTACACATTTCTTTACTGATTATAAGTATTTTCTTGGATATCACAGTTACATCCTTCTTGTGAACATGAATGTCGATGGAAGAAGTTTACTCTTTGTGCTCTGTCACGATCAATCCACATAACTGTAATACGCGATACTTTCAGATAATCAATTCACTCACTGTTTCCATAGTTGTATGATGACAATGAGAAAAACAAACCGCCGTGTAATAGTTAGATCAATAGCGTTGTCATAATAAAATTAATGAATATGCATATGCTAGTTATGCAAAGGGAAATTAAAAAGTAACAGTCGTAAATTATTTTCCTTCCTGACTACTACCAATTAGCGTATAAAATACATATAATGATATATTGTTGGACAGTTCATGTCATTCGTTACACTAATGATTAATGACTATCTCTTACGTTGCTATTAAAAAGGAACTTTGCTTCTTCGTCCTTTTTAATATGAAAGTGGAGTTGTTACTTGTTGTTATATTAATATTAATAATGTACACACACACACACACACACACACACACACGCGCGCGCGCGCACGCACGCACGCACGCACGCACACGCCCACGCACACGCACGCACGCACACGCACACGCACACGCACACGCACACGCACGCACGCACGCACGCACGCACGCATGCAAGCACGCACACACACACGCACACACACAAACATTTTATATAGATACATGTACTAATTATATATATATATATATATATATATATATATAATATATATATATATATATATATATATATATATATATATATATATATATAAATTCAGAATCACTATTACATTTCTAAAACTAAACATTAAAAATTACATACTAAAAACTATCTATTTATAAAAATTATGATGTAGGCTATCAAACTCCTGAATATATAATTATGCATTTCATCATTTAATATTTTTTATCAAACAGAAATAAAATTATCGTGTACAACTATAAAGAACTTTTCCCAGAATACAAAAGTACATGCTGCAGCCCATTGTCATCAGTCATCGTAAATGTCAGTGTTATTCTCTGAGGTATATTGTCATCTTGGTTATAATGTATTACTAAGAGCTTACTTCTACATCAGTACTCCTTATAAACAAAGTGAGTTACGTATTTTAAATTACGTAATTATAATAATAATTTTAATATTTTAATGTATATTAACGATATATACCAAACATTCTTATACTTTTCAAGGGAGTATATAAGCTATTTTTAGTGTTATTATGACTAATCATAATTGGTATTGTTATTATTGAATGATCAAAATTAAACATTAACCATAAACATATTTAAGAAACTAAATGTCTAAATGTCTAGAAATGCTGCTAGTTATTAATAAATTTAAACCGATTTAGGTAAGATGAAAACTGGCAGGTAAGACTAGGACCTATGGAAAATCAAGTACTTATTAACCTTTTCTAAAGTATCTTCAGAATTTATATAACCGACTCAGTTGTGAGGTATGACCACACGTGCTTTGAGAGCAACGTACCAGTGATCCAGTGTAAGAGCAGGAAACATACTGTCTTAGTAACAGTTCCATACCAATTTTTTTACACCACGTTTAGCCCTGAAGATTCTATTTCCCTCTGTATATATGTCCGTCTATGTGGCAACTCTTTATAGAATTCTCCTGGAAATTTGGAACTTGATACATAGGTTCACTCTAGTCCAAGGAAGACAGGTTTTTGTTTTTGCGATGAAGAGGTAAGAGGCAGCAAGGGTTTCCTTAAAAAGGTCTAAGGAGCTTAACGCCTAAGCCTAGTGGCCTATGCAATTCCTGACATACAGAGAACAGGAGGTATTGCCAATGCTGGATTGACGGCGCTAGTGATAGTCGTCTAAAAATCAAATTTATTTCGTTTTGGTTGTGTCAAATCCTGACAACATCTTTAATTCAATTATTAATTTGATTAGAAATATAATAGGTCCACAAGTTTACTATACTGAAATAAGGAACCGATTATATAATTGTTTAAAAGTCCTACTACTATTATATAAAACGAAATATTTAATTTTTTTATAAAAAAAATAATCTATACATAACGTTCGTCATCAAAAACGAGTTTGAAAACAAAAGTGAGAGTTTCACCGGTACACGTCGCTACTGAAATACACAGTGGTGAACAGGATCGTACTAGTTGATATTAACTGCAGTCTCCAAACTCCTGGATCAAAATTTTCTTTCAATTCCCGACGTAAATCATTGCATATTATGGAGACAGTAACCCTGCACCATAGTATGGTATCCTGTCAACCAGAAGAGATATGGAGAAAATACTAAAATACAGAGGTGATTTTACATCTAATACTCAATTTGTCAGTTTTATTACGGCTACATATTTGGAAAATCCATTTGTGTAATAATGTAATAATAACACGCTGGCGACAACAAGCACGAGTTGTAGAGTTACATAGTAGAGATACTCGTACCAGCGCTTGTCTCGTCACAGCTTGGGGCTCTTTAGCTGTCGACACGTTGTTAATTAATGATTGCCAATCTTATAGTTCACAACAATATTGACTTCGAAACTCCTAGGAAACCCAAAACAAACATTTGTGTAGGATCTTGCCTGCCATGTGATTACATTATATGCACAAAACTGTTGATGAAAATGTGCCATGAACCTTAAACTATTATATATATATACATATACTTTAATTAACATACATATTTTATACTTATATTTTACTTTATCTTGACAATATAGTTTACATAACTATTCTTCAGCTGCAGCGTGTTACCATAGTACCATTTGAAAAGCCGGAGTTAAAGCAGGGACTAGAAGAGTAAATTTAATATGCGGTGCATTCATTGGATAATAGTACTTTAGGGGATTTTCGTTAAGGAAAGCAAATGAAAGTGAAATTGCTGTGAATGGCAATTTACAATCTTGGAAGATATTTACCGAGTATAATTAAGGTTAAACACTGAGACGTATTTGTGCCGGCCGGAATTATATCTCCGGATAACCGTCAATAATTCCTTGTCTGATTTATAAGATCAAATAACTTTACGTCTTGTATTAATAGCGGTTTACTTTACGGTTTATAATGTGCTTTACGGCTAGTACGTTATCTAGTATATATATATGCTAATTATATAAAATTTGCCCAAATTAATTTACTTATGCTCTTTATTTCTATTTCTATTACCTTTTGATTGTAATCGTCCTTCTACAATATTTATTTTTGAATTCAGGTAAGAAACATTTCATAACTTGAAATTCAAATAATCAAACTAAACTTCCTAAATCTTACAATTGAGAAACAGTTTCTTTCTACTTCAGGATGTAGCTATACATGTAACTTGTCAGTATTACCGAGAAATATAGACGTAATTTACATTGTATTCCTACAAATGTATTATTTATTTATTTGTACATTTAAGGTGTTGTTATAAATATGATTAAAGAAATAATTGAGAAAAGTGTCTAAAATTGATATTTTGTAGCATAATATTTACATTTCGTACCAGTTTATACACGATAATAGTTATTATTATCACTGAATAAAAATGTCACATTAGCAAGAATTATATGTAAACATGAACAAATTCCATATTACCTTTCGCAACATCTTCAATGTATTTATTTTATATCTAAGTACCACTGATCCTCTAGACTGCAGTATAATTTCAGTGTGTGAGCAACTAAAGGAAAGTTTCTTCTATTGTACTTCATCTGTGTGTCAATATGTTCCTTTTGCACCGAAAAATTGCAGGTGATGGGATATAGAACTTGTCACCTCCGACGAAATGATATACACCTTTCAATTGGGTTAGAGGTGGAAATCATGTATGGACATGTTTGTAACAGATTACATATTCAGATCCACCTGTAATTGCTTAATTTATAATGGTTTCTAATAGAGGTATTCTCTTCATCAGCTCACTTTGACACGTCCTTGAAATTTAAAGAAGTTATCTTTTGTACTGAGAGAGCCAAGTAAAGGTAAATACAGCTGGTCGTGTGACACCAAAGAATGGAACTTGGTGTTGAGTCGTGGAAACTCTCAAAAGCAATTCAAACCAAGATCCTAATAGAAAATATTTGAGAGAGTCTTTCACGTATCATTCCTGCATCCGTGTTATCCTGTCATTTCCAACATAGATAATTCTAAACGTATGATTTTTATACCATTTTACTTCAATTTACTAGGTAACATGAATGAACATTGTAGTTACTGTCTTACGGATTATTAAATTTCTTAAACTAAACATTTACATACTTAAAACTATCTATTTATAAGAACTACGATATAGTCTATCAAACTCTTGAAAGAAAAATTATTCATTACATCAGTTAATATTTCGTATCAAACACAAATAAAATGATTGTGTATAGCTATAATGATAGGATACAAAAGTGCATGCTGCAACCCATCTCCATTATTTATCGTAAATGTCAATGTTGTTCTTTTAGGTATACTGTCATCTGGGGTATACTGTATTACTAAGAGCTTACTTGAAGATCTATACTTCTTATAACCACAGTGAGTTATTTATTTTACATTATGTAATAATAATATATGTGTTTACCTTTTATTGTATAGTAATAATGTATATTCAATATTCTTATAGTTTTCAAGAGAGTATATTATCTATTTTTTTTATGTTCGAAGTGGAAGATTTAAATTATTATTTTTTAAATATAACAGCTGGTTTCATCTGGTAAATAGTTTGAATACAAACCACAATAGTGATATACATATCGAATAGGAACGATCTGAAATAAACAATACATACAAAACTATTCAATAGACAATAAGTTGGGAGCATATCATAGACAAACTGGTGCAATAAAAAAACTTTCATAATATCTATCAATGCTACTAGTTTAAGCGATCTATTTCAACCAATTTAATTACCAATAACTACTTCTGTAAGATAAAAATAAGGCAGGTAAGACTAGGAAATAATGGAAAATCAAGTTACTTATTAACCTTTATTAGAACACCTCCAGAAGAAATATAACCTACCCAGTTGCTATGTCTCAGTGTAGACCACACGTGCTTTGAGAGCAAAGTAGAGATAATCCAGTGTAAGCGCAGGAAACATACTGTCCTAGTAACAATTCCATACTAATTTTTTATACTACTTTCAGCCCTGAAAATTCTATTTCCCTTCGTCTATCTATCCGTCTGGTAACCATTTATATAATAATTCTAGAAATTTGGGACTTGATACATAGCTTCAATCTTGGTGCAAAGAAGAACGGTATTTGTTTTTGGGATTAAGAGTTAAGAGGAGACCAAGGGTTTCCTTAAAAAGGTCTAAGGAGCTTAACGCCTAAGCCTAGTGGCGTATGCAAATCCTGATACACAAAACAGGAGGTATTGCCACTGCTGGATTGAAGGCGCTAGTAATAGTCGTTTAAAAATCAAATTCATTTCGATTTGGTTGTGTCGGATCCTGACAACAGGTTTTCCAGAAAATCCAGAAGATCCAGAAAAAAGGTTTTCTTAAAAAGGGCCAAAGAGCTTACATCTGCTCCTAATGGCGTATTCAATTCCTGACATACAGACAACTGGTGGTGTTGCAACCGCTAAATTGGAGGAGCTCGTGATAATCTTCTAAAAATGAAATTTACTTCGATGCTAACATCTAGATATTTGGAAAATCCAGTTATTTAAAAACGAGTTAAAACACGCTGGCGGCAACAAGCACGAGTTGTAGAGTTACATAGTAGAGATACTCGTACCAGCGCTTGTCTTGTCACAGCTTGGGGCTGTTTAGCTGTCGAAACGTTGTTAATATTAATAACTGGCAATCTTATACTTAACAAAAATTGACTTTGAAAATCCTAGGAAACTTAAGATTAAACATTTGTTTAGGATCTTGCCTGGCATTTTGTTACATTCCAAGCGTAAAAACAGTTATTGAAAATGTGTCATGGACCTTAAGCTAATACATATATTAAGTAATGGTAGTGTTCTAAAATGAATGTATTATAAGGTTATAAATATTTGATAAGCGTAAACCAAGTTGATAAATTTAAAATAAAGAAGGCGTATGCGGAATTTCCTTCGACTTAAGTTGCAAAAACCTTTGTACCTACTTAATGGATTTGTTTTTAGCACAATGAAAAAATATAATACTTGTTAGTTCTAAGTTTAAGACACAATTTTTGAAACTGCAATTAAAACTACAAGGATTTTATTAATTTATTTATAAGTATTTATATGTACATGTTTAGTACATATTAAATTGTAATTAACTTTGCTATTTGAATGAAAAAATACAGGAAATTTTATTGTTTATACCAAAACATAAATAAATATTGATTAAATTAAAACCAAAGTTTTACAACATTGGTTTTTGTTGCAATTGGTGCAGGCAATGACGGCCTTTGACGGCAGTTTAGTGAGATAAGGGTCTTCCAATAGTGGGTCATCAATATTGCCTATGTACGAGTAGAAATGAAATTGCATGTAAATTTCAGGCTTTATCTTAATTCGTCTTTGATATATTCCTCTCGGTGATCCTCTTTGATATAGTCAGCTCTCAAATGAACAATTTGGATACAGAAAGGGCAAATCGACGACAGACGCAGTAGTGAGTCTTGTCGATATGATTGTAGAGGGAATAGAATGTCGGAACCACACAATGAGTGTGTTCTTAGACTTGTCCAAAGCATTCGAATGTGTTGACGATAGCATACTGCTCGACAGACTTGGGTCCCATGGCATCAGAGGCGTGCCCCTTAAATGGCTTAGCTCATATCTAAGTCATAGATCCCAAGTTGTCCAAATATCAAATCAATTGTCAAAACAAATAGAACTGAGGTACGGTGTTCCCCAGGGATCCATTCTCAGTCCTGTGCTTTTCCTGCTTTATGTCAACGACATAGGATCATCACTTCTGCATGGAGGACTGCAGTATGCTGATGCTACGACTCTCTGTTTTAGTGCAAGATCAAGTGAAGTGTTGGAACAACAGGCCTTTGTTGACATCAATAACTGTGTACAATACTTCCAAAGCCTCAATCTCACAACAAACTCCTCAAAATCCAACGTTTTAAATTTTGCCCTGCGCGATGTAGGCAACCATTGTGGATCTGCCGTCTTGTTAGCTGATTCCACACTGGAAGAAGTCCTCTCTTCAAAATTCCTAGGAATACACCTTGATCGAGGGTTGACTTGGAATGAACACATCAATCATGTTTGCGCAAAAATTTCCTTAGGCATTTATGTGTTGAGATCCTTAGCAAAATACTGCCCAAGTCAGGTACTGATAACGGCGTATTATGGCTTAATTTACCCCCATTTGTCTTACGGAGTGGTCCTGTGGGGATCGTGCGCAAGCTCTCAGTTTCAGAGAGCATTCAAATTCCAAAAAAGAGCTATTCGAATAATAGCAAAAATAAAATTCAGAGAGTCGTGCAGGCAAGCTTTTAAGGAATTACAGCTGTTAACTCTCCCGTGTCTGTACATTTTAGAAACCACTTTGTTTTGTATGTATAAGTGTGCCTTAACCAGAGGCCGGGACATACATACGCATGAGACACGAGGTAGATAATTACTACGAACTGCAAGCCACAGAACAGTGGTTTTTGAACACCTGCCCTCACAGGCAGGTGTTAATTTTATTAGCAGACTGCCAAATTCAATAAAAATTACACGACTGATTCTGCTGTTTAAAGTGGGATATATTGGCGAAGGATGAAAGGTGCATAAGTGTAAAATTGTATGTGTAAATGAGAATTTTGTGGCATGAATGTAAGAAATTTTAGATTAAAATTTGTGACGTTTGCTATACATTGTAATATTGTCGCTGCAATAAAGCTGATTTGGATCTGAAGGATCTGAAGATGGAATCAATGATTCCGAAATGTACATAGTAAGAAGAATAAAAGTTTAAAAGTGTTAAAAGTTTATTATTAATATTATGTTATTAATTAGAATTGTATGATCAGACTACATAGATTGCGTCATTTACATAGTAGCATTACCCATTACCTAAATACATATTGCACTATAATCACTCTGACACTAAACACATAACTGTAGAAGATGGTACACAACTATGTAATAGAGGGATTACCCTGAGCACATTGCTGGCAGATATAATATTTCAAATTTGTGTCGTATTAGTCTACTATCAATTTAAAATTAGATTTAGCTAACTCATATTAAATTATTGGATTTTCTTGATGTATTAGTGATAGTGATGTTATATTTCATGTGCTTCAGTAAATATGTTCTTTACTTCCACTTTTCCAGCGGTAAATGGGCCTTATTGGTAAGTTTAACAGATCCGCACGTGTGTTAATTGCTACAAGCCTGGTTAAGATAGAGTATTTAAATTAAATATGTCCTAGGTGAGCGCAAAAATATGTATATATATATATATATATATATATATATATATATATATGTATATATATATAATATATATAATATATATATATATATATATAATATATATATATATATATATATAATATATGTATATATAAAATATTAATTCCATAAATATTTCTGTATAACATTTCTTTTATCTTGTTCCAATATTGACCGTATTAAGAATATCAAAAATTCACAGGTCATCATTGATAAACCTCAAGGGGACAGTGACACCTAGGAAAAATGTATGCTATAAATTTTAATGAATAACACCTGATGCAGATGTTAGGTTTCTAAGTTCACTGCTAATACATTTAATTGACCAGACATCTCAATCAAAAGTGATCTCCGTTAGCAGTAATAAACAATTACCGGAAAGGGGTACATGATCCTAATCCAACAAAAAGAGGCAAAAAATTAGAAAGAATGCTAAAACTACCGATAATTTTATTTAACTGACCTGTAAACAGATAAATTGGTAATCACAGACTTTGATTAGCGTGGACATCAACAGAAATATACACACGCGCGTGTGTGTTGATGTTGTCATTTGGTTCTATGCTAAAATTATAGATCACAAAGAAGGGTTACTAAAAGTTTTTGGTATAACCCCTTACACCGAAATGTTGAATATTAAAACTTAAGACTAACTCTAATATGTCAAATGCACCGTTAAGCCGTAACTCAAATAAAAGTTTATGATCAAAATGAACAAACTTTAAGTTTGCAATCAATATTTTCATCAATATCCCAACCGTTTCAAAACGTCTGCAAAATATGTCTTTCTTCACAAACATAACAATAAAGATTACTCTCAAATACATTCGCAATTGTGAAATTACTATCGAATAATTAAGATCAACAGTAAAAATCAATACAAATTAGTAGGTTAAGTATGTACAGTACAAATTTTAAACTTACACCACTGTAAAAGACAGTTCCCAGTATAACACTTTATATGATATAATATTAATTACTTTAATATTTGACAACAATAAACCAAACCAATTATTCAGTATGATTCTTTATGAACAATTTCTGACCAATGTGGTTATCTCATTTACACCACGAAAGTAAAACTTTTATGGTGAAGACCGTTTAAAACGACATAAAATCAAACATTTCCAAAGAAAGTACATAACGCGAAGAAGTCATCGCCTGACAGGGCAGATATACGACAGTGGTGATAGTCACGTGAGAAGGGGCTGTAAACGGACATTGCCTGATCGTGCCCCGGCATAATCCGCACCTGATATAATAGCTTGACGGCTGGAATTGCAAAAAGTTCAGGGGGAAGGAGGACAGTAACAATGTATTGCCCTGTTATAATCTCAACATGTTATCTTTGCAGGATCCCACTACGGTACATTCAGAGTAAATTTAAGTAGTAAATTATACTCACAACTTTAATTAGATTTAAAAATGAATATTCTATATAATATGATTGGTTTAGATGACAAATGTGTTAGTGTCGAAGTTAAAATAATTGAGTTTTATTATTTTAATTACTCTAAAATATTGTTTGAAAATAAATACCAGTTTTAAAGTCCCTTTTGTTGGTGATACATGACTTTATTGAAGTACTGACTGTACTTTACTTACATTATAGTCGAATCGTTTACTATTCATCAGTCTTTCCGTCCGTAATATAAATCCCAGTAGAAATATCCTAGACACATTTGTAATTTTATACTCAAATTCCTATTGGTTTATGCAAGAACAGATAATATAAAAATGAATGATAATACAGATTCTTATATATTTACACTGCTCGTTCTGGTAACTAAGATAGGAAGCAGAAATCACTGAGTAATCACATCTTTATATAGAATGATTGCATTTATATAAAATTTGATAATGTGACATATAATAGTGACATATGTTAATTTGTTGGGCTGTTCGAAAAACTCTTCGTGTTCTTATATCGGGTGAACGACTTTCCGCTGTATCAGATATCTCCTACTAATCGATACTATATTTTACATGCAATAATATAATAAGTTTAAGCCCTTCCATGAAACAAACAACTTTTTTGAGCAATTACATGTGTTTTTCAAAAACAGCGTGTAATAAAATATTAATTACTATGCTAACTATCTATATGATTAAAATATCAATTTGTAGTATTAATATTATTATTTATATAAGTATTGCAATAATTCACATTTTAATTTGGTATTCACACATACAGTAATGTGTCGCTTATACTATTGCATTTTAATTGTTATTTTAAAACTAAGTATTTTTGTACACAGCACAGCGTTCTCATTACACTGCTCATAATTAGCAAATTGTAAAAAAAATAAATCTCGAATTTGAATACTTCCTCGAAAAAGTGTTACTACTTAATAGTTTCTTTCTGCTTTGTTATAGGGCTGATTTTATATTTAAAACGTTTTCTTTAAAATATATAAAACGTGTTCATATATAAATAATTTAGCATGTCTTATGTTTCAAGGTGGCTACCATACAACAATTTGGAAGTACATAAAACGCTGTACATTTTACTATGAATTAGTAAATTCATAATTATTCTAATTCCATGCATAACTATTAAAGATATAAAACTTATTCTTGTTTTAAATAAGTCCACCATAACTTAGTATGACCTTATATATAGGTATATTTTCAGGGTAAATTATAAACACTTAAAACAAGATTTAAACTGTATTTTTGTAAAAAAGTATATATTCTACAATGTTAAGTAAATACATTACAGCAACTCGTATTTTAGTCAAAACTTTTTTTACTTAAGATGAACTGAAAAAATTAAGTTCTGCTGGTTTTCAAAGGCTTTAGAACACTTTAAACTAAATTTACGTAAAATAATTTTAAAAAGTAGGTTAACAAATAGTAAAAAAAACTAAACACAGCACTTTTTAAAATATCCGCCATTAAAGTATTTTTTAAATTACCACATTTAGTCTAGCTCGAAATATAGCCTCAGATGTTTTGAGCAGATGAGAAAAATTGTACACCTATAAGATGAAGTAAATATTATTTGAATATTACTATTCACAGTTTTAGGCAGGTGAATTTCTCCATTATTTTCCATACTCGTTCAAAGACGAAAATAAAGTTCTACAATAAAGTTTTACAATGATATGCAAAGATACAAAATGTAATTGCAATGCTTTTTAGGATAGTTAGAAACAAAAATTATTAAAATCATAATATTTCCTTGTATAAATTGTATTTGTCCTTTCACGAAATTCCTCATCCTCACACTTTTGGAATACATACATTATTGATGAGCTAAAATGCCTGTTCGTCATATTTGTGTTTTTTTTTTATAATGCAATATCAAATTTCTTTAGATTATGAAATGTGCATTTTTGGTTATTCCTTTACTTTAGAATATTATGGGAAATATAACTTTATCGCAGTATATTAACCTGATATCATTAATTTAATCTTTTTGTTCAGGCATTTTGCTCATAAAAACACTATAATAGCATATTATGTATAAGTCTCGTTATTAATTAGATTGATTGCAGTTGTGAAACACTTTTTAAGGATTTATCAAGTCATATCTGACATTTTTCCCGAAACTTTGTTAGCGTTGAACTGTCAGATTATGAGACGTGGAAGAAGGATAGAAGGTGAAGGGAAAGAGCTTAGCGAAGGATTATTATCATTACAAGTGACAAGACATTTCAAGAATATTTGGCTCACTGATCTGCAATACGTCTTAGGATTCTCTTCTGACACCAGTTGTAAAGCACGCTTGTACTTGTACTTGACACTTTAAAATGTTAAACATAAAGATTCCCACATGCTGGTGTTTCTATGAATTTAGTATAGTACATTTTGCCTATACTTATGTTATAGATTTAAAGAAATTGATCAAAACAAAAAAACTTTGAAAAGTTTATGAAATTTTACTAAATCTTTTATGAAAGAAGCGAGAAATTTTTGTAATGACTTTACTCCAAAAACATTGACTACTTAAAGTTGTATTAACATTTTTGGTCGTTAATTGAGTTCAAAACAATTTGCTATTACTCATAATAAAATATAGCAATATTTTTAAGCAATATTAAGAACCTTACATGATGTTATAGGCATGTAAGCATTTCAGTACATGTATTTCTATTTGTATAATTGAGGACTAACGAGAATTTAAAAAATCAACAACAATAAAAATTGTTGGAAATGTGCAGATACGAGCCATTTCAGTTTCGTCTGTAACTTAACAGCTGATATGGTTAGATGCAAACATAGAATGACCGCTATCTGGAAACTGTTATTCTTATGAAACTGCCTATGATAAAAGTTGTTATAAAACATTAACAGTTATTTGACACTAAATTTTTGTCTTAAATTGTTTAATGATTGAGATAAACACAACACACAGGTGGTGCTGCCACATCTCGGAACTGAGTACTGAATAAGGTTTAACTAACGAACTTGCCTACAGCGAGAGGAACTTCTACTCCCACACCAGCTGTGTTCTGAATCAGAAATTACGGCAGTTATCGTATTCAGAATGACG
This sequence comes from Homalodisca vitripennis, assembly GCF_021130785.1. Classification (NCBI taxonomy): domain Eukaryota; kingdom Metazoa; phylum Arthropoda; class Insecta; order Hemiptera; family Cicadellidae; genus Homalodisca; species Homalodisca vitripennis. Next base: position 46,946,830 of record NC_060211.1, on the reverse strand, counting down.
CGCTATATGGCACAAGCCCATACATATACAGAGTGTTTCAGAACTTATCTACAGCGAGAGGAACTTCTACTCCCACACCACCTGTGTTCTGAATCAGAAATTACGGCAGTTATCGTATTCAGAATGACGCGCTATATGGCACAAGCCCATAAATATACAGAGTGTTTCAAAACTTTTGGATAATTTCAGAGATTCCTCCTGTTATTAAAGTAAACTCGTCTTAAAAATTCTTTGTTTTTAAAGCGTGTCGTTTGGTTTGGCAGTGTTGTGGCCATTATTGCATTGTAATTTAAAATATGTATAAAAGATCACCCTAAAACAAACACTAGTATATTTTAAAATAATTTTAACAATTGCACATGTATCCTTAGTCATTGAAATCTGTCACTCACTAAAGTTGCAGATTATCTCTTCTGTCTGCCTGGGAGCTGTACAATGTTTTTCTGTCTGATCACCTGTCTCTCTGTAAAAAATATCAAGAGTGAAATGAAATATAGACTTAAAATTATCCATTCAACTTCAACGAAGTCTGTTACGTGACACGTACTCTTACCTTGTTATACACCTCCAATAATATTACAAGGCAATCAGTTAGAAAGAAATATAATCTCCGACTTTCGGGATTTATCTCATTAACTTAACGATGTCATAGTGACACCTAAAACCCTACAATATGTTTAACAGTTTTAAGGGAAATATGCATATAGATTTGATCTATTATGTAGCTCTCTATCCCCAACTTTTGACTATCTGAAAATTAAATTAGCAATAATTGCATATTATGAAAAATTAATTTTATGTGTGCGTGTGTGTGTATATGCTAAACTAAATTAAAACCATTTTGTAGCAATATGTCCTGCCTATTGAACATGAACAAACCATTTATGTGCTTCATTCAATAATGATACTTCATACATCCGTATAAGTTTTTAAATTATTGGAAATACTTTCTGGATTATTTATCACATACCAATGTGTATTAGAAGTAAAATACAATTGATGTTAATAACCAATATTTTCTGACCGCCAAAATTTCATGATTATCGATTCGAATTCTTGCCTTCTATTGTCATTTACGTACACATTTTAAATTATATGTTTGCAATTTAATTATTATACCTTTAAATTATCCGTCTTCAAATGAAGGATTAATTTGCTATGTTCTAGTACACATTAAATGTACCATAGTAAAATGTATAACTTTCTAAAATGTATTGACCCGTAATTAAAAATCTTTCTGGATGGCTGTGTAGATATTTTTGTCTATAATAAGACTAAGAATTACTCATTATACTATGTGTCTTACAATATATGATTTTTCATTAAATTTAGATACATGGGCCTTTTTTGTTTGTAAGAAAAATTTACTGGTTATTTATTGCATGTCTACATGGAAGTTTAATTAGGAGTAACATATTCGCCATTCGATTAATACGTAATTTGTAATATTTGACATTAATTCTAGGAGTTTTATTGTAAATGGAGTAAAATGTATATTGATTTATATTATACAGAAAGTTTATATAAACCCACCTTTATCTTTGTGAGTGATACTTACCTAATTGGAGGTAGTACGTAGTTTAATTAAGTATAATTCAGATTTAACACTAAATACTTGGAATTTCAACTTCAGTAAGTTTTACTTCCATAAAAACAAACAGCGCCAACTGTTTAGTTATTAATTCTTTTTCACCCCCCATTAATGTACTGTCGTTTTGGACCCAAAGACCTCAACAACCTTTATATATTTTTCGTTTAATACTTTGAATCTTTTCAACCTGTAACTTTAACAACACGTAAATATAAAAGTAGCCAACAAATGAATTATATGTGTTGCCCATACAAGCCAATATGTTCTTTTCAGTGTATAGAACGCTCTGGGAAAGAATGAATATCGGCGTTATGTTTTCTAATGGTGAGACTGGAGGTGCGCCTAATGAATATTGATTGCTCGAAGTGAGTTTCCTGAATCAAAGAAAACATTGAAGGAGTCACTAACTTTCTTTTTGTTCAGAGAGATACCAATTTCGGTGTCTTATAATTATATGTAGTGCAATAATTCTAAAGTTGCTTCCTCCTTCAATAATTTGTTGTAAACAAAAGAAACAAAAAAAGTGTGTGTGTGTGTGTGTGTGTGTGTGTGTGTGTGTTATACATATTTTGTTCTTGATACTAGCATAAGGCAAACTCAACATTGGCGTCGGAAATATCATTCATATGATTCACTCGGGTTCTGTTTAAGACAAATCCAAACACAGTAAATTTACAAGGCCGTATTTTTTACTACCTTTTCACTCATAATTAATCTAAAAGAAAAACAATATAGTGCATTGATTTCTTTTAAGTATATTGTTTGTGATGTATAAGTGTATATTTATATTGAATCGAAACAGTTTATTCTTTTGGATGATGTCTTATATTTAAAGTATGTTCATTCGATTTAAATTAAAAGCGATCACGATAAGGTCAGTGAAATCTTTAGTCTAACAAATCGATTGTTTATAAATTTTATGTTCTTGAAAACTCATCCATGTTATGTATCGAAAACTTAAGAGAACTGTGTCATATCTTACAAATGAAAGCTGAAGTAATAGTAGTATTCTTATGAAAAAAATCCTGTAGTTACGCTCGGTTTAGTTAAACATGAAACTAGGGACTAAGCGATAAATGAAGTTAGCGCGATATATAGTGACTTCTCGTCCTTAGGATAATTTGGTCACGTCCTGTACTGTGTGGAACACTAACGCATGTAGTGTAGCCTAGGGAACAAGGGTGTAGCCATGTAGTTTAGGATGTTGCTAGGAAACAGTTCGTGGTATTAAAGTCTGTATAAGTTTTAAACAACTTTGAGATCGGATTAATGATAGTTTAATCGTTTATAATATTAGTCGTACAGTGATACAGTTATAGTAAAAGTAAATTATGCAATGTACAAGTTTATATTTTAAGTATTACTTATGCTATTTTTAATTTGTTTTTATTTTAAACGATAATAGTTTATTTAAATAATGTCAATGTTGTAAGTTTGTTATGTACGTTGTGTAACATTATTGGCTTAATGTTATTGAGGTCTACCTCAAGCTTTTATACTTTACATTGCGGATGTTCACTGTAGTACTAAGTTAATTATTACTTTGTAAATATTACGTAATGATGTATGTATTTTTTTACTTGGATCAGTATCGTAGTTTGTTTCTTGGCATACGATCGCTTCAATCTCCTTCATACTTCAAAATATAGGATGAAAACACGAAGAGATTAGAGAAGTTTCATTATTTAAATTCTCATATACAGTACAATGATTGTGGTTTATATTTCCTGGTTTATATTTACATTGTAATATCTCCTAATATATATATCGTTAAAGTCAACTTTTGTTAGTTCAGATCAGATGTTTAAATAGCAGTTTGATTACGTTTCGATAAAGCTTTCAGTCTACTTTGTGATGCAAAACGTAAGCTTTCCCCTTTACAAAAATTATGTCCATAGCCCGCCAAAAATGTAGTCACTTCAAAAAATAAAACATCCATATTATATAATTTAATATACACTTTTGACCGTTTACTAATACTTCCTCAAACTCATGATCCTACACACAATTAACTGAACACAATACACGACCCGTGTTCCCAAGGCTACACTGTGTGGCTAGTATTCCTCACAATATAGGACGTGACCAAAGATTAAACAGCATAATATATTACGCTACCATAAATTACTGCCTAGTTCACGTACGTGAGTCCATAGCATCAAGTGAAAATAATCAAAGTGCGTTACACATTGGGTTTATTTATTTAATAATTAAAGTAATACATTTAAAGGAAATTGTTTTTGCAACTGAAGTTTATAGAAAAATAATTGAAGAAGAATTCTAGACAATTAGTAATTTTACTAAGATAGTTTACATCAATAGAATGTTTTGTATGATTTGAAACAACTTATTCGATATATAGTAATACCTTTTGTAACATGAAAGTCAAAGTTTCAATTAATGCTGTATTTTTACCACTTGACCTAGGAATTTCAATGTATGGATTTAATTATATTACAAAATGCTTAGTGTAAAAACACAAAATATTTTAAGTAGGGGTTCTGTAGTAGGAGAACATAAAACTGCTCTTAGCGATATTGCCGGTCGTCATCTAAACTCTGAGCACTACAACAATATCACGTTACAGAATAAAGTAACCAGTATTTGTATTTGGGTTTATAGAAGGAAACTAATTTTGGCGTTATAAATCATCAAAGTATATATACTCTGTATTTAATAGTCTCACTCATATGTTTTAAAATTTTAGAATTAATATGACAGTTTTCTGTTGGTTTATCGAAATACATTTATAACTGCCACATTATATAAGGTAATATTAAAAATATCATGCAGGTTAGAAATATGCATGGTTCTGTAATAAAAAAACGACACAAGTAATAACGAAGTGTGGACTCATTTCTGTAACTACGGCAAGAGTACAGGACTCTGAGCCTTTGATACGAGGATTACCTAATCACTACACAGAGAAGGTCGTTAAAATGTTAAATCAGTTTCTGTACAAGCAAGATAATATTTTATTTCCATAGTACTTTAAATTATTACTTTGGATAAAAGTTTTAATATCGTAATATGTTAAAGCAACATTAGAAACATATGGTTTTATTTCATTATTTATATGTCAATACCACGTTTACTTTAAATTATGTAAAACGGTCATAGCTATTTGCATAAATATTAAAATACCTGTATCGTGTTATAATGCAGTATTTATATAGTCAGTATATTTGACATTAAACAAAATTTTACTCGAAATGTTGTAGCCTGTAATTGATGATTAATATAACAACCCTGTTCGTCTTTGATTCTTGGAGTAAACTTTAAACCTACATCAACTTAAACTCATTTTCACATTTTATAGTTATAAAATTGTAATTGAAACGTGTTTTCTTATTTGAAACTTTTCATTAATTAAATGAGTCAATATTACAATTTTTTCAACATTTAGGTTTTTTGAACTTGGTTTACAGTGTCAAAATTTTACACTTCTACCCGTGTAAATATTTTAAGGAAATTATTTGATGTTAAATAAATAGATGTATCGGAATATCTGCAAAACGTAACGAAAGTTTCAACCTTACTGAGTGTTATTCTTTCAGGCACCTTCTATCCATTGCTGGCAATACTATCAGAACATTGTATTGCGGGAATTGCATTACTATTTAGGCTCATAGCGTTTTTACCTTTTTATTGAAAACTTTTATTTTTTTACCTTTGGACTCGTTTTTAAACACAACGTAATTAAACACGTCTTTATTAGACCATGAGGAAGCTATACATTAAGTTCAAAGTTCCTAGGACAATTTTATCAAGAGTTACAACTCATTCTCGAGGAGAATTTTCCTTTTTGAGGAGAAATTTTGCTCAAACAACTTCCGTTTTTTATGTATTAAAGATTGTAATTTACTTTTATACGCAAAAAGTATGGTTTCATGTCTGGTTAAACAAACACTTCTACAGCAGTATTTGTGGTTTTGCAATAATTATTATTATAGTAAGCTATCTAGATTTACGTATAATTGTTAGGTAAAATCACTTGACTTCTTCTATTTTAGAGCCTGTGTAATGTATATTTTGTGTATCTTTAGAGCTGTTATTTAAGGAGTTATTATCCTGGAATCTTTTTCTAATTTTTTTTATGTTCGTAAGGTTTTAGGCCACACTCAAATAAATTTATATTTAAAATTTATAATACTTAACTAAATATAAAAGTTTGATATGAAATTGTTACTAGAATAGTACGTTCCCTGCTCTTACACTGGATTGTTTCTACTTTGCTCTTAAATCACTTTTAGTCTGTACTGAGACATACACCACAACTGGGTCGGATATAATATTACTTCTGGAGATGTTCTATATAAAGCTAACAAGTACCTTGATTATCTATTGGTTGCTATTAATCTACTTGTCTTACTTACCGGATTCTCATAATAAAGTAAGTAGCTATGGGTAAGTAAATTGTTTTAAATCTGATCGACAGCTAAGAAACCTCATAATGTTGTTACTTTCTTCATAACTTGCTCCAGCTTTAAGTCTAGTAAATGTTTTCAGGTTTAATTTTGGAGTATAATAATGTATTTTTTATCTTGTTTATTATATTTAGTTTTATAAAAAGAAAGGAAATTAATTGAAATATTTACCACACTACAGAAATGTATGATAAATAACATGAAAATATATTTCATTTAAATTCATGAAAAGTTGTATGTAACATGATACTACTGTACCTTAGACCTCAAAATCGACGTATATGACGATGGTTTACAGCATAGAGTTATGAGTAATCTTTATAAATAAATTGCTGTTAACATGTGACTGTTAAGACGTGTCAAATATAAAATAACCAACAATATAACGATTAAATTGTTCATGCTCAGTATAGCATGGGATAAAGTAAATTACTTGCGGTGGAAAAAAGCTGTCTGATAGATATTTAGTACCGACACATAGAAGAATCTTTCCAATACCATCAAACACGATGTCAGTTCGAATTCCTTTGAAAGCCTTTCACCACTTGACACCAGATGCTCCGCTTGTCTTAGTTTTCTTTCATCTAATTCTTTCACTACAAAGAAAACTTCTTGAAAATCCGAAGTCAGAAGATGAAAAAAGTTAGTCTGATTCACTAAAAATTACGCGTAACAATTTTCGCTGGTATTACATGCAACATTTCAAGTATATAGGTAATTTCATTTTTGAGATATATTGCAGGCAGATAGACGGAAAGACTAATAGAGAAAAAGAAAAGGGAAATATTTTTGACAGCCTAAGGATGCATAGGTATGAATTACGCTGAAGTAAATAACATGGTTCGACATGCAGTGACATAATTATAACTCCTCTCGGTTATTTCATCAAATTTTATGCCAAATTTAAAGTCTACAGAACAAACAAATAAAAATCTTTCTCGTGATATGATTCATTAGATTCTGAAGTGGTTAACTCTCTGTTAATAACTATTACATTAAGCAGAATTAATTTTATAATGATTTCCTTTAAATACTTGTAATAAAACTGTATATAAGTAAAATTAAAGTTTTTTAATATTACCAAAGTTAATAGTTAGGAAAAACGTATTACCCAACGCTAACTTTTTGCTCAAATTGTGATTGGTTAGTTGTTTTTTTTAGTAATAAAATATTTCTTATATAAATTCATAAATAATCGTTGCAGAAAAATTACCACAATCGATACGTGAACAATTTTTAAGACATAATAAAAATATTGTATTTTATGTTTATTTAAGAAAACGATACGTGCAAAATGGATAAAACATATGCACCTCGTCAAGTCTCGTTATAGATATTGTCTACTGGAACTGTACGTTATTAAATATATTGTGTATTCTACTGTAATATTTTAAAAGGGAATATAGCTAAGATTTAAGCAATTAAACATAGCTTTAATTTCTCAAATAACTACTAAAGTTATAAAAGACTGATTCCAAAGTATACAAAGATGCTTGTTTACTGTGGAAGATAGTGTTGTGAGTTCAGATCATGATTCTTGGAACTCATGTAGCGTTAAAAGGCTCACCGCAGTGCACTATAACGTTCCTTCATTTTTGTCAAAAACATTCAATTCCCTATGTATATGAAAGTATGAGAGGAATTACATTAGGGATAGTTTCAAAACCAAAGATTTCTAAGAAACAAGTAAATAATGTGCTCTTGTTGCGAATGCTATAAAACAACAGAAACCATTTGTATTTGTAAACAGTTACATAACTTAATGGGTTTATTTTAAACGAGCGATTTTATTCTACTTATTCCTACAGTGAAAATGTGTATAAATTTTTTTGCTACATTTGTAGGTAAAAATTATTACCAGGATGAAAGTGTCTTCTATTACCACAACTATTAAAATAACTTTGACACATCATGTGAAGACATTTATATAACCGTTTAGTAAATTATCCTAAAACTAAACAGTAGGAACACAGGCTGCCAATAATACTGGAACGTTTTAAGATTTGTTACCATGGCACACAATGTAATAATTACCGGGTAGGAAGTTTGAATATGAGTATTTAATTTTTATAGTTTTAAACTTAGTATTTTAACGTAATCCTTAGGGAAAAACGAAATATGAAATAATTTACCAGTATTAACTGGTAAATGTTTTTGAAAATCCTACATTAAACATATTATGACACTTTAATAATAGACTAACATTAATTTCACCTTATAAATAGAGAATTGAATTGTTGTGGATTATCCAGAGATATAAAAACAGCTCAGCGTTTATCCTTAATTAAACTCTGTAAATATCTTCCAAGATTGTAAATTGCCACTCACAGCAATTCCACTTTCGTTTGCTTTCCTTACCGAAAATATTACCTGAACTAGAATGATCCTATAAAAAAACCTGTTGATCTTTTACGCCATTTTTTAGCTGTAAGCAGTAATATAAAAATGGTAACAACATTAAAACAGTGGTAAAACTATGGTAACAAGTAATCTACGCTATAGCTGTATAATAGATATAGTTATTATTTTACGATAAAGTAAATTATTTGATTAACTTTTAACCGGTTTAAAAACGTTAGATCTTAATATGAATTGAGATTTTAAACTGAAAACTTATAGAAATTCCATAATTTATACAAAATCAAGCAGATGTATTTTATGATTAACCATAATTTATGTTTCTATGTTTTACAATCACAATATTTATTTCCTTCAACTGTCAATAGTATGTAAGAAAGCCAAATTTAACTAAATAATGTACGTCAACTAGCTGTTTACGTTTCTGATACTTTCAAGAACAGTAGTACAGTAGAAATGATGCATTTTATGTCAAGTGTTTATGTTTAACACCCAACATAGCAAACTAGAAGCGAGCTTTCCTATTATTATAATATAATGGATCTGGGTGTCTTGTTTTTTTATTTTTTTCTGCAACGGAAATTTTATATCAGAAAATCAAATTTAATTAAATAAATTACTCGTACTCCACTAATATTTATCATTCTAATACCTTTTAAATCACTTTAATGCCGTGAAAATTATATAGTATCATGTCCAGTGTTAATTTATGCTTTATTGTGCGTATCACTATAAAAATAAAACAGGAATTGATATATCTTTCATCGATTTATAAAAAGATACATATGATGGATCTGATCTTGGTATGGCGCTAAAATATAAAGAAGTAACTACAAAATGTAACTCAAAATCTAGATAAAATATTTAATTTTGATTACAGGTTTTAACGTGATTTATTTTATCAAATGTAGTGGTACTTGTTAATATTAAAGTTGATAAAGGCTGCAAAATTGATTTCCACGCAACGTCGAGTAATAAATACGAAATCATTACCGTAATGAATGACATGAACCGATCAACAATATTACATGTTCAATCACTAACTGGTAGTAGTCAGGAGGGAAATCATTGACGGCTGTTACTGTCGTATAAGTCGCGTGTGTGTCGATACTCATTCTTTATAAACAATGTTATTTTTATTATGACACGGAGGTTTATGCATTTATCATTTATGCTATACAACTGAGGAAAGAGTGAAAATTTAATATCTGAATACTACAAGCAACAATTAGACCATTAACTCTGTAAACAAAACAATAAAAATACAAGACCCAAGGCCCATAGTGTGTTGTTTGCTATCACTGTTTTTTAGCGTTGTTATGGATTATGGATCTCATGGATTCAGTGTTCTAGTGCATTCAACAGAAACGTAGTACCGTTTAGACTTATACCCGCAAAAGGGATGTCTCAATAAGTAACAAAGAAAGTACTTAACATAAAAAGTAATTGTTTTAAATTTTTACTAAATATTTTCCCACAGAGGAAATATTATCCTGTCATTCTATAGTCTATTCGTCTAGTGTTGTCAAAGTGATGTCCCGCCCACAGCGTGGTGAGCCCGGAGGTTGTGAAATGCAAAATAGTCCACGTGGACCGTGTGAGTTCACTAGAATATGGACAAACCGAGTTCACAAGCGGCTGGTATTGTGACATGCTGTTTGTCGGTTAGTGCTCTGGTGAGTTCGCGCTGCTTTAGACCGCATGTGAACCGGTCTGGTACACGTACGGCAGTTGTGGGCGGCTCTTCACTCTTAACACTCGATGAATGTGTTATAATCAATTTCCATAATACTTTCACTTGGATTAGTAAGATGATTACTATACTTTTTCTGTTACTTTGTATTCATTGAGATATGACATTTTATAGTATTTCGAGATAAGTGATAAAATGTCATATATATATATATATATTTATTGTGTTGATGTAATACATTGTGTAAGATACGGTCATTATAAATCATTACTATTATAACACGTGTATATTTAATTGCAAGTGACCGTAACAAACAGTAGAACTCAGGAATGCAATAAAACATTCCTGACTTAATGAAAGTGGCGTGTGGAATATGCTATTACATTTCTTGCTCATAGCTTTTGTATTCACTTTACAGTTTGGAAATTGAAAAGAATACTTTAAAGTAAAATATACGTTTCTTATTTTATTAATTGTTAATAAAATATTTATATAAAATAGGATTTGTTAACTTTAATCTGTGTTTTTCTTAGCTTATACACATTTGAGTAACGTTAAGAACCGGGGAAAAAAGTGTTTAGGCCCATTTTAAATAAAAATATCAGTTATATATAACACTGATGTACCTTAATAATAATGGTCATGATATAATATTTTGTTTGTCTCACAGATCATTACTATATAAATACATGTATTGTTAGTTTTTCGATTTTAAGAGTAAAATAATGTTCTTATCAATCAGAATTTCAAGGTTATGTAATTATTCTAATCAAATATTATTGTGGTTGTACCCATGCAGTCTGAAATTAAAAGTGCAGTAAAAAATATATCCAAGGCAGATAATTTTTGGAATCGTGAGGTGTTTTACAAAATAAAGAGGATGCTGATTAATTTAAATATGAAAAGCTTTTATTGGCCTTTACATGAGTGTTCAATAATTGTAAGTGATCATACATTAGAACGATCTGAGGTTCGATCAAAATCAATACATTATTAAGATATGCAAATGTATGTAAAAATAAATATAATTGTTTGATTTATAAGAATAGTTTTATTCCAAAATGGTTAATTACAAAACTGAAACTATAGGCAGAGTTTATCGATTGAAAAAATTTTTATTGAATACTCATCAATATAGGCCTACTATTTGATGAGCATTAGCGCAGCTCTTACTCATAGAAAAATTCCTTTCAGGCCTCGAAAAATTACTATTCTATCCGTCTGTCTGTTTACATGCCTGTTTATATATATATAATGTTTTAAAAACACTTTGTTTCAATTGTACAGTAATATACTAAAAACAATATATATATATATATATATATATATATATATATATATATATATATATATATATATACAGGGTTTGTCCGGAAAGTAATAGGACTGATTTTCTTTCGCCGAGACTGTACTTCGGAGCGTGCGCACTGACTGGATTCGGTAGAGGGCGTTCCTAGCTAACGAACAAGCGGCTGGTCAGTTGTGTACGAGCACCTGAAGAGTCAGGACAGGCATTTTCACGTGACGTGTTTCTGTGAGTGGTGCAAGCCGAAAATGCAGCATTCGTTAGAGAAGAGGTACACGATTAGATTCAGTGTGAAACTAGGTAAATCTGCGACAGAGACATTTGATATAATCAAGCAGGCTTACCCAGATGTTGATTTAGCAAGAAGTGGTGTGTTTCGGTGGCACCAGGCCTTTTTGGAGGGCCGGGAAGAGGTCGCTGATGAAGACCGTGCTGGAAGACCTTCGACTTCGACAAACACCGACAATGTGACTCGTGTGCGCAAAGTTTTGAACTCAGACCGTCGACTAAGTATTCGTTTAATTGCCCAGATGTTACACTTACCGAAATCTGTGGTTCATGAAATTGTAACGGAGCATTTGAACATGCGCAAAGTGTGTGCGAAGATGGTCCTAAAAGTGCTTACTGACGACCAGAAATTGCGGCTCACACCGCCTTTCTTGTGAACAGCTACCTGACCAAGGCCGGCATCCCAACTCTTCTACAACCGCCCTACAGCCCAAATGTGGCTCCCCCAGACTTTTTTTTGATTCTTCGCCTGAAAAGGCAAGCATTTTGAGACGACAGAGGGGATCCAAGCAGCTTGTACCGCGGCTCTCAAGGCTATTCCGGAGAATGCCTTCTGTGACGCCTTCAATGCTTGGAAATCGCGCTGCCAGCGCTGCATCAACGCAGAAGGAGCCTATTTTAAAAGTTTTTAAAGAATTGTAACGATTTGCTCAATAATGTTTTTTCATCGAGTCAGTCCTATTACTTTCCGGACAAACCCTGTATATATATTTCAGAGCACTCTTGCATTGTAGTAAACTATATAACTGGAATTTTTACATATTTAGCATTGCAATGAAACCAATCTTAATGTTTATTTAACAAAACATTTTCAAAAATATTTTTTGTGTAGACTTTAAAGTTTGCATGAGACTTCATTTCCCCATAGACAAGAATGAGTTCCCTAATGGCATTGCCAACCATGGAATTTGGATGAGTATTTCTTTAACGTATTACTTTGTGCCTGTCTGTAATTCGCATGTTTTTAAATTTTACAAGCAACCTCAGCGAAACATGATATGCGACACGTTGTGTAGCGTACTTAAATACTACTTCATCTAATAAATAATATATTTTATGTCTCATATCAACATACTGTTTCTAATTACGTAATGCCACATCTACATCCATTGTTATGTATAAAAACTGTAACAATTTAGAACCAAGTATGGCAATTACAACTGTTAAAACGTAGAACCACATTTTAGTCTAGTGGAAAGCATATAGTACACATTTCTTTACTGATTATAAGTATTTTCTTGGATATCACAGTTACATCCTTCTTGTGAACATGAATGTCGATGGAAGAAGTTTACTCTTTGTGCTCTGTCACGATCAATCCACATAACTGTAATACGCGATACTTTCAGATAATCAATTCACTCACTGTTTCCATAGTTGTATGATGACAATGAGAAAAACAAACCGCCGTGTAATAGTTAGATCAATAGCGTTGTCATAGTAAAATTAATGAATATGCATATGCTAGTTATGCAAAGGGAAATTAAAAAGTAACAGTCGTAAATTATTTTCCTTCCTGACTACTACCAATTAGCGTATAAAATACATATAATGATATATTGTTGGACAGTTCATGTCATTCGTTACACTAATGATTAATGACTATCTCTTACGTTGCTATTAAAAAGGAACTTTGCTTCTTCGTCCTTTTTAATATGAAAGTGGAGTTGTTACTTGTTGTTATATTAATATTAATAATGTACACACACACACACACACGCGCGCGCGCGCGCGCGCACGCACGCACGCACGCACGCACGCACGCACACGCCCACGCACACGCCCACGCACACGCACACGCACACGCACACGCACGCACGCACGCACGCACGCACGCACGCATGCAAGCACGCAAGCACGCACACACACGCACACACACAAACATTTTATATAGATACATGTACTAATTATATATATATATATATAATATATATATATATATATATATATATATATATAAATTCAGAATCACTATTACATTTCTAAAACTAAACATTAAAAATTACATACTAAAAACTATCTATTTATAAAAATTATGATGTAGGCTATCAAACTCCTGAATATATAATTATGCATTTCATCATTTAATATTTTTTTATCAAACAGAAATAAAATTATCGTGTACAACTATAAAGAACTTTTCCCAGAATACAAAAGTACATGCTGCAGCCCATTGTCATCAGTCATCGTAAATGTCCAGTGTTATTCTCTGAGGTATATTGTCATCTTGGTTATAATGTATTACTAAGAGCTTACTTCTACATCAGTACTCCTTATAAACAAAGTGAGTTACGTATTTTAAATTACGTAATTATAATAATAATTTTAATATTTTAATGTATATTAACGATATATACCAAACATTCTTATACTTTTCAAGGGAGTATATTAGCTATTTTTAGTGTTATTATGACTAATCATTATTGGTGTTGTTATTATTGAATGATCACAAGTAAACATTAACCATAAAAATATTTAATACACTAAACGTTGAACCATGTCATAAAGAAAGCAGTGCAACAAAAAGGTTTCTAAATGTCTAGAAATGCTGCTAGTTATTAATAAATTTAAACCGATTTAGGTAAGATGAAAACTGGCAGGTAAGACTAGGACTTAATGGAAAATCAAGTACTTATTAACCTTTTCTAAAATATCTCTAGAAGTAATATAACCGACTCAGTTGTGAGGTATGTCTCCGTGTAGACCGCACGTGCTTTGAGAGCAACGTATCGGTGAGTCAGTGTAACGGCAGGAAACATACTGCCCTAGTAACAATTCCATACCAATTTTTTATACCACGTTTAGCCCTGAAGATTCTATTTCCCTCTGTATATATGTCCGTCTATGTGGCAACTTTTTATAGAATTCTCCTGGAAATTTGGAACTTGATACATAGGTTCACTCTACTCCAAGGAAGACAGGTTTTTGTTTTTTCGATTAAGAGGTAAGAGGCAGCAAGGGTTTCCTTAAAAAGGTCTAAGGAGCTTAACGCCTAAGCCTAGTGGCCTATGCAATTCCTGACATACAGAGAACAGGAGGTATTGCCAATGCTGGATTGACGGCGCTAGTGATAGTCGTCTAAAAATCAAATTTATTTCGTTTTTGGTTGTGTCAAATCCTGACAACATCTTTAATTCAATTATTAATTTGATTAGAAATATAATAGGTCCACAAGTTTACTATACTGAAATAAGGAACCGATTATATAATTGTTTAAAAGTCCTACTACTATTATATAAAACGAAATATTTAATTTTTTTATAAAAAAAATAATCTATACATAACGTTCGTCATCAAAAACGAGTTTGAAAACAAAAGTGAGAGTTTCACCGGTACACGTCGCTACTGAAATACACAGTGGTGAACAGGATCGTACTAGTTGATATTAACTGCAGTCTCCAAACTCCTGGATCAAAATTTTCTTTCAATTCCCGACGTAAATCATTGCATATTATGGAGACAGTAACCCTGCACCATAGTATGGTATCCTGTCAACCAGAAGAGATATGGAGAAAATACTAAAATACAGAGGTGATTTTACATCTAATACTCAATTTGTCAGTTTTATTACGGCTACATATTTGGAAAATCCATTTGTGTAATAATGTAATAATAACACGCTGGCGACAACAAGCACGAGTTGTAGAGTTACATAGTAGAGATACTCGTACCAGCGCTTGTCTCGTCACAGCTTGAGGCTCTTTAGCTGTCGACACGTTGTTAATTAATGATTGCCAATCTTATAGTTCACAACAATATTGACTTCGAAACTCCTAGGAAACCCAAAACAAACATTTGTGTAGGATCTTGCCTGCCATGTGATTACATTATATGCACAAAACTGTTGATGAAAATGTGCCATGAACCTTAAACTATTATATATATATACATATACTTTAATTAACATACATATTTTATACTTATATTTTACTTTATCTTGACAATATAGTTTACATAACTATTCTTCAGCTGCAGCGTGTTACCATAGTACCATTTGAAAAGCCGGAGTTAAAGCAGGGACTAGAAGAGTAAATTTAATATGCGGTGCATTCATTGGATAATAGTACTTTAGGGGATTTTCGTTAAGGAAAGCAAATGAAAGTGAAATTGCTGTGAATGGCAATTTACAATCTTGGAAGATATTTACCGAGTATAATTAAGGTTAAACACTGAGACGTATTTGTGCCGGCCGGAATTATATCTCCGGATAACCGTCAATAATTCCTTGTCTGATTTATAAGATCAAATAACTTTACGTCTTGTATTAATAGCGGTTTACTTTACGGTTTATAATGTGCTTTACGGCTAGTACGTTATCTAGTATATATATATGCTAATTATATAAAATTTGCCCAAATTAATTTACTTATGCTCTTTATTTCTATTTCTATTACCTTTTGATTGTAATCGTCCTTCTACAATATTTATTTTTGAAACATTTCATAACTTGAAATTCAAATAATCAAACTAAACTTCCTAAATCTTACAATTGAGAAACAGTTTCTTTCTACTTCAGGATGTAGCTATACATGTAACTTGTCAGTATTACCGAGAAATATAGACGTAATTTACATTGTATTCCTACAAATGTATTATTTATTTACTCGTACATTTAAGGCGTTGTTATAAATATGATTAAAGAAATAATCGAGAAAAGTGTCAAAAATTTATATTTTGTAGCATAATTTACATCTCGTACCAGTTTATACACGATCATAGTTATTATCATAACTGAATAAAATGTCACATTAGCAAGAATTATATGTAAAATTGAACAAATTCCATATTACCTTTCGCAACATATTCAATGTATTTATTTTATAACTAAATACCACTGATCCTCTAGACTGCAGTATAATTTCAGTGTGTGAGCAACTAAAGGAAAGTTTCTTCTATTGTAATTCATCTGTGTGCGTCAATATGTTCCTTTTTTTACCGAAATATTGCAGGTGATGGGGATATAGAACTTGTCACTTCCGACCAAATGATATACACCTTTCAATACACCTTTCAATTGGGTTAGAGGTGGAAATCATGTATGGATATGTTGTTTGTAACAGGTTACATATTCAGATCCACCTGAATTACTTAATTTATAATAAGTTTCTAATAGAGATATTTTTTTTCATCTGCTCACTTTTATACGTCCTTGAAATTTCAAGAAGTTATCTTTTGAACTGCGAGAGCCAAGTTCGGGTAAATACAGCTGGTCGTGTGAGACCAAAGAATGGAACTTGGTATCGAGTCGTGGAGACTCTCAAAAGCAATTCAAACCAAGATCCTAATAAAAAATATTGGAGAGAGTCTTTCACGTATCATTCCTGCATCCGTGTTATTCTGTTCTTTCGAACATAAATAATTCTAAACGTATGATTTGTATACTATTTTACTTCAAATTGCTAGCTAACATGAATGAACATTGTAGTTAATGTCTTACGGATTATTATATTTCTTAAACTAATCAGTTAGCCTACACACTAAAAACTATCCATTTATAGAAATGACGATATAGGCTATCAAACTCTTGAAAGAAGAATTATTGATTACATCAGTTAATATTTCGTATCAAACACAAATAAAATGATTGTGTATAGCTATAAATAGCCTTTACTAGGATAAAAAAGTGCATGCTGCAACCCATCTTCATTATTTATCGTAAATGTCAATGTTGTTCTTTAGGTATACTGTCATCTGGGGTATAATGTATTACTAAGAGCATACTTCAAGATCTATACTTCTTATAACCACAGTGAGTTATTTATTTTAAACTATGTAATAATAATATTAGTTTTCACTATTTATTGTATAGTAATAATGTATATTCAATATTCTTATAGTTTTCAAGAGAGTATATTATCTATTTTTTAATTTTCGAAGTGGAAGATTTAAATTATTATTTGTTTAAATATAACAGCTGGTTTCATCTGGTAAATAGCTTGAATACAAACCACAATAGTGATATACGTATAGAATATGAACGATCTCAAATAAACAATAAATACAAAACTATTCAATAGACAATAAGGTGGGAGCATGTCATAGACAATGTGGTGCAATAAAAAAACTTTCATAATATCTATCAATGCTACTAGTTTAAGCAATCAACTTAAACCAATTTAATTACCAATAACTACTTCTGTAAGATAAAAATAAGGCAGTTAAGACTAGGAAATAATGGAAAATCAAGTTACTTATTAACCTTTATTAGAACACCTCCAGAAGAAATATAACCTACCCAGTTGCGGTGTATGTCTCAGTGTAGACCACACGTGCTTTGGGAGCAAAGTAGAGATAATCCAGTGTAAGCGCAGGAAACATACTGTCCTAGTAACAATTCAACACTATTTTTTTATACTACGTTCAGCCCTGAAAATTCTATTTTCCTTCGTCTATCTATCCGTCTGGTAACCATTTATATAATAATTCTGGAAATTTGGGACTTGATACATAGCTTCAATCTTGGTGCAAAGAAGAACGGTATTTGTTTTTGGGATTAAGAGTTAAGAGGAGAGCAAGGGTTTCCTTAAAAAGGTCTAAGGAGCTTAACGCCTAAGCCTAGTGGCGTATGCAAATCCTGATACAGAAAACAGGAGGTATTGCCACTGCTGGATTGAAGGCGCTAGTAATAGTCGTCTAAAAATCAAATTCATTTCGATTTGGTTGTGTCGGATCCTGACAACAGGTTTTCCAGAAAATCCAGAAGATCCAGAAAAAAGGTTTTCTTAAAAAGGGCCAAAGAGCTTACATCTGCTCCTAATGGCGTATTCAATTCCTGACATACAGACAACATGTGGTGTTGCAACCGCTAAATTGGAGGAGCTCGTGATAATCTTCTAAAAATGAAATTTACTTCGATGCTAACATCTAGATATTTGGAAAATCCAGTTATTTAATAACGAGTTAAAACACGCTGGCGCCAACAAGCACGAGTTGTAGAGTTACATAGTAGAGATACTCGTACCAGCGCTTGTCTCGTCACAGCTTGGGGCTGTTTAGCTGTCGAAACGTTGTTAATATTAATAACTGGCAATCTTATACTTAACAAAAATTGACTTTGAAAATCCTAGGAAACTTAAGATTAAACATTTGTTTAGGATCTTGCCTGGCATTTGGTTACATTCCAAGCGTAAAACAGTTATTGAAAATGTGTCATGGACCTTAAGCTAATACATATATTAAGTAATGGTAGAGTTCTAAAATGAATGTATTATAAGGTTATAAATATTTGATAAGCGTAAACCAAGTTAATAAATTTAAAATAAAGAAGGCGTATGCGGAATTTCCTTCGACTTAAGTTGCAAAAACCTTTGTACCTACTTAATGGATTTGTTTTTAGCACAATGAATAGTTATTTAATGAAAAAATATAATACTTGGTAGTTCTAAGTTTAAGACACAATTTTTAAAACTGCAATTAAAACTACAAGGATTTTATTAATTTATTTATAAGTATTTATATGTACATGCTTAGTACCTATTAAATTGTAATTAACTTTGCTATTTGAATGAAAAAATACACGAAATTTTATTGTTTATACCAAAACATAAATAAATATTGATTAAATTAAAACCAAAGTTTTACAACATTGGTTTTTGTTGCAATTGGTGCAGGCAATGACGGCCTTTGATGGCATTTTAGTGAGATAAGTGTCTTCCAATAGTGGGTCATCAATATTGCCTATGTACGAGTAGAAATGAAATTGCATGCAAATTTCAGGCTTTAGCTTAATTCGTCTTTGATATATTCCTCTCGGTGATCCTCTTTGATATAGTCAGCTCTCAAATGAACAATTTGGATTCAGAAAGTCAAATCGACGACAGACGCAGTAGTGAGTCTTGTCGATATGATTGTAGAGGGAATAGAATGTCGGAACCACACAATGAGTGTGTTCTTAGACTTGTCCAAAGCATTCGAATGTGTTGACGATAGCATACTGCTCGACAGACTTGGGTCCCATGGCATCAGAGGCGTGCCCCTTAAATGGCTTAGCTCATTTCTAAGTCATAGATCCCAAGTTGTCCAAATATCAAATCAATTGTCAAAAAAAATAGAACTGAGGTACGGTGTTCCCCAGGGATCCATTCTCAGTCCTGTGCTTTTCCTGCTTTATGTCAACGACATAGGATCATCACTTCTGCATGGAGGACTAGTGCAGTATGCTGATGCTACGACTCTCTGTTTTAGTGCAAGATCAAGTGAAGTGTTGGAACAACAGGCCTTTGTTGACATCAATAACTGTGTACAATACTTCCAAAGCCTCAATCTCACAACAAACTCCTCATTGAGGAGTCCTCAAAATCCAACGTTTTAAATTTTGCCTTGCGCGATGTAGGCAACCATTGTGGATCTGCCGTCTTGTTAGCTGATTCCACACTGGAAGAAGTCCTCTCTTCAAAATTCCTAGGAATACACCTTGATCGAGGGTTGACTTGGAATGAACACATCAATCATGTTTGCGCAAAAATTTCCTCAGGCATTTATGTCTTGAGATCCTTAGCAAAATACTGCTTAAGTCAGGTACTGATAACGGCGTATTATGGCTTAATTTACCCCCATTTGTCTTACGGAGTGGTCCTGTGGGGAGCGTGCGCAAGCTCTCAGTTTCAGAGAGCATTCAAATTCCAAAAAAGAGCTATTCGAATAATTGCAAAAATAAAATTCAGAGAGTCGTGCAGGCAAGCTTTTAAGGAATTACAGCTGTTAACTCTCCAGTGTCTGTACATTTTACAAACCACTTTGTTTTGTATGTATAAGTGTGCCTTAACCAGAGGTCGGGACATACATACGCATGAGACACGAGGTAGAGAATTACTACGAACTGCAAGCCACAGAACAGTGGTTTTTGAACACCTGCCCTCACAGGCAGGTGTTAATTTTATTAACAGACTGCCAAATTCAATAAAAAATTCCGTAACGCCCAAGGCGTTCAAAAGGCGCCTTAAACACCTCTTGGTGTCACAAGCATTTTATAATGCAGGGGAGTTTATAGCATTTAACTGGGAGACCGCCCAATTACACGAATGATTCTGCTGTTTAAAGTGGGATATATTGGCGAAGGATGAAAGGTGCATAAGTGTAAAATTGTATGTCTAAATGAGAATTTTGTGGCATGAATGTAAGAAATTTTAGATTAAAATTTGTGACGTTTGCTATACATTGTAATAATGTCGCTGCAATAAAGCTGATTTGATTTGATTTGATTTGGTGATAGCCTTCTCTAACACTTAGCCAAATCTAATACTCGATTATGTACCATTATTGAAATTGATCTAGGCTATATAACATTTCTTTGGCAGTTTTTCTTGCTGTTGTATAACTGCCCTGCGGAGGGCAGACCGATATACATCATACAGACAAAACTAGAGTTTTGCTGCCCGCTGTGTGATATAAAATGTGCCAAAGATGTACAAGCTTCGCCAATGCTCAGCCAATTATTCTTCAAAATTAATTTTTCAAACCTTTGTCATAATGGCCGTCCTATTGACAAGTCATTCTATCTCACTTATATAATATGATAATATGTAAAATACAACTTTAGAGTTATTAATCGCAGTACAAGAACAAGATTTATCTCAATAAGCACAAAAATATTATAATGAATTCAAATAACTTCAAGTAAATAATTTACACAGAATAGTTGAATGATAATAAAACACAAGTATGATTGATTACATTCTGAAGAATCAAAGAATCATGTTGAAGCACTGTTGCTAATTGCGTGACTATATTTATAACACTACAGTCGTTGAAATGCAGACATAAAACCGAAGGAAATAAAAGTTATTGCAGTTTAAAAATTAAATTTAGTGTTAATAGGGTTTACAGAATATCAACGTACAGTATAATACTTGGATCGAAATGTCATTAAGCACTACTGAGTGTAAAAAATATGGGGTTGATTACGTGTTTTGTGTAGAGAAAGCCACATATTAAAACGATCATGAATTTTAGATGCATACGAAGACATGTAGACGTAAGCGTAAGAAAAATGTTATATAAACATATATAATTACAAATGTAATTAGAATTGTTAGAGATGTAGCCTCGAAAAGTGTTTTATAATAAATAACATAATATTAATAAACTTTTAACACTTTTAAACTTTTATTCTTCTTACTATGTACATTTCGAAATGTACATAGTAAGAAGAATAAAAGTTTAAAAGTGTTAAAAGTTTATTATTAATATTATGTTATTAATTAGAATTGTATGATCAGACTACATAGATTGCGTCATTTACATAGTAGCATTACCAATTACCTAAATACATATTGCACTATAATCACTCTGACACTAAACACATAACTGTGGAAGATGTTACACAACTATGTGTAACTATGGAAGAGGGATTACACTGAGCAAATTGCTGGCAGATATAATATTTAAAATTTGTGTCGTATTAGTCTACTATCAATT
The DNA here is from genome assembly GCF_021130785.1 of Homalodisca vitripennis. Taxonomy (NCBI): domain Eukaryota; kingdom Metazoa; phylum Arthropoda; class Insecta; order Hemiptera; family Cicadellidae; genus Homalodisca; species Homalodisca vitripennis. Next base: position 46,924,751 of record NC_060211.1, on the reverse strand, counting down.
TAAAATTCGATTTAGCTAACTCATATTAAATTATTGGATTTTCTTGATGTATTAGTGATAGTGATGTTATATTTCATGTGCTTCAGTAAATATGTTCTTTACTTCCACTTTTCCAGCGGTAAATGGGCCTTATTGGTAAGTTAACAGATCCGCACGTGTGTTAATTGCTACAAGCCTGGTTAAGATAGAGTATTTAAATTAAATATGCCCTAGATGAGCGCAAAAATATGTATATATATATATTATATATATATATATATATATATATATAATATGTATATATATAATATATGTATATATATAATATATGTATATATATATATATATAAAATAATAATTCCATAAATCTTTCTATATAACATTTCTTTTATCTTGTTCCAATATTGACCGTATTAAGAATATCAGAAATTCACAGCTAATCATTGTTAAACCTCAAGGAGACGGTGACACCTAGGAAAAATGTATTCTATAAATCTTTATGAATAACACCTGATGCGGATGTTAGGTTTCTAAGTTCGTTGCTAATACATTTAATTGACCAGACATCTCAATCACAAGTCATCTCCGTTAGCAGTAATAAACAATTACCGGAAAGGGGTACATGATCCCAATCCAACAAAAAGAGGCAAAAAAATTAGAAAGAATGCTAAAATTACCTATAATTTTATTTAACTGACCTGTAAACAGATAAATTGGTAATCACAGACTTTGATTAGCGTAGACATTAACAGACATATACACACGCGCGCGTGTGTTGATGTTATCATTTGGTTCTAATCAATCTATTTACAAGTTATATACCACAAATAAGGGTTACTAAAAGTTTTTGGTATAACCCCTTACACCGAAATGTTCAATATTCAAACTTAAGACTAACTCTAATATGTCAAATGCACAGTTAAGCCGTAACTCAAATAAAAGTGTATGATTAAAATGAAAAAGTTTTCAATCAATATTTTTATCAATATCCTAACCGTTTCAAAATGTCTGCAAAAATGGCTTTTTGACAAACATAAAAATAAAGATTACTCTTAAATACATTCGCAATTGCCAAATTACTATCGAATAATTAAGATAAACAGTAACAATCAGTACAAATTAGTAGTTTAAGTAGGTACAGTACAAAGGTTAAACTTACACCACTGTAAAAGACAGTTCCCAGTATAACACTTTATATGATATAATATTAATTACTTTAATATTTGACAATAATAAACCAAACCAATTATTCAGTATGATTCTTTGTGAACAATTTCTGACCAATGTGGTTATCTCATTTACACCACGAAAGTAAAACTTTTATGGTGAAGACCGTTTAAAATGACAGAAAAACAACCATTTTCAAAGAAAGTACTTAACATGAAGAAGTCACCGTCTGACAGGGCAGTAATACGACAGGGATGACAGTCACGTGAGAAGGGGCTGTAAACGGTCATTGCCTGATCGTGCCCCGGCATAATCCGCACCTGATATAATAGCTTGACGGCTGGAATTGCAAAAAGTCCTAGGGGGGGGGGGAGGACAGTAACAATGTATTGCCCTGTTATAATCTCAACATATTATCTTTGCAGGATCCCACTACGGTACATTCAGAGTAAATTTAAATAGTAAATTATACTCACAACTTTAATTAGATTTAAAAATTAATATTCTATATAATATGATTGGTTTAGATGACAAATTTGTTAGTGTAGAAGTTAAAATCATTGAGTTTTATTATTTTAACCACTCTAAAATATTGTTTGAAAATAAATACCAGTTTTAAAGTCCCTTTTGTTGGTGATACATGACTTTATTGAAGTACTGACTGTACTTTACTTACATTATAGTCGAATCGTTTACTATTCATCAGTCTTTCCGTCCGTAATATAAATCCCAGTAGAAATATCCTAGACACATTTGTAATTTTATACTCAAATTCCTATTGGTTTATGCAAGAACAGATATTATAAAAATGAATGATAATACAGATTCTTATATATTTAGACTGCTCGTTTGGGTAACTAAGATAGGAAGCAGAAATCACTGAGTAATCAAATTTTTATATAGAACTAGCTGTTTCCCGCGGCTTAGCACGCTTTTCGTAAGCTTTGCCCGTGTATGAGCACTTCTGGTTCAAGTGAACTATATTTCCAACGCCGTTTTAAAGTTTGCCTTGTTGCCATGAACAAGAAAATATGTCATAAGTATACGTTTGTAGCCGTTGTACACATACATGTACTTTATTCTAAAGTGTTCTAACAACAAACTGTACACTGTATTATTTATTCATAGAAGTAAACTAATCAAAACTTGTTAACATGTCAAAATTGTATTTACATTTAGAATGATTATTATCAGGTGTTTCTTCTTTTGTTTGTTTATTTTATTCTGTGTATGTTTAAACGTGTACAACGAAATATTGTACGAAAAATTCAAGTTCTCTTCTGAAACTTCTCTAAGAGACTATATATATATATATATATATATATATATATATATATATATATATATATACCAGAACCCATATTAATAGACACAAAGCTTCAAGTTTAAAGCTCAATTCATTCTCGATGTACCACACTAAGTTACAGGCTTTACTAACTCTCACCTAAATCCTATAGAGTGACATGCACGATAACCAACCTCAACTTTTTTAAGAGACAAACAAATTTCATGTAAAAATTGTAGTCTATAAGTTAGTTGATCTTCGAGATATCGTGCGAACAGACACAGATGTCAATTTTTCCTGCCCTGGAAGCAACAGGGATATTATCTCTCAATAATTTTAACACAAAAACCTGCATATTCGACTTAAATTATGAATAGTATGTTCACGTAAATGTTAAAAAACTGTATAATGTATTATTTATTCATAGAAGTAAACTTCATATTATTTTTTTATAATTAGGAATAGAAAATTCCTTATAAGGACTACTCGCGTACAAATTGTAACATATTTTATGTAAGCAGTTAAGAAGGAAAGAACGTAGATGTAACAACAATATCAATCAAGATGGACAACACAAGTTTCAAAGTGATCTGCCCCTAGGGAGCCATGTGTGCTGCCTTTACCACCACAACCCACAACAGTCGAACCTTACATGTGAGTATATTCAATAATCACACAACTACATAAATGTCTTTTCATGCAAAGGCTTCCTGAAAGAGATTCTTTTCCAGAAATTATTGGCTTTATATAGTTTTTTGTAGATATCTGCAATACTGCAATCCTATTGATTACAAGAATGTTCTAAAGTTTTAGCATAAAGTTTAGTAAATGAACATAATGCTATCAGTTATAACTGCAATGCATATATTATGAATCAAATCACAATTTTTAGGATTTTTGCCTTTTTTACACGTCTAAAACCATACATTGTGTTTTAGAATTCATAGATCTTTTTGAAATTTCATTAAATTTCAATATGACAATCATACACAGTGTTGTGAACAAACTGAGGAGAGGTAAACTCATTACAAATGAATACAAGAGCTCACGCTTACTATCACAATTATGAGCAAGAACTTTATATCGCAGGATATCGCAGGGGTGAAATCAATATTTACGCTTGTATTGTGACCAACCTGGTGAGAGAATTTGCAGTATACTTCACTGGTGGGAAAACGCAATGTGTCCGATCTGATTGCGGCGAATGCAAATTATAAACTCCGTGAACTGAAACTTTGCCTGCACTCTATAAATTATTGCTCTGAAAAATAAATTTTTAAAATGTTCTTATGTATTTCATTTTTTAGATATAAAGGAAAACCTCGTGAAATTTGTAATTGGCTGAGTGTCAGCAGAGCCTACCACTAGGGGCTGCCAAAATTTCTCTCCTGTCTTTCTCTGTCCGTATGTTATTTCTAGAGCGTATTGAAGGAAAGAGTTTAATTTTATACAGTTCTTCGTAGTGAAGTTAATTGAAGCAAAATTGAGTTTGATGATGGAGCAAGTACCTGAATGGGATTTTTTCTTGAGCGTAAGTGGAGCATATAAATCAGGAGGATATATCTACAACAAGTAGAACAGACTTGAAACAAGTATAACAATTCATGGAGATTTGAATATAGTTTTTAATATATTATCGTTTGTTTTAGGGTGAGCGTTTTAACATCTTTTCAGTTATAATGTTATACTGGCCACAGCACACGACTAAACAAAACAACACGCTTTAAAAACGGAGAAGTTTTCTAAATGAATTCACTTCCATAACAGGAGCAATCTCTGAAATTATCAGAAAGTTCTGAAACACACTATATGTATGGGTATATGTATGGGCTTGTACCATATAGCGCGTCATTCTGAATACGATAACTGACGTAATTTCTGATTCAGAACACATATGGTGTGAGAGTAGAAGTTACTCACGGAGTAGATAAGTTCTGTAACACTCTGTATATGTATGGGCTTGTACCATATAGCGCGTCATTCTGAATACGATAACTGACGTAATTTCTGATTCAGAACACATCTGGTGTGGGAGCAGAAGTTACTCACGGAGTAGATAAGTTCTGAAACACTCTGTATATGTATGGGCTTGTGCCATATAGCGCGTCATTCTGAATACGATAACTGACGTAATTTCTGATTCAGAACACAGCTGGTGTGGGAGTAGAAGTTACTCTCGGAGTAGATAAGTTCTGAAACACTCTGTATATGTATGGGCTTGTACCATAAAGCGCGTCATTCTGAATACGATAACTGGCGTAATTTCTGATTCAGAACACAGCTGGTGTGGGAGCAGAAGTTACTCACGGAGTAGATAAGTTCTGTAACACTCTGTATATGTATAGGGCTTGTACCATATAGCGCGTCATTCTGAATACGATAACTGGCGTAATTTCTGATTCAGAACACAGCTGGTTTGGGAGCAGAAGTTACTCACGGAGTAGATAGGTTCTGTAACACTCTGTATATGTATGGGCTTGTACCATATAGCGCGTCATTCTGAATACGATAACTGCCGTAATTTCTGATTCAGAACACAGCTGGTGTGGGAGTAGAAGTTACTCACGGTGTAGATAAGTTCTGAAACACTCTGTATATGTATGGGCTTGTACCATATAGCGCGTCATTCTGAATACGATAACTGCCGTAATTTCTGATTCAGAACACAGCTGGTGTGGGAGCAGAAGTTACTCACGGAGTAGATAAGTTCTGAAACACTCTGTATATGTATGGGCTTGTACCATATAGCGCGTCATTCTGAATACGATAACTGCCGTAATTTCTGATTCAGAACACAGCTGGTGTGGGAGTAGAAGTTACTCACGGTGTAGATAAGTTCTGAAACACTCTGTATATGTATGGGCTTGTACCATATAGCGCGTCATTCTGAATACGATAACTGCCGTAATTTCTGATTCAGAACACAGCTGGTGTGGGAGTAGAAGTTACTCACGGTGTAGATAAGTTCTGAAACACTCTGTATATGTATGGGCTTGTACCATATAGCGCGTCATTCTGAATACGATAACTGCCGTAATTTCTGATTCAGAACACAGCTGGTGTGGGAGCAGAAGTTACTCACGGAGTAGATAAGTTCTGTAACACTCTGTATATGTATGGGCTTGTACCATATAGCGCGTCATTCTGAATACGATAACTGACGTAATTTCTGATTCAGAACACAGCTGGTGTGGGAGCAGAAGTTACTCACGGAGTAGATAAGTTCTGAAACACTCTGTATATGTATGGGCTTGTACCATAAAGCGCGTCATTCTGAATACGATAACTTGCGTAATTTCTGATTCAGAACACAGCTGGTGTGGGAGCAGAAGTTACTCACGGAGTAGATAAGTTCTGTAACACTCTGTATATGTATGGGCTTGTGCCATATAGCGCGTCATTCTGAATACGATAACTTGCGTAATTTCTAAATTCAGAACACAGCTGGTGTGGGAGTAGAAGTTACTCACGGAGTAGATAAGTTCTGAAACACTCTGTATATGTATGGGCTTGTACCATATAGCGCGTCATTCTGAATACGATAACTGACGTAATTTCTGATTCAGAACACATCTGGTGTGGGAGCAGAAGTTACTCACGGCGTAGATAAGTTCTGTAACACTCTGTATATGTATGGGCTTGTACCATATAGCGCGTCATTCTGAATACGATAACTGGCGTAATTTCTGATTCAGAACACAGCTGGTGTGGGAGCAGAAGTTACTCACGGAGTAGATAAGTTCTGAAACACTCTGTATATGTATGGGCTTGTACCATAAAGCGCGTCATTCTGAATACGATAACTGACGTAATTTCTGATTCAGAACACATCTGGTGTGGGAGCAGAAGTTACTCACGGAGTAGATAAGTTCTGTAACACTCTGTATATGTATGGGCTTGTACCATAAAGCGCGTCATTCTGAATACGATAACTGACGTAATTTCTGATTCAGAACACAGCTGGTGTGGGAGCAGAAGTTACTCACGGAGTAGATAAGTTCTGAAACACTCTGTATATGTATGGGCTTGTACCATATAGCGCGTCATTCTGAATACGATAACTGACGTAATTTCTGATTCAGAACACAGCTGGTGTGGGAGCAGAAGTTACTCACGGTGTAGATAAGTTCTGTAACACTCTGTATATGTATGGGCTTGTACCATATAGCGCGTCATTCTGAATACGATAACTGCCGTAATTTCTGATTCAGAACACAGCTGGTGTGGGAGCAGAAGTTACTCACGGAGTAGATAAGTTCTGAAACACTCTGTATATGTATGGGCTTGTACCATATAGCGCGTCATTCTGAATACGATAACTGACGTAATTTCTGATTCAGAACACATCTGGTGTGGGAGCAGAAGTTACTCACGGAGTAGATAAGTTCTGTAACACTCTGTATATGTATGGGCTTGTACCATATAGCGCGTCATTCTGAATACGATAACTGACGTAATTTCTGATTCAGAACACATCTGGTGTGGGAGCAGAAGTTACTCACGGCGTAGATAAGTTCTGTAACACTCTGTATATGTATGGGCTTGTACCATATAGCGCGTCATTCTGAATACGATAACTGGCGTAATTTCTGATTCAGAACACAGCTGGTGTGGGAGCAGAAGTTACTCACGGAGTAGATAAGTTCTGAAACACTCTGTATATGTATGGGCTTGTACCATATAGCGCGTCATTCTGAATACGATAACTGGCGTAATTTCTGATTCAGAACACAGCTGGTGTGGGAGCAGAAGTTACTCACGGAGTAGATAAGTTCTGTAACACTCTGTATATGTATGGGCTTGTACCATATAGCGCGTCATTCTGAATACGATAACTGCCGTAATTTCTGATTCAGAACACAGCTGGTGTGGGAGCAGAAGTTACTCACGGAGTAGATAAGTTCTGAAACACTCTGTATATGTATGGGCTTGTACCATATAGCGCGTCATTCTGAATACGATAACTGCCGTAATTTCTGATTCAGAACACAGCTGGTGTGGGAGCAGAAGTTACTCACGGAGTAGATAAGTTCTGAAACACTCTGTATATGTATGGGCTTGTACCATATAGCGCGTCATTCTGAATACGATAACTGCCGTAATTTCTGATTCAGAACACAGCTGGTGTGGGAGCAGAAGTTACTCACGGAGTAGATAAGTTCTGTAACACTCTGTATATGTATGGGCTTGTACCATATAGCGCGTCATTCTGAATACGATAACTGCCGTAATTTCTGATTCAGAACACAGCTGGTGTGGGAGCAGAAGTTACTCACGGAGTAGATAAGTTCTGAAACACTCTGTATATGTATGGGCTTGTGCCATATAGCGCGTCATTCTGAATACGATAACTGACGTAATTTCTGATTCAGAACACAGCTGGTGTGGGAGCAGAAGTTACTCACGGAGTAGATAAGTTCTGAAACACTCTGTATATGTATGGGCTTGTACCATATAGCGCGTCATTCTGAATACGATAACTTGCGTAATTTCTGATTCAGAACACAGCTGGTGTGGGAGCAGAAGTTACTCACGGAGTAGATAAGTTCTGAAACACTCTGTATATGTATGGGCTTGTGCCATATAGCGCGTCATTCTGAATACGATAACTTGCGTAATTTCTGATTCAGAACACAGCTGGTGTGGGAGCAGAAGTTACTCACGGAGTAGATAAGTTCTGAAACACTCTGTATATGTATGGGCTTGTACCATATAGCGCGTCATTCTGAATACGATAACTGACGTAATTTCTGATTCAGAACACATCTGGTGTGGGAGCAGAAGTTACTCACGGAGTAGATAAGTTCTGAAACACTCTGTATATGTATGGGCTTGTACCATATAGCGCGTCATTCTGAATACGATAACTGACGTAATTTCTGATTCAGAACACAGCTGGTGTGGGAGCAGAAGTTACTCACGGAGTAGATAAGTTCTGAAACACTCTGTATATGTATGGGCTTGTACCATATAGCGCGTCATTCTGAATACGATAACTGACGTAATTTCTGATTCAGAACACAGCTGGTGTGGGAGCAGAAGTTACTCACGGAGTAGATAAGTTCTGAAACACTCTGTATATGTATGGGCTTGTACCATATAGCGCGTCATTCTGAATACGATAACTGCCGTAATTTCTGATTCAGAACACAGCTGGTGTGGGAGCAGAAGTTACTCACGGAGTAGATAAGTTCTGTAACACTCTGTATATGTATGGGCTTGTACCATATAGCGCGTCATTCTGAATACGATAACTGCCGTAATTTCTGATTCAGAACACAGCTGGTGTGGGAGCAGAAGTTACTCACGGTGTAGATAAGTTCTGTAACACTCTGTATATGTATGGGCTTGTACCATATAGCGCGTCATTCTGAATACGATAACTGCCGTAATTTCTGATTCAGAACACAGCTGGTGTGGGAGCAGAAGTTACTCACGGAGTAGATAAGTTCTGAAACACTCTGTATATGTATGGGCTTGTACCATATAGCGCGTCATTCTGAATACGATAACTGCCGTAATTTCTGATTCAGAACACAGCTGGTGTGGGAGCAGAAGTTACTCACGGAGTAGATAAGTTCTGAAACACTCTGTATATGTATGGGCTTGTACCATATAGCGCGTCATTCTGAATACGATAACTGCCGTAATTTCTGATTCAGAACACAGCTGGTGTGGGAGCAGAAGTTACTCACGGAGTAGATAAGTTCTGAAACACTCTGTATATGTATGGGCTTGTACCATATAGCGCGTCATTCTGAATACGATAACTGACGTAATTTCTGATTCAGAACACAGCTGGTGTGGGAGCAGAAGTTACTCACGGAGTAGATAAGTTCTGTAACACTCTGTATATGTATGGGCTTGTACCATATAGCGCGTCATTCTGAATACGATAACTGACGTAATTTCTGATTCAGAACACATCTGGTGTGGGAGCAGAAGTTACTCACGGAGTAGATAAGCTCGTTAGTTAACCTAATTCAGAACACAGTTCCAAGATGTAGCAGCTCCACCTGTGTAGTGTTTATCTCAGTCATTACACAATGTAAGACAAAAATGTAGTGTTACAAATCTGTTGATGTGTTATAGCAACTTTCATCATAGGCAATTTTATAAGAATGACAGTTTCCAGATAGCGGTAATTCTAAGATTCAATCTCACCTAAATTACTTATCAGCCATTACGTTACAGACAAAACTGAAATAGTTCGTATCTGTTCATTCCCAACAATTTTTATTGGTTCAGATTTTTTAAATTCTCGTTATTTCTCAATTATACAAATATTAATGCATGTACTGAAATGCTTACATGCCTGTAACATCATTTACGGTTCTTAATATTGCTTAAAAATATTGTTATATTTTAATATGAGCTATAGCAAATTATTTTGAACTCAATTAACGACCAAAAAACGTTAATACATCTTTAAGTAGTCAATGGTTTTGGAATAGTCATTTCGAATATGTCTCTCTTCTTTCAGAAAATATTTAAAAAAATTTCATAAACTTTTCAAATTTTTATTGTTTAAATCAATTTCTTTAAATCTATAACATAAGTAAGGCAAAGTGTAAATATACTAAATTCATAGAAGCACCAACATGTGGGAATATTTATGTTTAACGTTTTAAAATGTGAAGTACTAGTAGAAACGTGCTTCACAACAGGTGTCAGAAGAGAATTCTAAGACGTATTGCAGCTCAGTGAGCCAAACATTCTTGAAATGTCTTGTTACTTGTAATGATGATCCTTCGCTAAGCTCTTTCCCCTTCACCTTCTACCCTTCTTTCGCTTCTCATAATCTGACAGATAAGCGCTAACTAAGTTTCGTGACAAATGTCAGATACGACTTATATGCTATAAGTATAAATCCTTACGAGAAAATATTTCTCAACTGCAAGCAATCAAGTTATTAACGAGATGTACACATAAAATGTTAATTTAATGTTTTGATTAGCAACATGCCTAAATAATAAGATTAAATAATTGACATCTGGTTAATATACTGCGATAAAGTTATATTTCCCATAATATTCTAAAGAAAAGGATGATATAACCAGCAAATGCCCATTTTATAATCAAAGAAATTTTATATTGCAGTATAAAAAACATGAAAATGACGAGCAGCCGTTTTAGTTCCTCAATAACGTATGCATTCCAAAGTAGGGATACGAGGAATTTCCTGAAAGGAGAAATACAATTTTGACAAGGAAATATTACGATTTTAATAATTTTAGTTTCTAACTGTCCTGAAAGGATTCGCACTGACATGTTTTATTTTTGCAAGTTCATTTAAATTTCATTGCAGAACTTTATTTGTCGTTTTTGAACGAGTATGGGTAATAATGGAGAAATTCGCTTGCCTAAAACTGTGAATAGTAATTCAAATACTTTTCACTTAATCTTACAGGTGTACAATTTTTCACAGCTGGTCAAAATATCTCCAGGATAATTTTCATACTAGATTAAATGTGGTAATTAAAAAAAACATTTTAATTACTAATATTTTAGAAAGTGTTGTATTTAGTTTTTTTTTCATTAAAAACTATTTTTGACCTATTTTTTAAACTACTTTACGTATGTTTCGTTTAAAGTTTTATTAGGCCTTTGGAAACCAGCAAAACCTTAGTTTAAATGAACAAAGTTTTGAGCAAAATAAGATTTGTTGTAATTCATTTTCTTAACATTGCTAAATATATACGTAATTTTACTTAACTACGGTTTAAATCTTTTTCTAAATGTTTATAATTTACCCTAAAAATATAGCTTCCTATAAGATCTTACTAAACTATGGTAGACTTATTTAAAACGAGAATAAGTATCGTCTCTTTATTAGTTTTGCACGGAATTAGATTAAGTATAAGTTTAATAATTCATAGTAAAATGTACAGCGATTATATACTTCCAAATTATTGTATGGTAGCCACCTTGAAACATAAGACATTCTAAATTATTTATATACGAACACGTTTATACATTTTACAGAAAACGTTTTAAATATAAAATCAGCCATCTAATAAAGCAGAAATCACTATAAAGTAGTAACTTTCGAAAAGTTATTGTTTTACAAATTACTAATTACGAGCAGTGTGATGAGGCACGTTTCGCTGTGTACAAAAAAATACTTAGTTTTAAAATAAAAACTTATCACACTAAACCTAATAACAAATGAACATGACCTCAAAGACAACAGTACAATAACAGCTGATAGCTTAGAATCACATGACCAAAAAGGACGGCTCTGGTTGGTTTGCTGGATATATCACTATTTAACCGAAAGGATGCTTTAAATAAATAAAACAAATTATGATTTAATTTTCAATCTTTTGCATTGCTTTGTAATCTTGGAATACATTTTCGGAATGGAGATCAAACAATTATCAATATCTAAATTTTTTAAACTTTTGTAAAGTAGGGTTTCAATGACTGCTCCTCACATTTTGCATTACCTACTATTATATAATGATCAAATGCTGTGTCAGTATTGTTTTATTATGCAGACTTACCTGTTTAGACTATATGTTAGATCAGATACAACAGATGACTCGCTTGCTCACTTTGTCTTGGCCCTATATAAGTCGCTTACAAAGATCTTCAATTTTTAATCCTCCGATTTCCTATTGCACGTGACTAGTTCGGTTCTAGCGTGAAATATCCCTGTACCCTGGCTGATAGATACTATTGGCAATAAGCCACATTAATTGCTTGCGTAGGCTACTTACTTAAACAGCAGGATCCCCCTATAATCCCATTGAAGAATACTCTGTCCCCACAATATTGACCACTTCTGCATATCTGTAGCAAAATACGTAACTAATTACTAAATAAACAAGTTGATTGTTTATAAGCTTTATGAACTTTAAAACTTATACATGTTGTGTCTCTAAAACTACGGCAACTATGTCACATCGTACAGGTGTAAACTGAAGTGATATTCGCAGCGAAGAGCTCCGTATTTACGGACATATTACCTACATATATAAATTCAAGTAGTAAATTACGTCGCCACGATATATGGTGATGTATCACCCAAAGGTAATTTGGTCACGTCTTGTACTGCGTGGAACACAAGCACACATAGTGTAGCCTTGGGAACAGGGGTGTACATACAGCGATGTATTGTAGTCAGTTAATTGTGTAGGAGCACGCTCGGATACAAGTTTTAAATAATTTTGTGTAATAACTATAGTTTAATCATGTATAGCATTATTCAACAGAGATAAGACCCAATAACATAAAAAAGTATGTAACTGTGTTATTTTAATTAATCAAAACTATTTCTTCATTTTCTTTTATTCTCGACGACAATAATTTTAATATTTAATTTTGAATATTTTCTCTGTAACCTTATTGGCTGAGTATTAACGAAAAAACTGCAGGAAAAATTGTATTTCTGTCTATTTGTTTGTCGTTACGATATATCAAAAATGAACTACCTATAAAAACCTAACTTGAAATTATGCCTGAAAAACTTCAAGAACTATATATTACGTATGCCCTGAGTTGGTTTGTTATTGCATTTATATATGAGGAACTTGAGTTGGATAATGGTGCAAAAAGTCATACGATTTGCCTCATCGTAATTTTTATATTCTTGTTGCGGGTAAAATTGTAGCAAAAAGAAAATAGGGGGATAAGTAAATTTGTAAATAAACTGAGTATGCTATTCCAACAAAATTTCATCTGACTTGGTGTGTTATCTTATATTATTCCAACGCTGATATAATTTAATAAAATTAACAAAATTTAATAAACAAAGATATATATATATATATATATATATATATATATATATATATATATATATATATATATGCACACACACTTATATAATTTGTATAGTTGATATCTTTAAAAAAAATTCCAAACTGAGGCTGAGTCTCGACCAGGTGAAATTTAGAAAACACCATTCCCTACGGACAGCTATACTTAGAAATGTAGGTCAATCCTCCATTAGTTTTACTAATATTATGAGCTTAAGTGGAGTTTTTAGATGCAACAGTATTGTATTACTGAATTCTGTGTAGTTTTCATTGTATTTTTTATTTCTTTACTTGGCAATATACAGTAAGTTATACAAAAGAGAGTGTAACTAATATATATATATATATATATATATATATATATATATATATATATATATATATATATTATGCATGCATTGTGTTATATATAAGGAAATTTGGGACCTTGTACATGTTTTTTGTACAAATATAAGGATGAAACATACTTACAGCAATAATGTAAAGCAATCATTATCTTAGAGAGTACACTAAAAAGAAGAAATAGTCTAATAACGATAAAAATACCAAATCCATATTATGTCATTTACTTTAACTGTTTGACATTGTACTAATACTTCGTCAAAATCATTGATACTGATTAAAGGAACACAATATATACATATCCCCTATATGTACATGGTGTATAGCGATGTTTATAGGCTACACTGTGTAGTTAGTATTCTACACAGTACAGGACGTGATCAAATTACCCTAAGACGAAACGTCATATTATGCTTAGTTCACATACTTCAGTCCATATATTCACGTTTAAATGATCACAATACGTTATACGACATATTATAATTTTAGATTAAACATAATCATGTTTAAGGCCGAATAAGAAGTATAATCTTATATACCATGTAGTTGTTTTGGGTTTATACGTTTAAAAATAAAATTTTGTGATCAAAAAGAGATTTTCATCCGTAACTGGAGTTAACTAAAATATATACATGTAGAATAATCTAACTAATAAGCAATTTTATTGAAATATTTTAAATCAAATAAATGCTTTCCAAGATTAGAAATGTTTCAGCGGATCGCGTTCTCTTCGTAGAAAGAAGAGGCCATCAATATATGGTTAATTTTTTAATAACTATGCTTGATGTAGTTTCTAACAATGGGATGTATCGAAAGCCTCCTATTAACGTTGGAGACCATGATGGAAAGTAAATAAATAAGTTCTTCTGCTATGAATATACAGTATGTACAACACATAACAACAATAAAAATTACTTGTTATATCGTAATACCTTTCTTATACTTTAAAGTCAAAGTTTTAAATAAGATTGAAATTTTTACGACTACAAAAATGTAACTCATTATACTTGTAACAATAATTATAACAGTATTTTATATAAAAAGATCCAAATTTTACTTAAAGCTGAATTTTTAATACTTAACCTAGGAGTTTCTCTGTGTGGATTCAATCATTTTACTAAATACATAGGTTAAAAACATAAAATGGGATTAGTGGTACTCTGTTGTGGGAGAACATAAAACAGCTCTTAGCGATATTGCCACTCGTGATCTGGACTCTGAACACTACAACAATATCACGTTATAGAATCACATACCGGTATTTGTGTTTCGGTTTATAGTAACAGAGTCATGTTTGCGTTACGAATGAACAGAACATGTCTTAACTTGAATGTATTAATGTCACTTATACGTTATAACATTTTAGAATTATTATAACAGTGTTCTATTGGTCCATCGAAATACATTTATAATTGCCACATTATACGAGGTAATGGTAAACATGTTTTGCGGGATATAAGTATGCATTTTTTTTGTAATAAAACACAACACAAGTTATAATGAAGTGTGGACTCATTTCTGTAGATACTGCAAGAGTACAGGACTGAGCCTTTGATACGTTGATTATATAATCACTACACAGAGAATGTCATTAAAATGTTAAACCATTCACTGTCTAAGCAAGATAACATTTTATTTCCATGGTATACTAGCTTTGAATAAGGGTTATAATATCATAATACCCTAAATGAAAAACATGCTGTTTTTCTTTTTTTAATTCTTTATATGCAATAGCATCTTTATTTCATTATATTAAATTAGATGAATCGCTCCAAACCAATTGGACATGTAGGACTGTATGACACAAATACTATAATACTTTTACCTTGTCATGATGCAGTATTAATATAGTCAGTACCTAACTGTGACATTAAACAAAGTTTTATCCGAGATTTTTAAATCCTATGATTAATGATCAGTATAACAACCCTTTTCATCACTGAATTTTGCGGTAAAACTTTAAACTCACAGCAATTTAAACTCGTTTTAACACGTTTTAACTGTAATTTAATACATCTCGAGCATTTAAATGGTTGAATATTACAATAATTTAAACATTCCAAAGATTTTTGTGGACCTGGTTTACAGTAAAAAGTCAAATGGAGTGGAATGTAAAACAATACTAAGTACTTAAAGGAAAACGTTCGATATATCGAAATAACTTACAAAACTCAACAAAACTATCTATTCGTCTAAGAACTCACAGTTCCTTTCTATTAGAGTACCTTCTATCCATTTCTGTCAACACTACCTGAACATTATTGTATTGAGTGAATTGTATACCCAACTAGGTGCATAATGTTTTGACCTATTTGCTTTGATTTACTTTGACCTTTGGACTCCACAATCAAAAACTTTCTTTATTGGACAAAGAGGAAACTATATATCAAGTTTCAAGTCCCTAGGACAATTCTATTTAGAGTTAACACAATGACGGTCCGACAGACAGAGTTGTGATTTTAGGAAAGATCTGTCGGGTCTTCAAGCAAAGAAAAGTCCAGTTCATGAGGAGAATTTCATAATGCTACAAAGTCACACTGACACAGACTTCTGCCTTCTACGTACAAGGAATTGTATTTTACCTTTATACACAACCAGTGAGGTGTAGGGCCTGGTTAAACCTAATAGATTTCTGAACGTTTATGATTTTTCAATACCGGTAAGCATTATCACTATAAGCTATAGAAATTTACGTATAACTGCTTGAATTCTTCTTTTTTTTGTGCTTGTGTAATGTAAACTTTGTGCATCATTTAGGTCAGGTTGTGTCTTATTAAGAGGTATGTCCTAGAACCTTCTACTCGGTTTTTGAGATATTCTTAAAATTGTAGTCCAAACCAATAAAAATTTATATTTATAATTATAATTTATAGAACTTAAACTTAGTATAAAAATGTTATAAGGAATAGTCTCAAGGACAATATGTTCCATCTTCTTACACTGGATGTTCTCTACTTTACTCTCAAATCACGTGTAGTCTACACCGCAACTGAGTCGGTTATTCATTTCTGGAGATGTTCTAAAAAAATTAGTAAGTAACTTGATTTTAAAATAGTTCTTAGTAATATAGTTCTATTACTTGCGAGATTCTTATCTTAAATTTAGTAAATATGGGTAAGTTTATTAGTTTAAATGTATCGACAACTTGAAAACTAATAATGTTACTAATTTCTGCATGCCGTGCTCCAGCTTTCAGTGTGGTTAATATTTTGCAACTTAATTTTCTATTATAATATCTTATTTTCATCGTGCTTACTATAATTTCGGTTTGGTTACTATAAATTTGGTTACTATAATTTAGCTATAAAATGCCACAGTGCAATGCAATAAAGTATGTATCAAAGGCAAGTATTTAGTGAACAGATTTATCACACCACAGTAAACTTCTAAATAAAACACACAAACCATGCATAATTTTATATAACAATTGTATAAAAAACTTTATGTATTGTACTTTAGGAACTAATATATAGTTTTAGTATGGTTGCTGAACATGGGAATATAAATATGCAAGTTGACTTGATTCGCATTTTTTTGACTTGTATACCATTTTTTACTTTCATTATCATTAACGAGTATTAATTAAATTGTTATTTAATTATTATTCAATAAGTATTAATTAAATAAGGTTATGTAATAGTCTATAATTAAATATTATAGACTTGAAACCACATTTCCTCCTAACTACTAAGTTAAAACCAAAATTGGTCTCATCCGGGTAAACAAAGTTAAGCTAAATTATGGCATAGAGCATACAGCATAGAGTTATGTGTTCTCGCAATAGCTATTTATAGTTCTACACGTAGAGTTAATTTGTGTTTGAAGTGATATGTTACATTATTTAATTATTATTTTCGTTTAAAAGCCTTTGATATCCTACGACATAATTTTAGCAAACAGATTGTTTTTAATATGTGACTGTTAAGTTTCCAATTTAAAATAACCTACAACACAATGACTACATTATTAATTCACGTTAGACCATTGAAGAAGTAAAATATTATTGAAACTAGTACCTTTCCAATAATGTGTGGTGTTTTAGGTTAAACAGTTTTTACTGTTTGCTAAATATTTAGTACCTATATGTAAAAATAATATACGTCTATATTATTTGTAAAAGTTTTACAAGTTTTACATTGTACTATATGTAAAAGTTTCCTTTCAAAGGAGTCTTTTAGTACAAAAAAACATCTTGAAAATCGGAAGGTGTATAAAAGTAAGCTGATAAAAACAATAGCCACCTCTGATTTATTGCTAATTCATTTTAAGTATATGTAGAGAAAGAAGAATGAGTAATTATGAATAAGTACGAAAAGGAATATGTTTCAAATATGGCCGAAAAGGATTCTCAGCTCTAATCTTTACAGAATGTCTTCGTCATTTGACACTACATGATCTGCCATAATTGGTCATTTTTTGTCAATTGTTCAAATAGTCAAGAGGTCTGAGGTATATTGGAATCTTGAGTATAATGTGAACCATATTATTTGGAACTTAGTTATATAAACGCTGAATAAAATTAGTAATTTATTTCTTTTAAGTTGTGTAAGAATACTTTAAAATATATTGCTGTGTTTATATTAATAATTTAAAATTAAATAAGTAACTAAATAAAGGAAGTTATAAAATGAAAATCTTGACACTCAAATGACATACATGTTTCAATAATACTATCGTAGATTGTTTTTTTTTTCAATAACACAATCTATATATCTGTAAAACTTATAAACTGTACTGTTCTGAATCCAAACTTACTACTAAATTATAATATAATGGTTTATAAATATTGTATATTATAGACAATATCTTATAGTGAAAGATAGCAATTTGCCGTCTAGAATATAATTAATTCGAACCAGATATGCTCTTAAGACCACAAAACCTAGAATAATAATTACTCGTTATTTCCCATAACATCTAATAATCTTACCCACAAACACTAAAAGTCTAATACCACTTAAAATATCATGGAAACCTATCGTATAACACCATAAGTACTTTCACTAAGGAAGTTATGAACTACGACTTTGGAGTTCCTTCACATTGGTCTATAATAGTTACTGAGTGTAAAAAATTTTTACAAGTAGAAATTGCGTGTGAAGACGAGGGTATGTGCTAGTTATAATATATACCATCCTGACTTAAATTTTTTTGTATTTTGTATTGATGGAACATATAAATATAAAGTGAAACAATAGTAAAATGTGCAAATTTTTTTTTTTTTTAACTTTTATTCGATATGTTACATCAATCATTAAAAAAATATATGTACCAATATATTCTGGATTCAAAATAACAGTAACATACGTTATTTAGGCTTAACAAAAACAACATTCTAGAAGGCACTATGTGTGAGGACTGAGTTTTCCACTTTAGGCACAGAGTGGTTCTGTGGCTGACCCTTGTCATACTACAGAGCCTTTTGTCATTGTCATCACTTTGGATTCTCCTTGGATTATCTGTTAAACCCTGTAATATAACCTTTCGAATTTTGACTACTACAGCTACAAGTTTTGTGATTAATTGTGTGAGCTTCATTGTATAAACTGTTTTTGTGATAGAACCAAAAGCTTAGGAAATGCTTTTTGGATGCTGTATGGAACGACAAACATTTCTGTATTATCATTACAAATTTTTATACAAAATATAATAAAAACGTTGTATCATATTACGTTTAAAAGCATTGTGATTTTTTAATTAGACGGATTCACTGAAATATAAAAATAATAATGCATTTTATTGTTTTCAAGAGTATTTACGTGATAAAAGTGTACTAGAAAGTAATGGAAGCTTTAGAAAGTAAAGTAAAGTTCACGAAGCTTTGCATTGCACCATGTTGTTGTGGGCTAGAGAAGTTAATTACTTTTGTCTGTTTGTGACTCCTGTATTTAAAGTTAATACCATTATTGGAAAAATATTATCACATTTAACAATTGTAGACTAAATGAGATCTAGGTTTTAACCATTGAATAAGGTGGATAAACATGTTCTTCGTTGATAATGTAAACGTGAAAGCAATTTTATAAACTTAAATTCCAAATATTAAATTTAATAATAATGTATATGTATTATAACCATACACATCTAATATTTTATTGATATAAAGTTAGTAAAAGAGTAAGTTTCAATATTCATATAATACTTTCACGTATCAAATTCAGTTGTTAATAATTTGAACTTAATGTTTAAAATCAGGAAAACATAAACAGTTAAATTTAGAAGCGGTTATATCTTAAGATAACTGTAATAAGGTAACAAAAAATAAGTAATTAATGGATGAACTTAAATCGAACCATAAATTTATTATTTTTTTGTTGCCCTATTAGAGGGATTTTAAGATAAAGTATAAATTACAACTGATATTTATGTTTTTTTAAATTAGAATTGTTAAAAACTTAGAATTAAATATCGTATGATTAAATAGCATCGATTAGACTGAATATATAATAACACAAAACATGGTAATAACCAAATTGATATTACATATTTATCTGTAAAATAATATGTAAATAAAAATAGATGAATCAACATTACAAAACAAATGAATTTGAAAAAAAATACTGATATGATGAATACTCACAGTTATACTTGAAAAAATTTAAAGAAAAACACAAAACGTAAAAATAATAATGTCTTTAATTAAAGTACTAGCCAACTATTGTCTATATACACGGGACAAGGTAGTTGCAAAATTTCCCAGTGGAGAACACGTCAACTTATGTTAATACTGACATATTACTGAATAATTTACACACCTAATCATTTGCAATAATACTAACAATGTTGTTATAGCTAAGACCTCTATTGTCTATACATATAGAACAGGATAGTTGCTGACCTACCCAGTGTAATATAAGTCACGGCATATTAGTAGGTACTGGCATATTACCGAATAATTTACACACCTAATCATTTGCAATAATAGTATCAATGGCGTTATAACTAAGACCTCTATTGTCTATACATATAGAACAGGATAGTTGCTGACCTACCCAGTGTAATATATGTCACGGCATATTACCGAATAATTTACACACCTAATCATTTGCAATAATACTAACAATGTTGTTATAACTAAGACCTCTATTGTCTATACATATAGAACAGGATAGTTGCTGACCTACCCAGTGTAATATAAGTCACGGCATATTAGTACTGGCATATTACCGAATAATTTACACACCTAATCATTTGCAATAATAGTATCAATGGCGTTATAACTAAGACCTCTATTGTCTATACATATAGAACAGGATAGTTGCTGACCTACCCAGTGTAATATATGTCACGGCATATTACCGAATAATTTACACACCTAATCATTTGCAATAATACTAACAATGTTGTTATAACTAAGACCTCTATTGTCTATACATATATCACAGGATAGTTGCTGATCTACCTAGTGCAATATATGTCACGGCATATTAGTACTGCCATATAGCCGAATAATTTAAACACCTAATCATTTGCAATAATACTAACAATGTTATTATAACTAAGACCTCTATTGTCTATACATATAGCACAAGACAGTTGCTGACCTATCCAGTGGAATATATATCACGGCATATTAGTATTGGCATATTACCGAATAATTTACACACCTAATCAATTGCAATAATACTAACAATGTTATTATAACTAAGAACTATATTGTCTATACTTATAGCACAAGACAGTTGCTGACCTACAAAGTGTAATATATGTCACGGCATATTACCGAATAATTTACACACCTATTCATTTGCAATAATACTAACAATGTTATTATAACTAAGACCTCTATTGTCTATACGTATAGCACAAGACAGTTGCTGACCTACCCAGTGTAATATATGTCACGGCATATTACCGAATAATTTACACACCTTATCATTAGCAATAATACTAACAATGTTGTTATAACTAGACCTCTATTGTCTATACATATAGCACAAGACAGTTGCTGACCTACCCAGTGTAATATATGACACGGCATATTACCGAATAATTTACACACCTAATCATTTTCAATAATACTAACAATGTTATTATAACTAGACCTCTATTGTCTATACATATAGCACAAGACAGTTGCTGACCTACCCAGTGTAATATATGTCACGGCATATTACCGAATAATTTACACACCTAATCATTTGCAATAATACTA
The DNA here is from genome assembly GCF_021130785.1 of Homalodisca vitripennis. Lineage (NCBI taxonomy): Eukaryota > Metazoa > Arthropoda > Insecta > Hemiptera > Cicadellidae > Homalodisca > Homalodisca vitripennis. The sequence goes on along the minus strand of NC_060211.1, from coordinate 46,903,060 downwards.
AAAATATTATTATAACTAAGGACTCTATTATCTATACATATAGCACAAGACAGTTGCTGACCTACCCAGTATAATATATGTCACGGCATATTAGTATTGGCATATTACCGAATAATTTACACAACTAATCAATTGCAATAATACTAACAATGTTATTATAACTAAGACCTATATTGTCTATACTTATAGCACAAGACAGTTGCTGACCTACCCAGTGTAATATATGTCACGGCATATTACCAAATAATTTATACACCTAATCATTTGCAATAATACTAACAATGGTATTATAGCTAAGACCTCTATTGTCTATACGTATAGCACAAGACAGTTGCTGACCTACCCAGTGTAATATATGTCACGGCATATTAGTACTGGCACATTGCCGAATAATTTACATACCTGATCATTTGCAATAATACTAACAATGTTATTATAACTAAGACCTCTATTGTCTATACATATAGCACAAGACAGTTGCTGACCTACCCAGTGTAATATATGTCACGGCATATTACCGAATAATTTACACACCTAATCATTTGCAATAATACTAACATGTTGTTATAACTAGACCTCTATTGTCTATACGTATAGTACAAGAAAGTTGCTGACCTACCCAGTGTAATATATGTCACGGCATATTAGTATTAGCATATTACTGAATAATTTACACACCTAATCATTTGCAATAATACTAACAATGTTGTTATAACTAAGATCTCTTTTGCCTATACATATATCACAGGATAGTTGCTGATCTACCCAGTGCTATATATGTCACGGCATATTAGTACTGACATATTGCCGAATAATTTACACACCTAATAATTTGCAATAATACTAACAATGTTAATAAACCTAAGACCTCTATTGTCTATGCATACAGCACTAGATAGTTGCTGACCTACCTAGTGCAATATATGACACGGCATATTAGTACTGGCACATTGCCAAATAATTTACACACCTAATCATTTGCAATAATAATAACAATGTTATTATAGCTAAGACCTCTATTGTCTATACGTATAGCACATGACAGTTGCTGACCTACCCAGTGTAATATATGTCACGGCATATTACCGAATAATTTACACACCTAATCATTTGCAATAATACTAACAATGTTATTATAGCTAAAACCTCTATTGTCTATACGTATAGCACAAGACAGTTGCTGACCTACCCAGTGTAATATATGTCACGGCATATTACCGAATAATTTACACACCTAATCATTTGCAATAATACTAACAATGTTATTATAGCTAAGACCTCTATTGTCTATACGTATAGCACAAGACAGTTGCTGACCTACCCAGTGTAATATATGTCACGGCATATTACCGAATAATTTACACACCTAATCATTTGCAATAATACTAACAATGTTATTATAGCTAAGACCTCTATTGTCTATACGTATAGCACAAGACAGTTGCTGACCTACCCAGTGTAATATATGTCACGGCATATTAGTACTGGCACATTGCCGAATAATTTACACACCTAATCATTTGCAATAATACTAAAAATATTATTATAACTAAGGACTCTATTATCTATACATATAGCACAAGACAGTTGCTGACCTACCCAATATAATATATGTCACGGCATATTAGTATTGGCATATTACCGAATAATTTACACAACTAATCAATTGCAATAATACTAACAATGTTATTATAACTAAGACCTATATTGTCTATACTTATAGCACAAGACAGTTGCTGACCTACCCAGTGTAATATATGTCACGGCATATTACCGAATAATTTATACACCTAATCATTTGCAATAATACTAACAATGTTATTATAGCTAAGACCTCTATTGTCTATACGTATAGCACAAGACAGTTGCTGACCTACCCAGTGTAATATATGTCACGGCATATTAGTACTGGCACATTGCCGAATAATTTACATACCTGATCATTTGCAATAATACTAACAATGTTATTATAACTAAGACCTCTATTGTCTATACATATAGCACAAGACAGTTGCTGACCTACCCAGTGTAATATATGTCACGGCATATTACCGAATAATTTACACACCTAATCATTTGCAATAATACTAACAATGGTTAATAAACCTAAGACCTCTATTGTCTATGCATACAGCACTAGATAGTTGCTGACCTACCTAGTGCAATATATGACACGGCATATTAGTACTGGCACATTGCCAAATAATTTACACACCTAATCATTTGCAATAATAATAACAATGTTATTATAGCTAAGACCTCTATTGTCTATACGTATAGCACATGACAGTTGCTGACCTACCCAGTGTAATATATGTCACGGCATATTACCGAATAATTTACACACCTAATCATTTGCAATAATACTAACAATGTTATTATAGCTAAGACCTCTATTGTCTATACGTATAGCACAAGACAGTTGCTGACCTACCCAGTGTAATATATGTCACGGCATATTACCGAATAATTTACACACCTAATCATTTGCAATAATACTAACAATGTTATTATAGCTAAGACCTCTATTGTCTATACGTATAGCACAAGACAGTTGCTGACCTACCCAGTGTAATATATGTCACGGCATATTACCGAATAATTTACACACCTAATCATTTGCAATAATACTAACAATGTTATTATAGCTAAGACCTCTATTGTCTATACGTATAGCACAAGACAGTTGCTGACCTACCCAGTGTAATATATGTCACGGCATATTAGTACTGGCACATTGCCGAATAATTTATATACCTGATCATTTGCAATAATACTAACAATATTATTATAACTAAGACCTCTATTGTCTATACATATAGCACAAGACAGTTGCTGACCTACCCAGTGTAGTATATGTCACGGCATATTAGTACTGGCACATTGCCGAATAATTTACATACCTGATCATTTGCAATAATACTAACAATGTTATTATATAACTAAGACCTCTATTGTCTATATATATATAGCACAAGACAGTTGCTGACCTACCCAGTGTAATATATGTCACGGCATATTACCGAATAATTTATACACCTAATCATTTGCAATAATACTAACAATGTTATTATAGCTAAGACCTCTATTGTCTATACGTATAGCACAAGACAGTTGCTGACCTACCCAGTGTAATATATGTCACGGCATATTAGTACTGGCACATTGCCGAATAATTTACATACCTGATCATTTGCAATAATACTAACAATGTTATTATAACTAAGACCTCTATTGTCTATACATATAGCACAAGACAGTTGCTGACCTACCCAGTGTAATATATGTCACGGCATATTACCGAATAATTTACACACCTAATCATTTGCAATTAATACTAACCTTGTTTGTTATAACTAGACCTCTATTGTCTATACGTATAGTACAAGAAAGTTGCTGACCTTATCCTAGTGTAATATATGTCACGGCATATTAGTATTAGCATGATTACTGAATAATTTACAAACCTCAATCATTTGCAATATTACTAACAATGTTGTTATAACTTTTTCTCTATTGTCTTATACATATATCACAGGTTAGTTGTCTGATCTACCCAGTGCAATATATGTCACGGGCAGATTAGTACTGACAGTATTGCCGAATAATTTACACATACCAAATAATTTGCAATATACTTACAATTGTTAATAAACCTAAGACCTCTATTGTCTATGAGCATACTGCACTAGATAGTTGTGAACCTACCTTGTGCAATTATACGACACGGCATATTAGTACTGGCACATTGCCGAATATTTTCAACACCTAAATCATTTTGCATTTATCTAACATGTTATTATAACTAGGACCTATATTGTCTATACATATTATAGCTCAAGACAGTTGCTGACCATCCAGTGGATATATATCACGGCATATTAGTATTGGCTATTACGAATAATTTAACACTACCTAATCAATTGCTAATACATACTAACAATGTTATTATAACTAAGAACTATATTTGTCTATACTTATAGCACAAGATCAGTTGCTTGACCTACAAGTGTAATATATGTTCAGGCATATTACCGAAATAATTTACACACTATTCATTTGCAATAATACTAACAATGTTATTATAACATAAGACCTCTATTTGTCTATACGTTATAGCACAAGTACAGTTGCTGACCTACCCAGTGTTAATTATATGTCACGGCATATTAGCCGAATAATTTTACACACCTTGACATTAGCTATAATACTAAACAATGATGTTATAACTAGACCTACTATTGTCTATAATATAGCACAAAGACAGTTGGCTTACCTACTCATGTAATATGTCACCGGCATATTAGTGATTTGCATATTACTGAATAATATACACACCTAATCATTTTCAATAATACTAACAATGTTATTATAATTAGGGGACCTATATTGTCTATACATATAGCCACAAGACAGTTGCTGACCTACCCAGTGTAATATATGTCACGGCATATTACGGATATAAATTTACACACCTAATCATTTGCAATAATATAACAATGTTATTATAACTAGACCTCTATTGTCTATACATATAGCACATGACAAGTTGCTGACCTACCCAGTGTATAATATATGTCACGGCATATTACCGAATAATTTACAAACCTATTCATTTTCAATAATATAACAATGTTATTATAAATAGTGACACTCTATTGTTATACATATAGCTCAAGACAGTGCTGACCTACCCAGTGTAATATTATGTCACGGCATTATTACCGAATAATTTTACACACCTAATCATTTTGCAATAATACTAAAAAATATTATTATCACTAAGGACTTATTATCTATACATATAGCACAAGACAGTTGCTTGACCTACCCAGTGTAATATATGTCAAGGCATGTTACCGAATAATTTACACACCTAATCATTTGCAATAATACTAACAATGGTATTATAGCTAAGACCTCTATTGTCTATAACGTATAGCACAAGTACAGTTGCTGACCTACCCAGTGTAATATATGTCACGGCATATTACAGAATAATTTACACACCTAATCTTTTGCAACAACTACGAACAATGTTATTATAGCTAAGACCTCTATTGTCTATACGTATTGACACAAGACAGGTGTGACCTACCAGTGTAATATATGTCACGGGACCATATGAGTACTGGTACATTGCCGAATTTTTAATTTACACACCTAATAATTTGCAATAATACTAAAAATATTATTATACCTAAGGACTCTATTATTTTCATATAGCACAAGACAGTTGCTGTCTACCCAATATAAATATATGTACGGCATATTAGTATTAGCAATATTACTGAATAATTTACAAAACCTAATCATTTGCAATAATACTAAACAATGTTGTTATAATATATATCTCTTTGTCTATACATATTAATCACAGGATAGTTGCTGATCTACCCAGTGCAATATATGTCTCACGGGCATTTAGTACTGACATATTGACCGAATAATTTTACACACCTAATAATTTGCAATAATACTAAACATGTTAATAAACCTATGGTCTCTATTGTCTATGATACAGCACTAGATAGTGCTGACCTACCTAGTGCAATATATGACACGGCTTATTAGTACTGGCACATTGCCGAGATATTTACACACTAATCATTTGCAAAACTTACTAACAATGTATATTATAACTAAGACTATATTGTTCTACTACATATAGCACAAGACAGTTGCTGATGAACCTTTCAGTGGGATATAATTTATCTCGGCATATTAGTAGTGGCATATTACCGAATAATTTACACACCTTATTCAATTGCAATAATACTAAACAATGTTTTTAACTAAGAATATATTGTCTTATACTTATAGCACAAGACAGTTTGCTGACCTACAATAGTGTAATATATGATCACGGCATATTACGAATAATGTTAGCACACCTATTCATTTGCAAAATAATACGAACAATGTTATTTTAACTAAGCACCTCTATTGTCATATACGTATAGGCACATGAACGTGCTGACCTACCCAGTGTAATATAATGGTCACAGGCATATTACGAATAATTTAACCTCCTGATCATTAGCAATAATACTATACAATGTTGTTATAACTAGACCTTATTGATCTATACATATAGCAAAAGACCAGTTGCTTACCTACTCAGGTGAATATGTCACGGCATATTAGTATAGCATTTACTGAATAAATTTACACACCTAATCATTTTCAATAATAATAACAATGTTATTATAATTAGACCTTCTAAATTGTCTAATACATATAGACAAGACAGGTGAATTGACCTTACCCAGTGTAATATATGTATCGGCATATTACGGAATAATTTACACTCCTATTCATTTGCAATAATACTAAACAATGTTATATAACTAGACCTCTATTGTCTATAAATATAGCACAAGACAGTTGGCTGACCTACCCAGTGTAATATATGACACGGATATTAACGAATAATTTACACAACCTATCATTTTTCCAATAATATAACATATTGTTATTATAACTAGACCTCTATTGTCTTTACATATAGCACAAGACCAGTTGCTGACCGACCCAGTTGTAATATAGGTTCACGGCATTTACGGAATAATTTACACACCTAATCATTTTTGCAATATTACTAAATTTATTATTATAACTAAGGACTCTATTATCTATACATATAGCACAAGACGTTGCGATACCCTACCCAGTGTGAATATATGTCCTCGGCATATTACCGAATAATTTAACACACCTAATCATTTGCAGATAATACTAACAATGGTATGTTTAGCTAAAGACCTCTTTGTCTATACGTTATAGCACAAGACAGTTGCTGACCTACCCAGTGTAATCATATGTCACGGCACTATTACCGAATAATTTACACACCTAATCATTTGCAACCATTACAAAACAATGTTATTATAGCTAAAGACCTCTCTATTATTGTATATACCGTATAGCACAAGGACAGTTGCTGACATACCCAAGTGTAATATTGTCACGGCATCATATAGTATGGTATCATATGGCAGAATTAATTTTCACCACTAATCATTTGCAATTAATACTAAAAATATTATTATAACTAAGACTCTATTATCTATAACATATAGCACAATGGACAGTTGGCTGACCTACCCAATATAATATATGGTCACGGCATATTAGTATTGGCAATATTACGAATAATTTACACAACTAATCAATTGCACATTAATACTATACAATGTTATTATAACTAAGACCGTATATTGTCTATCCTTATAGCACAAGGGACTGTTGCTGACCTACCCAGGGTAATATATGTTTCACGGCATATTCCGGAATAATTTATACACCTAATCATTTGCAATATTACTAACAATCTGTTATTCTGCTAAGACCTCTATTGTCTATACTGTTATAGCACAAGACAGTTGCTGACCTACCCAGTGTAATAAATGTCCGGGCATATTAGTACTGGCACATTGCCGAATAATTGACATACCTGATCATTTGCAATAATACATAACAACTGGTTATTATAAACTAAGACCTCTATTGTACTATACATTTATAGCACAAGACAGTGCTGACCTACCAGTTGTAATATATGTCCACGGCATATTACCGAATAATTTTACACAACCTAATCATTTGCCCAATAATACCTTACATGTTGTTATAACTCAGACCTCTATTGTCTATACGTATAGTACAAGAAAGTTTGCTGACCTAACTTGTTTAATATATGTCACGGCATTATTAGTATTAGCATATTACTGATAATTTACACACTAAATCCATTTGCAATAATAACCTTACCATGTTGTTATAACTAAGATCATCTATTGTCACAGTATACAATACTATAACAGGATAGTTGTGATCTACCCCAGATGCAATATATGTCACGGCATATTAGTATGACCATATTGCCGAATAATTTACACACCTAATAATTTTGCAATATTACTAACATTGTTAATAAACCTAAGACCTCTACTGTCTATGCATACAGCACTAAGATAGTTGCTGACCTACCTAGTGCAATATATGACACGGCATATTTGTACTGGCACATTGCCGAATAAAATACACACCTAATCATTGTGCAATAATAAAACAATGTTATTATAGCTAAGACCACTATTGTCTATACGTTAGCACCAAGACAGTTGTTACCTACCCAGTGTAATATTCATGTCACAGCATATTACCGAGTAATTTACATACCCTAATCATTTGCAGATAATACTAACAGTTATTATAGCTAAGACCTCTATTGTCTATACGTATAGCACAAGACAGTTGCTGACTACCCAGTGTAATATATGTTCACGGCAATATTAGTACTGGCACATTGTGAATAATTTATATACCTGTTCATTGCAATAATACTAACAATATTATTATAACTAATATCTCTATTGTCCTATACATATAGCACAAGACAGTTGCTTGACCTACCCAGTGGCTAATATATGTCAACGGCATATTAGTATGGCACATTGACCGAATAATTTACATACCTGATCATTTGCAATAATACCTAACAATTTGTTTATTATAACTAAGACTATATTGTCTATACATATTAAGCACAAGACAGTTTGTTGACCTACCCAGTGTTATATATGTCACGGCATATTACGAAATAATTTACCACCCTAATAATTGCAATTAATACTAACAATGTTGTTATAACTAGACCCTCTAATGTCTATACGTATAGCAGAAGCAGTTACTGACTTCCAGTGTAATTATATGTCACGGCATATGAGTATTGCAATTACTGAATAATTTACACACGTAATTATTTGCAATAATACTAACAATGTTGTTATAACTAAGAACCTTCTATTGTCTATACGTATATCACAGGATAGTTGCTGATCTACCCCAGTGTAATATATGTTCACGGGCATTATTAGTACTGGCACATTGCCGAATAATTTACATACCTATTCATTTTGCAATTCTAATACTAACAATGTTATTATAACTAAGACCATATTGTCTATCACATATAGCACCAAGACAGTTGTGACCTACCCAGTGTAATATATGTCACGGCTTATTACCGAATAATTTTACACACCTAATCTTTTGCTAATAATACTAACATGTTGTTATAACTAGACCTCTATTGTCCTATACGTATAGTACAAGAAAGTTGCTGACTACCCAGTGTAATATATGTCACCGGCATATTCGTATTAGCTTATTACTGAATAATTTTCACACCTAATCCTTGGCAATAATTCTAACAATGTTGTTATAACTTAAGATCTCTATTGTCTATACATATATACAGGATAGTTGCTGATCTACCTCCAAGTGCAATATATGTCTCACGGCATCATTAGTACTGACATATTGCCGTAGGTAATTTAACCAACCCAATTAATTTGCAATAATACTAACAATGTTAATAAACCTAAGCCCTCTATTGTCTATGCATACAGCACTAGATAGATGCTGACCCTACCTAGTTGCAATATATGACCACGGCCATATTAGGACTGGCACATTGCCGTGAATAATTTAACACTAATCATTTGGAATAATAATAACAATGTTTTTATAGCTAAGACATACTATTATCTATACGTATAGCACAAGGAACAGTTGCTGACCTACCAGTGTAATATTGTCACGGCATATTACACGATAATTTACACCCTTATCATTTGCAATATACTAACAATGTTATTATAGCTAAGACCTCTATTGTATATACGTATAGCCACAAGACCAGTTGCTGACCTACCCAGTGTAATATATGTCCGGCATATTAGTACTGGCACATTGCCGAATAATTTATATACCTGATCATTTGCAATAATACTAACAATATTATTATAACTAAGACCTCTATTGTCTATACTTCTAGCACAAGACAGTTGCTGAACTACCCAGTGTAATATATGTCACGGCAAAATTACCGAATAATTTACACCACCTAATCTATTGCAATAATACTCAACAATGTTGTATAAACATAGACCCTCCTAATTGTCTAACATAAGCACAAGAACAGTTGCTGACTCTGCCCAATGTAATATAAGTCACGGCATATAAGTACTGGCACATTGCGAATAATTAAACCATACCTGCTCATTTGCAATAATACTAACAATGTTATTATAACTAAGACCTCTATTGTCAATACATAATACACAAGACATAACAATAATAAATACAGGAGAACGAAGAGAGAAAAAAAGCAAGGAAATAGCAGAACAACAGCGAAAAAATAGAACAAAAGAAAAAAGCAAAAAAAAGAACACATACAGTTTGTTGACCTACCCCAGTGTAATATATGTCACAGGCATATTACCGAATAATTTACAACACCTCCTCCATTTGCAATACTACTAACAATGTTTGTTAAAACAAGACCTCTAATGTCTATACTATAACACAAGAACAGATGCTGACCAACCCCAGTGTAATATATGTCACTGCATATTAGTATTAGCATATTACTGATAATTTACACACGTAATTATTTGCAATAATACTAACAATGTTGTATATAACTAAGACCTCTATTGTCTATACGTATATCACAGAATAGTTGCTGATCTACGCCAGGTAATATAAGTCACGGCATATTAGTACTGCACATTGCCGAATAATTTACATACCTGATCATTTGCAATAATACTAACAATGTTATTATAACTAAGACGCTCTATTGTCTATACAATATAGCACAAGACAGTTGCTGACCTCACAATGTAATAATGTAGCGGCATATAAGTAACTGGCACATTGCCGAATAATTTTCATACCTGATCAGTTTGCAATAATACTAAGCAATTTATTATAACTAAGACCATCTATTGTCTATAACATATAGCACAAGACAGTTGCTTGACCTACCAGTGGTAATATATGTCACGGCATATTCGTATTAGCATATTACTCGAATAATTTAGCAAACACCTAATCATTTGCAATTAATACTAACAATGTTTGTATATAACTAAGACCTCTATTGTCTAATACATATACACAGATTATATGCTGATCTCTACCCATTGCAATAAATGTCAAAATATGTCACGGCGATATTTAGTATTAGCATAATACTGAATAATTTACACACCTAATCATTTGGCAATTAATACTAACCAGGTTTGTTACTAAACTAGAAGACACCTCTAATTGCAGATACTATATAGCAACAAGGGACATTAATGCTGATCTAAAGCCCAGTGCAATAAAATGTCCGCACGGCATAATAGACGCCTATCTACGAGTGCATATTGCCGACACTAATTTAGGCAGAGACACACCCAATAATCGGGGCTATTTGCAATAATACTAAAAATAGATACATAACTAACGACACCTATGTGTTGGGGCCCTATAACATATAGACCACCGTAAGACCAGTTGACCTAGAGCCGGAACTATACCCAGATGTTAATAATATGTCCACTGGCATATTAGTATTCAGCATATTACGGAAAGTAATTCTTAAACACCTAATCAGTTTTGCAATAATACTAACAATATTGTTATAACTAAGGACCGCTCTATTGTCTAATACATATAAATCACAGGATAGTTGCAGATACTAACCCATTGGCTAATATATGTCACGGCGTATTAATTACTGACATATTGACCGAATTAATTTACATACCTGATCATTTGAGCAATAATACTGAACAATGTTTATTATAACTAATACCGCTATTGTCTTATACTTAAAGCACAAGACAGTTGCTGACCTACCCAGTGTTAAATTATATGGTCACGAAGGCAAACTTACCGGAATAATTTACAACACCTAATACAATGTTGCAATAATACTAACAAATGCGTATGGTTTATAGACTAGACCTCTATTGTCTATACATAGAGCCAACAAGACAGTTGCTCGACCCTACCCAGGTGTAATAGACTTTCACGTGCATATTAGTATTAGCATAATATTACTGGAATAGATTTACACCAACAAATCATTTGCAATTAATACTAACAATATTATTATAACTAATACCTTCTATTGGTCTATACATATATCACCGGGTAAGTTTGCTGATCTACTCAGTGCAATATATGTCACGGCATATTAGTACTGACATATTGGCCGTAATATTTTACACACGACCAACGGGCCTAATCTATTTCAATTAATACATAACAATGATTATTAAAATCTAAGACCTCTATTGTCCCTATGCATATAGCACTAGATTAGTTGCTGATCCTACCTAGTGCAATATATGGTCCACGTCATATTAGTACTAGCACATTTGCCATTAGTATTAGCCCATTACTGAGTAATATACAACACCTAATCAATCTTGCAATAAATGACTAACAATGTTTTGTGATAACTAAGAACATCTATTGTCTATAACATATACGCACTAGATATATTTGCTGATCTACCCAGTGGTAAACAATATATATCACGCGCATATTAGTAACTGACCATATTGCCGAATAATTTACACACCTAATCAGTCGTTGCCAATAAAACTTAACAATGTTATTATAAATATAAGGACTCTATTATCTATAACATATAGCACAAGACAGTTTTCTGACCTACCCAGTAATAAATATATAGGTCACGGCATATTAGTATTGCGGCATATTACCGAATAATTTACACACCTAATCCAATTGCAATAATACTAACAATGTTATTATAACTAAAGACCCTCCTTATTGTCTAAACATATAGCACTAAGACAGTTGCTGACGCTACCCAGTGTAATATATGTCACGGCATAATTAACCCGAATAATTTACAACACCTAAATCATTTGCAATAATACTAACATTGGTTGTTTATAACTAGACCTCGAAATTGTCCCTATACGTATCGTTACAAGAACAGGTTTGGCTCGACCTAGCCCAGTGTAATATATGGTTCACCGGCAAACTTGAAGTATTAGCATATTACTGAATAATTTACACACCTAATCATTATGTGAGGGGATGTTGTGGACAATTAATACTAACAATGTTGTTATAACTAAGATCTCCTATTGTCTACTACATATATCAACAGGATAGTATGCTGATCTACCAGTTGCAATATGATGTCACGGCATATTAGTACTGACATATTGCCGAATAATATACACACCTGATAATTTGCAATTAATACTAACAATGTTTATTATAACTAAGAGCGCCCCTATTATCTATACCATATAGCACACGAGACAGTTTGCTAGACCTACCACAGTCCCAGTATAAATATATATTAGCGGCGGCATATTAGTAAATTTGGTTTATTAACCGGAATAATTTACACACCTAATCAATTGCAATAATACTAATAACAATGCTTATTATAACTAAGACCTATATTTGTCCTATACTTATGAGCACAAGACAGTTTTTGCTGACCGTAAAAACAAAAAAAAACGCCAGTGTAATTATATGTCACGGCAAATTACCGAATAATTTACACACACCTTAATCATTTGCAATAATACTAACAATGTTTGTGATAACTAAGACATCGTTAATTGTCTATAACGTATAGCACAAGACAGTTGCTGACCTAAGCCTCTACGCAGTGTAATATATGTCACGGCATAGTTAGTACTGGGCACAATTGCCGAAATAATTTACACACCGTAAACATTTGCAATTAATACTAAAAAAATATTATTAATAACTAAAGGACATTCTATTATCTATACATAATAGCATTGTCAAGAACAGTTGCAGAACCTACCCAGTCTATAAGATATGTCACGCAGCATATTAGTATTCGGCTATTTCCCAATTGCAAGCTACAATTTTATCCTGATAAACATACAGTTTTTGGAATCCAGTGTGCCATTTTTTTGGTTTTGTTTTTTAACGAAGACTTTGTCTAAAGAAGTTATGGTTTTGATTTAAACGTCGGTTTCTAATGTTGTAACTATTTTCTACCTACTCTTTCTAATTTTCCTCCGATAATCCCGGCACATAAGAGGATTTGACATTAAAACGCAAAATTTTAATCACAAATTCCTGATATTTCTGACTCAGGAATTGATTCTTCTTCAGGTTCGTTTTGTCAACATGATTAATTTCTAATTGAGGGTATCCATTGCTTCTGAGATCCTGATGCAATTTTCTTAAAATGACTTCCTTTTAGTCCATCAATATATCTGGAGCAAACAAGCTCCTTTGCTCTATCAAACAACGAGTAGGGGCTACTCCTTCTTTGACAGATTTTTTGATTTATGTTTATAACAACCATTGTTAAGTATGATTATGTACAAATGACTTAGGTTTGTAAAATTAATCAGACCTAATATGCCTAAATACTAATATGCCGTTGACATATATTAACACTGGGTAGTGGTCAGCAACTGTCTTGTGCTATATTTATATGACCAATTGAGAGTTATAGTTTATAACCAACATTGTTAGAGTAATCTATTGCAACTGATTAGGGGTGTGTGAAATTATGTCGGCAATTATTGCCGTGACATATATGAACACTGGGGTAAGGTCATCAAACTTGTCTTGTGCTATAAGTATAGACAATAGCGGTCTTAGTTATAATAACATTGTTAGTATTATTGCAAATGATCAGGTATGTTAACTTATTCAGTAATTTGCTAAATACTAATGATGCCCTGACAATATATTACACTGGGTATGTCGAGGCAACTGTCTTTGTGGTATATGTATAGACAATAGAGGTCTTAGTTATAAATAATATTTTTATAGTATTCAGTGCAAATGGCTCAGTGTATGATAAATTGTATACGGCAATGTGCCAGTACTAATATGGCCGTGACATACATTATTTGCACCTAGGTAGTTCAGGACGAAACGTCCCTTGTGCATCACGGTATAAGACAAAAGGGAGGTTCTTAGCTATAATAACATTTTGTCCAGTATTATTGCAAAAGATTAGGGTTGTGTAAATTAATTTGGCAATGATGGCCAGTACCTAATATGCCGTGTCATATATTGCCACTAGTTAGGGTCAGCAACAATCTAGTGCTCGTACTGCATAGACAAAATAGAGTCCTTAGGTTAATTAAACATTGTTAGTATTCATTTGCCGAAATTATTAGGTGTGTAAATTAATCGGCAATAATGTCAGTACTAATATGCCGTGACAAATATATTGCACTGGGTAGATCAGCCAACTATCCTGTTGATATAATGTAGTAGACGACACTAGAGATCTATAGGTTATTAAACAACATTGATAGTATATTGCAAATGAATTAGGTGTGTAAATTATTCAGTAATATGCAAATACTTATATGCTGTTGGACATATATTACAACTGGGTAAGGTCAGCAATCTTTCTGAACTATTCGTATAGACAATGAGAGGTGTCTAGTTTAAAACAAACATGTTAGTAATTAATATGGACATGATTAGGTGTATGTAAAATAATACGGTAATATTGCCGTCGACATATATTACACTGGGTAGGTCAGCCAACATGTCTTTTGCAAAATGAAAAGACACATAGAGGTCCTTAGTTATATAATAACATTGTTAGTATTATTTGGCAAATGATTCAGGTATGTAAATGTAATTTCGGCAATGTAGCCATTAACTAATATGCCGTGAACATATATGACACTGGATAGACTTCAGCAACTATCCTGTGATAAACGTATAGACCAATCGAGTTCTTAGTTTATAACAACATTTGATTAGTATTATTGCAAATAATTACGTGTGTAAATTAATTCAGTAATATGCTAATACTATAATATGCCGTGAACATCTATTACACTGGTAGGTCCAGCAACTGTCGTGTGCAATACTATAATAGACATTAGAGGTACTAGTTCTATAACAACATTGTTAAGTAATTATTGCAAATGATTAGGTGTGTAAATTTATTCGGTAATAAGCCGTGCCATATATTAAACTGGGGTATGTCAACAACCTGTCTTGTGCTATATGTATAGACAATAGAGGTTCTTTAGTTATAGATAATTAAATTATTGGGTTTTTTAGTTCTTTTGTTTTGAAAGGTTTAGTTATTTGACGATGGAAGGATTGTGAAGGAAACAGGATTTTTTTCGGACATTTGCCATCGTTCAGTGAAACAAGAAAACAGTAACAACTACGTTATCGGAGATCTGCAATCTGATCTCTACTTCAGGTAAAGAGACTAACCTAATTCATAATTAACAAACTAGGTTAAAATAAACAATCTTTACTAAAGCGTTAAGAGTGGCACGCCTATAGTCAGAGAAACACAACCTACATGTATGCCAGTCAACTTTACTAACACTAAAGACATGCACTTAATACAAAACTAAAATCAAAACACTAATCATTAAAACTAAATTTTTAACTAAGTTTTAACACTACTGAATTAATTTACACGACCAATTCATTTGCAATAAATTACAGAACCAAGTATTAATTATAACTGAAGCACCTCTATTGTCTATAACATATAACACAGGGTAAGTTGCTGATCTACCCATTGGCACATATATGTTCACGGCAATATTAGTAACTCTGAACATATTAGGCCGAATAATTTACACACCCTAATCATTTTCATTAATACTACACAATGTTACTTAAAACTAAGACCTCTATTGTCTATGCATATAGCACTAGATAGTTTGCTGGACCTACCTAGTGCAATATATGTCACGCATGGTCACGTCATATTAAAGTATGCTCAGCACATTGGCCATTAGTATTAGCACATTACTGAGTAGATTTACACACCCTAATCATCTTGCACAGTAATACAAACGAATGATGTGTGGAGTAACTAAAGACATACCCTATTGTCTAAACATATATCACAGTGATAGTTTGCTGATCTTAACTACCCCAGTGCAATATATGTTCACGGCATAGATTTAGTACTGACATATAGCCCGAATAATTTTTACCTACACCTAAATCATTTGCAATAATAACTAACAATGTTATTATAAACCCACATAAAGGCCTTCTAGTATCTATAACCATATAGCACTAAGACAGGTTTGCTGACCTAGCCCAGTAATAATATATTTACGGCAATAATTAGATAGTTGGCTTATTACCGAAATAATTTTAACCACAACACCTAATCAAATTGGCAATAATACTAACAGCTGTTATTATAAACTAAGGAACTATATTGTCTAATACTTATAGCACAAGACAGTTGCTGGACTCTACCCCCAGTGTTAATAAATGTCCACGAGCAAAATTACCGAATAATTTATCTACCACCTAATCATTTGCCCAATAATTACTAACAATGTATGTTAAAACTAGACCTCTATTGCCTATACATATTAGCACAAGAACAGTTGCTGGGACCTACCCCAGTGGTAATATATGTCACGGACATATTAGTATTAGCATATTACTGAATAAAATTTTACATACCGTGATCATTTGCAAAAATACCTAACAATGTTTTTTTTTTATTAAAACTAAGACCTCAATTTTGTCTATGCCTAAAGCACAAGATAGTTGCTGACGCTACCTATGTGCAATATATGTCACTATCAGTATTAGATACCTAGCACATTGCCATTAGTAATTAGCACATTACTGAGTAATTTACACACCTAATCATTTGCAATAATATCTAACAAAGTTGTGATAACTAAGACATCTATTGTCTATACATATATCACAGGATAGTATGCTGATCTACCCAGTGGCAATATATGTCACGGCAATATTAGTGACTGACATATTGGCCGAATAATTTACACACCTAATCATTTATGCAATAAAAACTAACAAATGTTTATTAGAACTAGAGAGCCTCTATTATCTATACATAAATAGCACAAGACAGATTTGCTGACCTACCCATGTGTAATATATGTTCACAGCATATTACCGAATAATTTACACACTTCGACCTAATCAATTTGCATTAAATACTAAAACAGATGTTATTGAAAACTAAAGACCTCTATTGTCTACTGCATATAGCACTAGTATAGTTGCTGTCCTACCTAGTGCAAATATATGTCACGATCCATAATCGTAGTAATAAGCCACATTGCCATTCAGTATTAGCACATTTACTGAAGTAATTTTACACACCTAAATCATTTGCATTAATACTAACAGATGTTCTGATAACTAAGACATCTAATAGTCTGATACATATCTCACAGGATCTGTTGCTGATTCTACCTAGTGCAATATATGTTCACGGCAAATATTAGTAACTGACATTAATTGCCGAATAATTTTACACACCTAATCATTTGAGCAATACAATACTAACAATGTTAATTATAACCTAAGGGCCTCTAATTATCTAATACATATAGCACAAGACAGTTTGCTGACCTAGCCCAGAGGTAATATATTATTTAACGCGCAGGCATATTAGTATTGGCTTAATTAACCGAATAATTTTTACCCCACACTAATCAATTGCAAATAATACTGAACACTGTATATTATAACTAAGACCCAATATATGTCCTATACTTATAGCACAAAGACAGTTTGCTGACCTATGCCCAGTGTAATATAATGTCACGGCAAATTACCGAATAATTTACACCCCTAAATCATTTTGCAATAATACTAACAATGTTTGTTATTAACTAGACCTCTATTGTCTATACATATAGCACAATGACAGTTGCTGACCTGACCCCAGTGTAATATATGTCCACGGGCATATTAGTATTAGCATAGTTACTGAATAATTTACATACCTGATCCATTTTGCAATAATACACTAACAATGTTAATTAATAACTAATAACCTCTATTGACTATACATATAGCACAAGATGCGTTTCTGAACCTACCCAGTGCAATATATATTCCACGTCATATTAGTAACTGGCAAATTACCGAATAATTTAACACACCTAATCATTTGGCAATAATACTAACAATGTTGTATTTATAAACTAGACCTCTATTGTCCCTATACATAATAGCACAAGTACAGTTTGCTGAATCTACCCAGTGTGCAAATACTCTGTCAAGCGGCATATTAGTACTGACGATATAGCCGAATAAATTTACACAACTGCCTAATTCAGTTCATTAATACATAACAATGTTATTAAAACTAAGACCTCTATTGGTCCTATGCATAATAGCACTAGAACTAGTTGCTGACGCTACCTAGTGCAACTATAATGTCCACGTCATATTATTACTAGCACATTGCCATTAGTATTAGCACAATTACTGAGTAATTATTACACACACCTAATCATTTGGCAATAATACTAACAATTATTTGTGAATAACTAAGACCTCTATTGTCTATAACATATATCACAGGATAGTTTGCTGATGCTACCCCTAGTGCAACACACAATACCCGTGCCACAATTAGTACCAGACCACTATTGCCGCCACCAATTTACCCACCCCACCATACGTTGCAATAATGCCCACCACCACCCCCAGTGTTTATTATCTAGCCACCTGTCCACACAACACACACCAACTCAGCACACGCCCGTAGCTGACCCACCCCAGTGGTACAATATATGTCACCCGGGCAATACAAACCCTGACATACATTTAACACCACCTACATCATACTTGCAAAAATAACTAACCACATGTTTATTAAAAACTAAAGACCACAATTTTTATTATTGTTCTATGGCTATAGCACAAGAATAGTTTGGCAGCACCATACCCAAGGCACTATATGTCACGTCATATTAGAACTGGCAAATTACCGAAATAAAATTTAACACACCTAAATCAGTTTGCAATAATACTAACAATGTTGTAATAACATAGACCTCTAATTGTCTATACATATAGTCACAAAGAACAGTTTGCTGACTCACCCTGTGCAATATACGTCAACGGCATAATTTAGTATACCTGACATAATTGCCGAATAATTTACACACCTAATCATTTGCATTAATACTAACAATTGTTATGTAAAACTAAGACCTCTATTTGTCGTATGCATATAGCAACTAAGATAGTTGCTGGACCTACTCACTAGTGCAAGGTATAATTTCGCACGTCCCATATTAGTACTCCAGCACATATGCCATTAGTAATTAGCACACTACTGAGATAATTTACACACCTAAATCATCGTGCAATAATAATTAACAATTGTTGTTGAATAACTAAGACATCTATTGTCTATACAAATAATACACAGGATAGTTGCTTGTGATCTACCCGAGTGCAATATATGTCCACTAGCATATTAAGTACTGACATATTGCCGAATAATTTAACACAACCTAATCATTTGCAATAATACTAACGAATGTTATTATATACTAAGGCCTCTATTATCTATACAATATAGCACAATACAGTTGCTGACCTACCCAGTGTAAATATATGTCACGGCAATATTAACCGAATAATTTAACACACCTAATACATATTTGGCATTAAATACTAACACAATGTTATTAAAAACTAAGACCTCTAATTGTTCTATGCAATTATAGCACTAGATAGTTGGCTTTGACCCTACCTAGTGCAATATAAAAGATGTTCACGTCATATTAGTAATAGCACATTGCCATTAGATTATTAGCACCATTACCTGAGTAATTTTACCACCACCTAAATCCATTTGCCATTAATACTAACAATTTTTCCTGATAACTAAGACATCTATTGTCTATACATATATCACCAGGATAAGTTCCTGATCTACTCTAGTTCAATATATGTCACGGCAGATTAGTACTCGAAATATTGCCGAATAATTTACACACCCTAATCAGTTTGCAATAATACTAACAATGTTATTAATAACTAATGCCTGCTATTATCTATACATATAAGCACAAGACAGTTTGCTGACTCAAACCCAGTGTAATATATTTTAACGGCATATTAGTATTGGCTTATTACCGAATAATTTTTACACACCTAATCAAGTTTGCAAATAATACTAACAAATGTTATTATAACTAAGGACCTATATTGTCTATAATAATAGCACAAGACAGTTGCTGACCTACTACCCAGTGTAATATATGTCACGGCAAATTAACCGAATAATTTTACACACGCCCTAATCATTTAGCAATAATACTAACACGTGTTGTTATAACTAGACCTCTATTTGTTCTATACATATAGCACAAGACATAGTTGCTGAACCTAACCCATTCTGTAATATATGTCCCCACGGCAATATTAGTATTAAGCATATTACTGAATAATTTTACATACCTGAATCATTTGCAATAATACTATAACAATGTTATTATAACTAAGACCTCTAATTGTCTATACATAAAGCACAAGATGCGTTCTGACCTACCCATGCAATATATGTCACGTACATAATTAGTACTGGCAAATTAACCGATATAATTTATCACACCTAATCAATTTGCAATAAATAATAACAATGTTGTTGGTTATAACTAGACCTCTAATTGTTCTATACATATAGCACAAGACAGTTGCTGATCTAACCCTGTGCAATAAATGTCACGAAAACGGCATATTAGTACTGAGACATATTGGCCGAATAATTACACATAGCCTCTGACACCTAATCAATTTCATTAATACTAACCAATTGTTTATTAAAAACTAAGACCTCTATTGTCAATGCATAAAGCACTAGTATAGTTTAGCTGACCTACCCTAGTGCAATATATTTCCACGTCATATTAGTAACTCAAGCCTACCATTGCATTAGTATTAGCACATTACTAGAGTAATTTACACACCTAATACATTTGCCAATAATAACTAACAATGTTTGTGATAACTAAGACAATCTATTGTCAAATACATATAGCACAGGATAGTTTAGCTTGATCTAGCCCAGTGCAAATAAGTATGTCACGCGGCATATTATTAACTGACAATAATTGCCGAATAATTTAACACACCTACATCAATTTGCAATAATACTAACAATGTTTATTAGATAACTAAGGCCTCTATTATCTATACATATAGATCACAAGACAGTATTTGCTGTGACAACTAGCCCAGGTGTAATATATGTCCAAGGCATAATTTACCCGAATAATTTACACACCATAACATTCATTGCAATTTAATACTATCAATGGTTATTAAAACTAAGACCTCTATTGTTACTATGGGATATCTAGCAACTAGATAGTTGCTTGACCTACCTAGTGCAATATATGTCTCCACGTACATATTAGTACTAGCACATTGCCATTAGTAGTAGCACATTACTGAGTAATATACAACAACACCTAATCATTTGCCATTAAATACTAACAATGTTGGTTGATAACTAAGACATCTATTGTCTATAACATATACTCACAGGAGTTAGTTTGCTGATCTACCCAGTGCAATATATTGTCACGCCCGACGGCATATTAGTACTGACATATTTGCCGAATAATTATCTAAACAACACCTAATCAAGTTTGGCAATAATACTAACAATGTTATTATAACTAAGGCCCTCTATTGATTCTATACATATAGTGCACAAGACAGTTGCTGACATACCCAGTGTAATTATATTTTACGGCATATTAGTATTGGCTTATTACCGAATAATTTACAAACACCTAATCAATTGCAATAATATCTAACAATGTTACTTATAACTAAGACCTATATTGTCTATACTTATAGTCACAAGACAGTTTTGCTGCACCCTACCCAGTGTAATATATGTCACGGCAAAATTAACCGAAATAATTTACAACACCTAAACATTTGCAATAATTACTAACAATGATGTATATAGACTAGACCCTCAATTGGTCTATACATTATATGCACAAGACAGTTGCTGACCTACCCAGTGTAATATAAGTCACGGCATATTAGTGAAATTAGCAAATTACTGAATAATTTACATACCTGATCATTTGCAATAATACTAACAATGTTATTATAACTAAGACCTCTATTGTCTATACATATAGCACAAGATGCGTTCTGACCTACCCAGTGCAATATATGTCACGGCATATTAGTACTGGCATATTACCGAATAATTTACACACCTAATCATTTGCAATAATAGTATCAATGGTGTTATAACTAGGGAATCTATTGTATAACGTAATTAATAAATTACCCATTGAACTACACGTTAGCGCATATTACTAGTGACATACAAACGAATAATTTACACACTTAATTCTTTGCAATTAATAATGCTATATCTAATAAAACCACTGACACTTTAATTTAAGCCTTACAAATTTTTTTCTTTTAAGAATGAGAGCTATCTTTATATATATATATATATATATATATATATATATATATATATATATATATATGTATGTGTGTGTGTGTGTGTGTGTATGTATGTATATAGTGTTCGTAGAAATACTAACCTAAAAAATCTTCAGGTACGGCCCAAATTGTCACCTACTGACATTCAAAATTCAGAAAAGAATAAAGGTTTTTAGTGTCAACCCTGTAAAGTCAAACGATGTAATACTTGCAAAATTATAAAATCGTCCAATCTTTTTACCAGTAGTAAATCAAAGAATCTTACACTATTAGAGGAGAAATTAATTGCAAAAGTCAAAATGTAATTTATCAATTAACATTTAAAAATTGTGCAATGCATTATGTTGGATTGACAACAAATCCATTGCACATAAGAATGAATAATCATCGTTGTTCGTCTAAAAAACAGGATGAAAAATTGGTTTCACAACACGCATTAGGCCACCAAATTTTTTTTAAATATTATTCATTGATAGGTATTTGCAAAGTACCCGAAGATGGAAACAAAATTTACTTAGAAAATTTATAACAGGGACATCATTTAATATTAAAATCAAAAGTACCCTTTGGTCTGAATAAAAGATTAAGTGAAAAATTGTTTTAATTATGTATTATTTTTCTAAATTCTTTTTATAAATTCTTTCTCTGTTCATGATGTTTCTCTTTGGTGTTAATCACATGTTCAAAAATTCCTGTTCATTTATTTATGTAAATTTGTATTTATTTACTTGTGTAAATTTTGTTTGCTGTGTTATTATATTTTTTTTATTATACCTTTTTGAAAACGGTAAAGCCGAAATATTAAAGGAAATTATATACCAAGAAGTCCAATAATTGTTATAATAGAGCAATTCTGCATTTATACACCCGAAGTGTAATATATATATATATATATATATATATATATATATATATATATATATATATATATATATATATATATATATATATATATATATATATATATACCGGGTGTCCCAAAAGTCCCGCCCCCCTTCTAACTTTTGAACGGAATTAAACAAACCAATATCCTTCGGGGGGGGGGGGGTAGTCATATAATGATAAATGATGATTTTTGCGCTACATGAGATGTAGCCCCTCACCCCAAAATGAGGGGTTGGGGGATCAAGTCAAAATTTTTACTTTTGAGATTAAAAAAGTTTGTGGTAAGATTTCAACGGTAAGTTTGCAGTATATTACAAATTTTCTTCCGTTTTTCTCACTTGCAGGGTGAGCATGTTAATACTACACCACAATGACATTACTTTTTACTATTCAGCTATTTTATATCTGCCCGTTTGTGTCACATATGTTTTTAAATAACCAAACTAACATATGATCGGTAGACCGAATACCTGTCAATCGAAGCTGATAGTATGCAAAATCAGGCTATGTCTGGTTATAAAAATCTAATGAATTTAAAAATTCGTATGACACATATTAATAGAAAGAGTTTATAAATAATCTGTTGAAATAACAGTGAGTTGCTACTGACATTTTTTAATATAAAGATGTGTTACTGTGATATATAGACTAAAAAAGTTATTTACCCTAATTTACGTAGAATGAAACATATTTTGGTAGTTTATGGCATTATTGTAACATGAAAATCAATTTTTAATTTATCTAAAAATGTTATTTATTACTTAATAATAACACTAACGAATAATGGGTATATATATATATATATTTGAACTTTCAAGAAAACTTATTTTATGTTATTCATAATAAAATTACGTAACTTGCGCGTAACCAGGGCCTGCTTAGGTTTAATGCAAAATTACAGGCCTATAGTTCAATTTATTAGGTTACATGTGCCAGTATGTTACCTGGTAAAATGTAATTTAATTGTAATCTGTTAGTTTAGAAAATTATGTATACTACAGTTTTCTAGTTGCCATCAAGTTAGTACATAAAAACAACTAAAACCGATATAAAAATGTTCGAAAACGCTCAGAAACATTTCAAGAAGTGACACTATTGACAGTGAAGTGGTTATATGGAAATTAAGCTTCATGCAAAATTTCAATTCTGTAATTCAGTTGGTTTACGAGACATTGCGCTAACATAAAGGCAGATAGACAGACAGACATATATCCAGCCCCTCAAGTTTGTATACAATTGTCCAGCTAAGTAATTTGTATACTATTAATGTATATAAAACCTACAACATAGTTGATATATCCCACATGTGATACATTATTTGTTACATCCAAAATAAAAAGTAAGAAAAATAAAATGTTTCGTCAAATCACTGTCATTGCTAGTAAGTAAATACAGTAGGTAGATCAAATTACATTAAACCTTCACATTTATAACGTACCGCTCCCCGCGGACCAACACACACGTTTAGAGCGAATTTCAAAACTCCATTAATTTTATTACAATTATACAATTCACTGCAGTTTTAATATCATCAGTATTTTAATAGTAATTCAGAAATATTTTTTAATTATTTCACAAAAACTGGTTATTCATAGTAACAACAAAACTGAACAAATATTTTAGTAGCAGTTGTATTTTAATACATCTATATGTAACTGAACTTATCATTTTTTTCCTTGAAATGCTTTTATTAACAATTAAAATTTAATGTGCCTTTTTTTTAACAAAACGCGTCCCGCTATGTTAGATAGACTCAGATTTAATAAATCAAATATAAAACTATTAGAACTGTACTCATTGTTAGCGAAGCGTTTTTTTACTATTTTATAAATGTCTCCTTTGATGAAATAAATATATTCGTATGATTTTATTATAGCACAAACTTTGATATTGTCAATCACATTTTACATTGTTTATAGTTTTCACTGGTGAAAGGCAGTGGAAATGTACAATTATAATTGCGAAAATATATCTCGAGGAATAATTAATCTGCATTCACTCAACTACATCTAAGTTATTTATTTATGGTTGTTTAAAATCATTTGATTGATATTGTTTATAATTAAGTAATGCCACATCCACATCCGATGTTTTGTACGAATATTCTAACAAAATAGCTAGTAGAATATGACAATTAGTAATTGTCATAGGAATACCTGGTGGATAGCAATTTAAAACACGAAATTGTTTACTAACTTAAAGTATTTTTTTTTAATATATCCACTACTACATCCATTTTCCGAGCATGGATATAGAAGGAGTTATTGTTCTCATGTGTGCTCTGTCACGCTAATTTCGTATAAATGTAGTGTACTATATATTCAGTTAGTAATCCATGTGCTCATTATTTCATAGTTGTAAGATCATAAAACCTCCTTGTAATATTTAAATAAATACAATTGTTCATAATAACATTAATACATATCGGAACACGCGCGAGTAAGGAAAAGATAAATTAAAAAGTAACAGTCGTCAATAATTTCGCTACTGACTACTACCAATCGGTAAATACAAAGTAAATATTTTTGCATTGTTGGTAAGTTCATGTCGTTAAATAAAATTCATAAAACTCCCGGAACTCATACGATTTTTATTTTTTATTTTTCTAAATTACCATGGAACTAAATACTGCAATATTAAAAGTGGAATCGTAATAATAAAAATTATATAGAGTCTACCAGTTTTTTAGTTTGAATATTTTCTTGTGGATTTTATATTGCATTTAGGTTTGAAAGACCTATTTCTTTATACTGAGACGGCACACCCAGGTGCACGGTATATGAAAACAAAACTCTTTTGATGCGCTCAGAACGAAAATGTTCTTTATCCAATTTTCAAAAATTTCAGAAAATCGATAATTGTTTTGGAAAAAAGGGTGTTATTTAATTTCTTAAAATCTTAACCATACTCTACTAAGGATTAAAGTATTAAAACCCCAAAAAGACTATATAATATTACATAATATTAACTATACTTTAAATCAGTAAACACAATTAAAGAAAGATATAAAAGATTATTTTTCTGAATAAACTAACTCTGAGGTAGAATCCACACAAAATTCTCATACATGGCAGCAATACGTTTTGGACAAGAGATTATTTGGAATTGGAGTGGCCTAGGGCCTCTGCAGGAAAGTTAGAATAAAGGACATTTCGTTTCAGAAGATTAAATATTACCCCATATTGTATCTAGTTTGTAGTAAAAGAGATACTTTGGAACGGAAGATACATTTTAAATTAAGTGTTAAGACATTAAAACGAGCTTTTACGGGAACTAAAATGTTATTGTGAAAGAATATATCTCAGAATCAGAGAGCATATTGCTAGGAAACATAGAGAATAACATATAAATTTCGAAAAAGGTGGATAAGAACACTTTGGTCCCGGACGCCTCGTATATAGTTTGCTAAATTTGTTGCATTGAATGTTTCTTTGAAGTAATAAAATTATATTTTATCGTGAAAAAATATTTTTATCAAGGTTCCCTTCAGCTAGAGTGTGTTACTTCCGTATACACGTGTATTTTAAAAACTGCAGATACAGCAGGGTCTAGAAGAATGAATGTAATGTGATTTTGTTACCACAATAATACTGTACTTTAGAGGAATTTTCAGTAACAAATAGATAATAAAAGATAAATTTATGTGAATGGCAATGTACAATTGTGGAAAATATATTCAGAATTAAATAAAGTGTATTAAAGTAATGGAATGTCTAATTGTTTGTATGACATTATTTCTTTCTTATCTAATCGTTCTTGTTATTCATCTATGTCAATAACTGGACCAAGAATTGTTAAAAAATATTTTAAAGAGTACTTCACGTATTATTCCAGCATATTTGTATTCAGTTGTTCTCCGTCACGGATCATTGCAAAAGTATTAATTTCAATAGCATTTAATTTAAATCTATTATAAAACATGAATCAATAAACAGACATTGCGTTGGTGATTGTTATATTTCTGAAACTATACAATTACATATTGTAAACAATCTAAGTTTATGGCATAGGTTATCAAATGAATGTAAATGAGAATTATTCATTAAGTAATTTCACAGTTTCTGTCAAGCACAAATAAACCGGATGGGTATAACAATAAAGAACCATTACGAGAACACATAACTGTACGCTGCAACCTATCATCACTAGTCATCGTAAATATCAATGTTGTGGTCTGAGGTGTATTGGCAACTAGGGTGTATGTATCGAAGTATCTATGGAAGTATGTATCCAAGAATGTATGTGTAGAAGTATGTGTAAATAACTTGGAACATTGTTATAAACCTCAAAGAGTTATTTGTTTTAAATTATGCAATACAAATTTTAAATTTCATCAATTATTGTAAGGTAATGAAATAATGCCTTCTAAATTTCTATGCTTTTTAAGAGAATTGTTTGAAAGATATATGTAAACTGATGTATCAAACAATATAACAATTTTAATTTTAGACATAACTTGTTAGAGACCACCAGCACGACCCTGCTGATATACTAATATCTAGGATACTGTCCTTATCTAGCGGGCCCTTTTTGGGGTGGACGGGTGGAACTTTTGTACTGAGATTGTTGCTAGAAAGAAGCGTGGTATCAACACTATGATGATAAGGTTATCGTTAAACAAAAAGTTATAATCTATTGCTGTGTTCAGAAATTGTATAAAACTGTGTGTTGTTATATAAAGTATAAATTGAATTTTGTAGTAATTTTTATATCCAATTAAAATGTCAAATAATTTTAATTATATTTATTGTAACAGATCCATTTGCCTGGTAACATTATTTAATTAATTTATATTTTTCTGAAAAACTGCCAACTAAATAGTATTATAACATTTTTGAAACTACATTAGAGTACAAACTACAATCAGAATTAAAATGAAAGATTGATAATCAAAATTAAGCATACAATTATTAAATAGACAAAAACTTGAGCTTAGTATAAAAAAGTGGTCCAAGTAGAATTTTTTAATATGTCTATCAATTTCAACAGTTTTACTTACCCCATGGCTACTTATTTAAGAGTCAGAACATGGCAATTAAGGCAACTATATTACTAGGAACCATTTGAAAATCAATTTACTTATTAACTATTTCCAGAACATGTACAGGAGAAATACAACCAACCCAGTTGTGGTTTATGTATCATCATTGTAGACCGAACGTGATTTGAGAGCAAAGTACCGATAATTCAGTGTAAGAGCAGGAAACATACTGTCCCAGTAACAATTTGATCTCAACTTTTTAAAATAAGTTTAGCTTTAGAAATTATTATTCTTTATCGAATGTCTGTCCGGGCGAGTGGTAACTTCTATAAAATGGTTGTAGAGTATAAATAGATTTCTCTTTATCAGAGGTGGAACGAGACTTGATTTTGGGGCACAAGAGGAGCAAAGGCTTCTTTAAAAGTTCGAAGACCTGTAGGCAGTTCATGCCTTAAAGAAAATAGTTATTATTGCCAAAAATGGTTTGAAGGCACTCTTAATAATCAAAGTGAGGAAAGTAATAGTGAAAAAGTCAAAGTTAGTGCGGTAAACAATTCCGTTAGACTTGGTCAGATCTGTCTTGAATAATTCATTCAATTATTAATTTGGTTATAAATATACTAGATCCACAAAACATTTAGGCTATTTTAAAATATTGAGGTAAGGAACAATTTATATTATTCTAAAAATTCTAATTGTTATGGAATATAACATTTTCTATGGTTTTTCCACAAAAACAAATGTTCGTGTAAACGAGGTACAAAACAAAAACGACAGTTTCACCAGTAAACTTGATTATTAAAATACCCAGTGCTATATAGGATTGTACTAGCAGTTATTAATTAGTCTCCAAGCTTTCAGCATCATACTTTCCTTCATTTACAAACAAACATGTAATAGGTAATGGATGTAGTAACAATGAGTCCTAACACGGCACTATAGTAAGAGACATGTCGCTGTAAGCCTTGATGCTTGAATTGTTTACTAACAATTTAAAGAGATTTACATTAATAATTTTAATATTAGTGTTAAGAAGAAGCCAATCTACTATAATCATTTAAAAATCAAACAATATATCTCAGGACTACGTGCACTAAAACAGTCGAGTATTTGCCTAAACGTAGGGCTTCCAAAGATATGTGTTGTATTATAGTAGTCTAGTTCTATAATACAACACAGTCGGGATATGAGAAAGAATTAAAATAAATACGTACCTTTACTTTTAATATTTTAATACTGATTTCTTATTTCCCTTACGGCTATATAT
This sequence comes from Homalodisca vitripennis, assembly GCF_021130785.1. Lineage (NCBI taxonomy): Eukaryota > Metazoa > Arthropoda > Insecta > Hemiptera > Cicadellidae > Homalodisca > Homalodisca vitripennis. The sequence goes on along the minus strand of NC_060211.1, from coordinate 46,872,818 downwards.
TTAGAAAATCCAGTTACATAATAATGAGTTGAAACACACTGGCGGCAACAAGCACGAGTTGTAGAGTTACATAGTAGAGTTACAGCTTGAGGCTCTTTAGCTGTCGAATCTTGTTAATTAATAATTGGCAATCTTGTATTCTACAACAATTGACTTTGAAACTTCTAGGAAACTCAGATTACAAACATAAAATTAATTGCTTTCTTTTTATACATTTAAGAAGATTTAATAAGCATAAACCTTGTGTATATACTTGAATAAGTACAAACATGCAGAATTCCCTTCGTCTTATGTTACAGCTAATCTTGCACCTGCTTAATTAATTTCTCTTTATAGCATAATAAGTAATTATTAAATACTAAAGTATTATTCTCAGATTAGATTGAAATTTCTAACTGAATTTAAAAGTGCATTTGTCAGTAAAATCCTACAGACAAAATAAGCAGTAATAATGTTCTAGTTACTCTAGCATTAGAACAGTAGTGTTAACATAGGATTATCCTGTTACATAGGATTTCAAATTTGAAATATATTGAGAACATGTTTTTATATCTCTACCAACCAAATAAGTGTAGAATAACATTAAATTGTTCTTTTTTCTATTTCTTATATTTTTGGATAATAACTGTGTGTTCAGCCTAGAAGAACTAAAATATTAGTATTACTTTATATTTATATAATAAATTCAAGTCAATAACATTCACCTAGTAATATGTTTTGTAAAGAAACACTATTATTTAAACAAGGTAAATTCTGGTTATCTTCATTGAATACATCATAGTTGCTCTTTCAAAATATTTACTTCCAGGACACTATTATGTTTAATATGTTTGTAAAATGCATTTTGAAACGCTCAAAAATGTTTTGGTACGAGTATATTGTTCACATTTAATTAAATAAGATGAATTAAATTAGAGATATAGTATTTAAGACATATTTGAAATGCAATAAACTAATAAATTGCATAGTTTATTTGGAGTTCAATACTGAATTTGGTAATTTGAAAAATAACGAGATTGACTTGAGGATTCTCCTTCGCTATATATAGCAAAACCTGAAATATAATTTCAGGAACTTTATGCTCTGTCAATTTCAAGTCTCAAACAGTAATAATAAATAAATATTTATTTTCCAACATTTAGATACATGTTTACAATAAATGTCAAACTTAGGAAGTCACTGACAAAAGTAGCTGGTCAGTGTAACAGACAAACAATACTTAAATAAACAGTTTATAGCATATAGCTTGCTCTCACATAAATAAACAGTTTATAGCATATAGCTTGCTTTCACATAAATAAAACTAAAAATTCAACAGACTGCTTTCCGCAACGTCTACTCAAAACTACAAACAAAACTACAACCTAAAGAAAGCTGGAATTAGATTTTTAAGCACGAGTTTAAATACTTTAGAGAACCAATAAATAGAGGGAAAATGGCGTTGAATATGCTCAAAACAGATTTAAAATCTGAAAAGTAATTTAATGATAAATGACCTAATATATTGCATGGTTAATAAATTAGGGATGGAGATGAAAATTGTCACTTTTCAGGTAAGGATAACAGTCTTAGATAATATTTACCTCAGACTCTTTAGTTCTTGTTCATTGATTACTATTTGTTTGGCTTTTTTCCAAGTGGGTTTATAAATGTGTATTAATATAATACTGGTCAATTTAAAATCATGTCATACTAAATTCTATGGTAAATCACTTATAAATTCTATATTAAAATAAACCGAAAGTGAGTAAATGCATCTAGCCGTCTCATAACGCAACTTACAAACTTAATAACAATATATAAACGTGGTGTTTTAAAATTAATATTATCTTATAATCTACCAGGATATGAATTCCTGTAAACTATTTGTCTTAAACTTTTTCGATATAAAAATTTCATATTACAAACTAACATACTCGTATTAACGAACCAATTAATATATTTTAGGTTGATTTCATAAGAGGTGAGCTTTTAATAATATCTTCATATACAAAAGTAAGACAAAATATAATATTCTAAATAATATAACACTATTTCTACATGTAATTATAAGAAAAGGCTCAAATTTTTCAAGGCCTATAGCACAAAATTTGTTCTATACATCAAAAAGTGGGTAAATGACTACAAACATGTAAACCATCGGTTTGACAATATAAATAATACAAATTAGACTGTAATATTTTCATGGTAATCAGCACAAAGATGTTATAATGAAGCTATTCACGAAAGTCTAATTCAAATACCTAATTCATAAGGAATAGTTTATAGTTAATACATGCGTATTATTGTGATAAACTAAAGTATCATTTCAAACGAAAACTCTTGCAAACTCAGGGACTTAATTGTTTATTACATTACAATTGTTGTAATGCAGTCTTAAAACTGAAAGACTTAGAGCTTTTAAACTAAAATTTAGTTAGAATGAATGTTAACGTATTAACTGAATACGCTATGGTATAGCTCGGAATGTTATTAAACATATTTAGGAGTCAATTAAAATGTTTGTGATCATCAATATATTATTAATATTTTTTATAAATTTTCATTGATTGTTACTTGAGATTAATCTGTTATTTTTGTTTGGGGTAAATCTATTTTGGTAGCCATTATAAATTATAATAAATAAAATGTTAATTACAAACGTAGCAAAATTCGATTATACTTTTTATACACGTAGCTCAACTCTGCATGTGATATATTGTAGTTATTCTATGTATAGTCTGACAAAAAAAAAACATTTGATAAACCTTCCTTGCGATATAGCATTTGGTGAATTATTTGTGGACTATTAAATTTAATATAACCGGATGATAATAGAAGCCCTAATTTGGCATGTGGAAAATAAAGAAAATCATTCTAAATTTGTATATTTTTGTCTACAACTAAAAGATCACTATTTCTAATATACCAAGAAAATGTAACAATATATTAGCCGTTCGATGTATCGAGTTTGAAATTAACAGTAGTCCAAATACAATACACAAGTAAAATATCACAGCTGCCAACAATATGATCAGGGGAATTACTCTATTACAAAGTTATGCACAATATTCCACCGTTATCAGTGTAACGTCAGAGTGATTATAAAGCAATACGCATTTAGGTTATGTAATGGCATTATGTAAATGACGCAATGCATATAGGCAGATAATAAATGATAATTTCAAAGTAATTATTTATATTTATATTACATTATAATTAACACCCACGTATGTACATGTACCTCTAAAACTCATAATATTTGCCTTTTACAAAAAATACATTACACCCAAATTTTACAAACTTATTAATTCTTGTCTTTATTTGCTAACGAATTATATATTTATTCATAGCTAATACAGTAGAAAAGTCGTTATTAAATCACTTCTAATTAGATTTATTGAATGGTTATGTTCAGTTCCTTCGATATGGTATCTTCATACATTTTAAAAGGTTTAGTTCACAATATTGGATAATTTTAATTTATTGTTGGTCTTTGATCTTTAAATCAACCTTTCCACTGAGCTCTGAGTCTTTCATTTTATCCAACTCTAAAGTCTTGATATTGTTCATAAAGCTATTTATACAGGCAACGTTCGTTGATGGTGCATGTCCAACCATTGAATTTGATCGAGCGTAACAGAAAGTTTCTATATTTTCCTTCTCGGTAACCATGATGACAACGAGATAATTTTTGAAACTAAAATACTTTTAAACAAACTTAGTGCAGACATATTAACATTTAACATAGCAATTTATGTAAATTAATAATAATGTAAGGGTTTGCATTTTTCCCTTTTATATTACTAGGAGTGATACGATGTGTAAATATAAAAATCTCTTTAAACTTACAACACAGTAAGTTTACCACTCCTCAGTATAAAACTTTATTTAATAAAATATTACCATTTTCATATTTGAGAATAACAAAACAAAGCAGTTATTTCACAAGGACAATTTAAAAATTTCTGACCCATTATATTTTTTTTATACTATTTTTTTATACGAAACAAACTTGCACAGTAAGGATCATTTAAAGTGACATAAAAGCAACTATTATCAGTGAAATTCATTTTATTTAGGGCCATTCCTCGAAGATGTTACCGCCTGACAGGGCAGTTACACAACAGGGGTGATATTCACGTGAGAAGGGGCTGTAAACGGTCATTGCCTGATCGTGCCCCGGCATAATCCGCACCTGATATAACGGCTTAGCGGCTGGAATTGCAAAAAGTCCTGGGAAGGAGGACAGTAACAATAAGTTACCTGCTCTAATCTCATCTTGTTATCTTTGCAGGATCTCACTATGGTTTATTTAGAGTAAATTTATTTAACAAATTACAAATATGATTACATTAAAAGTGAGTATGCAAAGCAATATGATTAGTTTAGTTGATACATTGGTTAGTGTAGAATTTAAAAGTAATGAAGTTTTATTATTTCAACCACTCTAAAATATTTTTGGAAAATAAATACCAGTTTTATGTTGATGGTGGTACTTAATACCATACAAGCGTTAACCGTACTTTACTAACCTAATATTCATTTTATTCTCTGTCCGTTTGTTTTTCAGTCCGAGGTGTACATTTTGATAACGATTTTGTATTATTTAATGCTTTAAAATTAACACATGGCGGTTTTATATTTGATATTAAGTTATAGTGGGTAATAAAATTTAAGCGAACATAACGCGTTTGCACTAATATGTATAAAGAATACGTGCCTGTTAAATACGCTTGAACAAGAATCCGTTTCCAATATGACCAACATATCCAGCTTGAATCCCTCTGAAACCTTTCATCCACTCCACACCACATACTTCGTTATTTATTTTATTAACGTAACATAACTCTATAAATAAAGCTGATAAACACTAAATTTTCATCTCTTCAGTTATGAGTTAATTGGCAGCCCTGTTGTTTTGAAATAAATATAAATTTTGATCAGAACTCACGGTTTAAAAAATGCGCATAGTCCTACTGAAAAACTGTATAAAATATCAATTTAACATTTTGTATAACAATCGTATATACTCGGAGGAGTTTTTACAGATCCCTAGGCTAAAATTTGGAACTATCCTCTCCGAACTGAAAATCAATCCCAGTTTGTCACTGTCAGTTTTTATTTGCTTGCATGGCTTTCAGATGCACGGTTTGCAGTGCGTGGTTTTGTCCAGAATTATAAAGAAAAATACAGCGAAATGTTAAGCTAATTTATTAATTTTAATATCTAGGATTATGGCCTTAAAACTTGTTCATATACAAAACGTTAGCCAATGTGAAGTTTAAGTGGCTATGAGCTTAGCAGAATCACTCGTGAAAATATATTTCTATATTTGAGTGTGTCCACCCTTATGATACAACTTGGTGACATTTGATACAGTAAATTTATATGGTTGAAATTTGATGAAGACCTACCTCTATCTCAATATTAAAATTTAAAATATTAGAAATTGGAAGTCTTTTTCGTGATACTGTGTTATACAGAAATCTTAAAATTACTTGAGTTTTAGTTTATATGTAAAAGAATCCTTCAGATAACAAATTTTGGTTTGCAAATAAACTACATTTTGACAAGGTAAACTTTTTGTGGATAGTGTGAAAGTAGACTGACATACCTATGTAGAGAAATTAAGTAAGGTTACCAGTCCGGATGATTTTTTGCACCATCTAGAGATTTGGGTTGATATTTTCTGCCCAGAAGAATATTTGTGAAGAATTGATAGTGTATTTTATTAGTACAGAGAGAATATTTGATAATGCCTTTGATTGTATTATTTACTCAAGAGATAACTCATCCAATGCTATAAATCGAGGCACAGAAAAAGCAGTGAACGCCCATTCTACCATCTGGAGTTTCAGGTGGATCAGGTAGTAAGTATAATATTTCAACTGTTGCAATAAAATATACGCGACAAAGCTCTAACGTCGAACATCAGAACGAGTTTGACCTCGCGGACCTCAGCATACCTCGTCAATATAAATCATTTACATGTCGTGTAACTAATATGTACAACATAAATTTTTCTTACTTATACCATTGGTGCTAACAGCAGGAATCACACACTCGATTACAAGTGAGTGAAATTTTCAAATGAAATCGTCTATGATTCAATTAGGTCTGTTAACCTGTACGTTAATATTGACTGAATCGTTCTAGCGTCTTGGACCTTGTTATATAGATTACTTATGGTCTAAAAACATAACTGTATTTGACAGGGAGGGCGTCTAAAGGTCAAAGAAAAGCAAAGTTTCACTGACAAGGTCAAAAGTTTACTTGCCTAAGTTGAGTATACTATTCCTGATTTACCATGTAGTACAGCCAGTTCCGGACGGAAGGTGCTTGTAATAGACTAAAAACGCATTACATTCTGTTAGATCCTTAACATTGTTGTATTTACCTACATACTTTATTTATTTACATGGGTACAGCTATTTTTGACATAGAAACTGTTTACCTAGTTAACAAGATTTTTAAGGATGTTTAATAAATTGAATAAAGAAATCATTATTTAAAGGCAGAAAATGTTTCTATATAATATTCAATACGTTTCAAAGCTTTAAAAAACCACTTCAAAAACTGTATGTAACATAATATGTTTTTGAAATTGAGCCGTAAGTTTAAATTTTAACCGATACACAGATCAAGCAAAAATCCGTTATTTAATATTTATTTAATTGTGATAGTAGTAATTAATTCCAGGATAAACTTCAAACTTCTCGGATATAATTACAATAACATTGCTTAATAACAAGGCATAAGTATTGTAATGTTTCTACCAGAAACCGCACTTTTACAAATTATTTCGGCAGTTTTCATAATTTAGTATATTTGATAAAAAATTATATTATCATATAGCAACTCCATACATATGTGTTTTGATAGTATTACAAACTACTATGACTGTTCAAAACCTTTTGCAAAGCTTGCATATGGAGATAAAATTCTACTTCGTGAACAGAAAAAGGATTATACATTTTAATGAGTTCCTTCTGTGTAGTAATTATATAATTCACGTATCAAAGGCACAAAAGTGTCAGTGCTTTACTGTTGCTGAGGTTGCAGAACAAACTCCACACTTCATTATAGCTATTATCGTGTTTTATTACAAAGCACTGCATATTTATAGCCGACATAATATGTTTAACATTGCCTTATATAATTTCAGAATTATAAATGCATTCCGATCAATAAACACAATCAATGATGATATGTCATATTAATGCTAAGATTTGTATACTTATAAGGTATATGACACTAATAGATAAGAGGGTTTATTCTTTGTTGCAGTCAACATTCCTTTCCCTTATATCAATGAAATAAACTAGAAATTTAAACGATTATTTGATTCTGTAACGCGATATTGTTGTATTGTTCATAGATCACCAATTGTAATATCGCTAAGAGCAGTTCTACTTGCTCCACTATAAGACACCACTACTCTCCCATTTTTGTGTTTTCAAACTCGAAATAATTGCAAAAAGTTGTAAGAAAAGTAAAATGATTCAATGCATTCTGTGAAATTTTTATTTGAGGAGGGAAACATAACTTTTTGGATTAAAACATTATATTATATTGAATAGATTTTATTCCTCGTTAGGTGCTGGGCATTCAGATATATTCATAATAAATTCGTCTAGCATAATAGCGTAATATTGAACATAAACCTAGACTGTGAAAAGACTTATACTAATGGCTCAAATGTTTTAGCCAAACATTTCGTTGGCTAATTTATCAATGGAAATAAACATTTGCGTAGATTGTTTACCTGCATTATTCACTACCGTGTACTATTAATACGAAAAATCAAATTAAAATATTCAAGATGAATTCTTTATAACATAAACCAAAACACATCACTACTGTGAATACTGGAATACTGGAAAGACATGAAAAAACTACTGTTTTTTTCATGTCTTTCCTATACATATTTAATCTAAAAGTGAGAAAACATAGTACATTGATTTCTGTAATCATCTTGTTTGCGATTTATAGGTGAACATTTATAATGAAATGAAACTGTTTTATTTCGCGTGAATGATTTCTTATTACGTCGTAAATATAGTCGATTCGTCTTTTAAAGAGAAAAATATCATCTTAAGTTTTAAGAAATAGAATAAATAAGTAAAACAAATCTGGCGTTTATAAACAGTATGTGCTTTAAAACTGATTCATTTTTGTCAATAGAAATTAAAGCAACTATGTCATATGTTGCAAGAGAAAGCTGAAGTAATAGTAGTAATCGTAGAAAAAACTTCCTGTAGTTACGCACGGTTTTATTTCAATACTAAAGTAAAATTATGGAACTACGTGTATAAATTGAACCGTAAATTACTACAGCGCGATGTATAGTGACATCTCGCCCTTAGGGTAATTTGGTCACATATTGTACTATGTGGAACATGAGCACACATAGGGTAGCCTTGGGAACAGGGGTGTATGTACAGCCGTGTATTGTAGTCAGTTAATTCTGTATAGGTTCATGTTAAGAGACATTTTGGGGTATTTTAATCTGGACAAATTTAAATAATTTTCCCTATTAATGATAGTTTAACCATATGTATAATAATAATCTACAGAGATAAAGAGACAGGAACATAAAACTATTATGTAAACGTACTATTTTATTTATTTACACTATTTATTCCTTGAAATGTATCCTTTTATCTAATAAATTTTTAATAGTTCATTTTGTGTATTTGTTGTGTAACGTATTTATCTGGGCGTTAGCGAAGTAAAACGCATAGAACCTTTTACTTCTATTTGTTTGTTTGTTGTTACGATATATCGGTAATAAACTAACGTATACACATGGAATTATGCATAAGGCTACAATTTTATATGAGAAGTAATGAGTTTTATAATGGGGCATAAAATTCTATGAGATTTTCTTGATCGCTATGTTTTTACATTGGTCTTATGGGTAATCATATTGAAAAGAGAAAATATCGGAGTAATGAAATGTATAAACCAACTTAGTATACTTTTACAATGTATCCTACATCACTTTATGGTAACGGTGTGAGAATTTATATTCCAGCACTGATATAATTTAATTTTTATAAACACAGCATGAAAGCATAGCATAACCTTATTTATTTCTGGGCAAAGTTTTTCTCGAAATGATAGACTCCACTTCATTATTGGAAATCCTGATTGATTGAGATATTACCTGGAGTATCCATATCGTAATAATTTCTATACAGGTAAAATCGGTAAGGCGGTGTTTCCTTGATAAATTTACACGGTGATGGACTTAGTCATAACACCATTGGTACTGGTATAGCAAATGATTAGATGTGTAAATTGTTCGCTAATATGTCAGCAGTAATGTGCAGTGACATGTAGTCCACTGGGTGATTAAGCATTTGACTTACACTGTATGTATATAGTTTCCAGAACTGTAATTTATTTAAAATATAAAATTATTCTTGGTGTCAGTACCAAATGATAAATTGCCTAAAATATTCTTTAAGAATAATATGAATTGTATGTGTAATGAATTCAATCATTGTAGTTCTCATATTATGCAGATAGACAAAATTTTCTGTTACCATTACACTTACAAGAAAAACTTCAGTATGAGCAGTGGTTTGTCTACAAACGAGTGCTACCGGAACTAAGGAAACTGGGCATCGCGGAGGAAGCAACTTCTGCTGAATGCAGAATCACCAGGAGAATGAGACTCGCATCTTAACCTAAATTGACGCGTTTCTTGTGTATTATATTTTAATCCGATTTTTCCTACATGCTTTACTCCAATTTTTATGCTTAAACTTCTTATAGCTGTATATTATTTAATATATTATACTAATTTACAGAGTAGGATTAATCCCATAATAATCTATCTTAAATTTGTTATAATTTTATAATGCATTAATAGATACCACATACCATGTATATTAAAACAACAGAACAATTATAATTAGAGAACTCCATACATTAGTGCGGTTGAGGTTAGTCATTCCACTTTCGCTGTAAGTGGGGTAAATCTTTGAGACTGACATTGGCCCTAAACTCCGCCAATATGCGTTTTATATTATGGAGCTATTTTCGTAAATATTGCGTGGCTTTAATAAAACCGAGGAACTCAGTTTGATAAATATATAATATAGTGTAAATACTAAAAGAATGTTTTAATGACTAGCCATACAGTGGTTATGATCTTAATTGTACATCAGCTTTCTCTCACGTAGCTACTCTGGTTAATTTTTCTGACCTTTTAAACTCCCATACTTTTATTGGTTCTAATTATAATTATTCTTCCATTTTAACCGAATCGTAATATTGCTTGTACATATTACTTTAAAACAACCTAAGGTTGAGATTCAATAATGCAATTACACCTAAAGCGATAGTATGATCATTGTTAAGCGTTTCTCGCAGAACTATGAGTGAACTATAGAACACAATCTTAAGCCGTCCTCATATCTTGCAGAATTAAAAAAATTTATTATTCACACCTAACTTCAGCTTCAATAGTATAATATTTTATTTTATTTGTACTAGTTATTTAATGGATGCAATCTTACCAATGTACATACGTATATACACAATATATAAATGTATATATTTTTGTGTCATACATTCACAGCTACCACGTAAGTCATGAACTGTAAAAGTAGTCACATATTACCCAGGCCTCTTTCATTAAGTCAGGAATGTCTTATTGCATTCCTGAGCTATACCGATTGTCACGGGTAGGCAGGATAAATATACATGTGTTGTGGAGTTAAACGATTTCCAGTGGAGTCATAAGTCCTTATTACCTCAAAAAAAAATGTAAAAACTACTGTACATAACACTGAATAACTTATAATACTAGATAAATTTTGTATAAGTAATCAATACAACTTTAAATTTATATTTTAATACAAAAATCAATTGAATAACACCTCAGAGAACAAAATTATAGAAATTTATTAGAATCTATCTTATCAGTGACATTAGTGTTAATGTTGAATTTAGCTCCACTTCACTTTGCTCTTAGTGCATTGACTGAAATCTGACGCCGTCTCTGATCTAACTCCTCATTTGCTCTATCGTGCCTGGAAAACGCCTCTAGATCATAGCAGTGTACTAAAATATGCCCCTGATGAAACAGCTCTTCATCTATATTACACTTCATTTCGTAGGGTAAGTGCCTGTGTTGTCGAAATAGTATAAAGCGTTGATTTTGTGCTTCTTCATCACAAAATGTTTTGGATCTCTCAAACGAACATGACAAATTCTAGGAGTCCGATATCAGACGCTGCACTAAGAGGAAGGTGAACTTGAGCTAAACTCAACAGCAATAATATAGTGCTCAAGAAAGTATGGCTGAAACATATATACGAGGTGCGATAATTAAAGGAATGAGACTGGTGTGAAAACATTTGCTTATGTTATAGTCAAGTTTAGTGTTTTCCCCTTCAAAGTAGTTCCCTCCTAAATGCTTCTGGCATTGATGGTAACATTTCTAGGACTCGTCTTCTGTAATATCTTCCAGTGTTGTTTAAAAATGGTGTCCCTTCATCGCTGATTTGACTCTTGAAATATAAAAAAAGTCGCACAGAGCGATATCTGGTAAATATGGTGGTAGTATTGGAATTTGTTTTGAGGATAAAAATTGCTGTATTTACATAGCAGTATGGGATGGGCTATTATCGTGGTGATGCCAATGTCCAATTATCAGCAATGTTGGCACGGACACGGATGAACTCTTTTACAAACTTATTACTAGACGAACCTTTTATCGATTGATGTTCCGTTCTTCTGCAATAATTTTCACGGACAATCTTTGATCAGCTCGTAAGATACACCCTGGTCAAGTTGACATCAGTCCCTGAGGTTTGTGGTTGTCCACTACGGTATTCATCTTCAAAATTCGTACTGCCTTACTAAACAGTACTTGGCATAAGCCAACGAAAAAATTGAGCTCTTGACATTAACTCCTCTCCAAAAGCCTTCTAAAGCTTACCATAAGTTTTTAATTATACAATAAATAAATTAGGCTTATGTGGAATCAAATATTTCATTGTAACTAAAACAATTTGGCTAACAGTGGAAACCGTTACGAACGCGAGTTAAAAATTTTTATGATGGCTCCTCTGACGTCATCTATATAAATTTAGCTATACGACGTATGATACTGTATGTAGCTATATACTGTGTACAATGAGTCGATATAATATGGCGTGTTATTTACTCTTAACAGTAGTTTATATGTTAAAATAACATTTGTTACGTTAAACAACGAGTTCAAATGTATATCATTGATGGCTGCTTGCTATAACACGGTGAAACAATTGAGATAACTTAAACCATTACTTCCAAATGATGTAATCCTCGTTCTGTATGGTTCCGTAAAAGCTTTGAGAAATACGAACGATTATTACAAATTACAATTTAAATGCCACAGTGAAATGGCGCTAAACGCGTGGCTGTGGCTCAACCACAGCTACTGTGTCAAGGGACGCGTAGTTCAATAACACAACATTTGAGGCCCCAGTAATTTCCCATTCCTATGTGGTTTACGTTGCTTTGCTTCATATTTAAATCGTAACTGAAGTCTAGTTATGCTTTACTTTTGACCGGTAACAAAATATTATAGATTTTTAAGGCCATTTTATATAAGAGACATAATGAAATTCAGTGATATAACAATACTCATTTATTTGGCATAATAGATTTCCCATAAATTTTTTAGTAATCCACCTGGAGAAATCGATTACTATTTTTGTAGAAGGCAAACCACTTTGGCTGAGATGTTTAAAGTCAAGACATTAACTTCTCACACACTAAATACACGACAAGTATAAGGAAGTTTACAGATTTTAAATCTTTACTATAACGCTCTAATATAACATGGTGGTAGTGTAATGTTTTTAAGTTAATTACATCAAACAAGTTGTGAATTTTTACACATGTGCAACATTAAATGAAGGAAATTAAAATAGGTTTATGTATTGGAACTATCAAAAGCAGACGTTGTGTTATTTCAGTAACTGTTTGGTAACTTAATGGTTTACATGAAATTAAATACGTGGTTATATCTACGTGGCAATGAGTTAACATGTATACATCATTCATTATATTTTAAAAACAAAATTCGAACATGTTATTTACTGTTTAAATTCACTGTGTCAATAATTAGTTAAGACGTGAATAAGTATAAATGTTATTTGAATTTTATTGTTAATGCTATTATTAGATATACTTTGTGAATTATTTCTAATAAGATACTGGAGGACACAACTACAGAGTAGATAGAGGCAGAGTAATTGAATACATATTTAACGAAACACGCTATTGACTTTGTAGGCTGGCCACAAGCCAACTCCTGCCGCTTGCGGTCCACTTTGTAAAGTCAAATGACTCCTTGTAGATCATTTTCTAATAATGCCTCTGAAATAAATTATTGTTGTTTACATTGTTTTAATACAAACCTTTTTAAACAATAAGAAACATTGTATTGATATATAACAACATCAAGTTGTATAATCAATGTAAATATGTAATACAAAGCAATTTTTACTAATATCTTACTATTAAAATATAAAAAAAAACTAAATATAATTGAGAGTAGCATCAGAGATATACAAATTATTAAATATAAAGTTTTTTGAATCTATAAATCGTTAGAAATATAGGCTATATTAAATTTAGTTAGGCCTATTTATAAAATGGTGTGTTCCATAAATTCATCTATGTAGAATACCCTCGATTTATTGTGTAATGTCTTTTAAATAATTTTTCATTTGATTTAATTTAAGAATTCTTTTTCAACACTGCCAATTTAATAATCTTTAACACTAAATACACAAAGTAAACTATTCAATATATAGTTAAACTTATAAGTTAATCTCGATGTAAGAATATTACTGCTGCGTACACTTTACATGTAGTTCTTCCCTAACCATCATTATATTTATGAACCTAGTTTTCAATAGCTTAGCGTTGCACTAATTTCAAATCCAGTAAAAGTATCCTATGTTTAAAAAACTTAAGAATTTTAGACTTTTACATTTTAATGGTGTCTATAAGTTTTGCGAGAAGTATAAAATATATTAGCACTATGGTTGATAATTATTCATTTTACAATTTACATTATTACAGTAAACGGGTAATTAAATTTATACACGTTAAGAACTTCTAAAATCCTATAATGAGTTTATATAAATTAACGGAATTTCTCATTGCAGTTGGTAATAAAAGGACCCCCCAAATGCTTCCGTGGTGAAAGAAACTGGAACCATCTCCTGCTGAGATCCCATGGTAAATCTGTCATGAGGAGAAATGGTGAACACCATTTCAGTTATATGACCTTGAAATAAGTTGCGGATTTTCTTAAAACCCCAAAGAGCGTGATGGAAGCCCTTAACTCAAATTTAGGCTTTCAAAGAACTCTAACACTAAGGTATCAAAGCTTTAACCACCCTAACAACGTTCTCTACAATAAAATAGAAATATCAACCAGTATTAGATGGAAGATCCAAGAGTTTTTTCTATACATGGGTTGTATCGGGTGGTATACATTCTCATAAATGAGTATTAGCATACTATTTTCTCACATAGAACAAAAATATAATATTTTAAATACTTATAATTATTAGAAGTATTTTATATACGTAGAACTACTAAGATATTTTGTGAGCTTAGGAGTTGATGAGTTTACACATTTTGTTGTAATGTAATAAGATTCCAGATTATGTATCACTATTACATATTCCTACAAAACCTTTGTGTACGTTACATCACATAAAAATTTTAATTATATCTTCAATCCCATATTAAATACGACTCTTTTTTCATAATACGGGATAAAAAGTCAAATGGAAGAAACATAAATATTCATCAATAAATAGTTATAAAGAAAAATCATAATTGCTTCAGTGTAACTCTGGTAAAAACTTAAGAATCATAACTAATAACTAATTAATAGTATAAGAGTAGGCTGTTTAAATGTCCTCTGTGTCTTAAAAATTAAATATTAAATCAATTATCTATCGGAGGTGGTATAGTAATAATTGTTTACTGGACAATGTAGGTAAGGTAATATTCCAAGTTTAGATGAGTACGTATACGCTGCTAAAATGAATGTTAAGTTTTAAACTTTTTGAAGTAATTGAAACTAGTTTTCTCAATGCAAATTTACATTAGTTTTACTCAAAAACAGTAAAGAAGGTTTACAATAATTTATTATATATCTATATATTGGCTGAGCTTAAGTGATCCTTATCACTCGTGGGGATGGAAAAATTTCATTTTTGTCTGTCTGTCTCTCCGTACGATGTCTCAAAAACGAACTGTCCTATATATAGACTTGAAATTTTTGCATGAAGCTTCATTTCATTCAGGAAACTAAGTTCGATGATGGCGCATGTTCTTCAATGGGAGTTTGCTGAGCGTTAGTGATATGTTTACATTGGTCCCATGCGTGATCATGGTGGCAACGAGAAAATGGTACAATATATAAATTTGTAAACAAACCCAATACACCCTTAAGAAATTCAAACATTTAATATATACATGGCACTTGTAGCCTAACTGTCCCAATATATAGAGCATTTCATAATCCAGAAGAAATTTTCCGTGATGTTTCATTTCTACAAGAATAAGTTCTGTAATTAACATAATTTAATGTGATCAGCGTACATGTTACGTCAAATTCTTTGTGTGATTGTATTTCATCATATTTATCCGCAGTACATCTAAAAAATAAACGGATCTTTGTTTAAATTGTTGCATGCCATCTCAGGGATGCCTTATTACAACATGTGGAGAGGCGTACCTCTACCTTGTATGCTATTTTCTACTTTTATATAGGCGTATGAAACTTATTTACACTGTGTTGTGATAAGAAAACCGCAGAGACACAACATAATGTTGTACATCGCGCAAATCCTTATTGAACACGCCATTGACTTTGTAGTTTGGCCCCAAGCCAAACCGAACTCGCCTGCAATCCTCTTTGTACAGTTAAATGAGTTCCTGTACAACAGTTGCTAATAACGTTTTGAAATCAAACTTGCGTGTTCAATCTGCTAACAACCTTTATCGCCGAATTATTAATAATATTTAATAATTACAATAAATTATACACTTAGTCCTAATTATTGCATTGTTTTAGGGACATATATTTTGTCGTTAAATTGAAAGATATTCCTTATAAAAGCGAATTAGTTTACGCAACTAATTATTTTTACCGACACATACTACATTTAATAAACGTAATCAAAATTGTTTGTGCTGATTTATAAGGTACAAACTTGTCCTTCTTTAATGGTTGTAGAAACGGTGAAAACAGCGGCATTTTAAAGAATCTTGTTTTAAATTATTAATTTATAAATAATCAGTATTGTCTAAAAAAAATAAATATAAAGAATAGGAGAATACAATACTGATAAACTTATGGAAATAAATAATAATTACAAGATATCACTTGTTTCTCCAAGCCCGAGTCGCTGCCATGTTCACGGATTATCATAGATACATGCTTGTTTCCAAATGCAGTAACGTAATTCTGTAGAATTATCGAAGTAAATCTTCCTTGTATAAAAATTAAGGCCCATGTAAAACTTCAAGTCTACATTTTTTTTAGTTTTCGAGATATAGTCTAGACAGAGAGAAGTGAGATTTTTTGAGCGAATCGAGTGGGGCTTAAAGGATTTGAGATGTATTAACTAGTTACTTGGTTTTTAATTATATCAATGATTTACTTTGATGACAACACAAAACGTATATATGCAAGATATGCAATATAAGCAAGATACTGGATGTTTTAATGTTAATCTTTGTTTATCACCATATAATGCATCGAAAAAAGTATCCTAACGTAATCTGTTTTAGTTAAATAGTACATGTTTTACAATGAGAATTTTATTTGGTTTATGTGAGTGTAAACAATACGTTAGTTTAGTGGATATAATTATTTGAAAACAAGTTTTCTGTAATGAAAGCAAATAAAAGTGAAATAGCTGTGAATGGAAATTTACAATCTCGTAAGATATTTACCGAGTCTAATTAGGGTTGAACATTTAGCTGGATCTCTTCCGGCCGGTTTGATACCTCTGGTTAATCCTTAACAATACCTTGCTTATTTATCAGTTTAAATTACGTTACATCTTGTATTATTACAATCTGTTGACTTTTAATTTAATCATTCGGTGTTCTGTAAATTGAACTTCATTTCAATGCCTTATTATAAGTAAAGTGACTCAATGTAAATGTGATTGAGTTTTCAAAAGTAGTATATGTTACTGCCTGGGTTCAGTAATACTTGCCTTCTTGCGCCGACCATAAAAATGTGGTGCTTGTAATATACTTCTGTATAATAATGGGAGTGTAAAACACAATAATGAGCGGACATGTACAGCTACACTCCACTGATGTGCTGATAATATCTATGGTATTTTAACTCCCTACATTGAAATGTATGTCTGCTGTGTGGACACGCAGCTAAACAATATACATAAGTTATTTTACAACTATACAAACTCTCCCAAGAGACAACCCTAGAGATTTGGACCTCCTTAAGGTCTGTTACGGTAAACTATTTCTGTGACTAAGTAATAATAAGCGTACCACTTTTAAGCATTTCTTGAAATAATAACTCCACATCACGCCAGTGTAATAACCTGTAAGGAATATATATTTAAAAATGGTTTACCCCCTACAGGGCCGCAAAAACATAAAGCATTGTTTAGAGCTTTATCTTAGAATGACTGCAACGTTTCCAGTTTACAATGAACATTTTCAAACTCATTTAAAAGAGTTTACCTAAGTAAATAAAATATTAATTTTTAATAAGGCTATTTGAGACTTACATACTGCTACATAAAATCTAAATATTGCTTAAAAAACTAAAATCAAATGAAGATATATTTTGGTAAGTGTATATTTATGTTGTGACGTAAGGTAGGTGTTAAATACCAGTTTAAAAAGCTGATGAATATAGATAGCTGAAAGTGAGTTTCCTTGTGTTCATTTACACTTTATTATTATAGCGGCTGCAATTTCTCTGGTATTACCTGCTTTTATCAAACCCAACTTCCTTCAGAAATTAAAGAGAAACAATAAACATTGTTTTTACAACTATGAGGTTTACATTTCATTTTTTATAATTGTTCTTTTATATTTCTTCGTTTTATGTTTTTTTATAAAATGTATACAACCTATACACAACGTAGACCTATTCACGTTTTTCAGTTTTAATTTATCATGTTTAAGAGTATTTCGGTAGTTATTTTTAACTGCATATTAAATAAAAATTCTTAAAAATTAATCCTGTGCAAAATGTTATTGTCTATCAAGCCACAATTTTCTACGTCTTCTAATAACTTTAACAGCCTACGTTTGTAGTGTTCAAGTACAAGGAGTATGAATAAATTAAAAATATTTAGTGATATGTATTAAATTTTAATATAGTGATAACAGGGATTGAAGGCGACAAAGCTACTTTTTCATTATAGATGTAGAACTCTATGGAAAGAATAATTAGCCTCTTCCGAATTATAAACGTATTAGGTTGCATATGACTTTTACACAAAAAATTTTCGTGACTTTTCGAAGCAAAATGGCGGTAGTAGAACATGGTGTTGAGTAACAGGCTACGGCTAAGGTCACATGCAAAATTACAAATCTGAAGCTCTATCATTAGGTCACACGTTTTACTATCACATACATGTCAGATATATGTCATAAATAGATTTTCTCATTTCCATCATAGCTACGATTAAGACCATCGTAAAAACTTTCGGAAACCTTCAACCATATCCTTAAAGTGACATTCACCATCGTAGATCTAAAGATTGATTCGTAGTAGATTTTTAGACAATGTGTAATTTAGATTTTGTAGCATCGTGCGGATACGCCAAAAACAATTCAAATTTTTCCTGCACTTAGATAACTAAGCTTTGCTAACACTCAGATGATTAGAATAAAACCCAATAATTAAATGACTCTCTATTACTTTTCTTTCCTCATTTAATTTCTCTAACCTCCAAAAATATATAAAAACAAATCCTAATAGAACTAGAAAAAGCTAAATACCACCCATTGACTCTCTATGAAACTATTTATTTAACTGCTGAGAGATAAAGGTAATAGGGTAATAATAGACGATTGTCTAGGCTAATTCAAACATATTTTATAATAGAACTAGTTGTCCATCAAACAATCGATATTTTTATAAAGTTCAATTTTTAAAGAAAACTTGATCCATTGTTAAACGACTTTGAGTTAGGCGAGTTAATCAACATGTGCTGCTTAGAGTTTGTTTCCCTAACCTATACATTGAGTATTTTTTACTCCTGAAGAAGATGATGGATTCCAATTCTCTGTGAATTCTACGTTGTTACATATAAGTGTATTAAATGTAAAAAATGCCATTAAACTGTCAAATCCAACATTTTAACAATGCATTTAAACAAAGAATACATTTTATTACATTGAAATAAAATTGAAAAAAAAACAATGTAAATAGGTACTTAAGATATATTAATTAATTATTTTGGAATATATATCTTTGCATGATTACATCAAGCTATACTATTTTATGGGTTAATTCTCCATCACATGTTTCTCCTAGAAACCCTTTTGTTGTCTAGGAGATAAGATGCTTGGAATAACTCTCGTCGCACTTTGTCCCAAAAGGATATTTTTGCTGCTCTCGGATTGATATGGTACATAGAATGGCTGAAGTTCGGACTTGGAGTCACTTTCTCTCAGGTTCCTAGAGTGAAATCTGGGTCTGGTGAAAGGCTGTCCCTCCAGTTAAGGCTGAAAAGCTCTTTAACTGTATGGTAGTCTATCCCCTTCACAATCATCATTGATACCAACCTAGACTTTATATCAACCTAACGTGTTCAATATATGAGCGTTTGTTTTTAGCGATTTGTCGCTCCTCGGTTTACATTGGATTGTCTAGTGGTAAGTGACCAATATAGATAGATCTTTGTTGTACTTACTATAATTTCTAATGGCCAGTGTAGGTATAAATTAGATATAAATGGTGAACGCTTCTGTCTCCCACACATAATATTAATGACGGGCAGAACAGCTTGTCACAACCATTGTTGCCATATAACACTAAATTATTTCAGGGTAGACTAAGCGCACTGGTTTGTGAAAGAACTAAGTATTTTAAAGATAGATATTTAATGTCTCTTTTGTTTTCTTAAACCAGTGTTTTAATTATTTATTCCTTAGTATATCAAACCTGACAGGTATAAAATTTGTGCTCAAAGCATCCGTGGCTACATTTTGTCCTAGAATCAAGGTGGTTACTAAAAGAAAAATTTAATTTTGTATTTTGATATATGTAGTTTTATTTTTTTGCATTTAAAACTATTTTTTAAACTATGTTTTCAATTGACTGTCTGTAAATCAGATTCAAATATTCCACGAGCCATACAAAAACAAGCAAACCTTCATTTTTGTTTCTAATTATAATGTCTGTAGTAGTTTATTGTACATTTTGAACAATAATAAATTATTATTATTAGAGATGTAGCCTCGAAAATAATTATCATAATTGAAATAGTAAAAAGCTTAGTAGTAGTGTAACATTTTTAATGTGTTTCAAATTAAGTCACATCTTCAATCCAGTCACAAGGCTAAAGTACAGAGTTTGCATTAATATTTTCCCTCAGGCAAACCTGACCTGGAATAGCTGACGATATATGGCAGAAGAACATATGATATATGAACAAGTGTGGTCATTGTACAATACGTGCAATTGCTGTATATGAGCAGTGTAACAAGAAAAATGTAGGTGAATAAATAATAACTGCACAACAGAAATTTAGATGTATTATTAAAAGTTATTTATTTCTTTTCTTAAATAAAATGTCAATTATTGCAATACCAATATTGCATGATATGTTGCGTAGTAATTACAATTTACATAGGTGATATTTTTGAATAAATAATTTATTACCTGTTTGTTTTATAGTAGGGCTTAAACTTATAAAAATAATGCATGTTTTAAACTGTAATCCCGATTGACGGTTAGTATTAACTCCAATTTAAATCGTATCGTGGACCCGATAGAATGTATGGAGAGTTTTAACAACAAATCCAACAAAGTAACAATGTCACAACATGTGCCACTACTGATGACACATTATAAAATTGTATATGACTGTACTCAGATTTTAATCCTACATATACATTTACTACTTATAGACTATATTAAATGTTAAAATGACATGTACCTACTGTATACTAAGTTTTTATGTTTGTTTTATGACTGTCTCGTTGTTATCATGGTTACTCATAAAACGAATATAGAAACGTTACGCTCGGGTAAATGCCATGGTTTGACTTGCAACGCCATCGAACTCTGTTACATGTATAGCAACGAAGCTTAATGAAAATTTTCATGTATTTAGTAAAGGAAAAAGTGAGTCGGATGAATAGGAAATTGGTTCATGTTTGTTGAAGTTTTCGTTACTTGTCAAAGCTGGTTCAATGGAAATGGTTGATCTCAAAGGGACTAACACTAAATTTGAACTATCCGCGATTTGTAACTACGCAGACTTTATTAAATACATGAGGAATTAGACGTAAGATAGAATCATCCGACACGTTGAATTAAAAGTTATCGTAGTATCGACTGCGCTAATACAGTCTTAGGTATGAATAAATATACGAGTGGGTATTAGCAAATAAATATAAGAACCTCTAACTGTATAAAACATGGCTTTAGTTATGTGTTTTGTGTAAAGACAGACTTGTATTCAAATAGCACGAGTTTTAGACGTATATGGGAGTTTATAAATAGGTGTTCCTAAAAATATAACATGACTATAAATAATTACACGTATAATTGGAATTTGTAATTTACGCATATCCTATGTGCATTGCTTCATATTTAAGCAAGGGCATTTCATTTACCAATATACATTACCTAGATGCACATTGCACTATAATCACTCTGACACTAAACTGATAACGGTGGAATATGGTACATAGCTTTGTAATAAAGGAATTCCCCAGAGCACATTTCTGGCAGCTTTGATATTTCAATTATCTATTGTATTTGGTCCACTGTCAATTTCAAACTTGATATAACGAACTCATAATACATTATTTAATTTTCTAGGAATATTAGCGATAGTGATGTCATATTTTAGTTGTGTGATTAAAACATTACCTTCACATTCTATTTCCCGGTAAATGTGCCTTATCGGTACATTAGTAGCTCCGCATAATTGTTAATTCCTGCAAGTATGATTATATGTGAGCCCACGCATTTCACTTAAACCGGTTGAGTTAGATTAGAATACATATTTTCTATGCATTAGTAAAAAATCGATGTCATATTATTTTTAAATGGGTGCCGATGTATGCCCAATACGTGCTAAGATGAATAATATAGGGATTGCACACATCTTTCCGGAATACTGTTTGTTTGATATTGTTCCAATATTGACTGCATGAAAACTATTGAAGATTATCAGGTCATTCATTGTTGAACCACGACGGCACGTAGGAAAACTGCAGACCATAATTTTTAAGGGCATTCAGCTGATGCTTTCAGGTGTCCAAGTTCATTATTTCTCAATTTACTTGACCAGTCATCTCAGTCACAAGTTGTTTTCGCCATTAGTAATACACAATTTTTGGAAGAGGTACATGATCCTAATGTAGTAAAGACATTAGAGAAGTAAGGAATGAAGAGAAGATGTTAAAAAGAACAAAAATGTAATTTAACCAGTTATGTACATGTAAATTGGCAATCGAAGATTATCGTAGATAGCAACTGACGTCACACTTCTATAATTACAGGGTGTCCCATTCCACCGGTCCACTAGTTATATAAGGAAAATAGTAGGAGCTAGAATCACGAATAAATATTGTAAATCAAAAATAAACTTGGCTATCCAGTAAATGTTTTTATAACTGTTCAGTGTGTTTCTGAAACTGTTCATAGCTTCAAATATCATAAAGCTAAAATTTCCACAAAGGTTAAGTGATTTTCCACTATACAGCCTTTATCAGGTAACTAATTTTTCACTTTTATTAATTTTTATTTTTATCCGCTTCAAAGTGGTGGCCTAAAATATCAAAGATAGGAAATCTCAAAATTACGTCTGCTGTTATCTTTCGGTTCTCTTTAATTTATTAGGGATTTATTGTGTTTTAATTTTAAAAAATCTCTTTTTTATATATATTTATATATAAATATACATTAAATTTTATAAATGGCAATAGCCTTATTTAATTTAAATAAACATTGAATCACAAAAAGTACTCGCTGCGCCGGGAGTCGAACCCGGATCTCTCACTTGCCGGGTGAATGTGCTACAATTACACCACAGAGCGCTTACTTTTTCCGATTCAATTATTTTGTATTTGGCCGTATCTGTCCCATATGCGTTTAAATAAGCAAACTAACATATGATCGGAAGACCAAATACCTGTCAAACTACTTTTATTTACATTAAATTGTATAAATGGCAATAGCCTTATTTAATTTCAATAAATATTGAATCACAAAAAGTACAATGTGTGTATATATATATATATATATATATATATATATATATATATATATATATATATATATATATATATATATATATATATATATTTATTTATTTATTAATGATCTCTTTAATTTAATCATTCGTAAAGATTTTTCCAAATCTTTTCCAAATCATCACAAGGAAGATGTATCAAAATATTTTTTTAAGGTCCCTTACACCAAAATTTTGAATATGCACACTTCAGTCTAACTGTATCAGACGCAGAACTAAGCCGTGTCTAAAATACAAGTACAACGATAAGTGAACAACAATTGCAATAAATATTTTTCGAAATCTCCAACTGTTTAAAAATGGCTGCCAAAACAGTGTTACTGCAAACATAAAAATACAGAATAATTCCAAAGATATTTGCAATTTGTAAATTACTACTGATTTGGAAATATAAACCGTAACAATAATTGCAAATTGTGAATAGTTTAATTTAATTAATTCACGAACAATAAGATTCACTCGGAAATTTCGGAAAGGTCATTTTGCGCTTTGTACATGCTGTACTTCGATATTCTACTCGTATAAAACTAATTACTCCTAGGTTTTTATTTATAAACTTTAACAACTTCTATTCCCTTCAGTTTATGACTGCATAACAACGGCTTTAGTGTACTGAAAACTATAGTTACTAAATGTTCATTAGTTTTAGTTCATCACACTGTAATCGTACATGTGTATTAATAACTATTTACTAATAATAAGTCTGAATTTGTATTTTACACACAGTCATATCAATAGGCTAGGTATTTGTATTAATCTGTCAATTTCTTTAATTTATAGTCTATATTTTGTTCTTTCATTGGTTGATACTTTTACTGACGGTTAGGATACTTCATGCCTTATACGATAGCTTGTGCTAATATATTACCAGACTTATTAAGATTTTAAGATGTAGACCTGAAATAAAGAGCCCAAAAAAATGACGGAACTCTTTTGAAATAAATTAAGAAATAAATAAGCTTTATTACACACTAAATGTCACCATATTGTATATAAACGACCGACATAAGTATATACTTGAATACGTAAATATGTAAGTTACAGGTGAAAGATACTTCAATCATGAAGTAGGAAGCATTGTTTTGTCAGTAGAAAGACCAATTTTGATGAATGCTTAAATCCTGGTTATTAAAATTGGACGGTTAGCGAATCTTATTAATTAGTGAATTGAAAATATTTTACTTCTGTTTGATGATATATCAAATTATAATTGTACAGCTCTATAAAGCATATCTAAAGAAGAGAATATATTCTTGAAATTTTTCACTTTTTACTACTTAGTGAGCAGCAAAACTCTCCTTCTGTTTGTATATCTATCTATTTGTCTGCCCTTCACTGTCTGCCTATATATAAAGTGTAAATATGCTAGATCGAATCAGTGGTATAACATCTAGCTGAGCGTTTGTAAAGTCTATGAGTGAGGGGGTGTAAGGAAGATAAGAGAAGAAATTCTGATGAAACTTCATGTGAAACACAGGCAAGATTTATGTCCCTTTTGTGGAAGACCCTCATCTAGCCAGGATACCGTTCTCTTTTTATACGGAACGATCACGTGTCACAGCAGATTTTAACATGCTTCGTATGAGTGACTTCTGCCAGCTGCTGACGAACTGCATGACCCATACATTTCTTCTACTCAGGTAGCCCCAGTACCTGAGTGAGAGACTGGGGTATCGGGAGGAGATCTGACGTCGTGTCAGCCACAACGGAAGCTTCACTTTCATAGAGTGAGGCTTGAGCTAGGCCAAAAAAAGGTTTTTTTTTTTTTTTGAGCGGACATTTTATAATGACTTCCATGGTTTCTAGATGTCTCTTTCGTTTAGTTGTTTAAAAAAGAATTTAACAGTCGCAGTAACTGAGGAACGCTTGTAAATAACGGTATTTTTACTACTTATTTATGTGCATGTTATTTGGCTTCAAATAAGGGAAGACACAACAGTCTTACCATCACGATTACACATAACTTTTAATAGTCTTTGGCTGTAGTTAGGCCAGTGGGATGAACCATATCCCACCAGGATGTCGTTGAGATAACGCCTATAGTTTCTAAATTTATCACAGCTTGTCACGCGGGACATGGTCAGGGATAATCTCACTTTGTTTATTGAACCAGATAGCGTCCTTACGGACACCAGTTATAAAAACGAATTATTTACAAGTAAGTGTGTGGTTCTTTTTTCTTTCTCTTAGGACAAATCTCTGATAAACTAGTACTAAACGGATCGCTGGTAGGGGTCGCCTCCTGTCGAGATCCATGAGGAAGAATTTCGTGATCTCAGTCAAGATTCCTTGGAATGAGGGGAGAACAAGTCTGTCCCAGCCCCTCCAGACATGAGTAGCACGCCCTAGTGGCTATTCCATCAACTACCCTTAACACTTATGGACCCATCACCAACTCCAACAGCAAACTAGAGCTATCGATCTACCCTTGCACCCCAACATCTCGTTATATGTGGTTAGTGATGTCCCACTCCTGGGCATCAAGTGGCATATCGGCATAACGTTTTATAAAACAAAAGATCCTTAAAGATTTTATTTTTTTATCATAATATCATTTAGTAATATTGCAATGTTTCCTATAATAGCTTTCTTTATGTAAAATTGTTTATGTTAATATATTAATATAAGCCTGCCTGTTATGGAACTAACCTAAAAAGGACTAATTGACACGCTAATATTTTTTAATATTAAAATTGTAGGTAGAGTAGATTCTAACACAAACGGTATATCGAATTCTTATCCTGGTACATCTCATAATATTTTGAATTTAAATGCCACTTTTTTGTATACAGTGTGTGTTAGTGTCGCTATACGACGTCATGTCACATTTTCTCACCACTGGTTAATTATATTATAGCATTTAAATTAAAAAGTTATGTACCATAAAAGCTAATAGTGCACTTTTTTAGTTCGTAACGTCCTATTACCACACATTTTTAAACTCGCTTGGAAATGAATTTTTCAATTAAATAGTAATTATTGGACAGGAACTAAGGAGTGTGTGGTACATAGTATTGAACACTAGAATCCTTGAACGATAAATCACAAACTCCAGTTCCAATCCTGACAGAGCATGCTTTACATTCAGTAATGTATAATGCGATTGTACTTTTCTAATCTTAAGTTTGACTGAACGTGTTCCACTTCATTGTTTCTTGATTTATAGACTTTATAAAGTAATTAAACTCATGTTTACACTTGAACGCTTGAAATTGAGATCGGAGTATCCTGGATTTCTACAAGAAAAAGATAACAGCAAGCTGATATCTTGTTATAAAGAAAAATATTTTTTTCCATAAATAATATGTACTAGGTAAATGTTGGTATGTTTTGTACTTTGTAGGTAAATACAAAGTAATAAAATTATTTTAGTTTGTCAATTCTGTACACAGAGTTATTGCTCAAAAAATGTATGTTGTTACGAAGTAGAAAGGACATTTTAATATTTTATTTTCTACTAATTTGTTGACTTGAGATTTGCACACAAGGACATTTTAACTTGTCACATATTACAAACAATAATGGCTTATTATTTAATATCTTATTTAATATCATGCTTCAAAGATAAATCCACTAATTCGGTATAAAGATTGCACAACTTGCCAAAGGGAATTCCGCATATTTGTGCTCTATTCAATAATATCCATGTGTTTTATGCTTATTTATGCTAACATTTATAACCTTATAATCCATATATAGTACTAGAACACGACAATTACCTTATATAGATAGCAGTTTAAGGTTTATGACACATTTCAATAACAATTTCATAGAATATAAACAGATGACAGGCAAGATCCTAAACATGTTGATTTATAGGAGTTTTTTTAGAGGTGCTAAAGTCAATGTTTGTAAAATATAATATAGTAAATTATTAATTAATAACAGCTAAAGAGCCCCAAGCTGTGACGAGACACGCGCTGGTACGCTGGTACGGGTATATCTACTACAAATCGTGCTTGTTGCCGCCAGCGTGTTTTAACTCATTATTATATAACTGGATTTTCTAAATATCTAGCCGTAAGAAAATAGCTATTATACATTAATATTAAATGTAACGCTACCTCTGTATTTTAATACTTCCCCCATCAAAACTATTTCACAGGAATATTACACTACTACAGTACGACCAATAACGTGCATCTTTGCAAGCTTGCGTTTAGCTTTGATGAGTAAAGCGCTTTCGTTTCTTACATTAAGACTGATACTAAAATTATTAATTGAATTTCTTGTACATTATTAATAAATAATCAAGCCAAGCGTCCAGGCTTGCAACGATGTGTCTCTTACTATAGTACCATGTTAGGACTCAGTGTTACTATATCCATTCATTACCTATGACATATTTTGTGTGTGTAAATGAAAGAAAAGTTTGATTCATAAAGTTTGGAACCCGTAATTAATAACTACTAGTAGAGTCCTATTCACCACTGCGTATTTACTACCCACGTATACCGGTGAAACTGGCGCTTTTGTTGTGTACCTCGTATTCATGGTCATGTCCTATGTACGTGTAGATTTTTCCGTTTAAAAACAAAAAAACAATTGAACTTTTTATATTCTTTAACAGCAAGGCTTTTCAAAATTATATCGATTTCTCCGCAATTTAATATTTTTAAATAATTTTTCTGGCGTTAGTATATTTCAAATTAATAATTTATTATATCCAACAGGAACCGTCAGAACCCATAGAGTGATTACCGCACTAACCTTGACGCTTTCACGACTGTTACGAGTGCCCAAGGCGCAAGGATATATTTTTCTTAACCTTAAACCTTTTACCTCTTACCAGCAAAAATAAAAGACCGTTCCGCTCTTGGACCAAAAGAGGAATATATATTTATCAAGTTACAAGTCTCTAGAACCATTCTATCTCGAGTTACCACACATACGGACAGACATTTGACAGGGAGTAATAATTTCGAAGGCTAAACTTATTATATGAAGTTGATTTCTTGATTTCTAATTGTTACAAAGACAGTATGTTTCCTGTTCTTATAACTGGATTATCAGTTCTTTGCTCTCAAAGCACGTGTGGTCTACACTGAGACATACACCGCAACAGGGTAGGTTATGTTTTTTCTGGAGATCTCAATGAGTAACTTGATTTAAATTGTATAAATTCCTTCATACTATGCACCAGCTTTTAGTCTATTGTATAATTTTATGGTTAATTTTAGTTATTAGTCATTAATTTTCATGTTGACTGTTATTAGTATTCTAATGTATTTATAACATTAGTAGATATGAATGTGAGGGTTCTAGCTCACTTTTGGGACAGTCAGAAAATCAACGTAAAATACTGTTTAAAGGACAATAAACTAATCTGTAACTCACGAATGAAAAATTAACCGAATCTATAGCTGTTTTACTGTTCATTGTAGGCTTCTAATTTCTTAAGCTGTTTTAATGAAAAAATCCAGAAATCTCAATGAAAAATCTATAAACGGAAATAATGAAATTTGCTAACATTCGCTCAACAGAAAATAAGACGATTTTTTACTGAATTTCTTTAATATCGTTCTTAATCACATCATAGGCTAAAAATTTCTCAGAAACCACAACAACATAACAAATCGCGTTTGTAACAGCATTTTGAAAATCCATATTGATAATTATATCGTTCTTTGAACTAGAAATATTTGTCAAACTCTTTGTTGTATCAATGACATAAATGGGTCTATTTGCTATAAATTCTTTGGGGTTGTAATACATTTCCATATTTTTGTAGTAAACTTTCTTAAAATCTTGATACATCTGATACATGATTCTGAAAAGACCACCGGAAATGTTTAAATTTTGTAATTCATCTGGATAATAAGAACCATTCAATTTTACTCTGATATTTTTCACATCCAAACTATCAAACTTTGAAGGATTTTTTTCTTGATTATTCTGTCTATCTGTTTGAAAACCGATGATAACGAACTTGGGATTGAAGATATTTCTATAAATATTTGTGATATCGAACGAATAAGTTGTTCCGGAAATACCTTTTTGCTCAATACATTGCCAATCTAGAAAATTAAACGTGATGTTTTGAAATTTTATAATTTCATCAATCAACTGAATTTTACTCGTGGTTTTGTAATCAATCATCGGAACTCTAATGAAAAACTCGTTAATTGTAATTTTGCCATCAACAGGCATAACATTTCCAGTTGCAGTCTTCAGAATCACATCATCGTCTTCAGCTCTTATGAAACTAATGTAAAATCCACCTTTATAGATTGGAAAAATTTTACATTTTCAAAGAATCCTAAGCCGAAATGTGCTAAATCACCGACCGCTTCAAATTGTCCAAATTTAAAAGTTGATTCAAAACTGTTTGAAAATACATCACTTTTGGAATAACAAATAGTTCCTTTAATTGTGCTTAATTGGCCACAGTTTTCGACTTCTTCTATCAATTTATTGTGTTTTCTTACTTCAATCTTAGAAAATAAAAACGGTATAAAATTATCGATTAATCTAACATTATCAGTTCCAAGATATGCTTGACCATCTTGTTTTGTTAAAGTTCCAGAAATATAAAACTGGAAGTTAGACGAGCAAAAGTTATCTCCAAAATCAATATTAAACTCAGTTCTTTTATTCGGTTCATTCAAATGTTGTTTACTAATTGGATAGAAATTTTTAAACTCCGCCCTTTCAATATCACTAGCATATTTTCTGTAGTCCGCCATTTAATAAGAGAAAATTTAGAAATTTTAAACATCGTGTATCATTTTTTCATCGATCTAATGTACGTTTTTATAAGAAAAGATATAAATTTTAGTAAAATAATTAAAAAGATTAGAGTCATTTTTGATGATCTACTTCGTCATATTCAGGATTCTCTTCCTTAAATTTTGCGATCTCGGTCACATATTTCAATAAAATCTGCACAGGATAGTAACCGCTATCTATAATATTATTCCAATCAACTGTATCTTTATTTTCATCCAAAAAACTTTATACTCAAGTGTTGATAGAGACAAAGAACAGACATATGATCTTTTAATTGATAATGTATATTTTCTTGAATGAACTCTGGGGACCGAGTTTGATATTTTGCAATGTTATACCAATTCAATTTGTTTACGTATAATCTCATCATATCTTCGGATAATTCATATTTTTGAGAAATGTCATCCCAATGTTCTTTTTTCAAATCTCTTTCGTGTTGCATGATAAAAAGATCGAAAGCACTGTAATGTCCCGCCATCTCTATTTATTAAGAAAAAATTTCAAAATCAAGTTTTTATAAATTGGCTCTTTTTTGAGTTACATTCAGCACATTTTCCAGATATTCTCTTAACTCCATTGATATTTGCGTAATATTTTATATCATTTGTTGCAGTTTTTGCCTTACACCTCACACAATATATGAGCGCCATTTATAAAGGAGAAATTTTGTCATCATAGCCGCCTAATCCATTAAATCTGATGTCGATGGCTCTAAAACTTATAACAACATCTTCTTTAAATTTATTAAAGTTGTCTTCTAATTTTTGAAATTTGACAGCATAAGAATCATTGTATTCAACAAATTTATGACCAATATTCTCAAAAGTTTTCGTAGCATCTAAACTAAACTTATCAAAAGACTCTTTAAATTTAGTAAGTTTTTCATTAATTTCACCAACATCGTCTACTGATCTTTTACTTCTTTCATCAAGTTTTTCATAGACTTCTGTTGTAAAATCTTTAACATGCTGTTTATGATTCTCATAATTTTGTTTTAGTTCATTAAACATTTTAATAGGATCTTCTAATTGAATCATTACAACAACATCAAAATGGATTAATTCCTTTACTAACACCGCTAATTCTTTTTCCTTTAAAATCTAAGGCATTTTTAACATTCGGATCATGTAAATCAACAATATCGATGTTTTCTGATAATTTTAGAGGTTTTAAAATTTGTTCTTTAACAACAACATCATGTTTGTCAATACCAGGTCGAACACCGACAATTCTTTTTTTATTAGCCAAACTAACATAATTCTTTTCAACTTTGATCGCTTCAGTAATTTTATCAGCTTTTTCAATATGAGACATTAAATTGGTAAATCATTTTTTTACACCATCATCGACTTCTTTTTCCAATGTTTTTATTTTATTTTATCAGCAACTTCATTTGAACTCATGAAATTTGCAAGTTTGTTATCATATTCTGCTTTAAAATCTTCAATCTCGACAGCAAACATATCTGAATCTGGAAGGTTTTGTAATAAATTTTCTAACTTGTTATCAAACTCATTTCTCAAACTATCAAAATTCAAACTATTATCTACATTTTGAATAATTTGTGTTCCAAATACGTCAAAAATATTTTGTGAATCCATATTTATTAAGTAATAATTTGTTAACAACTTCTTTAAAATCTTTACCAGTACTCAGTTCATTCAAAACAAAAACACATAAATGACCACAAATTGGGGGATCTTTATAGTCTTGAATCTGAGAATCATTGTAGTAGACGCTTGATTTTTTCAAATATTTAATCAATTCTATAGGTGGTTTGTCCTCAATTCTTCCATACGAATCAAAATAACATGCATTCTTATCATTTTTATAATAACAAATCCAATGCGTTCCACTTCCCATAATCGAGTCTAAA
Organism: Homalodisca vitripennis; assembly: GCF_021130785.1. NCBI lineage: Eukaryota > Metazoa > Arthropoda > Insecta > Hemiptera > Cicadellidae > Homalodisca > Homalodisca vitripennis. The sequence continues at coordinate 46,840,709 of NC_060211.1, read as the reverse complement.
TTCACAATTCCACATTCAAATTTCTTAACTTTTTCAGGTAATGTATCTCTCATGAAGATTCCTCTAAAATGTTTAATATTTTTGCAGATTTCTTCCAATTCCCCGAATGATGTTAAAGGTTTAAATTTTTTTTTCAATGTTTGATTTCACGTAATTCAAAGTTTTTTCATCTAATCCAGATCCTGTAACATCTTCCAACTCTTTATCTAACCAATTTAAAATGTTTCGAACAATAGGAATCACATCCTTTTTAACGATTGGAGCAGCTTTACGAACATAAGGAACAACATTTTTAACAACTGGAATATTTTCTCCAAAATCTAATAAATCTTTCAAAAGTCCACCATTTTTAAGTTCCTTCAACTGATTATAAGAAAATTCTATTCTGGTTCCTTTATTGTTTTTCTTATGTTTTTCGAGTTTATTGTATTGTCTATTTGTTAAAAATATCTTATCTTCGCCATTTTTTAGTTGATCTATTTTAAATTGAATACTAACGGGTATTTTCTTCTTTAAAAGCGGATTTTATTTTTTCTTTCTGATTTTTGCTGAAATTTACGTTCACCTCCATTTATATAGTTAAAATTTCAATTTCTCTTCGATTCCCATTCCTATTTTTCTCTTCAAAAACATTGCTCCAGCTGTTGGAAGCGACACAAATCTTTCACCTAAACTAGCATCTTTTGATAAAAATCTATCCATTGCCTTATCTTGCAAAACTTTATCTGCTATATGTCTGGAATTTGTGTCTCTATGTTTTGCATAAAAAAATATCGTGTTCCATAGCAGCTTGATCTAATTTATTTATACCAGTATCTCCTCTTTTTAGTCTTTTTTCGAGTTTTGTGCCCGGCCCCAGATACTGATAAGTTGGTACGTGTAATTCAAAAGGTAAATTGTTGATAAAATCATTCAAAAGTCCACTACCCTCAATCATAGATGAACTTATTGCCGGCAAAACTCGTTTTAAATATTTAATTCCATCAGGTTTTTCAATCATTTCATCAAGTTTGTTCGAAATAAAATCTTTAATCGCTTTCTTTTCGTTCAAAAAATTGTTGTTTCCAGCCTTCTCTTGAGCATAAATATAATTTATAATTCCATCGAGTTTTGTCAAATCGTCGATATATCTGTACTCAATCTTATTATCACTGTATTTTCTCACACCTGATCCTTCGATTCTTTTTTCCCAAATTGGTTTAATCAAATTGAGATATTTTTTACCTTTACTTGACTTTGGTTTCTTAGTTGATGGATCATTATTTTTGTAAATTGAATCAGATTTCCATAAAATTTCAGTATACTTTTTCAAGTCTTCTTCAGAATATAAACCGTCTTTTGGAACATCAGTGCCTGTTAATAATCTCCATAAACCTTGAGTTCCTTCATATGTTTTTTCATTAATAATGATATCATTATGCTCAAAATTCACGGGCAAATTTCCAATCATAAAACTTTTCTTTTTTCTGTCCCAATACAAACCAAATTTATCATCCTTTGCTCTAGGAAGAAATTTTTTACCAATTTCACCAATTATTATATCCGTTGTTCCAGGACTTATTGGTTCAACTATGGTAGAGTCTTCAATGATTCGAGGTCTAAATGGTGTTGAAGATGGTAATTTTGGCAATTCAAACTCAGATTCTGGTATCGAAATATCAGCAAATTGTCGTACAACTGGAACCAAATTCATCAAATTTTGATTATCGCTTAAAACATTTTCAATTTTGCCCTCAACATTTTTTATTGCAGATGTTACAGGTTGATTAATTTTTTGAATAAATTCTTGTTCTTTTTCATCAATTCGAATCTGTTCTTTAAATTCTTTGATTAATTTCTTTTCTATTTGATCAAGTTTTTTTGCTTCTTCTGAAGTTACGTTCGCCATTTATTTAGGAAAATTTTGAAACGTAAACGTGGAACGTGGAAACGTGAACACGAAACGAGAACACGAAACGTGGAACGTAAAACGTGAACACGGAACGTAAAACGTGAACGTGGAACGTGGAAACGTGAACACGAAACGTGAAAACGAGAACACGAAACGTGAACACGGAACGTAAAACGTGAACACGAAACGTGAAAACGAGAACACGAAACGAGAACACGGAACGTAAAACGTGAACGTGGAACGTGGAAACGTGAACACGAAACGAGAACACGAAAACGTGGAACGTAAAACGTGAACGTGAAACATGAACGTGAAACATGAACGTGAACGTGGAACGTGAACGTAAAAACATGAAAACAACTAGATTATCACACGTTTATATTGGAAAATTTATTCAAATATTTGCCATTTTCAGGCTTCAAAGTTAGATTAATAGTTAAAAATCCGTAGTCTTCTTTCCAAATTTTATCACATAATTCATTAAAGTGGTTAAAACTCATATCAGATCCCACATAATTGTTGTAAATTTTTCTCGAATAGTGATCATCTTGCTTAAAAATACACAACATATTCAGGTTATTTCTTATAACTTGTTTATCAACCTTTGAAAAGCATTGGGAAAGATAGATACAAGATATGTTTTTGTGACGGGACATTACGAAATATTCCTTAATAACGTCTTGATTTTCTAAAATACAATCATCAAAAACGATTAACGAATTGGGTTTACATTCGCTTAAACGGAACTATGTCCTCAGAAGCATTATAAAAATGTGATATTTTTTTGTTTAAGTTTTTCTCAATATTTTCAAATCTTTCTTGTAATTTTTTATAGGCGTCTTGTTCTAAAGATTTACTAAAAACATACAAATTGGAATAAGGAATCAACCTATTGTAGATAAAATTCAATAATAAAGTTGTTTTTTCCACATCCACTTGAACCAACAATTAACAATCTGATTGGTTGATCTTTCTTATTTTCTTCAAACGTTTGAAGTTTTTATCTGATCTTTTTGCTTTAAAAATTTCTCCATTTAAATAGAAGATTTTCATCTTGAAGCAACGCTTGCGAAAATGAAGCTGTTCAAGTTGACTTCAGAAAGCTCTAAATTAGTTTTAAACTTGGAACATCCTATACACTTAGAGGAAGAATCAAATTATTTTATCGGTTTTAAGCGGCTTTTATTCTGACAATTTTGTAATAAATATTAGTGAAAGTTCTCCTTATTGTATAGGATTTAGTGAGAAGAACATAACAAAATATTATGGTTTAAACAAAGGATATTATACTTTCGATCAAATTAAAAATTCCCTTAAAAATTATCTGAAAACATTCAAACAATCAGATAAATCTTTAAACTTTGACGAAAACAAGTTTGAAATGCAAAAAAATTATCTCTCTAATAAAATTCAAATAAAATCACCAGTAAGAATAATGTTTTCAGCAATTATTGTAGATTTATTAGGGTTTGTACAAGAAACTATTGAGCCAAATCAGGTATATTTAGGAAAATAAAACGCCAAAATTTAGACCGTTCGATGTAATTGAAGTGCACTGCAATCTCGTTGAACCTAGTTTTGAAAATCATACCGAACATTTACACAAAGAATCTGAAATTTTGTACACATTTTTCCCAAATGTTGCTTATGGATCAAAAATCAGTGAAAAACCGAATGAAATCGATTATATTCCAATTAGAAAAAATATTAAAAGAATTCAAAAAAATCGTTCTAACTATACAAGACTCTGAGGGAAATTTATTAAATAATGAGAGTAAAAACAACAATATATTTAAGATTGTCGAAAGAATGATGAATCAAGGGGGGGAACCAATCGTTCTTACCTTCAAACTTTCAAAAAAACACTGTTTTTATCAATGAATCTGGACTTTACACTCAAAATAAAAATTACTAGTTAAATGGAGTCAGTTGTAGACCTACATTCAATAACAAAGACATTGTAACGATTGTAGACGAAAACAATGTAATCTGGTTTAAGGCTAAAGATGTTTGTGAAATATTAGGTTATGAAAAAACAAAACACGCAATTAAATTAAATGTTGATGATGATGACAAAATTCAATATTTTTACTTAAAAAAACAAGGGGCTATTCGAATGGCCCCTTAACAATCTTCATCCTGACCCTGTTTTTTATCAATGAACCTAGACTTTATACTGAAATAAAAATTACTAGTTAAATGGAGTCAGTTGTAGACCTACTCAACAATCAACTTACATTCAATAATAAAGACATTTGCACGATTGTTGAAAGAATGAAATTTGGTTTAAGGCTAAAGATGTTGCAGAAATTTTACAATATTAAAATACTAGACAAGCTATCATAAATAATATTGATAATGACGAGAAAATAGCCTTTAAATATATAAATTACAAGAGTCTATGCCATAGACCCTTTCAAAATCTTCATCCTGACACTATTTTCGTTAATGAATCTGGCCTTTATTCTCGAAATAAAAATTACTAGTTAAATTTCTTTTCTATCTAAATGGAGTCAGTTGTAGACCTACTCAATAATCAACTAAAATTCAATAACAAACATATCTTTACGATTGTTGACGAAAACAATGTGATCTGGTTTAAGGCTAAAGACGTAGCAAAAATTCTAGAATATGAAAATACTATGCAAACGATCAGAATAAACGTTGACGAAGATGATAAAAACTTCTATTTTAATCTAAATATAAGGGGGGCTATAAATAGCTTACCTTCAAACTTCCAAAATAACACTGTTTTCGTTAATGAATCTGGACTTTATTCTTTAATTTTGAGATCGCATAAACCAGAAGCGAAATTGTTTAAAAATTGGGTTACGAAAGAAGTATTACCTTCCATTATAAAATATGGTGAGAACAAACTCAAAAACGAAAATAAGCAGTTAAAAGATGAAATAAAACAGTTACAAATTTCAGGTCAAATGAAATCCTTGAAAATAGAGAATCAAGAATTGCGAATGGAATTAATGAAGAGAGATATGGTATGTAAAGATTTTGATAAGAAAAAACACCATGTTTTTTGTGTTAATTAAGAAGAATCACATGTGGGAATATCCTTATTACGTTATCAGAGCTCAGAAACGAGAAATACCAAACCGATTAAAACATCTAAAAATAAATTATCCTGAATTAGAGATTTTGTTCATTGATGACGAACCAAATTCTATCAATCTGTATAACCAAATGAAAGAATCTTTGAATATTTTATACAACGGAAATCATTTTACTACAAATATGGCAGAATCTCGACTGATTTATAGAATATCTAAATTACACGATGAAAATGTTAATACATTTTATTAAACTCTCGAATTATGATATTTTGTTTGTAAATGTTTTTGAAGATAAGGTAACCATTGAATGATTCGTCCACACTCGCAAAGAGTCGGTTTCTTTTGACTTTCTCGTTTAATTCTTCTAGCACAATCTCTACAAAAAGCCTTCTTGTTATCTTTACTATAATGCCAATCGTAAAAATTTGGAAATATCCTTAATTTCTTTACAAACGCAACATTTTTTCTCTTCTAACGTTAATTTTTCTAATTTATCGTATAATTCTCTTGCATATTTTTTATGACAATCCTTACAATAATAGTATAATCCATCTTTGGTATTCTTATTTTTATGAAAAGCTTCAAAATCTTTAAATTCTTTGCACCTTGAACATTTCTTTTGAGCCTCCATTTATATAGAAAAAATCTTTGACTTTCTCAATTCATATTCATAAAACTTTCCGCGGTTATTTCTTCATTATTTAAATCTTTTATACTATAAGTTACAGGATCTGTGTTATTAATTTGATAAATCACAAAGATTTCTCTTGACCAATTGTTCTTATATTTGTTCGAAAATGTTTGTTTTTTACTAACAATTCTTACATGATCATTGACTTTAAATTTAGTTTTCGTGTGAATTTCTGGTGGAACATACTTAAAAACCGACTCTAATAACTCTTTTTCTGCATCTTTATCTACGTCTTTAGGCTTCATTTTGATTGTGCTGTGAACTGTATCGTTATAATTGTTTACGATTTTTTTGAAGAATATCGATCCATTTAAAGTTTTTATTAATCTCAAAAATTACTTTCATTCTCTCATTTTGAGTTCTGTTATATCTCTCTACAATACTTGATTTCTCTTCGTTTTCAGTATGATAAATCTTAATGTTGTATTTCCTCAAAACATCGTTAAATTCTTTATTTTTAAACTCTAAAACCCTTATCTGTATGAAGTAGGTTAGGAGGTTTGTGATTGATCCTTATGGCATCTTTTACTATATCTTCGAAAGCTTTTGAAATATCCTTGCCGTTTTTTCTTTTGATAGCTCTTGACCAAGCATATTTTGAGAAAGTATCAATAACATTTAACATATACTTAAATCCATCATTTTGATCTGAATAGTTAGACATTATAACTAAATCTGCTGCCCATAAATCGTCAATTCCTAAAGTTATAATTTTTCTCTTTTTAAACTTTTTTCGTACTGGTGCATGAATTTCTCTAGCTTCAATCTCGATTTCTTCCTTATTCTTAGATTCTTTCTTCTTTACTTGTTTTTCATTTGGATTTCTTTATAAATTTACTCTTATTTGTCTTACATTTTGAACATTTTGCTGCAATTCTATACAATCCGTTTTGAGTTTTGAACGATTTTAGAATCTATATTTTTCGTTTTCTTTTTACACTTGTGGCAGTGAATCAAATCATCTTCCATTTACATATCAAAGTTTCCAAGTTTATTTAATTCGTCTAATATATCAGATTTTGCTTCATTTTTTATAGCCATAAGGTACTGTATCGATCTTATTTTCTAGGACAATTCTCTTATCATCTTTAGCGTTCAGTGCTAACTTGTTTTATGGTAACTGTGTGTACAACTCATGTTTGTAGCTTTTGATGACTGTCATCTCCCTAAATTCTTCTTTATCTTCGAACAAACATCTCTTCAAGTTTTCGATATTTATTGTTTTATTTACAACGCTTCTCTTAATTCCTTTACACCTAACTGGGTTTTTATCTAGATATTTGTACGAGTACATCTTAGACCTTAAACCACACAAAATTCTTCTAAAACTTCGCTATTTTAACTCATCTTTGAATTTTCCCTATTACCTTCTTATTTTTAGTAGTGAAACATTCATGATCTTTTGGATAATCACTTGTATCAAAGTCATCTATATTTTCTTTAATAATTTTAAAAGGATCTCGTTTCAATTCTAGAAAATAACTGTCTGTATCCATGTAACACAGATTCAAATCTGGATCAAACTTCTTTAATTTGTTGTAATAAAACTCGTACATTAGCAATTTTTTGAGAGGTCGAGAACTGAAAATCCTATGTAAATCGGTTTGTGTTAAATTTAACCTTTTGTTTGTACATGTGACTCGCTATACAGTTGTCGTCAAAGATATTGAAACATTTGAAATTCGTTTTCTTAGCTTGTTTCATTGAAAATTCTTCGTTTTCCTAGTTTAATATCACATCTATTTCTTACATTTTCCATACTACTTTTTCCAAAAAAAACTGAGTTGTTCATCAGCTTATAAAAGTCCTTTTCAAAGTCGCTTGTAGCTTTGGTTCTCATGTTTGTGTTAAAATCAATGTATTCTTTCATAAAAGGGCTTCTGATCGAATGCGATAACTCTATTCACATGTTTCAAAATCATACCTTGTTCCAAATAGAACTTCAAATTTCTCGAATGAACAACGTATTCAGTTTTAATCCAGTAGAGTTTGTGCAAAGTTTGTTTTTAAAATGTTCTGGAGCAAGAGGTAAATCCTTGTGATGTTCGTGTAAATTTGTTGGATATCCAAGATCGACTTCGAGAATATAGCCATAATCTTCGTCGCCAGTGAGTTCTAAAATTGTTTCTTGCCACTCTTCTTTTGTATACGTTTTAGGATCCATCCACTTGATATCGCCGTATGGTAAACTTTGCATGAGGCCATACCCATAAAGGTTATTAGCCATCGAGATAGAGTAAATAGTTTTCGGGCTTTGTCTTATCGAAATCTTTCAAATATTTGTTATTTGCTTTCACATATCGTTTAATACACTGAGAAATTGCCCCCGCGAATGCCTTTTTCAATCATCAAATACATATTATAATCACTAATTAATTGTAATTCTATCTTCGTTAATTTTAACATAGCATCCCAATGCAAGACTGGGAGCTGTTAGATAGTGTGCTGGATCGAGTTTATAACAATTAAGGCAAATGTTTCTGAAATTTTCAAATATATATGCGAGCAATAGAACATCTTGAATGTTTATAGAGAATCGGAGTAATTTCCTAGATTTTTTTACTTTTAATTTGTTCCATACATTTAAGTAGTGTGTTGAAAATCTTTCTCAGATATGCTCTCGTCTGTCAAAAGTGAATAGAAATCTTGAATTCTCAATTCTTCTGTGTAATCAAGTTTTTCAATACTGTCGATAAATTCATAGGGAAATATTCCTTTTCCAGATAGAATTTTTAAAGATTTCTTCTTCGTCATTTGGTTGTCTATCTAGAATTGCGTTCAGACCATCTTGTATAAAATGATTTGTATGTTTGAAATCATCTTTTTTGAGGTTTTTAGCTAACTTTTCTATAGACGATGCCATAAATCTGAACGTATCTACGAAAGAAAACTTGATGAACTTTCTTGGTTTATCATCTTCAAACTCATACCCATATCCAGAATTTACAGAATAAATTTATATATTTTTCGTCTGTGTTTGCAATCAAATCAACGTTTCCATATTGTTTTCGCCAATTCTTTTATGTACAAATGAGTAATCGTAGTTTACTCATATTGTGACAGAAAACTGGAATATTTTGAGGAAACTTGAGATTCAAGTTTACAAGATAAATGAGCTGAACCTCTAAATTTACCTGTTAAATGACAATGATCTCGTACTTTTTTTCTTGTTTGATTATCAAAACCCTCACATTCACAAATATGACAAAGACTAGAATTTTGGTACGCTAATTCTTCTTCTTCGGTCAATTTCATAGGTTTTTTTGTTCTTAGAATTATACTTTTTAGCTATGTATTTTGATATTTTATTGAGCTCTTCAAACAATTTTTGCAGGAACATTTGGCAAATCTTCTTCATTTTTTGCTCTATAACATATAGGTTTTGTACATGCGATTTGTCACATTTGACACTAAATATAGAGTAAAAAACATAAGGAATGTGCTTCTGAACCTTGGTTGTAGTCGACTTTTGCGGATTGTTTTTGCATGTGAGAATCTTCTCTAATATGCTTTCAAAATCCATATAAATAACGTAAGGATGAGAAAATTTCTTTTGATAATTAATAAATGTTGTTGTTTGACCTGGAAACGGCATAATTGGCTTACAAACTTCATGATTTTTACAAATTTCTAAATGGTCTGTTAAATCTCCAGATTTGTAGAAATGGCTTAAACATCTTCTGCATAGAAATTTTTTATTTTTACACTTAGATAACTGAGAGAAAACGAGCTTATTTAAATCTGTTATCAAAACATAATGAGATTTTTCATCTTGTTTAACATACAATAAATCGATTTCTAACTCGGCATCATAAATTTCTGAAATTTGTAACGGAACAATATTGAGTTTTTCATCAAAACTATAGACATTTACAGACATTTTCGGATAATTATACTTTGCTTTACTGCTTCGTTTTTTCAAATAATTGTATATCTTTTAAGGACACTGGATACTCGAAACCTGAAAATATCTCGTTCATTTACAAATTTTCTCGTATTGCTTTGCTCTGTCAGCATTCTTTTCAGGTTTTTTCAATAGCGCATTCGGATAGAATAAACAAAACAGAAATCATCTTTATTTTTGATATTTACACAAGCTTTCTTATCTTTGATTTTCTTTGGTAAATCGATATATGATCCTGCGTTCATTATTTCGTGTTTATTAAGGCTCAAAACTAGTTGTTTGCAGCTTTTAAATGTCCATCCAGAACCCTTATTTGGATGATTTGTCTGTTTCTCGATGTGTTTAATTTATTAAATTGCTTAGTAATAAAGTCGTTTTACATCAAAGATCTCGTCTGCTTTTATAGTAAAGTACATTGGACAAGTTTGTGTTTCACCGTTCACTAAAGTTCGTTCGTATTCGCATTCTAAAGAGAGATAATCCTTTACTATTTTTCACAGTTTCTTGAAATTTTTTCGATTAAACTTTTAATTTCTGGGCGCAAAATAGAAAGATATTTGTAAATTGACATGAAATTGTCGTTCAAATTTGTTAAAATGTATTGCTTAAATAGACCATGTATTGAGGATAAAACTTCTACATCAATGATATTTTCAGGTTTCTCATTAAGAGTTTTGTCAATTTCTTCGATCATTTCAGACTTAGTTTTTATCGTTTGTTTCAATGGACAATTTCTCAGCGATTGATTGAATTTTTTTCCATCTTTAAATAGATTGAGATCTTTTTTACTTTCCTTAAAATTTTTCTTTAGTTCACGCAATTTTTTCTATATTGTACATCTTCTCGTGACCATCGATTTTGATTCTCTTTAGCCCAAGTCCTCAAATAATTTAGTTTCTTTATTATAAATTTCTTTGTTCTTCAAATGATTTTTTTCGACTTATAATGTCGGGTAAAATGATGTTCGAAAACATCTTTTTTGCAGTACGGGCAGGATATCTTTTTCCTCTCCATTTAAATAGGGAAAATTTGAATCTGCCAAGTTTTACTTTTTAGTAAAATATCTTTTTATTAAGCTGAAAAATAGCAATAATTCAGTAGATTTCTAAGGATTTTTATCAAAATTTGATAAAAATCAGCACAATTTATGGTTGAACAGCCTTTGATTCTTCTATTTAAAGAAGAAAAATTTGTTTAAACTAAACACTTTGAAAAGTACAGATTTTTACTAAAATTTGATACAAATCAGCACAATTTATGGTTAAACAGCCTTTGAATTCTTCTATTTATATAGAAAACTTTTTATTTAGAGATTTTTTAAATTTCAATTTTGTAGTGATTTTTCGAGAGAAATATCGTTCACATTATCAACTTTAAAGCTAAAAATTCGCAATAATTAGAGAAAATTCAGTAGATTTTCAGGATTTTTCAAAAAAACTCTAGTATATATGCACCTTAAGAAGAGCTGTGGTTTTGACCCTAAAAACACGTTTTTAGGGTCAAAAACCCCGGTTTTTTGTGTATTTTGGAAGTATAGTGTTGAGTTTTCACCTTAAAAGTGTAGAAGTATTAATTTTTTTTCTATGTAAATGGCACTGTTACAAGAGTTGAATAAGGTTGGTGATTTAACATTCAAAGAATACAAGAAATTAATAGAATTAGAAGAAAATAAGAAATACAAAAATTTTGAATTTGGAGAAAATGAAAGATATATTCGGGTTTACAATAATTGCCGGAGTTGGAAGATTGTAAAGTAACACTTGCCAAACAGATTTTTGACTGTTTTGGATGAAAAAAGATTAAAGAATTGAACAAAAATGAAAAATTACACTTGGTTGTTACTGGAAAGAAGACTATTAAAGATAAAGACTGTGTTACAATTAACTTCGTGGAATAAAGATTTCGAAGATTTCTGGATTTTTTCATTAAAAACAGCTTAAGAAATTAGAAGCCTACAATTGAACAGTTAAAACAGCTATAGATTCGGTTTAATTTTTCATTCGTGAGTTACAGATTAGGTTTATTGTCCTTTAAACAGTATTTTTACGTTGATTTTCTGACTGTCCCAAAAGTGAGCTAGAACCCTCACATTCATATCTACTAACATTGCTATATAATATTTTGAAATTTATTAAAGAAAAATAAAATTATTTACAAAATTTGTGAGGCGAAAGGGGCTGTTATATTTAAAATAACTAAAACAAGTTACATAATTGTTTAATTAATGTTAAAAATATACTAACAAATTTGAAAGCTATATATATATATATATCCATCAAAATTTAAATTATATATATATATATATATATATTATAAATAAATATATTTATTTATTTAAAAAAGATATATATATATATATATATATATATATATATATATATATATATATATATATAATTTAAGTTTTGATATCTATTAAAGAAAAATAACTTAATAACGGAATTTATCAGGCGAATGGAGCTGTTATATTAAAAAGTTATTCATCGAGTTTTGGGGGGGGTGGGGGGGGGGGGGGGTGGGGGGGGGGGGGGGTGGGGGGGGGGGGGGGTGGGGGGGGGGGGGGGTGGGGGGGGGGGGGGGTGGGGGGGGGGGGGTTTTTTATTTTTTTAATTTCAAGTTAAAAAATGTTTCTTACTGAACCAAATTAAATATTGTAAAAGGACGATAAAAACCAAAGGTAATAGAAATAAAAATAAAGAACATAAGTAAATTATTTGGGCAAATTTTTATATAATAGTATATATATACCAGTTTGACATTCTAACCGTAAAGCACGTTTAAAAACCGTAAAGCAAACCGCTATTAATAAAAGACGTCAAGTTATTTGACCTTTTTAAATCAGACAAGGAATTGTTGAGGGTTTTTCCGGAGATATAATTCCCGGGGCCGGCACAAATACGTCTCAGTGTTTAACCTTAATTATACTCGGTAAATATCTTCCAAGATTGTGAATTCCCAAATCACAGCAATTTCACTTTTATTTGCTTTCCTTAACGAAAATCCTAAAGTATTATTATCCAATGAATGCACCGCAATTAAATTTACTCTTCTAGTCCTGCTTTAGCTCCGGCTTTTCAATTGGTACTATGGTAACACGCTGCAGCTGAAGAATAGTTATGTAAAATATATTGTCAAGAAAAAGTAAAATATAAGTATAAAATATGTATGTTAATTAAAGTATATAATATTACATTTATAAATATATATATATATATATATATTATTATTTATTTTAAATTTAAAAGATTACATTGAAGAAGCTACCACACAGTTAATCTGATACAAATACTACAAGCCTCTGGAGGAAGATCCTACAGTAAATTTAACGAAGTTATCAAAAACTACCTCAAAGATTATGGTCCCAATCAAGGTTTGTCTTCAAAGAATATTGAATTATTTAAGTCCAAAATGGCCCCGAACCCCAATATTTTATACACTCCCAAAAATCCACAAACCCATTCGTCCTCACCTGGTAGACCTTTGTTTTTTTAGCTATGGGAGTCCAACAGAAAGAATTTCGCTTATATTGATGATCAACTGCAACCTTTTGTAAAATCATTACCTTCCTATATAATAAATTCTACTGGACTTCATTTGCAAAAATTTATTACTGTTAAACAACCAATTCCTCAAAATTTCAATTCTAGTAACAGTAGATGTTTAAATTCTCTATACACATACTCATACCAGCATTAAGAGGGTCTGCATGCTGTAGAGAGTGTTTCTAGACGGTAGAAAAAATTTAATGCTATTCCATCGACCAACTTTTTGATTAAATTTAATGCCCAATCCGTCCCTTACAATGAACCAAAAAATTTTTTTTTTTAATAAAAAAAAATTCAACGGACAAAAATTATCTACAAATTTCGGCTACAGCTTATGGGCACCAGGATGGCTCCCCTCATATGCTAACCTTTTCATGGGCGAATTCGCAGAAGATATTTCTCGCCTCACAAAATCTTCATACACATTAAATGGGTACGTTTTCATCGGATGATATATTTTTCTTATGGCATCATGGATTCGGAATCTTTGCAAGAATTTTTGAAGAATCTTCCAAGAGTTTTCTCCCTTTGAAGTTTACATGGAACTATTCTGATGTTATAATAACTTTTTTAGATTTAGACAGTTTCTTAGAATCAGGACATACATCAAAACAAAATTGCATGTTAAAAACAACAAAACCAATGAGACTATCTAAATTTTTTTTCAAAGTTGCCATCCAATATAATCTATAAAAAGTATACTTCCAAAATGTTTATCTCCCATACGAGCCAGAAAGCTATGCAGCAATGATTATCAGACTTTCCTAAATTACATTGAAAAATTAAGCAATCAGCCTTTTAAACATTTAATTTACCCAGACAAAAATTTTAAAAAATCAAAATAAACAAACCAAAACTTCCCGCCAAGATTCAATTATAAAACACCAACCAAAGTTTATTTACACAGTTTTTTCCACCGGAATACACAAAAATTAACAGTATTATGTAAATTGCCCCCATTTAATGTCCTACTTTCCTCTCCCGATACCCAAACTTTTATGGCTAAAGCACCTAGGAGTAATATTTCGAAAACATCCAAATTTAAAAAACAAACTTTTCCAACCTAAAACTAACATAAATTACACAAACCCGTTACTAATGGATGTGTAACCGTGCATCAAACCCACGTTGCGGAGGTTCTTGCATAAATTATGGAAAAACTCTAGAGAATTCTAGAAAGTACCGTAACATGTTTAACTTATTTTTTTTTTTTTTCCACTCATTGTTAAAGTAAAACTGTGACTCTAAGAATGTAATTTAACCAAATTAATTGTAAATTTTGTGGACTAACAGTACATTGGACAAACATCTAACCACCTTAGAGTCAGAATAAACAAGGCACAGATTTGATATTTTCCATAAAGACAAGGATGAAGCCATTGGCCAAACCATGCTGCACTACTGAGCACAAAAAACAGACAAAATTGGAAAGATTGTTATAACCTTAAAGGAATTAATATGGTCTTCCCTTGTCATGAAGAAATTTACATTAGGATTAATTTTAACCACTAACTTCTGGATACAAGCACATCAATTACTTTTAAATTCAAAATACCCCACAAATGGTACTTAATTTAACGCATAATTTTAACTTTTCCAAATTTCAATCTGGGCTATTAGTGATATATCAGCTGGGTTTTTGAATGTTTTAGTTGCGTATTTAAATTTTTGGTTATTTTCATTTTAATTGTTGTGTTTCTTGTTTCTTTGTTTTATTCATTTTTTATTATGCTTCAATGAAGATGTGGGTTATTAAATCCCACGAAATATTATTGAAGCCTTCTTATCTTGTTTTTCATTTGCACATAAGTTGAAGATAATTATAACAGCCACTTGGGTGATCAACCCATCGTCAACACGACAGCACTTTTGGTAACAAGTCTCTCTTCTGCACCTTCTTATACACTAGTGTTAATTTTCCGTTAAAGCTCTCAATTTGTTCATCTAATGAATAAGCATACTAGCCAAAAGCATTTAATGAAACAGTTCAAATATCAGTCTTTAAAAATTGTTAAAATTAGACTGCAAACGTCGCTCAATGTTATGTTCATTGCAACTTTATTGTTCTTTCGGCCCTAACCCCTCGGGTCTCAGTCCTAACTTTCCTTACTCTGGTCTACCACCTGATATGCACGAAGCTGTTTAAAATTTTTAGCTAACTCAAGGACAAAGTTTTATTGAACACTTTCCTAAATTAGTATTGAACCGCATATAAAAATCACATAGCCAGAAAGGGAGAAAAACCATGGTAATGGACAATTAAGAATCATATATGAATTTGTTCTATTATCCCCAATCATATGATATTGTGATTCTCTTCATTAAATGACAATCATTAATAATATTAGTACGAAAGCTACAGAGTTTTTATGACTAAAAAAAACTGGAAAAAACTTTCAAATTCAGTTCGTTACAAATTTGTAGAAAAGAGGGAACAAGAAACTACTAAAACAATCTTTTTATTACTATGTGTGAGGAAATCATTACCCCAACTACTAATGGAAATTGCATTTCTAGTGACACCGATTCCTAATAATGTTTTACCCACCCTTATATGATGGAAAAAATTTCTGCTGTCGTTGGAAATTGATCAATCACCGAACACACAAATGTAGACCCCATTATTTGAAAAAAAAAAAGATAGCCAATACAAGATACCAATAATGCCAGTGATCTTCGTTGAATCGTGCATTGGAAAATATTATCTAACTATCAGCCTAACCAAAAGATGAACCGCTCAAAGTTCTTTCAAAAAGGTCTTCACGTTTTGTTCCTACATCCAAAAATTTTAAAATCAAATAAAGCCTAATAAATCGACGCTCTTACTTTACCCGGGAGTTTAAGACTAAAATTTTTCTTCAGCAAAACAACAAAACATTTGTAATGATGAAATTTTTCCTTGCTTGAATAGGGTTGAAAAAAAAATCGGATTGGGGAAAACCTCCCCCTCTCCCTGCAGATCACCCGATTTGAACAGTTCTTATTAACATTGTACGTGTTCTAATTTCGTCAAATCCGGAATTTCAAAAACTCTTTAAATATGAAGAAATAACTTATCCCAAAAATGAAATTCGAGCCATTATTATATTCACTGAAAAAAACAATCGCAATATAATCATTCCTCCCGGCTGATAAAAGGAAATAAGATTTGTCTATTTTTAAATTTAAAAGATTACATTGTAAGAAGAATGCTAACCACACCACTGTCTTATCTGTGATACAAATACATACAAGCCTCTGGAGGAAAGATCATACAGATAAATTTAACGAAGTTATCAAAATATTACTACCTCAAAGATTATGGTCCCCAATCAAGGTTTGTCTTCAAAGAATATTGAATTATTAAAGTCCAAAATGGGGCCCCGAACCCGAACACACAATATTTTATTACATCCCCAAAAATCCACAAACCCATTCGGTCCTCCACCTGGTAGACCTAATTGTTTCTAGCTATGGGAGTCCAACAGAAAGAATTTAAGCTTATATTGATGATAAACTGCAACCTTTTTGTAAAATCATTACCATCCTATATAAAAAATTCTACTGACTTCATTGAAAAAAATTTATTACTGTTAAACAACCAATTCCTTCAAAATTTCAATTCTAGCTAAATCAGTATGATGTAAAATTCTCTATACACAATAACATACCACATAAAGCGAGGGTCTGCAGGGCTGTAGAGAGTGTTCTAGTCGGTCGAGAAAAAATAAATGCTATTCCATCGACCAAAACTTTTTGATTAATTTAATGCAATTTTCGTCCCTTACAATGAACAATTTTAAATTCAACGACAAAAATTGATCTCTACAATATTTCGGGTACAGCTTATCGGCACCAGGATGGATCCATCCATATGCTAACCTATATTCATGGGCGAATTCGAGAAGAAAATTTCTAGCCTCAACAAAATCTTCAACCATTAAAATGGGTACGTTTCATCGATGATTATATTTTTCATATGGCATACATGGATTGGAATCCTTTGCAAAGGAATTTTTGAAGAATCTTCAAGAGTTTTCTCCTTTTGAGTTTTACATGGAACTATTGCTGATGTTATAAATAACTTTTTTAGATTTAGACATTTTCTTAGAATCAGGCTACCATCAAAACAAAATTGCATGTTAAAACAACACAAACACAATGAACTATCTAAATTTTTCAAGTTGCCATCCAATATATATAAAAAGTATATTCCAAAAAGTTTATCTATACGGAGCCAAGATGCTAATGCAGCCAATGATATAGACTTCCCTAAATTACATTGAAAAAATTAAGCAACACTTTTAAAACACTTTAAAATTACCCCAGACAAAATTTTAAATAAAATCAAATAAACAATCCAAAACAATCCAGCAAGCTTCAATTATAAAAATCACAACCAAAGTTTTTTTACCACAGTTTTTTACCATGGACTACAACAAAAAATTAACAGTATTATGAAAAATTGCTCATAATGTCCTACTTTCCTCTCCAGATACCCAAAACTTTTTATGCTAAAGCACCTAGAGTAATATTTCGAAAAACCTCAAATTTAAAAAACAATACTTTTCTCCAACCTAAACTACTCTAAATTTACACCACCCGTTTACTAATGGGATGTGAAACCGTGCAACAAACCACGTTGCTGGTCTTGCAAAATTATGAAAAAACTCTAGAGGAATACAAAAGTAAAGTAAAACCCCCCCAAGGGTTTAACTTATCCCATCATTGGCAAAGTAAACTGTGACTCTATAGAATGTAATTTACCAAAATTTAGATTGTAAATTTTGTGACAAACCAGTACATTGGACCAAACAATTCTAACCACCTTAGAGTCACGAATAACAACAGCGGCACAGATTTGATATTTTCCATAAAAGGGACCAAGGAGAAGCCATTGGTCCCAAACATGATTGCTGAGCACAAAAAAGACAAAACTTGCAGAATGTTATAACTTAAAGGAATTAAATAAGGTCTTCCCCTTTTCATGAAGAAAATTTAAATAGATTTAAAATTAAAAAATCTGGAACATATGAGTGCAACATCAAATTACTTTTAAAATCAAAATACCCAATTGGTCCTAAATTTAGATAATTTTAACTTTTCCCAAATTTTCCATCTGATGTGCCATTAATGATATATCAAGCTGGGTTTTTGAATGCTGTTTAGTTGGCCGTATTTAAATTTTTGGTTATTTTATTTTAATTGTTGTGTTTCTTGTTTCTTGTTTTTCTTTCATTTATATTATGCTTCCTGAAAGATCGTGGGTCATTAAATCCCACGAGAATATATAGAGAAGAAGCTTGTCTGAATCTTCGTGTTTTCATTTTCAATAAGTGATAATATATATATATATATACTATATATATATATATACTATATATAAATAAGTTCATGGCACATTTTCAACAACAGTTTTATGCATAGAATGTAATCACATGGCAGGCAAGATCCTAAACCAAATGTTTGTTTTGAGTTTCCTAGGAGTTTCGAAGTCAATTGTTGTAAACTATAAAGATTGGCAAATATTAATTAACAACGTTTCGACAGCTAAACAGCCCGAAGCTGTGACGAGACAAGCGCTGATACGAGTATCTCTACTATGTAACTCTACAACTCGTGCTTGTTGTCGCCAGCGTGGTATTATTACATTATTACACAACTGGATTTTCCAAATATCTAGCCGTAAGGAAACTGACACAATTGAGTATTAGATGTAAAATCACCTCTGTTTTTTATTATTTTCTCCATATCCTCATCTGGTTGACAGGATACCATACTATGATGCAGGGTTTACTGTCTCCATAATCTGTGATGATTTACGTCAGGAATTGAAGAAAATGTTTATCCAGGAGTTTAGAGACTGCAGTTAATATTAATTAGTACGACCTTGTTTACCATTGTGTTATTTCAGTAGCGACGTGTACCGGTGTGAAACTGTCACTTTTGTTTTCAAACTCGTTTTTGATGGCAAACGTTATGTGTAGATTATTATTTTTTTATTAAAAATATTTAATATTTCGTTTTCTATAATAGTAGTAGGGTTTTTAAACAATTATTTAATCGGTTCCTTATTTCAGTATAGTAAACATGTGGACCTAGTATAGATAGTTGATTATTATACAACTATTACTAGCGCCTTCAATCCAGCAGTGGCAATAACCTCCCTGTTTTTCTGTATGTCAGGATTTGCATACACCCACAAGGCTTAGGCGTTAAGCTCCTTAGACCTTTTTAAGGAAAACCTTGCTGCCTCTTACCTCTTAATCGCAAAAACAAAATCCGGTCTTGCTTTGGACTAGGAGTGAACCTATGTATCAAGTTCCAAATTTCCAGAAGAATTCTATAAAGAGTTACCACATAGACGGACATATATACAGAGGGAAATAGAATATTCAGGGCTAAAACGTGGTATACAAAATGGGTATTGGAATTGTCTACTGGGGACAGTATGTTTCCTGCTCTTAAACTGGATCACTGGTACGTTGCTCTCAAAGCACGTGCGGTCTACACGGAGACATACCTCACAACTGAGTCGGTTATATAACTTCTGGAGATACTTTAGAAAAGGTTAATAAGTACTCTTGATTTTCCATTGAGTCCTAGTCTTACCTGCCAGTTTGTTTCATCGTACCTAAATCGGTTTTTTAAAATTTATTAATAACTAGCAGCATTTCTAGACATTTAAAAACCTGTTTTTGTTGCACTGTTTTCTTTATGAAAGGGTTCAACTTTTAGTTTATTAAATATTTTTATACAATATATAAATATATATTTTTTTTTTTGCTTATACTTTTTTAGAAACATTTAATAGTGATAGGGGTTGTTATTATACATATACACCTTATTTAACATTCATATTTTATACATATACTTTACCTATCTTAAGAATATAGTTTAGATAAAACTATTCTTGAGCTACAACGTGTTTATCATAGTTTATTATTGTAATTGAAAAGCTGGAGCTAAAGCAGGGACTAGAAGAGTATTTTCGGTAAAGAAAGCAAATGAAAGTGAAATTGCTGTGAATGGCAATTTACAATCTTGGAAGATATTTACCGAGTATAATTAAGATTAAAACACTGAGATGTATTTTTGCCGGCCGGAATTATATCTCCGTAAGAATTCCTTGCCTGATTTATAGGGTCAAATACTTGACGTCTTGTATTGTTAGTGGTTTGATTTATATTAGTCACTTGTTGTTATATATTAATATTAATAATGTACACACACACACCACACGCCACACGCGCGCGCACCGCACGCACGCACACACACACACACATTTTATATAGATACATGTACTAATTATATATATATATAAATTCCCAATCACTATTACATTTCTAAAACTAAAACATTAAAAATTATGATGTAGGCTATCAAACTCCTGAATATATAATTATTCATTTCATCATTTAATATTTCCTATCAAGTAGAAGTAAAAATTATTGTGTAACAAACTATAAAGAACTTTTCCCAGGATACAAAAGTACATGCTGCAGCCCATCGTCATCAGTCATCGTAAATGTCAGTGTTGTTCTCTTAGGTATATTGTCATCTTGGTTATAATGTATTACTAAGAGCTTACTTCTACATCAGTACTCCTTATAAACAAAGTAAGTTACGTATTTTAAAATTATGTAATAATAATTTTTTATTTTCATATTTTATTGTATATTAACGATATATACCAAACATTCCTATACTTTTTCAAGGGAGTATATTAGCTATTTTTTAGTGTTATTATGACTAATCATAATTGGTGTTGCTATTATTGAATGATCACAAGTAAATAATAATAATGGGTTACATTATAACCCATTGATGTAAAAAAATATCAAGCACGAATAGTTTATGAATTACTATATTAGTATATAGTAGAAAAAATAGTATATATGTTTTCAGTTTTTTCAATGTTGATTTTCATTTCCTTCAGGTAAGTTCTTTACAGAAAGCCCAATTTATCTAAATAACATACTCTACTAGCTATCCCAATTTTGGCTTATCGCGCTAAACCTTTAGGCTATATACAATGGGTCTGGATTTAGCGTCACAATAAAAAAGAAGCAATTAAATCCAAATATAACTGTAAATAATTCGATATATAAACATAATAGGCAAATCAAACAAGAAAATATCCAACCATGAGTAGAGACTATATTTTAGTCATTATAAAAACTCCACTTTCATATTTAAAAGGACGAAGAAGCAAAGTTCCTTTTCAATAGCAACGTAAGAAATAGTCATTAATCAATATAACAAATCATTAGTGTAACGAGTGAAATGAAACTGTCCAACAATATATCATTATATGTATTTTATACGCTATATATATTGGTAGTAGTCAGGAAGGAAAATAATTAACGGCTGTTACTTTTTAATTTCCCTTTGCATAACAAGCATATGCATATTCATTTAATTTTTATTATGACAAAGCTATTGATCTAACTATTACACGGCGGTTTTGTTTTTCTCATTGTCATCATACAACTATGGAAACAGTGAGTGAATTGATTATCTGAAAGTATCGCGTATTACAGTTATGTGGATTGATCGTGACAGAGCACAAAGAGTAAACTTCTTCCATCGATATTCATGTTCACAAAAAGGATGTAACTGTGATATCCAAGAAAATACTTATAATCAGTAAAGAAAATGTGTATTACATGCTTTCCACTAGACTAAAATGTGGTTCTACGTTTTAACAGTTGTAATTGCCATACATGGTTCTAAATTGTTACAGTTTATGTTACATAGCAATGGATGTAGATGTGGCATTACTTAATTAGAAACAGTGCGTTGATATAAGACGTAAAATATCTTATTTATTAGATGAAAGTAGTATATAAGTACGCCTACACAACGTGTCGCATATCATGTTTCGCTGAGGTTGCTTGTAAAATTTAAAAACATGCGAATTACAGACAGGCACAAAGTAATACGTTAAAGAAATACTCAGCCAAATTCCATAGTTGGTAATGCCATTAGGGAACTCATTTCTTGTCTATGGGGGAAATGAAGTCTCATGCAAACTTTAAAAGTCTACACAAAAATATTTTTGAAAATGTTTTGTTAAATGAACTTTAAGATTGGTTTTCATTGCAATGCTAAAGATGTACAAATTCCAGTTATATAGTTTACTACAATGCAAGAGTGCTCTGAAATATATATATATATATATATATATATGTATTATAAAATTTTAGTATATTACTGTACAATTAAAACAAAGTGTTTTTAAAACATTGGCACTATATTTCGGTGAAAACCGTCTTCAGGTGCAAAATATTGTATAAAAATATAAAAATATAAAAAGAAAACAGTACAAACGAAAGTAAATAATCAGTGAATAAATAAAAAAAAATATATATATATATATATATATATATATATATAAACAGGCACGTAAACAGACAGACAGATAGAATAGTAATTTTTTCGAGGCCTGAAAGGAATTTTTATATGAGTAAGGGCCTGCGCTAATGCTCATCTAATAGTAGGCCTATATTGATGAGTATTCAATAAAGATTTTTTTTCAATCGATAAACTCTGCCTATAGTTTTAGTTTTTGTAATTAACCATTTTGGAATAAAACTATTCTTATAAATCAAACAATTATATTTATTTTTACATACTTTTGCAAATCTTAATAATTTATTGATTTTAATCGAACCTCAGATCGTTCTAATGTATGATCACTTTACAATTATTGACCACGCATTTAAAGGCCAGTTAAAAAGCTTTTTATATTTAAATTAATCAGCATCCTCTTTATTTTGTAAAACACCTCACGATTCCAAAAATTACCTGCCTTGGATATATTTTTGACTGCACTTTTAATTTCAGACTGCATGGGCACAACCACAATAATATTTAATTAGAATAATTACATAACCATAAAATTCTGATTGATAAGAACATTATTTTTACTCTTAAAATCGAAAATAACTAACAATAAATGTATTTATATAAATATGATCTGGGAGACAAACAAAATATTATATCATGACCATTATTATTAAGGTACATCAAGTGTTATATATAACTGATATTTTTATTTAAAATGAGCCTAAACACTTTTTTCCCCGGTTCTTTAACATTACTCAAACGTGTATAAGCTAAGGAAAAAACACAGATTAAAGTTAAAAAAATCCTATTTTATATACATTTTTTCTTAACAATTAATAAAATAAGAAACGTATATTTTACTTTAAAATATTCTTTTCAATTTCTAAACTGTAAAGTGAATACAAAAGATATGGAGCAAGAAATGTAATAGCATATTCCACACGCCACTTTCATTAAGTCAGGAATGTTTTATTGCATTCCTGAGTTCTACTGTTTTGTTACGGTCACTTGCGATTAATTATACACGTGTTATAATAGTAATGATTTATAATGACCGTTATCTTACACAATGTATTACATCAACACAATATATATATATATATATATATATATATATATATATATATATATATGTATATGTATATTGACATTTTATCACTTATCTCGAACTTACTATAAAATGTCACATCTCAATGAATACCAAAGTAACAGAAAAAGTATAGTAATCATCTTACTAATTCAAGTGATAGTATTATTGAAATTGATTACAACACATTCATCGAGTGTTAACAGTGAAGAGCCGCCCACAACTGCAGTGCGTGTACCAGACCGGTTCACATGCGGTCTAAAGCAGCGCGAACTCACCAGAGCACTAACCGACAAAACAGCATGTCACAAACCCAAGCCGCTTGTTGAACTTGGTTTGTTCATATTCTAGTGAACTCACACGGTCCACGTGGACTATTTTGGATTTCACAACCCCCGGGCTCACCACGCTGTGGGCGGGACATCACTTTGACAACACTCTACGAATAGACTATTGAATGACAGGATAATATTTCCTCTGTGGGAAAATATTTAGTAAAAATTTAAAGCAATTAATTTTTTTATTTTAAGTACTTTCTTTGTTACTTATTGATACATCCATTTTGCGGGTATAAGTCTAGACGGTACTACGTTCCTGTTGAATGCACTATAACACTGAATCCATAAGATCCATAATCCATAACAACGCTAAAAAACAGTGATAGTAAACAACACACTATGGGTATTGGATCTTGTATTTCTATTGTTTTGTTTACAGAGTTAATGTTCTAATTGTTGCTTGTAGTATTCAGATAATAAATTTTCACTCTTTCCTCAGTTGTATAGCATAAATGATAAATGCAATAACGTCCGTGTCATAATAACAATAACATTGTTTATAAAGAATGAGTATCGACACACACGCGACTTATACGACAGTAAACAGCCGTCCATGATTTCCCTTCTGACTACTACCAGTTAGTGATTGAACATGTTATATTGTTGATCGGTTCATGTCATTCATTACGGTAATGATTTCGTATTTATTACTCGACGTTGCGTGGAAATCAATTTTGCAGCCTTTAACACAACTTTAATATTAACAAGTACCACTACGTTTGATAGAAATAAATCACGTTAAAACCTGTAATCAAAATTAATATTTTATCTAGATTTTGAGTTACATTTTGTAGTTACTTCTTTATATTTTTAGCGCCATACCAAGATCAGATCCATCATTATGTATCTTTTTATAAATCGAGGAAAGATATAATCAATTCCTGTTTTATTTTTACGCACAATACAGCATAAATTAACACTGGACATGATACTATATCATTTTCACGGCATTAAAGTGATTTAAAATGTATTAGAATGATAAATATTAGTGGAGTACGAGTAATTTATTTAATTAAATTTGGTTTTCTGATATAACATTTCCGTTGCAGAAAAAATTTAAAAAACAAGACACCCAGATCCATTATATAATAATAGCAAAACTCGCTTCTAGTTTGCTAACTATGTTGGGTGTTAAACATAAACACTTGACATACAATGCATCATTTCTACTATACTACTGTTTTTGAAAGTATCAATCAGAAACGTAAAACAGCTAGTTGACGTACATTATTTAGTTAAATTTGGCCTTTCTTGCATAGTATTGACGGTTGAAGGAAATAAATATTGTGATTGTAAAACATAGAAACATAAATTATGGTTAATCATAAAATACATCTGCTTGATTTTGTATAAATTATGGAATTGTTATAAGTTTTCAGTTTAAAATCTCAATTCATATTAAGATCTAACGTTTTAACGGTTAAAAGTTAATAAAATAATTTACTTTATCGTAAAATAATAACTATATCTATTATACAGCTATAGCGTAGATTACTTGTTACCATAGTTTTACCACTGTTTTAATGTTGTTACCATTTTATATTACTGCTTACAGCTAAAAATGGCGTAAAATATCAACAGGTTTTTTTATCGGATCATTCTATTTCAGGTGATACTTTCTGTAAAGGAAAGCAAATGAAAGTAGAATTGATGTGAGTGTCAATTTACTATCTTGGAAGAGATATACAGAGTTTAATTAAGGCTAAACGCTGAGCTGTTTTTATATCTCTGGATAATCCTCGACAATACAATTTCTCGATTTATAAGGTGGAAAATTAATTTTGGTCTATTATTAAAGTGTCATAATATGTTTAATGTAAGATTTTTTAAAACATTTACCAGCATTATGATTTCCATATTTCGTTTTTTCCCATTTAAGGATTACGTTAAAATACTAAGTTTAAAACTATTCAAATGAAATACTGATATTCAACCTTCCTACCCGGTAATTATTACATTGTGTGCCATGGTAAACAAATCTTTTAAACTTTCCAGTATTATTGGCAGCCTATGTTCCTACTGTTTAGTTTTAGGATAATTTACTAAACGGTTATATAAATGTTTTCACATGATGTGTCAAAGTTATTTTAATAAATGTGGTAATAGAAGACACTTTCATCCTGGTAATATTTTTACCTACAAATGTAGGAAAAAAATTTATACACATTTTCACTGTAGGAATAAGTAGAAATAAAATCACTCGTTTTAAAATAAACCCATTAAGTTCTGTAACTGTTACAAAGACAAATGGTTTCTGTTATTTTCTAGCATTCACAAACAAGAGCACATTATTTACTTGTTTCTTAGAAATCTTGGTTTTGAAACTATCCCTAATGTAATTCCCTCTCATACTTTCATATACATATGGAATTGAATGTTTTTGACAAAAATGAAGGAACGTTATAGTGCACTGCGGTGACCCTTTTAACGCTACATGAGTTTCAAGAATCATGATTCTGTACTCACAACACTATATTCCACAGTAAACAAGCATCTATGTATACTTTGGAATCAGTCTTTTATAATTTTAGTAGTTATTTGAGAAATTAAAGCTATGTTTAATTGCTTAAATCTTAGCTAATTCCCTTTTAAAATATTACAAGTGGAATACACAATATATTTAATAACGTACAGTTCCAGCAGACAATATCTATAACGATACTTGACGAGGTGCATATGTTTTATCCATTTTGCACGTATCGTTTGAAACATTTCGTTTACTTAAATAAACATAAAATACAATATTTGTATTATGTCTTAAAACCTTTTCCACGTATTGATTGTGGTATTGTTTCTTTCTGCAACGATTATTTATGAATTTTATATAAGAAATATTTTATTACTTAAAAAACAACTAACCAATCACAATTTGAGCAAAAAGTTAGCGTTGGGTAATACGTTTTTTCCTAATTATTAACTTTGGTAATATTAAAAACTTTAATTTAACTTTTTTAAATTTTTATTACAAGTAATTTAAAGGAAATCTTTCAAAAACATTATTCTGCTTAATGTATTAGTTATTAACAGAGAGTTAGACACTTCAGAATCTAATGAATCATATCACGAGAAAGATTTTTTATTTATTTGTTCTGTAGACTTTAAATTTGGCATAAAATTTGATGAAAATAACCTAGAAGGAGTTATAATTATGTCACTGTATGTCGAACCATGTTATTTGCTTCAGTGTAATTGATACCTATGCATCCTTTAGGCTGTCAAAAGTATTTGCCTTTTCTTTTTTATCTATTAGTCTTTCCGTCTATCTGCCTGCAACATATCTCAAAAATGAAATTACCTATATACTTGAAATGTTGCATGTAATACCAGCAAAAATTGTTACGCGTAATGTTTAGTGAATCAGAACTAACTTTTCTTCATCGTCTGACTTCGGATTTTCAAGAAGGTTTCTTTTGTAGTGAAATAATTAGATGAAAGAAAACTAAGACAAGCGGAGGCATCTGGTGTCAAGTGGTGAAAGGCTTTCAAAGGAATTCGAACTGACATCGTGTTTTGATGGTATTGGAAAGATTTCTTCTATGTATCGGTACTAAATATCTATCAGACAGCTTTTTTCCACCGCAAAGTAATTTACTTTATCCATGCTATACTGAGCATGAACAATTTAATCGTTATATTGTTAGTTAGTTTATATTTGACACTTTAACAGTCACATGTTAACAGCAATTTATTTATAAAGACCATCGTCATATAGCCTACGTCGATTTTGAGGTCTAAGGTACAGTAGTATCATGTTACATGCAACTTTTCATGAATTTAAATTAAATATATTTTCATTGCTAATTTATCATACATTTCTGTAGTGTGATAAATATTTCAATTAATTTTCTGGCTTTTTATAAAAATAAATATAATAAACAAGATAAAAAATACATTATTAATCTCAAAATTAAACCTGAAAACATTTACTAGACTTAAAGCTGGAGCAAGTTATGAAGAAAGTAACAACATTATGAGGTTTCTTAGCTATAGATCAGATTTAAAAATAATTTCCTTACCCATAGCTACTTACTTTATTATGAGAATCCGGTAAGTAAGGCAAGTGGATTACTAGCAACCAATAGATAATCAAGTTACTTATTAGCTTTTTATAGAACATCTCCAGAAGTAATATTATATCCGACCCAGTTGTGGTGTATGTCTCAGTACAGACTACAAGTGATTTTAGAGCAAAGTAGAAACAATCCAGTGTAAGAGCAGGGAACGTACTATTTCTAGTAACAATTTCATATCAAACTTTTATATTTAGTTAAGTATTACAAATTTTAAATATAAATTTATTTGAGTATGGACTAAAACCTTACGAACATAAAAAAAAACTAGAAAATGATTCCAGGATAATAAAACCTTATATAAGAGCCCTAATGATACACAAACATATACATTACACAGGCTCTAAAATAGAAGAAGTCAAGTGATTTTACCTAACAATTATAAGTAAATCTAGATAGCGTATTATAATAATGGATTATTGCAAAACCACAAATGCTCAGAACTGTAGAAGTGTTTGTTTAACCAGACATTTAAACCATACTAGTTGCGTATAAAAGTAAATTACAAATGTTTAGTGCATACAAAACGGAAGTTGTATGAGGAAAAATTCTCTTCAAAAAAGGGATATTCTCCTCGAGACTGAGTTGTAACTCTTGATAAAAATGTCCTAGGAACTTGGAACTTAATGTATAGCTTCCTCATGGTCTAATAAAGACGTGTTTAATTACGTTGTGTTTAAAAAAACGAGTCCAAAGGTAAAAAAATCAAAGTTTTCAATAATAAGGTAAAAACGTCATTAACCTAAATAGGTATGCAATTCCCGCAATACAATGTTCTAGAAGTATTGCCAGCAATGGAAAGAAGGTACCTGAAAGAATAACACTCAGTAAGGTTGAAACTTTCGTTACGTTTTGCAGATATTCCGATACATCTATTTATTTAACATCAAATAATTTCCTTAAAATATTTACACAGGGAAGAAGAAGTGTAAAATTTTGACACTGTAAACCAAATTCAAAAAACCTAAAATGTTGAAAAAAATTGTATATATTGACTCATTTAATTAATGAAAAGTTTTAAATAAGAAAATACGTTTCAATTACAATTTTATAAGTTATAAAATGTGAAAATGAGTTTAAGTTGATGTAGGTTTAAAGTTTACTCCAAGAATCAAAGACGAACAGGGTTGTTATATTAATCATTAATTACAGGCTTCAACATTTTCGAGTAAAATTTTGTTTAATGTCAAATATACTGACTATATAAATACTGCATTATAACATGATACAGGTAATTTAATATTTATGCAAATAGCTTTGACCGTTTTATATAATTTAAAGTAAACGTGGTATTGACATATAAAGAATGAAATAAAACCATATTTTTTCTAATGTTGCTTTAAACATATTACGATATTAAAACTTTTATCCAAAGTAATAAT
Organism: Homalodisca vitripennis; assembly: GCF_021130785.1. NCBI lineage: Eukaryota > Metazoa > Arthropoda > Insecta > Hemiptera > Cicadellidae > Homalodisca > Homalodisca vitripennis. The sequence goes on along the minus strand of NC_060211.1, from coordinate 46,811,403 downwards.
TTAAAGTACTATGGAAATAAAATATTATCTTGCTTGTACAGAAACTGTATTTAACAATTTTAACGACCTTCTCTGTGTAGTGATTAGGTAATCCTCCGTATCAAAGGCTCAGAGTCCTGTACTCTTGCCGTAGTTACAGAAATGAGTCCACACACTTCGTTATAACTTTGTAACGTTTTTTTTTTATTACAGAACCATCGCATATTTTCTAAACCTGGTTGATATGGTTTAATATTACCTTATATAATGTGGCAGTTATAAATGTATTTCGATAAACCAACAGAAAACTGTCATATTAATTCTAAAATTTTAAAACATATGAGTGAGACTATTAAATACAGAGTATATGTACTTTGATGATTTGTAACGCCCAAATTAGTTTGCATCTATAAACCCAAATACAAATACTGGTTACTTGATTCTGTAACGTGATATTATTGTAGTGCTCAGAGTCCAGATCAAGAGTGGCAAATATCGCTAAGAGCAGTTTTATGTTCTCCTACTACAGAACCCCTACTTAAAATATTTTGTGTTTTTACCCTAAGCATTTTGTAATATAATTAAATCCATACATTGAAATTCCTAGGTCAAGTGGTAAAAATACAGCATTAATTGAAACTTTTGACCTTTCATGTTATCAAAAGGTATTACTATATATCTGAATAAGTTGTTTTCAAATCATACAAAACATTCTATTGATGTAAAACTATTCTTAGAAAAATTACTAATTGTCTAGAATTCTTCTTCAATTACTTTATTCTATAAACTTCAGTTGCAAATGGCAATTTCTTTTAAATGTATTACTTTTAATTATTAAACAAGTAAAACCCAATGTGTGACGCACTTTGATTATATTCACTTGAATGCTATGGACTCGCGAACGTGAACTGGGCAGTAATTTTATGTTAGCGTAAATATATTATGATTTTTAATCTTTGGTCACGTCCTATATTGTGAGGAATACTAGCCACACAGTGTAGCCTTGGGAACACGGGTCGTGTATTGTGTTCAGTTAATTGTGTGTAGGATCATGAGTTTGAGGAATTATTAGTAAAAGGTCAAAAGTTGTATATTAAATTATATAATATGGATGTTTTATTTTTTTGAAGTGACTACTTTTTTGGCGAGCTATGGATATAATTTTTAGTAAAGGGGAAAGCTTACGTTTTGCATCACAAAGTAGACTGGAAAGCTTTATCGAAACGTAATCAAACTGCTATTTTAAACATCTGATCTGAACTAAACAAAAGTTGACTTTAACGATATATCTCTATTAGGATAAATATTACAATGCAAATATAAAACCAGGAAATATAAACCACAATCATTGTACTGTATATGAGAATTTAAATAATGAAACTTCTCTAATCTCTTCGTATTTTCATCCTATATTTTGAAGTATGAAGGAGATTAAAAGCGATTGTATGCCAAGAAATATAAAATATTTATAACTAATGAGAAGCAAACTACGATACTGATCCAAGTAAAGAAATACATACATCAATACGTAATATTTACAAAGTAATATTTAACTTAGTACTACAGTGAACATCCCGCAATGTTAAAGTATAAAAGCTTGAGGTAGACCTCACTAACATTAAGACCAATAATGTTACACAAACGTACATAACAAACATTACACACATTGACATTATTTAAATAAACTATTATCGTTTAAAATAAAAAATAATTAAAAATACATTGTCATAATTAAAATATAAACTTGTACATTGCATAATTTACTTTTACTATAACTGTATCACTGTACGAATAATATTATAAACGATTAAACTATCATTAATCCGATCTCAGTTATTTAAAAATTATACAGACTTTAATACCACGAACTTTTTCCTAGCAACATCCTAAACTAAATGGCTACACCCCTTGTTCCCTAGGCTACAACTACATGCGCTAGTGTTCCACACAGTACAGGACCAAATTACCTTAAGGACGAGGACGTCACTATATATCGGGCTAACCTCATTTATCGCTTAGTCCCTAGTTTCATGTTTAACTAAACCGTACGTAACTACAGGATTGTTTTCATAAGAATACTACTATTACTTCAGCTTTCATTTGTAAGATATGACACAGTTCTCTTAAGTTTTTCAAATACATGGATGAGTTTTTCAACAACATAAAATGTATACTAAACAATCGATTTGTTGGACTAAAGATTTCACTGACCTTCACCGTGATCGCTTTTAATTTAAATCGAATGAACTACTTTAAATATAAGACATCATCCAAAAGAATAAACTGTTTCGATTCAATATAAATATACACTTATAAATCACAAACAATATACTTAAAAGAAATCAATGCACTATATTGTTTTTCTTTTAGATTAATTATGAGTGAAAGGGTAGTAAAAACTACGGCCTTGTAAATTTACTGTGTTTGGATTTGTCTTAAACAGAACTCGAGTGAATCATATGAATGATATTTCCGACGCCAATGTTGAGTTTGCCTTATGCTAGTATCAAGAACAAAATACATGTATAAAACACACACACACACACACACACACACACACACACACACACACACACACACAAGATGGTGTGTTTGTGTGTGTGTGTGTGTAATACAGGGTGTATATTATGTATGGAAACACCCAAAATATATCCTTTATTAATTTAAATATAAATTTTGAAACCTCTTACAATCCGTGATAGATATTGGGCATCTACTTTTTGGAACAATGTTTTGTTATGTCACACCAACGGGGGACGTCCTGCCGAGGGTATCGTGAATATTCTTAATGAAGCCTATACCTTGTGATACATAATTTTAAAGGTAATAGCATTACTGAATTAAATGCCACAAACCGCATCTCAAAGGAATTATTCTATCAGAAAATAGAGCATTTTTAGTATTGAAAATTTACTGATGTTCAACAATGTAATTTTAACATGGTTCTTGCCACAAAATGTGTTTACACTAATTTTTTAGCATTTTTTTTAAATGTTCAATTAAATAAAACAAAAATTTCATTTTAAGCTGGTTCTATTAGCACAAATTTGCCAGTTTTTATTACAGTACAATTATGGAAATACTTATGTTTATTGATTTCTTATTACAAATAAAAAATAATGTATGCTGTTAGAAAAGTCTTACAACAAACGTTTTACCTGCATTTGGTGTCAAAGCAGTTGTTCGAACTGTGTTCCTTCTACGGTTTGACAATGAGCCAATCTTGTGTAAAATGAATTCGACAGAGTTGCCTAACATTTCTTTCCAGTTATCAAAGCAATCTCCTCTATAATCCTGTTTCTTAGGTCTTCCAAATTATGAGGCTTTCTTCTTCTATAAAACATTGGGATTTTAAATGACCCCATAGGAAATAATCGATTGGTGACAAATCCGGAAGGAGATCTTGGAGGCCATTCGATTTCTCCTCTTCGGCCAATCCATTTATGAGGAAACCTTAAATCCAAATACTCTCTTACCTGTCTCCCATAATGGGTGGGGCACCATCCTGCTGAAACCATACATTATCAAAGTATTCTCTTGATGCAATTTGAATAGCTGGGATTATTTCATTTTGGAGCATATTGTAGTAAAGTTCGGCCATTTAAATTTCCATTGATGAAAAAGGGTCCAACAATTTTGTTACCTAAAATTCCACACCATACGTTCAGTTTTTTGTGGTTGCTGTGAATGGGACTCAGTAATCCAATGAGGGTTTTCGCTGGCCCAGTAACGGCAATTGTGCCTGTTAACATTGCCATTTAGGAAAAAAGTTGCCTCATCAGAAAATAGTATGTTGGGTCAGAAAATCTCTATTGTCATCACATTTGCGCATCACAAGTTCACAAAACTCAACTCTTCTGTCGTAATCATCCTCACTTAACTGTTGGACTAAATGAACTTTAAATGGTTTGTATTTATTAATTTTCAAAAATCTTACTCACAGACATAGGGTGCATATCATGTTGCCTGTGCAGCTTTTCTGAGCGATGTATGTGGGTCTTCAATAAATGTTTGCAAAACATCTAGTGCATGTTTCTTCATCTGTTGCAGATTGTAATCCTACCCGACTTTGGCCGATTACGTACACTCCCTGTCATTTCAAAAACGCTCAATAGTTTTTTGATATTGTTGAAACACTTATGGGATTCCTTTCTGGGAAAGTGTCATTAAACAAATTACAAACTTCCCGATAAGATCTTTGACGATCGCCATATCCTCGCATCATCAACAGAGTAATTCGTTCTCTTTCAGACAATTCCATTAAAATGCCAAATAAAAACTGAACTACTGTAATTAGATAACTTGTTGACAGCAAATGCTTCAGAGACACTGATTAACTCGACAGGAATGATATGGACCTTTGTCCCATTTGTAATTCCCAAGCTTAGACCTGTCCTAGTGAAAGCTCCATGCTCAACAAACTGAAACCTGTAGACCAGATGATTAATAACACAATAATGTTTCTCATAGGCTAGTGACCTTGTCTCTTTAAACCTTCCTGCTGACTGGAAAAAACACCAAGTACAGATTCATAAGTAATCAGAGAAAGTGACTCCATAAGTTTTATTCATTGTAATAAAAACTGGTAAAATTTGTACTAATGAAACCAGCTTAAAAATAAATTGTTTATTTTATTTTAATTGAACATTTTAAAAAATGCTAAAAAAATTAGTGTAACTCATTTTGGTGGCAAGAACCCATGTTAAAATTTACATTGTTGAACATCAGTAAATTTTCAATACTAAAAATGCTCTATTTTCTGATAGAATAATTCCTTTGAGATGCGGTTTGTGGCATTCAATTCAGTAAGCTATTACCTTTAAAATTATGTATCACAAGGTATAGGCTTCCATTAAGAATATTCACGATACCCCTCGGCAGGACGTCCCCCCGTTGGTGTGACATAACAAAACATTGTTCCAAAAAGTAGATGCCCAATCTCTATCACGATTGTAAGAGTTTTAAATTTATATTTAAATTATTAAAGGATATATTTTGGGTGTTTCCAGACATAATATACACCCTATATATATATATATATATATATATATATATATATATATATATATATATATATTCATGTACTCACAAATAAAATTATTTATTTTACCATTATTTTGTTTATTTTATCATATTCCTTCAAAACACAGTTAAACATACTATCGACTCTGAATGAATTAAAAAAAGCGTTCATTCCTAATTTAAATTACATTTTCCAGGTAAAATTCAGTTTTAGTACATTATGTACGGTAGAAATTTCTCATAATTTACTAGTAACACAAATAAAAAATAAGCAGGCTTTAGTAAGTTTCTTTTGTTTATTAATTTTTATTACTTTCTACAACAAATTATTGAAGGAGGAAGCAACTTTTGAATGATTGCACTACATATAATTATAAGACACCGAAATTGGTATCTCTCTGAACAAAACTCCTTCAATGTTTTCTTTGATTCAGGATACTCACTTCGAGCAATCAATATTTTATTAGGCGCACCTCCAGTCTCACCATTAGAAAACATAACGCCGATATTCATTCTTTCCCAGAGCGTTCTATACATTTGAAAAGAACATATTGGCTTGTATGGGCAACACATATAATTCATTTGTTGGCTACTTTTATATTTACGTGTTGTTATAGTTACAGATTGAAAAGATTCAAAGTATTAATCGAAAAATATATAAAGGTTGATGAGGTCTTTGGGTCCAAAACGACGGTACATTAATGGGGGGGGTGAAAAAGATTTAATAACTAAACAGTTGGCGCTGTTTGTTTTTATGGAAGTAAAACTTACTGAAGTTGAAATTCCAAGTATTTAGTGCTAAATCTGAATTATACTTAATTAAACTACGTACTACCTCCAATTGGGTAGGTATCACTTCACAAAGATAAAGGTGGGTGTATATAAACTTTCTGTGTAATATAAATCAATATACATTTTAATCCATATACAATAAAACTCCTAGAATTAATGTCAAATATTACAAATTACGTATTAATCGAATGGCGAATATGTTACTCCTAATTAAACTTCCATGTAGACATTCAATAAATAACCAGTAAATTATTTCTTACAAACAAAAAATGCCCATGTATCTAAATTTAATTAAAAATCATATATTGTAAGACACGTAGTATAATGAGTAATTCTTAGTCTTATTATAGACAAAAATATCTACACAACCATCCAGGAAGATTTTTAATTACGGGTCAATACATTTTAGAAAGTCATACATTTTATTATGGTACATTTAATGTGTACTAGAACATAGCAAATTAATCCTTCATTTGAAGACGGATAATTTAAAGGTATAATAATTCAATTGCAAAAATATAATTTAAAATGTGTACGTAAATGACAATAGAAGACAAGAATTCGAATCGATAATCATGAAATTTTGGTAGGCCGAGCCCATACGAAGGATCTGAAGCGTACTCTTTCCTTGGAGGCACACTAGATCCCCTGTGTTTGCCCCGTAGTGTGGCCATAGTTTTCTTTCTACTAATCTGTTTTATTGTATGATTTCTTGGTTGCCCGATGTGTTTATTGTTTTGGCACCAAGAATTACTTTAGTATTCCTATGACAAATTTCCTTTCTCTTCCGTATTATTCCTTGTAAGACTGCCACTCCCCTGTACCCGGCGTGTCCTAATATCCTTCCCTTAGAGATTTTATATTTTCGAGTTCAATTTTTTTATTTTTATTAGTAAAGCGAGATCTGATTTTGTTTTCTAGTAATTATGTGTATTGTGAAAGACTGTGCCCGTAATATATTTTTAGTGTAAATTTTAGTTTTGTTAAATAATTTTTTTTTTTGTTTATGCAGATTGCAATTTGTTTTTAGTTGTATTTTCTTCCCAGAATATGTTATCATTTTATTTTATTTGTTGATTAAAACATTAATTTCGTACGAAAAGAGTCTTTAGTTTGTTCATTTCATTTCAGAAACTTTCAAAACAGATACAAGAGGAGATTAAACTACGGTAACCTTTTTTTGTTTATCTATATACAAATACCCACATTTAACTTTTTTTTTCTTCTTTTTTTGTTTCCCGAAGTACAGATGGGGTGTAACATGTTATTTTTTTTAGCATACAAAATTAAATTTAAATTAAAAATATTCATTAGTAAAATTGAAAAAATTAGAACAGACAATTTTTTTTAATATTACGAATAACGACTTGAGTTTTAGAAATTATCATAAAAAGGAGCGAAATAATTATTTTACTGACGATGAGTCAGACGCTATCTGGCAGGTCCGTGCCCCACGGATATCGCCGCTTCCCCTCCGATCACGGCCGAGAGGAGAAGGCTTCCCCACACCCCCCGCGATCGCGCGAAACCTATATAATGACGGCCGATTGAAGACACAGCGAGACAGCCAGTGACCACGACACCGCCGACGACCGCTGCTCACCACTACTTTCGACCCCTTCCCCCGACCCCGCTCGCTGAACGACTACATCCGCGACTCGACGCCCGCCGCCGATATCCAGCACCAGGTAAGGAACAACAAACCTGTTCCTTACTAAAGTGTTTTATCTCCGCCATCAACAATTCTTCCAAATTTTTTTTTATGTGAAACAGAATTTAATATTTTATTTGTCATTTATGAAAATTAATCGATCTGAAATATATTAGTAATGTTTGATGGTTATAGATTTATTTGATAAGATAATTGTTTGATTTTTAAATATACTCTTAATAATTTTATTTGATATTTAAGGGTATCAATAAATTTAAATAGAAATATATTTGACTTTCTCAAATTTACACAACTCAAACTTTAATTACTTTTTCAACTAGAATTACTAAAGTTATTCTTTTCTTCAATTTAACTTATATTTTGAATTCAAATTAATCAGATTATATTTTTTTGTCATTTCGGGCTAAATTTTAAATACTTTGTTTAAAAAAAAATTTTTCTTTCTAAATTTTTCAGATCTCGCATTTCTTTTCCTGGCGATCGATCTGACACCTCATCCCGAGTTTCCTTACGAACTTTCCTACCAATTATCTCCTACCGGAAAAAATTATAACAGTCGGGACTCGCCCTTACCACTGCTTTCTTCCGGCGATTGTACTGGCACCCTATACCCTCGACTTCCTTTTACAAATACTTTCTTCCCACCGACCCCCTTCCTTATAAACTAAATCTTATGTTCAATCGATGTAAATTTTTATATTAGGTATAAAGTTTTCTCGGCCATCTTTCCGTTGTCTGATTATTATACATTTATTGGCGAATCTCTAATCTACTCGGAAATATTTTTCTTTCTTATTGAAGTTCAATCTAATTTTCATTTTATTAATTATTTATATCTTTGTAAGTGATTATCTTTATTTTTCTCACTTTATCTATTTCGGGACTCGCAACCCTTTCTTTTTATTTTTGCGAACGTCCTGACACCCTCACCCCGATAACCTCCATCAAAATATTTATTTAACGATATTTTAGTTTATTTTTCTGGTGAAACTGTGCAGATAGGGTGGAGTGGTTCAATTTTTCTTTGATATTCATAGAGCCCTAATATTATAGTAATTTAGCTTAGTAGCCTTATTGCATAGTTTTAAATCATTTACCTTTATCTTAGCTTGCATATGGTAGGGTAATTCTGCATGGTGTGTTATAAGTGAATTATTTTGTTTTTATTTTTCAAAATTATATGCCTGAGAAAGTAAACTCGATATTTTATTTTGGAGCTATACACTTGCCTAGAGAAAAAAATACAGTTTAGTACATTTTTATATTATAAATTCATCTAGCTTTCGCATCCCGTAGAAATATTTTTTTGTTAATGGTTAGTTGTTTGCTTTATGTATATAGTAGTTGCACTGTGATATTGGTGCATGGCTAATTTTTAATTTATAAGATTGTATATTTGCTATTGGTGTTATTTGAATATTGCATCTTGTTTGCCATTGCTATTCATATTTTGCTTTGATTTTGTATTTTGCTTCTACTAACCATCATTTATTTAACCGATTAATTATTCCAACCCGGGCTCTTACAATAATTACTGTATACGACTTTCCCCGACCAAGTTATCAGTGGAGACTACTCAGCTTACTTGTAATTTCACTCACTGACCGACGTATAAATAAACAATACAGTTGTTTTCGAAAATCGAACTAGCTTGAACATATAACTTACCTAGAACGGAGAAATTTTTATTTTTCTGAGCAAGATTATTTTTATTTTTTTACGTTCTTTCAAAATTTTATTGGAGTTTGACGTGATATGAAGTAAGCCCAACGTTATTTTTGGAAGTATCAATTTCTTCCGCAGGGCCCTCTGATTCGACTCCTAACAATAAATAATAGTTATATGAAATTCTCGAATCCTGGAATTTTCTAACCCAGCTCGACTGGCTAATCTGGCAAGTTGCGAATATTTTCGCTTGCCCCGAAAATAACATCGCAAAGTGGCGCCCGAACAACTGGGACTGTAGTTTATACGTTAATTTACGACTTTTACGATTTACTTTACACTTTTTTGTGAATATACTTTACAATTTACGACTAAAAATTGCTAAAGTTTTAACAACAACTTTTTGTTTAAGAAAATTTGATACGTACAATAATGATGTACTTACTAAACCTCTTTCTCCGCCCTTATCCAAATTTATTCTTTATGTATGTAAACGGAAATGATGGACAAGGGGACGCAAACAAACGAAAAAACAACTTAACAACTACTACGACTTCAACTGTTATCACGACACCACAGGCTTCTGTTGGTACAGTGCCAAAAATGAGTCCCTCCTACAGTCGTAACATCAGTTCGCCAACCGATTACTACCACGCCTACTGCTACTATTACCGCCACCACTACTACTAGTAACCACAGCTACTACAATGGGCCTACCGATCCCTCCTACAACCATTCCCAATCCCCAAATTATGCTTCCTTCCCTTCGAGAATGATCCTCGTGTGGGCTGGATTTATTAAACTACAAAAAGAACGACCTACAGGAAGAGTTAAGAAAAATTTAATCTAAATCCGGTTTGGTAATGTGGGCTGAACTACGAAAGCGACTTGTGGACTTTTTCTTAGGTCTTGGAAATACACCTCCTGAACCTCTTCCACTAAGAAACAGAATTATTGTCATACGAACAAAACCTCCGCGACTAATGTAGTGTCCTCAGCATTAGGACCGATTAGTGCCTCTTCATATTGATGGTCATATACAACATGAGGAAGTTAGCATTCGAGAAATGTTAAACCTCCCTCCTAGAGCTAGTTTTAGATTAGTACAGGAACGATTAGCCCTTTTAATGCACGAAAAAATCCTGTAAATTCCATAGCCCAAACAAACACACCAGACATAACAACACCTTACCCGTTGAGAATGCCGACAGCAAGATCCCTCACAGGTGATGAGCCTCGTGACCCCGAAATTTTGGATTGGACAGTGACGCTAACATGGTCAGCAGGCCTACATCTGAACTTAGACATCCGGATATCTCTCATATCTGCAATCAAGTTCGGAAAATGGAATTTGAGATTCGATGGGGATGGAGACCCAGTCTCTTTCATTGAGCGTCTCAATGAACTTGCCGAATCTTATGAAATACCTCCGATCGGCTACTAAAAGCATTACCGGAACTTTTTAAGGGAAACGCTCTTTTCTGGTACCGAAATAATAAGTCATTTTGGACAAACTATGACGACTTTATAATCAGCTTCGAAGAGCGTATCTTCCTCCAGATTAACCGACGTAACTTGGATGAGGAAATAACTCGAAGAAACTCAGGGCGAGAGTGAGCCAATGCGAAATTTATTGTAGCCCTTACGACTCTAATGCGACGACGTGGTGGGCTTCTCAGTAAACCAAACACTAAACCGAATATATTCAAACATGAGACCTGAATACAAATTAACGATCAGAAGGGAAAGTTTTTCACTCGATTAGTGAATTAATTCATCTTGCCGAAGGTTATGAAAGTTATTTGCGAGAGAAGAATAGTTACCGACCTCCTCCAAATCCGGCTCAATCCATGGTACCTGAGACAGCATACGACACAAAACGTAGAGTTTTTAAGTCATACCCAGTTCAGATGATAGATAAGCCAGAACTGTATCACGATAAACCCAAATATTTTCCCGATAAGCGAAGGTTTGAGCCCTCTACAACTATCCCGGACTAACACTACTCAGCCAAGGCATCTTACTACAGATACAACGACTGCCATTCCTATTTGTTGGAATTGCGAAACTAAAGGGCATAAATATCACCAGTGTCCTCTCCCAAAAACCATTCGCTGTTTTAACTGTAAGAAAGTAGGAGTTCGAACCGTCCAGTGTCCTTGCAGGCAGGGAAAACATTTCCGGAGCCCGGAGCGTCAGAGGTGTCCCGGGACTCTGGGGCAACAAATCACCTCAATCGAATGGCCCAAGTGGCTCAACCAAATAAAAGAATTTTAACAAAAGCTAGCTGTGCCGAAGGTTAAATCGAATGATCTAGACCATTTGTATCCATTAAGATTCAAGAAACTACCTTTTGTGCACTGCTTGATACGGGATCGATGGTGACTATTATAGGGGAAAGAGTAGCTCATCATCTATTACAGTTAGGCGTTAGGCCTAAGAACGTAAATGTTAATGTTAATATGGCCGATAGCACAAATAGCCAGATATCTCAGGCCTTCGAATTTAACTGCGAGATAGCCGATATTAGAACTAAGGGTACGCGCCCTGTTTACTACCAGGCTTAACTACGCCGATGATTTTGGGTATGGACGTTATAACACCTTTAAAAACTGATCGATATCACTCCTCAATGAAAGTATGCAGAAACAGTGACTAGATGCGATAATTCAAAGACTATTCATACTGATGCCGTTATGACACTAACAGAAGTAGAAAGTAAAAAAACTGAAAGAATTCCTTGATTATCAGTTGAATTTGTTCGATGGTTTTATTGGTCGCACGACATTAGTGGAACATAAAATTCGCCTTAAAACTGATACACCCATAAAAACAGAAGTATTATTATCGCAACCCGGCAATGCAGGCGATCATTAACAAAGAAGTTGACAAGATGCTGGAGTCAGGCATTATTGAACCATACATCTAGTCCTTGGAGCTCTCCACTAGTGGCTGGTTTAAGAAATCGAATGGAAAAGTAAGGTGTTGCATCGACTTAAGGCGAGTTAATGCGGTCAGTGAGAAGGATGCATATCCCCTTCCCCAAATAAGTTCGATACTCGACAAACTGAGGAATGCTTGCTATATATCCTACGATCGACTTAAAAGATGGATATTGGCAGGTACCACCCTCGAAGTTAACAGTAGACCCAATTACGGCTTTCACCGTTCCCGGCAGAGGGTTATTCCAATTCAAGGTCATGCATTTGGCTTACACTCTGCTCCGGCTACCTTTCAGAGATTGCTAGACCAAGTGATAGGACCTGAGTTTGAGCCTTACGCTTTTGCCTATTTAGACGATTTGGTGCTGGTATCCCGAAACTTTCGAAGAACATTTGAAACTTCTCAAAGAAGTGTTTTGAACGCCTTAGAAATGCAGGATTATTACCAAATATGGAAAAATGTAACTTTTGTAAAAAGGAGTTTGAAATACCTTGGCCACGTAATAAACGAGAAAGGAATCCAGACGGATCCAGAAAAGGTTAAATCATTTGTAGATTTTTCCAGCACCTAAAACTGTAAAACAAGTACGGAGTTTCCTTGGGACTTGCGTCTTGGTACAGACGATTTATCGAAAACTTTGCAAACATATCTAAGCCATTGACGAAACTCTTAAGAAAGGGGAATAGATTGGGAATGGACGGATTCTCAAGAACGAGCATTCAATTCCCTTAAAGCAAAACTTTCTACCGCACCGGTCTTAGCCTGCCCTGACTTCAAGGAAACTTTTGTGGTCCACGTGGATGCCTCCAATGAAGGTTTAGGGGCTTCGCTTACCCCAAACTATTGGCAAGCGGGAGAAGTTATTGCATATGCAGAGTCGACTTTTACACGAGAATGAAAAGAAATTTTTCCGTAACCGAGAAAGTATGCCTAGCTCTGGTATGGGCCGTTCAAAAATTTCGTCCGTACCTCGAAGGGTACAAGTTTTATTGCGATAACTGCTGACATCAAGCTTTAAAGTGGTTGATGAGTTTGGGAAAAACCATCTGGAAGACTTGCTCGCTGGATGCTGGAACTACAGCAACATGACTTCGAAGTCCAATACCGCAGGGGAGTCCTGAACCGAGTAGCAGACGCCACTCTCCCCGGTATCCGATCTGACACGTCAAGCTGTGATCCTGTAGTAGGTTCAACCGTTGGTTGTAGCACCGCCAAACGAGAGTTCGAATAACTCTCGGAGGCAACTATCGCTCAAAACCAAGGAAACCAAGGCTAGAAAAAGCTTCAGGCGAACTTATGCCCCGATTGGCACTCGAAAATGCTTCGGAAGGGTATCTGCAAGTCCGAATAAATATGCAGATTACACCATTCGAGGAAATAAAACTATACCGAAAAAATCGATAAATCATCTACCGACCCAAAAACAAATTGGAAACATTTGCGTACCAGATTCTCTAAAATCCGATGTACTGAGAGAAAAATCATGACAGCACAACAGCTGGCCATTTAGGTGTAAACAAAACGATCCAGAAAATCAGCGCCAGATTACTTTTGGCCTGGATGGAAGAAAACGATATTCGAAAATATGTAAGAAATTGCGACACTTGCCAGAGATACAAGGTGGAACAATGTAAACGGTGGGGAAAATGCATTTCAGACGCCCCCAAGGACCTTGGTTCACAGTAACCAGCGATCTGATGGGACCTTTACCTCGATCTCGTAAAGGAAACAGATTTATCCTGGTGTTCCAAGATACCTTTACCAAATGGGTAGAAATTGTAGCATTACCATCAGCAACTGCTAAGAAGGTGGCAGAAAAGTTCGAAGACCTTAGATTGATGCGATAATGGTGCTCCAGAAGTAGTACTGACAGATAACGGAACGCAGTACCTCTCGAAAAATCTTCCAAAAAACTTACAAGTGATTGGGGAATAATTCACCAAACAACCGCACCTTATAGTCCGCAGAGTAATCCAACAGAGCGAACGAACCGTGTATTGAAAACTATGATTTCTCAGTATGTGCGAAATGATCATCGTAGTTGGGATCAACATTTAAATGAATTTAGATTTGCGTTAAATACATGTTGTAGCGAATCAACAAAAATTTACTCCGGCCATGCTCAATTTTGGGCAGAGAACTTAAAACTCCAAACTGTATCTACGGTCAAAGTATTAGAGAATGCCACTCAAGGTGCTGTTAAACCTAGCGAAATCGATATACATGAATCTCGAATGAACTTCATGCTAAAATTAAGGGAAAAATGTAAGCTAAACATGGAAAAAGCACACGCTCGCCAAGCTCATTACTATAATCTCAGAAGAAGAGATAACAGTTATTTGTAATAGGCCAACAAGTCTTGAGGCGCAGCCATACACTTTCCTCAGCGGCTGAGAATATAGCAGGAAAATTGGCACCAAAGTTTGAAGGACCATACATCCTACATAGAAAGATAGGATGGAATATATTCGAACTTCGAGATCTCCAAGGAAAAGACGTAGGCCGAGCCCATACGAGGATCTGAAGGCGTACTCTTCCTTGGAGGCACACTAGATCCCTGTGTTGCCCCGTCGTAGTGTGCCCATAGTTTTCTTTCTACTAATCTGTTTTATTGTATGATTTCTTGGTTGCCCGATGTGTTTATTGTTTTGGCGCCAAGAATTACTTTAGTATTCCTATGACAAATTTCCTTTCTCTTCCGTATTATTCCTTGTAAGACTGCCACTCCCCTGTACCCGGCGTGTCTAATATCCTTCCCTTAGAGATTTTATATTTTCGAGTTCAATTTTTTTATTTTTATTAGTAAAGCGAGATCTGATTTTGTTTTCTAGTAATTATGTGTATTGTGAAAGACTGTGCCCGTAATATTATTTTAGTGTAAATTTTAGTTTTGTTAAATAATTTTTTTTTGTTTATGCAGATTGCAATTTGTTTTTAGTTGTATTTTCTTCCCAGAATATGTTATCATTTTATTTTATTTGTTGATTAAAACATTAATTTCGTACGAAAAGAGTCTTTAGTTTGTTTCATTTCATTTCAGAAACTTTCAAAACAGATACAAGAGGAGATTAAACTACGGTAACCTTTTTTTGTTTATCTATATACAAATACCACATTTAACTTTTTTTTTCTTTCTTTTTTTGTTTCCCGAAGTACAGATGGGGTGTAACATGTTATTTTTTTTTAGCATACAAAATTAAATTTAAATTAAAAATATTCATTAGTAAAATTGAAAAAATTAGAACAGACAATTTTTTTAATATTACGAATAACGACTTGAGTTTTAGAATTATCATAAAAAGGAGCGAAATAATTATTTTACTGACGATGAGTCAGACGCTATCTGGCAGGTCCGTGCCCGCACGGATATCGCCGCTTCCCCTCCGATCACGGCGAGAGGAGAAGGCTTCCCCCACCCCCGCGATCGCGCGAACCTATATAATGACGGCCGATTGAAGACACAGCGAGACAGCCAGTGACCACGACACCGCCGACGACCGCTGCTCACCACTACTTCGACCCCTTCCCCCGACCCCGCTCGCTGAACGACTACATCGCGACTCGACGCCCGCCGCCGATATCCAGCACCAGGTAAGGAACAACAAACCTGTTCCTTACTAAAGTGTTTTATCTCCGCCATCAACAATTCTTCCAAATTTTTTTTTATGTGAAACAGAATTTAATATTTTATTTGTCATTTATGAAAATTAATCGATCTGAAATATATTAGTAATGTTTGATGGTTATAGATTTATTTGATAAGATAATTGTTTGATTTTAAATATACTCTTAATAATTTATTTGATATTTAAGGGTATCAATAAATTTAAATAGAATATATTTGACTTTCTCAATTTACTCAAACTTTAATTACTTTTTCAACTAGAATTACTAAAGTTATTCTTTTCTTCAATTTAACTTATATTTTGAAATTCCAATTAATCAGATTATATTTTTTTGTCATTTCGGCTAAATTTTTAAATACTTTGTTAAAATTTTCCTTTCTAAATTTTTCAGATCTCGCATTTCTTTTCCTGGCGATCGATCTGACACCTCATCCCGAGTTTCCTTTACGAACTTTTCCTACCAATTATCTCCTACCCGGAAAAAATTATAACAGTCGGGACTCGCCTTACCACTGCTTTCTTTCCGGCGATTGTACTGGCACCCTATACCCTCGACTTCCTTTTACAAATACTTTCTTCCCACCGACCCCTTCCTTATAAACTAAATCTTATGTTCAATCGATGTAAATTTTTATATTAGGTATAAAGTTTTCTCGGCCATCTTTCCGTTGTCTGATTATTATCACATTTATTGGCGAATCTCTAATCTACTCGGAAATATTTTTCTTTCTTATTGAAGTTCAATCTAATTTTCATTTTATTAATTATTTATATCTTTGTAAGTGATTATCTTTATTTTTCTCCTTTATCTATTTCGGGACTCGCAACCCTTTCTTTTTATTTTTGCGAACGTCCTGACACCCTCACCCCGATAACCTCCATCAAAATATTTATTTAACGATATTTTAGTTTATTTTTCTGGTGAACTGTGCAGATAGGGTGAGTGTTCAATTTTTCTTTGATATTCATAGAGCCCTAATATTTATAGTAATTTAGCTTAGTAGCCTTATTGCATAGTTTAAATCATTTACCTTTATCTTAGCTTGCATATGGTTAGGGTAATTCTGCATGGTGTGTTATAAGTGATTATTTTGTTTTTATTTTTCAAAATTATATGCCTGAGAAAGTAAACTCGATATTTTATTTTTGGAGCTATACACTTGCCTAGAGAAAAAAATACAGTTTAGTACATTATTATATTATAAATTCATCTAGCTTTCGCATCCCGTAGAAATATTTTTTGTTAATGGTTAGTGTTTGCTTTATGTATATAGTAGTTGCACTGTGATATTGGTGCATGGCTAATTTTTAATTTATAAGATTGTATATAGCTTACTGAATTGAATGCCACAAACCGCATCTCAAAGGAATTATTCTATCAGAAAATAGAGCATTTTTAGTATTGAAAATTTACTGATGTTCAACAATGTAATTTTAACATGGTTCTTGCCACAAAATGTGTTTACACTAATTTTTTAGCATTTTTTTAAATGTTCAATTAAATAAAACAAAAATTTCATTTTAAGCTGGTTCTATTAGCACAAATTTGCCAGTTTTTTATTACAGTACAATTATGGAAATACTTATGTTATTGATTTCTTATTACAAATAAAAAATAATGTATGCGGTTAGAAAAGTCTTACAACAAACGTTTTACCTGCATTTGGTGTCAAAGCAGTTGTTCGAACTGTGTTCCTTCTACGGTTTGACAATGAGCCAATCTTGTGTAAAATGATTCGACAGAGTTTGCCTAACATTTCTTCAGTTATCAAAGCAAATCTCCTTTATAATCCTGTTTCTTAGGTCTTCCAAATTATGAGGCTTTCTTCTATAAACATTGGATTTTAAAATGACCCCATAGGAAATGATCGATTGGTGACAAATCCGGAGATCTTGGAGGCCATTCGATTTCTCCTCTTCGGCCAATCCATTTATGAGGAAACCTTAAATCCAAATACTCTCTTACCTGTCTCCCATAATGGGGTGGGGCACCATCCTGCTGAAACCATACATTATCAAAGTATTCTCTTGATGCAATTTGAATAGCTGGGATTATTTCATTTTGGAGCATATTGTAGTAAAGTTCGGCATTTAAATTTCCATTGATGATAAAGGGTCCAACAATTTTGTTACCTAAAATTCCACACCATACGTTCAGTTTTTGTGGTTGCTGTGAATGGGACTCAGTAATCCAATGTGGGTTTTCGCTGGCCCAGTAACGGCAATTGTGCCTGTTAACATTGCCATTTAGGAAAAAAGTTGCCTCATCAGAAAATAGTATGTTGGTCAGAAAATCTCTATTGTCATCACATTTGCGCATCACAAGTTCACAAAACTCAACTCTTCTGTCGTAATCATCCTCACTTAAACTGTTGGACTAAATGAACTTTAAATGGTTTGTATTTATTAATTTTCAAAATCTTGCTCACAGACATAGGGTGCATATCATGTTGCTGTGCAGCTTTTCTGAGCGATGTATGTGGGTCTTCAATAAATGTTTGCAAAACATCTAGTGCATGTTCTTCATCTGTTGCAGATTGTATCCTACCCGACTTTGGCCGATTACGTACACTCCCTGTCATTTCAAAACGCTCAATAGTTTTTGATATTGTTGAAACACTTATGGGATTCCTTTCTGGGAAAGTGTCATTAAACAAATTACAAACTTCCCGATAAGATCTTTGACGATCGCCATATCCTCGCATCATCAACAGAGTAATTCGTTCTCTTTCAGACAATTCCATTAAAATGCCAAATAAAAACTGAACTACTGTAATTAGATAACTTGTTGACAGCAATGCTTCAGAGACACTGATTAACTCGACAGGAATGATATGACCTTTGTCCATTTGTAATTCCCAAGCTTAGACCTGTCTAGTGAAAGCTCCATGCTCAACAAACTGAAACCTGTAGACCAGATGATTAATAACACAATAATGTTTCTCATAGGCTAGTGACCTTGTCTCTTTAAACCTTCCTGCTGACTGGAAAACACCAAGTACAGATTCATAAGTAATCAGAGAAAGTGACTCATAAGTTTTATTCATTGTAATAAAAACTGGTAAATTTGTACTAATGAAACCAGCTTAAAAATAAATTGTTTATTTTATTTTAATTGAACATTTAAAAATGCTAAAAAATTAGTGTAACACATTTTGTGGCAAGAACCATGTTTAAAATTACATTGTTGAACATCAGTAAATTTTCAATACTAAAAATGCTCTATTTTCTGATAGAATAATTCCTTTGAGATGCGGTTTGTGGCATTCAATTCAGTAAGCTATTACCTTTAAAATTATGTATCACAAGGTATAGGCTTCCATTAAGAATATTCACGATACCCTCGGCAGGACGTCCCCCGTTGGTGTGACATAACAAAACATTGTTCCAAAAAGTAGATGCCCAATCTCTATCACGATTGTAAGAGGTTTTTAAATTTATATTTAAATTATTAAAAGGATATATTTGGGTGTTTCCAGACATAATATACACCCTATATATATATATATATATATATATATATATATATATATATATATAATATATATATATATATATATATTCATGTACTCACAAATAAATTATTTATTTTACCATTATTTTGTTTATTTTATCATATTCCTTCAAAACACAGTTTAAACATACTATCGACTCTGAATGAATTAAAAAAAGCGTTCATTCCTAATTTAAATTACACTTTCCAGGTAAAATTCAGTTTTAGTACATTATGTACGGTAGAAATTTCTCATAATTACTAGTAACACAAATAAAAAATAAGCAGGCTTTAGTAAGTTTCTTTTGTTTATTAATTTTTTTATTACTTTCTACAACAAATTATTGAGGGAGGAAGCAACTTTTGAATGATTGCACTACATATAATTATAAGACACCGAAATTGGTATCTCTCTGAACAAAACTCCTTCAATGTTTTCTTTGATTCAGGATACTCACTTCGAGCAATCAATATTTATTAGGCGCACCTCCAGTCTCACCATTAGAAAACATAACGCCGATATTCATTCTTTCCCAGAGCGTTCTATACATTGAAAAGAACATATTGGCTTGTATGGGCAACACATATAATTCATTTGTTGGCTACTTTTATATTTACGTGTTGTTATAGTTACAGATTGAAAAGATTCAAAGTATTAATCGAAAAATATATAAAGGTTGATGAGGTCTTTGGGTCCAAAAACGACGGTACATTAATGGGGGGGGGGGTGAAAAAGATTTAATAACTAAACAGTTGGCGCTGTTTGTTTTTATGGAAGTAAAACTTACTGAAGTTGAAATTCCAAGTATTTAGTGCTAAATCTGAATTATACTTAATTAAACTACGTACTACCTCCAATTGGGTAGGTATCACTCACAAAGATAAAGGTGGGTGTATATAAACTTTCTGTGTAATATAAATCAATATACATTTTACTCCATATACAATAAAACTCCTAGAATTAATGTCAAATATTACAAATTACGTATTAATCGAATGGCGAATATGTTACTCCTAATTAAACTTCCATGTAGACATTCAATAAATAACAAGTAAAATTTTTTCTTACAAACAAAAAATGCCCATGTATCTAAATTTAATTAAAAATCATATATTGTAAGACACGTAGTATAATGAGTAATTCTTAGTCTTATTATAGACAAAAATATCTACACAACCATCCAGGAAGATTTTTAATTACGGGTCAATACATTTTAGAAAGTCATACATTTTATTATGGTACATTTAATGTGTACTAGAACATAGCAAATTAATCCTTCATTTGAAGACGGATAATTTAAAGGTATAATAATTCAATTGCAAAAATATAATTTAAAATGTGTACGTAAATGACAATAGAAGACAAGAATTCGAATCGATAATCATGAAATTTTGGTGGTCAGAAAATATTGGTTATTAACATCAATTGTATTTTACTTCTAATACACATTGGTATGTGATAAATAATCCAGAAAGTATTTCCAATAATTGAAAAACTTATACGGATGTATGAATTATCATTGTTAAATGAAGCACATAAATGGTTTGTTCATGTTCAATAGGCAGGACATATTGCTACAAAATGGTTTTAATTTAGTTTAGCATATACACACACACGCACACATAAAATTAATTTTTCATAATATGCAATTATTGCTAATTTAATTTTCAGATAGTCAAAAGTTGGGGACAGAGAGCTACATAATAGATCAAATCTAGATGCATATTTCCCTTAAAACTTTTAAACATATTGTAGGGTTTTAGGTGTCACTATGACATCGTTAAGTTAATGAGATAAATCCCGAAAGTCGGAGATTATATTTCTTTCTAACTGATTGCCTTGTAATATTATTGGAAGTGTATATAACAAGGTAAGAGTACGAGTCACGTAACAGACCTCGTTGAAGTTGAATGGAAAATTTTAAGTCTATATTTCATTTCACTCTTGAGATTTTTTACAGAGAGACAGGTGATCAGACAGAAAAACATTGTACAGCTCCCAGGCAGACAGAAGAGATAATCTGCAACTTTAGTGAGTGACAGATTTCAATGACGCTCAGTCAAGTCCTAAGCATACATCAGCAATTGTTAAAATTATTTTAAAATATACTAGTGTTTGTTTTAGGGTGAGCTTTTATAAATATTTTTAAAATTACAATGCAATAATGGCCACAACACTTCCAAACCAAACGACACGCTTTAAAAACAAAGAAGTTTTAAGACGAGTTTACTTTAATAACAGGAGCAGCAATCTCTGAAATTATCCAAAAGTTTTGAAACACTCTGTATATGTATGGGCTTGTGCTATATAGCGCGTCATTCTGAATACGATAACTGCCGTAATTTCTGATTCAGAACACAGCTGGTGTGGGAGCAGAAGTTACTCTCGCTGTAGATAAGTTCTGAAACACACTGTATATGTATGGGCTTGTACCATATAGCGCGTCATTCTGAATACGATAACTGGCGTAATTTCTGATTCAGAACACAGCTGGTGTGGGAGCAGAAGTTACTCTCGCTGTAGATAAGTTCTGAAACACACTGTATATGTATGGGCTTGTACCATATAGCGCGTCATTCTGAATACGATAACTGACGTAATTTCTGATTCAGAACACAGCTGGTGTGGGAGTAGAAGTTACTCACGGAGTAGATAAGTTCTGAAACACTCTGTATATGTATGGGCTTGTACCATATAGCGCGTCATTCTGAATACGATAACTGCCGTAATTTCTGATTCAGAACACAGCTGGTGTGGGAGCAGAAGTTACTCACGGAGTAGATAAGTTCTGAAACACTCTGTATATGTATGGGCTTGTACCATATAGCGCGTCATTCTGAATACGATAACTGCCGTAATTTCTGATTCAGAACACATCTGGTGTGGGAGCAGAAGTTACTCACGGAGTAGATAAGTTCTGAAACACACTGTATATGTATGGGCTTGTACCATATAGCGCGTCATTCTGAATACGATAACTGCCGTAATTTCTGATTCAGAACACATCTGGTGTGGGAGCAGAAGTTACTCACGGAGTAGATAAGTTCTGAAACACTCTGTATATGTATGGGCTTGTACCATATAGCGCGTCATTCTGAATACGATAACTGCCGTTAATTTCTGATTCAGAAACACATCTGGTGTGGGAGTAGAAGTTACTCACGGAGTAGATAAGTTCTGAAACACACTGTATATGTATGGGCTTGTACCATATAGCGCGTCATTCTGAATACGATAACTGACGTAATTTCTGATTCAGAACACATCTGGTGTGGGAGCAGAAGTTACTCACGGAGTAGATAAGTTCTGAAACACTCTGTATATGTATGGGCTTGTACCATATAGCGCGTCATTCTGAATACGATAACTGCCGTAATTTCTGATTCAGAACACATCTGGTGTGGGAGCAGAAGTTTACTCACGGAGTAGATAAGTTTTGAAACACTCTGTATATGTATGGGCTTGTGCTATATAGCGCGTCATTCTGAATACGATAACTGCCGTAATTTCTGATTCAGAACACATCTGGTGTGGGAGCAGAAGTTACTCACGGAGTAGATAAGTTCTGAAACACTCTGTATATGTATGGGCTTGTACCATATAGCGCGTCATTCTGAATACGATAACTGCCGTAATTTCTGATTCAGAACACATCTGGTGTGGGAGCAGAAGTTACTCACGGAGTAGATAAGTTCTGAAACACTCTGTATATGTATGGGCTTGTGCCATATAGCGCGTCATTCTGAATACGATAACTGCCGTAATTTCTGATTCAGAACACATCTGGTGTGGGAGCAGAAGTTACTCACGGAGTAGATAAGTTCTGAAACACTCTGTATATGTATGGGCTTGTACCATATAGCGCGTCATTCTGAATACGATAACTGCCGTAATTTCTGATTCAGAACACATCTGGTGTGGGAGCAGAAGTTACTCACGGAGTAGATAAGTTCTGAAACACTCTGTATATGTATGGGCTTGTACCATATAGCGCGTCATTCTGAATACGATAACTGCCGTAATTTCTGATTCAGAACACATCTGGTGTGGGAGCAGAAGTTACTCACGGAGTAGATAAGTTCTGAAACACTCTGTATATGTATGGGCTTGTACCATATAGCGCGTCATTCTGAATACGATAACTGCCGTAATTTCTGATTCAGAACACATCTGGTGTGGGAGCAGAAGTTACTCACGGAGTAGATAAGTTCTGAAACACTCTGTATATGTATGGGCTTGTACCATATAGCGCGTCATTCTGAATACGATAACTGCCGTAATTTCTGATTCAGAACACATCTGGTGTGGGAGCAGAAGTTACTCACGGAGTAGATAAGTTCTGAAACACTCTGTATATGTATGGGCTTGTACCATATAGCGCGTCATTCTGAATACGATAACTGCCGTAATTTCTGATTCAGAACACATCTGGTGTGGGAGCAGAAGTTACTCACGCTGTAGATATAAGTTCTGAAACACTCTGTATATGTATGGGCTTGTACTATATAGCGCGTCATTCTGAATACGATAACTGCCGTAATTTCTGATTCAGACACATAGCTGGTGTGGGAGCAGAAGTTACTCACGGAGTAGATAAGTTCTGAAACACTCTGTATATGTATGGGCTTGTACCATATAGCGCGTCATTCTGAATACGATAACTGCCGTAATTTCTGATTCAGAACACATCTGGTGTGGGAGCAGAAGTTACTCACGGAGTAGATAAGTTCTGAAACACTCTGTATATGTATGGGCTTGTACCATATAGCGCGTCATTCTGAATACGATAACTGCCGTAATTTCTGATTCAGAACACATCTGGTGTGGGAGCAGAAGTTACTCACGGAGTAGATAAGTTCTGAAACACTCTGTATATGTATGGGCTTGTACCATATAGCGCGTCATTCTGAATACGATAACTGCCGTAATTTCTGATTCAGAACACATCTGGTGTGGGAGCAGAAGTTACTCACGGAGTAGATAAGTTCTGAAACACTCTGTATATGTATGGGCTTGTACCATATAGCGCGTCATTCTGAATACGATAACTGCCGTAATTTCTGATTCAGAACACATCTGGTGTGGGAGCAGAAGTTACTCACGGAGTAGATAAGTTCTGAAACACTCTGTATATGTATGGGCTTGTACCATATAGCGCGTCATTCTGAATACGATAACTGCCGTAATTTCTGATTCAGAACACATCTGGTGTGGGAGCAGAAGTTACTCACGGAGTAGATAAGTTCTGAAAACACTCTGTATATGTATGGGCTTGTACCATATAGCGCGTCATTCTGAATACGATAACTGCCGTAATTTCTGATTCAGAACACATCTGGTGTGGGAGCAGAAGTTACTCACGGAGTAGATAAGTTCTGAAACACTCTGTATATGTATGGGCTTGTACCATATAGCGCGTCATTCTGAATACGATAACTGCCGTAATTTCTGATTCAGAACACATCTGGTGTGGGAGCAGAAGTTACTCACGGAGTAGATAAGTTCTGAAACACTCTGTATATGTATGGGCTTGTACCATATAGCGCGTCATTCTGAATACGATAACTGCCGTAATTTCTGATTCAGAACACATCTGGTGTGGGAGCAGAAGTTACTCACGGAGTAGATAAGTTCTGAAACACTCTGTATATGTATGGGCTTGTACCATATAGCGCGTCATTCTGAATACGATAACTGCCGTAATTTCTGATTCAGAACACATCTGGTGTGGGAGCAGAAGTTACTCACGGAGTAGATAAGTTCTGAAACACTCTGTATATGTATGGGCTTGTACCATATAGCGCGTCATTCTGAATACGATAACTGCCGTAATTTCTGATTCAGAACACATCTGGTGTGGGAGCAGAAGTTACTCACGGAGTAGATAAGTTCTGAAACACTCTGTATATGTATGGGCTTGTACCATATAGCGCGTCATTCTGAATACGATAACTGCCGTAATTTCTGATTCAGAACACATCTGGTGTGGGAGCAGAAGTTACTCACGGAGTAGATAAGTTCTGAAACACTCTGTATATGTATGGGCTTGTACCATATAGCGCGTCATTCTGAATACGATAACTGCCGTAATTTCTGATTCAGAACACATCTGGTGTGGGAGCAGAAGTTACTCACGGAGTAGATAAGTTCTGAAACACTCTGTATATGTATGGGCTTGTACCATATAGCGCGTCATTCTGAATACGATAACTGCCGTAATTTCTGATTCAGAACACAGCTGGTGTGGGAGCAGAAGTTACTCACGGAGTAGATAAGTTCTGAAACACTCTGTATATGTATGGGCTTGTACCATATAGCGCGTCATTCTGAATACGATAACTGCCGTAATTTCTGATTCAGAACACATAGCTGGTGTGGGAGCAGAAGTTACTCACGGGAGTAGATAAGTTCTGAAACACTCTGTATATGTATGGGCTTGTGCAATATAGCGCGTCATTCTGAATACGATAACTGCCGTAATTTCTGATTCAGAACACATCTGGTGTGGGAGCAGAAGTTACTCTCGGAGTAGATAAGTTTTGAAACACTCTGTATATGTATGGGCTTGTGCATATAGCGCGTCATTCTGAATACGATAACTGCCGTAATTTCTGATTCAGAACACAGCTGGTGTGGGAGCAGAAGTTACTCACGGAGTAGATAAGTTCTGAAACACTCTGTATATGTATGGGCTTGTACCATATAGCGTCATTCTGAATACGATAACTGCCGTAATTTCTGATTCAGAACACATCTGGTGTGGGAGCAGAAGTTACTCACGGAGTAGATAAGTTCTTGAAACACTCTGTATATGTATGGGCTTGTACCATATAGCGCGTCATTCTGAATACGATAACTGCCGTAATTTCTGATTCAGAACACATCTGGTGTGGGAGCAGAAGTTACTCACGGAGTAGATAAGTTCTGAAACACTCTGTATATGTATGGGCTTGTACTATATAGCGCGTCATTCTGAATACGATAACTGCCGTAATTTCTGATTCAGAACACATCTGGTGTGGGAGCAGAAGTTACTCACGGAGTAGATAAGTTCTGAAACACTCTGTATATGTATGGGCTTGTACCATATAGCGCGTCATTCTGAATACGATAACTGCCGTAATTTCTGATTCAGAACACATCTGGTGTGGGAGCAGAAGTTACTCACGGAGTAGATAAGTTCTGAAACACTCTGTATATGTATGGGCTTGTACCATATAGCGCGTCATTCTGAATACGATAACTGCCGTAATTTCTGATTCAGAACATAGCTGGTGTGGGAGCAGAAGTTACTCACGGAGTAGATAAGTTCTGAAACACTCTGTATATGTATGGGCTTGTACCATATAGCGCGTCATTCTGAATACGATAACTGCCGTAATTTCTGATTCAGAACACATCTGGTGTGGGAGCAGAAGTTACTCACGGAGTAGATAAGTTCTGAAACACTCTGTATATGTATGGGCTTGTACCATATAGCGCGTCATTCTGAATACGATAACTGCCGTAATTTCTGATTCAGAACACATCTGGTGTGGGAGCAGAAGTTACTCACGGAGTAGATAAGTTCTGAAACACTCTGTATATGTATGGGCTTGTACCATATAGCGCGTCATTCTGAATACGATAACTGCCGTAATTTCTGATTCAGAACACATCTGGTGTGGGAGCAGAAGTTACTCACGGAGTAGATAAGTTCTGAAACACTCTGTATATGTATGGGCTTGTACCATATAGCGCGTCATTCTGAATACGATAACTGCCGTAATTTCTGATTCAGAACACATCTGGTGTGGGAGCAGAAGTTACTCACGGAGTAGATAAGTTCTGAAACACTCTGTATATGTATGGGCTTGTGTACCATATAGCGCGTCATTCTGAATACGATAACTGCCGTAATTTCTGATTCAGAACACATCTGGTGTGGGAGCAGAAGTTACTCACGGAGTAGATAAGTTCTGAAACACTCTGTATATGTATGGGCTTGTGCTATATAGCGCGTCATTCTGAATACGATAACTGCCGTAATTTCTGATTCAGAACACATCTGGTGTGGGAGCAGAAGTTACTCACGGAGTAGATAAGTTCTGAAACACTCTGTATATGTATGGGCTTGTACCATATAGCGCGTCATTCTGAATACGATAACTGCCGTAATTTCTGATTCAGAACACATCTGGTGTGGGAGCAGAAGTTACTCACGGAGTAGATAAGTTCTGAAACACTCTGTATATGTATGGGCTTGTACCATATAGCGCGTCATTCTGAATACGATAACTGCCGTAATTTCTGATTCAGAACATAGCTGGTGTGGGAGCAGAAGTTACTCACGGAGTAGATAAGTTCTGAAAACACTCTGTATATGTATGGGCTTGTACCATATAGCGCGTCATTCTGAATACGATAACTGCCGTAATTTCTGATTCAGAACACATCTGGTGTGGGAGCAGAAGTTTACTCACGGAGTAGATAAGTTCTGAAACACTCTGTATATGTATGGGCTTGTACCATATAGCGCGTCATTCTGAATACGATAACTGCCGTAATTTCTGATTCAGAACACATCTGGTGTGGGAGCAGAAGTTACTCACGGAGTAGATAAGTTCTGAAACACTCTGTATATGTATGGGCTTGTACCATATAGCGCGTCATTCTGAATACGATAACTGCCGTAATTTCTGATTCAGAACATAGCTGGTGTGGGAGCAGAAGTTACTCACGGAGTAGATAAGTTCTGAAACACTCTGTATATGTATGGGCTTGTACCATATAGCGCGTCATTCTGAATACGATAACTGCCGTAATTTCTGATTCAGAACACATCTGGTGTGGGAGCAGAAGTTACTCACGGAGTAGATAAGTTCTGAAACACTCTGTATATGTATGGGCTTGTACCATATAGCGCGTCATTCTGAATACGATAACTGCCGTAATTTCTGATTCAGAACACATCTGGTGTGGGAGCAGAAGTTACTCACGGAGTAGATAAGTTCTGAAACACTCTGTATATGTATGGGCTTGTACCATATAGCGCGTCATTCTGAATACGATAACTGCCGTAATTTCTGATTCAGAACACATCTGGTGTGGGAGCAGAAGTTACTCACGGAGTAGATAAGTTCTGAAACACTCTGTATATGTATGGGCTTGTACCATATAGCGCGTCATTCTGAATACGATAACTGCCGTAATTTCTGATTCAGAACACATCTGGTGTGGGAGCAGAAGTTACTCACGGAGTAGATAAGTTCTGAAACACTCTGTATATGTATGGGCTTGTACCATATAGCGCGTCATTCTGAATACGATAACTGCCGTAATTTCTGATTCAGAACACATCTGGTGTGGGAGCAGAAGTTACTCACGGAGTAGATAAGTTCTGAAACACTCTGTATATGTATGGGCTTGTACCATATAGCGCGTCATTCTGAATACGATAACTGCCGTAATTTCTGATTCAGAACACATCTGGTGTGGGAGCAGAAGTTACTCACGGAGTAGATAAGTTCTGAAACACT
Source organism: Homalodisca vitripennis (assembly GCF_021130785.1). NCBI lineage: Eukaryota > Metazoa > Arthropoda > Insecta > Hemiptera > Cicadellidae > Homalodisca > Homalodisca vitripennis. Next base: position 46,782,692 of record NC_060211.1, on the reverse strand, counting down.
CTGTATATGTATGGGCTTGTACCATATAGCGCGTCATTCTGAATACGATAACTGCCGTAATTTCTGATTCAGAACACATCTGGTGTGGGAGCAGAAGTTACTCACGGAGTAGATAAGTTCTGAAACACTCTGTATATGTATGGGCTTGTACCATATAGCGCGTCATTCTGAATACGATAACTGCCGTAATTTCTGATTCAGAACACATCTGGTGTGGGAGCAGAAGTTACTCACGGAGTAGATAAGTTCTGAAACACTCTGTATATGTATGGGCTTGTACCATATAGCGCGTCATTCTGAATACGATAACTGCCGTAATTTCTGATTCAGAACACAGCTGGTGTGGGAGCAGAAGTTACTCACGGAGTAGATAAGTTCTGAAACACTCTGTATATGTATGGGCTTGTACCATATAGCGCGTCATTCTGAATACGATAACTGCCGTAATTTCTGATTCAGAACACATCTGGTGTGGGAGCAGAAGTTACTCACGGAGTAGATAAGTTCTGAAACACTCTGTATATGTATGGGCTTGTACCATATAGCGCGTCATTCTGAATACGATAACTGCCGTAATTTCTGATTCAGAACACATCTGGTGTGGGAGCAGAAGTTACTCACGGAGTAGATAAGTTCTGAAACACTCTGTATATGTATGGGCTTGTACCATATAGCGCGTCATTCTGAATACGATAACTGCCGTAATTTCTGATTCAGAACACATCTGGTGTGGGAGCAGAAGTTACTCACGGAGTAGATAAGTTCTGAAACACTCTGTATATGTATGGGCTTGTACCATATAGCGCGTCATTCTGAATACGATAACTGCCGTAATTTCTGATTCAGAACACATCTGGTGTGGGAGCAGAAGTTACTCACGGAGTAGATAAGTTCTGAAACACTCTGTATATGTATGGGCTTGTACCATATAGCGCGTCATTCTGAATACGATAACTGCCGTAATTTCTGATTCAGAACACATCTGGTGTGGGAGCAGAAGTTACTCACGGAGTAGATAAGTTCTGAAACACTCTGTATATGTATGGGCTTGTACCATATAGCGCGTCATTCTGAATACGATAACTGCCGTAATTTCTGATTCAGAACACATCTGGTGTGGGAGCAGAAGTTACTCACGGAGTAGATAAGTTCTGAAACACTCTGTATATGTATGGGCTTGTACCATATAGCGCGTCATTCTGAATACGATAACTGCCGTAATTTCTGATTCAGAACACATCTGGTGTGGGAGCAGAAGTTACTCACGGTGTAGATAAGTTCTGAAACACTCTGTATATGTATGGGCTTGTACCATATAGCGCGTCATTCTGAATACGATAACTGCCGTAATTTCTGATTCAGAACACAGCTGGTGTGGGAGCAGAAGTTACTCACGGAGTAGATAAGTTCTGAAACACTCTGTATATGTATGGGCTTGTACCATATAGCGCGTCATTCTGAATACGATAACTGCCGTAATTTCTGATTCAGAACACATCTGGTGTGGGAGCAGAAGTTACTCACGGAGTAGATAAGTTCTGAAACACTCTGTATATGTATGGGCTTGTACCATATAGCGCGTCATTCTGAATACGATAACTGCCGTAATTTTCTGATTCAGAACACATCTGGTGTGGGAGCAGAAGTTACTCACGGAGTAGATAAGTTCTGAAACACTCTGTATATGTATGGGCTTGTACCATATAGCGCGTCATTCTGAATACGATAACTGCCGTAATTTCTGATTCAGAACACATCTGGTGTGGGAGCAGAAGTTACTCACGGAGTAGATAAGTTCTGAAAACACTCTGTATATGTATGGGCTTGTACCATATAGCGCGTCATTCTGAATACGATAACTGCCGTAATTTCTGATTCAGAACACAGCTGGTGTGGGAGCAGAAGTTACTCACGGAGTAGATAAGTTCTGAAACACTCTGTATATGTATGGGCTTGTACCATATAGCGCGTCATTCTGAATACGATAACTGCCGTAATTTCTGATTCAGAACACATCTGGTGTGGGAGCAGAAGTTACTCACGGAGTAGATAAGTTCTGAAACACTCTGTATATGTATGGGCTTGTACCATATAGCGCGTCATTCTGAATACGATAACTGCCGTAATTTCTGATTCAGAACACATCTGGTGTGGGAGCAGAAGTTACTCACGGAGTAGATAAGTTCTGAAACACTCTGTATATGTATGGGCTTGTACCATATAGCGCGTCATTCTGAATACGATAACTGCCGTAATTTCTGATTCAGAACACATCTGGTGTGGGAGCAGAAGTTACTCACGGAGTAGATAAGTTCTGAAACACTCTGTATATGTATGGGCTTGTACCATATAGCGCGTCATTCTGAATACGATAACTGCCGTAATTTCTGATTCAGAACACAGCTGGTGTGGGAGCAGAAGTTACTCACGGAGTAGATAAGTTCTGAAACACTCTGTATATGTATGGGCTTGTACCATATAGCGCGTCATTCTGAATACGATAACTGCCGTAATTTCTGATTCAGAACACATCTGGTGTGGGAGCAGAAGTTACTCACGGAGTAGATAAGTTCTGAAACACTCTGTATATGTATGGGCTTGTACCATATAGCGCGTCATTCTGAATACGATAACTGCCGTAATTTCTGATTCAGAACACATCTGGTGTGGGAGCAGAAGTTACTCACGGAGTAGATAAGTTCTGAAACACTCTGTATATGTATGGGCTTGTACCATATAGCGCGTCATTCTGAATACGATAACTGCCGTAATTTCTGATTCAGAACACATCTGGTGTGGGAGCAGAAGTTACTCACGGAGTAGATAAGTTCTGAAACACTCTGTATATGTATGGGCTTGTACCATATAGCGCGTCATTCTGAATACGATAACTGCCGTAATTTCTGATTCAGAACACATCTGGTGTGGGAGCAGAAGTTACTCACGGAGTAGATAAGTTCTGAAACACTCTGTATATGTATGGGCTTGTACCATATAGCGCGTCATTCTGAATACGATAACTGCCGTAATTTCTGATTCAGAACACATCTGGTGTGGGAGCAGAAGTTACTCACGGAGTAGATAAGTTCTGAAACACTCTGTATATGTATGGGCTTGTGCCATATAGCGCGTCATTCTGAATACGATAACTGCCGTAATTTCTGATTCAGAACACTATGGTGTGGGAGCAGAAGTTACTCACGCTGTAGATAAGTTCTGAAACACTCTGTATATGTATGGGCTTGTGCCATATAGCGCGTCATTCTGAATACGATAACTGCCGTAATTTCTGATTCAGAACACAGCTGGTGTGGGAGCAGAAGTTACTCACGGAGTAGATAAGTTCGTTAGTTAGCCTTATTCAGTACACAGTTCTGAGATGTGGCAGCAACACCTGTGTATTGTGTTTATCTCAATCATTAAACAATTTTAAGACAAAAATGTAGCGTCAAAAAACTGTTAATGTTTTATAACAACTTTTATCATAGGCAATGTTTCATAAGAATCACAGTTTCCAGATAGCGGTCATTATAAGATTCCATCTCACCTAAATTACATACCAGCTGTTAAGCTACAGACAAACCTGAAATTACTCGCAATTTCCAAAAAGTTTCATTGGTTCAGATTTTTAAATTCACGTTAGTTTTCATTTATAGAAATAAAAGTATATGTATTGAAATGCTTACATGCCTATAACATCTTGTAAGGTTCTTAATAATTGCTTTAAAATATTGCTATATATTTTATTATGATAAGTTATATCAAATTTTTTTAACTCAATAACGTCCAAATACTTTAATACATCTTTAAATAGTCAATGTTTTTGGAATAAAGACATCACGAAAATGTATTTCTTCTGAAAAAAAAATTTAATAAAATTTTCGTAAACTTTTAAGTTTGTTTTGTTTTAATCTATAATATAAGTAAGGCAAAGTGTACTATCTTGAATTTATAGAGGACACCAGCATGTGAGAATCGTTATGTTTAACATTTTAAAGTGTCAATTACAAGTAGAAGTGCGCTTCACAACTATGGTGTCTGAAGAAGAGAATACTAAGACTTATTGCAGCTCAGTGAGCCAAACATTCTTGAAATGTCTTGTCACTTGTAATGATGATCCTTCGCTAAGCTCTTTCCCTTCACTTTGCAACCTTCTTCCACTTCTTATAATCTGACAGCTCAGCGCTAACAAAGTTTCGTGACAAATGTCAGATTTGACTTAAATACTATAAGGATAAATCCTTAAAAAAGTGTTTCACAACTGCAATCAATCTAATTAATAACGATACATACATAATATGCTATTTTAATGTTTTTATGAGCAACATGCCTAAACAAAAAGGTTAAATTAATAATATCAGGTTAATATACTGCGATAAGTTTATACTTCCCATAATATTCTAAAGTAAAGGATGATATAACAAAAAATGCGCATTTTATAATCTAAAGAAATTTGATATTACATTATAAAAAAAACACAAATATGACGAACAGGCATTTTAGCTCCTCAATAATGAATGTATTCTGAAAGTAGGTGGACGAGAAGTTTCATGAAAGGAGAAATACAATTTTATACAAGGAAATATTATGATTTTAATAATTTTAGTTTCTAACTATCCTAAAAAGCATTGCCACTGACATTTTGTATTCTTTGCATATCAATGTAAAAACACTATTGTAGAACTTTATTTTTCGTCTTTAAACGAGTATGGAAAATAATGGAGAAATTCACCTGCCTAAAACTGTGAATAGTAATATTCAAATACTTTTCACTTCATCTTACAGGTGTACAATTTTTCTCAGCTGCTCAAAACATCTGAGGCTATATTTTCGAATTAGACTAAATGTGGTAATTAAAACAATACTTTAATGACGGATATTTTAAAAAGTGCTATGTTCAATTTTTTTTTTAACTATTTGTTAACCTACTTTTTAAAATTAATTTACGTAAATCTAGTTTAAAGTGTTCTAAAGCCTTTGAAAACCAGCAGAACCTTATTTTTTCAGTTGATCTTAGGTGAACAAAGTTTTTGTCTAAAATACGAGTTGCTGTGATAAATTTCCTTAACATTGTAAAATATATACTTTTTTACAAAAATAAAGTTTAAATCTTGTTTTAAATGTTTATAATTTACCCTGAAAATATACCTATGTATAAGGTCATACTAAATTATGGTGGACTTATTCAAAACAAGAATAAGTATTATCTCTTTAATAGTTTTGCATGGAATTACAATAATTATGAGTTTACTAATTCATAGTAAAATGTACAGCGTTGTACTTCCAAATTATTATATGGTAGCCACCTTTAAACATAAGACATTCTAAATTATTTATATACGAACACGTTTTATACATTTTACAGAAAACGTTTTTAAATATAAAATCAGCCGTCTAATAAAGCAGAAAGTCACTATAAAGTAGTAACACTTTTTCGAGAAAGTATTCATATTCGAGATTTATTTTTTTTACAGTATGCTAATTATGAGCAGTGTAATGGAACGCTTTGCTGTGTACAAAAACAAAATTCGTTTTAAAATAACAATTAAAATGCAGTAGTATATGCGACACATTACTGTATGTGTAAATATCAAATTAAAATGTGAATTATTGCAATACGTATATAAATAATAATATTAATACTACAGACTGATATTTGAATCATATAGATATTTAGCATAGTAATTACTATTTTATTACACGCTGTTTTTGAAAAAACATGTAATTGCTCAAAAAAGTTGTTTGTCTCATAGAAGGGCTTAAGCTTATTAAATTATTGCATGTAAAATATCGATGAATAGGTGATACCTGATTCAACGGAAAGTCAAAAAACCCGATTTATGAACACGAAGAGTTTTCCGAGCAGTCTAACAAATTAACATGTGTCACTGTTGTATGTCACATGATCACATGTTATATGAATGCAATCATCTATATATATTTTTTATAATAAGAAAAAATTTCAAAAAATTTTTTTACACATATTTTTAAAACATAATGTAAAAGTCGATAAGAAAAGATATAAATTTTAGTCATTTTTAATGATCTACTTCGTCATATTCAGGATTTCTCTTCCTTAAATTTTGCAAATTTTTTTGACTCATATATATATATATATATATATATATATATATATATGAATGTTTGTGTGTTTTGTTCTTTATGGAATCAGAAACTATTTGACCGACCATTATGCAAATTTGTATGTATTTCTCCACGGAGAAGGTTTATGTGCTAGATGCCCATTGATGTAACTAGCTACCAGGCGTCGCTGCAAGATAAAAGTTTTCAAAGCACCTGCACATTATAAACTGCAATTACGAGACAGTACATGTATTAAATTCCCAAACACTATTTGAAGGCACTAGGTTGTGATGTAGTCTTTAAGATATATATCTGGTTGAACTATTTATAATTTAAGTCGAATATGTAGGTTTTTGTGTTAAAAATTATTGAGTGGTAATAATACCCCTATCGCTCCCAGGGCAGGAGAAATTTACATCTGTCTGTCCGTCTGTTCGCACGATATCTCGAAGATTAACTTACTTATAGACTTGAATTTTTGCCACGAAAAACTTTTTTGTTTTTTGAATAAAATTGAGGTAGGTTATCGTGCATGCCACTCTATTGGATTTGGCTGAGAGTTAGTAAAGCCTTTAACATAGTGTGGTATATCGAGAATGAATTAAGATTTAAACTTGAAGCTTTGTGTCTATTAATACGGGTTCTGGTATATATATATATAATATATATAATATATATATATATATATATATATATTACTAATATTAAAAATGAGAAAAGTATTTACACTAGAATGGATGTGTGTAAATAGTAGTTTTCAGACGTAGTAGAAACGTAGTTTCAGAAATTATTTTTCAGAAAAATAGATTTCAAGTCCTAAGAGTAATTAATTAATTGTTAAAATTTAACCATTCCGCAATTATTAGCGTGCACAAAGTTTACCAATAGTCCAGGAACTGAAAGCCCAATATGCACTATATAAGATCACAGCCTGGATTTCTATAAATTAATAGAGGAATATATCCTATGAAAGAAATCGATCACCAGGCAATGGTAGTTTTGGTAGAGTATCGAAGAGTTAAAATGATCGAACGATGATAATTCTCTCAGATCTTCTGACCTTGAAAACTGTAATACCGAGCAGTAGTAAGTTCAATAATAGTTACGTCACTTTCAGGCAATTACGTTAAGACACTGAAATACGCCACTTTAAACGAAATGGCTTGTTTGTGTAATGGTTAGGTGATGCTAATTTCACATTTAGACACATGTTTCACAGGCAGTATTAAGTGTTCATACTAAGAAAAATGTGATATGTTAAAACCTATAGTTCTTATTCATCACTCATTTTATACATTCTCTCTAAAATTATCACGAAAAATACCAGAAGATTGATTCCGTTCTTTGGTGAAGTTTCTTTATCAAAAAATAAAAAAAAACAAGATTTAGAAGTAATTAAATGTTATTTGGACTTCGGATGGACTACATCACTATGAAAGTATAAATCCTTGAAGTTATACCCCTAGACATTGCGGCAGGACATGTTTACCAGTGGAAGAAGAAAAAACCTACGAGCACTATACTTATCATAGCATTGAGCGTACTGTCCGATATCACAATAGCATGTGACAGCGCAGCCAGCACGATTCCGTTTCATAGGAAACAAGATAGTATATCAGAAGACATATAATTGCATATTGTATATATCAGATACAATATTCAATTATAGTTTTGAAAAAATCGTTTGCTGCGTACCTATGTCACAGTAATGAAGGGTACGATATTGATATGATATAAATTAGTACAATGCCCAGGCCGAAGACCAAGGAAATAGATCATACAGCACAGAAGTAATGGAAAGTAAGAACCTTACCTTGCTTTGTATCAAGTTTACCGAGGAAACACGCACATACTTTCTAAGAACGAAGCATGTTTTGACAGTATCAAGCACAACGAACCCCGCAAAGCTGGTATAGCTGTCCTTATAGTTATAATTTGTATTCGTAACTTAAAATATATGAATAAAACCAAACGAATGCTGTGTCGTATGTCCGGCTCATTAAACTTGAAAAAGAAACCATTCATGTGCTTCAAATTAGAAATGTTATTTCATACATTCGTTTGTGTCTTGAACGTTTAGATATAGTTTCTAAATTCTTTATTCACAAAATTAAGTGTATCAGAAATAAAGTATAATTAATGTTATTATGCGCTATTCTTTGACCGTCAAAAATCTTCATGCTTAGAGTTTAAGAGTTATGTCCTGCAAGATCATGTAGCAATTTAAAAATTTTTATTTCCAATTTATTTTAAAGTTACCCGTACCTAAAAAACATTTGCTGGTTTCTACTACACGTTATATGAACCATAGTATAATTAATGACTCTAAAATATATCATAAACCCGCAATAAGTAATCTTAAATTATCGCTCTATAGATATTTCTTGCCCATAATAGCAATAAAAATCATTTTATCTAATACTACGTGTCCCAAAACTTATAATGTTTCATTTAATATAGGTCAGTTGACCTTTTATTTATCGTATGTAAGGATTAACATATTCACCATTCGTTTTAAAATACAAAATTTGAATTATTTGTGATACTGCAGCTTGTAATAGTTTTATTTTGCATAGTATTTCATATTTATTGATATATATATAAAATTTATGTTTTGCTTTTTTATCTACCTTTTTTTAAGAGAGAGTCATATTGTAGACCCAAAGTTAATTCCAAGGTAACACTAATTACCACTTGGAATTTAAACGTCAGTAAGTTATTTACTGTAAAGAAGGATCATTGCCAATAATGCATTCATTATTTTATTACAATTTGAGTCTCTTACACATTTTAATACCGACTGTTAAATTGTTAGGTGTATTAAATCAACTTTCCCATAACTGTTTATTTATTAATTCTTCTCTACCCTCAACGTAAAGGCGAAACAAAATTTTTAAACTGTAACCATAGTAACACGTAAGTATAAAAGTAGCAAACCAATTAATTATACATTATGTTGCCCATACAAGCCAACATGTTCTTTGTAGCGTATAGAACAATCCAGGAAAGGAGTATTACTGGCGTATATTGTGTAATGGCGAGACTGGAGGTGGGGCCTACTGAATATTGATGGCTGGAAGTGAGTTTCCTTGTTCATTGACAGTCTATCAGTTTGCAAAGCCAACTCTGCTGTTTGTTAATTATGTGATGCCTTATTCCAAGGAAAACATTGTAGTAGTCACTCATTTGCTTTTGGTCAGAGAGATAACAATTTTCTTTGTCTTGTTATTGCAATAGCAATATCACAGGACTCAACCAATATTGATAATCATATAATTAGCTATGACAGCATTGTTTTTAATAGAGACTTATCTGTTTAGACTATATTTTCAAACGGTATTTAAATTGGAAAACATCGGTTAGGTACATAGGTACATCTGAGTTATATTAGTCGAAGCATGTTTCCGTTAAATAGGTCTTCTGGGTAACCATGTTACCACCGAGAAAATGCACAATAAACAAATATGAAATAGTTTAAATTGTAAAGATTAATCATTATATGAGAATTAACATTACCTTATCAACACTCGGGATGAAGTTACTTAGTTAGATTGGTTGGTTTCATACAAGTCATGACACATTTTTGAAAACCTGCAATGTTATCTTCTTAGCAAGCTAAACGTGAATGTCCTTTTTACTGTTATGTTGACTAGAATACTTATTGCTAAAATACGTGATGGACGGACAGTGGGTTTCATGATGATAGTTAAAATTTTGTATAACTAACATTCTTGTTTTTTTATGTACAAATATATCATTGATTTTTAAACTAACTAGGACTATTCGATTTGGAACACAGTGCTGCTGGAAAACAGTGATATAGTGTACAATTAATTATTTACATTACGATCACTCGTATATTCTCAGAGGAGTCTTTACATATCCCTAGGCTAGTGCCCTGAGAACTATGGGAATACCCTCTACCTACTGAAAATCAAAGCATGGTTTTTCAGACGCAAGAGGGCTCTGTTTGGGATGTAATGTGTACAGAAAAATTACGAGGAAATGTTAAATTAATTTACTGATCGTAATATCTAAGATTGCAATCCTTTAAACTGATTCAAATATAAAACCTTTGCCACTATAAAGTATAATTGGCTGAGAGTTTAGCAGAGTTTCTCCCACCAGTTGACGGAAGTAGATTGTAGTCTTTGAGTGTAACCGCCCTCATATACTATGGCTTTTTAAAGAGAAAATTTGGAAGGTTTAAATTATATGAAAATCAACCTCTACCTCTTGAACATGAAAATATTAAAGATCAGTCAATTTTCAGTCGCTGTCTGGGATACGGTGTTGTATATAAATCTTCAAATAGCTTGATATTAACTACCGTTTAAAATATGTAATAAAATAATACAGTTAAACAGAATTTAATTTCGAAATAAATAGAGCTTTGACGAGATATACCTTTTTGGATTATAAAATAGACTTACATACCTATGTATAGAAATATAAAAGCTTACCAGCCTGGATGATTATTTGCACCATCTGGTGATTAATTTTGGGATGCTATGTTTAGAAAGAATATTCCTCTGATCATTTAAATTATTGATAGCGAGAGAATATTTGATAGTACCTTTGATTTTATTAATTACTCAGGATATAACTGATTCAATGCTATAAATCGAGGTACAGAAAGGGTGAGCGCTCATTTTGCCATCTGGAGTCTCAGATAGATCAGGTAGTGAATGTAATATTTCAACATTAACAATCAAAGATACGTGACACAGATCTAGCGTCGAACTTCATAAACAGTTGAAATAATCTCCCGAACCTCTCGTCCATATAAATACATTATCTTCTGAGTAACTATTACAATAAAAGATAATACCTTTTTCTTATTTATACTCTTCTTACTAAGAGCATGGGTCACAATCGACCACACTTAACTTTTATTTTGTTTAAGCGTGTGTAAAGTTAGGAGTAGGCTACACCTCGTGACGTTGCTAGCTTCACTAAGGTTGCATACAACATTACAAACATACAGATAGTTCATTCTCGAGATGTCCTGCATGCAGATAGACAGAAAAAAATCGAAGGCATACAAAGTGATATGGAAATGACGCATCATCTTGTACAGATAAAACTATATGCAAAAATAACAAAATATTCATATGAAATCTTTCTCGACACCTCTTACTATATAATACATTCAGTTTTTATCATAAGATTAGGATGGAGCCCAATTAATTAATCAGTGTTAAAATAAAAAAGTTTTTCTCACCAAACTGTCATAGAATTGTGTTTTATGAATTCCTATCACAAGTTATGATACACGTGTTAATATATCACATGTTTAAATCTCATATAGGTGTAATGAGTTTCTTTTCAAATTTATTTTATGCTATTTTCTCGTTTACAATATGCTTTACCAAAAAAAACCAATGTAAAAATATTTGCGAACTGACAGCCAAACGCCATTTAGTACATGCATCATTATGGAACTTAATATTTCTCTTAAAAAAGTGAAGCTTCATGCACAATTTAATGTCCATAGGTGAGTTCGATTTTTAAATATCCTGGAGACAGACAGACAGAGTACATAATGACTTTCCCACCCTCCAAAGTGATCATACTTGACCTATATTGCGTGTAACTTTGACTACTCCATTACATGCATCATCATCGAAAGTAGTTTTCCCCCGTATAAAAATGTAGGTTCATGCACAATTTCAAGTCCATAGGTGAGTTCGATTTTGAAATATCGTGCAGACAGACAGAGGGACATAATGACTTTCACAACCTCCAAGTGATCACACTTGACCTATATTGCGTGTAACTTTGACTACTCCATTACATGCATCATCATCGAAAGTAATTTTCTCCGTATAAAAATGTAGGTTCATGCACAATTTCAAGTCTATAGGTGAGTTCGATTTTGAAATATCGTGCAGACAGACAGAGGGACATAATGACTTTCCCACCCTCCAAGTGATCACACTTGACCTATATTGCGAGTAAATTTGACTACTCCATCACTTGCGTAAAGCATTCACAAGTCGTCTATGACTCAGTCGACAAATTATCAATTTGTCACTATCTGTCTCTGCGGTAATCTTGATAGAATTGTTGTAATGATTTGGAACTTGGTATATAGGTAGAAAGAAAGAACTGTGTTCGATTGTGGTGTTAAAAAGAAAAATAAAGCAAAGTTTAACTAACAAGGTCAAAAGGCTACATGGCTAGTTTTTATGCAGTTTACTCACTGCATGAATCAGTTAGTACTGCCAGCACCGTGCTGAAGGTGCTCTTAATAAACGGAAAAGAATTCATTATGTTCTTTCAGATCCTTGGATACATCTTTGTATTGACTTATGTAATTAAACTAATTAATTGGGTAGAAGTAGTTTTTATATAGAACCTGTTTACCACGCTCAAAAGAATGTGATAGTTGTCTGAAGTAACTTATATGAAAAAATATAAAATAATAATTACCGTTAAAATTTGTTAAAATACTTTAAAAAATATATTATTGTATTTTAAATTAGTTTAAAAATAGCTGTGTTTTTAAATTTTCATCGATACATAGGGCAAGTAAAACTCAGTGATAAACAGGATTGTGATAGTAGTAAATAAATCCAGGGTACAGTTTCACACTTCTCAGATAACAATTTACTGACTATAGTAATAGTGCATAATGACACGTCACAAGTATTACAGTATTTCTAACACAAAGTAGTACGTTTGCCGATGGTTTGGACAGTTTTTCCTAACTTAGTATAATGGATCAAAATATATTATTGGCATATAGCTATTATGAATGTTTTGTAAGTTAATACAAGCTATTAGTACAGTTCAAATCGTTTTCGCAAAGCTTGTACATTATGGAGACAATATCTTATCTTACTGAAGAATGAATGGATAATACATTTAATGAGCTTCCTGTGTAGTAATTACATAATCCGCGTATCAAAGGAGGCTGTCCTTTATTCTTGCCGTGGCTATAGAGTAACTTATTGTCCACACCTCATTATAGCTTGTGTAATGTATTATTACAAGAAACTGCATATTTATAGTCTCCATAATTTGTTTAACATTATATCACGTAATGTTGGAGTTTTTAATTTATTCCAATGAATCAACAGAACACTGCTTTACTAATACTCATATTTGAAAACATATAGCCGAAAATATAAATATTTATTCATTGGCGTCACCAGCATTCCTCGGATATACACGAAATACACCGAAATACAAATACTGGTTATGTGATTCTGTAACGTGATATTGATGTAGTGTTCAAAGAGTCCAGATCACGGTGGCAATATCGCTAAGAGCAGTTATATGTTCTCCCACTACAGGGCACCACTACTCTCCCACTTTAGTGTTTTCTTTTCGGATGGAAAATACTCATAGTTTCATGACAAATCGAATAAGTATTATTTGTTTTGTTCAAATATATTCATAGCAAATATAATTATTTATTTACTTTCTACAATGTCCTGTCAAGTCTCTTTAGATGTCCTCAACAAATCTTTAGATGAAGATATAGTAAAAAATGGATCTAGCATATTGGCCAAATATTAAACATATTATGATGGCCTCTACAATCTTCGAAAGGAATTTGAGTAAACGATTTTCTAAAAGTGTTACAAACTATACTATGAGAGTACCTAAATGTTTGACTACTAACTGGATGGAAATTTTAATTTCTATAGATTCCACTTCATACATTATTCTGTCCTTTCCACTTAAAGTAGAAAAATCACTTCCCAATAATTAATTAATATTAATGCTGTATATTGTATAATAGAATTACTAAAACACAGAACATGGACAGTAACGTAGTTTTTTCATACATTAATTATGTATATAAAAAAGCATGAATATATTGTGCATTGATATCTGTAATTATCTTGTTCGTTCTTTATAAGCGTATATTTATATTGAACTCACAGTTTTATTTTTGTGACTTATTTATTATTAAATATAGTCTTTTTTATTTAGAGCAAAAGCGATCGTCGTAATTTTAATGAAATCTGTGTTAAAATATTTCGATCTTTTATAAACGTTATGTGCTTTAAAGTCATTCATACTTTGCCTCGAAAAAGTAAGATAAGTATGCCATTAGTATTCGTATGCAAAACACTTCCCGTAGTTACACAGTTTAGGTACGTATTTGTCAGAGCGATATATAGTTTACATCTCGTCCTTAGGGTAATTTGGTCACGTCCTGTACTTTGTGGAACACAAGCACACATAGTGCAGCCTTGGGAACAAGGGTTTACAGCCATATAGTTTAGGATGTTGCTAAGAAATAATTCGTGGTATTGAAATATTTTATCACTTAGTCATACAGAGATAATGAGACAGGCAATGAAAGGTTCATAATGTAAATGTTTTATTTTTTAGTAACTCATACTATTTCTTCTTGTATTTTTTAATGCCAAAGATAAGAGTTTGATCAGTTCGTTTTGTTTATTTGTTGAGTTTCTTTTGCAAACTTATATTTAAAATGGTGGATTTATACTGTAGTGCTTACGTTTAATACTGCATTGCATATTTAACATAATAATATATGTGTATTCTTACACGTCAGAATCGTGGTGTGTAAGGAACACATTCATTCCACATATTGAGACCCTGTAATTCTTGGCCTACGATTTATTAAAACAAAAATAAATAATTGATACTGCCACACGTAATCTGTACATAATACGCGGCTGTACACCCGTGTTCCCAAGGCTACACTATGTGTGCATGTGTTCCACACAGTACAGGATGTGACCAATTACGCTAAGGGCGAGACTCCACCATATATCTATCTGTACCGACAGTTGGTTCCATTTTATATAATGCAACATTTCACAACCTTGTTAGCCAGTACAACTTAATATTATTTTTTTATCCAATGTTCCGGAACTAAATTTTCGACGGACTAACTACCTAATTGGCACGCGTATGAATATTTTATTGTAACCCTTCGTAGCAGCAGCACAACGACGTGACCGATTTCACCTCGCGCGCTATGTCCGTAAGTAAAATTTATATTTTCGTATTATTAAATTAGCCCTTTGATGCCAAACATATAAAAATGAATGTAATGTAAAGTAAAGTTGTAAAATAGTAAAGTAACTTACCCTTGAAGATCTTTTATTTGCTTGATTGAAATGGATACAAGTTGTGGCGTCGTCCTTCTGACGAGCACGTTGTCGTGATAATTTTTTTGTCTCATTAAATGGCTAATACCGTCGCGAATTTGTTTTAGGCGAGCTCACGTATTATTTGATTAGATGGCTACCACTTTCATTACTTCTACTCTTCTTCTAGTAATTACCGACTAGAAATAACCCTTCTTAGACTACAGCTTCAATGTTTCGTGCCAAGATGCCAACGCCCGGGTTGTGAGTCTACATATTGCGAAGGGAAGTAAAATCTTAAAGTTTTATAAAGTAAAATATCGTAGGCATAATTCCATAGAACATTGGATATTTTAGGCCCACCTATCAGACAACTCGTACATTTTTAGTTCTTGTACTCTAATTGGCAGCAACGTGGCAAGGCATACCTCTAATTTACCAACTAAAAAGTGGTGCTTGTAAGTTTCATTAATTAAATTGAATTTCTAAGTAAACTTTGCAATTCGAGTATTTATTACTACGACCTCAGAAGTCACCACCCCCCATGTGTTTTCGTTATTCGGTACAGCTCTGACATAATTTACCGCTTAGTTCACATACTTAAGGTCATATATAAACGTTTAACTGACCATAATACATCGCTGACCATATACCTCTGTTCCCAAGGCTATACTATGTGCGCTTGTGTTCCACACAGTGTAGGACGTGACTAAATTACCCTAAGGGCGAGACGCCACCATATATTACTCTGACATAATTTACCGCTTAGTTCACATACTTAAGGTCATATATCCACGTTTAACTGACCACAATACATCGCTGACCATATACCTCTGTTCCCAAGGCTATACTATGTGCGCTTGTGTTCCACACAGTGTAGGACGTGACTAAATTACCCTAAGGGCGAGACTCCACCATATATCACTCTGACATAATTCAACGCTTAGTTTACATACGTTAAGTCATATATATGTCATCACACAACATGTTTTGCATGATTTACAACTCTTTTATTGAAACTATATTTGACGAAACAACAGACCATATGTGTTTATTCACTAACAATATCACGTTAAAATTCACATAATAAATTATTTGCATTTCTGAATATAGAATTATAGGAATGTTGGCATCTGTAATATACAAAAAACTTATATTAACTTTACATATATTAGTCTCTCACTTATACATTTTACAATCTGAGAATTTTTTTGACAGTATTCTGTTAATTTATAGAAATGCATTTATAGTTCTGACATTTCATGAGGTAACGTTAATCATATTATGCAGGATGGAAATACGCAGTGTTTTGTAATAAAATACGACATAAGCTTTAATGAAGTGTTGACTCAAAGTAAAGAACTTAGCCTTTGATACGCGGATTGTGTAATTACCACGCAGATAGGAGGTAATTAAAATGTATAATCCATTTTATGTTTTAACAAAATTACATTCTAGTTTTGAGTAAATCTATCCACAGTATACGAGTACTAGCGTTACAAAACAGTTTTAGTATGCTGGTATACAAACTTTCAAATAAACGATACGTTTTTATTATCTTATGTTATTATTTATGTACCAGGAGCATCTTTAACTCATTATATTAAATTAGTCAAATTGGTTATAAAACCATTCAGAAGTTTACTACTAAATGCTAAATGTTACAATACTTGTATGGTGTTATGCTGAAGTATTATAACAGTCAGAACATGTGATATTAAACAAACTTTTACTCAAGAGTTTTAAAGAAGGTAAAAAGTAACTAATATAATAACTCTGGTCATCACTGCCTTTTTGCTACCGAGTGTACCGTTAAAAATTTAAACTCAGAGGTATTTTAAACCCATATTCAAAAGCATATTTTATATATAGTCATTTTTTATAAGACCTTTAGGATTTAAACATTGTTTTATATTATAATTATTTAAATATTTCTTATTAAATATTTTTGAGAACGTGATAAACAGTGTTAATATGAAAAGCCGTCTACCAAAGTAATTATTAAAATAAGTCGATGTATGTTAGGATTTAAGAATATGAATAGAACGTAATGAAAGTATCTACCGAACTGACAGAACGTAATGAAAGTATCTACCGAACTGACAGAACGTAACGAAAGTATCAAACGAACTGACAGAACGTAACGAAAGTATCTACCGAACTGACAGAACGTAATGAAAGTATCTACCGAACTGACAGAACGTAACGAAAGTATCAAACGAACTGACAGTTATTCTTTCATGTCTGTTACGAACATCTTCAATGCAGTATTGGCAATATTGCCTAACCATTGAATTGCGGGATTTGTATAACCAATTAGGCGCAAATATTTGTGTCCTTTTATTAAAAAAATTCGATTTTCTTTGGTTTCAGATCTATACAATAAAATACTGTTCTTTATTGGAAAAAGATAATCCTATACGTCAAGTTCAAAGCCCCTGCACCAATTCTAACTTATTAAAAAACGGACAGACATTAGATTAAAAAAAAAATTACATACGATTTCAATAAGGACTTTAAGTTGTTAAGATTCATAAGTCGGGTCCTTACAATTACAATTACAAGTCCAGTGCATGAGGAATATTTTCCTAACGGTAAAAAGGCACATTATGGCACACACTTCCGCCTTATAAGTCCTGGAATTTGTAATTTACTGTTATTCTAACTATTTACCTGTGTACCGTTATTTAGTTGTATTTCATGTAATACATATTTTCGCAATCCTGTTACTCGTAATAGTTAGTATAAGTCCATCCGATGTTGGAACTAAAATCTTGGCGCATTAATAACAATTTTTTTGTCTCATGAACTTTGCAAGCTAGGTCATGCTGCTGAGCAACACCTCCTCGCGCGCCTTGTCCGTAAGTAAAATTTATATTTTCGTATTATAGTTAACCATTTCATGCGAGAAATCTAATTTTGAATGTAATATAAAGTAAGTTTGTAAATAGTAAAGTAACTTACCTTGGTTGATACTTTATTCGGCAGATTAAATATGGATAATGGTAAGGTGATGGCCTTCGGACGAGACCACGTTATCATGAATCTTAAGTTGTCTCGATAAATGGATAATACCCGTCGTGATTTTGTTTTAGGCGAGTTTAATTTCGAGTCTCTGAGTTTGATTTCAACTATGAGAACAAATTCGAGTGCTTCCAGCATTCATGTTTTAGACTTTTAGTCTACTAATCTTCACTTTTTCCTATTACAGCTGCAATATCTATCCTAAATGCCTGACTCACTCGCTTTTGAGTCGACATCAACATGAAGTGAAGTCAATTTTAAAGTTCGTATGCAATATTCCAATTGAAAATTGGACCTATTAGGCCCACCTCCATGATATCATTTGGTTCAAGCAAATAAAGTTCTAAGGTTACTAAGTGTTTATGGAACTAAGCTCCAAGAATTGGATTATATATTATACTCTAGATGCCAATATACCTCAGAACACAACATTGACATTTACGATGACGTGTTTCTGTTTAGACTTATGTACTTGTAATATTGTTCTTTACGTCAAACAAATTTATTATATCTGTATTTTAAAGTTAATATTAAGTAACTACATGATTAGCCCTCCTTTACCAACGTGTGCTAGCTTACATCATAATCTTTCTAATTATTTGTTGGTCATATGTACCGGTTTAGTTTCCTATATAACATAATGAATAATGCAATGATTAAATTGATCATTCCCGTCAGTATTTTTTGTGAATTAAAATACTACGTAATAATACGTTACGCAAATCGTTTTAGACCGAGTTCGACCGTGGAACTGTACGTTGTTGGCTACATTGTTTATTTTACTTGTAATATCTTAAAGGGGTAATATAACTAAGATCAACTAAAAACCTCACATTTCTCAAATCAAGACTTACAGTGTAAACTATTACACCAAAATAATATATTATATGTATATAAAAAATTTAAGAGGTTTAAAAAGATAGATAAATCATCTTGCATATGTGTAGTTCCCCTATTGTAGATTATTATATGGAAATTCTTATATGTATGAAAGTAGCTTAAAAAGAAGCATATGAATGAAGAATAGGTCTTATGTAGGTATAATTGTTTAATGGCTGTAGAATATAGAAAACAGATTTGATTACAAAATTATTATAACCTTATAAAATGTTTACGTTTGAATTTTTTTGATGGAATAAAGAGGAAGTATAATCAAGTGGGAAGTAAATTTAAAAAATCATTGATAATAAGTTATTCAGAGCTATATTGCATTGTATCCACCTCACTATTTCTCTTGAGCGTTTATTATTTTAACGACACGCTGTGTAGCGTACTTCCTTCTATCCTTTGGTAGATGAAACTTAAATATTCAAACCGCAATAAAACATTTGCAGCAAAAGTCAATTGGAAGTAAAGGATCGTTCACAAGACTCGCGTCAATACCGTTTCTGATGCGAGTCTCTTTCTACTGGTGATTCTGTATTCAGCAGACGTTGCTTCCTCTACGATGCCCAGTTTCCGTTAGTCCTCGCAGCGCTTGTTTGTTGACCGACAAGTCTACTGATATTCTGTTAAGACTCCACGTATAAATTAACACCTCTATAATACGTAAATTACTTTTATAACTGTGTAAGATAAGTATACTCATACATTATTAGACCTACTTTATCATACACACCATTTTGGTCTAGTTTTGTTGTATTTAGTACTGACAAAACATGGAAAAAAAAAACTTAAATCAATGGAACAAACTAATAATCTAAAACAATACGCGTAAATGTAAATACATATACTATTAAATTTAAGTGAATATTTTGAATTAATTATTAAATAAAGTACCGATACAGTTTATATTTTTTAGTTAAGATTATATTTATATAAATTAAGAAAATGAGTTTGTGTGGAAAAAAAGACATTCTAGAAGGCACTATGTGCGAGGACTGAGGTTTCCACTTTAGGCACGGAGTAGTTCTGTGGCTGACCCTTGTCATACTACCGAGCTTTTGTCGCTGTCATCACTTCGGAATTTTCCTTGGCTTATCTTTTAATCTTTGAAATATGACCTTCCGGATTGTGAGGCTTTGTACGTCTATAGCAATTGTGTTTATTTATGTGGACTTCATTGTACACATTGTGCTTTTGATAACTGCAATACATCCAAGTAAATTAATGTCTTATTTTACCAGGCGAAGTTAGAGCTAAGAAGACCTCTCTAACACTTAACCTGGGGAAGACTTACGGCTTGAAGGTATATATATATATATATATATATATATATATATATATATATATAATATATATATATATATATATATATATATTTGACACACATCCACAGTCATTTGCAACTAATAGGAGGCTTACAATGTGATTACAACTAAGGAATCTATTGTCTATCCACATCCAAAATGTAATTACTAAAATACGCAGTGAAATACCACGTCCCGTATATAACCGAATAATTTACATATCTACACATTTGCACTAATAGTAACAATATTGTTATAACTTGTGAATATGTTGCCTATCCACAGCATAATATAATTACTAAAATTGCCCATTGGACTAAACGTCACCGCATATATTAATACTGACATATAACCGAATAATTTACACACCTACACACATTTGCACTAATAGTAACAATATTGTTATAACCAGGGAATCTATCATAAATATAATTACTAAATTGCCCATTGGACTAAACGTCACCGCATATTAATTCTGACATATAACCGAACAATTTACACACCTACACATTTGTACTAATAGTAACAATATTTTTATAACCAGGGAATCTATTGCCTATTCCCAGCACAATGTAATTACTAATTTACGCAGAATACTACACGTCACCGCATATTACTAGTGACATATAATTGTATAATTGAAAAATTTGTATAATTTGAAAAACCTATTCATTTCTAATTAATAATGTTATACCTAAAAGAACCAATCATGCAATTTCAATTAAACCTTACATTTACAGTTTTTATGTGTGAGAGCTATAATTTTGGAAATACATCTCGAGGAAGATTTCATCTTTATTCATTATAAAATAATTTTAAACAACTTATTTATGGTTTTGTGTTTAAAACAATCTGATTGATCCTCCTAAATAGGCAAATAATGATAATGCGATAATATATTTTAATATTTTGTGTCTTATATCAAAGTTGTTTCTAATTTAGTAATGCCACATCCAAGTCCAACGTTTTATACGAAAATTCTATCAAATTAGCTAGCGAAATAGGAAATTAAAACTGTTCAAATGGATGGTCAGATTTTACTGCATTGGATAGAAAAAAAACACAAGGAATAGTTTAAATTTAAATTATTTGTTGAATATCACCTGTTACATCTGTTATTCAAACATGAATGTAGATGGAATAATTTCCCTCCTGTATGTTTTATCACGCTCATCCCATATAACTGTAATATACTATATATCGAGAAGATAATGCATTCACCCATTATTTTTATGTTTTTATGATAAAAATGAGAATTATAATATCTCCGTATACTACATATATAAATACTATTGTTCATATTAAAATTAATGAATATTGAAACACATGCGAGTACTATAAAAGGAAATTAAAAAGTAACAGCCATCAATACTTTCTCTTTTGAATACTACCAATTAGTAAATGAAATGTAGAAACTGTTATATTGTTGCTCAGTTCATGTCATTCGTTACACCAATGATGTGTCATTTATCATTCTCAAAATTACCCTAGAAATGAATAATTGAACATGAAAGGTATGACATTTTTAATAATCGTAATCATAATAGTGATATTCATAATTTCTTTATTTTTACACGAGTACTGAGGCGTAATTAGGGCCACATGGCCCTTTCTTGAACTTAACCTCAACAAAATTAAACTACTAAACCAATAGATAAGTCTAGTAAAAAAATAGTCTGAAAAACTTAAATCTGTTTTAAAAATAAAAAAGATTAATATTACTCTGCATAATGTAATACATTAAATTAAAAAGGAAATATATTTTCAAACCCATTTACCCAGTCATGCATCCGCCCACTCTCACCCATGTCCACACCATCGGTTTCGGCAGCGTGGTCATTCGATCTCAGAAGACTTTTTTCAAAGCTAAATTGATCAGTGCCGGACTTTTCTTTAATGCTATCTGGAAGGGAAAAACAACATAACAAATAACAAACAACATATATACTTTATCAGTGTTTTGAAGGTTGGACGTTTCTTAAAGATTTTATGTTTTTATTTTTTTATGCATTGATAATTTAATATTGGTGCGACGGCACAGTCGGGTGCAACGCATATTAAAAACTCATTTAGCGTTTTCCAAAGCCATGTATCATAATCATAAAACTTGACATTATTATGCATCCTTTCTACGGTAGTAAAGTGTTTGATAAAATATCGAAAATACGAAAAGCTAGTAGAGCACGTTATGTACTTAAATTTGACTTTCTAACATAAATCTTACAGTTGCAGGAAAAAAAACCTTTGAGATTGTAAATGATAAAATCATATAGTTATTCATGAACTACTTACTCTTATATGAATTTGTGACTAGGTAATTTTGAATTGTTTTGGTTTAGAAAAACAGAATTTATATGAAAATTGAATGTTTCTACTAATCACAAGCTTATAAAATATTAAAATTATGATGAGAATATAATATTACCAAAGATTTCTTCAGCTAGATCGCGCTGATATATATATATATATATATATTGAAAGTTTGTAAAGCTAACAGAGCATATCATATCATTTAGTAAATTTGACTTTCTGACAAAAAAGTCTTACAGTGGCAGGAAAGAAAACAGGTGCGATTGTAAAATATTAAGTCCCACTGTATATATATATATATATATATATATATATATATATATATATATATATATACAGTGACAGATACGGCCAAATACAAAATAATTGAATCGGAAAAAAGTAAGCGCTCTGTGGTGTAATGGTAGCACATTCACCCGGCAAGTGAGAGATCCGGGTTCGACTCCCGGCGGAGCAAGTACTTTTTGTGATTCAATGTTTATTGAAAAAAAAAAAAAAAAAAAAAAAAAAATATATATATATATATAATTTTTAAATTCCAACCCCTATATTGTGACAAGTCATTCGAATGGTAAATTCAAAAGTTACGAAATGACATGACCAAACATCCTTACGACGACCCTAGCAAAAGTTATGGACAAACGACCCTTTACATCTAAGGGTGTAGGTTTAGACCTGATACGCCTGGATATATTCCAAACGGATTGAGATACCAATGTCCAACCATGACTATACTTATTAAATTTTTTGATTTTTGAGGGTCAGAAATTTCACCTTGTTTTAAAAGCGGGTAAGAAGAGGTTAACTTTGGGTTTTCAAATTGCATTACCTTATGGTGAAGATTTTATATCGATATCTCAATCGATATGAAACCAAAAAAACCTTTAACCCGTTCTTATTAATCGTTGGTCCTTACTTGCTCTTTCCAGATGAAACAGTCGCAGGTAAGGCATTGTCAGCAGTTCTATATAATCCGCACATATGGATGAGATGACCCCATATAAATCGTAACCAATTGGTGTAGGAGAAAGCTCTCCCCCTTCGAAATCATCCTAGTAATCCAACCCAATAGATTTCCTGGAGGTTCTCATTAGTTCTCAAGTGTCCTTGCGTTATTTGTGACCAGTAAGTGAATGGGAATGGGATTGAACCTGGAATTATGTGTGCCCACATTTTAAACATATTCATTTTCTTAAATATTTAGAACTACCTGTAAATACTTCTCTCTACAGATATAAAATGATTTTCTAAAGAAATAGAGGGGTATTCCATTATAATTTCTGTTATGCGTCCTTGGATTTTTAAGATGTTCTCTTTGTACCGAAAAAAATCATGTCGAGGAAAGACCAAAGAACGGAACATTTATTTTCGACTAGTGAAAAATCTCAAATCAATTCAAACAGAGATCCTGTTAGAAAATGTTGAAAAAAGTCCTTAACGTATCTTTTCTACATATTATTATTCAGTTGTATCTTACGCAGATGATTTCAACATAATTTATTTTAACGTATTACCTAAAATGAATGAGTAATATAATAATTTATTGTTGATTTTTATACTTCTCAAACGAAACAATAGCATATTGTTAACAATCTATTTATAAGGGTTATGAATATTAAACGCTTGTAAAGGTTAATTATTCATGACGTGATTTCATATTATCTATCAAAGACAAATAAACTGAATGTTTATAAACATAAAGAGCAATTACGAGAACACACAACTATACGCTGCAACCAATCATCACCAGACATCGTAAATTCCAATGTACGGAAGTATGTATAATTCTTTAAAAAGAGGTTATAAACCTCTGATAACTACAATGAGCTATGTTTTAAATTATGTAATAACAATTTTATCATTCATATATTATTACATACTAATAAAAATATCTTCAAAATTCCTATACTAAAAAAAATATATTTACCTGTTATATAGCAATTTGTCTGCTAGATTCGATATGTGATAGGCCACTATCTTGATCCAACTAATAATTTAACCAATAGCTAAGATACTTGCCCTTGTCTAGCGGGCTCTTGGTGGGGCGGACTGAGGAACTTTCGTGATGAGATTGTTGGTAGGAAGGAATTTTCTTTCAAGGCTATAATGATAAACTCGATAATAACTTCAAAAAAGTTAAATACAACATTGTAAAATCCAAATGTAAATTAACGTATTCCTTTGTTCATCAATTGTATACAACTAAAAAACTAATGTTTTAGTTTTAAAATTGTATAATTAATGTTTATAATTAATTTAAAGTGTAACTTATTTTAGTTATTTTTAATGTAACAGCTCCATTCACCTGATACATTTGTTGATTAAGTAATTTTTCTTTGATAAATATCAAAATATTATATAGGAATGTTATAAATACATTAGAATACTAGTCACAATCAACATGAAAATTAATGATTAATAACAAAAATTAACCATAAAATTATACAATAGACTAAAAGCTGGTGTATGGTTTAAAGAAAGTTATACAATTGAAATCAAGTTACTTATTAAGATCTCCAGAAAAAAAACATAATCGGCCCAGTTGCAATGTATGTCTCAGTGTAGACCGCACGTGCTTTGAGAGTAAAGAACCGATAATCCAGTAATAAGCGCAGGAAACATAATGTCCTTTTAACAATTCCGTAACAATTTTTTTATACTACGTTTAGCCGTGCAAATTTAATTTCTCACCGCCTATATAGTAAATATTTATACAATTCTTCTGGAAATTTAGTACTAGATACATAGCTTCAATCTTGGTCCAAGGAAGGACGGTATTTTGTTTTGGGATTTAGATGTAAAAGGGCAGCAAAGGTTTCCTTAAAAAGGTCTAAGGAGCTTAACACCTGAGCCTAGTGGCGTATGCAATTCTTGATATACAAAAACAGGTAGTGTTGCCATCGCTGGATCGAAGGCGTTCGTAATAGTAGTGTTAGTTCGGTTTGGTTCTGTCGGGTCCTGTTTCTTTCATTCGATTATTAATTTGGATAGAAATATAACAGGTTTATATAAAAGCTTAGATTATTTTCAAAATATATTAAATATAAGAGATTGTTAGTAAGAAAAAAAATTACATACATAACGTATGTCTTCTAAAACGAGTTACAAGCTAAGAGCGAGTTTCACTGGTACACGTCGCTTTAGCTTCGAAATAAGTTTAGCCTTCGAAATTAGTACTCCCTGTAAAATGTCTGTCCGTATGTGTGGTAACTCTAGATAGAATGATTCTAGAGACTTGTAACTTGATAAATAAATTCTTCTCTTGGTCCAAGGCCGAACGGTCTTTTATTTTTGGTGGTAAGAGGTAAAAGGTTTAAGGTTAAGACCTATATCCTTGCGCCTTATTGCGCAAGCAGTTCCTGCATATCATAAAACAGATTTTATTTCAAACACTGGTTTTGAGGCACTCGTAATAGTCGTGAAAGCGTCAAAGTTAGTGCGGTAATCACTCGATGGGTTCTGACTGTTGCTGTTGGATATAATTAATTATTAATTTGTAAGAAAATGTACTAACGCTAGAAAAACTATTTAAAAATATTAAATTGAGGAAAAATCTATACAATTTTGAAAAGCATAATTGTTACAGGATATGAAAAGTTCAATGGTTTTTGTTTTTAAACGGAAACATCTACATGTACATAGAACATGACCTTGAATACGAGGTACACAACAAAAGCGACTGTTTTACCGGTACACGTGGGAAGTAAAATGCGCAGTGGTGAATAGGACTGTACTAGTAGTTATTAATTACGGGCTCCAAACTTTCAGAATCAAACGTTCCTTTCATTTACATAAAAAAATATCATAGGTAATATGTAGGTAGATGTTGTAATCCTGAGTCATAATATGGTATTATAGTACATGGCATATCGTTGCTAGCCTTGACGCTTGACTTAATTATTTATTAACAATGTAAAAGATTTAAATTAATAATTTCAGTATCAGTCTTAATGCAAGAAACTAATGTGCTATATACTCAAGTTAAAGCAAGGCATCTCAGATCTACGTGCATTAAGCAAAATCGATTTGCCTGAACAGAAACTTGCAAAGATAGTTGTCGCACTATAGTAGTGTAATATTCCTGTAAAACAGTTGGGATAGAGGGAAAATATTAAAATAGAGAAGTAGCGTTACTTCTAATACTCAATTTGTCAGTTTCCTTACGGCTAGGTATTTCTAAAATCCAGTTATTTAATAATGAGTTACAACACGCTGGCGGCAACAAGAACGAGTTGTAGAGTTACATAGTAGAGATGCTCGTAACAGCGCTTGTCTCGTCAAAGCTTGGGGCTCTTTAGCTGTCGAAACGTTCTTATTAATTGGCAATCTTATACAGCACAAAAATTGACTTTGAAACTCCTACGAAACTCAGATAACGAATATAAATCGCAATGTTTAGGATCATGCCATTCTGTTTACAATCTATTCAATTGTTATTGTAAATGTGTCATGAATCCTAAACTGATGTCTATTTTAAGTAACGGTAGTATTCTAGTACTATGTATGTATTAAAATTTATACAGGTTGAATAAGCATAAACCACTTGAATACAGTTGAATAAAGTAGAAATTACGGAATTCTCTTCGGCTCAAGTTGTCAATCTTTGTACCTGATTAGTGGATTTATCTTTGAATCATGATATTAAAAAACATATTAAATAATAAGCCATTATTATTTTTAAGTTTGAAAATAAAGTAAGAAATACACTTTTACAAATCTCAATTCAACAAATTATTGGAAAAGAAAATTAAACTGTTCTTTTTCTTCTTCTTAACAACATACACTTTTTAGCAGTAACTATGTGTACAGCCTTTACAAACTAAAATAATATTATTATTTTGTATTTACCAACAAAGTCAAAAACATACTACCATTAACGTACTACATATTATTTATTGGAGCAATAATATTTCTTTATAACAAGATATCAGCTAAAATAGAAAATTCAGGATAATCCGCTCTCAATTTCAAGTGTTCAAGTGTAAACATGAGTTTAATTACTTTATAAAGTCCTATAAATCAAGAAACAATGAAGTGGAACACGCTCAGTCAAACTTAAGATTAGAAAAGTACAATCGCATGATACATTACCGAATGGAAAGCATGCTCAGTCAGGATTGGAACTGGAGTTTGTGATTTATCGTTCAAGGATTCTAGTGTTCAATACTATGTACAACACACTCCTTAGTTCCTATTCATTAATTACTATTGAAAAATCCATTTCCAACCGGGTTTAAAAGTGTATGGTGATAGGGCGTTACGAACTAAAAAGGTGCACTATTAGGTTTTATGGTAAATAACTTGTTAATTTAAAATGCTATATTACAATTAACTACATGTGAGAAAATGCGACATGACGTTTTATAACGACACTAACACACTACTGTATATGCAAAGAAGTGACATTTAAATTCAAAATGGCTGGTTTATACCTTCAAGTTGAATGAAACTGGGCGCATGAAAAACCTATATTCATTTGATGCCCGCAAATGTCGAGATGTTAGGGTGCAAGGGTAGATCGATAGGTCTAGTTTACTGTTGGGGTGGTGATGGGTCCCTAAGTGTTGTGTGCAGTTGATGGACTAGCTATTAGCGCGTGCTAACCGTGTCTGACTTGACTTGAGAGGCTGGCATATAGTTGTTTTCCCCTTATTCCAAAGAGGATTGACTCAAATTGATGCATAATATTCTTCCTTCTTCCTACAGGAAGCAACCACTACCTAAAACCTTACCCATCTAGAAGAACATCCTATCACTCCAGAAGCCGCGCAGCGATCCTTTTAGGACTAATTTATCAGCTTTTTGTCCTAAGCGAAAGAAAGAAACCACACTTATTTGTCAATAATTCGTTTACATAACTCGTGTCCGTGGGGACGCTATCTGGTACAATAAACAAAGTGAGATTATCCCTGCCCATGTACCGCGTAACAAGCTGTGCTAAATTTAGAAGCTATAGGCGTTATCTCAACGACATCCTGATGGGATATGGTTCATCCCACTGGCGTAACTACAGCCAAAGACTATTAAAAGTTATATGTAATCGTGATGGTAAGACTGTTGTGCCTTCCCTTATTTGAAGCCAAATGGCATGCACAATAATAAATGGTAACAATACCGTTATTTACAAGCGTTCCTCAGTTACTGCGACTGTCACATTTTTTTTAACAACTAAACGAAAGAGACGTTAGGAAACCATGGAAGTCATTATATAGCTCAAACCTCACTCTATGAAAGTGAAGCTTCCGTTTGCGGCTGACACGACGTAAGATCTCCTCCCGATACCCCAGTCTCTCACTCAGGTACTGGGGCTCCCTGAGTAGGAGAAATTTATGAGTGATGCAGTTTGTCAACAGCTTACAGAAGTCACTCATACGAAGCATGTTAAAATCTGCTGTGACACGTGATCGTTCCGATTAAAAGAGAACGGTATCCTGGCTAGATGAGGGTCTTCCACAAAAGGGACATAAATCTTGCCTGTGTTTCACATGAAGTTTCATCAGAATTTCTTCTCTTATCTTCCTTACACCCCCCCTCACTCATAGACTTTACAAACGCTCAGCTAAATGTTATACCACTGATTCGATCTAGCATATTTACACTTTCTATAGAGACAGACAGTGAAGGGCAGACAAATAGATAGATATACAAACAGAAGGAGAGTTTTTGCTGCTCACTGAGTATTAAAGTGTGAAAAATTTCAAGAATATATTCTCTTCTTTAGATATGCTTTATAGAGCTGTACAATTATAATTTGATATTTCATCAAACAGAAGTAAAATATTTTCAATTCACTAATTAATAAGATTCGCTAACCGTCCAATTTTAATAACCAGGATTTAAGCATTCATCAAAATTGGTCTTTCTACTGACAAAACAATGCTTCCTACTTCATGATTGAAGTATCTTTCACCTGTAACTTACATATTTACGTATTCAAGTATATACTTATGTCGGTCGTTTATATACAATATGGTGACATTTAGTGTGTAATAAAGCTTATTTATTTCTTAATTTATTTCAAAAGAGTTCCGTCATTTTTTAGGGCTCTTTATTTCAGGTCTACATCTTAAAATCTTAATAAGTCTGGTAATATATTAGCACAAGCTATCGTATAAGGCATGAAGTATCCTAACCGTCAGTAAAAGTATCAACCAATGAAAGAACAAAATATATACTATAAATTAAAGAAATTGACAGATTAATACAAATACCTAGCCTATTGATATGACTGTGTGTAAAATACAAATTCAGACTTATTATTAGTAAATAGTTATTAATACTCGTGTACGATTACAGTGTGATGAACTAAAACTAATGAACATTTAGTAACTATAGTTTTCAGTACACTAAAGCCGTTGTTATGCAGTCATAAACTGAAGGGAATAGAAGTTGTTAAAGTTTATAAATAAAAACCTAGGAGTAATTAGTTTTATACGAGTAGAATATCGAAGTACAGCATGTACAAAGCGCAAAATGACCTTCTCGAAATTTCCGAGTGAATCTTATTGTTCGTGTTTTAATTAAATTAAACTATTCACAATTTGCAATTATTGTTACGGTTTATATTTCCAAATCAGTAGTAATTTACAAATTGCAAATATCTTTGGGATTATTCTGTATTTTTATGTTTGCCGTAACACTGTTTTAGGCAGCCATTTTTAAACAGTTGGAGATTTCGAAAAATATTTATTGCAATTGTTGTTCACTTATCGTTGTAATTGTATTTTAGACATTGACGGCTTAGTTCTGCGTCTGATGCAGTTTGACTGAAGTGTGCATATTCAAAATTTTGGTGTAAAGGACCTTAAAAAAATATTTTGATACATCTTCCTTGTGATGATTTGGAAAAAATTTGGAAAAATCTTTACGAATGATTAAATTAAAGAGATCATTAATAAATATATATATATATATATATATATATATATATATATATATATATACATTGTACTTTTTGTGATTCAATATTTAATGGAATTAAATAAGGCTATTGCCATTTATACAATTTAATGTAAATAAAAGTAGTTTGACAGGTATTTGGTCTTCCGATCATATGTTAGTTTGCTTATTTAAACGCATATGGGACAGATACGGCCAAATACAAAATAATTGAATCGGAAAAAGTAAGCGCTCTGTGGTGTAATTGTAGCACATTCACCCGGCAAGTGAGAGATCCGGGTTCGACTCCCGGCGCAGCAAGTACTTTTTGTGATTCAAAGTTTATTTAAATTAAATAATGCTATTGCCATTTTATAAAATTTAATGTATATTTATATATAAATATAATATATAATAAAGAGATTTTTTAAAATTAAAACACAATAAATCCCTAATAAATTAAAGAGAACCGAAAGATAACAGCAGTCGTAATTTCGAAATTTCCTATCTTTGATATTTTAGGCCACCACTTTGAAGCGGATGAAAATAAAAATTAATAAAAGTGAAAAATTAGTTACCTGATAAAGGCTGTATAGTGGAAAATCACTTAACCTTTGTGGAAATTTTAGCTTTATGATATTTGAAGCTATGAACAGTTTCAGAAACACACTGAACAGTTATAAAAACATTTACTGGATAGCCAAGTTTATTTTTGATTTACAATATTTATTCGTGATTCTAGCTCCTATTATTTTCCTTATATAACTAGTGGACCGGTGGAATGGGACACCCTGTAATTATAGAAGTGTGACGTCAGTTGCTATCTACGATAATCTTCGATTGCCAATTTACATGTACATAACTGGTTAAATTACATTTTTGTTCTTTTTAACATCTTCTCTTCCTTCCTTACTTCTCTAATGTCTTTACTACATTAGGATCATGTACCTCTTCCAAAAATTGTGTATTACTAATGGCGAAAACAACTTGTGACTGAGATGACTGGTCAAGTAAATTGAGAAATAATGAACTTGGACACCTGGAAGCAGCTGAATGCCCTTAAAAATTATGGTCTGCAGTTTTCCTACGTGCCGTCGTGGTTCAAAAATGAATGACCTGATAATCTTCAATAGTTTTCATGCGGTCAATATTGGAACAATATCAAACAAACAGTATTCCGGAAAGATGTGTGCAATCCCTATATTATTCATCTTAGCACGTATTGGGCATACATCGGCACCCATTTAAAAATAATATGACATCGATTTTTTACTAATGCATAGAAAATATGTATTCTAATCTAACTCAACCCGTTTAAGTGAAATGTGTGGGCACGCATATAATCATACTTGCAGGAATTAACGATTATGCGGAGCTACTAATGTACCGATAAGGCACATTTACCGAGAAATAGAATGTGAAGGTAAGGTTTTAATCACACAACTAAAATATGACATCACTATCGCTAATATTCCTAGAAAATTAAACAATGTATTATGAGTTCGTTATATCAAGATTGAACTTGACAGTGGACCAAAGACAATAGATAATTGAAATATCAAAGCTGCCAGAAATGTGCTCTGGGGAATTCCTTTATTACAAAGCTATGTACCATATTCCACCGTTATCAGTTTATTGTCAGAGTGATTATAGTGCAATGTGCATCTAGGTAATGTATATTGGTAAATGAAATGCCCTTGCTTAAATATGAAGCAATGCACAAAGGATATGCGTAAATTACAAATTCCAATTATACGTGTAATTATTTATAGTCATGTTATATTTTTAGGAACACCTATTTATAAACTCCCATATACGTCTAAAACTCGTGCTATTTGAATACAAGTCTGTCTTTACACAAAACACATAACTAAAACCATGTTTTATACAGTTAGAGGTTCTTATATTTATTTGCTAATACCCACTCGTATATTTATTCATACCTAAGACTGTATTAGCGCAGTCGATACTACGATAACTTTTAATTCAACGTGTCGGATGATTTCTATCTTACGTCTAATTCTTCATGTATGTAATAAAGTTTGCGTAGTTACAAATCGCGGATAGTTCAAATTTAGTGTTAGTCCCGTTGAGATAAACCATTTCCATTGAACCAGCTTTGACAAGTAACGAAAACTTCAACAAAAATGAACCAATTTCCTATTCATCCGACTCACTTTTTCCTTTACGAAATACATGAAAATTTTCATTAAGCTTTCGTTGCTATACATGTAACAGAGTTCGATGGCGTTGCAATTCAAACCATGGAATTTACCCGAGCGTAACGTTTCTATATTCGTTTTATGAGTAACCATGATAACAACGAGACAGTCATAAAACAAACAGAAAAACTTAGTATACAGTAGGTACATGTCATTTTAACATTTAATATAGTCTATAAGTAGCAAATGTATATGTAGGATTACAATCTGAGTACAATCATATACAATTTTATAACGTGTCATCAGTAGTGGCACATGTTGTGACATTGTTACTTTGTTGGATTGGTTGTTAAAACTCTCCATACGTTCTATCGGGTCCACGATACGATTTAAATTGGAGTTATTACTAACCTTCAATCGGGATTACAGTTTAAAACATGCATTATTTTTATAAGTTTTAAGCCCTACTATAAAACAAACAGGTAATAAATTATTTATTCAAAAATATCACCTATGTAAATTGTAATTACTACGCAACATATCATGCATTATGCATATATCAATATGCATTTTATGATATATGTATTGCAATAATTGACATTTTATTTAAGAAAAGAAATAAATAACTTTTAATAATACATCTAAATTTCTGTTGTGCAGTTATTATTTATTCACCTACATTTTTCTTGTTTACAAACCTGCTCATATACAGCAATTGCACGTATTGTACAATGACCACACTTGTTCATATATCATATGTTCTTCTGCCATATATCGTGAGCTATTCCGGGTCAGGTTTGCCTGAGGGAAAATATTAATGCAAACTTTTCACTTTAGCCTTGTGACTGGATTGAAGATGTGACTTAATTTGAAACACATTAAAAATGTTACACTACTACTAAGCTTTTTTACTATTTCAATTATGATAATTATTTTCGAGGCTACATTTCTAATAATAATTATTTATTATTGTACAAAATGTACCATTAACTACTACAGACATTATAATTAGCAACAAAAATGAAGGTTTGCTTGTTTTTGTATGGCTCGTGGAATATTTGAATCTGATTTACAGACAGTCAATTGAAAACAGTTTAAAAAATAAAACTACATATATCAAAATACAAAATTAAGTTTTTCTTTTAGTAACCACCTTGATTCTAGGACAAAATGTAGCCACGGATGCTTTGAGCACAAATTTTATACCTGTCAGGTTTGATATACTAAGGAATCAATAATTAAAACACTGGTTTAAGAAAACAAAAGATACATTAAATATCTATATTTAAAATACATAGTTCTTTCGCAAACCTGCGCTTAGTCTACCCTGAAATAATTTAGTGTTATATGGCAACAATGGTTGTGACAAGCTGTTCTGCCCGTCATTAATATTATGTGTGGGAGACAGAAGCGTTCACCATTGATGATTTATACCTACAGTGGCCATTAGAAATTATAGTAAGTACAACAAAGATCTATCTATGTTGGTCACTTACCACTAGACAATCCAATGTAAACCGAGGAGCGACAAATCGCTAAAAACAAACGCTCATATATTGAACACGTTAGGTTGATATAAAGTCTAGGTTGGTATCAATGATGATTGTGAAGGGGATAGACTACCATACAGTTAAAGAGCTTTTCAGCCTTAACTGGAGGGACAGCCTTTCACCAGACCCAGATTTCACTCTAGGAACCTGAGAGAAAGTGACTCCAAGTCCGAACTTTAGCCATTCTATGTACCATATCAATCCGAGAGCAGCAAAAATATCCTTTTGGGACAAAGTGCGACGAGAGTTATTCCAAGCATCTTATCTCCTAGACAACAAAAGGGTTTCTAGGAGAAACATGTGATGGAGAATTAGCCCATAAAATAGTATACCTTGATGTAATCATGCAAGATATATATTCCAAAATAATTAATTAATATATCTTAAGTACCTATTTAAATTGTTTTTTTCAATTTTATTTCAATGTAATAAAATGTATTCTTTGTTTAAATGCATTGTTAAAATGTTGGATTTTGACAGTTTAATGGCATTTTTTACATTTAATACACTTATATGTAACAATGTAGAACTCACAGAGAATTGGAATCCATCATCTTCTTCAGGAGTAAAAAATACTCAATGTATAGGTTAGGAAAACAAACTCTAAGCATTACATGTTGATTAACTCGCCTAACTCAAAGTCGTTTAACAATGGATCAAGTTTTCTTTAAAAATCGAACTTTATAAAAATATCGATTGTTTGATGGACAACTAGTTTTATTATAAAACATGTTTGAATTAGCCTAGACAATCGCCTATTATTACCCTATTACTTTTATCTTTCAGCAATGGATGGTATTTAGCTTTTTATAGTTTTATTAGGATTTGTTTTTATATATTTTTGGAGGTTAGAGAAATTAAATGAGGAAAGAAAAGTAATAGAGAGTCATTTAATTATTGGGTTTTATTCTAATCATCTGAGTGTTAGCAAAGCTTAGTTATCTAAGTGCAGGAAAAATTTGAATTGTTTTTGGCGTATCCGCACGATGCTACAAAATCTAAATTACATATTGTCTAAAAATCTACTACGAATCAATCTTTAGATCTACGATGGTGAATGTCACTTGAATGGTTGAACCTGTCCGAAAATTTTTACGATGGTCTTAATCGTAGCTATGATGGAAATGAGAAAATCTATTTATGACATATATCTGACGTGTATGTGATAGTACAACGTGTGACCTAATGATAGACCTTCAGATTTGTAATTTTGCATGTGACCTTAGCGTAGCCTGTTACTCAACACAATGTTCTACTACCGCCATTTTGCTTCGAACAGTCACGAAAATGTTTTGTGTAAAAGTCATATGCAACCTAATACGTTTATAATTCGGAAGAGGCTAATTATTCTTTACATAGAGTTCTACATCTATAATGAAAAAGTAGCTTTGTCGCCTTCAATCCCTGTTATCACTATATTAAAATTTAATACATATCACTAAATATTTTTAATTTATTCATACTCCTTGTACTTGAACACTACAAACGTAGGCTGTTAAAGTTATTAGAAGACGTAGAAAATTGGGGCTTGATAGACAATAACATTTTGCACAGGATTAATTTTTTAAGAATTTTTATTTAATATGCAGTTAAAAATAACTACCGAAATACTCTTAAACATTATAAATAAAAACTGAAAAAATTTGATTAGGTCTACGTTGTATATATGTTGTATACATTTTATAAAAAAAAAACATAAAACGAAGAAAAACACGAGAAAATTTATAAAAAATTAAATGTAAACCTCATTTTTGTAAAAAACAATGTTATTGTTTCTCTTTAATTTCTAAAGGAAGTTGGGTTTGATAAAAGCAGGTAATACCAGAGAAATTGCAGCCGCTATAATAATAAAGTGTAAATGAACACAAGGAAACTGACTTTCAGCTATCTATATTCATCAGCTTTTTAACTGGTATTTAACACCTACCTTGCGTCCCAACCTAAATATGCTTTAATACACTTACCGTATTATATCTTTTTTTAATTTTAGCTTTTTTAACAATATTTAGATTTTATTTGTTTTAGATTACGTTTAAAATAGCCTTATTAAAAATTAATATTTTAATTACTTAGTTAATATCTTTGAAATGAATTTGAAAATGTTTATTTTAAACTGGAAACGTTGCAGTCATTCTAAGATAAAGCTCCAAACAATGCTTTATGTTTTTGGTGCCCTGTAGGGGGTAAACCATTTTTAAATATATATTCGTTACAGGTTATTAAACTGGCGTGATGTGGAGTTATTATTTCAAGGAATGCTTAAAAGTGTATTGCTTATTATTATTTAGTCACAGTAATAGTTTACCGTAACAGACATTAAGGAGGTCCAAATATCTAGGGTTGTCTCTTGGGAGAGTTCGTATTGTTGTAAAATAACTTATACACTAGCTTCGTGTCCACACAGCAGACATACATTTCCTTGTAGGGAGTTAAAATACCATAGATATTATTAGCACAAGCTGTACATGTCCGCTCATTATTGTGTCTTACACTCCCATTATTATACAGAAGTATATTACAAGCACCATATTTTTATGGTAGGTGCAAGAAGGCAAGTATTACTGAACCCAGACAGTAACATATACTACTTTTGAAAACTCAATCACATTTACATTGAGTCACTTTACTTATAATAAAGCATTGAAATGAAGTTCAATTTAAAGAACACCGAATGATTAATTTAAAAGTCAACAGATTGTAATAATCCAAGATGTAACGTAATTTAAACTGATAAATAAGCAAGGTATTGTTAAAAGTTATCCAGAGGTATCAAACCGGCCGGAAGAGATCCAGCTAAATGTTCAACCCTAATTAGACTCGGTAAATATCTTACGAGATTATAAATTTCCACTCACAGCGATTTCACTTTTATTTGCTTTCTTTAGAGAAAACTTTAAATCATTAAATCCACTAAACTAACTTATTGTTTACACTCGCATAAACCAAATACAATTCTCATTGTAAAACATGTAC
The DNA here is from genome assembly GCF_021130785.1 of Homalodisca vitripennis. Lineage (NCBI taxonomy): Eukaryota > Metazoa > Arthropoda > Insecta > Hemiptera > Cicadellidae > Homalodisca > Homalodisca vitripennis. The sequence goes on along the minus strand of NC_060211.1, from coordinate 46,745,442 downwards.
TATTTTAACTAAAACAAATTACGTTAGGATACTTTTTTCGATGCATTATATGGTGATAAACAAAAATTAACATAAAAAAAAACATACAGTATCTTACATATCTTGCATATATACGGTTTGTGTTGACATCAAAGTAAATCATTGACATTACAAAATAACTAGTTAATACATCTCAAATCCTTTAAGCCCCACTCGATTCGCTCGAAAAATCTCACTTCTCTATGTCTACACTATATCTCGAAAACTAAAAAAATGTAGACTTGAAGTTTTACATGGGCCTTAATTTTTATCGAAGATTTAATTCGATAATTCTACAGAATTATGTTACTGCAATTGGAAACTAGGATGTATCTATGATAATCCGTGAACAGGGCGGCGATTTGGGCTTGGGAGAAGAAACAAGTGGTATCTTGTAGTTATTATTTATTTTCATAAGTTTATCACTATTTTATTCTCCTAATCTTTATATTTATTTGTTTTAGACAATACTGATAATTTATAAATTAAAAATTTAAAACAAGATTCTTTAAAAGGCCGCTGTTTTAAAAGTTTTTATAACCATTAATGAAGGAAAAGTTTCTACCTTATAAATCAGCATAAACAATTTTGTATTACGATTATTAAATGTAGTATGTGTCGGTAAAAATAATTAGTTGCGTAAACTAATTCGCTTTTACAAGGAAAATCTTTCAATTTAATGACACAATATATGTCCCTAAAACAATGCAATAATTAGGACTAAGTGTATAATTTATTGTAATTAACAAATATAATTAATAATTCGGCGATAAAGTTTGTTAGCAGATTGAACACGCAAGTTTGATTTCAAAACGTTATTCGGAACTGCTGTACAAGACCTCATTTAACTGTACAAAGAGGATTGCAGACGAGTTCGGTTTGGCTTGGGGCCAAACTACAAAGTCAATGGCGTGTTCAATAAGGATTTGCGCGATGTACAACATTATGTTGTATCTCTGCGGTTTTCTTATCACAACGCAGTAGAAATAAGTTCTATACGCCTATCTAAAAGTAGAAAATAGCATACAAGGTAGAAGTACGGCTCCCCACATGTTGTAATAAGGCATCCCTGAGGTGGCATGTAACATTTTAAACAAAGATCCGTTCATTTTTGTGATGTACTGCGGATAAACATGCTGAAATACAAAAACACAAAGAAGTTGACCTAACATGTACGCTGATCACATTAAATTATATTAATTACAGAACTTATTTTTGTAGAAATGAAACGTCACGGAAAATTTCTTCTGGATTATGAAATGCTCTATATATTGGGATAGTTAGGCTACAAGTGCCATGTATATATTAAATGTTTGAATTTCTTAAGGGTGTATTGGGTTTGTTTCCAAATTTATACATTGTACCATTTTCTCGTACCATTTTTTACGACCATTGTCACGCATGGGACCAATGTAAAGATATTCACTAACGCTCAGCAAAATCACATTAAAGAACATGCGCCACCATCGAAATTAGTTTTCTCAATGAAAAGAATCTTCATGCAAAATGTCAAGTACATAGGACAGTTCGTCTTTAGACATCGTACGGAGAGACAGGCAGACAAAAATGAAAGTTTTCCATCACCACGAGTGATAAGGATCACTTAAGCTCAGCCAACATATAGGTATATAATAAATTAATATAATAAACGTAATTTAATCTTTTTGAGTAAAACTACTGTATGGCAAACTAGTTTCATTTTTTGAAAAAGTTAAAAACTAAACATTCAGTTTAGAAGCATGTACGTACTCATCTAAACTCGGAATATTATCTTAGTTATCTTGTCCAATAAACAATAATTATTATACCACCTCCGATGGATAATTGATTAAATGTTTTATTATTAAGTCTGAGAGAACATTAAATTAAATAGCCATTCGTAAAACTATTAATTAGTTATAGGCTAAGGATTTCTAAGTTTTTGTCCCTGTTTCATTAAAGAAATTTATATTTTGATTTATAATTATTAACTAATTAATATTGTTTCGCAATTTGATTTTTTATTGGCTTAGCCTAGGTCTTTCCTTAGTTGCTGGAGAAAGAATCGGCAATTGTATGTGTGTTTTCTATGAATCAAAAAGGTAATAACTGAGCCTATAGAGGTTCAAAATAAATATTCTATAAATTATTTAAAAATACATCTGTATAAAATATAAAAGGAAATATATATATATATATATATATATATATATATATATATATATATATATATATTATAAGTGTTTGAAACATTATATATTTGTTCTATGTGAGAAGATAGTAAGCTAATATTCAACTACGACATTTTTATACCACCCGATACAACCCAAGTATAAAAAAAAACTTTTCCTCATCACTTCGTCTTTTTCATCATTAGATGGTTGACAAGATTATTAGATGGACTGGTTGATACGGATGTTTTACTGCAGTTTGTTAGGGTGGTTGAATCTTTGATTTCTTAGTGTTAGGGGTGTAAGTCTAAAAATTATATGTTTTGTATAAGTAGTATAACTTTACTTGATTTGACATTAGTGCAATGCAAAATCATTGAAAGCTAGGTTCACAAATCTCATGAGGGATAGGGAAAGTACTATAATTACTAAGTAAGGTGTAGTGTTATTCTAGCACTGAGTTTAACTTAAAATGTAAACTATGTATTGACTAATAATTATTTACTTTATGTAATTTAGTAGTTTTTTAATTAGTGGCATCGAAAAAGAAATCTTAGATTAAAAAACCATTGAAAAATAACAAAATGTTTGTTGTCGAGAGCATTCTATCACCTTGGATGAATTTATGAAACATTGCATTATATAAATAACTCTACTTAATATTAAATTTATGAGTAACAGTTTAATAATAATAAACTACATTTTTAGTTATTGAGATATCTCCCATGTTATCCTTATTTTTATTTAATTTTATATATTTTAATAGTAAGATACTAGTAAATAACACGTCTTGTTAAAAATTGCTTTGTATTACATATTTATATTGATTATACAACTCAATGTTGTTATATATCAATAAAATATTTGTTTTTGTATAAAAAGTTTCGTTTTAATATAATGTACACAACAAATCTTTTCAGGGGCGTTATTAGGAAATGATGTACACGGGGTCATTTTTTTACAAAGTGGACCACAAGCGGCAGGAAGTGGCTTGTGGCCAGCCTACAAAGTCAATAGCGTGTTTCGTTAAATATGTATACAATTACTCTGCTTCTATCTGCACTGTAGTTGTGTGCTCCAGTATCTTATTAGATATAATTGACAAAGTATATCTAATAATAGCATTAAAAATAAAGATAAAATAAAAATTTTACTTATTCACGCCTTAACTAATTGTTGACACAGTAAATCTAAACAATAATTAACATGTATTAACTTAAACTAAACTCTTAAGATGATTTTTGTTATTAAAAATACAATGAATGACGTAGAATATTAACTCATTACCATATACGATATAACTACCTATTTAATTACCTATAAATCATTAAGTTACAAAATAGTTACTGAAATGAAGAATTATTTAAAACATTGTTTGCTTATGCTAGTTCCAATACATCAGTCTATTTTAATGTTCCTTGGAGTCTATTTCTATGAGTTAATGTTACAGCCTCTCTAAAAATTCACAACTTGTTTAATATTATTAACTTAAAAAATTGCATTACCACCATGTAATGTTACAGCGTTATAGTAAAGATGTAAAATTGTTAAACTTCCTTTTTCTTCTCGTGTAGAAGTTAATGACTTGGCTATGAACTTTTAAAAAATCTCAGCCAAAGTGGTTTGCCTTTATACAACGGTTTAGAAACACTTAAACACTTACTGAGTAAAGAATACAGTTTTAAAATCAATATTTCTCGTGGTAGAGTACTATAAATTTATGGGACATCTATTAAGCCAAATAGTTTATATTATTGTTATATCACAGAATTTCATCAACCATGTGTCTGATTTAAGATGGACATAAAAAATCTATATCATTCTCTTACCGTTCAAAAGTAAAGCATAACCAAACCTCAGTTACAATTTAAGTATGAAGCAAAGCAACGTAAACCACATAGGAATGTGAAATTACTGAGCCTCAAATGTTCTGTTATTGAACTACACGTCCCTTGACACAGTAGCTGTTGTTGAGCCACAGCCACGCGTTCAGCGCCATTTCACTGTCGCATTTTGTAATAAGCATTCGTAATTTACATTGCTTTTACTAAAACCATAGAGAACTAGGTTCAGATAATTTGGAAATTCCTCAGTGGTTTAAACTAACGGTTAAATGTACCTCAAATGTTTGACCATGTTATAGAAAGCAGCCATGAATAAGAAACATGTAAAACTCGTTATCAATATTATTTAACTTAAAATATTCCATTTTAACAGATAAACTACTGTTAAAGAGTAAATAACACGTCATAGTATATAGACTCATTGTCCATAGTATACAACTAGGTATACTACCATACGTCATATAGCTTGATATATAGATGAAGTCAGGGGAGCCATCGTAAAACTTTTAACTCGTGTTCCTAACGTTTTCCATTGTTAACATAATAATGTTTGTTTATAATTAAATTATTTAATCGCACCTAAATTGCTGTATTGTGTATTTGAAAAATGTAGTTTAGTTTCATAATATTTCCATCCACTTTGGACTTATCCTCACCATTTTAGAGGTAAGTGAGAAAATCCAAATCTATATCACCACAATTATTACTCCACAGTAAATTTTTTTGAAGTTAAACCTTACTAGTGGACGTAATTTTATTCTGTAGTGTAAGTCTATTATACCTTTCTTAGTTCAATAAGAATAGAATATAAATGTTATTGACATGGAGAACAAAAGCTCGTTAAATTTTCATTTCTGAACACTATATTATTATTGTTAAGTTTAGCTCAAGTTAACCTTCCTCTAAGTGCATTTTTTTATATCTGACTCCTAGAATTTGGAGTCAATTTCGCTTTATAACATTTTGACAGCAGAGACCCCTAGACTACAAAATGTAGTGTAATCTAGATGAAGAGTTGTTATCAATGTATTATCAGGTGCATAATTGAGTACAATACGATGATCTAGAGGCGATATCCAGGCAACATGGAGCAACTGAGGAGTTAGATCTATGACAGCATCAGCAGACGCTGCACTAAGAGCAAAGTGAACTATAACTAAATTCAACATTCACAATAATTTTATTTATAAGATAGGTTCAGATAGAATTATATAATTTTCTTCTCTGGGGTGTTATTCCAGTGATTTTGTAATCAAAATACAAATTTAAAGTTGTTGAAAATTGATTTCTTATAAGAAAGTTATCTAGTGTTATAGGTTATTCAGTGTTATATACACTATTTTTTGTAAATTAATGGAAATCGTTCTACTCTACAGCACCTGCATATTTTTGCTGCCTACCCGTGACAATCGGTATAGCTCAGGAATGTAATGAGACATGCCTGAGTTAATGAAAGAGGCCTGAGTAATATGTTACTACTTTTACAGCTCATGACTTATGTGGTAGCTTTGAATGTGGTATATCATCAAGAATATGATACAACAATATATACATTACTATATTGTATATATACCTATTTACATTGGTAGGATTGCATCCCTTAAATAACTAGTACAACTAAAATAAAATATTCTACTACTTAAGCTGAAGTTAGGAGCGATTAAGTAGTTCTGAAATTCTGCAAGATAGGAGGACGGCTTAAGATTGCTTTCTATAGTTTACTCAAAGTTCTGCGAGAAAGGCTTAACAATTATCATACTATACCTGTAGGTGTAATTGCATTATGGAATCTCAACCTTAGGTTGCATTACAGTAATATATACAAGCAATATGACGATTCGGTTAAATTGAAAAAATAATTATAATTAGAACCGATAAATGTATGGGAGTTGAAAGCTCAGAAAAATGAACCAGCGAAGTTACGTACGAGAAAGCTGATGTACAATATTAAAATCAGAACTAGTGTATGACTAGTTATTAAAAAAAATATTTTAGTATGTACACTACATGTATCTATCAAAAACTGAATTTCTCGGTTTTATTAAAACCATGTGATATTACGAACATAGCTCCATATTTTAAAACACTTATTGGAGAAATTTAAGAGCCTACGTCTAAAAAATGTACCTCACTTGTACGAAATTAGAGATGACTACCCTCGACGTTAATATATGGAGTTCTATATTATAACAAATTTAAGATTGATTATTATGGGATTACTCCTACACCGTAAATTAGTATAATATAATAAAAGCTATATGAAGTTTAAGAATAAACATTGGAGTAAAGCCTTGTTAGTAAATTCGGATTAAAATGTCGTACACAGGAAACGCGTCAATTTCGATTAAGATGCGAGTCTCACTCTACTGGTGATTCTGTATTCAGCAGAAGTTACTTCCTCCTCGATGCCCAGTTTCTTTAGTTTCCGTAGCACTCGTTTGTTGACCAACAGTTATACTGTATACTGAAGTTTTTCTTATAAGTACAAAGGTAACATAAAATATCGTCTATCTCCATATTATGTGAACAACAACGCGTGTATAAATATTCATTCATTACACATAAAATATAATTCATTATCAAAATATAATTTTAGGCAATTTAAAATTTGGTAATGAGAATAATTTTTATATGTTTAATATATTACATTTCTGGAAACTATATACATACAGTCCAAGGTAACTGCTCAATTATCCAGTTGACTACACGTTACTGCACACATTACTGCTGACATATTAGAGAACAATTTACACACCTAATCATTTACTACCAGTACCAATGATGTTATAACTAAGTCTATCACCATGTCAATTTATCAAGGCAACGCCGTCTTACTGATTTTACCCGTATGGAGATTATTGATACCTCTATAACGTTTGTATTTTTATAAATAAATCAACTTACAGATCTCAAACTCCATGTATACCTAAATACGCAAAAACAGTTAAAACATTAAGTAAAAAGGGGAGTATCTCTACAAGAATCTCTTAAATAAAATATTAACGGCTCTCATTTGAAGTCTAAGCATTCTCAATAATGCCCAGAGACGAATTTCATATGAGACATGAGAGTCATTAAGGCTAAAATAGTTCATTCATAAGACTTCAAAAGAGCAAGTTATTGAAAGATTTCACAGGTAGTAGGTGCCTGATTTTCTCTTTGTATAAAACTTGTCGATATGGTTTACTCCAAGTAATATCTCGATCAATGTGGATTCCCAGTAATGAAGTGGAGTGTAACATTTTGAGAGAAGCATTTGTAAGAAATATATAAACGTTTTTGTTATGCTTTTATACTGTTTTTTATAAAATTAAATTATATCAGTGCTGGATTATAAAAGCTCTCCCACCATCACAGTAAATTGATGTAGGATACATTGTAAAAGTATACTAAGTTCGTTTATAAATTGCATTACTCCGCTATGTTCTCTTTTCAATATGTTTACTCAATGTAAAAACATAGCGTTCAGGAAAATCTCATAGACTTATATGCCCCATTATCAAACTCATTGCTTCTCATATACAATGAAGCCTTATGCATAATTCCATGTGTATACGTTAGTTCATTTTCGATATATCGTAACAAAAAACCAGATAAACTGTAATAAAAAAGTTTCCTGTATTTTCTTCGCTAACGCTCAGATAATAACGTTACACAAGAAATACACAAAATGAACTATTCAAAATGTATTAAATAAAAGGATACAATCAAAGAAATAAAATAGTGTAAATAATTAAAATAGCACATTTCCATATCACAGTTTTATGTTCCTGTCTCTTTATCTCTGTAGATTAATACGAGTATTATATATGGTTAAACTATCATTAATAGGGAAAATTATTTAAACTTGTCCAGATTACAATACCACAAAATGTCTCCTAACATGATTCTACACACAATTAACTGACTACAATACATGGCTGTACATACACCCCTGTTTCCCAAGGCTACCCTATGTTTGCTCGTGTCCACATAGTACAAGATGTGACCGAATCACCCTAAGGGCGAGATGTCACTATATATTGCGCTGACGTAATTTAAGGTTCAATTCATACATGTAGGTCCATAATATTACTTTAGTATTGAAATATAATCGTGGGTAATTACAAGAAGTTTTTTCTACTATTACTTCAGCTTTCACTTGCAAGATGCGACATAGTTTGCCTTTAACTTCTATTGACAAAAATGAATGAGTTTTAAAAAAGCACATACAGTTTATAAACGCCATTTTTGTTTTTCTTATTTATTCTATTTCTTTAAACTTGCGATGATATTTTTCTCTTTTAAAAAGACGAATGGTCTATATTTACGACATAATAAGAAATTATTTATTCACACGAAATGAAACAGTTTCAGTTCATTATAAATGTTCACCTATAAACACAAACAAGATAATTACAGAAATCAATGTACTATGGTTTCTCACTTTTAGATTAAATATGTATAGGAAACACATAAAAAAACTACTGTGATGTGTTTTTGGTTTATGTTATAAAGAATTCATCTTGAATATTTCAATTTTTATGTTTTGTATTAGTAGTAGCCGGTAGTGATTAATGCAGGTAAAAAATGTACGCAAATGTTTATTTTCATCGTGAAATAAAGCCAACGAAATGTTTGGCTACAAAACTTGAGCTCTTGATATAAGTCTTTTCACAGACTAGATTTATTTTGACGAATCTAACGGCAAACAGAATATGTTTAATATTACGCGATTATGCTTAGACGAAATTGTTATGAATATATGTGAATGCCCAGCACCTATCGAGGAATAAAATCTATTCATTATATTATAATAAATTATTTTATTCCTAAACGTTATGTTTCCCTCTTCAAATTGAAATTTCACAGAACGCATTGAATCATTTTACTTTTCTTACAGTTTTGTTATTATTATTTCCAGTTTTGAAAATACAAAAATGGGAGAGTATTAGTGTCTTATAGTGGAGCACGTAGAACTGCTCTTGGCGATATTACAATTAGTGATCTATGAACAATAGAAAAATATCGCGTTACAGAATCAAATAATCGTTTACATTTCGAGTTTATTTCATTCATATAAGCCAAGGAATGTTGGCTACAACAAAGAATAAACCCTCTTATGTATAAGTGTCATATACCTTATACGTTTGCAACTGTTAGCATTAATATGACATATCATCATTGATAGTGTTTTATTGATCGGAATGCATTTATAATTCTGAAATTGTATAACGTAAATGTAAAACTTATTATGTCGGGGTTGCAACTGTTAGCATTAATATGACATATCATCATTGATAGTGTTTTTATTGATCGGAATGCATTTATAATTCTGAAATTGTATAACGTAATGTAAAACTTATTATGGTCGGCTATAAATATGCAGTGCTTTGTAATAAAACACGATAATAGCTATAATGAAGTGTGGAGTCTGCTCTGCAACCACAGCAACAGTAAAGCACTGACCCTTTGTGCCTTTGATACGTGAATTATATAATTACTACACAGAAGGAACTCATTAAAATTTATAATCATTTTTCTGTTCACGAAGTAAGAATTTTATCGTGATAAATATACATATGTATGTAAACAAAACACATATGGTATGTAATTGCTACATGAATAATAGAATTTTATATCAACAATACTAAATTATGAAAATTTCCGACATAATTTGTAAAAAGTGCGATTATCCTGGTAGAAATATTACAATACTTATGCCGTGTTACTAAGCTGTATTATTGTAATCAGTAAAATTATATCCGAGAAGTTTGAAGTTTATCCTGGAATTAATTACTGCTATTACAATTACATTAAATAACTGATTTTTGCTTGATCTGTGTATCGGTTAAAATTTAAACTCACGGCACAGTTTCAAACAACATATTATGTTACATACCGTTTTTGAAGTTGTCTTTTAAAGCATTCAATCATATTCAATATTGTATATAAAAAATTTTCGGTCTTTAAACAAAGAGTTATGTATTCAATTTATTAAACATCCTTTAAAATATTGTTGAAGAGGTAAAAAGTTATCTATTTAAAAATATTTGTAACTATATAAATAATTAAAACCATTTAGGTAAATACAACGATGTTAAGGATCTGACAGATCTTTTCCGTCTATACGAGCACCTTCCGTCCGGAACTGGTACTAACATGGTAAAGCAGGAATTGCAATAACCCAACTAGGCAAATAGACTTTTGACCTTGTAAGTGAAAATATTGCTTTCCTCTGACCTTTGGCCCCACCGTCGAATACAGATCTTTCTTAGACCATGATTAATCTATATACCAAGTTCTAAGAGGGTAGAACAATTCAGTCAATAATATCGCACAGACAGAAAGATGGAGAGGCGTACAGCTAACAGGTTAATTGAATCATAGACGATTTCATTTGCAAATATCACTCGCTTATAATGGAGTAATTACGGTTACTGATAAGTAAAAAAATGATTATTTTTATCGCATTAGGTACACGACATACAAATTATTTAGTTATACGAGGTATGCTGAGGTTCACGAGATTATTTCAACTTGTTCTGAGGTTCGAACGTTAGAGCTGCGTCACATATATTTAATTGTTACCTTTGAAATATTATATTTACTACCTGAACCACCTGAGACTCCCAGAAGGTAGAATGGGCGCTCACTGCCATTTCTGTGCCTCAACTTTTCAGGCATTGGATGAGTTATCTCTTGATTAAATAGTACAATCAATCAGACAAATATTCTTCTAGATAGAAAATATCAATCCAAATCACTAAATGTTGCAAAATATCTTCCAGACTGGTAAGATTTTTAAATTCGGTACATAATTATGTCAGTATAATTTTCATACAATCCACAAAATAGTGTACATCAATCAAAATTTAGTTTATTTCCTAACTTGAAACTTAAATTTGTTCTCTGAAGAATTATGTTACCTATTTTAAGTAGTAATTATTATAAAACTATTTTAAGATATCTGTATAATACATTATCCCGAAGAAAAACTCCCAATGCAAAGATTTCTAACCATTTAAAATTTTTGGAGATATAGTGATATAGGTATGTCTTTATCAAATTTCAACCATATAAATCTAGTGTATCGAATGGCACCGAGTTGTATCATAAGGGCGAACACACTCAAATATAGATATCTATTTTCAAGAGTGACTCTGCTAAACTGTCAGCCAATAAAACTTCATAGTGGCCAACGTTTTATATATGAAACAAGTTTTAAGGCCGTAATCCAGATATTTGCGAAATTATAAATTCTCCTCATGCACTGGAACTTTCCTTTGCTTGAAGACGACAGCTCTTCCTAAAACCACAACGCTGTCTATCGGACCGTCGATGTGTTAACATTAAATAGAATTGTCCTCAGGGACTTGAAACTTAATATATAGTTTCCTCTTTGTCCAATAAAGAAAAGAATTTGATTGTGGAGTCCAAAGGTCAAAGTAAATCAAAGGAAAAAGGCCGAAGCGATATGCCACCAAGTTGGTGTACAATTCACTCAGTACGATGATCTAATAGTGTTTGAAAGAAATGGATAAAGGTCTTCGTAATAGGAAAGAAGTATCAGTTCGTAGACACTTTCGTTGAGTTTTGTAAGTTTATTTCGATATATCGATGCATTTCCTCTAAGTATTTATTTTCGTTTACATTGAACACTGTGAACCAGGTCCACAAAAATATTTGGAATGTTTAAATTATTGTAATATTCAAGGATTTAAATGCTCGAGATGTTGTATAAAATAATACGTATTAATATTACAGTTAAAACACTATAATATTGTTAAAACTAGTTTAAAATTGCTGTGAGTTTAAAGTTTTTACCGCAAAATACAGTGACGAAAAGATTTGTTATATTGAACATAAATTCATAGGATTTTAAACTTCTCGGATAAAACTTTGTTTAAATTCAGAGTTACTGACTATATAATACTGCATCATAACAAGGTAAAAGTATTGTAGTATTTATGTCATACAGTCCTACATTTCCATTTAGTTGGAGACGTTTCAATTAATTTAGTATAATGAAATAAAGATGCTATAATTGGCATAATAAAGAATTAAAAAAAAGAAAAAAAACAACATGTTTTTTAATTTACTTTAGGGTATTATGAATATTAAAGGCTTTATCCAAAGCTAGTATTCTATGGAAATAAAATGTTATCTTGCTTTAGACAGTGAATGGTTTAACAATTTTAATGAAGTTCTCTGTGTAGTGATTATATAATCCTCGTACCAAAGGCTCAGTCCTGTAGTCTTGACGAGGCTACAGAAATGAGTCCACACTTAATTAATAACTTGGTGTTGTGTTTTATTACAACAAATGTATATTTCTATTACGCATAATATTGTTTTACCATTACCTCGTATAATGTAGCAATTATAAATGTATTTCGATAGACCAACAGAACACTGTTATAATTATTCTAAACATTTTATAACGTAAAAGTGACATTAATACATTCAAGTTAAGACATGTTCTGTTCATTTGTAAACGCCAACATGACTCTGGTTACTATAAACCGAAACACAAATACCGGTATGTGATTGTATAACGTGATATTGTTTTAGTGTTCAGAGTCCAGATCACGAGTGGCAATAATCGCTAAGAGCATTTTATGTTCTCTCACAACAGAGTACCACAAAATGCTTTTAACCTATGCATTTTGTAAAATAATGGAATCCACACAGAGAAACTCCTAGGTTAAGTATTAAAAATTCAGCTTTAAGTACAATTTGGATCCTTTTATATAAAATACTGTTATAATTACTGTTAAAAGTATAATGAGTTACATTTTTGGGTATATATTAAGATCAGCTAGCACCGCTCCGATTCGCCGTAATTTTTTGCATACTTTTGTAGTTGTAAAAGTTTCACCCATATTTAAAAACTTTGACTTTCAAGTATAAAAAAAGGTATTACGATATAACAAGTAATTTGTATTGTTGTTATGTGTTGTACATACAGTATATTCATAGCAGAAGAACTTATTTATTTACTTTCCATCATGATCTCAACGTTAATAGGAGGCTTTCGAACATCCCATTGTTAGAAACTATATTACTCATATGGATTAAAACATTAAACATATTGATGACCTCTATTTTCTAACGTAGAAAAACGCGATATACCTTATTGGCTGACTCAGCCAATAGGTTTACATAGAAATATATTCAAAATGAAATATTAAAATTTATTGTCGTTGAGAATAAAAACAAAAGGAAGAAATAGTTTTTAATTAAATAAAAATTACAAACTTACATAATGTTTTTTTGTGTTATTGGGTCTTTATCTCTGTTGAGTAATGCTATACATATTTAAACTTATAATTATTATAACAAAGTTATTTAAAACTTGTACAGATTACTTTACCACGAAATGTATCCGGGCGTGCTCCTACACAATTAGCTGAATAACAATACATCGCTTTAATGTACACCACTGTTCCCAAGGCTACACTATGTGTGCTTGTGTTCCACACAGTACAAGACGTGACCAAATTACCTTTGGGTGATACATCACCATATATCGTGGCGACGTAATTTACTGCTTGAATTTATATATGTAGGTAATAGTAAATACGGAATTCTTCGCTGCGAATATCACTTCAGTTTGCACCTGTAAGGTGTGACATAGTTGCCGTAGTCTTTAGAGACACAACATGGATTAGTTTTTAAAGTACATAAAGCTTATAAGCCAACAACTTGTTCGATTTCACTCAACTTGTGATGATCGCGTTTTATTAAAAAACGAAGGGATTATGTTTAGTAAGAAATCATCCACACGAATAAAATAGCTCTAGGTTCAATAGAAATATACATCTATAAATAACACACAAAGCTAAAAGATAAAACAATGCACTACATTTTAGATTAAATATGTATAAAACCCCAATAAAAACTAGTGCATTGTTACTATTAGGTGTTTAATTTCATTTCCATGGTTAGTTAAGACAACGGATTTGTTGGCTAAAATGTGAGCTCTTTGTATAATTTAACTCTTTTGAAAGTGTCAATTCTTTTCGAAGAATCTATAGGCCATCACAATATGTTTGATATTTGGCCACTCTGATAGACAAATCTGTTCACAACAGCTTCCATTTAAAAAGCCTCCTCCTTACTGTGACAGTACATTGTAGAAGGTAATTTAACAACTCTACATATTTATGAATATATTAGCACTTTTACATCATAAAATTTATTTCATATGTCACAATAAAACGCGGAAAACAAAAAGACACATAAATTCAATTAAAGATGTATTTTCTAACACAGGTAGATAATAATTGTTACAATTTTTTACATTTATTTCAAGATTGAAAAAAAATGGAAAAATAGTGGCGTCCTGTAGTGGGAGAACATAAAACTGCTCTTAACGATATTGCCACTCGTGATCTGGACTCTCTGAACACTACAAAAAATATCACGTTACAGAATCACATACCGGTATTTTGTATTTCGGATTTATATTATTCATACAAACCAAGGAATGTTAACCACCAAAAAGAATGAAACCTTTTTATTTATTAGTGTCATATAGCTCATATATGTTGTACTAATTTGAGTATTATTATAAGCTAAGAGTTATGTTTATTACTCGGAATGCATTTATAATAAAGAAAATTTATCTGAGGTATAATTAAACATTTTATGCAGGCTATGAATATGCAGTGGTTTGTAACACACGAGCTACGTATAATGAAGTTGTGGACTCTGTTCTGTAGCCACGGCAGAAGTAAAGAACTGACCCTTATGCGCCTTTGATGCGCGGCTTATATAATTACTACACCAGAGGGAACTCATTAAAATGTATAATCCTTTACTGTTCAGCAAGATAGAGTTTTATCTCTATAGTACACAAGCTTTCCAACAGGTTTTGAACCGTACTAAAAGCCTGTAATAATTATCAAACTATATCTTTATGTAACTGCTATAAGTCAATAGAAATTGTTTTTATCCAATATACTAAAATATGAACACTGTCCAAATCATTGGAAAAAGTATGATTTCACAATATAAATAGTACGATACTTGTACTGTGGTAATAAAACAGTAATAATATACGACAGTAAATGTTATCCGAGAAGTTTGGAGTTTATCCTGGAATTAATGAATAATAAACTAATATTAGAATTCTATTAAATAACTGAGTTTTGCTTGAACTTGTCAGTTTAAAATTACAGCTATTTTTAAACTCATATTCAAAAAAATAAGTTTTTGTATAGTTTTTTGTTGTTCTATCGTATTAAAATATCTTATATCAAACATTTCAGCCTTAAAATAAATGAATTTTTATTTCAAAATAAACAAATTTTGGACTTGCTAAACAGTGTCTATGTAAAATCTATTTGTAGCCAAGAGAATAATTAATAAATTAGTTAAATTGATACAACGATGTTAAGGATCTTGACAGAACGTAATGCATACTTTCTCGTCTATTACAAGCACCTTCCGTCCGGAACTGGTAGTACTACATGGTAAAGCGAGAATTGCCATACTCAACTATAAACATAGACTTTTGACCTTGTTAGTGAAAAATTTGTTGTCCCTGAACTTTTTGACCCCCACTGTCAAATACAGTTCTTTCTTGAATTATGCCCTTTATACTAAGCCCCAAGACGCTAAAACAATTCAATCAAGATTATTCGCGCAGACAAACAGACAGACAGAGTGACAAGACAGCGATAAAGTGATAGCTAGTTGATTGAATTATAGGCGATTTTATTCGAAAATGTTACTCGCTTGTAATGGAATATGTGTGATTCCTGCATTTAGCACGAAAAGTATAAATTAAGAAGAAGTATTAACTTTTATTGTATCAGTTTACAAAAAATATATAAATGATTTATATATAGACGAGGTGTGCTGAGGTCCACGAGATAATTTCATATAGTTTTGAGGATCGATGTTATGCTGCGTCACGTATATTTCATTGTTACCGTTGAAATATATATATTTACTATCTGATCTACCTAAGATTCTACAAGGGTGAAGGGACCCTCATTTTTTCTGTGCCTCAATTTATAGCATTGATTGAGTTATCTTGAGTTAAGTAATGCAATGAAAGGTATTAAATATTCTCTTTGTATCAATAAAATACACTATCAGATAAATTTTTTCTGGACGTAAATGTCAAACCAAATCACCAGATGATGCAAAAGATCATCCAGACTGGTAAGCTTTTTTGATTTCTATACAGAGTATATTTTTCATATTATGCACAAAAAGTACATCTCATAAAAATGTAGTATATATTGAAATAAAAGTTTGTTATCTGTAGGATTCTGTTAGATATTTTAAGTAGTAAATACTGTATCACAAATTACACCCGAGTATAAGGGTGAGCACACACAAAGAGGGAAATCTCCTTTCGGGAACTGGTGGGAGGGATTTTGCTAAACCCTCAGCTAATTAAACATCATATTGGCTCATGCCTTATATATGAAAAGTGTTTATGGCACATAATTCTAGACATTATTTATTATTACATTAGTTTAACATTTCTCTGTATTTTTCTGTACATATGTGGACACAGCAACGCAACTCACTTGTGTCAGAAAAATCATGGTAATAATTAAAAACTGACAGTGACAAACATTGATTGATTTGTAGTTGGGAGAAGATACAGGGTTCACAGGGAACTAGGCCAGGGATTTGTAAACACTCCTCCGAGTATATACTATTGTTATAAAGAAAAATATAATTTTTTTATATTATACAGTGTTTCAGTAGCCTTATGTTCCAAATTGTAACATACTAGGTTTCGAAATTATAGGATAAGCTAATAGTTACTGATACATGTCATATGATGGCTCATATTTATATTACACACCATTTGTTTTATTGTGCATTTCCTCGATGCCAAAATGGTTATCCTTAAGACCAACTTAACGAAAGGCACTTTTTGACTAACATAAATTAGAGCCACCTAAGTTTTTATATTTCCCATTTTAATTAGCAATGTAGAGATAGAGGAGTTGAAGTATCCCAGCAAATTTCAACCCTCTACGTCACATTGATCGTGCGTACAGACAGACTTAAATAGGAATCCGTATCCCTTGTGCTTGATACAGTGTAGTGACCGACAATCACATAGAGGTTATAAGGATGAAGTGTGATGAATACTATTTGATTATTTCATAATTAGTTCCTATTTGCTACAGATATGCAGAAGTGGTCAATACTGTGGGGCCAGAGTGCTCTTCAATGGGATTATAGAGGTATCCTGCTGTTCAAGTACGTGGCCTACGCAAGCAATTAATGTGGCTTATTGCCAATATAGTATCCATCAGCCAGCGTACAGAGGTATTTCAGGTTAGAACCGAGCTATTCATGCTATTCTGAGCGACTCATCTAGGGCCAAAAGAAAGTGAGCAAGATACAGTTATTATATCTGATCTAAAATATAGTCTTAACAGGTAAGACTGCATTATAAAACAATACTGACACAGCATTTGATAATTATATAATAGTTATAAATATTGATCCAAAACCTTTGGCATATCGCTGCAAATGTGAGGAGCAAAC
This sequence comes from Homalodisca vitripennis, assembly GCF_021130785.1. Classification (NCBI taxonomy): domain Eukaryota; kingdom Metazoa; phylum Arthropoda; class Insecta; order Hemiptera; family Cicadellidae; genus Homalodisca; species Homalodisca vitripennis. Next base: position 46,727,921 of record NC_060211.1, on the reverse strand, counting down.
ATTTAAAAACGCCATTTTTCAGAAGTTAAAAAAATTTATATATTGATAATTGCGTGATCTCAATTCCAAACAAGTATTCCCAGATTACAAAGGAATGCAAGACTGACAATTCAATCAGAAATTGTTTTTATTCATTTCAAGTATCCTTCAATCCGATCTGGCTCGTACTTTTTGGTCATGTGATTCTAAGCTGTCAGCTGTTGTTGTACTTTTTTCTTTGATGTCATGTTCATTATTAGGTTTTAATGTGGTGAATTATTAATTGGTTATGTCATAATAGATTTAAGGTGACTACCATAATGACCTTCTTTATTTAGCATACTCTCTACTTGTCCACCTTTATTCATTTATTAACAAATAAATTATAGATTGCAGACCGATTTTATTTATTTTATGATTTAGGTTTAAAACTAAACGTTTCATTAATTTCTTTAAACAAAAAACACTTTATCTTTTAAGTTAATCCAAAATGAGTTCTCTCATAATTTAAATTATATTTTCTGTTTCTTCTTAGTTTCAACTTATGGAAGACTATCCGAAGAGGAAGCATGGTTTTAGTTTTCGCTCTACATATAATAAAAAGATAATGAAATCTTATTTCTCTGACCAAAAACAAAAGGTGGGCTAATACAAGGTTTTTCTTTGTGTTAAGAAATTACATAATTGACCAACAGCAGAGTTGGCTTTCCAAACTGATAGACTGTCAATGAACAAGGAAGCTCACTTCGAGCCATCAATATTCAGTAGGCGCACCTCCAGGATCGCCATTAGACAACAAAAACAACGAAACTCCTTCCTTCTTTCTTCCCTGGAATTGTTCTACACGCTAAAAAGAACTTGATGGGTTGGACGGGTAAAACCTATTATTAATGAATACTTTTATATTTAAATTTCCTTTTAGTTTATGGTTTGAAACATTTTAAAATAATAATACTAGACGCTTAATATAAACAGGGGGTCGATAAGTTCATTGCCTTTACATTGAGGGTGGGGAAGAACTAATGACCAAACAGTTATGGGAAGTTTGATGGATTCTAATGCATCTAAGACGCCAACTGACGGTATTAAACTGTGGGAGACTCAACTTTCAACAATATATTACATAATTATTGGCGCTGTTATTTCATTATATTAAAAAAGACTAACTGACGTAATTCCAATTAATTTAAGCTAACGGAGATTAGAGCATAGTTTTAATTAATTCGGGATGCACTGGATAAATCCCTCCTAGACTCCCGCAGATAACCATGTGCATTAAAATGGCTCAATGACTGAGGAGGGACAAAGTTATATACAGTAAACATGAGGATTTCACGGTCAGAGAATACACATCTGTATGGTTTATAAATAATCAATAAATAGCCTAAAATAAAAAAAAGAAAACATGCCCGGATGCATGGAGTAGCAATTAAAAATACGCAAACGGTAAGTTCAAATTTAAAGAGCCTAAATTTTGATACAAAGATAGTTTTTTCTTTGGTTTAGCATAAACGAGCTTAAAAATTAACGGCTCTTGTAAATTTATTGTTATAATATACGACTATTCTTAAATAAACACACACGAGCGCGCACACAACTGCAACAACAAACAACAACGCACGAACACGAGCGCATGCGCGCACTGTGTGTGTATGTAAATATCCATATGTGTATCTACTTTAATATAAATATCTAAGTATTTATTTGGATTTGATAACAAAATATACACAGATAATTCCCATACATGAAAACGATAGACTCTACGACTTCATTAGGGCACATTTAGTGTTTCTTTTAGATCTTAAATTTTAACTTAAATATATATTTTTTATAACATCATTTATATTGTTATTGGAATAAGTAGGTGTGTAAATTATTAGGTAATATGACAGTAGTTCACTAGGTAATATAGCAACTGCCTTGCGCTGTATGTAAATTCAATGGACGCACTAGTCGTAACGTTTATATTTATTGAAAATAATTGGGTAGTAATATCAGATAACTTCACTCCAAGGGATAATCCAATAATAGCCTGGTTCTCTGCGTATATACAGCAGTGGGGTAGTACTGTAAATGTAGACATTGTTTGAATTATCGTTTAATTCTTTTCAATTTCAACTATATAAAAAACCAAGGTTTGGTAATTTCTTAGTACGATTTTAAATTTGTAGTACTGATTTATTTCACTATATTCAAATTCTTTAGCAAATATGTATGTTTTTGTTCACACTAGTTTTTTTCTTGATAGTTAATGCATGTTGTAGTATCGTATTTTTAATAAAGATGATATTTAAATATCTTGTTTGTAATACTTTGTATTTGAAGATTTAAAAATACGCTGTTCTTATACGTAAATCGTTCCGTTAAGTAATTATTTTTCGTTATCTTATAGCAGGAAAGGTATATTTAGTTCAAAATTAAACTTTTCCCAGTTTTTTAACATCTAACTTTTAGTTTAAAAACACTACAAACTGATTTGGATAACGCAAAGTTCATAGGATGACTTAACAACGTGTCCTGAAACAGGCTAATTTATAGCTTATTTAATCATTGAGATATCCTATGGAAATACGGATGATCAGACATAAAAAAACTGTCAACACCCCAGGCAGTCGGAAGAAAAAAAACAATCTGATAACCTACTGAATGAAACTCCAATGACGCCCAGTATAAATCCTACAAATAGATATAAACCCTTCATATAACTCAATCTTCTAGATAGGAATCCAATAGTTTCATGGCAAAATGTAAAGCCTTTAAATTAAATCATGTTTGAGATAGCCTGCTTTTGAGATAGTAAGGTGTTTTGTAATTACTCGGCCAGATTTACATAATAAAACATGAACTTGCCTATGAAAAAATGAAGTTTCATGCCCAGATTCATTTCCGTACTTTCTTAGTCCTTTAACTGTATGTTAAAATAAATATGAAAGTAATTTACAAAATAAATTCGAAATATGTAATTGAATGAATAATATAATTGTATTGTAGTCACAAAGGCGTAACTTTAATAATTTCCAAATTTGTACACTTAACGGTATTAGTAAGAGTTAAAGTATAATTAAAACAGTAAAAAACTATATTAAGTGAATATATGCTCTTCTAAGGAAAATACAATATGTTTTTATTTTACATGTCGGTGTATTTTCCTAATAAAAAATACACGTTTTGTTTTCAAATAAGTACAAATGTAATTTTATTTATATTGCCTTATAAAAAATATAATAAATATATATTATATTTATGTTTGTAGCTCCATTTGCTTCTAAGTTTTTGACGCTATCACAACACAGTTATACAATGAAGGTTATAATGAATTACAGTACCTGTGGAAGCAAATATCCTCATAAGTTGGAAGGTTATATTACAGAGCCTAACAGATAATCCAAGTAGAAATCCGAAGTGATGACAGTGACAAAGATTCTGTAGTATGACAAGGGTCAGCCACAGAACCATTCTGTGCCTAAAGTGGAAACCGCAGTCCTCACACATTGCATTTTAATTTAGCTAAACCCTACCCATTTTCTTAACTTAAGTTTTCTTGTTTTTTAAAAATAAAAAATTATGTTGGCTTGTACATTTTATTACAATAATATATAATAAAATATTCGTTCGTTTATTTAAATGTATTGTGTTTTTGAATTATTTTCATTGTTTAAAGGGGTTATTTCTATCACTACTAAATGCAGCAAAGTTAGAATGCACTGCTTATATTGTATGAGTAAACTAATCTTACGCAGTTAATAAAAGTCATTTACCAAAGAGCTGGTTAATATAAACTTGCAGTTTTTGACTGAGGATTCGGTTGAGGAATTGGTCAACAAAAGAGCGCTGTATGGAAGCTTTATGAAACGGGGAATCGCAGAGGAAGCAACGCATATAGTGAATTACAGAATCACCAGTAGAAAGAGACTTCGTATCAGATTCGGAATTGACGCGCGTCTCGTGAACGATCCTTTACTTCCAATTGAATTTTTGCTGCAAAATATTTATTTAAGTTTTGAATATTCAAGTTTCATCTACCACAAGGTAGAAGGTATGCTACAACAACATGTTGCTTCACAGGACTTTGCAGAGGTCTGCTTGCAAAATTCACATCTATAGCTCATGCCATTATTCGAAATATCCTGCGACAGAAACACAGAAAGTCATACAAAAAGACTTTTGTACGTCTCCCAGTTAGACAACAGAGTCCATTGTGTCCGCAATATGATGATGCTGCAGGCGAAAATTCATGCATCATTATATAACTCATTCTTGTTTATATAGAGTAAATATCTTTTCAAAAGGATACTTTTCACATTTTTGTTCATTCAGATAAGTTCATAGCAGTTATTAATATATAGTAATAGTAAACATTGCTGTAAGCTAGGTGAAAGTGTGCAAGACTGCTCTAAAAATAAAATTTTGTCTGCAACATTTAAAATTTACTCTTAACTCTATTATGTTTTTATATTATGTGCATATTTAGTTTGTTTACAAATTTATTTATTGTATATTTTTCTCGTATTTATCATGGTTACTCATAAAAACTATTTCAAATATTTGTTAAACGCTCAACCACATTACATAGAGTGACAATCACCGTCATCAAACTCATTGTTTGATAAATGAAGCTTTAGGAAACGTTTCAAGTCTAACAGGTCAAGTTTTTGAGATATCGTGCACGCAGACATGTAACCTGAAAGTCTGGCAAATATAAAAATATATTATAGTCCCACGAGTAATAGGCTTTACTAACTCTCAGCCCATAATATATTTATGACTATTCATTATAGTGTACGAATCAATTAATTATCCTCAATTCGTTTATCCATTTTTAACCGAATCTATAAAGGCCACATTTGTCATATATACAAATATCAAAACATCCCATTTTCATTTTTAGAGAATATTTTATGTCTCCAAAATTGTTTGGCTTAGCTGTGTACTCTTTTTTTTCAGACTTCTTGGGTAATATTATTATATTTAATTTGAATATTTTAATTAACACTAAATTTAACTAATATGCCATGATAAATAATTTTTTGTATTGTAAGCAGCTTGAAAGGAAATGGGTAGTATTTCTAGATGATGAAACTACCGGATAGATACGGATAGGATTATAGAAGGGAATAATAGCACTGATTCAACCAAATCGTAGGAAATTGCAGTCATAATTTACAAAAAGGTTTAAAGTGGTAGTTATCTAATAAAATACGATGTGATATGTTTAAGAGTGAGAAGATGGGTGGCAGAATCAAGGATTACTGTTCTTTATTTTTTTTTCAGGTGTATGTCCTTTGGTATAATTAAGGTGCCACGGTAAGTCTGTATGTTGCCTACGTTAAAATTTTCGTTTTTAAGTATTAATTCCGTTACTTCTGGAAAAAATTTGGAAACTTAAGTCTGTATACATCTTGGTTAGCAATAGTTTGCACCAAATGTTTTGAAGAAATTCGTAATTCAGCAATGTCGCCATACCAAAAGTACATCAAACTATAAGTTTAATGTTTGTAAAAATGTTTAGAACAAAAATTAATAACCATTTAACTCAGTAAAGCAAAACTGAACACTTCTTGTAAAACGGAAAAGGTTGGAACACGGAGTAAGACAGAGAAAACAAACCAAGAACTATAGATCAAAATTGAAGTGGTAATTTGAAGTAATAGAGTCAAGAGAATACTCCCTCAAGCTGTTTATGTTTCGAATGAACTAAGGACAGTTTTGGAAAAGCCACATACACGAGGAAAAAGAAAACCAACATTGTCCGGGGGATACATTTTTATTTTTAATTTTTAAAGAATAATAGTTTGCAACATTTTTCTTTTTCGTTTCCATAGTTACAATAAATTAAATAACCAAATAGATAAAATCTTCATTAAATAGCAATACAAATAATACACAAAACATATTAAATCAATAAAAAACTAGTTTAATGTTTATTTTAAAAATAATAAATATAATATTTAGTTCTAAACATTATTGCTTCTGCAATCTTGCTAATTTTTAATTCAGCATCAGGCAATCACAATTGCGAAACATAATAATAAATCATAAATAGTTATGGGACCTTTAAAAAAAGAATGCAAACTAAATATTTTTCTGTTGGACTTTATATTTTATCTGTATTTATGTATTTAAATATACGTGGAGTTTAAGATTTGTAGGTTGATTCACACATATTTGTTATATGAGGCAATCATTATAAGAGGCAATAACCACTATTAGTGTAAAAACTGTAAAGCGGTGGTGCCTTGATAAAAGTACATGGTGATGCAATTAGTTCATAACAGCATTGATACTGGTATAGCAAATGATTAGGTTCTGTAAATTATTCGGTAATATGTCCGCAGTAATGTGCAGTGACATGTAGTCCACTGGGTAATTCATCGGAGTAATACATTGTGCTCCATCTATATAGTTTGCCGTTACTGTAATTTGTTAATTATATTGAATTATTCTTGGTCTTATAATCTATTGCTAGATTGTCTAAAAACATATTTTTGAAAATACAATGATATATTACATGTAATTAATGAATATTGCCGTGATATTTTACAGTCATTGTTGTTCACATACTATGCAGATAGATAACCGATTTTCCGTTAGTTTTGTGTGGTAATAATAGCGTATAAGGCTGAATTATGGTATATGGTAGAAGTGTCGGTCAACAAACGAGCGCTGCGGGAAATAAGGAAACTGGGCATCACGGAGGAAGCAACGTCCTGCTGAATACAAAATCACCAGTAGAATGAGACTCGCATCAGAACCGGAATTGACGGGCATCATACTTTATTCCGATTGAATTCTGCTACAAAGGTATAACTTTTAGTGTTTATTCCTCAAGTTCATCTAGCTACATCTCATTTAATTTTAGGTTTGGTTTAGGTTAATGTTAGGTTTAGGTTAAGTTCCCATCCTCGCATCTTGGACACTGACATTGTGCTAACTCTGCCATCTTGTTTCTTGCCAAAAATAATAACTGCCATATTACAAATTTATATAAATACCTGAAGTTCATAGTAATACACAGTAGAGTACATACCAAATGAAAATGTTGTAATAACAAATCATGTAATACTTTGGATCTTAATTCTTTGTATACGAAACAGTACATCAGTTTTTGTCTTAATTTCCTTATCTTATTAAGACAAGATAGGATGTTAAGCGGGAGTTTTTCAGCTCCTATACTTTGGTACATCAATGTTTCACGGGTCTGTCACAATTTAAATTATTTTTCATCTTAACTGAATCATCATTATTGGTTGTTTATGTAATTGCTATTCCACCTAAGGTTAGGGTTCTAATAACTTTTATTACATCTAAAGCGATGGGATGATAATGTTAGAGTATAACACTATTATAAGTTGCTTGCCCAACTATTGGTAAAATATAGACAACAATCTTAAGCTGTCACCCTCACTCATTGTAATGATTTGTGAATCTACTTTATCACTCCTAGTGTCATCAGCTTCTGAAGTATATTGTTTTTTATATTTATTTCACGAGCTATTTAAAGGATCCAGCTTTTTCAAATGATCTTAGTATTATTAAATGGTCTTAATATTTATGGTAAACAAGATTTTAGAAAAAACACACAAATATAACATGTAATATGTACACAATGTACAAATGGTTATATTGTTGTGAAATTTTGATTTAGATCATTCAAAGCTAGCTTAGATCAATCCATGTGCTATAAAACTAGTTTGCATATCCCACACGCCACTTTCATTAAGTCAGGCATGTCTTGCTGCACTTCTAAGTTAATACTTACGTTTAATGTTTAAGTACCATAAATATACAGGTGTTGGAGTAGAACGATTTCTAGTGAAGTCCATATTGCCTTAAATCAAATTTACAAAAACTGCCGTATATAACCCTAAATAACTTATAAGAATTCGATATAATATTATAATTTTTAGAACCTATCAGTAAAATTGTTCATGTGCCAAACTTTTATCTGCTAATATTTATAATGAAGATATATTCTGTTATAATCTTTTCGGATTTGTTTAATTTTACATGAATATTTATTTCATTTGATAATGGAAACAGTGCACTTATTCTGTAATTTAATTGGAGTTAATACTCAGTATTGTTTGAATCAGCGCAACATAATTTTAATCAATTACTTTCAATTTCAATTTCGTTACTGGCGCAATGGCATTGTTGTGGTGAGTATCAGTACGATAAAATTGGGAAAGTTAAACAAATTACATGAAATCAATATTTAAAGAATCACTATGTGATAAAGATGTCATACTTATCACTACTGGTAGTGTTTATAGGTAGATTGCTTAAGCATTAGCCTATCCTGATACTGCCCCACCCCTTTAACTCATCCTGGTAGTGGCCATTTATTATTAGCTATGTTGTTGCACACATTATGTTTGATGAAAATGGCTTTTTACAGCGAGGAAAAATTAAGTGGAAAATATAATTTTGTTACCAAATATTTTGGAGTCTTGTATATTGGAAAATTGAATATTAGTAATGGCACAGGCCGCATAAACCATAAACTTAAAAGTTTTTTATTTATACGTTTTTAATCGCAAAAATTAAGTTATTGCAATACACATTGTCTTTTAGAGTAGATCCACTTTAAAGTTTCGTTTAATAAATCATACCAACTTTATGCAACTAAAAATTTTATTTCGAATAGTGTTATATACTTTCACTGTATACTTCCATAGTCGAACTGCAAAAATGACAAAAAACCTTCATAAAATAAATAAAACGGAAACATTGTTTATATTTAATGAATATCGAAACAAAGAAACGATTGAGACAGAACCAATTATAACGCAACCGCCATCAATGATTTTCAATCTAAATAGTATTAATTAGTGTATAAAAAGATAGAAACTGATATTGTTAGGTGAATATCGTATGTCATTTATTACACTAATGATTAGTCATTTATTTCATTTTCTACATTGTCACCGTAATCAACTTTATTGTCCTTTTTACATATATAATATGAGGTACACATTTAATGAATTATTAAATAAAAATAGACCCTAAATGTATTCGTATTTATATAACTTTTTCAGTATAGTTTTTTATATATTTTTACAAAATAAGAATTTTTTTGAAGATATCAATACATTGTTGAGGGAATATACATGGCAGTGAGACAACTAAACTAATATGTATATCCATGAACCACCAAATTCGTAAAATTTATATTCTGTCAAAATTATTTTATGTATTTACATTGAGTTCAAATTGCATAAATTAAACACACAATACAAGTGCGCAAATAATGTATGAACGGGCATTTGTATGAAACCGACGTATTATTAAATATGACACACAAGATGAAATACCGACACATTTATTTGGCGTAATATATTTCCCATAATAATATTGTACTCTACATTGAGAAATCCATTACTATTGACCTTAAACAGTAATTTTTTACTCGATAAATGTTTCTAAACCGTTATAGAAGGGCAATAACTTTGGCTGAGATTTAAAATAGCATAAATTTTTACTATAACGCTTTAAACATTGGTAGTAATAAATGTTATTAAGTTAATAATATTAAAACAAGCAATGAGTTTTTATGGAGACTGTAACATTAAATCAAGGAAACAAAAACATCACGGAACAATTCGATACAGATATTTTATTTCAATGAATTAGCGAAACCAGAAAAATGTTTGAAACACTTGATAGTATCAGAAATTAATTATCAGGTAATTTAATGATTTAAAAATAAGGTAAAATAAGGGGTTATAGTGTATAAGTAAAATGAGTTTTAATATTTTTCATTGTATTATCAATAACAAAACTGATCTTAAGAAAGTTTAGAACAATAATTATTTAATGATTAAACGTATATTATTCACAAATAGTTAAGACCGGAAGAAACAGTAAAAAGTCAAACACACGCGAATAAACAAATGTAATTTTTAGTTTATTGTTAATGATATTATGATATTTACTTTTGTGAATGAATTTAAAAAATAAGATGGCTGATGCATCCTACTATAGTGCAGATAGAAGCAGAGTAATTGTGTACATATTTAACGAAACACGCTATTGACTTTTGTAGGCTGGCCACAAGCCAACTCTTGCCGCTTGTGGTCCACTTTGTAAAGTCAAATGACTCCTTGTAACATCAATTTCTAATAATGCCTCTAAAAAGAAGTTTCGTATGTATTATCTGTTCAACAGACTTCTTTCTCAATACCGCTAGTTAAATAGACTATATTAATTAAATTTAATGAAAGTACATAATTCCGTAAAGAGTAAAAATTTTATGTTAAAACAATGCTAGAATATTACTAAATCTGACTCATTTATTGTAGTACTTTCCCATCCCCTCATATTTTTAAGATCCTAGCTTTAAGTGACTAAATATTTCAATAATTTCTAATCCATTAGTTATTATAAAACTTACAAATATGTCATGATGGTGGGTATACAGTGAGCCAGACGTATAAAATAAATAATAACTCCAAAACCTCTAACCACCTGGTATGGGCTGTTTTAGATTACTTAAACAAAAAAAAACTTGAGGAAATTTCTATCACTTTAATATTAGTAATAAGAACCTCCGGAAAGCTTTCGTAGTGAAAGGAATTGGGAATATATCCTGCTGAGATCACATCGTGAATCCATATTGAGGACGAATGGTGAACACTATTACATTGATGTGACCTTGAAATAAGTTTGCGGGTCTCGAAACCTCAAATCGGTTGGTATAAAACCCTTAACTCATCGTTTAGTGCTTTCAAAAACTTTTAACACTAAGGACTGTCTTCAACACCCCAATAGTCGTCCTCTACAATAAAATAGACGTAATCAGTCTTAGTGCTCCTATGCACTGACATACTTTAGACTTCCATTGAGTTGCCCAGATGGAAGAGACATCGGTTTTTGTTACACATAGACTGGGTTGTATCGGCTGGTATAAAAGGGTCATGGGTAAACATTAGCCTACTATCTTTTCACACAGAAAAAAATATATAATACTTTTAAATAGGTTTAAATGTAAGAAATAATCTCCCATAAGATAGTTTGTAACATTTCGAAGTGGTGAGATTACAAATTTTGTTTTAATTAAATAAGATTCCAGATTTTTGTATCATAAGTAAAGATTCATTGAAGAACTTTGTATACATTAAACCTGATTAAATTATTAATTATTTCTTCAGTCTAAATATCAGAAATTGACGAAAAGGTAAAGTTCATATAATTAGAGAATGAATATTACCAAAAGGTTGCCACTCAACATCCTGTTTTTCCATAGTTTCCGAAACACACCTCATGATAATTTTGAAAAGCCTCACCCTTTATGTTAAATTGAGTCTGTAAAGCAATCAATATTTTTCCTCAATATATTTTTTTCAATATATATTTGAAAATTTAGGAAAAATTTTTATTTTGAACCTCATTAACAGTCTGTTATTACCTTTTTGACTTGTGGATAAAAACCTACAACCAGTAGCCGACTCTTTCTACAAAAAGTAAGAGAGGATTTTTGGTTAATCCAATGAAGAACAAAATTGTATAAAACAATAATGATTAATAAAATTATTATAAAGCAAAATATTAATTCGAAGACAACAGAACTGAAGATTATTTAACGAATGCATAATTAATAGTTTTATTGTATTTAAATAAATGTCACCTCTGTATGACGCTTTATTTCTATACGAAGAACACTGATCTTAATGGATGGTCTATGTCATTCCATGGTATTCCGCTGAGCCTAAGTGAATATTTCTATGTTGGTCTCATGCGTGACCATAGTAGCAACGAGAAAATGACACAATAAATTAAATTTGTAAACGTAATCAACGCGAGCTTATGACTCGCGCTTACTGGGAATTCCTCGTTCATGTAGAACAATTGCAAGCCCCAATCCCTAGCACGAAGGAGGTTTCAACGGGTTACCCGGGCCTTTCGGCCAGGACACGCTGATTCCTTCATTGTAGCGCGCGTACGGCCCTGGACATCTTAAGGGAACACAGACCTGTTATTGCTCAGTCTCGTGCGGCTAGCCGCCTGTCCCTCTAAAAAGAATTTAATTCGCCGGTAGCACTATTGTGGATACCGGAGAATGTAGCCTAAGAATAATTTTGTAATAATTTATTGGTGAGTATACTTCTATTATTTATACACTAATATGAAACAATTTAATGATCATAAATCTGAAGGTCAAAACAAAAACGACTTCATACATAGACTTTAAATGTTTTCAATGGTCCATTTCGTTTTTGTAACCGCAGAGGCATAATATAATGTTTTATACATCGGGAAAATCTTTTTATTGAAACACACCATTGACTTTGTAGTATGGCTCCAAGCCAAACCGAACTCGCCTGCAATCCTCTTTGTACAGTCAAATGAGGTCTTGTACATCGGTTATGCTCTGAAAGAAAACTTACCTGTTCAGTCCACCTAGTGACGTAACGGCCTATATCACCGACCGATAAATAATGTTCAATAAATACTATAAGTTATATTATTACTGATTGTTTACGTTTATGTAAGGGAAATATATTTTGTCCTTCAATTGAAAGTTCTTCCTAATGTGAAAGCGAATAAGATTAGGCGAATAAGAAGAAAGGCCTTTTATAAAGATTTACCTAATCATACTGCATAGTAGTATAACTGAAAGACATTTTTAATTTATTTCTTAAAACTGACCTCCACACTCATAAATAATGTTTAATTCGCCGTCAGATAACGAAATAAAAAACCAAAATCAACTCTTTAAATGTCTCTATATGGTTAATCATAAAGTGACTGACTGTTGGTTACAATGTGTGAGAAACTCCGTCAATATGATCTGAGAAATAATTATCATTCGATTGTTGTACCCTCCCATTTTCACATCCACTATAGCTAGCTCATTTGATGACCAGTTTTCGATCTCAGGGAAATTTCTTTATCGACTTAAAGAAAAAACTGGTTGTGTGCTCAATGAATTGCAAATTGGCTTTCTTTAGAAAGCTTGGCAACGCTTGGTTTTTTGCCTCGGCTCATTAATTGTTACTATACAGGCAATGCTCGATGTATTGGTTAGGCACTTCCTTATCATTAATTTTAGCTTGTGTGTCCCAAAGAAATACATAATGATGTTATAACCCACAAAATAGCTTCACTTCTTCCAGAACGATACAGTATCGGAAGTTGTAATTATTTAAATGGGTGTAATTTAATTGCATAGGTAATACATTTTTTCCATTAAAGTTAATAAATTTAGGAGACTCCTGTCTTTTTTTTGGACAATTTCTAAGTAAAAATGATTGCTTATACCTTTCGAAATAAATTATTGTTGTATAAAAATAAGGGTCCATTTAAAACTTCAAGTAAATGGATTTGTTCGTTATGATAGATATCGTGTGGATAGACAGAAATAAGACTTTTGAGCCAATCTAGAGATAGGATTTACTAAAGCTTAGCAAAAAAGGATTGGTTTGAGATATATTATATCTTTCCTTGGTTTTTAATGATGTGTGAACTTATAACGTTTACTCAGTGTCACTGATTAATTTAGATTTATTGACGACACAAAGTATTTAATATTCAAGATATGTAAGATACTTGGTTATAGTAAAAAACAGTGATTATATATATCACCATATAATGCATTATAAAATATATCGTCACGTAATAAATTTAAATTAAAATGTACATATTTCACCATGAAAACAGTATTTGGAATAATGTGATTGTAAGAAATACGATACTTTAGTCGATGTAATTATTTTAGAGAAAGGTTTCTGTAACGAACGCAAATTCAATTGGAATTGCTGTGAATGGAAATTTTACAACCTTGTAAGATATTTACAGAGTTAAGAATTAAGGTTAAACGTTTAGCTGTAATTGTGCCAGCCAGTTTTGTATAGCTATATAATCTTTAAAAATACTTTCCTTATTTATAAGTTTAAATTACTTCGTCTTGAAGTATTACAGGCTTTTCACTTTTATGCAATTACATTTAATCATATGTTTTTTTAAGTCGTTCTTTATTTTTATATGCGTTATTATAACTAAGAGTAACACAAGTTGTGTATTAAATATGTGTTACTGAAACTATGTGTTACTGTCTGGGGTCAGTAATACTTGCATTAATGGCCGACCAAGAAAATATATTTCTCTTAAAACAGTGTACATCGAATAAAAACGTCCTACTTCCAGGGCTTGTAATATACTACCAAATTGAAGAATAGAGTGAAAAACTCAAGTCTTGAACGTGTCCTTAGTCTTGAACAGACCAACATTGATACTAAAAGTCTCAACTGTAAGTGAGAATAAATTAAAACAATATCTCAAGATAAATTATGGACATCACAACTACACACAACAGCTTTCTACTGCCACTGATGCGCTAATAATATTTATAATTATTTTAATACCCTAACATGATACCACACCTACTTTGAGAGTCTCTCTGTTAATGCCTTTGCTTCGACATTATGTTTCCACATATACATGTAAACCTGATATGATACAACGGATGTTCCGGCTGTTCAAATCTCTGTTCATTATTTTACTGCATAACTCTTGCCTCGATCTAGCAATTAACATTTATATGCCTAATATCATTTGTCTCTTCAGTGGCATAACGATGGTTTTTCTGCCATAAAGATATTACTTTGTGTCTGATGTATTACTTTGTGATTGTATTCGTTATGATCCCGGCTCACTGTGTGCGCTTGTTTAATCAAACAGTAGACACAGGGGGGATTGTTCCTTGAGTGTCTTTTCAGTTACTGTAAATATGCCGTCTAATAACGTGAACAGAATACGTAAATTATTTAAAGTAGGTTTATTCAAAATAAAATAAATGGTCTGAATTCATCGTTGCTTCCGCGTATACTAGAAGGTTATATACTAGTAATGTCATAAGTACTTGTAGCACATTACGACAGTGGTATTTTTTTCATGGAAATAATAAAAACGTTGATCAAGTATTTTATAATAAATAGGTATTGCAAGATAAAAAAAATGTATGTTTAAGTTCTGGCATCTAAAATAAATCCTTTCCAAATTTCTAAAAATATTTATGATCTATGATACCAGCAAAATATAATCAACAGAGCCCAATAGTTTGTACTATGGTAGTACCGTGTTCTTTATATACTAGCTTTAATATACATATGCGCTTGCGTTATCGGCTCTATATTGGTGACGGACCTGGTACAAACTATATACAACCTACAATTTAAGCATTATCTCTTATTAGAAAATAACTTACCGTAAACATCTCTCCTATAATCGATGACAAAATCAAAATTAATTACCCCCTTTGCTCATTCACTCTAATAGAAATTGGTCTAGGGACTCTGTAGCTATTATTCGTGGCGCATCACATTCCACATACAAAAAAGATGTTCCCAAATGCGTTGTAACTGGTGTTTTTACAATTCTATTAACTCTCCCACGACCCAACAATTTGGACCTTCCTTAAGCTCCCTCACGGTAACACGAGCTTACCAAAATACTAACTGAAATATCTGTGGCTTTCCATTACAATCCTTAAAATACGCGTAATATTTCGTATCACACTAATTTTAATAATTTATAAGTTATATATAGAATAAATCAATCTGTGTCCTTCTGAACACAAACGTGAGTGTGCCTATGCGTGGTTTTGTTTGTTATTAGATTATTACTTTTTAAACCATTACAAAATTTTTCTTTTCTTAGAAATGGCATCAAGACCAGAGGGAATTAAAAATACCTCCAGTCTGAACTTCTTAAACACTGTGTGAGTAAAAAGGTGATAAATGCTTTTAAGGCCTAAATAAATGGTTTGCAAAACATCAACTAATCAATTTTGTAATGGTAGAAATGTGCTTCAAATTTATGGGAATTTCGATTTAAATAAATAGAACTATTAACTGTTTTGAGCTGCCTTGTAAAATAAAATCGTTTTGTACATCCAGAGAATATGTTAAACAATTTTAGGTCTATTAAATTTTAAATAAAAACGAATTTAAAAAGTAGAACATATTCATCGGTACGCAGAGCTTGGAAAAAACATTGTTTCCTTGTAAGTTTTTTTTATGAAAAAATCGCATAAAACTATTTTATTACACGGATTCCTCCAAATAATTCGGAGAAGTAGGGAATAATTTTTATTATTAATTACCACAGTTTATTAGTATCACGGAAAATATTTGTAACCTATTTGAAAAATGTTATCATTTAATTAATTGTATATTTCTTAAATTATAGGTGAAAGAATAAAATTTAGTAAATAAACTGGACCATTTACATAGCAGGAAGCATTCATTGCTTATTAAATTCAAAGAACAAGTTTAAAATCTAAAGGGTTTCCTCACTGAATTTGACCAATAACTAAACCAGAAGAGGAATTTTATATCTCAATTATCTAAGCGTATTAATTGTGAAATTACCATTTCAGGGAACGATGTATGGCAGAAGACATAATTTTTGGGTACAACAAATTGTTAACTACAATTGGTTTGGTATTGGTACGTTCAGCAGTCTAGAAACAAGATATAATTAATTTGAAATTAATTAAATAAAAACTAAGAGGCACTAGTAAAATTTATTTTCTGTATGGTAAATAACATTTCAACATAAATAAAAAAAAAGACTATTAATACTGATAAATCCACTCTGTAACTATTATTCTGTCGGTTGCTATTTGTTGGCTTAAATTGAATAGATTAGTGCATTTTTAAACCTGTATTATCAATTTAAGATTAGAAAGGAAAGCCCTAAGTCAATAGCGTATCGTGGACTCGATAGAACTTATGATGAGTTTTACTAAACAATACAATATCCTAACATGTGTGCTAACTGTATGTGTATCACATAATTAAAATGATAAGATACTAATCAGTTTGTTTAAAACGTCGGAGCATTAATTTATCAATACCAAAATATCTATATCAAAGGACGGACAGACATCGAAACGACTATAATTTACGTAAACTACAGTTAGTGCTTGTATAAAGTCAAGTACCACCAGAAAGGAACTTGAAAACTGGTATTTGTTATCAACTAATATTTTAGAGTAGTTAACGTAATAAAATTCCATTACTTTTAAATTACACAACAATCAATGTATTAACTAAAGGAATAATTTTAGTAGAGTATTTCATTTTTAAATCTAATTAAATTTATGAATTATTACATAAATTATCCTGCAAATAAATTCCAGATTAGATTAGAAAAAGGCAATTAATTACGTCTGTCCTCCCCCGAAGGGCATTTTGCAATTCCAGCCGCCGCTAAGCCGTTATTTAAGTTTTTAGGTTATGCCGATTCACGATCAGGCAAATGAACGTTAACACTCCCTTCTCACGTGAAAACACCTCCAATGTATAACTGAATTGCACTGATGTTTACTTTTCTGTTGTTTAAAACTGGCTTAGCCATGCAATTTTCACTCTCGTAGTACAAAAGAAAACTGCATTGCGTAAGTCAGAGAAGTTTAAATTTTATTTGTCAACCATAGCAAAAGAACTCGTTTGGTTTTTTGCAACAAGGTTAATATATTTATTAATCGAGTTCTATATTGATGAGTGGGTTTTAAAGTGTTGTACTTTTACAGAGTAATTTCGATATGTGTACATCTTATCACTCTTAGTGTTATGTAATTTAGGATTTAGTGGAGAAATGCATCACTCTAACATGAAAATAGGCTAAAGATATTAATATTTGAGATTTTAAACACAACCATTGTACACAGTCTGTAGGTACAAATTTATATATTCCACGATTGCCTCGTTGCCATTATGGTTACTCATACAACAAATACAAAAATGTTCCTTAACGGTCAGCCAAATACCATGATTATACATAAACATCGAACTCAGTGTCTGTACGCGTACATAAATAACGATTTATGAAAATTTTATACATAGTCTGTAATTTCAGATAAAATGAAATACTAAAATTATTATAATATATTATATTATATTACAAACACGTATATAAACCCATTTTGGAAAAATAATTCTGAAATAAATATTAAAAATAATCAAGAACTGGTTAGGTTTTACATAGTCTGGGTAAATAGTATTCAGAACTAGTATAATTTACCAAAAGATCATAAACTCCAGGTCCTATCCTGATAGAGTTGCATTACATTTGATAGCATATTAAGCAATCCCCACGTGTCCAATCTTAAATCTGTGAGCGTGTTGCACGCCATGTTTTGATGGTTTATGAACTATTTAAAGCACTGAGACTGATTTTTATGGTTTAAACACTATAATATAATAGACCATAAAAATGCGGAAATAATATATTATATATGACGACGTAAGATCCTTCAAGCCCTTATTGTTGTTAATTATTCAAATCGCCCATTTCAGTATTGAACTTCAAATAAACTTTATATGTCATTACTTTATTGTGTTTTAAGTAAGGTATCTCAGTAATATCTCTTAAGCGTAATTCATAACTCTCCTTCTTATTTAATAACATTTGAATAAATGTACACATAACCAAAATATTTAAGGCATAAAATATTGGCGTTCTCTCAAAGAGTTTTGAGGGTTTCCAAATGTAGTTTTAGCATACAAATGTATTCCTTGGCAGTAAACATATTGAAAGAGATCGTACAGAATATCCTGGAGTTTCTAACAAGAAAAGAAAAAAAACAGTTATCTTCTTTAAGAGAATTATTGTTTTCTTATAAATAATATTTATTAGCTGAACTTTAGTAGCTTATAAATTTTATATACATATACAAGATAATATTATTGTATCCATTTGTCAAGGCTTTATATTTGGTTACTTATTGTTCTAAAATGTATGTTGATAGGAAAACAAGAAGAGCAGTTTAATTTTCTTTTATGTTTATATGTTTACTATACATATGCCAACATATGATTTTTAATGTTTAAATATCTGCTGTAAATTCTTTGAAATAAAATTCGTTTGACCCGAATTACCAAGGCATAATTCCTGCTTTATTGTCCAATTGGAATTTACTGAGGATGCATTTGTTATTCAGCTAGAAACATTAAAATTGCCGGAATAATAGTTTATTGCTTAATAACTATTCATTGCGCAACAAAGAGATATCCATTAAGCAGGTACACAAATTGATTCATCTTACCAAAGGGAGTTACGTATATTTATACTTTATTCAATTGTATCCCCCTATTTATACTTATAAAAAAATGCATTACCTTATAATAACATACATTTTTATTACATTATTACCATTACTTTATACAAGTATCAGTTTAAGTTAATGTCATGGATTCAATAAATTTTTATGTATGCAATGTAAACTGATGACAGAACACGATCCTAAACAAGGAATTTACAATTTTCAATCTGAGTTTCCTATGTTTCAAAGTCAATTGTTCCATCATTATAAGATTGTTAATTATAAACTAACATTGTTTTCGACAGCTAAAAGAGCCCCAAGCTGTGACGAGACAAGCACTGGTACGAGTATTTCTACTAATGTAATTCTCCAACTCGTGATTGTTTCCCCGCCAGCGTGTTTTAACTCATCATTACATAAACGAATTTTACAAATATCTAGCTGTAAGAAAAGTGAAAAATTCTGTATTATAAGTAACGAAACCTATGTATTTTAGTATTTTTCCCCTATCCTAACTAATTGACATTAATAATATACCATGTTATGATGCAATGTTTACTACATCCGTTTATCTGTATATTTTTCATATGCAATTGATAGGAAAGTTTGATCCTGGAATTTTGGAGACTGTGATCAATAGCTAGTAAGTACAATCCTATTCACCACTGGTGTAATTTAAATAACGACGTGTAACAGTGAAACTCTCCCCGTTCTGTTTTATAACTCGTTTTCAAAAACATATGTTGTATACGTATAAGGTTTGTTCTTATAAAAAATCTCATTGAATATTTAGTGATTTAATAAAACATTTAAAAATTATATTAAATGCTCCGTCTCTGATTAGTTTAAAAAAATTTTGCGGACCTAGAGTAACAAGTTCTTGTAAAAGAACTAACTTCTTCCTAAATATACAATTGAATGGAAGAAAACAGGACCAGACAGAACCTAACAAAAGTGTTTACACCAAACTAACTTTGAATCTTTCACGATTATTACGAGCGCCTTCAAACAAACCGTGGCAATATATTATGTATTCCGTTTCACAATAACGTCCATTCGCCAATAGGCGCAGGCACATTGCTCTTTAACCTTCGCAGGAAAATGTTTGCTGCAAACACCATTATTCCTGTTTCCAAAAGGAACCTATGTATTACATTCCAAGTAAATAGAACCAATTATATAAAGAGTTTACCACAGAGACGGATGGACAGATGACTATTAATTAACATGTGCAGGGCTAAGCGTAGTATAAAAAGGTGTCAAGGATTGTCATTAGGATTTGTAACATAAGTATGTTTCCTGCTTTTTACACTCGATTATTGTTATTTTTTTCAAAGCACGTGCGATCTATACTGAGATATACGACACAAAATGGGTCGGTTATATTTCTTGTGGAGGTGTTCTAGAAATAGTTAATGAATAACCTTATTTTCCATTGGCCTGTAAAATTTTAGTTGTATTTTATGCTAGTTCTGACTAAAAAAACTAATGGGATAACGTCACTCGGTTTTAACTAACAGACATATGGAACAGATTATAATTGTACTAGTTTCTTCTTCTTCAAAACATGCTCTAGCTTTTAGCCTGGATGAAATATTTTTTATGGATAAAGATGATTTGTGATTCATATCTGAACGTAACATATCACGAATGTAATTTATTGTTATGAAACATGTTATAATGTGTATAATTGTATAAGCTTATAAACATGTGATATTGTTATACAGTATTCTATATGTATCTAATAAAAAGAATATATCAGGTAAGACCTGCCGTTATTCGAAGAAAACTAAAACAATTTGCATTATTTATGAACGAAAAAATTCATATGTATTTATTTCAAATTTAAACATTTCAACATTTTTTTGTACGAGAAAACTGCTGAAGATTGGAATAAGTCTAAATGATATAATGATTAGTTATGATTATGGCATTGAAGCCGACGTTTATTTCTAGCTACAGTCTACATACGAAAATATGTTCAGTGATGTATTGTTGAATATTCGTGCTTTCATCATTTAAAATAAATAGCATCAGCCCGCTAGTGCAGCGATTGTCGGTTATGCTACAATTGACAAAACTATAACAATAAGTTAACAGAACTATTTCACGATGTGTAAAAAATCAATGGCTTTACTATTCGATCGAAATAATTATCGAGCGTAATATAATTAACATAAACGTTAAATCTTCTACATATCATAACAACGTGTTTGAAATGACAGGTTTGATCAGCCAGCGGTCAAAGGGAACAATTTTCTCCTATATCAAACACATTGAGGCGGGGCTTTTTAAAGGCAGAGTTACAAAAATTTTAATGATGTTTCCAAATTTTAAATATAAGATTTATGAACAATAATTTATTCACAGTTTATACTTATAGTAAAATTATTCAAAATTATTACTTTGTTATAACAAATTACAATTAAATTTGCAAAAGTATTCTTATGACGTTGTCCACGTTCAACTATCTTCAGTAAACCGACTTTACAGACAACCGGTTTTTTAATGAATATTTTATTGTATTAGATTAAAAAAAACCGCTTATAATCCAGGAAATCAAGTTCTTTTAACCTTATGTGTTAGTTAAGGTATTAGCGGGTTAAGGATTATCCGGAGATATAAAAACCAGACGGCACAAATAAATCTTAGTGTTTAACATTAATTAGACTGAGCAAAATATCTTCCAATATTGTAACTGGCCATTCACAGCTATTTCATTTTCTTTTTTTAACGAAAAATATTTTAAATATTATAATCCAATAAATGCCCCTCACATTGTATTGTAACGCGCTCTAGATGTATAATACTTTGGTGAAATAATATTTTTCACGATAAAGTAACATATTGTATAAGATTATACTTGGCAGAAACGTGCAATGGTTACCTGAATCATGTTTTTCAAATCCCAAACCTAATAATGACCCAAAGATGTAGAAAAAATCATGCACAAGTAGTACATGAGTAACCAAACGTTTTTTTTATGTTATACAATATTAATTTCAATGTTTTTTGCAACGCAATTTTTTTGCCAAAAAGCCAAATTTTAATTAAATAATGCCCTGTACTATTCTTTAATATTTCTTTTAATTTCTAAAACAATCTACTGTCGTAGAAATGATGCATTATAATGTCAAGTGTTTGTTGCATATTGTTCTCAACCCTTAGTGAGCTGTAACTTTGCTTTCGTAAACCAATGATCTGGCTGTGCCACCACAATAAAAAAGAAATAACATATGTTAAAAATATAATATAAAAAACATGAGAATGTATCTATGTATAAAAGTTAGTGGTAGAGTCTAAAAATAAATTATTTGTAAATTCCGCTTTTTAATGCTGACGTGGATGTAGCAACAAAGTTCATTTATACGGTACTGTTGAAAAGAATAAACGACAAATACGAGTAATTAGTGTTACGAATGACGTGGAACTGAGCATTAGTATAGCATTATATATCTTTTATATACTAATTGGTTGTAGTCAGAAAGGAAATCATCAGTGGCTGTTGATTTTAGATTTCCCTTTTGCATAACTCACACGTGTTCCAATAATTAATATTATTGTTTATAAACAATGTTATTGACATATCTAGTACGCGAGATTCTGTATTCTACATTGTCATCATACAACTAATGAAATAGTGGTTGAATGGATTATTATCTGAATTATAGTTACGAAATATGAAATGAGCATGACAGAACAAACATGGTGAAATTTATTTCCATGTACATTCAGGTTCACAACAATGATTTAACTGTAGATGTTAAAAAGTAATTTTAATCAGGAAATTAATTCTGTGCTTTTATCTGCTATCAACGTGCCAAAAAAACAGATCCTCCATTTAAGAATTTATAACAGCCAAATTGTGCTTGCTAGTTTGTTAGAATTTGCCTTAAAAAACCTTAGATGTGGCATTATTTAATTAGAAATATAATAGTTGATATAAGACGCAAAATCTTTGAATAATTTATAGTATTAAATTAATCTATTCATTAAGTAATAAAATTAGACGATTTTAAATTATAAATAAATAACACTGAATTACTTGAAATACACAATGAATACAGACAAAATATTACTCGATATATATTTCTACATTTATAATCATACCTTTTCGAGTATCTTTCTCCAGTGAAAAATTGTAACCATATAAAATAATGTCTCATTGTTTTTTGTAATCAATAACACCAAAGATACGTATATATCTCCTTCATTGTTTCGAAAGGAGATAATGTATACAATACGAACAAAAACTGTTTGCTGGACAATCACTGTCAATTCTAATAATTTTCTGTTTAATTTCATTTCACCTAAGTATAATATACCTGGTATATGTGTTTAAACGAAAATGCAAACTGTATATCACAGAGGATGGGTTTATATGTTTTTTTACGTAATTAAATGATTAAGTATTAGTTTCAGTCACTTGTATTCAAGTTTGACTGTTAATTGTTTTCATGTTTGATCTAAGGTAAATACATAATTCCTTTAGCGTAGCAGTTATCATGTATTATAGAATTAACGCTCCTTTTATAATTAATTTCCAAACTTTTCAGTGAAATAATTTGCAAAGAAAGTTGTAAAGGAATTTCACTAATGTATTCGCAATTTATAATAAAAATGAACTATAGTCATATAACATTTTTCTTACTAGACCATATTTCAAAAACCTTGCATTTGTGTATTTTACACCATATGGTATTTTATATTTATATTATTAAATAAAAAACATGTAAATATTTATTTGTGAGTCGTCTTTAGATGAAACTTTAGATTAAAAAATTCTCGTCTAAAGTAAGCAATATTTGAAAAATGTTGTTTTAATAAGTAAGTAGTAAGATGTATGTTGCCCACTTGGTAAATTAGCAATTATCTTGGGCTGTAAGTATATAATATATTCATCTTGTATTGTATGGATATATAATAGATGTATTAGTTGTAACACGATTGTTATTATTATTGCACATGATTAGGCGTATATAATTATTCGGTTACATATCAGTAGTAATATGCGGTAACATGTAGACCCTTGGGTAATTTAGAATATAACCTTGTGCCGTACGTATAGGCAATAGTTTCTGTACTATAATTACATTATTATTTTAACTTTTGATAGTTAACTTTCAATTCAACCACATTTACGGTTTTTGGTTAATTCTTTGTGATATTTTTTATTTTATACGGTTAATTAATTTACATGTTGTTTTCACAGATAAGTGTTTAATTTGAGATAAACAATTGTTCCTTGGTTATTAAAACAAATTATCAAATCTTTGATATTTCATAGTATGATAATTTTAAAACTAAGTTTTGCATTACTTCTGTCAAACTGTACAATTATTTAATACTGCTATTTAATACTCAAGACGGTCCAACAAGTGATTTATATTTCGTCACCTTAATACAGGGATCTGCAGATGTAGCTGGCTTAAAGTTTGTATATTTGATGTTCACAAATTTAAAACTTTCAGTAAAAATAATAAGCAGCTAATTCTGATAGGAAAAATTTTTAAGTATGACTTTACAGTGTGTCCACGCTTCATTGTGTGTATCAGGCTCGGTCAAACCTTTAGCTCATTTCTTTGTGGACAGATGGACGAACAGACAGAGAAACACTTTTTACTGCTCCCCACGCAGACAGAAGAGAACATATGTCAGCCAACTGAGTGAAAGACTTCAATGAATCTCAGTAAAATTAAAATAGATGTACGTACAAGAAACCTTCATCTAATGTAATATTGTGTAATTAGGAATGCAAAAGTTTTCATAGAAAAATGTTTACTGATTCGAGTAGTCCTACGGATAGTTTATGTTATTTATACATACTCGTTAGATGTCCATTAT
Source organism: Homalodisca vitripennis (assembly GCF_021130785.1). NCBI lineage: Eukaryota > Metazoa > Arthropoda > Insecta > Hemiptera > Cicadellidae > Homalodisca > Homalodisca vitripennis. The sequence continues at coordinate 46,703,050 of NC_060211.1, read as the reverse complement.
AAAAAAGTCCTTACGTATGTAGAAATGGCGTTACATGCCAAATTTCCTCTTAATTAGCCCCTGAGATACGTAGAGAAAAATAGGACAGATAGAAAAAAGAGAAATCTTACCAGAAAGCTTTCTGCAACCCAAGAAAAAAGATAAAATCTTCAATTTATTATCGAAATATTACCCTGAGCTATAAACTTTATATGCCAGATTTTATTAGGTCTATTTACAGGTTAGGAGTTAAAGGTCTATAGTTATAGCCTTTTTTAACGCTCAGGACAAACACATAGAGGGAAGTTAACCATAAACGTTCTCGATGTTCTTAGTATCGAACTGAAGCTTCATGCAAAATTACAAGTAAGCATCCAATAAAAAATGAAATGAATTTATTTAATTTTGTTTTCGGTTAGATGACAAACGTTGCTCATGTCACTCACGGAGCTTAAGTGTCTATTTGAGCTTAATCGCAATTCCGAGCTTAGCTTAGCCTCGTTACCAAAATATTAGTGCTCAAAAAAGTATCACTTTTGCATCTAGTGAACTAGTATTTTTATTAACTGCAATTTTGTTATTTACTCATTCTTTTTATTGTTATACGTGTTATAAATATTAGATACAGCAGTGTGCAACGAAAATAGTCTAATGCGTTTTAATTCAACCTCTACAATTCACCGAGTATAATGTTTCTTAAGATTTACTAAAATAAAAAATGAGTATTACCTTATAGAATATTTTTTTTAATATACCAAACTTTAAAGTTAATAATACGCAAGCTATGAAACCACACAAGTAATAGCATATTCCCCACTGCCACTTTCATTAAGTCAGGGATGTTTTATTGCATTCCTGAGTTGTACTCTTTGTTACGGTTAGGCACCATTAAAAATACTTGTGTTGGAATAGTATCGTTTCATTTGAAGTGTAATAAACAATGTGTAATTACAAGAAATACATTATCTTACAATGTATCACTAATCAAAATCAACCATAAAATGTTATATATCAATGACTTTCGAAGTTACATTAGAATTTATGGTACTCATGTTGCGAAGTAATACGACTATATAAACTTACTATAGTACTCTTATATTCATCTGGTGTTAAAACGCGCCGCCCATCAATGCCCATGACGTCCTACCAGGCCGGTTCACATGCGGTCTAAAGCACCGCGAACTCACTGGAACTCCAACCGAGAAACATAATGTCACAATACCTGCTTGTGAACTGGGCTCGAATATATTCTAGGAACTCGCATGGTCCACGTGGACTAGTTAGGATTTCTCTCCGCAAAAATTTACAGCCCCAGAGAACTCACCACGCTGTGGGCGGGACATCACTATGACAACTCTCGATAATAGACTATACAATGGCATTGTAATATTTCCCTCGTGTAAAATGTTAAATGAAATATAATGCATATAATTGTGTATTAATATACAGTAATTTTTCTAGAATACCTAGTGTATACTTCCTGCTTGCGGATACGTACTTTAGATGAATTTAATATCCCTCTGCAGGCACAATTCATTCATCTGCAGGCATAATTCAATGTGTATGACACAAGTGAGAAATATAAAACCTCCTCGTAATAAATGGGAACAATAACATTGTTTATAATTAATGGATATCGGAATCCACGTGAATTATACAAAAGGAACAGCCGTCCAATGATTTCCCTTCTGACTACTACCAATTAGTGTATAATAGATTGAAAATGTTATATTGTTGGCCGGTTCATGTCATCATTACACTAATGATCTCGTATTTATTACTCTACATTATGTTGAAATCAGTTTTGCTCCCTTTATCCATTCAACTAACTACAAGTACATTTCAATGTAAATAAGTCGTTAATCTTGTAGTATAATGTATGTTTTGATTTTTCTCTATAGTTTTGATATTTTACCGGAAAATTCAGATTCGATCATCATGTGCTTTTTATGCTTTTGGGAATCAATAATTATGTTCAGTTTGCCTGTTAATGTTATGCATAACAAATGAGAACATGAACAATCGGACATGATATTGTATAATTTTTATGATATTAGAGTGCTGTGGAAGGTATTTGAGCGATAGAAAGTTAGTACATTTACGGTAGTTTATTTTAATGAATTTGGCTTTACAAAAACAATTTTCCGTCGCATAACAAAATAATAAGTTAGATTACTAAACACGAAAACATAAATTACTGTTATTCGTGAAATACCTCAGCATGATTTTGTCTAAGTCGTTCGTTTAATTCGGTCGTTTAATTTACTAAAGAACTAAATTAATAGGACCATTGTACCTTTCTAACAACAACAAGCTAATAAAATATTTAAACCAACAAAATAATGTTTCCTGTCATTTAGCTAGAGCGTAAATTCATTGTTACCATAGTATTTCCATTACTTAGACCGCCCATTACCAATATTTAATTTAAAGATTACAGCTAAAACATTTGGAAACATCAATAAAAGATAAAATTTTTGTCGGAAACATACTACTTTATGAGATACTTTTGTTAAGGAAAGCAAATGAAAGAGAATTACTGTGAATACCAATTTGCAATCATGGAATATATTTACAGAGTTTAATTAAGGCTAAACACTAAGATGTATTTATGCCTGGTGATTTTTTTTTATCTATGGATAATGCTTAACAACGTTTTTCTCGATTTACAAGGTGAAATTATTTGTAGCCTTAGATATATTATTATTAATGAAATGTCAAAATACGTGTATCTCTAGGTTTTTCAAAAGTATTGCTTTCTTGTTGCAATATGTGTGTTGTAGAGATTTACTGTTTCTCCGTTTTAAGACGTTAAGCTGAAATATTTAATGTTGTTAAAGTACCATTCGACATAACAGTTCAAGTTTAGATCCTATACTATTGGGCAGATGAATAACATGGATATAACAAACTTTAAATCCTTCCAAAGTTTGTCGGCAGCCTATGAGTTTGCGCTATTTAGCTGTTGGAAAATTTGATTAAGTGCTTTTAAAAATTTCTTCATATAAACGAGTAACCCAGTGTGTTTTATTTTGTAGTTTTATTACAAAACAACTTTAAATGTATTAGTATTTTATATTACAAACCCTATTACAGTATTATAGTAATAATCATTGAGTACACTTCTTCAGTTATAGACAAACGTGAATTTGAGACAAAGTAGAGATAATCCAGTGCTAAGAGGAGGAAAGCAACATTTGTTTCATATTGTAAAATATTTGTACTAAGTTCAGTCCCATATAATTTAGAATATCGGTTATAGTACCGACACGTGCTCTCAAAGCAAAGTACTGATAATCGTATTAAGAGCAGGAAAAACATTAACTATTCTGGTACTCAATAATTCGATATCAAGGAGTTATATACTAGGTATTGTCATATAAGATTGAAAAATTCCAAATATGAAATGTATCTATAATATAGGTCTTAATTTTACAAACATCCTCATATAGAACGAAGAGAAACATTCTAGGGAAAATGCCCTCTTGAAATCACAAGCAGTCTACGGATAAACAATATTACACTTTTATTACGAGGCTTGCAAATAGAAAAAGTGCAAGTAATTTTATAATACAATTATAATTTAATTTGTATTTAACATATAGTTAAATAAAGTTTACTTTGCAGAAACTATAGCAAAAGCCTTGAGAACTCTACAATCTTTGGTGCTCTCCTCATGCATTAAGGGATATTTCCGATTTTTAAAGATCCTAACAGGTCTTGGATCCTTAAATCGTATTAGATTTTGTCCTTCCATTATCTCTTGACAGTCTGTGCCAATAACTTTTGATATAATATTTTGTAAGGGCCTTTGAAATTGATATATGAGTGTTCATCAATATCCAATGAATAAAAAAAAATTAATATATGGAGTCCAAGATATGTAAAGGAAAAAAATTTGCAATTGAAAAGGTTAAAAGGCTATGCTTATTAATGGCATATGCATTTCTCTCAATAAAAAATTGAATTACCAGAACAGGATGGAAGGAATGAGCTCGTAATAGACATGAGAGGAATACAAAAATTTACATTCAAGTAGTTATGTACTGTCAGAATGCTTCGTTATTGAACTTATTGAATTCATACTTATTACAGTCGAGTAATTTTCCAAATTGGTAACAGTCGTTTTATGCAGTCATTTACGTACAAGTTAAATTAAGTATAATTAAAGGTGCTATTGCCAGAGTAAGTAGATGAAAAAAAAAACTTGAAAAACATATCTATTTGAAAGCAATACTTAGGATTCACTGAGGGATTCAAACCTTTTTTCCAAAGCTATTTCGGTAGTATACTTATGGAAATAAAAATGTAATATTGGCTTTTTAAAATTGGTAATGATTTATACATTTTAATGACATTTCTCTGTTTAGGTTAAAATTACATAATCTGCGTATCAATGAATGGCTTTAGTCCCTTGTACTGCTTTTCTCGGGCGCCGGTGGGCTACCAAGAAACAGAGTCCACACTTCATTATAGCTTCCTGTTGTGATTTTATTATAAATTTTTCATTCGTTACAAATTACTGCATTATGTTCCAGCCTGCAATAATATTCGATTTAAATTTTACCTTATATAAATGCTCGTAATTAGAAAATGTATTTTACGAAAAATATAAATCAGTAGTTTACTTGTGGGGGGGGGGGGGGGTGGGGGGGGGGGGGGGTGGGGGGGGGGGGGGGTGGGGGGGGGGGGGGGTGGGGGGGGGGGGGGGTGGGGGGGGGGGGGGGTGAGATAAAACCAATGTAAAATGATTCGCTAATGCTTAGCCAAATTGCATGCAGTGAGGTGGACTAATATCAAATACAGTGTTTCCTTTATAGAAATAAAGTTACAAACAAACTATAAAACCTATAAAGCAGTTTTTTTTTTCGAATTGTCGTGGAGACAGACTGTACTGGGAAAAATGAAATATTTCCAAAGTTTAAAGTATAATTTAATACCTACGCTGGATATATCTAAACGGATGTAAGTCACAACGTTTGGATTGACAGAAATAAAAAAACAGTTAAATGGAGCATTTATCCACCCCTCTATAATCTTGTAACATGAACAATTTTCCCGTCCAGTAAGCTATTGATTGATAGTTGACTGACAGCCTGTGTTTGTAATAACGACGTTACGTGTTAAATGTCGGACATAACTCACAATATCCGTTGAAACAACGGTAACTCACATCACACCGCTTGCCTAACGTGTAGCTTGTTTCACGGGACATGACAATCAATCACTTTTTAGTTCAAATTTATAAATAAATGTTTTTTAGAATTCCTTAATCATATACATTTCCAAAGCATACGGGGTGTTTTTTGGGCTGCAGTATGATAAACGGCTACAATCGCATTTAAATCAAGGTATTGAATTATAAATTAGAAAAACCTAACCTATCTTTTAAAATATTATAATATGTGATCTATAAAGTACTAAATATAGATAGTGTTTAAAGTTTACCTAAAAAAAAAGTAAAATCTTGTTTATTCGCATTTATAACGATGATGTAAATATGTTTTTGTTTCACAACCTGTCAGAGATATTTATACGTCAAAACATTAAAAAGATATAGATACTCTATATAATATTATAGATAGATACTATTATAGATACTCATATTCAAGATAAAATGTTACTGGTTAATAATTTATTACATTACAAAAACATATTAACTATACTGTCATCAAATGATATTAAAAAATGTTTATTTAACATAATATAAAACTATTGTAACATTGATATAAACTATTTTTATATATTTAAAAAATAAACAACTTTTGCTTTTAGGTATTTACTGAAATGTACTTAACACATAAACGTAGCTTAAAAATTTCTATAATGTAATTCTGTTCGACAATGAGGTGTCGGTAGTTTATATAATCATGAATATTGAATATTTGATTGTAGAGGTGGCCGCTTATTATACTTCCTCTACTTTTCATACAATATTTGTTTTTGGAAATGTATATTTAGCTTTAAACGATTTACTTTAGCTAAAACGGTAGATATAACTTACATTCGTTTAAAAGCGAAGTTTTCCTTTGTGAATAGTTACTTTATTGTCATATAATTTCCGCTCTTATAAGAGGGATAAAAGAGGAAATTATCAATAGAGCAAATGTAAAAAATAAGCTTATCTGAAGCGTGCACTAAATTTCAGAGTTATATAATAATTGTTTAGTAATATATGCTAAGTGCACAACTTTTAGTTGAAATAATGAAAGCAGAAATATACTGTTATACTTTAATTTAAAATTTGTTTCATTAAAACATATTTTGCCTTAATAATGGTTTATTTCATAATACTAAATATTTATTGACGATAAAATAATATAAGAAAATAGTGATGAAAAAACCTAAATCACTGGAAAGTACATCGTGTCGTATTGTAGATTTTAAAAACACCCAGGGCATTAGTAGCTCGACAGTTATTGGAAAAAATGTCCAGTATCCAACCCACATTTGTCTGATGCTTTGCACATATGAAAGATTTTTACAAAAGTAATAATAGGCAGATTAATTGTTTTTTTTCATATATATTTATTGCTATGAGATGTTACAATTATTTAATTATGTGTATACCATTGCGATGAATCTTATAATACATAGTAAACTAACGCTTTGTAAAATGGTTAAAGCCATGATACCGAAACTAAAAAAATTTGACAAATAGTTATTGATTTTAAATCAAATAATAACATTCGTTTTACAAAAAAATATGTGCCAAATTTAAGGGATAAATTTTCTTCTCATAAGTTACAAATAAAAAAACTATAATAAATGATTAGTACTTGAATTTTAAATAAAAAAAAACAAAAATAAATTTTCGTGAGAAATAAGTTGAAACAATATTTTACTGCCTAAAAACTAAAACAGAAATATTATTTAAAAAAACCAAATAACTAACGGCTTTATATCTCAGAGTTACTATTGCTATATGAAGACTTTAAATTTAATTTAGGCTGCAACACGTTATACCGCTTATACAATTGCAACACCTCGAATCACTTAATATGCAGATCTAGAGCTGATTTCTGTTACAATATAATTAATATTTGCAACAACAGGAAATAAAACATTAAACACGTAGTTTGGCTCTATTTTAATTGGAGGTTTACCAACCGCAATCATACATTTTATTAATGTATTAATTCCTAAATATAAACTCCAGTTTTAATTAAGAACTAAAATTATTTTAACATATAAATGCCACGATGGTTTTCAAATATTCAAAAGATTGAGTGCCTTGTGCAAATGAGTATTACAAGTTCCATTAATCTTGTATCTCATTTGAATGGGCGACTTGTTTTATAGCTACAAATAAAACAACAATAATCTACTGTAATGTTTAATATTTCAACTACCTCTAGTATACATGAGTATTGTTTATTTGAAATACCAGTATCATAGCTCCGTTACATTTTTTTAATTATAATATTAATTATTGTATAAAATAATCTAACACAAGTAGTATAATTATCTTTTTTTTTACTAAGAACGAAATTTTTAATCTTTACTAATAAAGAAAAACAAGAACTCACTCAACAATTCAATGGTAAAGTGATTTCAAAATATGCAATGAATATATTGTCATGTGCCAGTGAATTTCTACTGTACAAGTTCGATATTGACTTATGTCAATGGTTACTACTACTACTGTAAATAAAAAACACATAAAGCTATTTAAACTTATAATTTTTCAGGTATCATAATACCTCAAGTAGGTATGATTGACGTTATATTACCACAACTATTGTTCTGATAAATTATTTATCTAGAATATTAAATGTGGTGTAGAATATCGTGTAATTATATAATAAGAATATATTTAATCAACTTGAAAACCATTTTTGATCTAGAAATACTAGATTAATATATCAATTATTGTTTGTACCAAATTAAATTTCTTTCGTTTTCCAATCAAGCAATTAGTTGCAATTAGCTTAGTAATTTCCAAGAGTCTAGAGAGAATTTCAATTTTGATCGTCAAGTGTTGGCTCAGAAAGTGATTTGATCTCAGAAGATCTGATGATGTAGTTAGGGCCGCATATTGATCTTAAAATTTTCCCTTAATACTAAGGCTAAACATAAGATCGTCAAATTATTAAATTCAGCACAGGCGACTCTCAAAGGGTTAAACTTCCGAAGATTTAATTATTGCATAATAAAATCAATGACAGAAAGGTATGGTTTGTTAATAATACATTTTTTCCTTAGTAATTATTCTTTATGAACTAAAATAGTTCAAATAAATCACTTTTTTAGGAAACATAAATATTTTTTAGAGTCCTGCAGTCGGAGAGCTGGATTAACAAGCATTATTTAAAATAATAAACATTAACAAGTAGCATTTTAAAGGCATTGTAAAAATAATGAATTAAAAATGAAAAATAATGGCCCAAATTAAAGTTACGTTACGTAGCTCCAAGAAAATGTGGTTGCATTTTTATTATAGCCTATTCCCTGTTTTTGGAATGAAAATAACAGTAACAGACCTGAAAACTCATTTTCAGTCAGATGAAATTCTCGAAATGGCTGCTATATAATTCTTGAAAAAAATAATGCGTGGATTCAAAATCCTGCCTCAAATCTAAGATACTTTCAGGTGTGATGAGATAGCAGGTGTCTTTGATCCTTGTACTTACTTCCTCAAAGTTTGCGGAGTAATTCATGTAAAATTTAAAAAAACGTGGGGGAGGGTTTTAAAGTCACCCAGTAAGTAGTATGTTTTAGCAGTTGTAACTAGTTTTCGATATAATAATTTTATTTCTCTATAAACATACTCGTGCGTACAATTTACTTTGTTAAAATGCACTTGTCAGTATTATATCGACATCAAATGATACGTCAAAATACAATTAATATCAGTGCTATAATCATTAATTAAATATTTTATTGATTCATTAAAAAGTTCTAACACTCTTCCATATTAACTTAAGTAACATTAGATCTAACTTAACCAAGACACTCGAACTACAAAAACCTGATGACATTTAACATAACAAATAAATTTTATTACCCACTAGAAGTATTATTATTCCTATTGTTTCGAAGAAGAATGAAGATAAAAATAAATTATTTTGGATAAAAATGTTTGCGATAATCATCGAAGCTCATCATTTCAATTAGTGATTAATTGCCGTCAAATGTTGTTGAAAATGTTCGGTTGTAAATTTTACATAGGATGGATCTAATACTAATATATGCCAATGGCAATATAGTTTTCATAATGAATGTTTTACTTACTAGTGGTCTAAGTTAAAAGTAAGACAATTCAAACGATTTCTAAAAAGCCAATGACAAGATTCGTTTTAGTTCTCGGTTCACGTTTCCTGGAAATGGGAACAATCTCCCTGACTTCCATTACACCAGATCCTTTTACAAAAACGAGAACGAGCATTTAAGAGATTCATCTTAATTTGAAATTGGCTATTTCCAAACTATCCAAAAGATTTGACGGTAATAAACTTTGACCCACAAAAACTCTAAAAACATGTTTGCTGATCCACTATTCCCATGTACACTTTAATGTACAAAATAGTTATAACACATAGCCTACTATCATTTTTAAAATTCTTACCCTTTAACCTAAGCTTTATTTATGGATTTAATTGGCTGAGAATTAGCGAATCGTATTACTCGAGTGTATGAACAAATGTTATTCATATGTGTCTGCCTGTCTGTCAAATTCATAAATATATATATATATATATATATATATATATATATATATATATATATATATTTTATTTCTTTATTTCAACAAAATGATGTTGAATTGAAATTAAACAGATTTGGCAGGGTGTTAGCGAATATTGTTATATCAATTATAAATGTCTAATTAGCCAACAGTTATAACGTCTTGAGGTTGTTTTATCTATTGTTTGTTAATTTTGCATGAAACTACATTAGTATCTAGTATCTAGAAAACAATGATTTCTATGGCGGTGTATATCCAACAATGGAATATGGCTGAGAATCATTGAAGCCTATCAGTCAGTAGGCTTACACAATTTCACTTTAGACCGTCGGAAGAATATGCAAATATTGTCTGTTTTTCTGAATGTCTGCAGTATTTTTGAGAATTAAAAGTGCTATTATTTGCTTGAAATGTTCAATACGCCACTGAAAAGCCTGTTACACGACACGTGTAGTGGTTTACTAATATCTTGTACTATAATATCACATATACATTAATACTTTATTATATTAGCCTATGTACTGTATCTTTTTATTTAAATTTCACTTATATAGGGTAGGATGTCATTTGTTAACAATCCATACGGTGGGGATCTATTTACAGTATATAATTCGATATGTTATACTGTAAAATAATTCGTGTCACAAAACAATATAGACTACTACACTAATATTTTTAATTTAACCGTGGTGGCTTATGAAGAAGATTATAATACCATTACAATAGTGTTACATGTGGTTGACATCGACTCAAAGGGGTTAATATCGTGTCCACTGCTGCTCCTGTTTTGTTATTAAATCCTAAAACAATACATATACTATTGTTCATTCGTTCGATATCAAACCGGTACACTCGTTGAGAACTGTGAAAGAATTTGAGTAAAGAATTTCAAATTGTTTTGCTCAATTGTCAGTGCAATAAGTTGTAAAAGGTAAATAACCGGGAAAAACTATAAAAACAAGAAAGAGAATGAATGCTGTAAACGACCTTATTATCAACACTTGTCCTTTGTATTTTAACCCCAGTCTCAGATGACATACATTTTGTCAGTCAAACTAACCCCCTTAGATACCGTTCCTACATTGAAATGTCCAACCTGGCTGCGTAGTAATACTACACACTAATTCCAAATGAAAAAAAAACACAATATTGAGATCTTCGCGTCTCTTCTAAAAACCACTCATGAGCAACATTGAAAAACACAGGTATTATACATATATATCCAGCATTCGATTAAGCCGCTGCACCGCCGTTATATCGCGTGATTTTTTTTGCATAAAGTCCACCTTACATTCCATGGCAGCGTCCTATTATGTGTCATACCGCCATACGACAACATAATGGCATGGCATATCTTTATGTGTACTTATGTTTTTATGTATGACGAGATACAAAGCTAATACATATTTCCACGTATCTGCCTAATACGAAGAATTATAATAGACTAATCATTTTAGTCCTACCGAGAAAGGCATTTTTAATACGTTTAAATATTAATTCTAGTTGTTGAAACGTGTAAATACGAATTCTTTAGCCATACAGCAAATTAAAAACTTATACAAGATTTTGTATCAATTAGAAGACCAGCTGAGAAACATAAAGCACCCTTTGACATCAACAAACCAATGCATCGGATTTAGTTAGAAATTCTTCAATAATAAAATTCCAAAAATATTGTTTTTAATTCCTCTAAGAAACCATGCGGTAGGTGTTGGATGTAATAGTATCGCTGTTCAATATTATGGAACCATGTAAAACTCATCTAACTTTTTGCATGGGCCTTAGCTTTCATGAGGTTTTTGCAGGAAACGAGTTCGTGATTAAACTGTACCGTTATTATAGTACATATTATTTATAAATTCTGGAGCTAATTTTGTATAAATCAGAACAACTTTTCGGAAATACTTAATTTATTCCGAATTTTAAATTTCACTCAAAATTTAACAAAGTTTTACAAAATCTTGATTTGCTTTTCTTCAAAATTTCTCTCAATCGGTCAAATCTAATTTAGAGTCTGATCAAAATTAAAAGGTATACTTCACCAAAAAGGTTTAAATTAACGAAATAAAAAATAAAAAGTTCTCTTCTCAAAATATTCAAAAACAAAATTATACAATGCTTGATGTGAACTTTAGGATAAAAATCTAATTTACAATACTTCAAAAGTTGAATTAATTATCAGACTCTGTTATATGGCACAATTTAGAAAATTTAACACAACGGTATAAAACAAAAGATGTTAAACTAAACGCTGGTACGGGACTTACTACTTTGAAGACTATGGAGGCTGAAAAACTATTACGCACTAAAGGAAAAAAGAGAAATTTAAAAACTTGACATAACACACACTGGGTAAAAATTAACTCTATATCCCAAAAGTATAGGAATAGAGGAAGTACTATGGCTTCTGAACTGCACGTGTAGACGCTCTGCACTCGACTTGAAGAATACCCCTCCCTCTTCAAACCAACCGGCTCGGGAACCTATCACCGTTGACATCTCTAACAGCTGGAGAGGTCAAACCAACAAAATAATGTCTACGTACCGCGTCTAGTTAACATAGAGCCTACTTCCTACCGCGATTCAGCAGAATGATTATAACTACGGTACAAAACTGTTAATATTTATATTATGGGTTCGTCGATGCTAACAAATAATAAAATGTTATAAGTAGTTCAGTAGTAATAATGTTTAAACTGTAATATTATATGATTTCAATTTGCAATATTACATATCATTATAAGCGATGGGACATTAAGAGTTATAACGAAATCTTTCTATATTTTAACAATTTTAGATTCTGTGGATTGTTATCTTATAAATATTCATTTATTAAAATTCCAAAACTTTTCAATAAGATAAATATATTTTTTAAATACTAACAAAAGCATGAAATTAAATCCTTTATTAGAATACGTATGAAAGATATACAATCACCTATTTTTTTTTTCGTTATTCATTTATTCTTCATGTTATTGTGTGCATAACTGAGATTGTTTAAATATACATAACTTGGTAATAAAATATAATTGTACATGTGAACAACAAAATTTGAAATTTTCCTCTAACCCTTTCAAAATATAGTTTTTTAAGCATAAATATAATGAAAATAAGAAGTCTATATATACCTCTATTGAATTTAAATATATTATAATAGTTTTATAGTAACCCAAAAGATGGGACTAAGCAAGATAACCCATACTTTATAAAATAAGGTTACTTATTTCGATGTGAAAATCAAACGGTGAAGTTTGATCAAATAATTATATTTTGTGTCTATGCACACTTAACATTTAAAGTAATACTTTTATTACTGTTACATTCCGCAATAAATTAAAATTTTCACTTATTTATTCCTGGTATTTTTAGAAACGTAAGGAGACCAAATATGATTTATTCGCACTTCATATTTTTAACGATTAGTATTCATGTTTCATAAATATTGTATTAAAATAATGAAGTAAACGAAAAATGTTGTGACAATCTTATAATGTTGTATACACTGTGAGTAGTTACCTGTCACTTCCACCCACGTGTATTGCGTCCAATATGAAATAGTGAGTTACATAAAGCATATACATACATATATAGCATACTACCGGATTAAGCTAGAAAAGAGTTAAACATCCATGAAATAGTTTTAAAAATATGTCTCATTGTCAACTTTGGAAGATTTAGCTAGATCATAGGTTTTTGATTTGTTTAGTTACAATTATGTAATTATGTTTGTGATAGAATATGAGTAATTACGTAAATAGCTTAAACCTTATTCTCGCCATTAGAATAGATAGTAGTACGTCTCACTACCATGTTTCAAAATTTTGAATCTATAGCTTATTTAATTATTGGTGTATTCTGTGGATAGACAGACAGACAAATTTTTCTTCACAAATTAATTGAATCTGGGATTTTCATTTTGGCATTATGGTTGTCCATAAGAACATAGCAAAACCTTTTCTACTACTAAACTAAATATTATAAAGACACATACACCATCATCGAATTTGAAAAAAAAGAAAACGTAAAATCAAAACAAATATTTAAATTTTTCTGCACATCGCTATAAACACTTAAAGAAGGAGATAAAATAAGGAGAAATTTTTCTCCATCAAAGTTACAACTTATAATTTCTCGAGGTGGCATAAGACTGCAAGGCCTTTTTTTCACTAATGCTGACTTTAACTTGATGATGAATTGGTTCGGGACTGTAAGAGATTGGACTAGCCGTTTCCACTGGAAATAAAGGAAGGCTATCAAGACTTTACGACCCGGAAGCAAGCCGACATATTCCTCTCAGCTTAACGACTATTCCAAATATAGCAAGTAACAAGTAAATATATGAGTTAGGTATTAGGCTCTAATTACTTAGCTATTTTTGTTTAAAAATCAAAGTTATTTAATTTAAACTTTTAAGTGTTAACTTCAACAATTCTTAATACCAATTCAACTAGTTTCTTAATACCAATAATAATGTCACTAGTTTTTTTAACTACTTTTTGCACACCACTTAAAGTATTCTATATTATATAACTATATAAATTGCATTTATGGTTCCCGATAATTATAATTTCTTTTCATTCAAGTTGGTAAATTTAAAGAATTATAGCCACATTTGGTGATTTCATCCTGTAAAAGAGTACACGATGCGGCTGAAACAGTTCCGTAGGGAAAGAGAAGTTTAACACGCTACATGTTAAAAGTTGACCTCCTACACCCGCTCTTAATTTAACCCCACTTTACAATTATCCAATTAATCCAATTACTTATGTCTGAGTACTGTTCTATCTATTTTTTTTTTTTTTACCTTTTATAATTATTCTAAAATCAGTGCTACCTTTTCTTCCTTTAAAGTGACGAAGCATAACTGTAAAATTTTAAGATAATAATAAATAAAGATTTAAATTAGTTTTGAAAGCTAAATTCCCAACTAAAACTTTAACTTGAACAATGATTTTACTATTGTGTAATGTATATAGATCCTCAATACTATATTATCACTCCCTCTGAGTTTTGATACAAAGTAAAGTGTAAGCTCAGGTGTTAGGTAAATTTGTATCAGACCATGATATGCGATATATTCAAACAACTTAACATTAACACGTTGTATTCTATGAAGTCAGGCCAAGTTTTATGAACCCATTGAGTTACAACAAGATCAATTTCAATTTATAAAAGTTATATTAGCTTGTAATCTTAAAGCACAAACAATATGGGTCTGTAAAATAAATTGCTTGTTAATAACAACTAACTGGACATCAGATGACATTTTTGACAAAATCTTACCTTCCTTCAATTCAAATGTCAGCTTCAGGTGGAATGCTGGTTATTTAAATGAAAGTAACTCATTCATACTTATATTGTAATGTAATACCCAATCTATTTACACATTTTTACAATACCTTCTAAAAAATACACAAAGACAGTATAAAAGCCTTGTTCTCTTAATGGAAGAAAAGCCGTGGTTGACAAAGGTTTCAAAGATTGGACGAAAGTTTCAAAAGGCACTCCCAGAGGTAGAGAAATTATACAATCCTTTTACGAACCTTATAACATTTCAAAAGCCCCTGGTAAATTTTGTAAACCACTAATATTCTTAACTTTAATCTTACAGGCAATTCATAAAATATTATATTGACAGTATATTTGCAAAGTATTGAAACACTTGAGTATATATTATCAAACGAATGTTTATGGTGACTATTAAAATAGGCATTGATATAAAGTTGGAATACTAAAAGGAAGCACTTAGAATATAACTCATTCGTTTAGTTTACTACTTCTTTTTGTACTGCAATATTTTATAACGCATTATTTAAAGCATTTTATATATTATAGCAATGATTTATTACTCTGTAGATACATCGTGAACAATATCATGTCGATAAGTTTGCAATACAGACCTTTTATTGAATTACCAATTTGCATATGGATTAACCTTTTAAATGTCATGTGTTTCAAATAGAAAATATTTACACCTAATTATGTAATGTAATGTATTAATATTTACAAAAAATGAGTACTAAATTTTTTTCGTTTTATAATAAAATTTTTTAGCAGTAATATAATTTATTTTAATAATATATTACAGCAATGAAAAAATTGTTTTGTATTAATACTTTAAACATACTGTTAACAGTGAATTGATATGATTTTACCACGTGTAAAGCTTTTTGTCTCAATCACAACTATTTAGTATATGATAATTTCTAATTTTTTGAATAAAAACAAAAAAGGGTAAATCTACCATGTTCTCGATTGTACAACTATTTTTATTAAATAAGCATGCTTTACGTCATAAAATATGGTTTTAAAATGAAGCAAATTAACAAGTTTTTCGGATATTGGAATTGGTTATATATTTCTAAAGTTACCTTCTCCTATGAAGTTGGTATTTAATTTTTACTACGACTAAGTTGAATTGTTTGAAAAATAATTGCAAATTATTCCTTACTGTACCGTTAGAAATATTATTTTATATTATTGAAAGATATTGTTATAAAATTGAAAATATGCTTTATTACTTCACGAGTTTTAATACAAACTAATGAACTTTTTTGGTATTTTCTTGGATGTATTATAATTATTTCTGTATCTTACTTTAATTATATCTTCCTAAAATTTATGGAATGGTTATTATGATTATAGAATACAATGACCTAAATTTCAAAAATTTTAATTTAATTTCCATGTCACCTTAAATAAATTTTATTCTTATTTACGTATACATTATTCTTTTTCAGAGTAATTTTAACGAATAAGATTATGAATAAAGCAATAATTTTGCATGTTCTAAAGTATAATTTTAATAAGTGAACGATTAAATAAAATGTTATTATAGTATTGTGTTGTGTACCATAAAAAGGGACTAATGCCCTTTAAAGAGAAACTATGTTTTTTATAAAGCTCACATTTCATTTTAAAATAATATATTATTAAAGACTTAATCGACAGGTTTTGGAAACTATTTGGTACAAACGTACTTCTTGGTAATTAAAAGAACTGCACAGTATGGATTTTTTAATGGAAAAGCTGAACTTACGGTAATAATAGATTTTGTCAGAATAAAAAATTATGGTTGCCTGTAAAGTCGGTTTTACGGGCGAAGATTTTACGTGACAACGTCTTTTTCTCGGTAGAATATTTTGTTATTTTAAATGTTTGACTAGCAATACGCGCTGTTTCTTCTTCTCAATCGACTGAATTACGATTGATTGCAGAGTGATTTAAACTAATAATTTACTTAACACTATCAACATTTGTCAATAGTATGACATAACCTATAAACTCAGTTTCTCAACTTTTGTGTCAATCTAACAATTAATCAATAAATCATAGTTTACGATAATGAAATATCAGTGTACAATTATTTACCTTTATTGTTGTAGTTGTTGTAAATGACGAATCTAAGCACTCCACATTTTCACGAATAAACATAGTTATCTGCTTTATCCCGTGCGGATCCCGTGCGGCGGACCCACTGGACGGGCATCGTAACGTTACCGGGCGTTACACTTTTTCATGAGTGACTCCGAGCCGCAACCTAATTTAAGACGTTGTCACGTCAATAACAAGTATATTTGCAGTTTGTAAATTTCGATTTACTAACCACACACACACAAACATATACATAGTAAGTGTCAAAGTCTTGAAATAGACAAAAATGTATAAAAGTTGTTTTTATTTTGCATCGGTTACTGTGGCTTTGAGAGTGTTAATTTAATTTATTTTAATATACATTTTCATATTTTTGTAGGAATTAATGAATAAGTCATTTTCAAGAAAGAAAGCCGATATTGGGAATACCTGATTGCTTGTTTCAAGCTCCACTACACTAGCAGTCAATCGTTTACACTTTTTTTCTCTCAATGTTTGTTAACGAAGTCCTCGTTAAGAAACTATGACTTTTCGTACACAGTTAAAAATCCGTCATATCGAACTAGTTTATCACTAAGTAAGGATGTTTAACATTCTCCTATTTAAGCAGTTGAATTCTTATCTACTAACGATCAGTTATTTGTACGATAATATTAAACATCTTGTATTGATTGTTATCTAAGTATTCTCTGCATCATTAGTGTCTTTATCACGAAATACTTTATAGTTTTACCTAGTACTAGAAATAATTTGTTCAAATAAATTGCCTGTTACTATCAACAAACTGGACATCAAATGACATTTTTTACAAAATCTTACTTTCTTTCAATTCAAATGTCAGCTTCAGGTGGAATGCTGGTTATTTGAATGAATGTAACTCTTTCAAACTTAATAGTGTAATGTAATACCCAATCTATTTACACATTTTTACAATACCTTTTGAAAAATACACAAAGACAGTATAAAAGCCTTGTTCTCTTAAAGGAAAAAAGCCGTGGTTAAACATCTTGTATTAATTGTTATCTAAGTATTCTCTGCATCATTAGTGTATTCATCACGGAATACTTTATAGTTTAACATAAGACTAAAAATAATTTGTTTTTGTGTCTATTTTGAAATTTCATGATTGAATCAAAGAAAAATATGTAGGGAAATAAAAGGCACCAGAATCTGATTTTAGTTCCCTAAAAGCCTTTATACTTTAAAATATGAGTAAAACTGACAGATTTAATGTTTTAGGTAGATTTTAATGAAGAAGGCACTTGCATAATTCTAGATTTCATCGGTAACATGGTTGTTGATTTTAATGTATAATAAATTAAGTGGTAAAAGTCAAACTTAAAGTTAAAGTATTGATAATTGATACATAGCTTGTTCAACTCATATACATTTACCAACATGTGGTCTTGACGTGCATTGCTATCAATGGACTTTCTTATTTTACCATTACATAATAATGCATTTGAAGTGTTACTTACCTGATTAAAAGGTTCACGTTGGAGTTGCCTCCTTTTTGTAAAACGCTAAAATACGTAGTTTAGAGTTTTGAATTAATAATCGCGATAAAAACCTATTGGGTATATAATATCTTAAATCTTACACCAACCAAGTTACACAAACGGAATTAAATAAATGCAGTTCTACATCGAAGTTATTTTAATTCAGAGCTCTCCAGTTTTCAGCACTTATTTTCATTTAAATTATATATAGTTGCTCTGAATACATTTTGAATCACAATGACAGATTTATAGAAAATTTAATGTAGTAAATTCCTACAATTACTCTTTCCAAAACATTAAAACTGAATTTCTGTGTTTTAAGTAATTTCAATTGAATAAGTAAAGTTTATAACAGGCTATGGGATTATTTTTAATTAGGTAGTTTCTATATAACAAATATAGCGTTCAAAGGTACTTTTCCCTGGCTATACATCAGTTTATGCAAATCTATAACAACCACATTGGCGTTTGGCGCTGTATATTAGAGACCATTGTTGAACCTTCTATTTGCACTGGGACACTGCCAAATACGATTTTACCACAACATACATTTTCAGACTTGTCTGAATACTGGGTTTCTTGTATACCTATGATAACTGTGTGCACATTACTAAAATACAAAGGTACAAAGGAAGCTTTGATTAGAACACTTCTTAGAGTGTGCTCACGACTCTAATCTTCTCTTTATGCCAGATCATCTAGTATGGAAACCTGGTTGAAATCCCATAAATCACTCCTTTGATCTGCGTCTCAGATTAGCGATGTGTTGTTTTATTCTCACAGCCGGGATATATATATATATATATAACCGGTAATTATTAAACCAATAAAATGTGGCAAAATGAAAGTGTTTTATCTTAGTAATTAAATGAGATATTATAACTTAGCTGTTAGTTAAAAGAACATTTCCCACAGTTAACACTCATAAATATTTAAATTAATTTAATCTCATACTAAAAGTGTTAGCCTTTGGTAACTTACAAGAGTTTCGTCTTTATAAAATCTTAATAAATTACGGGAAAGGGAATCTCTCGGGTATAATATAAAATTATATAAATCTCACTAATCTAGTAAAAGATTCCTTAACGTCATCCCTTGGTAACTCACAGGAAACATAATCATTGATCTAAAGTAAATAGTTGTGTAAATTTTAATAATTTAAAACTTCCTACGTATCATTGTACGGTAATAGAAGCCATTAAATATAGCAATTGAAATATAAATTTTAATAAATTCAAAAGGGCCCCCTAAAAATGAAGTAACATCTTTGGCATTACTCGAGAATCAGAAGCATATGTATCTTGTACATTGGAATAGAACCTTTTGTAAATAGTAAATATCTTAATATTGATTCCTCGGAAAACTGAAAGGAAACGTAACCATAAGTGTTTTTCAACCGTGTATTAAAATATTAATATGATATAAAAATTTTTTTTACGATTTTTAAAAACTAATCTCTGAGTTAGTTATTAATATTTTACTAAATTTCTCAGCTGTACTGCTAAATATTTACTTTCATGCTTAAAATTTTATTTATTGCGTTACCATCATATAAACAAAAATAGGTAAGATAAATACTTGTTGATATACTAGAGATTGATTAAGAAAGATTTCCCTATTTTATCACTGCAAATTATGCAGCACATTTTACTTATGGTAATTTTCTTACCATTGCTATATAAACTCTACGTATCTTATATTTACTTACCTTTATATG
This sequence comes from Homalodisca vitripennis, assembly GCF_021130785.1. NCBI lineage: Eukaryota > Metazoa > Arthropoda > Insecta > Hemiptera > Cicadellidae > Homalodisca > Homalodisca vitripennis. The sequence goes on along the minus strand of NC_060211.1, from coordinate 46,682,793 downwards.
TGGCTCAATTTCGAATCCAACTTAACCAAAGATGAGTTTTTTTATATATCTTCAATAACTATTCCACTTTTGTTACTCCATTTAAAACAATATACGTATATATCATAACACATGTTGCGTGACAGACTTCACTGAGGTTACAAACATAATGTGAAGCTTATAACTTATTTTACACTCGAGATGTCATGTGGGCAGATTATTACCAAACATTATATATATTTACATAACTCCCCATCAGCCAACTGAGGAGAAAAATTGTGTCGGCCTACCAAGTGATCGGATGGACACTCAGCCAAATTCTGTGGCAGATGAAATATTTCTAAAGAATCTTGCCACATGACACATTTAAACTATATTTCTTTAGATTGAGTTTCATAGCTGTGTTTAAGTAATAAACGTCTACTAACCTAGTCACGAAAATATTATGTATGTATTGGGATCACTAAGTTATATGTGATAACTTGTTAATATTTCACATCGTTAACCTCAGTTTGGGTACACATTTATTTACTATGCAATTTTCCTGTTGTCATTATGGGTTCTCAAAAACACCCATGTAAAAACATTCGCTAATGCTCAGCCCCATTCTGTGTAGTAAGATGCACCATTATCAAATGCTGTGTTTCCTTTATAGAAATAAAGCTTTAGACAAACTATCAAACCCATAGAACATTTCGCTTTTGAATTTTCGTGCAGACATACAGACGTACTGGGAAAAATGAAATCTTTCGAAAGTTTCAAGTATAATTTATACCTACGCTGAATATATCTATATGAATGTAATCAACTACGTTTAGATTGACAGCAAATCAAAACAGTGAAATGGAGCATACACCTCTATAATCTTGTAACATGAGCAATTTCACCGTCCAGTAAGCTATTGATTGATAGTTGACTGACAGCCTGTGTTTGTATAACGACGTTACGTGTTAAATGTCGGACATAACTCACAATATCGGTTGACAAAACGGTAACTCACATCACACTGCTTATCTCACGTCTAGCTTGTTTTACTGGACATGTCAATCGATCACTTTTTGTTCAAATTTATAAATAAATGCTTTTTAAAAAAACTCCTGAATCATATACATTCCAAAGCATACGTGTTTTCTGGGCTGCAGTATAGTAAACGGCCACCATTACATTCGAATAAATGTATTGAATTATCAGGTAGAAATACCTATCGACTACAAATATTGTAATGTGTGATCGTACAGAATAGGGATATTGTTCAAAATTAACCTAAACAAAGTAAAATCATGTATATTCGTAGGTACAACGGCGATTAAAAATAGTAAAATGTTACTAAATATTACATTGTTTTGTTTGTTTAATTTTATAGATGCTTACATTTAAGATGAATATTTATTTATCATTAATTTATTACATTCTGTATTAAAACATATGAACTATACTGAAATCAAACCAAAAACTGTTTATTTAACATACTATAACTTATGTAACATTGATATCAGCTATATTTAACATATACACAACTTTTGCTTTTAGGTATTTACTGAATTGTACTTAACACATAAACGTACATTGAAATGTCTGTAATGTAATTCAGTTTGACATTTATGTTTCGGTAATTTGTATAATCATGAATGTTGGATATTTGATTGTAGACGTGGCCACCTATACTGCGCCACTATCCATACACCATTGTTTCGGAAATGTCTGTAATGTAATTCAGTTTGACAATTATGTTTCGGTAATTTGTATAATCATGAATGTTGGATATTTGATTGTAGACGTGGCCACCTATACTGCGCCACTATCCATACACCATTGTTTTGGAAATGTCTGTAATGTAATTCAGTTTGACAATTATGTTTCGGTAATTTGTATAATCATGAATGTTGGATATTTGATTGTAGACGTGGCCACCTATACTGCGCCACTATCCATACACCATTGTTTCGGAAATGTCTGTAATGTAATTCAGATTTGACAATTATGTTTCGGTAATTTGTATAATCATGAATGTTGGATATTTGATTGTAGACGTGGCCACCTATACTGCGCCACTATCCATACACCATTGTTTCGGAAATGTCTGTAATGTAATTCAGTTTGACAATTATGTTTCGGTAATTTGTATAATCATGAATGTTGGATATTTGATTGTAGACGTGGCCACCTATACTGCGCCACTATCCATACACCATTGTTTTGGAAATGTCTGTAATGTAATTCAGTTTGACAATTATGTTTCGGTAATTTGTATAATCATGAATGTTGGATATTTGATTGTAGACGTGGCCACCTATACTGCGCCACTATCCATGCACCATTGTTTCGGAAATATCTGTAATGTAATTCAGTTTGACAATTATGTTTCGGTAATTTGTATGATCATGAATGTTGGATATTTGATTGTAGACCTGGCCTATACTGCGCCACTGTCCATGCACCATTGTTTCGGAAATGGAAATTTAGATTTAAAAAATTTACATAATCTAAAACTGTAGTTACAACTCACATTCGTTTAAAAATAATACTGTCTTTTGGGATTAGTGACTAGATTGTCATATCATTTTTTCTGCTCCTTATGTAAAAAACAAGCTTATTCTGAGGCATGTACTTAATTTTACATTTATATATTAATTCTGTTGTAATAGGTTCGGAGAGCAGAACTTTAAGTTTAAATAACGAAAGCAGAAAGATGCTGACATATTTTAATTTTAAATTTGTTTGATTGAAAATAATTTTAGCTGTAATAACTGTTAGATTTTATAAAATTAAATATATCTTGAAGAAAATAAATATAAAATAAGAAAGTAATAATAAAAACTAAATCACTGGAAAGTACATCGTGTCGTATTGGAGATTTAATAACACCCAGGGCATTGGTAGCAAGACAGTTATTGGAAAAAATGTCCAGTACCCAACCCAAGTTTGTCTGCTGTTTTGCACTCGAGGGCAGATTTTTACAAAATAACAATATATAAATTTATTGTTTTTTTTATATATTCAACGCTATGAAATGTAGCAATGATTTAATTATGTGTATAGAATTGAGGCGATTCTGATAATACGTAGTTAACGAATGCTTATATAAAATGGTTAAAGCTATGGTACATAAACGAAAACCAAGTTTGACAAGCTCCTTTTTGTGACAAATTACTTTTTAAACATTTTACTGGCTACAAACTAAAACAGAAATATTATTCAGAAAAACAAAACAACATATGGCTGTATATCTCAAAGGTACTATTGCTATGAGAAGACTTTACAATTTATTTAGGCAGCAACACGTTATACCGCTTATACATTGGCGGCACCTAGAATCACTTAATATGTAATCCAAGAAACGATATATATAAATATGTAAAATGTAAAATAAATATATAAATATTTGCAACAACAGGAAATAAAACATTAAACACGTAGTTTGGCTGTATTTAAATTGGAGATTTACCAACCGAAATCATACATTGTATTATTTTATTAATTCCTAAATATGCACTCCAGTTATAATTAAGAACTAAAATTATTTTAACAAATGAATGCTACAGTTAATTCGTTAAAATCTACTTTTCAGTATTAAAGCGACGTTAAATAATACGTCAAAATACAATTAATATCACTGCAATAAGCATTAATTCAATATTTTATTGCTTAGTTAAAAAGTTCCAAATCTTTTATAAAAAATATTTTGGTAACATTATATCTAGCTTAACCAAGACACTCAAACTATATACCTTATGAAATTTAACACAACAAATTAACTACGAGTATGTCACCTAATAAAAGTATTATTATTCCTATTGTTTTGAAGTATAAAAATTATTAACATATCGTTTGCGATTATTATCGAAGTTCTTCATTATTTGCATAAACTAATTAAATAATTAATTACATTCCAATTAGTGATCAATTTCTGTCAAATGTTGTTGAAAAGTTTTAATTGAAAGTGTAGATTCAAATTAAGTGCTACTATTTCCAGTTATGATTTATACATAGGATTGATCTAATACTAATATATGTCAATAGCAATACAGTTTCATAATGAATGTTTTACTTACTAGTGTCTAAGTTAAAAGTAAGACAATTCAAACGCTTACTAGAAAGCCGATGACAAGATCCGTTTTAGTTCTCGGTTCACGTTTCCTGGAAATGGGAACAATCTCCCTGACTACCATTAGACCAGATCCTTTTACACAAAGAAGAACGAGCATTTAAGAGACTCATCTGTATTTGAAATTGGGTATTTCCAAACTATCCAAAAGATTTAACGGTAGTAAATTGTGACCCACAAAAACTCATGTGACCCAGATAACATGTTTGCTGAAACACTATTCCTAAATGCACTTAATGTTCAAAATAGTTGTAATGCATGGCTTACTATCATTTTTATAATTTTTACTCTTTAACCTAAACATTATTTATGGATTTTATTGGCTGAGCATTAGCGAATCGTATTGCTCGAGTGTGTGAACAAATTTCATTCATTTGTGTCTGTCTGACTGAACTATTCTAACTGACCTATAGATTTGAAATGTTAGTGAAGCTACACAAACACACACACACACATATATGATATATATATATATATATATATATATATATATATATATATATATATATATATATATATATTTATATAAATTTATTTATTTATTTCAACACAATGATGTTGCATTGAAACTAAACAGAAGTGGCAGGGTGTTAGCGAATACTGTTAATATCAATATTATAAGAGTCTAATTACCCAACGATTATCGTTTTGAGGTTTTTTTATCTATAGATTGTTAATTTTGCATGAAACTTCATTAGTATCTAGAAAATAATGTCTTCTACGGTGGGGTATATCCAACCATGGAATATGGCTGAGAATCATTGAAGCCTATTAGTCAGTAGGCTTACACAACGTCTCTTTTGACTTTTTAAAGAATATAAAAATTACTTTTCTGTCTTTTTGTCTGACTGTCTGCCGTATATTTTGAGAATTAAACGTGCTATAGACTTGAAATCTTTTAATATACTACTGCGAAGCATGTTACACGACACGTGTTGTGGTCTACTAATATCTTGTATTATAATGTCACAAATATATTATTTGTTTATTATATTAGACGGTATACTGTATTTTTAAATTTATTTATAACATATATACGTAGGATGACCTTTGTTAACAGTCCGTATGGTGGGAATCTATTTACAGTATATAGTTTCATATTTATTTATACTATGAAATTAATTATTTCACAAACCAATAGATACTATTACATTCAAATTGTTAATTTAATGGAGAGGGTTTATGAAGAAGTTTATGCCATTTTAGTAAAATAGTGTTACATGTGGTTTAGATCGGCTAAAAGGTTTTACTCTCTTGTCCACTGCTGCTCCTGTTTTGTTACTGTTATTAAATTCTAAAACAATATACCATTATCCATACATTTGACATAAAACCCGTACACTCTCCGAGAATGATTTAGTTTGATTAATAAACAAAAGCTTCACCACCAAAATATCAAATATTTTTGCACTTTGTCAGCACAATAAATTGTAAAAATAAATAACGGGGGAAAACTATAAAAACAAGAAAGAAAATGAATGACATGAGGGACCTTATCATCAATAATAGTCCTTTTTAATTTGAACCCACTCTCAGATGACATAAATTTTTGTCAGTCAACCTAACTCCCTTATACACTGTTCCTACTTTGAAATGTCAAACCTGTCCGCGTAGTAATACTACACAGGCATTACAAATGTATATAAAAATACACAATATGGAGGTCTTCGCCTCTCTGCTAGAAACCACTCAGGAGCAACGTTGAAAACACAGGTATTTTACACTGGATTATTTAGCGTTCGATTAAGCCGCTGCACCACCATTGAATCGCGTGATGTTTTACATTAGGTCCAACTTACTTTCTATGGCAACGTCCTATGACGTGTCATACCGCCATATGACAACTGGCATGGCATATCTGTATGTGTATTTATGTTTTTATGTATGACGAGATACATAGCTAATACATATTTCAACGTATCTGCCTAATACGAAGAATTATAGCTAGACTAGTTTTTTTAGTCCTACCGAGGAAGGCATTTTTGATACGTTTAAATATTAATTGTATTTGTTGAAACGTGTACATATGAATTCTTAAGCCATGCAGTCCAATAAAAACTTATACAAGATTTTTGTATCAATTAGAAGACCAGTTGAGAAACATAAAGCACCATTTTATATCAACAAACCAATACATCGGATTTTGTTAGAAGTTCTTCAATAATAAAACTCCAACAATATTGTTGTTAATTCTTACAAGAAACCATGCTTTTCTAGACCCTTGTCAATACAGGTGTTGGATATAATAATATCGCTGTTCAATATTATGGAACCATGTAAAACTCATCCAACTTTTTGCATGGACCTTACCTTGAGGTTTTTAGCAGGAAACAAGTTCGTCATTAAACTGTTAATATTTATATTATGGGTTCATCGATGCTAACAAATTTAAATAAAGTTCTATGAGTAGTTCAGTAGTAATAATGTTCAAATTGTAATATATGATTTCCATTTGCAATATTACATGTCATTATAAGCGATGGGACGATAAGAGTTATAACGAAACCTTTCTATATTTTGATAATTTTAGATTCTGTGGATTTGCTATCTAATAAATATTTATTTCATAAAATTACAAAACTTTTCCATAAGATAAATATATTTTAATTTACTTACAAAAGCATGTACTTAAATCCTTTATTAGAATGCGTATGTAAGATATACAATCTCCTATTTCTTGTTCGTTATTAAATTATTCTTCATGATTTTGTGTGCACAATTAATATTACCTAAATATATTTAAAATATGACTTCTATATATACCTTTGTTGAATTTAAATATATAACTGATTTTCGGAATCCCAACAGAACGGACTAAAAAACATAACACTATACGTTATATAATAGTTTTACTTATTTAGAAGTGAAAAATCAAACAGTGAAGTTTGATAGATAGTAATTATATTTTCTGTTTGCATGCAGAATTAACATTTAAAGTAATGCTTTTATTATTGTTACTTTCCACAATAAATTTAAACTTTCACTTACTTATTCCAGGTATTAAAAAAATTATGGTTGCCTGTAAAGTCGGTTTTACGGGCGAAGATTTTAGGTGACAACGTCTTTTTCTCGGTAGAATATTTATTGATATGAATATTATTAAATTGCACAATAGGAACAAGGAATTGAATGAAAATAAGAATTGCACAAATTTTAACTCTAGAAATATATTTTGTTTACTAAAACATTGTACATAATTTGAAATTAATTAAAATTTGTTATTGTAAATGGTAAAGTTGAATAAAACATTTACTAAAATTGGAATTTGAAATTCTTGCTAAACAAAGTTAAATTCTAACTCCGCGCGTGGTGATTGGTCGGTTTAGTTCGTTTGTTTGGTCGCACTGTTATGACAGGTTAGAGGTTATAATTTGTTATTTTAAATGTTTGACTAGCAATACGCGCTGTTTCTTCTCAATCGACTGAATTACGATTGATTGCAGAGTGATTTAAACTAATAATTTACTTAAACACTATCAACATTAGTCAATAGTATGACATAACCTATAAACTCAGTTTCTCAACTTTTGTGTCAATCTAACAATTAATCAATCAATCATAGTTTACGATAATGAAATATCAGTGTACAATTATTTACCTTTATTGTTGTAGTTGTTGTAAATGACGAATCTAAGCACTCCACATTTTCACGAATAAACATAGTTATCTGCTTTATCCCATGCGGCGGACCCACAGTTATCTGCTTTATCCCGTGCGGCGGACCCACTGGACAGGCATCGTAACGTTACTGGGCGTTACACTTTTTCATGAGTGACTCCGAGCCGCAACCTAATTTAAGACGTTGTCACGTCAAAAAAGTAAGGAAACTAAATATGAGTTTTTTGTACTTAAAACTTGTGTCCATTAGTACTCATGTTTCCAAAATATTCTATGAAATAAATAAAGTAAAGGAAAATGTTGTGACAATCTTATAATGTTGTATACACTGTGAGTAGAGTATCTGTCACTTTCACCCACGTGTATGGCGTCCAAATATGAAATAGTGAGTTACATAAAGCATATACGTACATATATAGCATACTACCGGATTAAGCTAGAAAAGAGTAACATGAAATAAATTTAAGAACACGTCTCATTATAGCATGTTTGGAAGACTTTTAGCTAGATCATAGGTCTTGAACAACGTTGTATTATTTATTTCTATAATTCATATTTTGTAAATATGTATGAGATATTAGAATATGAGTTGTTACGTAAATAGCTAAAACATTATTTAATTAAAATAGTCATTAGAATAGATAGTAATACGTCTCACTACCAGGTTACGGAACATGCTTCGCTCTGGTTGCATACAAACTTTAGAATTTTTAGCTTATTTCATTGTTAGAATATTTTGCGGACAACTGACGGACAATCTTACAGAAAGTAAATATTTACAGCTTCCCGGCAGACAAACTAGTTTGTGCTATTCTACTGAGTAATTGACTTAAATGACGCTAAGAAAAATTCAATACATGGACATGCACAATTATAGAACATATTCTTGTCTATGTAGAAATGCATTTTAGGATAAATTTAATTATATCTGACCATATTAAAAATATATCGAGAACAATTAGGCTGCATTTTTTATGTCCAAATGCGATGCGATTGAACTTAGTTTCTTCACAAATTAATTGAATCTGCGATTTTAATTTTAGCATTATGGTTGTCCATAAAAACTTAGCAAAACTTGTTCTACTGCTAAACTAAATGCCATAGAGAAACATACACCATCATCGAATGTGATGTTTCCTTTACATCACTCTCTAAAAAGCAAAACAGAAAATCAAATAAGTATTTAAATTTTTTTGCACATGGCTATAAACACTTAGAAGGAGATAAAGTTGAGAGAGATTTTTCTCCATCACATTTCAAATTTATAATTTTTCGAGGTGGCATAAGACTGCAAGGCCTGTTTTTAACTAATGCTGACTTTACCGTGATGATGAATTGGTTTGGAACTGTAAGAGATTGGACTTGCCGATTCTGCTGGAAATAAAGGAAGACTATCAAGGCTTTACGACGCGGAATCAAGCCGACATCTTCCTCTAAGCTTAACGACTATTCCAAATATAGCTACTGTACAAGTAAATATATGAGTTAGTTATTAGGCTCTAGTCACTAAGGTTTTTTTAATCACTGTTATTTATTTTAAACTTATCAATGTTAACGTTAACAATTCTTAAAACCATTTCAATCAATGTTACTAGTATTTTACCTAATCTTTGCACATCACTTAAAGTAGTCTATATTATATAACTATATAAATGGCAATCATGTTTCGCTATAATTGTAATTACGTTTTATTCAAGCTAGTTTATTTAAAGACTTATAGCCACATTATGTTATTTAATCCTGTAAAAGAGAACACGATGCGACTGAAACTGTTCCGTAGGGAAAGAGAAGTTTAACACACTACATGTTAAAAGTTGACCTCCTACACCCGCACTTAATTTAACCCCACTTTAGAATTAATCCAGTTACTTACGTCTGAGTACTGTTCTTTCTCGTTTTTTTTTTTACCTTTTATAATTATTATTCTAAAATAAGTGCTACCTTTTCTTCCACGCCCAAAACAGTGACGAATTAATCCAGTACAGTTGTAAAATAATAATAAATAAACATTTATATTACTTTTGAAATTTACATCCCCAATGTAAACTTGAAAGATTTTAACTATGTATAATTAAAATATTTTCGTCTTTTTGATAGTCCTACTTTTAAGGGAAACCAATTTTCAGTAGTTATTATTAATGTATATAAAGTTCTGAGACTATTTTATCATTAAATAACAGTATCGCTATACATTTAATGATTAAGTAAACAAAGACATGAGTTAATTATTAAGTAAAGTGTTAGGAAACGGCTGCGTTTCTATTCGAATTATATGCAGACGTACATCTTTAATTGTTAAATCTTAAAAACAAATTTAATAAACTCACAAGAGCAACACAATTTTATAAATTTTGTGGTATTTTTAATTAAACTTGTGTTGATATATAAGTTATTGAATATTTATAGCGTTCCTTTGTAATAACTATTTTTTTTAAGAATATGCTTTTCAGGATAGTTAAAATAATTGTATCCACAAAAATATTTGAGTTTCTGCGTTCTTCGTGTCCGTAATAACGGGACATATAAAGAGCCGACTAATCATTGAAAACATACGGAAAGAATCTATACTTATTACACATATTACCGATTGCATGTGCAGCCATTACTTAAAGTTAACATTGACTTCCAGTAATTTAAACAAGGAGTAATGAGTGACTTATGTAAGCTTCAGATTGTTTTAATATAGTTATTGTGGTCGGAGCATTAAAACCTGTAAAAGGAAACTTTTTTATCTCTAAACACTGGAAAATAAGAGGGATACGATTATATGCCAAGGACTTAATATCTTTATAATGAAATTTTATTTGCTAAGTGCAGTTAATAATATATAATACTTATTTTTTATCCGTTCCCAGCTAGCCTATCTGCTATGGACAGTCGCCTAAACTTAAGCTTCAATTAATTAAAAGGTGAAAATAATAATTCAACTGTGTATAATATTTCCAGCTAACGATATAAAACAGTTGTAGGCAATTAACCATGAGAATTTATTCAAGTATGGTGACAAAATCGTCCATTTGTCCAGCTTCTTAGAAAATCCCAAGAAAAGCCAACATAAGTTTTATACAGGTGTGCCACAATATTTCAACTGAGACTATTTTATCATTAAATAACAGTATCTCCATATTAACTTCTATGAGGTAATGACCACAGTTGTTCTCTGTGCAACAATGCCACAAAAAGCCACATCGTCGGATTTCATTTAGCTTCCTTAGAGTAGTAGACAACTGGAAAATCACCTGAATATGTATTAGCGTACTATGCAGTATTAATACTTCTAAAAAATACAAAGTTAAAATGAAAATATAAGATTAATCAGCTATCTATAAGTATACCTGATTACATAAAACTATCCAAACATAATCAAATAATATTAATTAAATAATAATCAAAATTCTAATCCTGTGTAAGATTGCTATGATCTTGCTAAAAGTATGCCAAACATGATAACGAGACATATTAAAAACACGTTTTAATGAACGTTTTACTGTTGTCAAGCTTAATCTAGTATTATGCTATACATGTATGTGTAATGTGTTTTATGTAAATCGCTATTTCATTTTTGACGCTCTTTACTTGGATGTAAGTGACAGGTAATGTATTCACAGTTTATACAACATTAGGAGTATTAAAAAAATTGAGATTTTATTTAATTTTTAACACAATGTTTTTTAAACATAAACACAAATAGTTACAAAAATTAAAAGCAAAGAAATCATATTTGGGTTTCGTCTTCTTTTGAAAAGTACAGTAGCTGGCAAAACTAACTAAAAACCTTAAGCCTACTGTGGAAAGTTACAGTAATACAACACTTTAAATCCATTACTTTATATGTTAATTGCGCATACACACAAAAATATAATTACTCTGTAAAAATTCTCTGTTTGATTTTTCACATCGAAATAAGTAAAACTATTATGTAAACTATAATGTTATCGTGCTTAGTCCAGACTGTTGGGTTTCCATAACACAATTATATATTTGGGTTGAATAAAGTTATATGCACCTTTTATATTCCGGTAAATCTGTAGGCCTCTAAAAGCATTTTCTGAAAAGATTTCAGAAAATTGGTAAATTTAGTTGTTCACTTTTCAAAGTATATTTTATTCCAAAAAATATATTTAGCAAATTAATCTGAGTTCTCGACGCAAAAACATCTGAAGAATAAATGTATAATGCACGAAAAGTACAAATTTTCATAACACATTCTAATAGAGGATTATAAAGACATATTTTACTTAGCATTTTAAAATATATTGATCTTGGGATTTCTTGTTTTATTGCTTTCTTTAAATATTTTTTAAGTATTATACATTGTACATATTTGCAATATTTTGTACAATACAGCAGAGTAGCTTATACTTCACCCATAATGTATTTCCCATAATACACCAATAAAGTTTGTATTAGGTTTTAAAAAGCAAGTTTAGAGGTAAGGCTGAGTTGGACCTAGTACATTTTGTCCCGCCAAAGTGAAAACGGCGAGGTGTTTCTTATTTAATAAAGCTCGAAAAACCTGCCGAGTGAGTAAGATTGGAAGTGATGGGCCGTTACTGTGTCTTTGTCTTTTTGGATCGTCGTCTTGTTCTTTGTCTACTTAAAAGGAATGTTTACTTTGTAAAATATTCACCTATAAACGTCTAAACACTGCCATTTATTAAACTTTCGTCTCTACTCTTGTTTCTTTCTTAGAGTTTACAATTTCATATATGCTTATTTTCAACCTGTTAATACTTCGGAAGGGGTTTTTTATTTAATTTATAGTGATGAAACTGTAGAACGCTTCATTGACTTTTTACGTGCGTAAATTCTTAGTACGTATGGAATAAAATTGTATACCTTCTATTTAAATAAACATATAATAATATCAGTGAAAATACTGTATATAATATAATGATGTGTGATGAATTGGTATATCGTATTATTCTACTTATCAATTGTGGGTCACAAACCGTTTTGAGCACCTCTTTAAACTGATTTAGGGATTAGTCGTTGCATTACAAGACAAATGAATTTACTTTCATTATTTTGTTTAAGAATTGTAACCATTAAAAGTTTAAATTGTCCTCACAAAATTAATCTATGATCAGATTACAAGATGCCTAGTATTTCTTTTTATAATTTGATAGTAGTAAACCACATTAATTGGAGTTCGATACACTTTTACTTATTTTAATATTATTATAATTAAGGATATATTACTTAATTTTACCTATTATGTATACTACAAAAAATGCATTAAAGATCAAAATGCATTCTCCATTTATTACGCATAAATTTAATAAATTGTCATTAAATCCCTAAAACATTGTGGTAATTTTGTCTTAAAAACACTTTACTTATTTTTTCAATGTAGTTTGAACTATAAACGTTAACTTTAGATAATTTAAATACAAAACATGAGTTTAAAATTGATTTTAAAATTGAGATTCTTGTATATTACCAGGGATATGTTTCGTCCTACGAACTTTCCATTCATTGGAGCTACTATAATTTACAATTACTTTAGCATTTTTAACAGTAATAATTAAGAGATATACGTTTCAACAATTCATTCTCAGGTTGTTATATAGAGGCTGGGTAATATACATAAACTTAAATAATAGCTTTTCTGATTAGTCTTTATTCTGAGAGACTTTATTTCTACACAGTATAACTGTACGAGTTATTAAATTATAATAAAATGTAATAATATTAAATTATTAGTAATAAAGTCTGATGTAAACCGTCTTATAATTCTTTTTATATCTAATTCGATTATAACATTACGCATATGACATGCTGCAGACTTTATAGGTTCAACCTGTGTAATTCTTATTTATAACGTATTATATACTTACATATTACACAGTTATTGTATTCATTAGTAATCTCTAGACATTCATAGTTCTGCTGTAAGACTTAGATAATTTGTAGGCAGGGCGTTAACTTACAATAGACTTCTGGGTCGATAAACTAAATTGCAAAAACTTTAAGTTTAATGCATCTAATATCTTTGACGTATGTGGAGGCAATCACGGAAAGAATAATTTTTAGTTCAATTCTTTATGAAAAAGTGTTTATTATAAATAATTCTCTTGTCCTTTTAATGCATTAAGTAAGAAACCGAGGCTTTATGGAATATTTACTCACACAAGGCTTCAGTATTATCTTCTAAAGGTGAAATGAAATTCCTTTAGCTTTTTTGAAAACTGTAGTCATGCTCCCCATTTTAAGCACAGTTAATCCCCATCAAGTATTTTCTGTGATATATGACATATTCCGGAAAACACGCGGAAACACATTAATGCCCATTATCGACATCGTGAAACGAATAAGACGTGATGAAAACTGAAACTCTCACAACCTAGGTGACGATTTTAAAACATAGTTTATATTTCATAAGAATATCTCCTGATATTGATTACAGAATCTGTTATCAGTTTAATATTGTGATCATATTAATGTGAAATAAATTAAGCCTAAGCTGATCATATACTAAAAGAAATAAAGTAAAGAAATTATTAGTTGTCTATAGTTATATGAAAGGTTGAGGCCATTTAAAATAATGTAGAACTTTAAAACTTGGTTATAGTGCCCAACGTATACTTTGCAAGTTTAAATCCAAGGTTATAACCTAAGTAAGGTAAGAGATACATATTTAGCGTATCGTTTACATTATAAATATTGTATGCATAAACTTGAGATAATAATTCTCATAAGAAATAATGGATTTGTCGTTCATTTATTTTTATGTCAAATATTAAACTACTCGCTTTTATTGGAATATTCTGCTAAATATTCTGGAGAATTATTAATGCATTATCTATAAAACAAATTGAATTAAACTGAACATAATTTTATACTAAGCGTAAATAATATTTTCATGCAAACATATTTATAAATTGTGCACTAATAGATTTTCAACTATGATCAGATTTACACTTATATTAATGTATGTATGTACTGCGATACTTAATAATAATATTCATTTTTGTTGCCTAATATTCTAAGAATACGAGTTTGATTCCATCTTAAGGTGCGCAATCAGAAATTAATAATCCTAAAAGCTCAGATGTTTCGCAGAAATTGTTATTACAAAGGAACTTTCCACGAAAACACAAACCGCAGTAATACAAACCACGCTGCCGACAGGGGTGGTACACATAGAACGTTTCTGATTGTTCATTTCATGCTTCGCTTCCCACATCAAAATCATCAAACTAATTCCATGTTCCTATGCTTTAATTTCCCAGGTATATGTAGGTAATACCATTGTCTGAAGACCTTTATATTAAAATAGTGTTCTCTAATTAGAAGGGATTGCATTGAACGTAATTAAAAATATTTATTTGTTAAGCAGTCTATTGTTTTAATTCATTCATGTTTATAATATAAATATTATTATAATGTTGTACATTAGTTAAAAAGTTATTCTTTGTAGCATATGTCTAGCACTAATCACAAATATTTATAAGTATTAAAGTACAAAAGTTGGTAATTAAACTTTTAATATGTTAATACGCTTGGATGAAATCAAGTAATTCAACGATTAAAACTGAACCTGCCTTAGATTGCGAAACTTTTATTCATGTTTGAAGTTTTTTTAACAATGGAAGAACTGTGAAGGAAACAGAAATTTTCCGGGCACATGCCATCGTTCAGTGAAACAAAAAATCAGTAACATTACATTTCTTTCTACGTGTTGTGTTTAGTTTTTATTAAGTATGTGTTTCAGATTTAGTAAACTTTACACATAACATAATAGTTGTGTTGAGATAAGTTATTTGCTTGAAGAAAAGATTAGGTTTTAGATCTCGAAACGTAATGTAACTGATTTTTTGTTTCACTAAACGATGGTAAATGTTTGGAACATTTCTGTTTCCTTTTATTCATGATTTGCCCCTATGAATTGAAAGGTATATAAAAGATATCGTTGTTTTCGTACTAAGTATGTAATATTCCGGGGTGCGCAAAAGGCTTTATTGCATGGCATTAGGCCGCCCCATAGAATAAAAAGAAGTAGGTAATAAAGTGTAATTAAAATAGTATTTAAACCCGACGTGAATGCATGTTTAGAAATTTAAACTATATATGTCGCACTATCTTATTCTGAACTAGTGGATAAAAATATCAAAAACTAATATTGTAACATTATCGATTAAAATTTACAGCTCTTAAAGCGTTAATAAATGTTTATGAAATTGCATAATTATTTAGAATTAAAGTAAATAAATCCAACACGCTCACCATATACTTAATTAATAATATTAAATATGGATAATATATCGATATTATCCATAACGAATACCAATTAGTACGATTAGTAATCGTACTAATTGGTTGATAAACAATTTCCCACGATTCCAGGTCTTTTTTAAGTATTTAATTGGGATTCTATTAGATTAAATAGAATATTAAACATTTTGATAACTTATTTGTTGTATTATTTGTATTCCTAACAAAAGCAACGGATTTCAAATTAAAGGTATGGCTTGATGGCCTTAACTGATTAGTAGCTCCTGAAACTTTTTATATATGATGACATTGATTTTAAGGTCTAGAAATATATATATTCACTTCGAGTGTATAAAAGCCGAATTGCTCTGTTATATCAATTATTAGACTTCTTGATATAAAGTTCCTTTAATATTTCGGCTTTTTGCCGTTTTCAAAAAGGTATAATAAGGTATAATACAAAATAACAACACAGCAACAAAATTTACAAAAGTAAAAAAAATTTTTACTTTTGTAAATTTTGTTGCTGTGTTGTTATTTTGTATTATACCTTATTATACCTTTTTGAAAACGGCAAAAAGCCGAAATATTAAAGGAAATTTATATCAAGAAGTCTAATAATTGATATATATATATATATGTGTGTGTGTGTGTGTGTGTGTGTGTGTGTGTGTGTGTGTGTGTGTGTGTGTGTGTGTGTGTGTGTGTGTGTGTGTGTGTGTGTGTGTGTGTGTGTGTGTGTGTGTGTGTGTGTGTGTGTGTGTGTGTAACGAAAAGTACTAAAACCCTTTTACAAATCTTTTTATTGACATACACGTGTTTCGGTTTGTAACCATTATCAGTGTACATTAACATCTAAATAAAAAAATAAATAATAAACAATGAAATATACACATGTGGACCTTTTAAATTTTATTTAGAGATTAATGCACAATGATGATGGTTAAAAACCGAAACACGTTTAGGCTATGTCAATTAAAAGATTTTTAAAAGGGTTTTAGTTACTTTTCATTACATTAATATATATAAATAACCATGTAAGTGGAGTTTATATATATATATATATATATATATATATATATATATATATATATATATATATATATATCAATATGCTTAGGTGTTATGTTAGTATGTATCAGATCCTTAGACCAAGATATATTCTAATACCTTAATAGTAGACGTAGTTTTCTGAGATGTCAGGCAAAATTTTATAAAACCATGAATTATAATAATATTCACTATTTAATGGTTGTAAGAAATCGATACGTTTGGATGATTTATTTTTCATATAACTTTCTCTTCGCTTGGGCAAACTCACTGGACATCAGGTGTCATGTTTATACTATCTTTCCTACCTCCAAGTCGTTCAAGCGGAAGGCTGGCTATTTGAATTAAAGTAAAATTTACAAACTTAAATGTGTAATACAAAATCCAATCTATTAACAAATTTTTACAATATATCTTTTTAAAAATACACAAAGGCAGTACACAAAGCCTTCTGTTCTCTTAAAGAAAGAAAAGCGTGGTTGAAAAAGGTTTCAAACATTGGACGGAAAGTTCAAAAGCCCTCCCAGAGGTAGGGAAATTATTTAATTTTTTTACGAACCTTATCACATTTGAAAATTCCCTTGTAAATTCTGTTAAACTACTAATATTGAATCAATTTAATATGAATATTACAGTTAGTTCATTAAATATGGTATGTACAGTATATGTGTATAGTATTGAAACACTTGAGTACGAATTATCAACAAAATGTATATAGTGACTAAAGAAAAGGCACTGATATAATATTTAATTATGAAAATAAGTCACTTTAAATGTCACTCAGCAGCGTGTATACTCTCTTTTTGCACTTTAATATTATGTAATGTGTTATTTAAATATTTAAGGGTGATTTATTTCTATTTTGATATGCCTTGTCAAATAGTTTTTAGAAAATGTTGCATTAGTGATGGATTAATATTTGGTATTTTACATACACTACAACCAATCTTAGTTAAAATGTCAGTTCTTTCCATATGTGTTATCTTTTCTTATCAAACACAGTCCAGTAGAACTAAACTTAATAATTGTTTTATATATTTAAAAGATTACATAAGTTTATATTAATTAAATTTCACATAATATATACCATTATAAAACTTACAAAAATGCAATTGTTTTTTATAGAATACAAAAACCTAATGATTAGAATAAAAATTAAATAATGACTACATATCAGAAGTTAGTCGATTTCGTTTTACTAACTACAGGTATCTTATCATGTTAAGTGTCAAAGTCTGGATTAGAAGACGCATATATATAAAAGAGTTTTTTTTAAATCTTGCATCATTTACTGAAACCTTGGTTATGAATGTTGGTTATAATTTATATATATATATATATATATATATATATATATATATATATATATATATTCATATTATAATAGGATGCAATGAATAAAACATTTTAAATATGCAAAGCCGATAATGGAAATATCTGATTGCTTATTTCAAGCTCCACTAGCTTAGCATTCAATCGTTTTAAAATGTTGCCTCTCAATATATTTTTACAGACTTTGTTAAGGCACTGTGACTTTCTTCATAAATTAAAATCCGTCATCACAAAACTGTTTATCGCAATATAAAAAAGCTTAACATTCTCATATCTTAGAATATATATTATCGGTTGTAATTTAAATATTTTCGGTGTCAATAATATTGCAATAACAGAATAGTTATTTTCATCTAAAATTGGAAATAGTTTTCACTGTATCAATTTTGAAAATTTCTTAATTATCCATGTACACCCATCACCTAGAGGTCTTAAAAAGGCGCCGGAGGCTGTTTGGAATTTCCTACAGTGATATAGTGAGTTATAGTTTGCACCTATATAAGTTTATCAGTTGGTGGACTTATAGTGCATTAATATCAATGAACTTTCTTATTTTACCATTGTAGCGTAAGAGAAACCCTGTCGTGTACTGAATAAAATGCTCTATTTAGAGGTTATAATATGTAGCATTTTACACTGAAAAAACGCTAAAATACACCTCATAAAAGTTTAGAAAAATAATTGCATGTAATTTTTTTACATTGGGTAAATAATGTCAAAGATTAATTTTATCTATTTCATACCAGCATGATTGTTTGAAATATACAACAATAATGAGCTTTGGAAAAGAAACAAAACAAACCCCGTTTCTCATTCAGCTTGTTTTTAATCATAGTTCTCGAGTTTCTAAAGCTTATTTTATCTATTTCATACCAGCATGATTGTTTGAAATATACAACAATAATGAGCTTTGGAAAAGAAACAAAACAAACCCCGTTTCTCATTCAGCTTGTTTTTAATCATAGTTCTCGAGTTTCTAAAGCTTATTTTATCTATTTCATACCAGCATGATTGTTTGAAATATACAACAATAATGAGCTTTGGAAAAGAAACAAAACAAACCCCGTTTCTCATTCAGCTTGTTTTTAATCATAGTTCTCGAGTTTCTAAAGCTTATTTTATCTATTTCATACCAGCATGATTGTTTGAAATATACAACAATAATGAGCTTTGGAAAAGAAACAAAACAAACCCCGTTTCTCATTCAGCTTGTTTTTAATCATAGTTCTCGAGTTTCTAAAGCTTATTTTATCTATTTCATACCAGCATGATTGTTTGAAATATACAACAATAATGAGCTTTGGAAAAGAAACAAAACAAACCCCGTTTCTCATTCAGCTTGTTTTTAATCATAGTTCTCGAGTTTCTAAAGCTTATTTTATCTATTTCATACCAGCATGATTGTTTGAAATATACAACAATAATGAGCTTTGGAAAAGAAACAAAACAAACCCCGTTTCTCATTCAGCTTGTTTTTAATCATAGTTCTCGAGTTTCTAAAGCTTATTTTATCTATTCCATACCAGCATGATTGTTTGAAATATACAACAATAATGAGCTTTGGAAAAGAAACAAAACAAACCCCGTTTCTCATTCAGCTTGTTTTTAATCATAGTTCTCGAGTTTCTAAAGCTTATTTTATCTATTTCATACCAGCATGATTGTTTGAAATATACAACAATAATGAGCTTTGGAAAAGAAACAAAACAAACCCCGTTTCTCATTCAGCTTGTTTTTAATCATAGTTCTCGAGTTTCTAAAGCTTATTTTATCTATTTCATACCAGCATGATTGTTTGAAATATACAACAATAATGAGCTTTGGAAAAGAAACGAAACAAACCCAGTTTCTCAATCAGCTTGTTTTTAATCATAGTTCTCGAGTTTCTAAAGCTTAGTTTATCTCAATCATTGATAACAACAACCAAATCCAAAGAATTAGTTTATCAGTAAATATCTATCAATTTATCAATTTCAGGAATTATTTCATGAAAAACGATTCCTCATACTACATTAAAAAAATAAATACTCACTATTGAAATTTTAATGTTACGCGTAGCAACATAAGAATATAAAAAATTACGAAACGTAATACTAAAATTATGCCTTTGAATGAAAGAAAACAATATAATTTTCTGTTAAAAAAATATGTTTATGGTTCAACAAATATACACTAATCAAAAGATAGCTAATTAATAATAATAAGTATATAAAACTTTCTTTGACAGTGTTTTATAAAAAAACAAATACTAATTTTGTAAAAGAAAAGGGAGATGGGTTTACATGACTTCGTTTTCAACACGTAAAATGTGCGAAAAACCTATCGAAGTATTTCCTGCAAATATGCAGGAGGGAAGGTTTTATAGCTTATGTTTTTTGTTTTGTTTTACTCACATAATGTTTAAAATAGTTATTCTAGTCCTATCACAAGTAATTAGAATTTTCTAAACACTAGACAAAAGCAAACAAAAACAATATGTAACCATATAATACAGAACTACTCGACGTGACTTATACGACTATGCGTTTTTATAAAACACACTGGTTTTATATGTAAACACAAGGTCGGACATTAGGTAAATGTAATGTAGCGAATGTGTACTATTACTCTTCCTATGGCAACAGTAACTGTTTTATTGTACGTTACATCGGTTTTATAACCAGGAAAAGATTTGTCAATTTTAGTGTTTTATAAATAAACAGTAAAAGTCAATCTTGCCGTTTAATCCAGCTACAAGAATGTGAAGAATGAGTTACAAATGGTACTTTATCCTAGTTAGATACATCGATTTATGCAAATTTATACCACACACATTGGCGTTTGTTGCTGTATATTAGTGAACATAGTTAAACCTTATATTTGCCCTGGAACATTGCCAAATACGATTCTACAACAACAAAACTTTTCATACAAGTTTGATAGCTGGATTTTCCATATATTGAGGTAATTGTGATTTAGAATCTTCAAGGTAATAAAACGCGGCTTAGTTGACATGTTGGATCTTAGTAAATTACAACTGTTACGATAGCTTAGCTGTTAGTAAAAAAGTCCTCACCTCTGGCACAAAAATATTAAAATTAAATTCAAATTTTATGCGTGACCCTTTTGGTAACTATCAAGAAACAAAATTACTCAGTATTAGAAATGGTCATAAAAAATTCATTTGTAAAATGGTAGAAGATTTCAATTTTAAATTCAGGGGGAAAAGAAGCACTTGGTTGTAGTATAAAATCATGTAAAACCTTGTGAAATACTTACACAATCCCTTATTTAAATCCCTTGGTAAGTTACTGGATGCATAATTTTTCACCTGCAGTATATATCTGTAAAAATCTTAGTGATCAAAAATTCCCTACGTCTCATTCCTACATAGTAAAAGCCATCACATATAGAGAATTTATGTTTAATGTTTGCTATCGACAATGGAAAGTTGAAAGAGTATAGGATTTCGAATATTTTCCATAATTATATTTTACAATATACATAACAGCGTTTCTTGTTGTTAAATCTATCATCTTCGTTACGCGAGAAGACAAGTATATGGTAAATATTCTACAAGTATTACTAACTTCAAAGTAACTCCCTACTTCTCACACTCGGTAGTCCATAAGAAATATAAATAAATATTCTACAAGTATTACTAACTTCAAAGTAACTCCCTACTTCTCACATTTGGTAGTCCATAAGAAACAGAAGCATGCTCTATTGTAAGTATTTATAATTAACCTCGAGTACATCAAAGCAACGATTTAAATTACAATACGACAGGAATCTCCTTGATTTGTTCTATTAAATAAATTATGTTTATAATTCAATAAATATACACTGATCAAAAGGTAGTCCATAAGAAACAGAACCTTGCTCTCTTGTAAGTATTTATAACTAACCTCGAGTACATCAAAGCTATGATTTAAATTACAATACGACAGGAATCTCCTTGATTTGTTCTATTAAATAAATTATGTTTATGATTCAAGAAATATACACTGATCAAAAGGTAACCAGTACATAAGTAAATGAATTTTTGATCGGTATTTAATTATCTGCCTCAGCTGTGTTTAAGCATATTTCACATACCTGGTTACAATCCAGTATTGTTGATATTGGGGTAGTATGTTACATACTCATTAGGAAAATATTTATAATAAATGAATGCCGGAGAACTAATTATTTCAATTATTACTATAAATATTGCAGCTTAATGTTTTTGCAGATTATTACAGATTTAATAAATATTAAAAACTATATTTCATTTAAATCATAACGTAATACCAGAACGTAATAACCATATAGTGTACAGACTTCGCTCATTTTGCATGCAATATTTTAAGTCTATAGCTAATTTCACTCACGAGATGTCTTTTGAACAGATAGGCAGTTGGCCATACAAATAGGAAACACATTTTTACAGCCTTCCCCACAACGACCAACTGAGAACAAAAATTTACAAATATACAGACACACTGGCCTAAATGAACACGCTCTGCTCCTCGACTGATAGACTTCGCTAACGCTCAGCCGGTAGTGCTATTTAAAAAGGCTGTTTAAAACATAATTTATAGCTACGGTCAATGTATCTGTGAATATAATCCACAAAGTTTTTGATTTGCAGGGAATAAAAACAGTAAAATAGACCATATATCTCCCCATATATAATATTGTAACATGAGCTATTTCACCGTCCAGTAAGCTGCTGATTGATAGTTGACTGACATCCTGTGTTTGTATAACGACGTTACGTGTTAAACTCCGGGCATAACTCACAATATCGGTTGACACAACGGTAACTCACATCACACCGCTTATCTCACGTCTAGCTTGTTTCACTGGACATGACAATCGATCACTATTTGGTTCAAATTTATAAATAATCGCTTTTAAAAAAAAAAAAAAACTGAATTTTATAAACTTAAAAGCATGACTATAGTTTTAATGCGCAAATTGAAAACGAAAGTTCGTTTGAAAAGTGGTCTCTTCTGTTGGGAATTACTTTAATTTTTATTGCAATTAATTTGAGATGTAACAGTGGTTCGAATTCATAATATTAAATATTTCTTGAAGAGAAAATAAAATAAGAAAGTAATGATGAAAACTAAATCACTGGAAAATACATCGTGTCGTATTGGAGATTCAATAACACCCAGGGCATTGGTAGCTTTGACAGTTATTGGAAAAAATGTCCAGTATCCAAACCATGTTTGTGAGATGTTTTGCACACGAGAGCACATTTTTGTAAAAGTAAGAGATAACTTGTGTAAAAAAATATTAATGCTATGAAATATTAAAATTATTTTATTATATACATTTAGCATGAGTTTAAAGGACGTAAAGATTATAGCTTTATAAAATTATTATAACTATAAATCAGAATTTAAATGCAGCTTTTCAAAATTAAATACGCATAACAATATAAATCTTACAAATGTAAAATGATATCAACTGATAGTTGGACGAATTTAAAAGTTATAATAAAACACCTTTTCGTACCAATGACTCTAAAAATAATTTACTGACCATAGAATAAAACAAGAGTATTATGTTGAAAAACAAAATGTCCTGTCGCAGTAGAATTCAAAGGTAAAAATGCTATCACAAGGCTTTTTACACATGCTGTAACACATCATACCTCTGGTGCACTCACTGGTGGCACCTGGAACTACTAAAAATAATATGTTGATTTAAGGTGGCGATAGATTTGAGTTTTGTTAGAATAGAAGTTTTTGCAACAACATGAAATAAACAAGTTATTGGCTGTAGCTTAATTGGATGTTTCCAACAGCATTCATAAATATAGGATTAGTTGCCAATGTTGCACTTTAATTATAAATAAAAACAAAAATTCATCCCATATCCCAATGCTACAGCAGTTATCAAATATTCAACCAAATGTGTGTCATGTAACGACAAAGGGTTAAGCGCTCGATTAAAAACATAACTCATGTCAATGGTTGATTTGCCTTTTACTACGAAGTTTAATAATTCCCAAGCGTTAAGGAAAATTTGAACTGTGATCGTTAAGTGTTGACAAAGAAAGTGGTTTAATCTCAGAAGATCTGTTGATGTAGTTAGGGCCTCAAATTCAACATCGCGAACACTTTGAGGTAGAATTTACCTCTTCCTGACTTTGAGGTTAGTTTTTTGCGATGCAGACGTAATTCAAACTTCCGGAAGGAACTCCGTATTTGAGACCCAGATTCACGCACTCTGCTTGATTTACCCCCTAGGGATAATGTTCAATTTAGAACAGTTTTACGTCCAAAGTTTTGTCATATAAACGTAGGTTAGGTTTTGCCTAATTTTAAAGATATATTTAACACACATTTAAACACTTTTTAGTTTTTATTACAAATATATTTTTTTTAATTATGACAAAATTAAAAAATGTTTTTATTCTTTTATGACTAATAATCACATTGGAAAACTAACGTATAAATACGTATTGATCATATCTTAATTTAGTCAGCTCCCTGAAAACCACGGCCAAACATAAGATCGTAAAGGTCTAAATTAAATTTTTTGTGTTGGGGAGTAAAACCAAGATAGCAGCCGGCACACGCGGCTTTCAAGGAGTTAATTTCCCGACGATATAGTATGATTTAATTATTTTCCATATTCTAAAGCCCTAAACTACAGATTGACTAATAGCAACAATTTGGTAGCTTCGTAAAACAGATCAACCAGTAGTTATACACATGTGTATGATTACGGTTTGAACCTTTAGACGCAGATGCGTAACTATTGTTACTAGATTTCACTACTCACTGCTTAATAAAATCAAAGGAAGAGAGTTATATTTAGTCAAAGATAAAATTATTCCATAGTAACTACTCGTTATGAACCGTTTATGTCAACAATCAATTGTATGGAGAACATAAATAATTTTAGATATGAACCGCTTTTCCCTGCAATCAGACAGCTAAAAGAAAAAGAAATATTTTTTTGATCTACTCGTAAATTGAATTCATTTACCATGTAAAGAGCATTGAGTACTA